>NC_139687.1:27354630-28671297 GCF_964106915.1 Podarcis gaigeae | reverse complement strand
GTTTCTGCCAACCAAATGCCCCTAGCAATAAAATAGCATAAGTCAATGTGCTGAATTAATACATTTCCATTTGCATCGATGACTCAGTCTTGCAGTACTATTTTGCCTATACAGATTATAAACAAGAGGTTCCCATTTATAAAATGTAGATGAAATAGGCAGAACATTCTACTGTTACTAGTGAAGTTTATTCAACAAACTATATAATAACTAGCAATACCAGCAAAATCACCTGTTAAAAGAGATTTCTGAATTATGAAGCAGTATATAACTGCTTTTAAATAAAATAAAGAAGACTTGATTAATCCACCAGCTACCAATTAAAAATACATATAACTCAGAGAGCTATAAAACACGTAAGCCCTCAAGTTTTTTGGAAAAATCTTGTGAATTCGAAGTAAAATCTGGAAATGTTGATATTCTTCTCAGAAAAAAGCAGAGGGGTACTTTTATTGTGAGATCTGAATTTCTCTCTGGATATGCTGTTAAGTTACAAAATTAAATGTGCTTCTTTGTTTCTAACCACAGAAGACCATAAAAAGCTTTTTGTATGAACTATATCCTCCTTAATTTAATCTCCATAGTAAAATCCATTGCAAGAATATATGTAATGACAGTTCACCCTTCTATGGGAAAAACACAATTTTCCTTGTTTTCTATTTATCCTATAATCAGAGCCCTGCGGGAATTCAGTATCTGCTACAGTAAACATTTTTACTAAGAAACATTTCATTATTCATGTTGTATAGGCAAATGGTAGCAAAAAACAAAAACAAAAAGTGAAATATCAGGTCTTCTTACCAGTCTATGCCCAGTTTTCTTGCCTTTAGTAACTGGTTTTCAATCCAGTTTGGCCTTTGTTGTTCAATGCTCTGTATAATCTTGTGAGTCACTTGTTTAGGGCTACTTTTCTTTTTCGCTATAATATTTTCCAAACATACACGAACCAAACTGAGCTTCTCTTTGCTCCATCTGTCAAGAGTCGTACCCGTTAAAAGTTCTGTGGTGTTTCCATCCTCAAATATCCGACATATAATTACAATCAAGATCCAGACAAGAAGACCAGCTTTTTTCGATTCAATTAAGTTTTTTGGCATTTTTCTCTCAGAGAGAAAAAAGAAATACTTAATTGGGGGAGGCAAACATGCAATCACTGTAGGTAACTTGCTGATTACAATAGATACTGCCTGAGCAGCAAGCCTTGTGAAGCCTTTAAAAAAAGAATGAAAGAAGGTATGATTAACATTAAACACTCTTGCTATACAATGCAGTTATGAAGACTGAATGCCAATGTTTAATTTTAGATGTCTCTTAGATGTATAGCCCTGGTTCACATGTTTGCTGGGGTTGCTACTATTATTTTGTGGTGGTGGAGTGAACATGACTTCATGCAGATAATATTTTGTGTAACCTGGACAGTCCATAAGACCAGAGGGTCAGTTAGTGAATATTTACACCCAACCCTTTTTATGTGAAGAAATCCCATTAGCCAGTTCTTTTTATGATCAGTCTCTTGAACTGAGCATCTGGACAAGGTGGTGGAGGCAGGCCAGGGTTAAATGTCCTGGAAGTGGACCGGAGTGAAGCCTTTTGGCCCAGCCCAGCCCACCCGCTGCAACCAGTCTGTCTGTGATTGGCTGAATGTTGGGCAGGCTGAAATTCACTTTCCAGGCCAGTGCAAGCCCAATTTGGAGTCATGCTGGCCTGGGAAAACACTTCAGCTCCATGTCCCATGCTGGGTCAAGGCGCACACCAGGCGCTGTCCCTGCATAGGGCGCTGCATAGACACCCAACCCCAAAGGTAAGGGTCATTATATGATCAGCTGCTTGTACAGAACATCTAGTTCACACTTGATGTTTTCTGTGTGTTGGAGGTAGGGATGCAAGATTGCATGTTCATTAAGTGCCATCAGAACCAGTACCAGCCTCTTGTTGCAAATAAAGATTCTGCGGATTTATTCTCTACCAAGAATCTCACTCATTGCCTAACCAAATCTATATCAACCTAACCTATTTCACAAAGTGGTTGTGAAAATAAAACAGGATGCCTCTCTGAGAACCTAAGAAGTGTCTTCAGTTGTAAGACTATGTACACTTCATTTTATATGCACACTAATCATCTTACTCACATTCAGTGGGATATATCTCACTGAGTTTCCTACTTCATCAGGAAATTTAAAGGTAAAGGGTCCATCTCCATGTTGCAATCTAGCCATAACAAAAATCAATATACTATCTGTATATTATCTATACAGTTCTGCTACTTTAATACCACCTGAAGTTGGTTCAGACATAAATTACTCCCACATTCCACATTAAAGACCCTTTCATAAAAAAATAAGAGTCAAATATAAGCGTGACATTTTGAAATTTAAATTCAAGCACAAAATGAATAAAGGATTTTGAAACTTGTCTCAGGAGCTAATTAGAGGGAAAGGTTCCAAGTTTAAAAAATGGCATGCCATTACATATTACAAATATGTGACAAAGTACATTCCAATGTTACACCCCAGCATAAACTATAAATTAAACTTGTGATGATCGTAACATATTTACAATAAACAAAATATGAACATAGCAATCTGTTTAATAAACTGTAAAAGACGTAAAGAAAAACAGGTTGCTATTTTAATAATTGGAGACCTTTAGCTATCACTAACATAATTTTAGCAAATACAATAATGTATTAAATGTATTAAAATTAAAATTAAATTAAAATTGATCATAAGTCGCGGTTGTGCTTATTTTATGGCACTAAGTTCCTTATCTTCTGCTGCTCATGCTGTTATTCTTGTGGTGCATCTTCCTGTCCTGCAAGAAACGCTCAGAGACCCAGAAGAGCCAGTGTGACTGGATAACAGTGGAGACAACAAAGGCAGAGCACACAAGATCTCTCTGCTTCTGCTACCACATATGTAAGCTAAGGAAGAAAGAGTATTGCCTCCTCACTTGTCCCAACACAATGGCAGAAACATCTGGCTAACTGGGAGCCTAGGAACCTAGCCACATCATGATGAGAGCTACCACAACAAACATACAAGGGTGTATGTTATTTGCAGCATTGTAGTGTAGGAAAGGGTCCCACCTGCTCTTTAATCCTACTTTCCCACCCACCCACCCACCCACCCACCCACTACAAACACATGGTATAATGCCAGTCTTGCCAGACACTGAACTAAGAAGAATAGCCAACTTATCTGTAACAAAATTTGATGATTGTTGACATTTACCTGTGGCCACTGCTATAGCCCCTACCCAAATAGCATCACTAAATATACCCCTCAATTTTTTTTCATATTAGTGAATGGCTGCCATTCTCTCCTGTGAGGTAAAAATGTAAGTACTGTACTGAGGGAAACTTATTGCAACAAGAGCAAAACTAGCTCTCTATTGGATGGTATGGATGCCAGGGTGGGTGGGGGAGGTACTATGCATCTTAGTTTGTACTGTGCACAGAGATTTTTTTTTAAAAAATCTAATTGGTTTATATAGACTATGCATTAAAATTATCACTAAAAAGTCATTAGTTGAAAACAGCTACACCTAAAACATTTCAAAATATAAATAACATGAGTAGTTAAAAATTACATTCTAAAAAATTGCATATTAAAATGCATGTCAAAATTACATTTCAAGGTAGGCTTTTCTGAACGAAAGAAGAAGAAGAAAAGTTTGGATTTGATATCACGCTTTATCACTACCTGAAGGAGTCTCAAAGCGGCTAACATTCTCTTTTCCCTTCCTCCCCCACAACAAACATTCTGTGAGGTGAGTGGGGTTGAGAGACTTCAAAGAAGTGTGATTAGCCCAAGGTCACCCAGCAGCTGCATGTGGAGGAGCGGAGACGCGAACCTGGCTCACCAGATTACGAGTCTACCGCTCTTAACCACTACACCACACTGGCTCTCTGAAACTGAAGGGTTTCAGCAGGCACCAAGAACAGTACATTGACTGTATCTGCCTAACGCCAATAGACAGGGAGTTCCAGAGTGCATGTGCTGCCAAATGCAAAGATCGATTCCTTGCAAGTGTGGAATGGACATTACATGGCACTTGTAAAAATGTCAGTGTCACAGTTCAAAGTGGCCAAGTGGGTGTATATGGGATAAAGCAATCCCTCAAGTAAATGGGTCCTAAATAGTTAAGAGCTTTATATACTAATAGTGACATCTTGAATTTGGCACAGTAACTAATTGGCAACCAGTGCAGATCTCTGAGTAGAGAAGTAATATGTTGACAGGGTCTCACTCCTGTCAGGAATCTGGCTGCAGCATTCTGCACTAACTGCAGTTTCCAGACCAAGCACAAGGGAATCCTCACATGATTCCAATACTGAAGTCACCAATGCCAGGATTACTAGTATGTTTATTCTGTCACCCCATTTGCTTTCCCAAAGAGACCTTGCTGAATGTGGGCCTTCCACTAGCCCACAATGACAAGGATTGCGCTAAGAACTCAGTAAGACAAAGTACTGCACCCAAGTATGTAAGCAATTCCATGAATAGTCTTCTAAAATACCATAAATTGTATTACTATAGTATTCATTATCAAATCACACCACTTAATTCTAATTTTTCAGTTTTGATTTGTCCTCGTTAAATGTATAGCTATTATTTTGACAGAAATTATATAAGCACACCTACATTTCCCAGATTCTTTTCTCTTCATTTCTCTAGGTGTGTAATTCCACTCCTTTGGAACAGTCTTCAGCAAACTTTCAGGGACAATTTGCTTGTGTTGATAGGTTCCATAGTTTTCTGTTGCTTCCCATGAATGCATCAAAGAAATGATCTGCTTCACAATACCCTTAACTGAATTAATCAAAGTCAGCTTCAAGCATCTGATAACCTCTGGCTCTGACTCAATACAACTAGAAACTTTGGAGACAAAATAGTAATAATATTAATTTAAAAGAAAACATTAAGTTGAGCCTCATTTAATGTCACTATTTTAGAAAGTTTTGTATACTTTTCCATGTTACAGTTGTATAATAAAAAAGCAACCAGAGTAAAATAAGTTTCTACATAACAATACTATGTTATCAAATGCTACACTTTTATAAATTATTATTTTCTCAGTTGCCATGCCTTTGTTGTTTTGCTTAGAAGTTGATAATTACTACTATCCAACATACTACTTCAGTTTATCTTTGCAGTTAGACAAGTTATCATGACTGACTTGTGTGATAATATAACAATGTATAGTATTTAAAGGTAATTGTGGCTTTTGGTGGTTTAGTTTCTTAAATGGTGGAATATACTGAGTTCTGGTCCTGGCTACAGAAGAGGAAAATATCAGTTCAGGCTCTTTCCTTAACTGTCATTAGCAGTCATTCCATCAGGCTATAAAAAGAAGCTGAATACAGTACACAGGCCTTTCCATCAGTAACATTTGGGTCTTGCTCTCTTTGAAATCTTTCCATTTCAGTTGCTCATTACCAGAGTTCTAGATAACTAAGAAATAGTCCCAGGATTGCTTATCCCCCTCCTTCCTCTCTTTCATTTTGCATCATGTCTTTTAAATTGTTAACCTTAGTGCAAGAACTGTCTTATCACTGACATTTGGGTGCCACCCTGGGAGCTGTTTTTTGGCTGAAGAGCAGGATAAATATACTCTGAATGAATGAATGAATGAATGAATGAATGCTTTAGAAAACACTGAGTTAAATCAGCAAGAACGAGGCACATGAAATGAAGTTTAAAATGGACGTGCCTGATGTGGTGCTACAGATGAAGCTAAGTGGAGATTTTCCTAGAGAGCATCCAAGAATGAAAGTAACTTCTGTGGTATTATAAGAAATTCCTACGACTGGTTCTCAATTTGAAACCTAAGATCCTCTTTCAGATGCAATTTTATATTTTCTAAAGCATCCCACACATATGTTGCTGCCCACCTAGCACTGGAAGAAGACCTCTGGGGCAAATTGGGAGTGTGATACAGGTAACTACAAGGGGTAGGAATTGGTGAATCACATAAACAGAACTCCACTCCCAGCAAGACTGGATACACCCCCAAAAGAAAATTTCACTGCGTTTTTCATACCTGATATATTGTATAAACAATCCCACATCTGTTCTTTTTCCATGTAGTTTTCAAGAACACCACCAAGTGATTTGGGAGATAAAGTACAATAAGAAAGCACTGCAAAGATTGCTTCAGTCAGACTAGGTCCTTGGCTGCTCTTCATGTCTAGACAAGTACTTTGTTCTCCAATTTTTGATAATTCAGATTCTTGAATAAAGAAAGAAGAAAAGTTCAGAAGTTGAGGTAGTAGTGAAAGTGTAAGTGGGACCTACAACAATTTTTTTTAGTATAATGAATGTCAGAATCTAGCTAGAATTTGGGCTAAGAAGGAAAATACAAGCTACAGAACTGTGCCAGACAAGGAATCCCCGGCAAACCAGAATGACTAGGCTGGTTGAATGCAAGCCATTATCAAACAATGGCAAGGCATCTACATGTCAAAGAACCTTATCAGGTCTCTGCAAAGCAAGGGTTGCTGATGTGATGGAAAGGCGACAGGAAAGAGTGTCATTTTACAGGAGTCTTGGATTTTTGTTGAGAGGTGTGCTGGGAAGAAGGAGGAGGCCAGAGGCCAGACCTCTATGAGCTGCAGGGCAGGCCAGAACTCCATGCAGCAATGGTCAGAGGAAGCTGCACTGAGAGACAGTGGGCAATGAGAGGGGCAATGGAAGACACTCTTGGGGTATAATTTGCTGCACAGCCTCCAGTGCCCACTTCTAGGTGTAATTATGTCTTAATAAAACCATATTTCTTAAAGACACTAGCTGCTGTGCCTCGATCTTTCCAAAGGAAACCCAACCCTGTGTAAGCAGTTGGAAACCCCTTGATTCTCACACTGCTCATGGAGATTGGGGTGGCATGTAATAGTATTTTTAGACCAAGATCTATGGTCTTTTCTTACACAATAGGGATTTTTCTTACAAAAACAAACTCTTAAATGATTTCCGTGTTCTGTGCTAGAGAAACAATTGTTTACAGCTCAGCATGTCTAGGCAGGATGCAATCCGCTGAAGCTCAGGGTAATGGTCAGTCAAAAGCTTAATAAATGCTGTCACTCCATCCTTGTGTTCCTTGAACACACTAGTAAATATAATCCAACACCAGGGGGAGAATATGATCTTCAGACATCTTTCAGTCTTTGCTGACATGCATTTGAATAGGTAAATGAGTGCATTGCAGCATTCAATAAAAAACAGGACAAAAGTTTAGTTGTGGTGCTCTTCTGACAAATGTTAGACCAAATGCTGGACCAAGAGAGCTGCAGAATATCTACAGCTAATGTTTTAGTAAATAACAAACACATTATATTTTAAACAGTATTAGCATGATAAATGTGAATTCCTATCCGAACAAAAAATCCTGAGCAAAAAAATGAGAGAAAAATAGATTGCAAGTATTGAGCCTAATGCTAATTATGTGAAGTGATGACCACGATCCTTCTGCTAATATTAAAATAGCGAACAATGTGGCAATCCTGAACAATTTACTTGTGTTTCTTCAGCGGTAAAATATTGCAACTATAGAAAGTGTCAGTACTTACTGGAATTCCTCAGTAAAAGTTTCACTAAGAGACAATCGTGATGTAGCAGGGTTTCCAAAAGCAAGTTCCAATTACAGCATGGCTGGGATAAGAGCAGCTTGAGTTGACCCTGGGCTGCCATTCCTCTGGCTGATGGAGTCCTTTCAAAATGTAAGATAAAGACAGAATAATGTTGTTAATTTATCTATGAAATTAATAGCCTTAAAGTGCAGATGTAATGCTAACTCCTTTAAATGTCAATTCTTCCCAGATTACTCTGAAAATGCTTTCATGGTTGCTTACTTTAAGGCTGCTCAGGGAAGGAATTACATTTAATCTCAACTAGCTAAAAAGCAAATTAACATTTGGTAGACTGCCAAATTTTAACTGATACAAAGTAACCTCACTTATCTCTTTCATTGGGGCCAGATATGCTCTTGTTTCATGAGGCAAAAATCATTTTTAATGCCTGAATAAATCTGAGGCATTATATTTTAGTTCAATGTTGTATTTAAGTGTTTTGAGTGATGTTATAAAATATTTGAAATCAAGTCTGTGAAATAAGAAAGAAACAAATAGGGTTGGGTGGGAAATACGATGCGAACTACTTGTCACACTATAATTAAGGCAGAATTATAAAAGTATATTCGGTAACATAAAACAGATGTGTCCAATTCTGGGCACCACAGTTTAAGAAGGATGTTGACAAACTGGAACGTGTGCAGAGGAGGGAAACCAAGATGATCAAGGGTCTGAAAACTAAGCCTTACGAGGAGCAGTTGAAGGAACTGGGTATGTTTAGCCTGGAAAAGAAGAGACTGAGAGATGATAGCCATCTTCAAATATCTGAAGAGCTGTCACATGGAAGAGGGAGCATGCTTGTTTTCTCCTGCTCTTGAGGGTAGCAGCCAAGGCAATGGCTTCAAGTTACAATAAAGGAAATTCCGACTAAACATTCAGAAAATCTTTCTACAGTAAGAGCTGCTTGGTAGTGGAACAGACTCCCATGAGAGGTGGTAGACTCTCCTTCTCTGGAGGTTTTTAAGCAGAGGTTGGATGGACATCTGTCATGGATGCTTTAGCTGAGATTCCTGCATTTCAGGGGGTTGGCCTAGATGACCTTTGGGTCTCTTCCAACTCTATGGAAGTTCTATGATTCTATGGATTATATATTAAGTATAAAGGCTTCATATTAGCCCAGTTCACTGCTCCATTTCCCAACATTTCTATGTATTCAGATAATGTTCAGGAAATGCATAGCTCTTTTCACCATGCTACGTAATTAGGTATCTAACTATACAAATTAGAGCAACACTTCCCTTCAATTTCTAAACATAAGAAAAACAAGGCCTTTGGACAGTTAAGTATTTAAAGTAATATCTAAAGTGACTTATGGAATATTGAGGTAGAGAAAAAGCTCAACTATCATTGACCAGATGGGATGTTATTGCTTTTCAGTATTTGCCAATTCTTGGCTCTTAGAGCATCATGCAAATTGAAATGTACAGTTGATGTGATTCACTCAGAGGGAAAATAAGAGTATTACAGACATTCCCCGAAGCCACTATACTAACACTAGTAAATGCACTGAAAAGTTTTATATTGGACATATGGAGAAGCATATGTTCTCTCATCTTACAAGCTCATGTAGCTGTGAACACAAGGCTAGCCATGTAAAGAGGAAAAGGTGAACTATATATAAAATATGACACATATAAATGTTTAATTTGGTATTAAGAAAAGAACAAGTGATGGTTTGCATCTACCTCTACAAATCTACTACAATTGGGAGGCCAGCTCATCCAGGAGCTGTTGGCAATCTTACCACTTTTTTCATATCCTTTCCAGCAATATATGGATGCTTTTACATGGTACCACTAAGCTGTACTGGAGGTAGGAGGAAATGACTAGCACGGCAATGCCAATGGAAACTGCAGCACCAGCAATCAGGGTATAGCCCTTTAATTCAACCTCCTCCTTTTATGCACATTCACCAAAGCTTAAAATTGGGCATTCAGCCACTAAATCAACATGAACATGCATGGAAAATAATTTCTTATTAACTAAAGATGCATTTATTTATTTATTTATTTATTTAAATAGTTATGAAAATATGTATATACTGCTATATCATGAAAATATCAAAGTGGTTTACAGTGTCATGTCGTGTCGTGTCATGTAGTGGTTAGGGTGCTGGACTAGGATCAGGAAGGCCAGCTTAAAATCCTCAGTCACAGAGCTGGCTGGATGACCTTGGACCATTCACACACTCTCAGCCTAATTCACGGGATTGCTGTGCAAATAGAACAGGGGTGAGGAGAACCATATATGCTGTCTTGACATTCTTGGAGAACAGAGGGAATTAAAAATAGTAAATAACTAAGTACGCATATCATCAATATCAATTTTTTTCAATCCCACTTTGAGTTACATTACAGGAAGCTTAACATCTAATCTAAAGGATTGATTCCAGCATTACACAAACTGAAGTCCATTTGTGCAATGGGGCTCTTTCTCATGTCAAAACATTTATACTGTTTATTTAGTCTTATTTTATAAGCTTCAACGCATTATTCATGTAATATTGACTAATGTGTAAAAATAAAGACATGAACCCTATTGGAGTATTCTAGGTCATACGCGATTAGAAATGTGTCAATATTCACAGGGCCCTTGGTTGAATCCCTAACAATCTGCTCCATCTTCCTCTGTGCATTGGAAAAGGCTTGAAGTGGGAAGCATGCACTATTTGAGTAGTCTTTTTACAAGATTTAGGGTTCTAAATTACACGAGGAGCACACCCATACAGAATAGTCCTTACAGAGGGCAGCAAGGCCAACTGACAGGGACTTGATGGAGTGGATGGGGACACAAAGTGTGGCCCCTGCTCTACCCCTCATATGATTCCAATTCTACAAGGCACTTGATATCTGAATGGAGCTATGATTATTTCTATAACCGGGTTTACACAGATATGCTGACTAAATATTTGTTTTATAGTTGCCTCTAAAGAACCTCCATTCACACTGAACATTAATAAACTGAAGTGCAGTTTCCTCTTATTTTTTCTGTATTACTATATTGAATGGTAGAAAAAGCTACTGTAATTTTCTGTGTATAAGACAATGTTTTTTGCTTTAAAAAATTAGTCAAAAATTGAGGGGGGTCATCTTATACAAGGATGGTGAATGTACAGGTGTTTGGGCTTGGGCTTTGTAGCAGGCAGCCTGGACTTGGGTGTGGGCTCTGGTGCGGGTGGTCTGGACTTGGATTTGAGTTTGGGCTCTGACATGGGTAGTCTGGGCTCAGGTTTGGGCTCTGGTGCAAGCGGCCTGGGCTCAGGTTCAGGCTCTGGCATGGGGAGGCTGGTCTCAGGTTCAGGCTCTGACTCAATTTGGGGTTCAGAAAAAGGGGTTGTCTTATACATGGGGGTGTGTTATACATGGAAAAATATGGCATGTTGAAATTAAAGACATGTCATTAAATGTAGCAGAAGCTAAAGATTTACTTTTTCAGAATAAGTATTAAAAATCATAGCATTCATTTAAATATGCAGGTTACTGAGAAAGGATACAAATTCTGTGGGGAGCATAGATAGCCTGCTAAAACGGGCATGGGAGGAATTTTGGTCCAAAGTTAGAAAAAGAATGACAGTACAGCTGATGGCATATGCTTCATATGTAAAGTGTCATTACACTTACTGAAACGGCAAGGAAATTATGCATTGCTTCCAAACATGCAACAAATTCTAAAAATACCAAATACGAACAAATCAGTTGTTCAAATGAAGTTTAGTTTTGTAGAATTATCTAGCTTTTCTAACGCCCAAAGTTACTACTTTTTCCAGATACAAAATAAAGTTTCATGTAATACTCAAAATTTAAGGTCAAAATAGTTAAACGGGAAAGAAAAACTTAGATTGAGTTATTTTATTGTCAATAACAGCACATTTAGACATTACTAAAGCAAGAGATTATGTCTATAATCAAACATCAATGTTAAAATAATTAGATACTGCTAAAGAAGAACTACCCATTCTTCAACAACAATTATCATCACACTAAAATAGTTTGATTTGGAAGCTGGTGTAAATATAAGATACCTGTAGTTTAGCCCTGGGTACGTGGGCTGGGGAATGTGTGAGCACCATTGCTCACTATTTGGCCCACATTCTTACCATCAGTCTCAAACATGGTAAACAAAAGCAGAAATCGCAAAGCGGCTTAAAACCATGTTGATGGCCAGCGCCCCATTAGAAAAGCAATAGAGGAAATTTGTATCAGAGAGTGGAGCATCTGGATGAGGAAGTGTGGCTCGTTTCAGATCCCATCAGCTGGACAAAACAATGTATAGTCTATACATTAAGTCTACACAGGCTCCAAATGGAATCTGTGTGAGAAAACCAGTATGAAGAAACTATATTTGATATCTGTATAATAGTCTATTGCAATTGACTTGAACAGTTGCTCTGTTATTCTGATACTGTTGTTTCTGTGGTTTTATTTTATGATTTTAACTTATTTTATTTATGATATTCCTGTAACACGCTCATTTGGTGAAGGGCAGGCTAAAATTAAAAATACCGTATTTTTCGCCCTATAGGACGCACTGTCCCATAAGGCGCACCTAGGTTTTTTTGGGGGAAATAAAGGGGCGGAAAATTATTTTTCCCCCAGGCGCGGGGCTGGGGCGGGGGAAGCCCGAGCTTCCCCCAACCCCAGCCACCAGAGCAGGCAACTCTCCGCAAGCCATGGGAGCCCAGTGCAGGGCTCCCGCGCCTTGCGGAGAGCTGCGCGAAGCCTGGAGAGCGAGACCGACCCCTCTCGCTCTCCAGGCTTCAGCGAAAGCCTGCATTCACCCCATAGGACACACACACATTTCCCCTTCATTTTTGGAGGGGGAAAAGTGTGTCCTATGGGGCGAAAAATACGGTAAAGGAATAACATTGAACTGAGAAATCAATAGATTCTATCTCAGTTTCTTATCTACATTTTAATATAAAGATACTTACTTCAGTAAAGAAGGGGAAAATTCTGTGATGCCAGATAACCAGCGTAATGGTTGGTCAACAGTAGGCTCCAAAAAATCTGAGGACAAGGGATCACCATCACTATTATGAAATGTCCTGAAAAATACAAGTAGTTCAAGTAGAATTAGTTCAATAATCATACTTCTTTAACAGCTTTTGAACAGCAAACAGCTTTTGAACAGCAAACAATTTGGCTTGGAATCAATGAGCTACTTATAGAAGGTTTTTCAGTTCAACACAAGGGGGTCTCCAATTTCAAGTCACAGTCACTGCTCACACATTATTATTATTATTATTATTATTATTATTATTATTATTATTGGTATTATCTGCCCTTTACCAGAACGTCCCAGGATGTGGGTTACAATAATTTAAAATGCAAGTTAAAAATAGTTTTTTAAAATTACAGTTGCTGAACAGGGTGGAATATAGTGTCTCCAAACCCACAACAGTGGCGGGAAAGCCTTGTTGCACAAGCAACACTCCACTTGCTGTTCTTAGGATTCAAGTCAAAGTACAATATAAAAATTTTCTGCTCAGATTTAAGCTATGATTTACATTTTAATGTATTCCTGTTTCTACTAGTCAGAGAATGACAGACAGTAAGAACCCTCTCCTGCTGTTGCTCCACAGAGACTGGTATTCTCTAGAGCTGGGCTATTGTGTAGCCTTTACACTTAATACAGAATTCTTTCTGCTTTGTTCCATGTCCCAACACAGGATAGTTCAGTGGCCACAAATAAACGTTTTATAGCCATTTGCTCCCTTGCAAACTAAGGAGGCATTTTTTTGCAACTCTGTTGATCTTAAAAAACTTTTTTTGAGTATGCTTGCAGCAGTGAGCAGCTCTCTGCATGCCAGCTTCTAGCCCAGCAGCACTTACTAGGCTTGTGGTTCTTGTCTGCCTTGCATAGCGAGATTCAGGGGTTCATGACTGCCATGACAACCATACATTCACTCAGCATGTCATCAGTCAAATGAATGTGGGAGGCCACCTTCTCAACTGTGGCAGAAGATGGCTATTTGGTTGTGGAGGATTTCTCTTGGTCTCGCTTCTCATGGTCATTTCACTTTTTGCTAAGGTTCAGAATGGCAGCAACCACTTCTCTCTGCAGGGGTGGTGGACTTTGATAAATTTCTAGCCGAAATGCCAGGTGATACTGTAGGCATTTTGTGAGATGACTGACATCACCTTCATCAGGTAAAGCTTGTTTAATTCCTTGGTTTACTGGTGTGTTGGGAATTGTGATGTTGGAAGCAGAATAGCTGTAGTGAAAATTGCAGGAAACTACTGTGTGGTGACCCAACACAGTTAAGACCTATTACTGAGCCTCACCATGACTGTGATGAAAGTGAAGAAACAATACTTCTTTATATCTGACCTTTGGTGGTGTTAAAATCACTATCTGAGAACAGTAATGGACTGGATAAGAACCAATGAACAAAAGCTCAAGCCACGCAAAATGAAAGTACTGTTTGTGAGTAGGTAATCTGTCCAGGGAAGTGGGGTTCTGAGTAGGTGGCACCCCCAAAGGATCAAGTCCATAGTCAAGAAGTGTTCCCAAGGCCCAAGTGACCTTAGTAGTCCAAGGCGCCTTTCATTAACTTTAGCTGGTGCCCTAGCAGTAACTTGTCGTGGACAAAATAGCCTGGCACATTAGACTACTTTGAAGAATGCAGACAACACTGCAGAGAAAGTACAAGTAAATCAAAATGCAGATGCTGGGCTACTAACTGAGACTGGTCATTGGGAACGTATTTTGTCAATGCTTAAACAACTGCACTGATTCCTGGTTCTTTGTATGATTCTAGGTGGTGGTGCTAACCTTTAAATGTGGAACTGATTCCTGGCTATGAAGCATGGCCCATCTTGGAGATTATGGGGCCATTCTCTCAAAAAAGTAAAACAATAAGAGTGCTCTGACCCCTGGCTAGATGGAAGGTGATACCCTGAAGGATAGTGAATGCCCCCCTGTCTTCATTGGAATACATTCCAGACATTTTTCTAAAGTAATTTTCAAATGGATATGCAGCCTAAACACCAGTGAATAACCTGGTTGCCCCCACTGTCCATTACTAGTAATGAAAATACTACTAACAAACAAATATATTCAGGTTAAATTTCTTACTTTAATCATTAGTGCATAACCACAGCTATTAGGAAATGTTCTTTCTGTATAAAATATCCTATAGCAGCTGCCTCTTGTCTCAAAAGCTGGGGAAAGCATCTGTGAAAGTATTTGATACAAGAGCAATATTCCATGTTTGAGTTGTGCTATTCTCCTGTAGCGTATGACAAGGTGAGAACTGATTTTGTAAATCTCAGTGCTAGTGTGAAATGATGAGATGCATAAATGATGAATTCCCAACACTGTTGCCTTATAGAATTTAAATAATTTGATGTTGGAAAATAAACTGGAAATTAATATTGGAGACAGCTGAGATAGTTTGGTACACCTTGACTTAGTCATCAATATGCTTTTACTGGACTTACTTAGTATAAACATTAAATTCATTTAAATTCCTTTAGAATTTGAGTGTCTGCAAAGATTATGAAAAGCAGCATTTACATGCTGATAGCATTAAAACGAATTAGGATAACTGAGCGTTCTATGAGATTTTTAAATAAAAAGATGGGAGTCTTTTACTTTTTAATGGAATACAACATATTGGCAATAAAACTGAACAGGTAACATAGGTTCCTATTAAAATTGACAGCAAAATTGAATTGTTGTGGATTACAGTCATGATAATTTTTTAACCGCCAGAATGAATTTTCAGGAATGTTTGACACTCCAATGATGTCAAGGTTGATTCCAACTTCAGGCAATACTTCCATGATACTTGCAGATGGGCATCTCAGATAATTACATTCACTGGCACATATAAGCTGCTCATTTCAACACTGTTGGCTTTACCTCCACTAAAGCCAATAACCAGAAAAGGAACTCTTGGTCTCCCCTGAAAGGTGCTTTTCCCTGAGTGACAGTACAGCAGGTGGGATGTACCAAAGGAGTCCCAGTAATGCAGGCAATTCCAGGAGACCTAAGTCTACAGAACCACTTGCAGCAAAACACATTTTCAAAAAGAGGAGTCAGCAGATTCATAGAAGTCCAGTTTATAATGTTTATCCAAAGTTTTTGGTGTGGACCAAGTGCCAGCTCTGTGGATGCCAATAAAAAGATCATTGATGGCAAATGTTGCCATAGTAAAAGCAGACCTTGTGGAATGGGTTGTGATATTCTGCAGGGCAGGCAGCTTGAGAGAGTCATAAGCCAAGATGATACATACCCTCAGCCAGCATGCTAGCTTTTCTTACCCCAAGAGGGTGGAAAGGAAGAAACAACACCTCTGCCAACCTGAAGTCCTTAGTCTGGCTGATACAGACTTTAAGCACCCAGTAGATGATCCACTATGTGTCAGGCCTTCTCTAAGGGATGAATCCGGTTAGGCCAGAAGGAGGTTCTGGTTGTAGTAAAAACTTGTATTTGTCTTAGGCATGAATGATAGATTCATACAAAGAATCACAGTCTTTCCACACAGTCTTTCAGGAATATGCATAAGGCACTTAATTCCAAAATAAGCCATGTTGATTTGATGGCCACCAAAAGGAGGAACTTATGAGAAAGGATGTGGAGAGGAACAGTTTGGAATGGTTTGAACACAAGAGTCTTTAAGTTCCTCGAATAAAAATGATGCACCACAGGAGGACATATAGGGATGCCCTCTTTAAAAAAACACTTTGGCTGGGAATAAAAGCCAGTTGAAACTGTTTGAGGAGGTAAGTGATGCCTGTGTCAAGTCAACAGTAGCAGTACTGAAAGTCAAAAGCATGAACAGGGCAGCCGCAAGACTCCTTCTCAGAGAATTGCTGGGAAGAGTTAAACAATTCTGCCACTCTGGCTCCCATTCATCCATCAGCTCCAGATCACTGTCTCTGCCATGCAGTGATCAGTCAAAGAACAGGGAAGGGGAGATAGGCACTGCTGCTGGTAGATTTTTCATGTCCCATATATTGCACCCTGTGTGGCTGCTGATCCAGCACTGCCTTGGTACTAATTGCATCAGCAACTGCTGCAGTAGCTGAAGGGGTTTTCTTTTGGGTTTGGGGGGGGCACGGGGTGTGTGTGTCCTGAGAATTTTAGGGGCTATAGCCATTTGGGCAGTTAAGACAGAGGACTGACAGAGCACAGAAGTATCAGGCTTGCTGTAATGAAAACCAGGGCTGATTGGGAGCATCCTTTGAAGAAAAATCTGCTGTCGTAGTTGAAAATGTATCAGGTCTTGCTGTCAACACATGCAGTGGTATATGGGTATGGTGGATTAAGTTCTGTGGCTGGAAAAGCAGCAAACCAAGCCCCGAAGAATGGGGACTACCTGCCTCCACACATCCCCCCCACCAAGTCAGAGATGGATAAGGGAGGAAAGAGAAACAATACATAGGCCAAAAAGAAGGAAGGATGAACAGCAAGGGAAATGACCAAACAAAATGGTGGGTGGGAACAAAGGCCAGGAAAAAAATATGGATTGGCAAGAAAGAGAAGGAGGTTTTGTTTAAAATTGCAAGTCAAAAATATTTATATCAGTGTTAGGAAAGAATGGTATGTGACTCATAGGAAACAATTCAAAACAGATATATTCTATATATGGCCTGAGCTAGCACGTCAGTTAAATAAATCTTGTTTTCAAAGATGAGCTACTTTTCAACCTGTAGGAACCTTAGTGAACACATTTCAATTTTTTCAAAAATAGCAGATATCACTTTCTCTATTTCGTTTATTTCCTTCATGTATTAAAATATACGATTTGAAAACAAACAAACAAACAAACAAACAAACAAACAAACAAAAAACACAAATTCTTATTTGAAAGAATAGAAGGAATTCCATATTCTGAAGGGCTTCAGGACAGATCGTCTTGAGTCGTGTGTGTCACTTACTTGATGTAGTTTATTGATTGCAAAGCAGGTTTCAGTTCTCCAAGGAAACACAGATAGCTATCACTAGCATGTGTTTATGGAATGTTAGATCTACAACTGTTGCTTGATCAATAATATGTTTGTTGTGAATTTCCTTGGATACAATATGTAAAAACCCTCTGGATTTAAGCTTAGAAATGGCCATGTTGTGTTATTTTGTTTACAGTCTCAAAGGGCTGTGTATCAGGACACGAATGCACAAAGAGTTGGAAGAAAAAATATTCTTCCCAGCAGCTAAAATATGGAGTTTAGTAGATGACAGCAGTTAGAATTGTACAAAGAAATATGGTTTTCTTAGTGTGTTTTGAATTAAAATCAGCATGCCTGCTCCTTCCAATGTTATGAAGTTATACTGAGAAGTATCACAAAGCTATGAGATAAACCGAGAGATTTGTTTTTATTAATGTATTTAAAAGATCTCAGTTTGCATCTCACCTTCCACCTAACATAACAGACTCAAAAGAGGTTACAAACTTGAGGGCCCCTTTTTTAAAAAAGAACAGTCTTGATACTATACTGTTTAGTTATATTGTAGTTCATTAACAGCCTTCCTCACTGTGGGGGCTTTTGGTCATGTGTACATTTCATCATGTGCCTTCCATTCGGGAATTTTGGTCATGTGTTTATTTTCTCTCCCACTTACCCTTTCCCCCCTCAAACTCCTGCCTCTTTCCTTGTCCTCCTCTCCTTATTGTCTGGGACAAGCATAGGCAAACTCAGCCCTCCAAATGTTTTTGGTACTACAACTCCCATCATCCCTGACCGCTGGTCCTGTTAGCTAGGGATGAAGGGAGTTGTAGTCCCAAAACATCTGGAGGGCTGAGTTTGCCTATGCCTGCTCTAGAATTAACCTTTATCTTCTAGGTCAATGACTTTTAAAAATATTTTTTCTGCCCTGTTAGGATTAGAACAGATCAAAGGCCCTTAGGAACACAGGATGCTAAGCCCATCTAGCTTTGTATTCTGACTGGCAGGAGTTCTCCAGAGTTCTGGGCAATGAGCTTCAGCCCCCCTGATGGCTTAGCCCCAGCCCCAGCCCCGGTCACATTCACATCATACATTTAAAGCACATAGCTTCCCACAAAAAATCCTGGGAAATGTAGTTTACCTCTCACAGGGCTACAATTTCCAACACTCTGTACAAATTGCAGTTCCCTTGATTCTTTGGAAGAAGCCATGTGCTTTAAATGTATGGTGTGAATGTGACCAAGCAGGCAGTAGAGTTAGATATTGCTAGAGGCTTTGATATTATTACCAAATTCTTAACAACACAATCTTATGCATGCGTATTTGGAAGTAGTTTCTCTGTGTTCAACTACTCCCTAGTATGCATGTTGAGGATTGCAGCCTTGAAAGTACTGAATATAGACTGGTTTCAAATTTACCAAATTCTAATGACACTGTTTTCCTCAAACAAATCTGCTGCAGGGTAAAATAATGTACATTCAAGCGCCACTTCCCATCCACAGTTGAAACTAATGTTCAGATTTTGGTGCATCATTACCATACTGGAATCCAGCCATTACACAAAGATAGACGATTGTTACTCCTTCTATAGGATAAATGTGTCTTAAAATATTACATCACACTTACTTATACAGGTTCTCCAATGGTGCAGTTAAAAAGACAGCTGCTGCAAGTAAATTGTTGCAATACTTGTGTATTTTATAAATACGACGATTTCTGTCTTTTTGTGGGAACAACAGTTCTTGCACAGAACTGCAAACTGACCACAGCACGCTTTCACAGGTCATCAGAATTGCTATAACATCTATTCTGTAAGAGACAAAGCAAAAACCCTGAAATCAATCGAGGCATGCAATTCAACACATTCAATCAAGTAATCTGCTACAATGCAGAAAGGATTTTTATATACAAGTGATCTCTTTTACATTATTTAAAATCATCAGGAATTTTAAGTAATAATAATATAATCTTGTCCCTGGTACAACATTACCAAAGTATACACAGAGCTCTCATGTTTCACTTTCCCCATTGATTTCAAGAAATGAAGATTATCTATGGATTAGCTCCCTCCATAGATATGAATGAGGAAGGAATTCACCACTTGCACTGTTATACATGTGCAAGCTAGGATTATAATTTGCTAAAATTTGCAATTTTATCCAAATCTGAATACACCAAATAAAACATTACAACTAAATATATTTTAATTTCTCTGTTCCTTACACCTGTTATAAAATGAAAATTGAATATGTTCTTTTTCTGTTTTCTTCAGAGCTTTTCCCCCCGGTTCTTAACAAATTACAGAAATACTGAATATGAGTGGAATACATTTTAAATAATTTATATATTCATTTGATTGTTTGCTTTATAATATTTAGACACACATATTTTCTTTTCCAAAAAGGAAGGTAAAGGTAAAGGGACCCCTGACCATTAGGTCCAGTTGTGACCGACTCTGGGGTTGTGTCACTCATCTCGCTTTATCGGCCGAGGGAGCCGGCGTACAGCTTCCGGGTCATGTGGCCAGCATGACTTAGCCACTTCTGGTGAACCAGAAACGCCGTTTACCTTCCCGCCGGAGCGGTACCTATTTATCTACTTGTACTTTCATGTGCTTTCGAACTACTAGGTTGGCAGGAGCAGGGACTGAGCAATGGGAGCTCACCCCGTTGCGGGGATTCGAACCACCAACCTTCTGATCAGCAAGTCCTAGGCTCTGTGGTTTAACCTAGCGCCACCCGCAAAAGGAAGACATTAGTTTAAATATTCATGGCACAATTTTATATAAAGAGTTTTGGAAACTGGTGCCCTTTCCCCATTCCTTTAGTATACAAGTTCCATTTTATATTGATTTTTCATCATGGGCTCCAGATGTGCTTTCCGAGTACCTGCTCTTTTCTCCCAAGATTTCTTTGCCACTTGCCCCATCTCCCATTGTTTCACTATGGTTCCTCTATTATTACTTTCTTGCTTTTTTATGAACATGCTATATTATGATAACTAGTATATGCCAGAAGCTGTTTAAGAGTTACATAGCTACCAGTTAACGTGGCACTGTAAATGTCTTTGGCATGACAAAGAAGGAACAGTGAGTTGTAAAAAAGGATTGCAAAGACTATGGATACAACCTACATCCCACTGGCATTAATGACAAAGCTCACATTTTGATTGTAATAGGGCAGGATTGCTATCCAAACAATGTATACATCTGCCTATCAGATTTTCAAGAAGAATGAATCAATTGTCATGATTTCAACAAAAAGCAAATAAAGTACAGAATCTGCAGAGAACAGCAGAAACAGATCAGGACTCAAATACTCTAGCAGCTGAATTTGATCATACTTCTAATTCCAGAATTAATATTAAAAGCCTGCTCTGCTACACAATAGAGTATGTATGTTCTAATTCTTCTTAATTATAAAGAAAATTAAATCTAGAAATCACTAGGGTGTTTCCATTCTTTATGTATGCTTACAGACAATAGTCTAAGTATTTTCATATATACTGAAATCTATAAATCCTCTGTATAATGAGGTTATACACACAAGCAACATTTTGAAAAATAAGTTCCTTTGTAGTTTGTACCTAGATGTTGGAAAATATGTGACATTTGAAGGATGGATCTGCTCTGCTTTGGCTTCAGTCTACCATGTTATTATTTTTCTGTAAAAATAAAGCTTTGTATATTGCACCATATATATTTATTTTGTAGCTTTTACTTCCATTGCTAGTTGCTTCCTATCATTAGCCGTTTTTATCATCTCCTTGATGAATATCATGCCCACAACTAACCTTGGAAACATATTGCATATTGAACTTAAAGGTTAAAAGCTGCAGTATGAATGATCAAAGGCATACAATTTTGGTGAACACTGAAAAGGTACGCAACTACAGCTAGGACTAGAAAAAGCAGTTTTTCATGCATGAAAAACAAGTTTCCAGGGAGATATTATATTGTTTTTAGAACAATTCACAGCAAACCATGGGCTCCAGCAGAGCTTCTGATTTACAGTACGCACATAACCTTGGACAAACTTGATGTCTCAACTATAGTATTTTAAATCAAGCTAACTTGTTTCAATAAACCACAGTTTAGGAGAGAGGTTAAAGGGACGCGGGTGGCGCTGTGGGTAAAAGCCTCAGCGCCTAGGGCTTGCCGATCGAAAGGTCGGCGGTTCGAATCCCCGCGGCGGGGTGCGCTCCCGTTGCTCGGTCCCAGCGCCTGCCAACCTAGCAGTTTGAAAGCACCCTCGGGTGCAAGTAGATAAATAGGGACCGCTTTCTAGCGGGAAGGTAAACGGCGTTTCCGTGTGCAGCTCTGGCTCGCCAGAGCAGCGATGTCACGCTGGCCACATGACCCGGAAGTGTCTTCGGACAGCGCTGGCCCCTGGCCTCTTGAGTGAGATGGGCGCACAACCCCAGAGTCTGGCAAGACTGGCCCGTACGGGCAGGGGTACCTTTACCTTTACTAGGAGAGAGGTTGCTATTGAGGTGCCTATAGAAGAGAAGCAAGGCAGCTCTGAAATTTTCCCTTGAAGTATTCCTGAAGCCTCTCAGCCACCCCTTCTACTCACTATCCCTTGATCATGAGGTGGTTTAAGCTGGTTACCTTCTTCTCCCTTGAGAAGTACAGAGAGCTGCAGGAGTGTGATGATTTTTCATACTTCCTCTTTCAACTCCACAGGTTTCTTAAGTTGAATCTACTGGATCCAACTTTTACTTAGATTACTTGGAAAAGCAAAGAATATGTATAGGTGGGGGGGGGGTGCGTGCAGTCACTTTCTGTACCTCTGTGGGGAAAGTGGAGAGAAATTGCCAGAGGGGACATGGCCCATAGTTCTCACCAAAAAGTCCAAATGTATCCACGGGCCAAAAAATGTGGAGATCCCCTAGTTCAGGTTTGTATGCCATGTTAACTTAAAACAGAAGCAGATGCTTCTAATCTCATCACAGCTACACCAGAGAAAAACGGAGGCATGAGTTTGCAAGCCAAATGCTCACTGTAGCTTGTTTGTGTATCCCTAAGCCATGGTTGTATTGTTACATTTGAATGCAGAAGAGTTTACTTAACATTCACAGAGTAAAAGGTTCAGGCACAAAACAACAATGCTTAGGCATAAAACAAAATTAACCTTCTATAAACGATTGGATGACTTCCTCAGTCTTGTGCTTTAGACAAAACTTTAAATGGATTTATTTCAACAGGCTTTTAATAAAAACGTTTTTATATTCATTGCTTGTTAAATTGTATAGTTTTGTTAGCTTGTATTGTCTTTAATAAGATATTTCATGATTATTTCATCTTAATTTATGTAAGTTGTTCTGAATGCTCAATAAGCAGAACAGGAAACAATAATAATACATTCACATCACCCACAGCGCAAAATTCAAATCAATCATTACCTTATCTGCGGTGTTCTCTTGTAACTGGGCTGGGCCTGAAAATATCTGCAAGCCAAGAGTGCCAAGGATTCCTCCAGCACTTCTCTTAAAATCTCCTGGGCTAGCACAGGGGGTAGAACAGTCCATAGATCATGATGAAGAGCACAGCAGAAATAATGCCACATCTGGATGGAGAATGAGCATCTTTCCCCCTGGCAAAACCAACAAATGTTAAACAATAGAAACCCATCTTCCTGAATGTCAGGTTGGATTCAGTGAATCTAATCCATTCAGGCCGAGAGGAAATAGTTGAAAAGTATGAACTGCTGAATAACTAGACCAGAAACCTTGCAAGATGCAAAACATATTTCCCCTCCCAAAAACAACTCAGGTCTTGTTTCAGCTGGGAAAGCAGTTTTCTTCCAAAACCACAAACATTTGACCTACCATAAACTTACCTTCCCCAAACCTATTTTGGATAAGCATGCTGTACTGTGTAGTTACTAATTTACGAAATTGTGTACAACTAATCACCATCTCTGCTGTGATCAAGGGCAAATCCCATTGTAAAAGGCTGACCAACCATGAAGCAGTTACTCTTAGTTAGACTCTTAATTGCTACTGAGAATAACTTTCTATGCAGCTGTCACCAGCAAGTTAATACATCTCCAGGTGCTCCAACTTCTTCACCGAAGGCCATAAGTAGATGTTTTCCAAATGGGGCATTTATATCCACATTACAAGTTGAGTTATGTTTTATGTAGCACAGGTAACTCAGGCTGAAGTTGTACACATTCTTACCTGGGAACAAGCCCTATTGAACAAAATGGGAACTACTTCTGAGTAGATATGCATACAATTAAAGTACCCCTTGGAGGTACATGTGGCAAAAAATTAGAGGATCCTTGCTGAGAGCCTTAATCCTACCACAATATAAGAGAAAGTACCTACAGACCAACTGAATGAGTTAACTTACACACTTATTTGCCTACATTGATAGATTATAGACATTATAATCCGACAGCCTATAAATACAGCCAAAGAGTTGAAAATACACCCAGTGTTCCTTGCTGAATGTAAATGTTCATTCATTGTTATAATTCTTTTTAAAGATCCTTTAGCTATTTTATTATATTTTAACAATACCAGAAACAAATATAGTAACAGTCTAAACTCTGTGACAATTTTATGCCTCTGCAGATTTTTTTTTCATATAGCAGAGATTATTATAATTTCCTGTCTGATATGCAACATACTATGAAGTTCTATTATTATGGGTCACTATAATGAAGCATAACTATTTTTTAAAAAAACCTTACCAGTGTAGAGCTCTGCAAATAATGCTTCCAAGATTAGCATCAAATTAAATGATTTATATGTGGACATTCTATAATATACAGGTAAAGTCATTAACTGTTGAACATTTGCTGCAATAGCAGTAAATTATCAGTAGGCATTATGAGTAAACATTGTTAAAATAATAGTAATATGAATGAATGAATAAATAAATAAATAAATAGGGTGATATCCAATATTAATCATACTCAGAGTAGACTCACTGAAATAAGTGACCTTCAGTAATTTAAGAACACTGATTTCAATGGATCTACGTTGTGTATGACTTTGCTGGGTATCACTTTTCTTAGAAACTATTTAATAATTTATGAACCATTTTGAAGCCGTTTTAATTGAATTCAGTATTTATTTATTTATTTATTTATTTATTTATTTATTTATTTATTTATTTAAGTATTTAAAACACATTTAAATATATGTTCCACTGGGTATATATCCTATACTCGGTTCATTGTGCTTTATGTAGTTATTTGATATTTAGTATCTGAAACTTCCAATATACCAGAATATATATTGTTCTTATTTAAATTATTCATATTATTTCATATCAAAGTAGATTCTTGGTAATAAATAGAATCCTCATTGAGATTTACAGGGAACCTTTTCCTGTTTGCTATTTGTTGTTATGTCAAAGTATCTGAATGGGTAAACATCTGCTATTTTTGCAAGCTTCATACAATAAAACAGATGTGGGCTTTTATTTAAATTGTATGTCAAGAAAGAGGCAGCTGGGCAGTACTACATAAGCCACTCAGTATTATCTACAAATAGACAACTTTATTTTTGACAACTAGAAAACATACGTTTTGGAGATTGCAGCAGATGTTTGTTTCATTAAAAGCTTTATTTCAGTTTGGTAGCCAAGCAGGTATTCCATCTATTTACAGTGGTGCCTCGCAAGACGAATTTAATTCGTTCCGCAAGTTTTTTCGTCTTGCGAGTTTTTCGTCTTGCGAAGCACGGTTTCCCATAGGAATGCATTGAAAATCAATCAATGCGTTCCTATGGAAACCGCCTTCAGACCAGGTCCGGGGACAGTCTGTCCCCCGACCTCTTCTGAAGGCTGGGGGGGGGGACAAGGGCTTTTCTTCCCACCCCCAGCATTTTAAAAAACCGCGGGACAGCAGAGGACTTCTCCGCTGTCCCGGGGTTTTTTAAAATGCTGGCGGGCGGCAGCGAAGAGATCGTTAAGATCGTTTCTCCGCTCTCCCGGGAAGGCAGGCAGGGGGGAGCAAAGACTTTTGCCCCCCGCCGGCCTTCAGAAGAGGTCCAGGACCTCTTCTGAAGGCCGGCGGGGGGCAAAAGTCTTTGCTCCCCCCCGCCTGCCTTCAAAAGCCGTCCGGGATAGCGGAGAAACGCAGTGCGTTTCTCCGCTCTCCTGGGAAGGCAGGCAGGGGGGAGCAAAGACTTTTGCCCCCCGCCAGCCTTCAGAAGAGGTCCAGGACCTCTTCTGAAGGCCGGCGGGGGGCAAAGGTTTTTGCTCCCTCCGTCTGCCTTCAAAAGCCATCCGGGATAGCGGGAAGCGCTTCCCTGCTATCCCGGACCACTTTTAAAATGCTGGCGGTGGGGAGCAAAGCCTTTTGGCCCCCGCCGGCCTTCCTGGACCTCTTCTGAAGGCCGGAGGGGGGGGGAAAGGCTTTGCTCCCCACCGCCAGCATTTAAAAGGTCCCCGGAGATTTCCCTATGGGCTTCCTTCTTGCGAAGCAAGCCCATAGGGAAATTCGTCTTGCGAAGCAACTCGCAAACGGAAAACCCTTTCGTCTTGCGGGTTTTCCGTCTTGCGAGGCATTCGTCTTGCGGGGCACCACTGTAGTTGGTGAGATACTGCACTAGATTGTTTTCACATCACACCACAAGCTACTGCAAACTGTGTCTGTTTTATAGTGCAAATCCCCACTGCCCACCTTGGTTGTGGCATTACAACCAGAGTTTGAAATTAAGGTTCACTGTCATTTTGAAATATTTATATTCTGTTAAGAAGACAATATCAGAATTACTACATTTCACATACTAGCTAATTATTTTATCCACCAACAAATACTGAGCTCAGTGCATAGCCATGGAAAAATTCATTGCTCCAGTGAGTGTTGATTGGTCATGAATCCTTGATAGCAGGGCTGTCCCACCCATGAAACAAGATTAGGTGGTTGCCCCAGGGGGCAGATATGGGCCTGATGAGCACACTGCACTGCACTCCGTGGGTGCCCCCCATGCTGCCTCCTGCTCTGCAGGTGCATCCTGCTGCTGCCTCTGCCATGAGTGCACCATGTGGGGGCATGGCAACACAGTAGGGCTATACCTGTGGTGGGGCACACCCACCATGGCAGAGCATTTTTCCTCAAGTGGCAAAATGTTACAGGCCAGCCTTGCTCCCAAGCAGCAAATCATTCAAAGGAAGCAGGCAGTTGCTTCTACAGGTGCATATTTTGGGATCACAGTAAACTATAGTTATTTTATGTATATACTTTCTTGCAATACACTGCAGTTCTTTTATGGCAAAGTAGTTTGGAACAAAGTTTGGAAGTTACTTGATTCAACCAATTGGGGACATTTAACAGGAGTGTAGATAAGACAATAATGAATTCATCTGTTTTAAAAATGAAGAGTACTAAAAAGCACACAAAGATGTACTCATACCAGAATCTAGAAGGACTGGATATTGTTTTGTAATTACATAATATTATAGCTTGGCTTTCATTCATGACCATTGCTGCATGCACATAATGCCCATTGAACTCAATGAGGCATATGCACACATAGTTGTTATAGATCAGCAACCTTAAAATGTAACCTTGATTTCAGGTAGTATTGAACCTATGTTTCAAATTAATCAAGAAGAAAACAAAAGAAAGAAACATTTGTGTAAAAGGAAAAGCTAGTAAACTTAACATCACACCTCATAAAAAGCTTTGTAGTCATCCCAGTAGTGGCTCTCGGCATCCTGTAAAATAGTTGTAGCACAAATTCTGATGCAGTAGTTTGTAATTTGAAACTGAAGAACACTGATCAATTCCTGATATTGCTGGAGAGGCATTAGGAATACAGGCCTGTTCAAATGATCAAAGAAGGAAAGATTTAAGACCAGTGCAGTAGGAGGTAACAACCCACAGTTGTACAAATGGTTTGGATTATTAAGTATCAATCATTCATTTCCTCTTGATTCTTGAATCTAAACCTACACTCACGTTAAAATCTGGTCTTTGTTACAGAGGCTCTTTGAAAATCTACTTCTACTGTTTTACAAATGTGTACTATACTACTTAGGCAAACAGCACCGTCAATCTACTGCTAAAACAATGCACATATAAATGATTGGATCACTATTATTGAAATGCAATGTAGAAGTATAAGTGGTACTTCTAAACAATACTTAAGGGATAGTTCTTTTTATTTAAAAAAGTGGTCCGGTAGGAAACATACCAAACTGTTTGATACATATACAATTATTATAAAAATATATACTATTATCAAGGTTAGCACAAGAAAGGTTAGCCTCTTCTGACCAGGGTGGTGGTTCGGCTGCTACCCCCTTGCCTTCTATTCCCACCACCCCATCCTCCTCTTTGCACCAGCAGTGGAGCTGTTCTCCTCTTCCCCTGGCCACCCGCACTGCCTATTCTTTCTGCCTCAGTGTCTTGTTCTGAGGAAGAGGCAAGAAAATCCTTCCTGAAAGCACAACATTTCAGATACAGTGGCAAAGGGGGTGCCTATGCCAACACCACAGCTTGCTACAACAGAGGAACTTTATAATCCAATTTATAACCCAACACAATAAGGGGAGGGGATAAAAATAAGTGAGGCAAGATTTTCAAGCACTCAATAGCAGCTATTTCAACTACACATAGTTAGGCTTAGTTTTATTTGGGGATGTGGATTAAGTGAAAGGCAACACTGAAAATGTGAATTTGGAGGAGGAATTTAGAGAAGATGGTGCAAAAGAAACTCTCAGGAAGGAATTCCGAATCTAAGCTGAAGAAAGGGAGAAGGGTTTTGAGACAGAACAACCTTCTGAAGAAGTCAAGGCCACAGGAAAGGACCTGGTGAAAAATTGTGGCAGAAAGGTACAGTAAGTCAAGCCTACGGAGAGCTTCAAGGGGGGGGGGAATCCAGTGAATTTGTGTTGAATGCAGAAGCTGCTGAAGAAGAACATCACATGGTTTGAATTTCAAGAGAAGTGAATGATTTGAGCAGCAGAGAAAAAGGAAGAGTAACAACAGAAGAGGAGAGAAAAAGACAAATAGAGTAATAAAATGGCATTTGACTAAAGTGGTACGGGGGAATTGACATGACATTAAAAAAAGGTAAAGGTAAAGGACCCTTGACAGTTAAGTCCAGGTGCAGATGACTCTGGGGTTGCTCATCTCGCTTTACAGGCCGACAGAGCTGGTGTTTGTCTGCAGACAGTTTTTCCAGGTCATGTGGCCAGCATGACTAAGCTGCTTCTGGCGAAACCAGAGCAGTGCGCGGAAACACCGTTTATCTTCCCGCCGGAGCGGTACCTATTTATCTACTTGCACTTCTTTTGGCATGCTTTTGAACTGCTTGGTTGGCAGGAGCTGGGACCAAGCAACGGGAGCTCACCCTGTCGTGGGGATTCAAACCGCTGACCTTCTGATCGGCAAGCCCAAGGGGCTCAGTGGTTTAGACCAAAGCGCTACCCACGTCCCTGATATGACATTACCCTCTCCCCAAATCTGATTTATATGTAACATATATATTTGTGTGTGTGTGTGCGCACACACGCATGTGCATATTATTTGTAAGTTGCTCCATGACAAAAAGTTTTCTGAGCAGTTTATAATAAATGAGTATAAAAAGCTTTAAATACAAAATTAAACATTAAACCACATATTCCAAAGCAATATAAATACAAGGAAAATAAAACTCACCACATCCACAACATTCAAACACAATTTGAAACCCAAAGTGGTCCAGATTACATGAATAATTTTAAAGGTCTAGATGAAGAAAGACAGGGCTGGAACTGTTCTGTCTTACACAAAAGTTTTAGATGCTTCTTTGAAGTTACAGTGGTGTACAGAGTGAATGCAAGATCATAGTAAACCAGGATAGAAAGAGAAAAATTCAAGGCACTGGCAGTAAACAGCACATTGTTTTAAGTTGTTTCTTTTAAATATATTTGTTGTATCACTGAAATGGAACTGTTTGATTTACTGGTATTTATGGGTGTTTTAATCAATACAACAGACTCACTTTCTAGTGGTATCTTTCATTAGATGCTGATACATATTAAAATGCTGATAGACATGCACTGCTGTGGAGAGAATAGTATACAAGTTCTGCAGTGGAGCTCTGGAAGGGACATCTTTACTTCTCTCCTCCAACCTTGTCAGGACAGCTGTTGCTACTTTGCAGCAGGCCTCTACAAAGTTTGCTCTAATTTCCTGGAGAGACTCATCTCTGCATGCCAGAGCCAGGGGAAGCAACATGTCAAGTTCCTCCATGATGTCAGAACAAAACTAGGAAAATAAATGTGACATCCAGTTAATTTTATACTGACAGCATTATTTATACCTGTATGGTAAAGGTAAAGGTACCCCTGCCCGTACGGGCCAGTCTTGACAGACTCTGGGGTTGTGCGCCCATCTCACTCAAGAGGCCAGGGGCCAGCGCTGTCCGGAGACACTTCTGGGTCACGTGGCCAGCGTGACAAAGCTGCATCTGGCGAGCCAGAGCCGCACACGGAAACGCCGTTTACCTTCCCGCTGGTAAGCGGTCCCTATTTATCTACTTGCACCCGGAGGTGCTTTTGAACTGCTAGGTTGGCAGGCGCTGGGACCGAGCAGCGGGAGCGCACCCCGCCGCAGGGATTCGAACCGCCGACCTTTCGATCGGCAAGTCCTAGGCGCCGAGGCTTTAACCCACAGCGCCACCTGCGTCCCCTATTTATACCTGTACAGTATGACAAATACTGCATTTGGCAAAAGACAAATGTAAGCTTCATATTGTTTTTACTTCATATTAAAATGGACATGTATACATGAAAAGCTTAGACCATGTAAGTTGAAGCTAATATTTGCCAAATTTATCTTTAATCTTCAATCCCCTATACACAACTCCATGAATCAGGCTTTAATTTTTCTCCCACTGTAGCTTCAGATCTGAACCCCTTCTGCCCCTGTTTGTTTTTATGGTTTTATATTCATTGCATTTTAGACTTTCCCTAGTGAACTACTAATGTGTCTCAGTCTCATCAATGCATCTCCACCTACAAAACTGATTTCTTCGTGGGACAGAAATCTAGGCTATTTACTAAAATGGATACATTTTAAAAGTATTAAAATGGATACATTTTTAAAGTTTCTTAGAATATATGTTGAGATCTATAAAGCTCTATTAAATAAGTTAGCACAGGATTTCATTCCATGCATTTGACTCTTAAAATACTGGAAGTGCAAGTACTTCAATGCTTTATGGGTAAACAAACCCGACATTCTGTAATCCCCTTAAAACTTCAGATCTTTTGATACATGCCTTTGAAATTTGTTTTGGTTGTTCTTCCTCGTGGACTACTTCCCTGAGCTCCTTCATGTGCTGTACCTTTACAGTATGCATCACATAGCAGGCAGCTGAAGTGTGTTCATTCTGCTCATGTTGAAGAATTTTATTGGAAAAATCTTCAACTGCAATTTTTATACAGTGAGCTACTGAAGAGGACAGGTCTTTAAATGCTTTTCTCCAGCCGAAATCTAGTATGGTAGTCTGAAATATAGAAGTATACAGACAAAATCTGAACAGTCAAATGTTTCTGTTTCAATTATACCTAAGCTGATCAAATGGTATACTGAAGCTCTTTGTATACTTAACACACAATACACTTGGAACTGACTGACTCTTTTCTTCTGGATGTGGTGTGAAGCTGTTATTTGCGCTGTTGTGTTATGCCTCCTCTCCCATTCATTTCACAGGGGTCCATATAGGAAACATTTTAGGTAGCTTCCCACCTTCACCACCACCCCACATCATGTCCCTCCTCATTCCACTGGTATGAAACTGCTTTTGTAAACTTGCCAGAGCCCAAGCTTCAGCAACTGTCAGAAGTGTTTGGTGACTGGCTTGGGAAATAGGAGGTCCGGATTAGCTGGCAAAGCAGGAATGTTTAACATTGCAAAATTTTAGATGGTCAAGCCTTTTAATTTGCTATTCATTTCCATACCCCACCCCTTGTTCTTTAAAGTTTAAGGGCAACAGCCTGCTCAAAATTTCCTTTTAGCCTCTTTAGTAATTAACCCTCAGTTCCAGAATATGCTTCGGATGGTGTACAAACAAACCCAATGATTATAGCTGAGCGACTTATTTGCCTTATTCAGGTTCCTTTACTTAAAATGATCAGTTCACACATACTACAAAGAGAAGCAAGCCAGAAAGGGGAAACTCAAACTAAACTCACAACTCAGGAAAGCCACCCAAGTCCTGCACCCAGATGTGTGTTTTTCTTCTCAGTACTGTGGGTATTAATTAAAGGCTGTTGCTGTTGCCTATGCCAACAGTGTCTACTTGCACTTATTCAGAGAAATAATGTAAAGTGTTTTAATGCTATGGCACTGAGATTCTACTTGCTGTAATATCTATGTTCTCTGGCTGCTGTAGATGCTATTGCAGTCAGTTTTATTGTTATATTTCTTTTGTATATTAAATGTTTTACTGATGATTCCTATTCATTATAAAGTGTTTCAACCAAACCTAGTGAGACAGGATGTAAACAAAATAAATAATTGTATCCAGCTGAGTCCCTACTAAGGGAAATCTTTTTGATCCAACTGAGGCTCCCATCAGCAGAAGCAGGGATTGAGGCAATTTCTGGAAATTGCCTCTGTCCTCTGCAGCTCTCCATGCCACCTCCCATGCTGTCCCAAAGCTACACACACACCCCGCCACACACCCAAAGCTTCTGGAGGAGGGGGACATTGTTCAGCTGACCAAAATTGTCTGCTAGATCAGTCTTCTGTCACCAAGGGACAGCAGTTGGATGCAACTCTGAAGATTCATGATGTTTTGATGATGTTTAAATAAAGGAACAATGTAGGTAAGAACTGCAGAGTTTGGGTTTTCTTTCTCAAACAGAAACTTGCTATTGAAAGTGAGGGCCTTTTGTGAGGTGCAATAGGTATCTGTCATGTAAAGACAAAAAGTAAACATTTTCACTGGTAAGCCCTTACACTTCAGTGTCACCAGTTCTTTGGATCCCAGCCCTAAAAGCTGAGAATAGCAAGCCAGTTCATTTCCTCAGTAATCAGCTTTGTAATCCATTTGATGCCAAGCTTTGTTTCATTGATGATCTAAAATGTTGTACGTGTATATAACTAGGACTCTTGACACTTGGTTCTAGATGAACTGATTACTCCCCTGTGTTCTTTATTCAGACTTATTAAGTTGCTGATCGTTGTTTAAAACTATATTTAAAATGTGATAGAACTGATTCATTAATTTTGGTGAGATGCAGCTCAAAAGCAATATATTTTACTGCTCAGACAAAGTGGGAGAACTCCCCTCACTCATATGCTCCAAAGAGATCGCAGCACCAGTGTAGTTATGCATTAGCTACAGAAAGTGGCTTGTTTCTTGGTAATGCTAGACTATGAGAAATAGATATGAGTGCTTTTTATTTGTAGGATGATATGGAATATATTAATATGAAAAGAGGCTGTGCAAATGGCCATCATAAATTGTAAGAGCAAGCTTATGTAAAAATAGATCCTCAGTTTTCAACACACGCCTGAAAATACTTTTGGAAACATCGGGGACATTAAATAAAAACTTACAATGGCACCTTTATATGTTTTTATGTTCACTGCCTTTCTGATAGCGACTTTGTTCTTTTAATAGTGATGCCACAAAATGGTTTAACAGCTTCTTTTATATTCACAAATTTTTGTATATGGTCTTTTTTCTTTCCAGCCTTGGTCTTTGCAGGCTTAAATTACTAATAGCACTGAAATTATTAGCATCTTAGCATAAGGGATTCGTAATGAATATGTTAATAGGTCCTTATCTGTATTGATGGTGCAGACAAAACAGGCTCCCAGAGAGTTTGACTCTTTATTTTACTCACCTCTTTTACCTGAAGTAACTGTTCAGGAAGCACACTGGTTTCATTTGCTCTACTTTCCCCTATTAAAAGCTCCCCACCAGCTTTCTTCAGAACTCCTGCACAGTATGACAAATGGGATCAAAGTTAAGATTAAGGCTGTGGAAAACTTGATATATCAATACATTCTATAAAGATATTCAGCAAGCTGCAGTGGTATGTTAGTAATGAAATAAAAGTAAAATTCAGGTTGCAAACAAAATTCTCTTTTCGATAACTACATTTTTGTTTTACTTAATGGTATATATAGTATATACAATATTTAGATATTTAAATGTTGGAATCAACAGTCTATTAAGATACTTACATAAAAATATTAGTAACTTGGAAAAAGTCAGTTAAAAATAAAATATTCAAAACTTTCTAACAGTCTCCCAACTTGCTGGTGTGGGAGATCTGTCCCCAGCTCATTGCAGCATTTGACATGTTTGTGGACTGCCAGTGACAGACCCATATCTTTAAAGAAATGTTTCTCTCAATCATATGTAAAGTAGGAGTTGTGCACTTTAGAGCACAAATTGGAGCCTAGCAGGAGGCACACCTGCCCAAGGATTCCTCTCCAGATAATAGTCTATTATGGAGTACCTTCAGATTGCACACCTGGTATGTAAAGAGTAGTACAACCTCTTCTAGGATTGATTTCACACCAGTCAACTTTCCAACCTACACATTGACAATCTAATCTGGATTAAGTTTCAGAGGCTCTCCCATAGTCTCTCAAGGAATTTGGGGCTCATGCACACTTCTGCTTCTCCCACCACTTTCCCTGAGAAAGCCTGCTTTCGGGTTTTCTGTGGATTGATGTTTGCTCCGATTCAGTGGTAAAGAGTAGGTTTTCCTGGGGAAAGCCGTGGGGCAAATGGAATACTGCTTGAACTCATGCTTTCTAGGCATGAGGCAAGCCAAGTGTGGACAAGCCCTTGTTCAAGAGTTCCACAGGCTCCCTGAGATTAAGTGGTGGAAAAGAGCAGTAATGCTGCTTGTCATCTGCATATTGACAATGTTGCTGATCCAATGTGGTGTACTAATTAGAACGTGGTATTAGGATCTGGCAAACCAACACATTAAGCTAACTTGGGCCAGTCTCTCTCAACCTCATGGGTAGTTGTGAGGATAAATGGGGCAGCGGATTAAACCTATTGTTAGAATTATTAAATATATACCACTTACACACCAAAATGGATTCCACATGGTTATCCCACAAGAATAAATCAATTATAATATATATATATCCAAACATAATTAAAATGTGTAACAACACAATTTCATCAAAACATTAAAAACATCCATGATTAAAATTTACAAAAATGCAAACAAACTAAAACAGCACAATTCTTAAAACAGTTGAGCCTTAACTTGAGAGCACTTATACTGAAGGGCAAGATAGAAAAAATATGGGGGGGGGGGGAGAGACAAAACCTCCAGTGGTTTCATATGTATACTTGAAAATCATGGGGGACAAGATACAACCTATAGGCATAGGGTGGAACAGTTATCACCCAGCACTACCTTCTGCCATCAGTTATATTTCTGATCTGTGACTGTAATAAATCAATTCATTCATTCTTCTGTAATCAGCCACCCAGGAAGGGTGTAATATTGTAATATTCTGCATCCTGGCTCCAATCCAGTCACAGAAGGACACCCATAGTTGATTATATCAAAAGCCTCAGAGAGGTCGAGTAGAACCAAGTCTTGTAATCATTCAGTCACCAGCTTTAAGACATTCATCACAATGACCAAAGCTCTTTCTGTCTCATAGCCAGTCCTATCCAGTCTTGAATATGGATAGGAATGGGTTTACTAATCAGTTTTCTCCTAAACCAGTGGGGTTGAAAGCCCACCACCCTCTCTAGTATCTTGCTCCAAAAGAGGTTAGATTGGAAGGTAAATGTCTGAGTTCATAGGGTCTAATCTTGGGGGTTTAGTTCCTGAAATTGGTATCAGCAAGGACTGGTACCAATTTCGGGAACTAAACATACATAATCTAATATCTGCTGATTCTTTAAGGGCAACAGAGACTACGCCCTCCCTTAAGGAAACATTTACTATTTCTGAAATTCAAGTTTTGAAATCCACTCTGGCTACTGTTAATAATCATGGTGGCTGGAAAGTGCTTGTGCCACTTTATACCATTCAGTGATTTATAGTTTCTGTCTTTTATTTGCCCAGAAATATATAAACATTTATAGAAAAAAGGAAATCAACAACTGCAAATGCTTGTGTTTGCCAAGGAATCCAGATCCAGATGATTTACATTATATACAAAAACATACGGTAAACAAAGGACATGAATCTCTACACTACTTTAACAAGAGAGATCCCTTAAACACATTTAAAACTGACACTTCACTCTTTTAAAACCTAATATAGTATTACTACTATATGTATTTGAAGCAGTCAAATAAATATCCAAAAGGATCTGCAAGGCAGTATTCTTTCCCATAGTTTGCCCAGGGCAATGTGTGATAGACATAGAGAAAAGGGATCTGGAAGAAAATTTAGCACCACATAAATTATTATTTTTAAGTGGGGGAGGGGAGATTTGCAAACATTCTGAGTGAGAATTTTATTTGTTAGTCCATTCCAATAAAGTGCTAACAAGTTAATGAAAATAAAGTATTTCCAGCTGCTATGTTCTCAGTGTACATTCCATCTCCCCATCACCATGTTTCTTGAAAATAATCTTTATGAAAGAAGCTGCTGCTGCTATTTTTAGGATCTACACACAGAGACAAAACTAACATTATATGATTTAAAAGGCTACCCATTACAGCAGTGACTTTGTAAACGTGATCATGTTATTCTTTTACAGTGCTTTCTAGAGATTTATATGAAGTAATAGATTTCTTCTTAAGCTGTGAAGGGAAGACCTTTGCAAATCTTTCTAGTCCCCTGAGGCAAAGCTTGAAAACCTAAGGCCTTGACAAGTTTGCCCAGAGTGGTTTCAAAGAGCTCCACTGGAAAAAGCTTTTCTTGGCACTCATTATCAGATCTGTCTAAAGTTCACCTTTCTCGCTGAAATGGAGAAAAAAAAGGTGAGAGGAAGATGAAAAGTGTGTTAGATGTTTTTGAAAATCTCAACAAGAGACTTCTGAAGGACCAGAGGAAAGAGAAATCACACCAGAAGGGCAGAAGGAGAATATAATTTGACCAAGCATTCTTCATTCCAAATAAGAATGTTCTGCTTTATCCATGACTGCTGCTGAATGTTCCAGGTTCCTTCAAAAGATCATATTGCCTGTGATAATGAACGTACTAGGTATGTCTGAACATTCCACTAATTTAATTGCAGTGTATAGCAAGAATGGAACAGCAGGAATGGACAAAGGAATGGAGAAAGAAAAGATTAATTTTTTTCAGCTGGTACCTGACAAAATCAATGTATTACTCAAATTTTGGTCAATTTTAGTTCTAGAAAAACAAGGAAGCGAAGACAGAATACACTCAAAGCCCCAAATCTTAGCTGAAAATGACAAATATAACCCCCTTGAGCTGATGACACAGAATTCACGGTGGAAAGAAAAACATTTTCACTTTTTCCATCATTCAAATCAAATTCATATTAGGTTAAGAATTCATTGTGCATTATGTTTCAATCCATGTTTTTCTAAGCCAACTGTTTCTGCATTCATGCAACTGAAGACTTCTTTCAGATTGCTCTTTTTAACATTTTGGACAATGTTTTTTCCTGATACTTCACGTATATATGGCCCTCAATGAGAACTAGTTGTATTTCTTAGTATAAAAACAAAGAATTAAATGTAAAAAGAAAAGTGAGCATACTGAAATCAAGTGGAGCACTTTTGAAATTATTGTTCTAAATGAAGTTCTGCGTTATATAGAAGCAGATGTAAAAGAATCAAATTCCAGAGAATTTAAACTGAGATAAAAAAAAGTCCTGATTACTTCAGCATATATTCTCTGATAAATGTTCATTTCCCCCCACTATGTCCCTTGGTGCTATTGTCTGCCATGGGATTACAATCAGAGAGCATCAGTAGGCAGTGCTTCCTTGAGTTGTAACTTCTATTTTCTGCCACCTAAATTGGCCTTCATAGGTTTCCATTGTGCAAACTGCAAAGGAACTTGTCTTGATGGCAGCGAGAAGTAGTGTGAACTACGCATCTCTCTTTTCTTTGCAGGGTTTTTTTTTTTTTTTTTTTTGGTTCACAAGCAACCTCCTACCAAAAGCAGAATCTGCAGAAGAGACTACTTCCAAGGGATAATGCTATGAAAACGTATGAAGAGAAGCCCAGGTGGCCACCTTGCAAATTTCCGATGTAGAAGCCTTCGACCTCTCCGCCCAAGCAGCAGCTATAGTCCTAGTGTAATGAGCTTTACAAACCCTGGGAGCCACTTTACCCTTAACTACATACGCCTCCCTAATACAGTTCCTTAACCATCTAGCTAAGGAACTCTTAGAAGCCATTTGACCCCTCTTAAGACCCCCTAAGAGTACAAACAATCTGTCAGAAGATCTGAAATCTTTGATTTTTCTGAGATAAACCCTAAGTGTTCTTCTTACATCCAATTTATGCAGCCATTGCTCTTTGTCATCGCTGGGTCTAGGGGAAAAAAATGATGGCCAAGAAACCTTCTGGCTTAGCTGAAACTCACGATACCACCTCTGGCAAAATAAAATAAAATATGAGGAACTTCTCAAAGGACCACTTTATTTTTGATGGAGCTTTACAAATGTTCTGTACATCAAATCTAAAGGTTCCGCATGATATCCTGAACAAAGAAAAACTAAACTTTCTGTTCTACTGTCAATTTTTTCATTTGTCTAACTAACTTCAGTATAATGCTAATATAAAAATAGTACAGGGCTCCAATTTATTCCATGCTGAGAAAACCCAGCCCACAGCCCACAGACAAAGTAGCCTAGTTGATATGAAGTGCAATACCTTGGCAAGAAATATGGTGGCACCATCCAAAGTACTCTGCCATTGCACTTCTATATTGCTTCCAGATTAGCAGGTTACTAATAGGTCTTTCCTTCTGGCATAAGCCCTGCAAAAAATACTGCTGCCCCTCCCAATGACTTGCTGCTTCCTAAAACACACTTTCAACCCAGATCTCCCCACTCTGAGCAATAAACTAATTATAATTTTGGGCGGTTATTAAATCTTCCATCATCTTATAGCTAGTAAGCTCATGTTTATGTTAATGATGAAAAAAGTGAGAAAAAATATTTCAAAAGACTCCAGAGTAAGTTGACATTACGGGAGTGATAAAGAGGTATGTTATTTTCTCATCCCAATTATTCTATCTACTGAATTTCCACAAGGCAATTCTTTTGAAGGAAAAATAAGGTAAGTGGGGGAAATGTACATTACCTTGAACATTTCTGTTCTCAGAAAAACATGGTAATAACAGCATTTCTGAAGATAGTTCTTCAACCTTTTCTTCCATCAACAAAAAAAGCTTTATAAGCTCAGAAAGACATCTGAGTTGATGTAGTGTCAAACAGAAGTTTCTCCCTTTTCTAGAACATTCTTGAGCTGCTGCAAAACAAGTGGGAGAAATTAATTTCATACAATATATTGTAGCATATGTATATAAATGCACTAAAATACATAAGATGTGATATATATTATCTCCTACATAAACATTACTAAAAATGATGTCTATATAAAGAATACTTGTATGAAATGTAGGTCACTATAGATAACAATTTAAAACTTTTTGATGCCTCTGAGAAGGGTCTGTTTTTCTTAACCAGGCAAGTTCATAAAATTAGTGTTGATTTCTCAAATCCACAAGAATTGTCTTACGATGTACAACAAAGTTGTATATTGTCATTGATACTGTTCAACAGTTGAGCATCTATGAAATCATTGGAATAAATTATCCAAAGATCTGGGGTGAGATGTTAATATGCTAAAGAAACCCAGCTCTGTTTTTTATTTTCGAAAGTTACATAGACACAGATCACAGCCTAGAATAACTTTCTAGGGCCCCTCTTAGATTGATTGAATGAAAGCAAGTAGATGGAGACTGAATCCAGGCAAAATGGGGATAGTGAGGTTTCCTATTCAAGTATATCCATGTAGAATTCTTTCTGTAACCAGTATGTGGCTTCTGGAGGCTCAAGAGATAACATCTGATATGCCAGCTGTGATCCTTTCTGTAGATTTGGAATCTCGCAACTGTAATTTAGTACTGTGTAACCTTGAGAAGCATTGCTGCGGTGCATTCAGTAAGTAACTCTATACTCATATGAAAATTAAAATCCTGTCCATTAAAAGTTTTGTAAATGAACCCAAAAGCAAGGATGAAGTTCTGTCTATGTGGTTGGTGAAATCTATGTGGATCAGGATCAGAAGTTATTTGGTGGTGGCAACTCAGTTCCTGCAAAAGGATGGAGTCAATTATTAAATGATAAATAATTGATTTTTGAGGGATTTCCCGCTCTGAGTTATGCATTTATATTTTGTTAGTCGAGATTACAGTAAGAAGAGAAAGTGAAGCTAACAACCAATGTATATAAATGCTATTATTCTTACAGCACTTTCTGCTTCCATCTGGGGATTCAGGTAGATTGGTAAAGAAAAAGCAATATATATGCGTTGTATATGCGATATAACACTGTATCACCAGATAGTGCTGTGGAGTACCATTTTTCCCTACCAGATTTCCCTGTGTAAATTTACAACGTGTTTAACTGAAACGCTTCTTTGATGTGTCTAGATCCAGCCTGGGATTTAGCTTAAAATGTTTCCCAAAAGAGAGGAGGAGAAGGCCTCAATATTTGATTCCCAATCAAGTTTAAATGAGGACTTTGTCCAGAAATTTTCTGACATGTACACTGCTGCCTCTTGAGGATAGCCACTCAAAACTAAAATTAGAGGGAGTCAAAGCAATATTTTTCTCTGCAGGCTCCAGTGTTCTAACTTGCCAGTTTATGTTCTGGGCTCACTATACCTGCTTCTCTCCTGTCTTCCTTTATTTTTATTTATCTAACTACATTTCTGCCTCCCTAAATTGGCTGCCATCTCTGAACTGCCCCTACTTGTGCAATATATGGATCTAATTATTCCTCAACTTTGTCTTAGTTCTTTCATGAGATCTGCCACAGCTTTCTGTCTAGACCAGGGGTCAGCAAACCTTTTCAGCAGGGGGCTAGTCCACTGTCCCTCAGACCTTGTGGGGGGCCAGACTATATTTTGAAAAAAGAAAAGAAAAAAGGAACAAATTCCTATGCCCCACAAATAACCCAGGGATGCATTTTAAATAAAACGACACATCCTACTCATGTAAAAACACGCTGATTTCTGGACCTCCGTGGGCCGGATTTAGAAGGTGATTGGGCCGGATCTAACCACCAGGCCTTAGTTTGCCTACCCATGGTCTAGACTCTGTTCTTACTCCTGCTGAAACTTGTAATTCCAGCACTAAGACTTAGCTACCTGCAGCCCAGAATTTACATTCTGCAAGTACTGAAATATTTGTTATACCTTATTAATGACTTTGGCTATGGCATGTTGTGTGTGTGTGTGTGTGTGTGTGTGTGTGTAAATAAAGATCATGCGTATTCTAAATACCACCAGAACAGAAAAGTCAACTTAGTTGACACAGGAAGGTGCTTCATTCTGTTTTGCATTGTTCTCACTTCTTTCTTTCAAAGTCCTTAAAAAAACCACACACAACCAACTTCCAGGGAAGAAAGTAAGTTAAAATCAGCACTTCAGCATATAAATTACTAATGATTTCTGCAGCTATGTTATACTATCAACTGTTTTAAACTCTTTGGGTTGTATCCCAAGCATTGCTAATGGGGTTCCACTGGCAGTTTCCTCTCCTCCCCCTGTGAGCCCCCCAACATCTGCAGAGGGTGCCTTGACCCTCTGGAGGTGCTTTTGAGAGCATGCAGGGGAGAGGAGGGGCAAGTTCTGTTCCAATAGGTCAAGTCTCTTAAACCAGCAAAACACTGGATACTACCCTGATTTTCTTTTTATTTGAAGAGTATTTATTTTAACATTTTTACTCATTTTCAAGGCAGTTAATAAAAACATTTTAAATGTAGAAAATCTCTGTAGTGAAAATAGCAGACTGATTAAATCAAATACACCCTTTTCTATTTTAATAGTTCAAATCACATAAATATGCTGTCACTCTAAGTCACTCTGTCATTTTCACACTGAATAACGCAGATAATAAATTTGAGTGAAAAGAGAGACTATCTGTTCAGTTTAAATAAATAGAAAAGGGAAACAAGGAAGTTTGCTAATGAGCAAATATTAACAAGCCAAATAAAGACTTGTATAAGCCAGCTCCCTGTAGAACACATCCTTGGGGATCCTGCCATCTTCCATTCTGTGGGCATGACCAAGCCAGCAGAGACATTGCTGAGACAGGAGTGCAAACATACTGGGAATGTGGGCTTGGGAGAGGACATCTTCGTTTGAGATTCTGTCCTGCCACGTGATGCCCAAATTCCTCTTGATGCTAAGCATTTGGAAGGCATTGAGACATCGGGTCTTGCAGTTGTAAGCTGCCCATGACTCACTTCTATAAAGTAGCATGCTCAACATGCAAGCCTGGCAGAACTTCATCTTGGTATTGGTCATTAGCATCACATTCTCCCAAACCCTTTTGGAGAGGTTAGCCATTGCTGTAGCTGCTTTGCCAATACTCTTGTCCAGATTAGCATCAATTGAGAGGTTGCTGATTATGGTGGAACCCTGGGAGACCAAATTGTCTACCATCTCAAGCTTGTGGTCACCAATGCTGATGTGTGGAGTGCTGGTGATGTCCTGACCCAGGATGTTGGTTTTTGTCATGCTGGTGTTAATGCCAAACTCCCTGCAAGCTTGGGCAAAATGGTTGATGAGTCTTTGTAGACCTTCCTTGGAGTACACTGTCAAGACTGTGTCATCTGCAAGCATCTCTCGGATGAAGATCTGCCACACTTTTGTTTTGGCACAGAGATGTGCCAGGTTGAACAGAACTCCGTTACTGTTTGAATGAAAATACATACCATCTTCAGTCGAGCTGAAGGTATATGAAAGCACCAAGGAGAAGAATTTGTCAAAGAGAGTTGAGGCAAGAACACAGCCCTGCTACATGTCACTCTTTATAGGGAAGGCATCCAAGGATTCACCATCATACAGAATGGTGCCACACATGTTCTCCTGGAAGGACAATATCATATTGTGAAGCTTAGATGGATATCCTTTCTTGTTGAGCAGTGTGAAGAAGAGTCTCTTATGGCTGATGATATCCAAGACCTCTGTCAGGTAAATGAAGGCAATGTCCAATGGGCATCTCTGTTCTCTGCATTTATCCTGCAGCTGGTACAGTGAGAAAATAATGTTGACTGTTGACCTCTGAGCTCTAAAGTCTCAATGTGATTTGGGATAGATCCTGTCAGTGAGTGACTGCAATTTAATGTGTTTTACATTGAAGTATTTATTGTGTGTGTGTGTGTGTGTGTGTGTGTGTGCGCGTGCTTAATATGTCAGAATGACTGTCTGTTGTATTTATATTCTTGAATAGTAACATTTAATTCATCCACACATTAGAAAGTGAAATTTGTCAGAATGCCTGACTGATGCTTATAACGTCTGGTAAAAGTTCATAAATGCTCATGCAAAAATAAATCTCAAAGGTGCCACAAGCCTCAAATTGCTTTTACGTTTTGTTTTTATTTCCACATGCACTTCTAGATTACATTCTAAACTTCAGTGAAAGAAATTAAGCCTGCTATAATCCTATAAACACTTGCCTGGGAGTAAGTCCCATTCAATTGAATAAGGTTTGCTCTTCTGAGTAGGTATGGATACAATTGCACTGTTAACCTGTGAAAGATCCCTCTTAATATTTATTTTTCCCTTTCCATCACGCTTCATTAGTTGAGAGTAGTGAGGCTCTTTGGCCTATTGTGAATAGCATTTGGGAATAGCATTTCAGAAGCTGTAGGGACAAACAAATCAAACTACTTGGCTACGCAAAAACAGATGTAGGTCTACTCTAGGGCAGTCAGATCACACAATATAAGTAGAATTTAATAACCCAAACAGGTAGGGTACGACAACAAAAAGATTAGCACTACCCATTTTTGTGAGAAACACATGGGGGGGAAACCTACAAAAAAACACATTTTCTTTGCATCACTGAAAAGAGAAAGGACCAACTTTCACAGCAGCTCTGTGGGCAATATTCTGATAATTCTGTCAGCTGTTGAAAAGAAATCCTGACCAACCCATTATTATCGGGTGAGCATGAGAAAGCTGAGATTGCATGCATGTGAGGGAACCACACAAAACAGCAGCAGCGCACCTTTCTCCACAGTAGTTCTTACTGCCCATGAAACAAACTGATTTTGAACTTTAAAAAGCAGATTTGATTTTCAGCAATTAGAACATCCACAGTGAAAAGGGAAACAAAACAAAGATCCAGCCCCACATATAGTTCAATGCCATACATACACATCTTTCCATTCTTTGGATTCTGGCCAAAGATTTTTCAAAGGTCAATTGCACATTATATTTAAATGATTATAATGCTCTCAGCATGTAGCTAATATTTGGCAAAAAATATAATTGCAATTATTTGCTATATAAATATTCAAAACACTGAATGGGGATTTATAAGCAAAAATACAAATGACAATGGTTTTTGTGCTCTCAGTTATATCAATCTTTTTGTGATGCCAAAGCTAATGGTCACTTTACAATTAAGTCATCCATCATCTGCATAGTCTCTTTTAAACCAAAGAAGAAGATTATGCTTCCACATGTTTTCTATAATGCTGTATTCACTTTATACACGCTAGACATGATCAGCCCTCGTTCATTTTATACTAGAACACTGTTAATGGTACTACAGCTGTAGATTTAAAATATTACGTTTTGCAAACAAATGACTTAGGTGGGATTTAAGCTGCCTGTATGTGCAAGACTGCAACCCAATACTAATGCATTAAATGTTAGATGCATAAGAAACACCTATGAATTCAAAAGGTGTATTTCTGAATAGCAGCTGCAATACTGTTTCAACCTAAAGTACTAGAATGCCAGCAGTTTTTCATGCACAGAACTTAAGGTACTTAAAATCTGCTTCATTACTATACACCAGCAGTTTTCAAAACAGTTACATTTGACTAGGTAACAGGATATGTTCAAATTGCAGATATAATTACTGCACATCCAAGAAGCTATAAAATGTTCACAAGCAAATCCCTTTGACCTTGTTAATGTCTGCTCCTTGTTAATCTAAGGCAAACATTGTTTGTAGATTGCATTTGTTATAAAATATGAAAAAGGAAGGAAATCCCTTAACAGTTGTTATTGATTCCAGCATTTACGGACGGAGTTTAAGTGCTGTTTACAAAACAGAACAGATGCAGATGCTAACAAAAAGGTAAACAATTGTTGCATGGCTTACTGCCAGACTCTGAGCCAATATATTAAACTCCAAGTGAAGCACATTTCCCCTATGGATTGCACTTATTGCCACTTCATTTCCTATGTGCACTGTCTCTCTATTGCTGTGCCTAGCAGTAAGCTATTCCAGTTCTTTTGTGACCCCTGAGGCCTGGTGCTACCTCACACAGCCATTAGTGAAGGGAATTGCATGTGTCTGACACGGCCTGAAACCAATTATTTGATATTTTCTTCAGAATGATGCCCAACTCTGTTGGGAATGAGCAATCATGAAATAATTTACCTCCTGATTTAATTTTTTCCTGCACAAATTAGTTGTAGTCTGAGCTAGCTATACACAGCTGTCTGTTACATATCTCCGTCTTATCAAGATTATACTTGAAATGATGAAGAAGGGGGCTGAATAGAATAGATTGGGGAATCCTGTTTTAAAAAGGCATTGACAAGTTTATCAGATATACTGATCACATGTACTTTTTGCTGATTGAAAATGACAGAATCATAAAGAACTATCAGTACACTAGGGGAAACCACAAGGATGCAAACCATTATCAAAGTGTTTAAGGCTTAAAAAAAAGTGGCCAGCTTCTCAGTTCCCTTTTGCTCTGCTACAATCTAGGGATATGAAAATATCTTGAGGGGCAGGGATAATAGATTCAAATGAAACCAAGCAACCAGCCTACACTTTGCAGTTTACACTATTCCTCTCAAAATAAAAAGAAGTATATACTTTCCTACTTGTAATTCTAGATATGTATCTGTGTGCCCAATACTTCATCATGTCAAAATTATAAAAGCCTATGAAAGATCGCCAATCATGGAAAACATGCACAAAATATGCATGTTCTGTATTTCATACTTATTACTATGAACTGCAAAGAAACCCAGTAAGAGATGACACAAGTCACTTTTAAGGGAACCACTAATCATAAAGCACTATGTTTCATAAACTCTATCAGTGAAAATATAGGCTGGAATCCAAAGAACAGTACAATTAGTTCCAGGCGCTCAAGAGGGCTTTGAGCATGTGTTTCCCGAACAGCAGCTGCCATGCCACATGGCAAGCTTCTTTTGAAGATGAGAGGTGTTTCAAAAGCAGAGTCTGAGGTGACATGGGTTTGTTATTCAAAGAAATAAAAAAATCTCACTAGCCATGCCTTTCAAAAGGCTAGTGGAAATAAATGTGAACTAACAAGTCTTCTAGAAACCCTTGCTGATATTCAGGAACAATATTACAATTCAAAAGCAAACTGATGGGTACAGAACATCGGCAAAATTATGGAGGGCACACAAGTAATCAGGAAGATAGTTTTTCTTATTACAGTTTCATATAGCTGTTAAATAGCATTGAGGACAATCTGGAGCTTTATGGACATCCTGTTTTCTCATGTGAGAGCAGGGTGGCCATTTTGGATGCTGTGACCTCATGCGATTTCAGACAGAGATCTCACCCTGAAAAATGCAGGTTTTGTAGGGCTGCAATCTCATGCAACTCCCCAAAACACGTTTTGGGCAATGTAAAGCATGGCCCTGAAAAAAGGAAATATTATGTGTTACATAATCTCACATCATGACTCACACAGGAGCATGGGTGGGAAGATACATGTCCAAGTTCTGGGACTCAAGATGCTGGAGGGTATGGTTTATGGCAGTAATTTTCAATCAGTGTGCCCTGGCACCCTGGGGTGCCTTGAATGATGATCTGGGGAGTCGCAGGCAACACTGGCCTCTTCCCTGCCCACCCTCCTCTGATGCCCTCTTGTGTCTCTGCCTCCCAAAGGCTTGCACGGCTGTTTGTTGCAGTTGCCCTGGCTACAAGCTCTGAAGGCAAATGGTGCCTCAGGGGGTGCTGGTTGCCAGAAGCTGAAGCAGCCTCCGAGTAAGCAAGCAAGCAGGTAAGGGAGCCCAGCCAGTTAGTCCTAGCTGTTGGTAATGGACAGACAAGTCCCAGGCCTCTGTGGAGCAGTGTGAGAAGGCACCTCTCTTTGGGGCGGGGGGGGGGGGAGCTCAGGGACCAGGGACAATAGTAGCGACTCCCCAGAGGACTCCCAAGGAGAGGGAAGAGGAGAGGAGGCTGAGGGAATACTCCACAAAGGAGGGTATTCAACAAAGGGTGAGAGGCTGCTAGCTCTGCAGGCAAGGGGTGACATAACTGGGCTCCTGAGCCCCATAGGGGTGCCACAGAAAGAATGTAGTTGGTCAAGTGAGCTGTGGACTCAAAAAGGTTGAAAATCTCTGGTTTATGGAAACATTATGAATGCTTTAGTAAGCATGAATGTTTAAGATCATTGTCTATTAAAAAAATGATTGCTGCAAATTAAATAAAACCAATTATACTTTTTTATTGCACACAGAGAGAGAGAGAGTGCACAACATGGGAAATAGAAACCTATGCTAAGTGAACATATAAATGTGGGGCAGGGTTGATGCATCAAGACCTATATATTTAAATATTACTTTCTCACAGAAACCAACGTAACCTGCACAAAAAAATTAATGAGCCATTTCTTTAAAAAAAAATAAAAATCATAAAGCTAACTAAGCCTCACACTAATGAAGGTATACAAAATGCCCCACAACTTAATGGTATCTCACCAAGGAGCATCTAATTACATTCTGCTCAGGAGACAGCTTGTGTGTGTTGAAAAGAGTCGCGTAAAGAGTCATGTATCAATTTCCTTGTCAAACAATACTGTAGGAGCCTTAGGAACCTCTTCAGGAGACCTTTTAGAAGTCCTCCTTCTTTTGACGTTCATAGCCCTCTATTATTTCCTTTACACACTACTGTATGTTCCTAAGAAAAACCAACTTAATAATTCCCTCTCAACTTCTTTGTCACACTCTTTTATTAAAGAGACTACTCTAATATATAAATCTCAGACTGACCTTTGACCGCTCAAAAGAAAATGGATTGAAGAGTAAATCACTTTCATCTTTTATACTTGGGAGGAGAATGCAATAATTAGGGGGCATGGTGAGTTAAATGTTCTTTTCACCCTTAGGAAGAACACCCAGGTGTGCAAAGGAAGCTTTGAGATGAAAATAATTAGTGTTTCCTAATTGGAAATATTCTTACCAAATGAAAAAATGTTCAAAATTTATATTGCTTTTTTGTTTGCAGAGTGTGCATAAGAAAATCAAATCACAGACGTGAATCTTTGTAACTTTTGCAGGATTCAAATAGACATTACATAAGCAAAAATAAAAATGCATCTGTAAAAATAGATATTTAAATGACAAATATTAATACATCTAATATTTTGTTTCTTTCAAATAATACGTGCAAGAATAAGAAAGCCTTTAAGAAGTCATCTTTTAAATATAATAGGGGTCAATAATGAAATTCTACTGTTGAGCTTCACGTTATGGGATTAATAACTGATTTGAAGCAACAGTAAGGCTTTTGGACATGCCAGCAGCTTTGAAATTTCTTCAGCTCAATTGATATTTCGGTAACTTAGCTAGTATCATCATACCCCCTACTATAAATTTAAAAGTAGCAAGCTTAATTCTTTTGCAATATTTTTAAAGTGTCATGCTGCCTCTAGAAACAAATACTGTATGTGGCCCTAGGGTATTATAGATAGGAAACTTTCAAGCCTCTGTTTCATTATTTATTTAGAATTCATCCTTATATTCCCAAGCCATACACTATATTTCAGACACAGTTATAATATTATAAAATGTTGCCAGTAAAAGTTAACATAAATTATGGACAGTATGCAACTAACTTGTTCCATCAGAGCAAGGATTTCTGCTTGCACAGCAGAACTTCCTCCCCTCTCCTATCCCTGTACACTCCTTAAATCTGTTCGGAGGTTTACCCCAATGCTGGGGTAGTTTGTGGGATGACACAAGGTACTTATGGGGAGGGAAAGGGGGAAGGGAGTTCAATTCCACAAGCAAAAATCCTTGCACTGATGGAACAAGGTACCGCCCTCTGGTAACATCCAGGTAAATGTTATTCTTTTCTATGTCTGATTCTAACTGATTCTAACTGTGCTCATCAGTTCCACTGCGGCTCAGGGGAGTGCAACAAACTTAGTACATCAGCTGTGATTTGTCACTGTGTTAATTAATTCTGACTTTCTTCTTGATAAAATACATGCTGCATAAGGAACCTATGGCCTAGTTCATGTGACTATTGTCACCTTCATTGCATACCTTTAGGTGCCAGATGAAAACGTTTTTCTTCAACCAAGTGTTCAGATGATTAACATTCTATGGTTTTTTAAATGTGTTTGTGGAAGGGGAGTTATTGGTTTGTTTTAATTTCATTTTGGTTTTATTATGTATTGTGTATTTTCATTTTGTATTTGTCTGTTGTGAACTGCCTTGGGTGGTATACACATTTAATAAATAATAAAAATAAATAAAATTGTTTGTCATTTTTAATCAGTATTCTTCTGCCTAGTTATCATTAAATGCCCAAGTAATGTCATGAAAGAGAATACAAAATTTGGTTACAAATATCTTGGTAATATAAAAAGAAGCTAAATGAATGAAAATGCAACCATTTAAAATACCTTCAGGTATATAGTGCCAAGGCCATTTAGGGCATTAAAGGTCAGCACCAACACTTTGAATTGTGCTTGGAAACATACTGGGAATCAATGTAGTATGTTTTTCAAGACCGGTATTATATGGTCCCAGCAGCCACTCCCAGTCACCGGTCTACCTGTCACATTCTGTATTAGTTGTAGTTTCCGAGTCACCGTCAAAGGTAAGCCCCACATTTAGTGCATGGCAGTAGTCCAAGTGGGGGCATGTACCACTCTGGTGAGACAGTGAGCAGGCAGGTAGGGTCTCACCCAGGGTAGCAGATGGAATTGGTAGACAGCCGTCTGGACAGCTGTGAGTCCAAAATGACTCCCAGGCTGCACTCCATGGTCCTTCAGAGGCACAGTTACTCCATTCAGAACCAGGGAGTCCCCCACAGTTGCCTGCCCTTCTCCCCCAGAAACAGTACTTCTGTCTTACTGGGATTCAGCCTCAATCCATTAGCTGCCATCCATCCTCCAACTGCCTCCAGACATTCGCACAGGACCTTCACCACCTTCACTAGTTCTAATCTAAATGAGAGGTGAACACCCAGCCCAACCCCAGAGCTTCATATAGATGTTAAAAAGCATGGGGGAGAGGACAGAGCCCTGAGGTAGTAAGATAAATATTATTATTTATAATAAGATAAATATTATTTTAATGAAAATGAAGTTAAAATAATACAGACTCTCTGAACTCATCTGCAATGTGTCTCATCCATTGCCTTATCTGTTGATGGCATTTTCAGAAGACGTATTTTAGAACACAATACCTATCAGCTATTTAAAAACTAAGTTCAAGATTAAGTCCTTGTTTAAAAAGCGTAACTAATATTTAAGTAAAAGGGCTATTGCAGTTTAAGACAGTCCCTCCCTCAGGCTAGATCTGGCTCCTTGTGGTCTCTCATCTGGCCCATAGTTTCTCTTCCTCCCCCCCCCCTGCCCCTTCCTTCTTGAAAGCAGCAGATCATTGCATTTCTGTGCACCCAGCAGTGAAAAAACCCAAGCTTCTTGTGGAAGAACAGAGCAACCTCATCACAATAAACAAACAGTTCACTTTTCTTTTTTGCAGGATGCTTAGAAAGAGGCTTACCTCCAAATCCTCCTCTTGCACCTGGCTGTTCAGATGCAAACATGAAAGGATAAGAACTGCCCAAATCTCCGAAGCTGCCTCACCCCTGCTCACCCCAACATGACCTAATTTGCACTAGTAAGAAGGTAACAAAGTATGTCCAGTTCCTTTGCTCACAAGAAGACAAGAGGGGGAGTAACTTGAAGCAAATTGTCATGGGTTTATCTCTATGATCTGCCTACACTCAAGCAGACAAACACAGCCTACAATTGGGAATAGAAGAATATAGATGGATGTTGCTTAAGCCTTGCCATTGAGGGTTTGTGGCTACCGTATTCATGTACTTATGTCCTTCACTGGACATGTATGAGACACATGTATGAGAAATGAAAGGATAAAAACAATTAAGATAATTAAGATAATTAAATAACTAATAACTAATAATTAATTAAGATAAACGAAAGGATAAAAACAATTAAGACAATTCATGGAAAAAAATGCCACTAACCCCCAACATGAGGTACTCCTCTGTGTTTCTTTGAGTTCTTGCTTGCTTTAACACCATGTAATGCATTTTCCTTAAACTGAAGCTCACAAAGTGTTTCAAGAAGAACGGTCATTTCTTCCGTGATGGTATCCAAATAAGTTTCATTAATAAACTTCAGTGTTGAAGAAGGGTCAATAATTGCGCTCAGTACATAGAAATCTTCTTTTATCATTGCACACAATGCAGGAATTGAGTTTTCATAACCATGAACCATCTTTTCAAAGTTTGTTTCACCCATGCTTTCTAGAACACATTTCTGTAAAAGATCACTAACCAATTTATTCTGCATTTTTTGATACTTCTCCAGAACTTCTGCCTCAGGATATAGAAATAAAAGCTGCTGTAGACACCGAGTTTTAAACTGCAGTTGCTGTTGTAAGGTACCAGTTTTTGTTTCATTATGATTTTGCAGCTGGTTTACTAAGAAGCGCCGAAGATGTAATCTTACATCATCCCAAATATACTGTGTATCCATTGCAGAATCATCTTCAACACCATGAAGGGAAGCACTGGATATAAACTCAAAAGATGTCCCACTTGGAGTACAGGGAAATAAGACACCACATTGACTGGAGAGATCAAGAAGAAAGTGAAGAATAGTTTCTTCTTGGTTTTGTTCATCCTTCAGTAAGCTTTGCTAAGAGAAAATAAATAACAATATGCTAAGTTATGTGAATGACTCCATTTAAAGTAAACAATGATACCATAATGATACCATAAACCACAATATCTACACACACCTGCATACATTTATGTAAGTCCTCTAATAAAGTCTGTTGGCATGTAAAACCTTAGTCTCTGTGTTAACACACAGGAAGTTTAGTATCAAAAAATAAAATAATATACACCTCTAAAAATTCACCTCTAAAAATTCACCTTCAGAGCTTTGGGGGTACTTCTGGATCATCTGCTGTCACTTGAGGCTCCATCAGCTTCAGCTGGTGGTCCAGCTGTACCCCTATCTGGACAGGGATAGCCTAACCTCTATGTTCTGGTAACTTCTAGGTTAGATTACTGCAACTAGGTTAGATTACTGCAGCACCTGCAACACAGTATACCTGAAGGAACATCTCCACCCCCATCATTCAGCCCAGACACTGAGGTTACAGGGAACCAAGTAGAGGGCCTTCTCAGTAGTGGCGCCTGCCTTTTGGAACACCCTACCATCAGATGCCAAGGAAATAAACAATTATCTGACTTTAGAAGACATCTGAAGGCAACCCTGTATCTGGAAATTTTTAATGTCTAATGTTTTACAATTTTTTATGCTGTAAGTCACCTACAGTGGCTGGGGAAATCCAGCCAGATGGGCGGGGTATAAATAATAAAATTGTTGTTGTTGATGTTACACAGTATACGTAAGGCTGCCTCTGAAGATGGTCTGGAAACTTCAGCTAGTGCAGAATGCGGTGGCCAGACAATCTGAGCATAGTACATGAATCCTGGCCCAGCTGCACTGGCTACGTAGTTGCTGGGCTCAATTCAAAGGGGCGATTTTGACCTATAAAGCCTTAAACATGTCAGGACTACAATACCTCAAGGCCCACCTCTCCCCATATGAACTGCCCCAGACCCTGTGATCATCAACATCAGAGGCCCTTCTTTTTGTGTTTCCTACACAAGAGATCCAGAGGGTGACAACACAAAAACAGGCTTTTTCTGTGGTAGCTCCCCGCTTGTGGAATGCTCTCCCCGGGGAGGCCTGCCTAGCACCTTGATTGTATATATTTAGGTGCCAGGTGAAAACGTTCCTCAGGCCTTTGACTTTGGCTGATTAACATTTTATATACTTTTAAATGCATTTGAAATTCTATAAGATCAAATGTTCTAATGCTAAATGTAACAGTGTTTACAGTAGTCACTGTTCTCATAGTCCAACTTCATCCTATTATGGACACAAAAGGCTGAAAGGAGGTTGAACATTTCATATTATGCTGGGTAACATAATTACCTTGAAAACTGGAAGAAAAATGTGAATTTTACTTTTAAAAGTAAGTTATGACTAATTCCTACAACTAAATGGAATTCTTTCCCATTTGTTCTGGATGGAGCCTAGATATTAGGAGTTCAATATGAACTCATTTACATGTGCATAAATCTAACTTAAATAAATTAGACATGGATGAATAAATGCAAAATTCCAGCCTACTAGGGCAGAAGGATTAAATAAAGTTTCTCAAGAGCTTCTGAAAAACTTAAAGAAAATGAGCTGATTTACGTAGTACTTTTTTGCTGGTGCAAGCAGTCTTGGCCCCCTGGCAATGCAGACAAACAAAATGGGTTGTTTTGGAAATCACAGACATGGCTGACAGCAATTTCCATGATTATGACAGCTGAACAAAAATAAAAAATAATGGACACAATTCATTTAACTCACAATTGACTGTTTTAGTTTATACGTGAATCATACAATAGTTAGTCTATGGACTGTATGACTAGCCATAGGTATCTTTAAGCTTTCTAGAATTAAAATAAGATTCCTCAAGGGGAGAAAATGTAAATTTCCTACCTATAAACCTCTATCTCCATAGGGCATTGAACACCACTGAGATCCTCTTGGAGCTCAAAGGCATAACCATGCAGTTTGCTTCCTCCTGTAGAAGGAGTAGCCCACCATACCCAGACAAAACTAGAGAAGATCACAAGTGCATGAGTGTCATCAACAGCTTAAATCATGGGTAGGCAACCTAAGGCCCAGGGGCCAGATGCGGCCCAATCGCCTTCTCAATCTGGCCAGCGGACAGTCTGGGAATCAGTGTGTTTTTACATGAGTAGGATGTGTCATTTTATTTAAAATGCATCTCTGGGGTATTTGTGGGGCCTGCCTGGTGTTTTTACATGAGTAGAATGTGTGCTTTTTTAAAAAATGCATCTCTGGGTTATTTGTGGGGCAGAGGAATTTGTTCATTATTTTTTTTCAAAATATAGTCCGGCCCACCACATGGTCTGAGGGATGGTGGATCGGCCCACGGCTGAAAAAGGTTGCTTAAATTCACTCTCTTGAAACTCTGCAAAGGCTTCAAAAATGAATTCAACTATAAAACAAAGCCCAGATTACTTGTCACGCTCCAGTCCCAAAACACATCAGGTTCTAGGAGCACTTCTTTTAGTGGTTTCTTTTAGAGGAAGAAGTAATTCTGAATAGCTCTACCTGGGAGCAGCGGTAGCAGTTGCCATCCTGAAAGTGTTCAATGCCCACCAGGGACTTTGAAAGGAAGGAAAGCTGTTTGTTTGTATACCATCCTTCATCTAAAGATCTCAGGGTGGTGCCAGAAGTTTAACAACCTCTTCCTGAATTCTGTTTCATTATATGTATTTTATTACTGTGTTTAGTTATACATGTAATATGTCTTAATAAAAAGGATTTTTTTAACCCTCTATTGGTTTCTCAAAGTACAATATTTATTTGCACTCTAGGAGAGAATAGTGTAATATTGCATTATATTACACATGGACTCACAATAATATAATTTTAAATAACAGGGCATATTTGTGTACGTAATATACAAATGCACAGATACAAATTAATCCACTCACTATTTTTGCAATTCCTAGAGCAGATTAGCACAGAAATTACTAATCTTCAAGATATATAGGAAGTTATGAGAAATATTACATTTAAACAATCTTAACTTTCTATGAGATTGTAAAATATGCTATTTTATTAAAGATAGCATAAAAGCTCAATAGCTTTCAAACCAGCCAATGGGCTTCTTTCTTATGGAATATGAATCCAAAAATGTCATCCACAAGAAAGTGCTGCTGCTTTTGAAGCTTAAACAGAAATATTTTCAATTACAAAAGCCTACCTAAACCTAAGCAGTGTTCAAAGTCTTTTCAAATTGAAAATACATCCCTAAAATGGTCACCAGGTGGTTTACACACACCATTTTGGAGTTGGTACTCCTAAAAGAAGAGTTCCTGCAGCTGGCTTTGAAGCTTTGCAAGCTTAGTTTCCCATTTCAAAGTCTTTTTGAAAACTGCCTATGTTAAGGCAGGCTTTTGTATTTGAAAGTCAAGGTTTCAAAAGGCTTCAAACAGTGCTGCAGGTGCCTATCGGAAGAAATGTATCCAAAATGGTGGACACAGGCTCTTTCAGAGTAGACTGTACATATCCTATGAGTGTATTTTATTGGTGGTAACCAAACACAATCAAGTTAATTTGCAAATATACCACAATTTTATAAATGCTTTAATAAGCTCCTCACAGTTCAAACAAAAATTGTACTGATTTTTATTAAGGTGTTAGAATTTTCAGGCTAAGAATTTACATAGTACCTTACAGAATATTTGTACTTGTCTCTTCTTAACTGATCACTTTACACATTTAATCTTGATGGATTACAGATCGGAATATATTCATTTTTCCAAAAAATATTATCAGTGGAATGAATTCAATGTTGTGCTAAAGTGCATTTTGGATTGCCAGATGGAATGATCCCACCCCGGTGTGCTGTTCTATGGGTTCTCCTGATTCCTGCCAATTTAAGGGGGGGGGGCGCATGGAAGGAGGAGAGGAGAGACAGCCCCATTGTGCAAGAGGCAGTCCTTGCATGGAGCATCCATTGACAGGACTCATTAGCTGATACCCACTCAGAATCTAGAATTCTGATTTAACTGATTTCAGAATGTTTAAACAAATGCCAGTAAATAAAACTTAATTACATAAATTCAGTAATAGCTTTCAATATGTGTGTGACTAAAACCTATGCTTTTTATTCTGTCTTGTATATTGTATACAGTGGATCAAATAGCTGAACAACTGCAGAAGAAAAAAGATAATTACACATGCCTGAATCATTTTTTTTTCCAAGGAAGATGTCTGAAGAAATGAGTCAAATAGAAGTGATGAGATTTGAAGCTCTAGGCTAATTAACAATTTGAAAATTAACAAATCACTGGATCCAAGTGACATCTACAGGGGCTCTTCGGGAATTCAATGTGAAATTACAGGTTTACTTAAAAAAAAAAGAAATTGCCACTAAAATAAGTCTTTATACTAATGGTTTTAAAGTCATTTTAATTGTTTAGTCTTTAGCTAAATATAATACCAATTTTTATGACGTAATAAAGAGAGGAGCAAACTAGGAAATTACAGGCCACTTAATCAAGATGGTTCAATCTCTTTAAAATGCTTGTGATTATTTAAAGCCATAATAACAGTTCAGCTAGAATTTTACTGCAGATCAAGAAAAGTACCACCAATTTCAAGAGGATGCCAACAAGGTTAATGAGCTAAGACAAAGAAGCTAAAAGAGGAAAGAAGGTTTCCTTCAGAAAACAGAAGCCTTGTGCAAATGAACAGCATGAAGAGGAACACAAACTTTGGCAAGTAAAATACAAACATATAAAATGCAAAAAATGGGGGGGGGGGACACCCGACAAGCATATAATTAAACACATTAAGATCAACAATAACAAAATATTTAAATAACAGAGGCTGCACCCCTGGCTCACTAGCTCCAACTACCCCACTCCCTTGACCTTGCAGATACCCTACCTGTTGCCCCCTAGATCTCAATCCCTACCCCATTAACCCCTTAGAAGAGTCAGCCTGGCAGGAGAAGCACCACAGGAAGGAGGCTTGAAGAGGTGGCCAGTCCAGGGATCTGCTGCTGACACCAACTTCCCCATGCTGATTCTTCATCCTAATCTGTGGCAGAAGCATTTTTCATACCTTCCACTTTCCCCTTTTTTCTTTTCTCATTCTTTTATTATTTTTTATCATTAAGAGGACTGTGCACACATGAAGCTGATGGCTGGTGAAGGACCCTATGTGAGAGGCAGGGAAGGGAAGATATCCAAGGCTGGGAGGTTTGAAGAAGAAAGGGAAGCTCTGAGGTGTGAGCTGGGAGGATCCACCCCCTTTAATGCGAGACAAGGATTAAGATCAATGTTTGAGAAAGGAATTTGTATTTTCTTCACTCTATCTTTCTTTTTCTTTTTTATCATTTAATTAGTTTGTTTCTTACTGCATTGCATGATATTCAAATTTTTTTTATAAAAGAAAATAATTTTTAACTATGGCATAAAACAACAGCATTTTTACCAGTGTTTGGAGAAACTTGATCAATTCTCTGTGAGGGGTTGAAGATGGCTTGATTGAGCTGAAACTGCAATTATTTAACCACTGAAGGCAGTCAGTTGTGTCTTGTAGCAATTCATCAGGACAAGTTTCATTTATTTCTGATTGTAGCTCCTTAAGACACTGCTCCATGCTAAAGTAGAAAAGAAGCAAACATTAAAAATGAATACTTATCATTTACGGCAAAGTATTCAACATTAAATAGCATTATATTATATAACACTTTAATTTACCATATTAACAGTAATTTAGTTTTATGGACACTTTCAATGCAGAAGCCTGTCCTGGTGAGCAGGCCTCACTGTGCACGTGTCATAATACAGTTAGGGTTAATCACCACCTTACCACCTTAAAAACAATTGGATGTGTGTGCTTTGTATCAGCAATTTCCATCACTCCTAAAACAGGGATTATTTTATCCTTTCTACCCTCAGGGGTAGGAAATTACTGAAGTTCACTAGTAATATAACAGTGGTGCAGGAGCAAAGCCAGTCACAAAATGGTGGCAGGTTTAATCAGCTGGTAATTACTGACACCATTTTCTACAAATATGTAATCCATTTGGGGGCTGAATTCTTTGCCACAGTGTTTTCCTGCGGAGACAAGCTCCGCTCCCCTCCCTCCCATCTGCTAGAACCAGAAGGGGGCTGAAACAAGCGCAGTAGCAACAGGTGCAGCTTCCAATTGCTTGGGAAAAGCCCAGCAGAGGAGGAGACTTACGCGGCTGTGGGGAGGTGGGGACTTTCAGTCTTGTCAACTGATTAATGGGGTAAGAGCTAATGGGGATTAGCTGCTGTGTTCATTAGGTCTCACTAATGACAGTCAACCCTGTGAATATCATGTTTTTTGCTAATAAAGAGTTAACTCCAACTCTGAATGGTGTGATTTACTGCCGACTCGCTCTTTGACACCCATGGCTCTTCAGCCGCCTGACTCATCACTGCCTCTTGACCTCCCTCCTTTCACTTACTTCAGCTTCTGCCTCTGATTCTTGACCTCTCTGCCACAGACTCTCCCAGCTCACTAAGCCCTGTTACTCTTTAAGCTTTCAACACCTCCTGTTCCCAGCCTTCTTCGCTTGGGGGTTCCCCAGCAGTTTCCCCCATCATTCCACTCTGTCCCACCAGTCTACAACAGAGAGTTACAATTCTCAAGGGTTTCCTGAAAATTGAAGGGTAAACCATTCTGAAAATTGCAGCTCTGTGGCAGACTAGGGGTCTCCTAACAACTCTCAGGATTCTTTGGGAAGCCATGGTTGATGTGCTGATTGTATCATTTTAAACAAAGTTCAAAAATATCTAAACATTGCAGATGCTATCTAACCTGATAAAGATGCAATTTTCCCCTATTGGAACATCCTCTTGAAACCATACTAATGACTGTACTATATGAAAGCGTCTTTAAAAAGTAATCAAGTATGGGTGGCCTATCAAGCACATTCAAAGGCCTTTTCAAGAAACCTTAGAGAAAGAATGGGTTCGAAATGGTGCCCCTGAAACAAATATCTTATCTTTATCAAAGAACCTTTTCATGAATTCAAGGACTACTATGGAAAATAATACCCTATGGTCCACACTCAACTTCCAGATATAATATACCATTCCAACACTAGTTCTAAATGTGATAATAAAAACCAGGATGTATCTTCGTAACTTATTTAAGCCTGTCTTAGGAATCTGAAACTCAATGCACTAGTCATAGGCTTTGGTTTCTGGGACATTTTGTCAAAGACTTCTATTGTAGTATCTAATGTGTCTCACTTAATCAAAGTTAATGAATTATAGCTTTGTGAACTGTAAAGGCTCAACTATTGTTTGTTACCTAAACTTGGTTCCATTAAAAATAAGGTTTGAGACTAATCTACCAGATAAGTGATAACCAATTATTACAAGCCACTACAACCCTTTACAGAACAAAATGTTTCCAATAATTTGTCCTAACATTGATAGAAGGATTAGGATTAGGCACAGAGACATCACTTTGGTAAAAACCACAATGCTTCATTATAGCAAAATATATATCAGTTCAGTTCCAGTTTATTAATAGGCCACAGAACTCCAAATTTCAATAAGTATATTCACAAAATCTTCTAACTCATTTAGCAAAATAATTTATGACTTAATATGGTGCATAGCAGTCTCAAGGCTGAATTCTTGCCAAATAGCACTGAAATGTTTTTGAATTTAATGAACCATGCATTCCATGGGGCTTTCAGCACTATATCCTTTAACCAATAGTGAGGGGAGGAACAATTATATTGAGGGAGTTTCCCTCACCTGAATGTCTTGGTAGCAATACAATGTATACTCTCTCAATGTATTCTTTTATCAGGCCTGACTCTGGTACTAGTTTCTTGATCCAGGGAAGTACATGTTTCATTTTTAGAATGAAATAAGGATAAGTATATGATGGAATTTTTAAAATCAGGTTGCAGAAAACTACCTAACAAAAGCAGTAGCAATCAGCATAAATGCAACTGAAGTTGACCACACAGCTTACCTAGAAGCATTTTTCTTTATTTTCTCATCAATGTCACCAAGTATCTGCTGAAACTCCAGATCTCCAGGAAGTATGTTTAACAAACAATCCAAGTTGGAAGAATCAAGAGAATATTCACCTCCCCACTCCATTTCCAAACACTAAATTAGATAATAAAAATAGAAGATAAATAGTAAGATTAAATATATTTGAAAATTTGATTGCAGAAATGCTAAATGATAAGAGAAATGAAGCATACTGGGATATACAAGTAAAGTGAAGCATACTGGGATATACAAGTATAGCGAGCTCCTCCCTCCCAAAATGCAGCAGAGAGAGAGATGGGGACTCCATCATCTATGCCATGGGTAGGCAAATTAAGGCCCGGGGGCCAGATCCGGCCCAATCGCCTTCTAAATCTGGCTTGCAGACGTTCCGGGAATCAGTGCGTTTTTACATGAGTAAAATGTGTCCTTTTATTTAAAATGCATCTCTGGGTTATTTGTGGGGCACAGGAATTCGTTCATCCCCCCCCCAAATATAGTCTGACCTCCCACAAGGTCTGAGGGACAGTGGACCGGCCCCTGCTGAAAAGGTTTGCTGACCCCTGACTATGCAGAGAAACCAGCTACCTCAGGCTCCCTGGTGTGCTTACGGCGAGCTATCAAAAGCCAGCACACTAATATTGGTTTCTTACTAATTATTGCAAAATTCCCCAAGGCAAACTAGTCAATGCAATCCTGTCTGTAGCACACATTCATATCCTGTAAAGATCCAAAGGTCAGTATAGCTAATTCCCCCAAATAACCTTTTGTCTGCATACATACCTAAGATATAAATTCACACGTGCGTGTACTACCACACAAGCAGATCTGGTAACAGAGAGCAGGGACTGTATTTTTTGTTACTGATCTCATGTAGGTCACTCTGGAATGGAGGGCCTGCATAACAAGAGTCCAACTCACCCGATGGGCAGAACCAAGGCAAAAGGGTGGCTAAAGGCTGGAGAAGCATCTGTGTCCTCCACAACGACTCACCAGAGGGCATAGGTGTCACATCAGTGTTCAGATACTATTCTCTACAGAAAACAGAACACATAAAAATTCATATTAAATAATTAGCCACCAAAAATAATTCATATTCAACATAGGCTACAAAACTGTTTTCAAATGTTTGAATTTAACAATACCATATTGCTTCTGTAAAGTGCTCATGCTTTGGTACACTTTTTGCTGATTATAAGAAAAAGAAAACATCCCATTTGTGTGTTTTCTACAATACGAATTACAATCTATTGTGAAAATACAAACATTGTATTTGCCAATGTTAGGTTCATGCAATTTCCTTGGTTTATTATGGGAATTAAAACAGAATTTCAGAGCGTGTCATTTTAATAAAGTAATCAGTAAATATTAACCAACATATTCCCCAGAATCTGCATTCATCCATTTAAATGTTTTTTTCAAGCAAGGTACAAATCTAAGGGAAAGATTCAGGTCACTGTTTCAAAACTTTTTTAAAAGTAGGGATATATACTCAATTCTAAAAGTTCATACTGTATTTTTCGCCCTTTGGGACGCACCGTCCCATAAGGCGCACCTAGTTTTTTTTGGGGGGGAAATAAAGGGGGGAAAATAATTTCCCTCCCAGGTGCGGGGCTGGGGCAGGGGAAGCCCGAGCTTCCCCCGACCCCAGCCCCCAGAATAGGCAACTCTCCGCAAGCCATGGGAGCCTGGCGCCGGGCTCCCGCACCTTGCGGAGAGCTGCGCAAAGCCTGGCCGTGCTGAGCTCACTACGCCCAGCCTTCAGCATGCAGGCAACTCTCCGCAAGCTGTGGGAGCCCAGGCCAGGCTCCCGCGCCTTGCGGAGAGCTGCGTGAAGCCTGGAGAGCGAGACCGACCCCTCTTGCTCTCCAGGCTTCAGCGAAAGCCTGCATTCGCCCCATAGGACACACACACGTTTCCCCTTCATTTTTGGAGGGGGAAAAGTGCATCCTATGGGACGAAAAATACGGTACTTGATGGGACAAGCATTTATTTTATATTTAGCAACAGGAAGCAAAGTACAAAAAGTAACGTCAGAATCAGCTCATGCTCTGGCACAATCATCCAAAGGAGACCTAATAAGATGTATCAATTTACATTTACACCCTGTTGCCATCTCCAGGTTCACGTCAGCTTCCAATATTTTAAAAATGGCAAGAGATAAGAAGTGGCAAGAAGTAACAAAGGAGGCTAAATTAGGATAGATGCAGATTTGTAAAACTATCTGCTCTTTTTTAAGCACAGGACAGCTCTGTGACTGGATATAAGAAACTGAATCAAAATAAGGTATTATGGCTTTGTCCACAATCCCAGGAATGTTAAAAGAAAGGCTTGGCAGGTTATAATTCAGTGAAGTGCAGCGAACATAGAACAATAGGTACCAAATTAGCATGCCCATTAAAACTCTGAGGATCTTTAGAAGTTGTTATTTTAGGCTGGAGATGACAGCATTCTCAGAGTGTTGACCAGTGGTATGGTAGAGGCATCACTGCCAACAGTACACTCACATTTTGTAGATTTCTGGAATGCTTCAAAATCTATTTTATTAGAAACAATGAGACAATATACTTGAGCATATGCACCAAAGGCAATGTTATCTATCATATGACCTTCAACTATTTTAAAAGCTACTGTTTGTCTAGCCAGATTTATTAATAATGTCTTCAACATTCCACTTTACTGGCAAGTATGATCATACTAAACTATGGCTGCCAGTTCCTGACCACAGTATGAAGCGCTGTCATCTATCAACTAATCCCTGATATTATATCTGAAATTGTACAGTGGTACCTCGGGTTACATACGCTTCAGGTTACATATGCTTCAGGTTACAGACTCCGCTAACCCAGAAATTATACCTCGGGTTAAGAACTTTGCTTCAGGATGAGAACAGAAATCACGTGACGGCGGTGCGGCAGCAGCAGGAGTCCCCATTAGCTAAAGTGGTGCTTCAGGTTAAGAACAGTTTCAGGTTAAGAACGGACCTCTGGAACGAATTAAGTACGTAACCAGAGGTACCACTGTATTTTTTAGAAAAAGTGTCCCCTTATGTTATATTCTGCTGCACTAAGTTTTCAGTGTTGAAATCATTCTTTATTAACATCTCTGAAACCAAACAGAAAGAAAGGTTGAAGAAGAGATCCTTGCACTCCTCCTATTATTGTATAGGCCCATGTCTCAGACAACTATGTGGCACCTGTAAACACCCATCGACAGATTGAAGCAGCTGAGTGGGAACATATGGGGTAAGACGATTCTTTATCGTTATCAAGCCCTCGTTGCCTCAAATGGCACCCTCCTGTAACTTTTTCAATGAATAATGAAACAATTAACTACTTTGTACATTATAATCATAAAGTATCATATTTAAATTTTATTCATATTTATGAACAATTCCTTAAAATCACACAAAGTAAGTAGCTTGATTTTAAAACTTCCTTCTTCTGCATGGGAATAATTTTAAGAGTTGAAGGGTGCCATTCAGTGCTGGGCCAGCAGGATTCTGCTGATGCAATGTGACTTCTGTTTCCTTCTCTCCCCTGTGCTCCCAGAATCTGCTACAGAGGGTCTCCCATACCTCTGAAGCTGATTTTGAGAGTGTGTGGAGCTGGAGGGTACAAGAGAGGAAAAGGAAGACATACACACATACAAGTCCTTTGAGCCAATAGAGCTGCAGCAGTGAAAATGGCCCAAAGTTTCTGCATGCACTTCAGAACTCCTGAGCCATTCCTCCCCACTTCCTGCTATAGACCTTTGTATCTCCTCCAGCCAAAAACTGCTATAGAAAAACTTGGGAGACTCTGGGGCAGCCTGTGATGCAGCAGGGAGCTACAGCTACAACAGAGAATCCATAGAACCCCAGTGCACATGCATAAGCAGCTGCATGCATTCAGAGGCCTCTTTAGGCCTCTTTAGTTTCTGTCTCGTATTTCTTCTTTGGTCCTTTACTATTGAACACGATATCATAATATTCAGATTCATGAATTTTTGTATTCCAAATTCCTCACAGAATACATAAGGAGAAAAAGAAACTATCATAATTTCCTTCCCTATGTAATCATCAGTTTCACTTCCTTTGACATTTCTGCTACTAGTTATGTTATAGAGAAGGAACATGGATTACGGATTTATATCAACTCGTAACTACTGAAATTGACTTTTTAAAACAAAGAGTACATCTCCTAGTGTTTGAGAACCCAACTGTAATTCAGTTGTACTGTGTTCACTGCTTAATGTGTCTGAATAAATCTAACATTTAAAATCTATCAACTTAGGCATCATGATCTTAGCCACAAATAATAGAGAGTGTCAGTGTCAATTTTGCTCTCTCATACTCACTTCCCTTCACTCCATCTGATTTTAATAATCCTTGTCAAGGCACAAACTGTCCAAATTACCTTCTTGACACAGAAGCTTTCATGGAGGAGACAGAATCTCAACTTTCATTTAGTAAGTACAAAAGAAAGCTGTCCAGCTGGACAAATATTATTTCCAGTCTTGACAAATTCAACAGTAAATCATGTATTTTAATTTTAAACCAAGGCTGCCAGGAGTTTGATATAAACTGCTTGTTTAATGTAGATTCATGGGATTAGTAGGTAAACAACTGGGACTGTATTTTTAAAAGTAAGACCAAATAAAATGAGTTGCACAGAAAAAAACTACAGAATGAAAGAAACATCATATATAACAAATTATAAGAAAGGGGAAGATCAGAAATAATTTCAGAAACTTATGTTTTCAGGAGAGAAACCATAAAATATTTTACAAACTCTATACTTTGCTCAATCCTAATACCTGCCTCACCAATAGTGCTGAGGGATGATGTGATAGCATTGTGCCCCCTCCCCAAATGACACACATCATTGCTAGCAAATGCATAATATGGAGAGGCAGAATGGAAGAGATTATTTGTGGGAACTGAATTGTTCTCTAATTGAAATCCACAGTATTACTAACTCTTGAAAAACAAAGTTCTGGTATCTGGGTGCAACCTGGGGTGCAAAGAAGCAGAGTCTCAGCCACCTGAGGGTAGAGCTTACAGAAAACGCTCTCTCTGTGTACAGCTACAGCAGAGGTCAGCAAACCTTTTGAGCAGGGGGCCGGTCCACTGTCCCTCAGACCTTGTGGGGGGCCGGACTACATTTTTTGGGGGCAGGCGGGAAATGAACTAATTCCTATGCCCCACAAATAACCCAGAGATGCATGTTAAATAAAAGCACACATTCTACTCGTGTAAAAACACTGGACAGACCACATAAATTACTCAGAGATACATTTTAAATAAAAGAACACATTCTATGTACTCATGTAAAAACACACTGATTCCTGGACTGTCTGCGGGCCGGATTTAGAAGGCGATTGGGCCGGATCCGGCCCCCAGGCCTTAGTTTGCCTACCCATGAGCTACAGCATATGCTTTCAAGTCCTTTACCACCAGGAAATACAAGCCGCACATGATGCCAGCTGCCACAGCTCAATCACAAAATCTAGAGTACAAAACAAAACAATGTTTTTGCTCACACCATGCATGCAGATATGATTGTGGGTCTTCCCTTGCTCATGGAGGATGTACAGCACTATTGCCTTCAAGGAGGTGAAAATTCTTTATTTTATTTTTTAGGACAACACGACTATTTCCAATATTTCTAGTTCTGCTATTTGTTAAAGTTTTCCTTCACCACTTAATTTGCTAAGCAACTAATGAGATCACAAAACTGACCAGAAGACTGCTGTATCTGAATGGGAGACAACCTAAGAATCTGATTTATATTACTTTCCAGTGTCACACCATATAACAAACAATATTCCGACAGAGACATAGTATAGAAAGTTATATTCAGAAAGTATATCTGAATTTTCTAAGAGCAATTCTCTACAACAGGGGTTCTCATTTCCTCCCACTTGAGAAGGTGGAAAAATATGAGCCCAACAGTCACAAAACTGATAAGCCTCAATCAAAAGGTACAGGGGTGGATCCAATGACAAAATGGTGGCAGGTAAAGGGAGAGTTTGGCATAATTAGTTAGTAATTACCAGCATCATTTTGTATTTATATCTAATCCCATTTTGGAAATTTCAAAATTATTTGCCATGGTGATTTTCTTGGGGCAAGGAGCGCCACCGTTTAACTTACTTCAAGTTAACTACAAAAGCTATATTTGGAACTAACTGAAATTTTCATGTAACCCAGACACTGAAGTAGTAGTCTAACCTGGAAGTTAACCAGAGCAGGGATAACCATGGCCAGGCACCCTCTGTCCAGGAGTGGTTATAACTGCCTTGGCAAGTGGAAGATGCTGCATGCCTTGGCTGCCACAACCTCTCATTTCAAATCTGGATCTACCAGCACTCAGATGAATAAAAGAAGAACTGAATGCTGGTGTCATCAGTGTACTGCTGCTACTTTAGTCTTTCGATAGCTACATCCAAAATTTCCTGTACATGATGAGCAGCATGAGAGACAATACTGAATCCTGAGTGACCTCCAAAACACAAATCCCACCTTCTGGAGTTGGTCCACCAGGCAGGACCAGAACCACAGAGGTACAGCATACCAGGCCCCCAGCCAGCCTATCCAGATTCTATAATAAATGGAACTGAAAGCCACAAAGAAATCCAGAATTAACAGGGCCACACTCCACTTCACCCAGTAGGGGTTATCCATCAGCGTAACCAATAATGCTTCAGTAACAAAACCAGGTCTGAAGCCAGATTTAAATACACCCAGATACTGAAAGGATTTCATTTCCAAAGCTCTTATTAGCCCGAGACCTAGATATCTCAAGGATTGCGTCCTCTTAAATGAATCTTCTGTTCTGTTCAGAGGCCGCCATGATTTGAGACACCTCACTATCTGAGGTGAGGAAGCTGAGTCATGGGACATTACACCCAGGCCAAATAACTCAAGGATCTTGTTTGGCAAAACTGCCCCTTGCCTTCTGGTGATCCATTAAAATGTTCTTATTTTGGAAGGCATTTGAGGTAGGCTTTTTAGAATGATCCTGATTCTGTGAAGCTGCAGTGGTTTTTCATCATTTTGCCTTCTTTTCCGATTTTTGGTTTTGTGATCTTGCTAAATGTTTCATTCATGGATGGATGGATGGATGGATAGATAGATAGATAGATAGATAGATAGATAGATAGATTTTTTTGAGTTTTGTACTTTAGGTATCTTTTCAGTTTTATCCCATTAGCTGACTTGAGTGCTTTTGGGAAAGCAGAATGGTAAGACAGAAATATTTTAATCAAATACAGTTTAAATAAACAACATTTCCATAAAACAAATGCAAAAGAATTGCAAGTGCAATTGGTTGGCAAATAAAATGTGTCAAATAACAAATGTTAAGCACTTATGCATGTGTTGTGTTATTATATAATGGGGCTTATATTTAAAATAATGAACATTTAAAATCTTAATTGCCTTGAATAGAAGGAAATTAAATATAGGAATCTGTTTCTGTGCTTGGTAGGGGCAGACACACAAACAAAGCATTGGCAATTTAGCTGGAAGCACCCCACCCCACCCTAAAATAGAGTTTCTAGATTTTTAGTTCGAGGCTCAGAATAAGCTATTGAAGAAGCTATTTATGTGTTTTAGATGTGCCATTCAGTTATTTTTCCTTTAAGAATTTAGCAAAAGAAATGTGAAAGCCTAAGTGAAAATGACATTAAGGTTGTGACACCAATAACAAAAGCCAAGATATATAAAGTTAAGCTGACAGTCAACCTTAAATCATGCTATTGTGCTTATTCTTTTTAAAAAACAACAATATGAGTTAATGACAAGATGTCAGACTTTGAATTGCCTGAAGTTTGTCATTTGGTGTCTGTGTCACAACCTTAATGTTATTTAAATGTAGTTTTTAGTATCTATTATTTAAAAGGTCTATTTTAAGACAGCAAAAAGCTTTGATAGAGGAAACCTCAAAGTACACCGCGTTACTGGTATGCCATTTCATTAGAAGTAGTGCATAAAACATACATTGTTGACAAATCTAATTCATTAAAGGTGAGATAGATGCACTTTAAAACGACTGGCTGGCATCATTATCTACGGTTCCCTTATAAATTATTACTCTTTTCCTTTTGACTGAACTTGTCACTATTTACCTTTCAGAGTATGAATCTTGTGCATCAGACTTGTTTAGAGAAGTTGGAAGTCAAATGAGCTACTTTCTTTAAGCAGAAGCAAACATTTTAAACAATTTCCAAAGATGTGGCCATATTTGTCTGTTGCAGCAAAATCAACAAAGCATCTTATGGCATCTTAAAGACTATGCTTGAACACTATAGTCCACTTCAACAGATGCTTGAAGTACTATGCTGGATTTGTCTACTCTGGATAAATTACCATATTACAGGACCTAATAATGTCATGCATATTCATTTATCTGATCATCTTCCAATGTGATATATGTGATTTGCCAACAATGTCCCATTACATTCTACATAGTACAAACCACCCAGTCTCTACATGAAAGGACCAATGGACAAAAATCTCATTAGCTGACCTTAAAGTGGCCATACTTGAACATCAAAACAGAGACCGCAAAGTGAAACTACTGAATTTAATTCCTCAAGAGTCTTGATTGCTATTACCATCACAGAAAAAGGTCCTTCCTCTAGTGGCTGTTTATTGTACCTACAGAGGTTGCAGTACAACTAGAAGGGCCTCACCACCTGATTGTCATGCTATCCAAAGCAGTGGTGGGGAATCAATATTGGCCTGCCAGGCATTCCAATTTGGTCCATGAGGCCAGTTTCTCAAAACCATACCCACCTATCAATCACCTGACATCACTCCAATGGGTTTGCATTGAAGGCCCTGCCAAACCCATGCCTCCCCACTTCATTTTAGTAGTGAATTGCTGCCTGTGAGGTGCTTTGCAGTCTCAACTTTGGAGCTTCCAAGTGCCAGATCATTGTGATTTCAAGTTATTGACAATGGGAGCAGACCCCACATGTCAAATTTGGCCAACAAGACCAATCTCGTCTGTAAAGCCATAAACTTCCTCATCTCTGCTGTAGGGTAACAGGAAGAAAGGCATTACTTTGGCTATCCTAGTCCCAAGTTGTTATAGGTCAATGCAAAAACTTTACTGGCAACTGGTACAACTCCTGTAAGAGCAGTACAATGTTACATGAGAGGTTGTCCCTACTGGCTGCATTTTACAATAGATACAGCTTCGAAACCAACCTTAAGGGTAGTCCCAAATAGAGCATATTACAATTCTCCAGTCTTGAGGTTACCAATGTATGGGTCACAGTGATGAAGTTATCTTTGCCCAGGAACAGGTGTAGTTGGCATACCAGCTGGATTGGGTAGAAGGAACTCCTCACTACAAAGATTACTTGAGTCTCCAATATCAGTGATCAACGTAAGAGCACCCCATAACTATGGTCAGTATTACTATGCTAGGAACACCAGCATGGTCTAGTAGTTACAGTGTCTGACTAGGACTGGGCACACCCAGCAAATGCCATGAAGCCTACTGGGTAACCTGGGGCCAAGTACAGTGGTACCTCGGGTTACAGACACTTCAGGTTACAGACGCTTCAGGATACAGACTCTGCTAACCCAGAAATAGTACCTCAGGTTAAGAACTTTGCTTCAGGATGAGAACAGAAATTGCATAGCAGCGGCGCAGTGGCAGCGGGAGGCCCCATTAGCTAAAGTGGTACCCCAGGTTAAGAACAGTTTCAGGTTAAGAATGGACCTCCAGAACGAATTAAGTTCTTAACCCGAGGTACCACTTTACTAGCTCTCTGCCTAACCTATAAGAAAGGATTCTGAGAATAAAATGAGGAGAACAGTTACACAACCTTTTGGAAACTCAGGATGTAAAATAGTGAATACATCAATTACTTGTCCTCTGCAATATGGTTCTTATAATTTGCCATACTGAGTATTCCCAGCTACACAGCTGAGCCTCATCAAATATAACTACAGCAAACAAAACTCAAACAAAAAATGAACTGGCATAGCTCAGTCTTCCTAGGCATAGAGCCAGACCAGATGAAAAGAGATAGAAAAGATGGATCAATGCTGTGTAACTTAACCGCATTCATCACATACCCTAGCAGAGTACCAGGTAGCCATCCAACTGATCTCCTGTACCAAATAACAAAGTAGAATCACAGACCATCCACATATATTTTTCATGCAAGGTAAAAGCACTTGAGAAGGCAAAATTTCCATGAGAAAATTGAGCAAAAATAAAAAGTTTTAGTTATTTGTTTAAAATACATAGCTTGCTTTTCATTACTAAAAAGGCATTCCAGAGCATGTTGCAACATTAAGAAGCCCCACTTCTCCTGTACTTATCTTCCCTTCAAAGGCTGTTTTGCATTTAAAAAGCTGAAAAAAGAAGAGAGAGAATGTGAAAAAGCATATAACATGTAGTTCTGCCTTTACACTGTCTGAAGTAGAGAACTAACTATAGAAGGCACTAATAAGACTGCAATCATATTCAAACTCGAATAAGCCCTATTGAACTTAAAGGGACTTAGGGACCAATCATATATCCCATCTGGTAGTGGCTGGGTGGAACAGAGCTCATGATGGAAGGTGAACAGTTTCATCCCAGGTTTTGCTGGCACAACAGAGAAGCCCTGATTGAGCCCACTGTCAGTAGGTGAACCAGCTTAGGATCCACTGGCTCCTTGGACAGCTCAGTTCCACTTCTTCCTCATCTCATAAACACCCTGATAGCATTTTTGGCACACACAAAGCAAACCTTTATAGTGGCACAATGGATCCAGGCAGAGCCACCAAATTCTCTCCAACACAGGAGTTTGGATGGCTCTGTTATTTTAAATTGACATGTATGTGCATGTGCCATGCAAGTGAGGAGCAAGCACATACTTCTATGAGCATATTCTATGTGGACCACATACCCCAATACTTTGAGCATACTTGTTCTAAGTAAAACAATCCAGAATTCCTCCTATTACGCTAACTGAAACAGTATCTTCATAGACTGTAAGCCATAGACGAGGGCCTATAATTTTCTATTATTATACAGTGCCTAGTGTGATCCTATTGGAAGGTCTGACTGGTGTTGGACTGAATGAACTGAAACAAAGCTGTAAATAAGACTGATACTTATTTTGGGTCATAATACCTGGAACTATTTTAAGGATACAAAGACTAAATACTATTATTATCAACCTTATTGTAAGCATCCAATTAACTGATTAGCAATAGGAAATTTTATAAGAACAGTACACTAGTGCAGCAAAGCCACAATTCATATGGTGGGATTGGACAAGTTACTATCATTTAATATTAATAGCCTCTCTTGCAGGGATACTGTGGGGCTGAAGAGGATAAATATTAGAAAGCACTTAACATAGAAAGCTCGCTGTATTAATGTATCAACAGGGATGCTACAAAATCATATATAAGAACATTGTAAAGCTATTTTAGTTAATTACTTTTCAACGAAAGGGATTAGAACAGTAAGTAGGTCAAAAGAGAGTACAAGATTACAAGTATAAAGCATTGCCTTGAGATAAGGAGTAAGGTATTAGAGTAACATTCTCAAGCGGTCAGGAATTTAGGACATATTTTCTTTTTCACCTAAGTACTAAAGAAGACTAATTTTCAATAATATGCTGACATTATAGTTCATGCAACATTTTAATAAAAAAATAAAAAAATAGTTTTGCTTATGATGATCTGCTCTCTGACTTCATGCTAGATGATGCTTAATTGTGTTCTAGTAGGTAGCAAAAGTTCCTAGCCCAAAAGGTATACCCACAAGGTATCTTAAGTTTTATCTTGGATTTATATCACTTAAGTACAGAAGGAAAAGTAGAGATAAGGGATTGCTGAGGGACAATGCGGAGTGGGGGATGTTCTATGAGGTATAGAAAGAAAAAAAGGAATGATTCTATAGAGAGATGTATGATGTAGGGCAGGGGTCTGCAACCTTTAAGACAAAAAGAGCCATTTGGACCCGTTTCCGAAGGAAAAAAAACTGGGAGCCGCAAAACTCGTCATTATAAAAATAACTTTTTTGTCACTTTTTATTATTATTTCTTTGTTTGACCCCTCAGAATTACTCCTCCTCATAGAAATAAATGTTAAATTAACAAGTTACCTTGTGTGTATGTGTTCTTCACTCCCCTTCAAAACAGTGACCAGCGTACATGCCCCCTTTCAATGCAGTGACCAGCGTACATGCCCCTTACAATGTAGCGGGCAGGCGGGAAGGTGACGTCGGGACGGTGTGTGACTAACGCACGCACCGCCCCCATGCGACGTCACAGCCAGTACAGCACCCGCCACAGTGGGGAGTGTCGGGGCGCACAATGCGCCTCCTCCCCTCGCTAGTATCCGCCCTGGAGCCGCGGCAAAGGTGTAAAAGAGCCACATGCGGCTCCGGAGCTGCGGGTTGCAGACCCCTGATGTAGGGAAAGACAAAAGGAGTGGGGATTTGAAATATATAGTTATAGTACTATAAAGAGAAAAGAGAACACTTTAGAAAAAAAGCCTGGCAGGCTACGTTATGGGATGCTGCAGAGCACTATCTCCTCCAATGCTATTTAATATCTATGAAGTCGCTGGGAGTGGTCATTGGGAGTTTTGGGGCCAGGTGCCATCAGTATATTGATAACACTTGACTCTATTTCTCCATAACATCACAATCAGGAGGCGCTGTGCAGTCCCAGGGCCATTGCTTGCATGCAGTGGTGAGATGGATGAGGTAAAACATGCTGAGCTTGAATCCTGGCAAGATGGTGACAATGTAGGTAACTAGTTCCCTTGTCCAAGAAATTGGTCAATTGCCCATCCTGGATGGCGTTGCACTCCTTGAAGAAACACATTTGCACTTTAGGGGATGCAGCTCTATCACTGGAGGCTCAGGTAGCCTCAGTGGCTAGAATTGCCTTTCACTAGCTGCAATTGGTTTGACAGTTATGGCCACTGCTGTATCAGGAAACCCTGGCTACAGTACAGTATTTCATGCATTGGTTACTTCAAGACTGGATTACTGCAATGCACTCTTATGTGGAGCTTCCCTTGCACTTTATCCAGAGGCTGCAGTTAGTGCAGAATGGTGCAGCATGATAGCTGACAAAAGTGAGGCCTTGTCAGCATATAACACCTGTGCTCAGAGATCTGCGCTGGTTGCTGATTTGCTAGCTGGCCGAGTTCAGGGTGTTATTATTATTATTTAAAGCCCTTAACAACTTGGGACCAGTTAACCTACTCAGCTACTGTTACAGGTGCTACATAATATCTGTTCTACATCTGCAAGAACTTGATCTTTTATTGTGGCATCACCAAAACTTTAGAACTCCCTGCCTAGTGAGATCAAGCAGGCACCCTATGTATTCCTTTTGATGCCTGCTAAAATCACTTTTATTTAGACTAGCCTACTAGTTGTAGACTAGTAGTAGGGACTAGTTGTAGTTGTAGACTAGTAGTAGGGACGCAGGTGGCGCTGTGGGTTAAACCACAGAGCCTAGGACTTGCCGATCAGAAGGCCAGCGGTTTGAATCCCCGTGACGGGGTGAGCTCCCGTTGCTTGGTCCCTGCTCCTGCCAACCTAGCAGTTCGAAAGCACGTCAAAGTGCAAGTAGATAAATACGTACCACTCCGACGGGAAGGTAAACGGCGTTTCTGTGTGCTGCTCTGGTTCGCCAGAAGTGGCTTAGTCATGCTGGCCACATGACCCGGAAGCTGTACGCCGGCTCCCTCAGCCAATAAAGTGAGATGAGCACCGCAACCCCAGAGTCGGTCACAACTGGACCTAATGGTCAGGGGTCCCTTTACCTTTACCTTACTAGTTGTTTAGTAAGTTGATGCAAGTTTTAATCTGTTTCCAGTCTATTATTTCAACTTTTTGAAAGTTTTACATTATACTGTAGTTATTTTTTCTTATTGATGATTTTATTGTTTTATCCTTCTTATAAACTGCTTTGAGTGTTGTTGCTTACAATCAAGTGTTTATAAATTTTATGAAATAATAATAAAGAAAAAACTGTGTTTTAAGCTAAAATGCCTTTTTTGCCATGTAGAACATATTGTTTACATACCATCGCAATCTTCAAGCAGTGAGAGACCACAAAAACTCCAGGGGTTCATGCACTCACCCAAGTTCAGTTTCTTGGAATGATGGTTAGAAGAGACCTTGGAGTCTTTAGGATACAGTATATGGTTTTATTTACAACTATGTATAGTGTGAGCATAGGATGGAAAAACTTGCAACAGCAACATTCACATAGATCTTGCTTTCCCCTTAGGTTTCCAGGGGAGCCCCAAAGTCCAGCATTAAGGAAGGCATGTCTCTCCATCTTAAAGTTTCCTGCTCGCTCACACAGCAACTCTGACTATTGTTCTTCTACTTACTTGGAAGATAAGAGGGGTGGGAAAAGGTCCACCCATCTATTTCTGTGGCACAGAGCAACTACTTTGTATATGCTAAATCATGGTACTTAAGTAGCCAGTCAAAGTTACATTGAAAAACCAGTTTGTTTTTCAAAAACCAGTTTGGCAAGCATCCTCATACATTCTACCCTCACAGATACAGGAAAAGGACCCAGGGTATCATTCAGACTGACCCTGCCCCCAACCTCCTAACAGTATACACTGGTCTACTACAGTTACTCATGAGGGCTTACTTTATTCAGAAGAATTCCACTCCATCTTTCGTCCATATCTGAGTGCTCACACATGCACATGCACATACAGCAAGTGCTTCAGTGGGGGAGCAGAACATAAAAGTGGCAGAGAGGGCAACACTGTAAAAGTTTTTCAGACTGAAGGTATTTGCTATCTAGAATTATCCATTTCCCCCAAACTGAAGTATCTCTTGCTGCACATCACATCATGCAAGGACACAAGCCTGCTACCTGAGTTAATATTGAAGAACAATGTGGGGAAGAGGAGGAAAGTAGTACAGTGGCACCTTGGGTTACAAATACCTCAGGTTACAGACTCCGCTAACCTGGAAGTAGCACCTCGGGTTAAGAACTTTGCCCCAGGATGAGAACAGAAGTTGCGCCACCGTGGCAGCGGGAGGCCCCATTAGCTAAAGTGGTACCTCAGGTTAAGAACGGTTTCAGGTTAAGAACGGACCTCCGGAACAATTTAACTTTGTAACCAGAGGTACCACTGTAAACCAAAGCTCAGGAACATCTAAACAAGATACAAAACTGGGACCATGGGCATAGCCCCCCCACCTGCCATCCTCTTCTGTCTAGCAGATTCAAAATGAATTGTTTCAACAAGCTGTTTTAAATTACTTTCTTTTGACCAAGTGCTCAGAAAACCTGTCAAACTTTCTACAATTTCTTTTAGTTAAGTATTTTTATTTCCTTGATGGGGGGAGGGGGGACTGCCATGGGCACAGCCAGGATTTATTTTTAGAGCAGGAAAGCGTTATTGGGGGTGGTGGCAGTTAGTTAAGTAGTTTTATTTACTTACTTGATTTTGGGGGAGCAGCTGCCCCTGCCCCTCCTGGCTACGGCCATAGCAACCGCCCCCCTGCTCCCCCTATGAGTGGGACTACATTAGTTTGAAAACCTAACCAAGGAGCAGTAGTAGCAAAAGAGTCCTGTGGCACCTTGACTAGGAGATGCACAGAATGTGCCCTACTAAGTTCCGGGGGGCAGCCAACTCCGTCCTCAGCTAAGAAAGCAGTCCTGAGGCATCTTTTTAAGGCCAAACCCATTCGCTAGAAAGCTCATATAATAATAATAATAATAAACAACAACACATCTGTCAGTGAGTCTCTCCGTCTCCTTCGTCTCCCTTCGGCGTTTGAGGAGAACCAGGGACGGAAGGCGAGGGTGGCAGCAGCGGGCAGGTGGGCGCTTCAGAGGCCGAAAGGAGGGCCGAGCCCCTTTCCCGCCCCGCTGCCCTGACAGACTCCGACGTCACTTACCAGGTAGGCCGGGCCCCGCTCCCTCTTTCGGCGCCTGGTAGCCCCGGAGACCAAACGAGCGTCAGTAACCACGGCTCGGAATGGCCGGGCTCCGACATCCGGAGGAGGAGCCACCAAGACGGAGGAGGAGGCCCAGGCTCTTTTCCCGCGCGCGAAAGAGAGCGAGCAAGGGAGCGCCTACGCGGGAAGGAAGGAAGGAAGGCGGGAGAAACGCTCCAAGTACTGAGAGGCCGCGCCGTGCGACGCTGAGGGGAATCGCCTGAGGTAAACTGCGCGCGGGGCTGTACATACGGACAGATGGAGTTCTTCGAGCCGGTTGGCAACGGTGCGCTCTCCTCAGCTCAGCAGCATAGCCCTCGAGGCTCTCGTAGGACGCGCTCTTTTGAAACTGCATCTCTCTGTGGGGGGTGGGGAGCGTCTTCTTCAGAAACTCCCTGAGAGCCCACCCCTCTCCCCCCACTTTCCGTACTTCTGGCTTGCGATTTCTTTTTCCCCTTTTTTCCCGCGCTCCGAACGCGGCGGCGGGTCTCGTTACGCGAGTAGCGTAGCGGGCGTAGTCTCCGTAGGAATCTCTGCGCGGGTTCCAGAACTACTGTATTGCGAAGTCGCTTGACTTAGTGATGTTCCGTCGGGTGCGTTCTCTTTTTGTAGCTTCTCTTTCCTGCGGACGTGTCTCTCCAGGTAAGAAGGTTGCGTGCCCGAGCAAGTGGCTTAACTATCGTGGCAGAATCTCAGCCTTTCCCCCCCCCCCCAGGCGTTGTGTATCCAGAAGCAAAATCACGCTGAATACAGTGGGGGTGGCTGTAGTAAATGTGCATTGGCTTGTAGTTCCATAGTTTCTCAAACTTGGGGCACAGATATTTAACTTTGCTCGCTCTACAGAGAACGGTGAAATCCTAGAAAGGTTACTGGTTTTGTATAGCAAGACTAATTCAAATAACTCAAGTAGAATACTCGAATAAAAGTGTCTCAAGTCTACCTTTCTGCACGTTCCCCCCCTTTTCTGAAAATACTTATGACAAACAATCCCCAAATACCCTCTGCTAAGAAACATTCTGTTTACATATACAGTGGTACCTCGGGTTCCATATGCTTCAGGTTACAGACTCCACTAACCCAGAAACAGTACCACAGGTTAAGAACTTTGCTTCAGGAGGAGAACAGAAATCGTGCAGCGGCAGCGCAACCGCAGCAGGAGGCTCCATTAGCTAAAGTGGTGCTTCAGGTTAAGAATGGACCTCTGGAACGAATTAAGTTCTTAACCCGAGGTACCACTGTACATTGTAAATGATACAGTTAGGCATTAAGCTGTGTGTCCTGGAAGACCTTCTCTTTGATATTTTAATGTAGAAGGTGGTAAATTTCTTTGAGATTTTTTCCCTTAAAAATATAAAGTGTTATAGAAATGAAATTAATAGTAATAATAAGCAGATTTGTATAGTAGTTTGGATTTGATGATTTAAGTGCATCTACTCTGCATCTTAACAGATTGTGCCAGAATATATGTTGTACATCTTTTTTTCTTTTTTTTTAAACAGATGGAAAGTGACATCCAAAAACGGAGTATCCAACTAACTGGATTTAAGAACCAAGAAAAGAAGGCCCTAATCAAATTGCTTCAGACACTAAAATGTGTTTTTTTTAACACTACGGTAAATTATATGATAATTGATAAGCCTAAATATTTTGTGGATTTTTATTACCTAGAATACAGTGGATGCTCAGGTTGCGAACGTGATCCGTGCGGGAGGCACGTTCGCAACCCGCAGCGCTGCGTCTGTGCACGCACAGGTTGCGATTCGGCGCTTATGCACAAAGCACGATTTAGCGCTTCTGCGCATGCACAAGCGCCGAAACCCGGACGTAACCCATTCCGGTACTTCCGGGTTCGGCGTGGTGCGCAACCCGAAAATGCACAACCTGAAGCGTCTATAACCCGAGGTATGACTGTACTTTACAACATATAGTATTCATAGTGGTAAAATTGAATGCATGTTACACTCTGGTAAAAGAGCAAATTCTACTTCTTACCTTATTATTTTTGAAAATGTATATGCAATTGTTAGTTTATGGTTGTGTGTTCTTTTTGTTGTTAGGAATACAGAGATTGCACTCACCTCATAGCAAAGAGGCCTTGCAAGAGTGAAAAGTTCTTAGCAGCATGTGCAGCAGGTATGTATAGTGTGCTGATCCTTTGCAGACTGTTTGGAAACTTCAGCTGGTGCAGAATTTGGCAGCCAAGTTGCTCAATAGGGCAAGATAATTTGAGCATATTACACGGATCCTGGCCTGACTGCACGGGTTGCCCATTAGTTTCCGAGCCCAATTCAAAGTACTGTTTTTTACCTATGAAGTCTCAAATGGCTCAGGATCACAATACCATAAGGACTGTCACTTCCCATATGCACTGACCCTGTGATCATAATCTGAAGCCCTTCTTTGTGTGCCTCATCCATTAAAGGTCTGGAGGATGGCAACACGAGAATGGGCCTTTTCTGCAGTGGCTCCCTGTTTGCGGAATGCTCTCCACAGGAAGGCTTGCCTGGCACCTTCATTGCATATCTTTAGGTGACAAGTAAAAGCATTTCTCTATAACCAAGTCTTCGACTGATTAAATTTTTTTGGCCTTTTAAGTGTGTTTATTATGCCGGATTAGTGTTGGCCATTGTTGACTTTAATAACATTTTAAAATAATAGTGTGTTAAAATGGTTAGGGTATTTTAATGGTTTTAAATTACATTTAATTGGTAACATTTTGATATATAGTCTATAGAGTGCTTTTGGAAGAATGTTTTCTTGTAAACTGTATACAGGTTTGTTTAATACCTATACTCAGATTAAACATTGTAAAATTGTAACCATTAACTACTGAAGATGCACTGAGTATAAACAATCAACTTATCAAATTAGTTCCCTTAAAAACTTTAACGCATAAGAGTTTTAAAAGGCCATTCTAATCTGTTACATGTTTTCTTGGCATCTACATACATACTCTTGGGGTATGATTGTTGGGGGCTGTTGCTGTTGGTTTTTTGTATCTGTGTTCTAGATCTTGTTGCAATTTGTGTAGAATTTTTTCAGTTTGGTTGTGTATTTTTAATGTTTTATTTATGGTTTATGACTATTTTTGTTACGTTGTACAGTTACTCAGCATTTTTTTCATGTTGTAAGCTGCCTTGATCATGGTTTGAACTGGATCGGTGGCATACAAATAAAATTATGCATATGTGTGTACATAACTAGAGTTGGTTGTATTTTATATCTTCTGTGACCTTAAAAATTCTGCAGATACTAATTCTTAGTGAGCACTTTGGGTATTGTACCTATTTAACAAGGTTTTCATTTCATTTCTTCCATATCACCATAAATTTCCCAACAATAACTTCTCTTTAGCTTTCATAGTTGTGGTAATTCTCATTGATCGTTTAACACATTTTTTGCTAATGGCAAAGATTTTGACGAATTTGAAAATAGCTTGTAATTGTTGGCATCCATCTGTCTTGAGAAATAATGGAGTATCTGCTATATCTAGAAACTTGTAACTGCTGCCTCCTGCATTTGTTTTTGCTGCGTTATCAGCACTGAAGTGACCTTTCCGGGGGGGTGCAAGCCTTGGCAGTGTGTATGGAGGTCCTGGGCTGTCTAGGCAACAAGAGCTGCCCCACTCAACCTCACTGATGTGGTCCAAAGGAAAGCAGAGCAATACATTTGGCACCAGCTTAGCTGCAGGAATTATCGGAAGGAGGCATAGAAGACTCCATCTAACAATCTTAGGGACTCTACTCCGGATTTGTGTAGGGTTTACTCCTTAGCCTTTTCCTCTCCCACATATGTCCCGCAAGGCCATGCAGTGAATTGCATTCCCAAACATCTAAGAGGGCATCAGGCTGGGTTAGGCTATTCTAATTTAGGATGCAGGTGGCGCTGTGGTCTAAACCACTGAGCCTTTTGGGCTTGCTGATCGGAAGGTCGGCAGTTTGAATCCGCACAATGGGTGAGCTCCTGTTGCTCTGTCCCAGCTTCTGTCAACCTAACAATTTGAAAGCATACCAGTGCAAGTAGATAAATAGGTGGCGGGAAGGTACACAGCATTTCCGTGCGCTCTGGCTTCCGTCACGGTATTCCATTGCTCCAGAAGCGGTTTAGTCATGCTGGCCACATGACCTGGAAAGCTGTCTGTGGACAAATGCTGGCTCCCTCGGCCTGAAAAGTCCATTTGTCTTTTACTGGACTTAACCGTCCAGGGGTCCTTTACTTTTTTTGTTTTTGTTTTGTTTTTGCTATTCTAGATCCCAACGGGATTTTAATTAAACATCTAACGTGATAAAAATGGAAGGTATCAATAAGTTTAAAATCACAATTTTTCACAAAAAATAGCAACTCGTGCTTTCAGAGACCTGTGGATACACAAACACCTCCTTTCAGCCTCTTCTTCATGTGGGTGTGAACCCAGAGCTCTTATTTGAACTGCGGCGTCTCAAGCTCCATGAAATGACTGCACCTTTTTCCTTGCTGGCCCTAATGCCTGAATTCGCTATTGAGCATGTCTCCATTCAACCATGTCTCTTATTTCCCTTAAGCCTTTCCTCAATACTAACCTTTTCTGGAAAGCTTATGGATAAGCACCTAATCCCTATGGTAAATAAACCAAAGTACCCGTGCCTCTGTTTTCCCCTTTCTTCCCCTGCTTTACTGTGTCTATTTTAGACTGTAAACTCCTTGAGGTAGGGACCTATTATAACTGTTCTTTATAAAGTGCTATACACACTGGACTATAAAGATCAATTATTATTTATATATTTTTCTTGTGTCAACATCAGTAATACAGAAAACGCTTCTGTCCTAGAATGTTAACTCCCTACAAACTTGTTACAAATGCACACTAGTGGAAGCTACTCAAAGGAAACTTGTGACTGATTTTTTTTTCCGTACAAAATCTGAGTGTTTCAGGTAGCATGCCTTTGTGATGGGGAACCTTTTCACCAAGAAATATGAATACAGGGTAATTGTTCCTAAACAAAGAGGCTGAGAGTACCTTTCCCCTCCCCCTCCCTTTCCATCAGATGACTGCTGGCATGCAAAGCTAGCACCTATAGAAGTACCATCTGGTAAAACGTTGCCTTGCAATGGCACAATCTGCTCGGCTCGGCTGTAAAATTGATTAGGATCACAGTTTTAGCTGCTTCACTATGAAATATGCTGTAGTTCGTTTTTATGTAAAGCGTATGGTGTTGCTGTTACTGATTTGAACCCTGAAAGAATGGGAAAATAAGGTTTGGGCAAAGGAAGAAAGGGGACAATACCATCAAAATCACAGTTAAGCTAGCATGTTGAGTACATGATGTGCTAATAGAAGAGAAATCAATTTTGGAGGTGGAAGCTGCTGGTACAAAATAATTCTCTCTAAAATTTAATATTTGACTGAGGTTATAGGGGCCTCCAGAATTAGGGTGGGCATGGCTATAGTTAAACTTTACAGAGTATGTTAGCTGGTGGATGTGTGATATTTATGGTTCACATTTTGAAGATGAAAGGTTTTAGAGGTATGAGTGTCTATCAGCTATATTTTTCTTTTAGAGCACATAGAATAATATATCTGAAATATGCTAATGCAGAATAAAAGAGGGGGTTTCTTAAAGTAAGAATCCACGTGTAGGAATGGGCAGGCATTTATTCTCCTGCTTGCAGTCCTTTGCAAAAAATCTGTTGATTTTTCAAAGCATTTCCCCACCCCAACCCCAAAAAGAATGCTTAGTGTTTTGAAAGTGTGATTAAAGCCGCAATACTATACATATACAGTTGGAAGTAAAAATATTATATTTTTGAGAATATATTATGCATAGAAACTATAAGCATGAAATATTAATTAGTACAAAAATGAAGACACATTTTTTTAAAAAGCTAAAGAAATATTACCCCCAAAATTAGGATCACTGTTTTTAATGAAAATGTGCCAAAACATTTTAACGTTATACAAAAGGTCAGCTACTGTAGTAAGAAATTACATTAAGATCCCCTTTTTTCTGCCCTAACAGAGGTTGTTACTAATTTTTATATTTGATCTTCATTTGATTGCCATTTGTCTGCTGAAAAAAAATCTTTTGTGGATGACAGTTCATTTTCTTTCCAGGAAAGTGGATACTAACCAAGGACTACATAATTAATAGTGCCGAAAGTGGCAGATGGCTTGATGAAACAACTTACGAATGGGGATATAAAATCGAAAAAGTCTCCCATTATTCACCTCAAATGCAATCTGCACCTAAAAGATGGCGCGAAGAGCTCATACGCTCTGGTGCTGCAGGGGCCTTTCACAGATGGAAAGTTGTCCTGCTTGTTATGAATGGTGATAAACTAGAGGATTCTTTGAGAAGGTAGGATAAGACTTCTTAAAACTGAAGAAATTAATATGTTAATTCACTTTGATTTACATGAAAATAGTTTTGTGGGTGTTTTCCTCCCTCTCACTTACTCTGGTCCACAGCAATTCTGCTACAGAGTCGCTTCAACTATAATGTTTTATTTATATAGAGATAATATTGGTGTAGGAGAAACTGTTTGCTATGAATTGTGAAGTGCATTTTGGATGTTTGGGGGTTTTTCCCCTGTGAGTTAGAAGGGATACCCAGCCGCACAGCAAATTAAATAACAATACCACAACCGATTGCGTAGAAGAATCTGCACAAGGGTAACTTCCATGTGGACAAAAGGTCCTTTTCTTCAATCTACAACTTTGTCCTGCAAAGATCTTTAATATGTTTTTAGTAATTGGAACAAATATAATACTGAATTCCAAAACCAGTGTGATTCAGTGGAAAGTATTGGACTTCGTCCACAGAGACCTGGGTTCAAATCTCTATTAGAAGCTCAGTTGAAGACCTAGGACAAATGATCTCAGGATTGTAAGGATAAAGTGAGGTAATTCATGTACGCTGTCCTGTGCACCTTCAATATACATTCTTCAGAATTTATTTTTAATTTACTGTTTTCCCTGCTAAACTCAGCAGTTATTTTACTACTTTTCTTTTGTTTCTCTTTCTGCCCATAGCTCTCCCCATCATGGTCGATTGTGGGGGGTTAACAGGAGGATATGGTACTTGTATTACAGTGTTACGAATCCACCTGTACTGTTGTACCTGGTGTCCTTTTCTTGATGAAATTAAAATTAGTTTCCTTTACTAGTAAACTGTACAATTCAAATCACGTATTGTCATACAGACTTAGGCCCTTGCAAGCCTCAAGTATTTAATAAGAGGCATACAAGAAAACTCCAGCAGAATTGACAGCCCCTTTCCCACATGTATTTGTGTTGTGCTTATTTTCCAACATAAACTCTTTGGGGGAGTCCATGTGGTGCTTTCACACCCTCATTTAGCTACAGCGAAGGAGAGGAAGCAGCAGCCTCATTGTGCTGCCCAACAAACTATAGGTAGAAAAAGGAACTAGTGGGATGCACTATTGCAGTTTGCATCATATGGTTGCAGAATGGGGCCAGGTGTTCATACTGACTGGAGTGAAGATGGCCTAGGTTACACACAGGAGCCAATAATCTGGCATTAGAGATTTGGGGCTTATCCTAACAGGTGCCCTGCTCAGGTCCATGCTTCAAAGTTCTGTGCCCAAGCAACAAAAAGCAGTTCAGGTTTTCCATGGATTGACGTTGGCTCTGATTCAACTTTAAAAAACAGGTTTTCGCAGCGGCAAAAAAAAGAACATTAAAGCGTTGACCATGCCTGTAAAGTATGGATAAATCCTAACTGAATTAATTTTTTTGTGAAAGGATCTTCTTACGTCCACTGTGCTTCCTAGGCTGTATTTGCATTTCGTTTTGTCAGTGTGTGTGTTAGGTTTGGTGTTTCTATCAGGTTGCTCCCATCAATGAGCTTACTTGGAGAGAAGAAAAAAATGGGAAATGAATATTGTCTATTATGGTCATTCCCATTTCTGCCCGTTTTTCACATGGGACTTTTTCACACAGTTGGCTCTTCGCATGTAAATCCGGTAGTAATTTCTGTTGATCAGTTTAAAAACTGTTGTTTAAAAACAACAACCACCGAATCAAGCATTTTGACTATATGAAATCTGTTCAGTTTTAAACTAATGCATTGACAAAGCAAATATGCGTGTTTTGATAGGATTTTTTTAAACTGCATTTTTAGGTATGTGTTCCCTTACCCCCACCACAGAACTAAAGAGTAGATTTATGTTTCCTTTTTTGTATGTTGTGTAGGTTTTAAAATAAGAGTTACATTTTATATTTCCATCAAGTTTATATTGTTTCATTCCTACAGAGTTCTAGAAGCAGGAAAAGCCACAGTCTATGAAGCATTAAGTGCACCAAAGGACATTACTCATGTGTTAACTAATAACCCAGCATTAGATCAAGAAAGAGAGAAGCATCTCATTGGTGTGCCATACTGTCCAGTTGGCTATTTAGAAATTTATCTCTTAGAGGCAAGTACACTTAATATAATGAGAAGCATAATCGAAATACATTATTTTAAATGTATCTGTTGATTTGTGGCAAATTTAAGAGTCCAAATTAAGCCAAATTATCATTGGATTAATATTTCAACTCTGATTTTTATTTCGAAGCATTTAAATTCTCATGAATACTTCAGAGTGAAAATTATCAGACTGCTATTGTATCCATCATCTTCCTTAGATTGCATACAAGACAGTGAAGTATAGCAGCATTAAGGAAATGTTGGACCGTGATTTGCTTTTGTGTGTTTGAGGCTAGCAAATCCTGGCAAGGTTGGAGTTGGAGACCTTGTGACAATGTTTGCCAGGACCTCAGACCACATCTCTGGATCAGTACACTATGTATGTTGATCACCTAACTGAATGCCCACATCTAATAGGGTTGCAAGCATGTTTTTTTCAGCACTGGATTTGGAGTTGCCCTTGGTAGTCAAACATGATTGGTGCATTTAGTCTATGTCTGCAATCCCATTAACATAAAGTCTTGAGCAGAATGCACCTTCCTATCCAACTCAGGATCCAGATGGGAATGGAAATCATACACTTCCTTGGGCCTCTTCTTGTGGTTGTTAACAGCATATTACTGAAAGCCTTGTGTGTGCCTTCCTGAAGATTGGAGCCCATATATTGAATGCTTGAACAAGCTCTCTTTCTAATTATATTTTCACATATTCACAGCTGTTTCAGTAATAGAGCTGTACTCTCTAAGCCAGGGGTGGCTAACTAATGGCCCTTCAGATGTTGTCTGAAGGCCTCATCATCCTCCACCAATAGGACCAATGGCCAGGAATGATGGTAGTTGCAGTTCAGCAACATCTGGAGGGCTACAGTTTAGCCACCACTAGGAAAAGTCCAAATTGCTTGAGTTGGATCCAGACTACCTGCAGGAGGAACCCCTGAAAATGAGCCCCTAAAAAGCTGCTTCAGAAAAATCAGGAGATTCCCTGGAACAGGATGACAGAAGGCACTGGTCACTTTCTTCCAGTGGGGAGGCTTCTTCTGGATCTCAATTCCTACAACAAATGGAAGAAGCCATTCCATTCACCAAAAGACCAGGCTGGATCCAACCCATAGTGTTTTAGCTGTAATTGTCTGTGTTGCTGTATGGCCTCTCTATATTTGAATAGACAATAATATGCTGCATTTATCACCCAGAAGGAAATTAAAAGTGATACTGAAAAATACCAGGAGAACCATCTTAAACCCGAACAGTCAAGACAGGTGATGACTGGCAGGCATCTTGCTGAAATGAAAAATGAACTTATAAAGCATATATATTCTGAACAGGTAAAAACTAGTCTTATGTACATTTATTACTTTTATAGCATAAGTCAACTGAAGAAAAAAGTCTCCACAGAAATAAATGTGGAAGAAAACTGCTTGTACTGTGTAATTTTGCCTTTGTTGTTAAACTAGTGTATAGAGGTTGGGATCCACTTCTTAAAGTCTCATTGAGCAGAGCAGGTCCAATGATGAAATGGCTATTACAAATGCAAATAGTGAAAAACAGAGAATGCATGAGGTCTTGTGAAGGAATCATGAAAGGAATTCTTACAAAAGGAATGATGCCATGTGATAAATAAATGAAAAGGATTTAAAAGCTTTAGATATACAAAAATGATATAGACCCAATCTGTCAATACTGCTTTAATGAAAAACTGTTATTAAGTTGGTGGAGAGAACACGCACTGGAAAAATTCTTCACCTTTCAAATGGGACTTCTTTCTATCAAAAAATCAATCATTGTGAGAATTACAGCTATCTCTAGGTTTAACTACCTTAATATTTAAACAGTGTATTACACCCCCTTTAGTCTCTTAAAGAGATGAATATTATGCACAACTAGGTTAACTGATACCTACTTTGGTAGAGGTGCAAACAGAGTGAAAATGTGGTGGATTATTTTTAAAATCAATATTTTGGATTAATTATTGGTAGTTACTCCCTGTGCGATGGGACTTTCCTTGCCCCCTACTTCCATCTTCCTTCCAAAGCTGCTCATGAACAATAGGGAGCCCTTTGGAAAGGCATGGGATGTGGCGTAGGGGACTGCAGCTAGAGGAAGAAAATTGTGGAAGCACCCCCTACACAAGCAGATGTGTCATTACTTGTGATAGGTTCAGCTGGATCCTAGCTAATGAGTGGCATCCAGCAGTTACAAGAGCAGAAGTCTACTTTAACAACTACTCTTTCCTTTCTGCCTACACCCCAAATATCATTGACTGCATACTGCTCAACTGTCCCGAATTGAGTGGGACATGATGGAATTACAGAAGCTATCCTGGCTTCTCACTGGATCCCGGAATGTCCTGTTTTTTGGTCTGGTCAGCTGGATCCCATGAGAGCTCAGGACCCAGAAAATGAGCACCCCGATTTTGATCAGTAGGATGTTGGAGGGTATAGGGCTGTATTGGGGGGGGGGGCTGCAATAGGGGGAAATTGTTCAAATCGAATGGAGGAAACTTTTTCAGTATATGCATCCAATTGCATACGGTCTAATTACCCGAGTTTGGCTCTGTGCTGTGGGACACATATACACAGTTTGTGTATATGTCTGCCAACATCTGGCAAATTTTACTTGGTTACTTTTTTGTGTTTTACCTCTCTACCCATAGCTTGGTAATGATCTCGGAAAGGACATTGTCTGAATAGTGAATCTCATAAGAACTGCAAAATGCTGCTGATACTGAACCTCAGTTGATATATTGTGTGACTAAAACAAGGACCCTCCCAACTTATTCCGTGTATCCAATGGCATTTCTTTACCCCATGTGCTTACTCAGCAGCAATTCCCTATAAGGCCTGCCACTACCTCTTACGATGTTCACAAAATGCCTCAGTAACTATCCCCTATGAACCTATGACTGTAAACCTCAGTCGTCACCCGGGAACTTGGTGAAACTAGCTTCCAAGTAAACAGCTTTAGGATCAAACAATTTCCTTTGCATTGTTACCATGCACTATGACTGACAAATTTCGAGTAAGCATACATTCTTATTTTAAATCAATAATTTGCTTTTAATTTACAGGCTATGCTAAGAAAATATACTCAAATAGACCAAATGACTCAGTGCAGAAATGTGGTAAGATATGGATACTGGGCTGGGAGGGGAGAGAGAGAAAGAGATAGATGATGCTGGAATAGTTTTAGTTTCTTGCCAGCGATCAGGTTTCAACAAATGCTGCCTTTACCTTTAAATATTATGCTAAGTAAGGAGAGAGGAAAGGATACGAATGGTGGTGACTTCATAGTGTGCCTATCACAGCTCAACATACACATATGTAGCACATTCATGCATGTTTTGTTTATTCCACTTCAAATGCTGCAGCTTTCAAGGGCAATAGAAAAAAACACCTAAAAAGCACTGGCATGCATGCAGAACAAGCAGTCTTTCTATTGCATCTACTGATACTCCCACATATGTATGAGTATTCAAACCTGAAGGAGGTTATGGCTATGGACTCTCCGCCCCTTTTCCCCATGTCTTGCTTACAAATATTGACTGGGTGCACTCCAGGTTCCCATCTGGGGAATCTGTTCTTTTTAGAATTGCAAGCCCTTGTGTTCAAATGACAAGCTTTGCTGCCAATGTAGAATGTGATTCCATCCTTAATTAAATGTATCTGTGTGTACTGGATAGTGTCTGCAATCCAGAGAATTAGCTGAGCTCACACTAAAAGATCCTACGCCCACAGAAATTGCCACATACAAATGTTTTACATAGCAACCCTTTGGATCATTTCAGAGTCCTCAGCATGGGGCAATTAGGTAGGCTTAAATATCTGCACAGCATATCTATCTTTTATAGCTTTTGAAATTCACAAAGGGATATCCCAGTGCTTAATGTATAATTTATGGTAATTCAGCACTTGCTGCTCTTCTTGCTTACGATGGGAGTTATGCAATTTATAAATCTGGAACGCAGCTAGTTGTGATTTGGGATAGCTCTGTGAGCTAGAGTAATGCTGTGAGGTATATGCCAGATTTATAATTTTGTTTTATGAAAGCCCCCAGTGAGTCATGCACTGATCCTCCCAACAACTTATTCCTTGGAGATTGCAATCCTGAAACCCACCTGTACATCACCCATTAAAAAATTTAAGTTTAATAATAGATGTTCTGCAATACGACATAATTAAACAAATAACTAAAAAAAAGTACTTTCATTTTTATTTCTTACTATCCTGTGTTAAACTGCAAATATGGTGGATGCGAGGATGGAAAGTATTTAGAGGAATACCTGGGATAGACCTGGGGTATGACATTGGTAAAGGATTGTTGCTGTTCCCAGTGGGTTAATCCAGTAGGCCAGGGGTGGAAAACCTCCAGCTCACAGGCCTAATAGGCCTGGCAGGGGCCCCAGTTTGGCCCATCAGGCCATTTTCCCCAAACCATGCCCATCATATGTGATGTCAGGTGTGGGGCAGGTAGAGATGCAGGAATCTTAAAAGTGTTCTCCTTGATTATGCTTTGGAGGAACCTAGTGCAGTTGACCCCTGCCCAAAACAGAGCATGTCGAGCTCTAGTGGTCTTATCAGTGCCTATCAATGGTAATAAGCAATAACTTCAAGTTATTGGATTGGCTGTGCAGCTGATTCATGTTAAAAGCAAGCTTGGAGTTACCATCACTCAGCTTGTCCCACTACAAGGGAAAAAATTGTCACCAGGCATGTTGGGTGATTGACAGGGGCACAGCCCCATCAACTGTCAAAGTGGCTTAGTGGGGTTGGGGGATGCAAGCAGGCAGTCTCTTCTTCGCATTTTATTTTTTGTTACAAAATTGGCTGTTCTTTTCCATTTATTTTTTTAAAGTAAAGACTTTGTGTTAGGGTTTCAACTTGGATTTATCAATTTTTTTTTTTTTTTTTCCCAGTTAAAACTATTAGTTTAATTAATTCAACAAAGCTGATGAACTTGATCCAATGACACCAGCTTTTCAAAGTTTGTTTTTTTTTTTTTTTATAAAGATATTTATTAGGGTTTTTTATAAAAAATACAAAAATAATAAACAACATTCCTTTTGTCTTAACAAATTTTCAAACCTTTTTGGACTTCCTCACGTTTCCCGTTCACACTTACATTGTAAATACATTTTTCCAAGCAAATTATCATGTAATTTATAGTCGCTCTTTTAAATGATAAATAATAAATAACAATTCTTCAGCAATTTTTGTTTTCTAAAATCTCACTTATCTTCCAATTCAAATCCAAATTAGTGATGGCCAATTTTTTGTAATCAAGCACCCTTCTTAACATTCCACCAAATTACAATATTTTTGTAAATAAATCTTGAATTTCCTCCAGTCTTCTTCAATCTTTTCTTCTCCCAAGTCTCGGATTCTGCCGGTCATTTCCGCCAATTGCATATAGTCCATCAGCTGCATCTGCCATTCTTCCAGTGTGGGTAAATCTTGAGTTTTCCAGTTCTTAGCGATAAGTATCCTTGCTGCCGTTGTAGCATACATAAAAAATGTTCGGTCCTTCTTTGACACCTTCTGGCCGACTATACCCAGGAGGAAGGCCTCTGGTTTCTTAGTGAAAGTATACTTAAATACTTTTTTCAGCTCGTTATATATCATTTCCCAGAAGGCCTTCACTTTCGGGCAAGTCCACCAGAGGTGAAAGAATGTTCCTTCATTTTCCTTACATTTCCAACATTTATTTTCGGACAAGTGGTATATTTTAGCAAGTTTAACAGGGGTCATGTACCATCTATATATCATTTTCATTACATTTTCCTTCAGAGCATTACATGCAGTGAAGTTCAGCCCAGTGGGGATTTATCAATTTTTAAAGAATTGATTGACCAAAGAAGAGTGTCAATTAATCAAGCAACAGACTGTTTAAAAGCAATCGTTTTTAATACATCTATACGTATAAAAACTATGGATAACTGTTTTCTCTTTCTCTGCCACACTGGAGGAAATGTGACTTCTAAAACTATACCTAGTTTGGCACTTTTGTGCATTCTCTAAAAATAAAGGCTTTCTTTGTGCTTTAGAATTGCCTCAATTCATATGCAAATACAGTTTAATCGATTAACCATCAAACTTAGGAGTTTCTTTAAACGGCCCTAACTTATGTTTATGTGTATCTGATCAGTGCTTAGTCTTGTAATTCTTAGTCTTTCATTCCCTAGGTAAAAAATACTCGCTGTTCTGGAGGAACCAACAATATACTTGAACTACTAGATGACCACTTATTTTCTATAGCAATCTCAGAATTTTTATCTGGAAAAGATCTGATTCCTCCTGCTAAACTTGTTCACTCTCTTTTAGAGCACATACTTCAGGTGAGAATGGTAGCTTATGAGAACTGGTACATTGCAGTGGCTAAGAAGGAGTGGCCGGGTCACTGTTTTCTCTTGTCTTACCTTAGCCAACTGTTTGTGCCTTCAGCACCTCATCTTCAAACTTAGCTTAATACAGTACTGACTTCCCTTACAAGGGTGTTGTAAGGATTTTACTCATACCACTATGTAGGTACTAAATACTATTGTCAGATATGAAGTATGATGTCAATGTAAAAGAGGTTGATAAGTTGTTTTTCCTTTTTCAGTTGCTTTTATTTTTAACCTTATTTTCCCATTTGTTTTCCCCCTAGTTTGATGCTATGGTTTTTAGTATTTACCACACTAAAATCCCAGTTAATGTGTTTAGCACACAACGCACACTGATTTTGCTATATGAATCTTTCTGGTAGTATCGAAATGCTAGCCAGTTTGGCAGGCTGTGTTGGGGAGGCACTTTCCATTGCAGTGAATAAGGAACTTGCAGGAGCAGGAGGCAACTGCATCCCTTTCCTTGTGAATTCTGACATCCATGCCATGGCACTGAAGGGCAAATGGAGGTGCCATGACCTTTCAAGCCACTCTCAGACCTAGAAACTGAAAGTTTTGGAGCTGGCTGTGATTACTTAGTGGCCAAGAACACTGAGTTCTGACTTCAAAACCAAATTCCAGCAGCTAGGTTTGGCTTGCCATTCTTTCCTGTTTGCAGTGTATATACCCTGTTTCCATGTTAGAAAAAGCTGTGTACAGTGGTACCTCGCAAGACAAAATTAATTCATTCTGCGAGTTTTTTCGTTCTGCGAGTTTTTTCGTCTTGCGAAGCACGGATTCCCTGGGTATTAACGGTTTTAAGAAAAAGGAAACAAACTCGCAAGACGTTTTCGTCTTGCGAAGCAAGCCCATAGGGAAATTCGTCTTACGAGGCATTCGTCTTGTGAGGTACCAGTGTACAGTGGTACTTTAGGTTATTAACTTAATTCGTTCCGGAGGTCCGTTATTAACCCGAAACCGTTCTTAACCTGAAGTGCGCTTTCGCTAATGGGGCCTCCCACTGCTGCCGCACCGCTGACGTGTGATTTCTGTTCTCATCCTGGGGCAAAGTTAGTACAAACCCAAAGTGTTTGTAACCCAAGGTACCACTGAACTCTGTCACTTCTGACAGACATATATCTATGTAAAGGTAAAGGACCCCTGGACAGTTAAGTCCAGTCAAAGGCAACTATGGGGTTGCAACGCTCATCTCGCTTTCAGGCCAAGGGAGATGGTGTTTGTCAACAAACAGCTTTCTGTGTCATGTGGCCAGCATGACTAAACCGCTTCTGGCACAACGGAACACCGTGATGGAAACCAGAGCACACGGAAATGCCATTTACCTTCCCGCCGCAGCGGTACTTATTTATCTACTTGCACTGGTGTGCTTTCAAACTGCTAGGTTGGCAGGAGCTGGGACAGAGCAACGGGAGCTCACCCTGTTGCGGGGATTCGAACTGCAAGCCTTCTGATTGGCAAGCCCAAGAGGCTGGACCTAATGGTCAGGGGTCCTTAACTGTAAATTATTCTTAATGGTTTGGGATTAATGGTAAAAGATTACCTGAGAAATCTACACACACCACTTTGAGTTCCATGATAGAAAAAAGTGGGTTATAATGCTACTTAAATGGCAGATCCAATAAAGAAAGATGGCTTAGTGGTAAATATATATATATATATATATAGTGTGGAAACATTGTTGAAGGGTGGTATGTATTTTAAAACGCCATTTATTTGTCTCAAACTAGTTAATTTCAGTGGCAGAAACAACAGGTGTAAGATTGGAGCAGAGTGATAGAATGAGATGTGTTCATGTTTGATTACAGGAAAATTCAGACCCTGCACTTCCTGTTCAGTTCTTTCATATCATGTATGCTCTTCTTCAACACGATCCTCCTTGGAAATCACCTTCTATGTTAACGTACTACCTGGAAGTTCTTCAATGTCCCGTTTGCATGAGGGGAACATGGCCTCTGTTAGAGATGCTTGTGAGGTAAGACCACTATGATTTGCACAGTGGCCTGATTTGCACAAACTACAGTATGGTTAACAAACAATAGTTAAAGCTGATGCATCTAGTAAATGGTCACTTAAACCTTGATTTCCATTAAAGGAGACACAAGAGCTGCTGTTCACTTGCGGCTCTATAGCTTGTGCATGGTAAATATTCCATAACCATAGTTATGGAGGGAATCCAAGTTTGCTCATAATACTAAACCTATGGTTAATGTTAACAAAGTTTTATAAACTAAGTGCTTTTTAATGAGGCACTGAAATTACAATAGACTATGAAAAAAGTAACTCCTCATGAAATATGTACGATGTTATTTCTTAACCATGTATACCCACCCCAATATTAGGGAAAAGTGAAGGAAGGTGGCTTGGGTTGTTGTTTTTTACAATCAGGTTAGAGTGTTGGACTGTGACCTGGGACACCAAGGTTCAAATCCCCACTCTGTCATGAAGCTCACTGGGTGACCTTGGGCAAGTTATCATCTCTTAGTCTAACCTACCATACTGGGTTGTTGTGAGGATGAAATGGGGAAGAGGAAAACTATATACACTACCTTCAGCTCCTTGGAAGATAAAGGTGATATACAGATGTAATAAATAAGTAATCTTACTTTAAGGGGGGTAGGAAAGTTTGGGTGCAATCCAGATAATAAAACTGTCTGGATATTGGCAATTTTACTTGCTATTAATTTCAGTGGGGTTTAAGCATGCCTCTATAGAGCACTTCCACAATGTTCCACAGATTTAAGTTGGAGCACTGTGTCAGAATTGTTCAGCAGATTATCAGAGTGTATGTCAAGTAAATGAGGTTTTATCCTGCATTTTTCAACCTTGAAAAATTGGGTTGAAAAATGCATCACATGAATTTTATTTTTTTATTTTTCCTAATTTTTTTGTATGTATTCACAAACCACTCTCTCAGGTGTAGTACTTCTCAAGCCCACGGGACTACAGTATAGCATAAGTATAATCAGTTGCTCAGAAAGCTCTTGAAATATTCAAGTAAAAAATATTTCATATTTGTAAGATTTTAATTTGACTTTTGACTAAAGTGGCTTATGCTTTCTGAGCCTTTTAGTTCAGAAAAAAATATGAACTAAAGCAAGATTGAGGTTTTTAAAATTACGCATGGTGCAGAGAAAGTGAACATAGATAAGTTTTCTTCCTTTCATAGTACTAGAACTCAGCGTCATGCAATGAGGTTGATTGGCAGTGGATTCAGGAGAAATAAAAGAAAGTACTTCACACAAGGCATAATTAATTTTGGTTTATGGAACACAGTGCCACACAGTATGTTGACTGCTAGATTAGATGGCTTTAAAAGTGACGTAGTCAGATTAAAGATGAGTAAGTATATAAACTGTTATAAATCGCAAATTGCTGTATCATCCCCCATGCCCTGCTTGTGAGCATCACAGAGGCATCTGCCTAGCTACAATAATGGTGGAAAACTTGATGGAAATGTAATTCTGGATGTGGAACGTCAAGATTAAGATAAAGCAATTGATGGATGGGATCTAGGCATCTCTATCTCCAAAGGAAGGTCTTTCTCCCATTCACAGAGGGGAGTTTGATCCAGTGGAGACTCCTCTGCTAACTGGTTATTCCCATGTGCAGAAGCCAGAGTAAGTGGTTTTTGGCAACATCTCTGTACCCTTCTGGGGGATCTCCCAACCCTCCCAAGAATGTTTTCAGGTGCTGCAGGGTGAATGAAGACTTGCAGGAAATTGCTCTTGCCCATAGGAGTTTCCAGATACTGTAGTGGATTTATTCCTGAGGCAAGACTGGATCCAAGTCAGTAAATGCAGTGAAGAACTTTCAAGTTTACTGTTTTTCTTTAGGTTGAGGAATTTCTTGAGTTCATTGTAAAGTCCTCAGAACTTGAATGTTTGCATTTAAAACAGCTAACGATTAAAGTGATATATTACAAGCAAAGCATGTACATATATGTACATATACGGTCTGTATATATGAAGACTGTTGTAAAAAGCTGGAAGCCAGACAATTAGCTCTTTGGAGAGAATAGGGGAGCACAGAGTGCTGAATCCTGCCCTTGGTTTTCTCAATCAATAGGATTTCATCATTCCTGTCTGCAAGCTCCATATGCATAGCCCAAGCAGTGGAATCAGGCTCAAAGCACACTTTCTGTTTACAATTCCTTATTTGACTGGGGATTTGTGTATTTATTTGGTTGGTTTTTTTAAAAATTTAATATCCTGCCTCTATCTGAAGAGTGCAGGTTGGGTTACAATAACAAATGCATAGAAAATAAAATAGCAACACTTTTAAAGTAAAAGCAAGTTGTCAGTCCCTGTAGCCAGTCTGTAAACATCCCTCTAGATACTTTATGGAAACACGGGTCTTCTGCTGGCACCCAGAGCTGAAAAAAGGTTAGCACTGTGTGGAGCTCACAGGCACCTTAGTGGAGCTGGTGAACTTTGGGCTGTGGGGACAGAAAGGTAGATCAGAAAATATCCTGATTTATCTGACCCTTAACTATTGCTTGTGCTTTCCCCACCAGGTCTTGCCTTTACTGCAGTAATATTTGTCATTCAGTCCCTGTTACAGAAACCACAGATGAGGCAAGAATGTTTCACAAAACACTCTTAATGTTTCTTATGAATGTGTTCCAAGATGAAGTAATAGCATTAACAAGAAGGTGTGTTTCAATGAATGTTTTTATCTTTTTAATTTCTAACCCATTTTTGTATCTTACCAACAAGTTGTGCCCAAAGTACATTGTACTACCCACTTGATTACTTTTCCTGTACTTTTATGTCAGTTTTTAAGAAAGCTATTCTGATTCTAGGTAAATGGCCAAATATGTTTCTAAACTTTTTTCAAAAATTGCTTTTACACATTAGTTCTTTAATTTACATACACACACACACGTGCTTAAGTGTGTAAGTGTTTAACATTGCAGTTCTGTGATTTTTCTTAGTCCAGGCTTAGATTAAAAGCCTTTTTTCATAATGTGCACATAATACTTAGATTTTACTGGAGACAATTCTGGAAATTACACTGTAACAGCAAAAAGCCTGAGGCTTGTAACCTCTTCCTTTATGTGGTGGTATGGTTCTTTGTTCTTAAAGTGCAAAAATTCAGTTTTTTAAAATTAGCATTACAATGGGCTGTATCCAAGATTAGCCATACTCAGAGTAAACCTATTGAAATTATGGGCACAACTAACTTCAGGCTATGAATTTCAGTGGGTCTTCTCTGAGCAAAACCTAGGTAGATACAACTCTATCCACTGTCCCCCCCCCCCCCAAGTTTGGGGGGGTTCAATATACTTCATCATGCCTGAATATCACTCTGGATTGTAGCTAGAGACATCATTTCTATCAATGTTTGAATTCCGTTGTAATTTAAAACATGCTAAATTGCAGATTTTAACAGAAGATATACTGTGTGTTATGTAATCATTGTAACGAAACAGAAAAACAGATTTAGGAATTATTTTTCTTTTACAGTTTGTGTGAAGAAGATTCACAGCAAGCACAAGTGATGCCACAAACTGTTCTTCTGGAAACATTCTGGTTAGGAAGTGAATCGGTGCTTTTCACAAAACGTATAAATATTCTAGTAGACTGGGTCATAAATTCCTATAGAGAGAAGTACAAGACAGATGATGTGAGTGATTTATCAACTATGAAGAGTAAAGAAAGCCCAATAATGTCTTTTGTGTTTTGCTGCTTTCTCCCAGGACTCTTAATAATGTTCCACGACTGTATATGTTCCCTACTCCCTAGAACAAGACTTTTGCGTTGTTGTTCCCCAGATGGCCTTAATCATTGTTAAAGGTTATTGTTTATTGATTTCAGTGGGTCTTCTCTGAGCATGACTTAGCTGAATATCTCCTTTATGTTGGCACTGCCACTTAACTGATTAGTAATGCCATCTTAAGTATGTTTTGAAACCATGGGTTGACATTTGTTTAAAATCCTAGTGAAAATGGATCTTTGGAATTGTGAATTTCTTCTGATGAATGCAAATAAATTCTCTCACAACTGATGTATCTGAGAAGCTGATACCTGAAAATCTTGGTTAACAGCTTATGTCATAAGAGATTTCTGTAATCTCCAATATGTCTTCAAAGTAACAGACTCTTTACCCTTTGTGTCAGTAAAGATAGATCTAAAAGGGTTCCGCCTGGTTTCAAGTAAAATATGCAAAATGGAGAGCTTGGTTCCTGGAAAACAGTTGCCTAAGACAAGGTTCAAAATGTCCAGAGCCATGATTAAGTGAGGCATACACTATGCTATTTATTTCAACATAGCCAGACTTTGTAATCTTTAATTAGAAATAGCTTGATGGGAGCTTACTTAACTCTGAGCTCCTGTAGCATCAGAGCCAGTGCCCTTTTGACAATTTCTATACAGGGGAATCCCTGCTGTTGCATGAGTCAGCTCCTTCCAGTCTGTTCTGCCCCCGCTCCCTTTCAGCACCAAAAACGGCATGCGTGTTAGTAGTCGTGTGAGGAGTTGCCTGTACTCATGAGTCAAACCACTGAAGAGAACCATCTAGTTTTAAATGCAAGAATTAATTATTTGAATCAGTTTCTTATGTTTTTTTAATGAAAAGGTGGGTTTTGTGGATTGCAAAGTTAAATTATGACAACTGCTGGAAGCATGGTGATTGTCATTTGTTTTAATACTTATATGGAAGACCTGGTTAATTGGAAAGGTATTCTAGAAGCTACCATATAATCAACTATACTAGAGCCTCACAAACAAAACACAGAATGTAAATTCTCCCTATGTATCAGCCTGTAGTTTTATTTTGGATTAGCATGGTGAAACAATATATTAATTGGAATAAACATAAGCAGGGTTAATTAATTTGGCCTTCATTTTAGCTCCTCTAGGGGAGTAGTCTGTCCTCGAAATATTTTAGCAGGGGGCATTTGAATTCAAGAGTAAGTTGCTTGGTCCAATCCTGGCGTTGAAGTTAGCAGCACGTGGTAGCAGGACCTCAACATGTTGAATAGAGCAATTATCTGTTCCATCCAAGCATCAATCCAAGCAACTGCAATTTGTGCTTCTTGAATGTTAGTGGATAAAGATTGGTGATCAATAAGATTAAATGTTTCAGCTCCCAATCACATGAAAAAACAAGTCATAATCTTCTGGCAAGATTGTGGTATAATTAAGGAAACTAGTAAGACCTGGTAAATTTCTTGGAGTTACGATGCTCATAGGGTAGACCACTTGTGTGAGCAGTTTAAAATGGATGAAACAGACTTCTATGTTAAGAAAAAATATAGTAATAGAGAGATTTTAAAGGTGATCTTCTCTTCTAGATCATCAAGCATGAAGTAGCTGACCTGTTGAACAGAATTCTGGGAGTTGTGGTCGAATACTGGATTCTTTCAGGGTTCCTAATAGACAAAAATATGTTACATCCTGTAGCTGCTGATCTTGCATCTTATATTGCCATTTCATGTAATGGTAAGATTGTAATATATTTTGTCATACACATGCGTAGTGAAGAAACTCTTCAGTTCTCTGTATCTAAACCAGAATACTGTAGTTGGAATATTTGGCTGCTTATTTCATCACTTATTCCAACTCAGTGTGTGAAGCCTTCCTCATCTGTGACCCCTGAATTTATCCTTGCCTCGTCTTCATTATCTCTCTCTCTCTTGGTGTTCTTCCCATGTCAGAATACTTTAGCTGGCATTTTTAACTACCAGCTTACTTCCCTTGCCTCCTCTTCTTCTTTTTTTTTAATAGGCCACTGGTTCTGGTTCTGCACTGTAATCTTACAGCACTACTTATGCATAGAAAGTGTAATTATTGTTAATGTTTGCTAGATAACAAATAATAATGTTGATGGTAATAATAATGATTAGGGTGTTTCCATAAATAAATCAAGCACCTCATGTTTGTAAATCATAAGCAATTGGTGGAAGAGGACGTGAGAGTGCCCAGAGCTATACAGGCAAACTTCCATATATTCCATTGTCATTTTGCAAATGGGGACACAAAATTGTGCATTCACTATCTGCATTGCCAAGAGTAGTAGTGTAGGGAGTTACTGTAAACAACTAATTGTATATTTCACCTAAACAGATTATATAATTCATATTAGAGCCTGATTGCTAAAATGTAAAGTTTGGGTATCCACAAGCATGCTGGCAGTATAAAATCTCTGTCCTAGTACAGATTTTAAAGTTTCTTGTATTGTAACTTTCATGAACAAAAATCTCTCCATTAAAAAAAACCCAAATCCATGCAAGCAAGCATGGATTTTACATACTATTTTAAAATGGAATTTACCTTATATTTTAAGTACTTCAGCTTTGCAAACCTGTTCCTCTTAGCTACTGCATAATGTGTTTTCTTCAATTTGATATCTGGAGTACTATGTCCAGTTCTCTGCTGCCACAGGTGGGAAGACTAGGTTCCCTGGGTTCAATTTACAGGAGCATAGATTTCAATTGAACATTGGGATAAGCTTGACACTAAGAATAGTCTGACAGAAGAACTAAAAGAAGTAGCTCTCCATCTCTAGAAGCTGGGCAGTTATCTGTTGGGAGTGCTGCATCTTTCTGTTTCTAGAATTTGGCAAGCAATTCTACAGCTGGTTTAGTAATTCTAACAATTTAGGAATAGCAATTAAAGGACAAAAATGCAGCAATAATATTCTCTGTACTCCCTAACACTTTCTTACTGTCTCCCTTTTCTTCAGATTTCTCATCACAGGAATTAAAAACATTCATTTCTTCTATAACATCTCTGTGGCTTGAAATGTTTGTTGCAGAAGCAGTTTTTAAAAACTTGCCATTCCAAACCAATGCTGTTGTTTCTACTGAATTGCTGTCTCTCCAAAAAATGGTAAGTGTCATTTGTACTAAGTAATATCTTTCTTAATGCAAAAACATTCTGGCCTAGATCAGATGCAATGATCTTGGTCCAATAAACCATTCATTTTTGCACCAGGAATTAACTATGTGCCTGCATGCTTCATCCTCCTCTCTGACCTTCTTTCCTCCATCCCTCCCCCTCATACACATTAACTCAATACTTACTGGTTTGTTAAACCAATTTTCTTGTGGCAACTGAACTGGGAAACTGATGTTTGAGCTATTCCAACCATGATGTCAGGTATCAAACCATGATATCAACTAGACAGCTGGTATTGTTCTGGGATTGGGGGAGGGTTCTAAAGGACTCTAGAAATGACTTCGCAAGTTTTCCTTCCGGCTCCTCTGTTCCTCAATGTCAGGATACCCCTAACTGTCTTGCTTCAACCTCTCTTCCTGCCCCCCTAATTTTATACATATCTATATTTCATCTGTTCCTGTTGGGAATTTTTGCTTCTTTCCAATCAACAGAGATCGGGTACTAGTGTTGCAGGACTTAATGGTAAACATTACAAACCAGACTTCCGCTGGTGCAACATTAGATCCAGCCCAGTGCATCTTACTCTCATTCCCCATGGCAAATTGCCTTCTGCTGTAGTGCAGCATATTTTTCCCAATTCCAACACATGGATGCTACTTTCGAGCATGTACTTGAACCCTGAAGCGCAGTAGCCCACAATACAGCAAACCACTCAAAAGCCAAAATATGTGTGAGAAGAGCAATTCAAGTCCCCAGCAGCACCCTAACAACATAACCTGCATAGGGGTGTGAGAAACTATCTGGGTCCTTAAGAGTTTCACACCATAAGCTTTACTTTAAAAGGCTTTTGTGAAGCCTAGGTATGATAATCTGGAAGATAAGCTTTAAATGCAATAAAGATCTGGAGGGAACTGTTAGCGTTGCTAATTACCAGATGTCATATTTAACATAGCTGGACTAAAGTTTGACTCTTGCAACAGGTTTGTTCCTATCTGCCTGCTTTACAAGTTGGGTTGTGTGAGCCAAGGATACACAAAGCAAAGAAAAGGAAAATAGGGCAATGGCCTTGCCCTAAGTCTCAAAGGGCATTACTGATGCTAAATGGTGATAAGCAGAACCAAGCCGAAGTGCTGCCTGATGTACCGTAAGTAATACCTATAACATCACCGGTTTTATTCTGCTTTGGGGGACAGCTTCTGACCTGACACATTTCTTGAACTTTATGTGACCTGTGTTGTTGTCTGCAAATTACTGTGACTGGCAGAAAGCTCGGTTTTAATCCTGTAACACATCTGGGAATGGTGAGGGGTTTTTTCCTTTTTCCCTTTCCCTGCATATATGTAGACTTCACAGACTATACATACTTTCCCACTATTAATGTAAATTGCTTCCCAGGAGAAATAGAAGTATTCAAGAAATAATGTTTTCAGAGTGAGCTTAAGCCCTGTATATTGAATGATTGGTGGGTTTATTACAAGCACATACTGTATGGAATGTTTCAAAACTACAGTGACTTAAATTTCAAAATATGAAAGCATGTAGATGTATCTGTCTGCGAGAACACTTGTGACTTCTGAACAAGTGGGGTGTTGTTGGTTTTTAAAATGTAAATAAAGTTCAGTCTTTTAACGTACTTTTACCACTTCTTGCTTTTAGTATACAAGGCACTGGTAACTCTGCTTGTGTTCAAAAGAAATTGGGAAACAAAGCTGAAGTTGAGATGATGCGCAGCAAAGATAATCATCATTTTTCAGGGAAGCAGGGGGCTGTTAACAAGGTTAACGTTAAAGGTACTGTGATTTCCTAACTTATGCTTAGTACTTTACAAGTTTGCAATCTGTAGTTCCACATTTGGCCCCAGTGAAGATGGAGTGGTATCTCATTATTGCCATAAGTCAAATATGGCTTTCTTGTGCTTTTTGTTATGCAATGCCCCTTTTTTAAAGTTGGGGATATGATTGTCTGCTTTTTTTAATCAGTCAAACACACACTCACACAATTTTCTCTTGAGTTGTAAATTGAGAATGCATCCTAAAATGAGTCCATTCCAGTCACAGCCTTATTTCACTAATCCACCTCAACCTGTGCTTGGAAGAATCAGCATCGTCCTCTGATTTGAAAGTCTAATTCAGTCTTCATCTCTTTCCGTCCTAGACGTTTTGCAAACAAAGACCGAAGTGTATGCTGAATTACATAGCCCCATTAAGCATATGGACTGTTTTCTTCTAGGCATCGAGCCCAAGCTATGAAATGCATTTGGATTTTAGTTTTAACTACACTAGAACCCAAGCACTTAAGTTTTAAATAGCAGAGTACAGTAGTTTACACGGGCTCTGTTCAATACACAAATGTAATAAAATGTACTTATATGCTTGTACCTGTCTTAAATCAATTTCTGGAACTATTTTTAATATGAATTTAACCTAGACATATATAATTATTGCCATTCAAAGCGCTCCAAAGTATAACAGTAATGGATATCAGAAGGGATATTTTAGAACTATATGCTAAGCTATTGGTAGAGCCAAAAACAGCAGAACCCTCATTTTGCTTGGATTTAAATTTTATGCCCACCCTATGCCAAAGTCTCACACTATATCAGCAAATGCACTGATAAAAAAATTAGCTGATTTTCCCTCTACTGGTGTGCTATTGGAGAGGTAAGACAAACTGATACATAATTCCGCTTAAAAGAAGTGGCTAAAATATGATACATTGGGAAAGATAGACTTGATTGTTGCCCACAACAAACAACCAGACACTCTGCATAAGAATATCATCCTGTTGAATATAAATAAGGGAATTTACTGACCCAGTCCCATTGAGCAAATGTGGGGAGGGCAGAATGTTCTCATTTGGGTAAATTTCATCATTCACTTGGAAACGTGTTTTTTGTCGACTCTTGTTCTAGTACAATCAGTGGATGAAAACCTAAACAAATATCAGAATTTTACAGCCTGCCTTCGTTAATTGAGGCACTACCTGTAAACTGCAGTCAGTCTTCACTGTCTTCCTTCTCTCTTTTTTTCCTAGGTCTAAGTGTGTGTGTGTGTGTGTGTGTGTGTGTGTGTGTGTGTGTGTGTGTTCCCTCTTCTTAAGACTGCTTCATTCTTCTTAATCTCTCCCCCTCTCCCTCCTCCACCCCCCTCCTTTTTCTCTCTGGTACTGTAGGCAAGCCAGACAGCCTATTGAGAAAGAGCAAACCATCTGTTAACGGATTTGAAGTTCTGAATTATACTTGAGTGTGTAGAGGCACTCGTGCTTAGCCAGAAACATTCATTTGAATTAAGCTACAAACGCTGTGTAAAAAGAACCATACACTTAATGTAGGTTCATGAATAAATTTAAGGGAGGGCAACTGCGCTCTAAACTTTTATTGCTTCAAAACCAAGCATTTTTGGTGTTCTGTGATCATTCGGTGCTTTTATAATGTGGTTGAAGCTTTACAGCTTGAACGGGTGGGTGGGGGAGAGGGAGAGATAATTCCTGTGTTAACCCTTTAGCAGTGCAGTTCCATTGCTGGATCTCTGATGGAACAGAAGCTCTGTGGGCTTTTTGAGTTTTCTTAAAAGGTATTTAAACAGGACAAAGGGAAATCTTATTCATTACTGAGTGCTCTGGCGTGTAGCCAGATCTCCTAGTTCCTGCGCTTTGATTATTTTCTTCAGTTGCCATTTTGCCTAGACTGGTATAATCTATTAATTCTGTTTGCTAGGAGAGACTGCCCTGCATACTGCTTGCAAAAGGAACAATGTGGAGAGATTGATTCATCTTCTCTCTCTTCCAGGAATAGATATTAACGTTAAAGGTAAGTAGTTTTATTTTCTTCCCTGAACAAACACATTAAGCCTCCCAAATAGCTGTGATACTTGTGTGTTGGCAGAGTTCTTTTCATTCCTTGTTTTCCTGCTTCGGGATTATGAATTAAAGCAAAGATTTTATGGATAGTTTTGTGGCTAAAGCTTATTGATTGCACTTAATTGTCTGCATGGTTTTTCTATTAAAGCACAGTTGTGGTTTAAAATAATTAATTTCTGGCCTTTTTATAGATAGGAGGATAAAAGCTGTGAATGGCTTCATAGTCAAGATTTTTATGTGAAATTCTGGTCCGAACAGACCTGGGCCAGTGTGTGGTTTTGATTGCAGATGCCTTGTTCTTACTTTAGCAATAACAAATACGATGCTTTGCAGAAAAAAAGAAACAGCTTCATTGTAGAATGACACTGAAGCATATCTTTGCCTCGTTTCATTTTAAAAGTATAATAGAATTAGCATATTGATTTCTCAAAATATTCGTCATGGCACTAGTTAGAGGGGGGAAAGGGTAAACAGAATCTGAACGACAATATTATGAACATCCTGCTACTAATTTTACTGTTTTCTCAAACTTCCCTTGATTTGTAATTCAGACTATGCTGGCTGGACGCCTTTGCATGAAGCTTGTAACCATGGAAACACTCTGTGTGTCCGTGAAATTTTGCAACATTGTCCAGAGGTAAACCTGTTCAGCCAAGTGGATGGGGTTACTCCCTTGCATGATGCCCTGAGAAATGGACATGTAGAAATTGCCAAGCTTCTACTTCAGCACGGGGGTGAGTGTGTTTGTGTTAAATAAGCTTAGAGAAATTTGAATCTGTAAAAAACTGCAGAGTATTAAAATTTGAGGGTGTTCTTGATGTGATTTTTGAAAGCTAGAGGTTTTCATAAATATTGATGTGCATCATGCCATATTTATACTCATTCATCTTGTCAGTTAAATTATTTCAGTAAGCCCATAACTTTGGCTGCTTTCTCAAATTTGCTGAATTGCAGATTTTTTGTAAAAGCTGTATGAACAAGCAGTGATGTGGATTGCATGCCTACCAGGCATTTTTCACAAAATCTGGATTTTAAATTAATTTTTACAATGTACTGCAGAAATCGTTAGCTTAACTGCTTTGTGCTGCTTAATTTCATGGTGTTTCTGCTTATATTTATGGTTATCCAACCATTTAGGCTGATAATTCTGCTTCTGAAAAGTCTAGGTTTCTAAAAATTGGAGGGGAAAGGGTTAGAAATACCTTACTTTAGAATCTTGCATTTTAAAAAAAAAAAAACCCACTTAAAGCAGTTCAAAAATTACAACATTTTGTGTATACCGTCCATGAGATGTCTTCCCCTCACAAAGTACTCATCTTCAAAGGAGAGAAAGTATATATATTTTAGAGCGTTTGTGTGTGCCATATATAAACACAGAGTTTATGTAGCTCATACCACTACTCTGCATGTCAGTTTAATTTCACATATTTCATGTTTTCAGATTTGTTATGGCTATACTAATTCTGCTGTGTGGAGTGCAAAATAATGTTCTGTACTTAGATAGCTTTTAGCTAAACTCAGCCAGAAACACAAACATTACACTGGTTAGTCTGTTTTATAAGACCTCTGTGCATTTGCAGTCTTCTCCTGCCCCCTAAAGGCTACTTTCTTTGTCTCTGGTTGACATTCTTTCGCAATCAATACATCCCTTGCTCTTCTCCCTCTGTGTGCTTGTGCTGAACCTTAATGCTGTCTCCCAGGTGTTTTATTTATCTACCGCACCATGCGACTGACACGCCAAGCCAATACCTGGCCACACTTCAATCGGTCTAAGTGATGCAAGAGCCAATATTACCGAAAGCCCAAGTCTTCAATAGAACGTGGCATTACACTGACAGATGTGCATTTTTCCTGGGTGTCTGTGAAGAATGGGAAGCGGATGATCCCCTTGTCCTAGGGGAGAAGATCTGCTTGCACTTTCATTCATCAAGGTCCTCTTGCAACGGTGCAGACGGTGTGTGCAGAGTTATCTTGGCTGTCACATGCCAGGCCTTCGCCTGTCAAGCAGTTTGACAGAAGCATGGCAGGAACTATGCTGCACATTCAGTATACAATTGCTCATTGTTGGTAACTAAACTTTATAGAGTCCTTTGGCACGTCCCTCACCCATAAGCTATCCTTTTTAGTTTTGGGGTTTTTTTTAATCTACACTATGATGCAATATCTACATTTGAAAATTAAAATATTGCTCTTGTGTGCATGGCCCTCTCTCTGTAGGCACACAACCTGTTAATTTTATTGATGTGTTATACCATCCTTTTCCTAAAGAGCTCAAGGGGGGCATTTATGTTTCTCCTCTTTTATTTTCCCAACAGTCCTTTGAGGTAGGGTAGGCTGGGAAATAGTGACTGGCCCACGTCTCCTAATGAGCCCTAAGGCTGAGTGGGAATTTGAATCCAGGTTTTCCTGGATTCGCCCTCCCATCAGATGTCAAGGAGATAAGTAACTATGCAACCTTTAAAAAACATCGGAAGGCAGCCCTATATAGGGAAGTTTTTAATGTTTAATATTTTATTATGGTTTTTGTATATGCTGGCAGCTGCCAAGAGTGGCTGGGTCAACCCAGTCAGATGGGCACAGTACAAATAATAACATTTATTATTATTATTATTATTCCTGGTCTTGCAGTTTACCTTTCACAAAAGTAGGCTGCTCTTCTCTCTCCCCCCCCCCCCCCGATCCATATGTCACATTAACATACCATTTCCCCCTGCACATTAAAGCATTTCAGTTAAGTACATTGCAGTTTCGTCATGACTAAAAACTCTGTGCAACCTGTAATCTATGGTAGTTGAATTGTGGTTTTTTGTTGTTTTTTTAAAAAAGGCTGCAGCTGATCTATCGCTCTAGTAGCAGCAGCAGAATGGTCAGACCACATTGCTACACATAAAAAGTCCTCCAATCTAAGAAACAGAGTGTCAGTCCTGATGACCTGTTAGGTAGAAGCAAGATCATTAAATCCCTCTGACCTGTCTGCCAAGCAGGTGATGAGTGCTGCACTCATAGGCTTGGGTGTTAAGATACAGGCTTGGGCATTTAAACTGTGCACGGCAGTCTTCTCTGTATACGGACACCATCCCGGAAACCATTATTATTATTAATTTATATACCGCTTAAAGGCAAAAATGTGGGTGAATCTAGGCATACTTTTTTCTGTGTGTCCTTGCTAGATGCAAACACATTATTTGATTCTGTGAATGTTTAGGGGGTTTATGGAATAAAAACTTAAGCCCTGGTTATTTGAGAAGCTGCATTCTTGCATTCTGTCCTATTCAGCCACTAAGGAAGAGTTACTTCTGGTGGATCCACACAGCCCAAGGTTCACCTGAGAGCCAAGGCTGTTTGTCTAGAGGGCATTCAGTGCAATGACACATACTCCCTCCTGATAAACAGCATATGCTAATAGTTTGGTGCTTTTGGTGCTTTTGCTTTATGCAAGCAAGCTATATCGCCTTTTCTTCTCATTTTGTAGGTCTTAGGGAAAGTAACAGGAAACTATATTTTTAGCATATCTAATCTGCTGTTTCTTATTGTGCCACTGTTTAAACTTAAAAATACGTTCCAAACTCCAGTTCTTACCTTCGCTTGGCAAGGGAGTGCTGAAACAGTACGACAGAGTAGCAGGAAGGCCTTCGTTTGAGTTTGAGTTGGGTTCTCCTTATGAATACTCAAAGAAAGTTAGTTGGTGGCATTTTTCTTTCTCCAAAATAGTAGGTAAGAGATCCTGCTGACTTGTAAGGATGACCAGCTCACAAGACCTTTCTCCCACATTTTGGAGGCAGAGAAATGCCACCAACTACCATCCTTTGGCATTCACATAGAAGGCCTGGCTCATACTGAAAGCTATCTGCCATACATAAGGAATGTATGAACAAGGCTAGGATTCTTTATACATGTGGCTGAGACACATGAAATGTTACGTAACTCAGCTGCTGGCACAGCCTTCTGCCCATGCGCTCAACTTAATTGAATGTTACTGTGATTTGTAAACCACTTGGAGCTTTTATTACAATCTATCAGTATATAAACGTTGTGAAATAAATTTGTCACCATGGATGGCAGCAGACCCCATTTTATACTTGTGTACCCCAAAGTTTGCTTCCTCATTTCTTTTTTATCATCTTCATCTATCAGTATCATCTATTTTGTGTGTCTTGCAAAACACATTTTGTAAACCTGTATTTTAATAGGTATTACCAATTTCTTTAAATATACTGAAGCATGATACGTATACAAAGAACTTGAATCATCTGGTTATGTTAACAAAAAGAAATCTGTAGTACACTGTTGAGATCAGGAAGTGGCTTTTGCTTTAGAACAGTGGTTGCCAATTGGTGGTCCCCGGACCCCCAAGAGTATGTGGCACCATTCGCATGACAAAAACTACCTTAGAGATATACAACTTTTCAAAACCAGAGGGTCCATGGCTTGGGGTTTGAAAAACAGTAGTACTTAGCGAATTTGGATCCAGTGTTCGAGAACATCCAGCCTATGACTGACTCACCACATGACTGCAAGGGTGAGGAGCAAAGGTCTTAGCAGGGCATTTCACCCCATAATCTTTAAGGCACATAGTATACGCCTGAAAGAGGCTTAACAATTCTAATTCATTTGGGAATTAAAATGTGATTTGTTAATCAAAAAGCTTTAGATGCTGCAGACAAAACTGCAGATACTGAAAAACAGCCAGTTGTTTAGCTGCACTAAATAAGCTATTTCCTTTCTTCTGCAGGACCAGTATTGCTACAGCAGAAAGATTCTGAGGGGAACCTGCCACTGGATATCATAAAGTGTGAAACAACTAAGCAGCAACTTTTGCATCTTGTTAATCCAGAAGAGAAAGTTGAGGAATTCCATGCACAAGTGGAAAGCAATTTTCATAAAACACAGACAGAATTTTGGATGGTCTTATATTGTAAGATGTTGTTAAACTTTTGTTCTGTATATAAGCTATTTAAGCCTTTTTCTGTAGCCTTTAAAAAGCTCGCCTGCTCCAAACCGTTGCTGGTGACAGCTGATTGTTGCAAGTTTAATGCTAGCTCTAGCCATTGGTTCCTAGATCTTTATTTTAGAGAGCTTGAAACCTTTCGACATCTCCCAGTGTATCTTCAGAAGATGATTGAGGAGCTTAAAAAGGGCACAGGTGAACAGCAGCAAGCTTTTGCAGCAACACTACAGCAAATTTCAGTGGAAATCCAAATGTCCAACTGTTATTTGGCCAACTAGCTTCCAAACTAGGACTGCTTGCCAAAAGCTGATAGTCTTAACACTGGGGTAGCTAATGTGTCCTTGGACTCCAGCTCCCATCAGCTCCATCCAGCATGACCAATGATAAGAGATGATGGGAGTTGTTGTCTTGGCAGCATCTGGTACCTCATTGATCCTGGTCTAACATGTTTATCATCTTCAACATATAAGCATAATACCCTTGCCTGGTTGACCTACTGATCCCCACAAGGGAACTAAGACTGTATTTGCCTGATTTAGCCGTAACACAAAACTGGCTTCCTACTACAATGCGAACAAGCTGTACAGAATATCAGGTTTGCACACTTTCCTTTCCCAGGACAGAAAACCAGAACCGTCTGTTCCCAGTTTTGCACTAACCACATTTTCCCTTATACTGTTTGAACACGGGAAACTTACTTGATCCTATCTTGTTCCCACTAATTAATTAAGCAAACTGTTTTCTCAGATGCTGGCTTGTCCTCACCAGGTAGTTTGTAAACAAACTACTCTCCAGGCTCAGTCGTCATAGGAAACTGAAAGTGGATGCTTCTTACTTGGGCACTACAGCACATTCCCATACTGGGAAACTGGTTTCCACCAGCTGTGAAACAGCCCATAGTCTCTTAAAATGGGGGGGGTGAGCTCCAGCAATGATTGTGGCACCAACTCAGGGGATCCTTTTACTCCATCCTATCAAGCGACACTTCATTTTGTTGGCTACCTCATTTTGCTGTCTGCACTCACTAATCCTGTATAATATTTTTGTTAATAAAATTGTTTTTGTAATGTGATCAATATTTGAATAGAGTACTGTATACTTGGTTCATTTACTTTTAGGAGGCAATATACTACCACAATCATACACTGCATTCACAATTTATTTGAGAATGAATAAAGATGCTCTTGATCCTAATACTGTCATTCTCAGCTTATGAGGCATGCCACCTTGGGTGGTGTGGGGGAATTTGGAAGATTTAAGGCCACTCTAAAAGGTAGGGCATGTTAATTATCTTGTGTAGGAGGCAACAGTATCTAGGGGAAGTCGAAGTTTCCATAAAACATGCCCTAAGATTGGACTCTTATTAAAGCTTTATAAATGTAATTTGGAACCAAAAACCATTAAATAAAAATGGTTGAAGCATAGCTTCATTATGTATGTTCATAAAAGAAACATTTTGTAATTTGAAAAAAAAGTATTAAAAAAAAATCAATGCTGATTTGAAAGAAAATTCAGGAGCACCTTAGGCCAAAGCAGCACTTTGCAAGTGGGACTGGTGTGGTAGTGTTGGACTAGAACTGAAGAGGCCTGGTTTTGAAATCCATCATGAAGCTCAATGGGTGCTCTTCTTTCAGTTACCAGATCTTAGCCTAACATACCTCACAGAGCTGTTGTGAGACTGAAATGGCACAGGGCCTTGAATTGCTAGGAGAGTAGAGGTGCTCAGCTTCTAAATACGCCCATGGGAAACCGAAGTGTAGAAGCTGAGCACATCATCACTCGTCCCAATGGAGCTAGAACATAGCCACTGTAGATAGCCAACAATAGCCTTATCAGATAGGTATAGATTTATGTAACACAAGAGGACTAATCTACAAATGATTGTGTACAGAACTCTTTAATCCCAAGGCATTTTGAGATTTGATTTTGCAAGGTAAATATTAGGGAGCTACTCATTATGTAAATCATGGAATCATATAGTCAAAGGATCATCTAGACCAACCCCCTGCAAGCAGGAATCCTTTTGCCCAATGGGGCTCGAACCCACAACCTTTAAGAGTCTCATGCCCTACTGATTGAGCTATCCCAAATAATTAACTTATTTAAAAATTATTTTGAATAGTTCAGTGAGCCTTCTGCCTTAACCATAGCAACAATCAATTCTAACAGAGCAAGCAAAAAGTGGCCTTATTTTAACAAAACAAACTTTACCAGTAGAAGAAGTATATCTTTTGAAACATCCATGTAATAAAATATACTACTTTCTTACACAATGATTTGTTGCTTTTGCTTGCAAAATCGTATAACCAAACACTTTAATCCCTTCCCCAAACCTTCATCCAGACATTTTGATGTAGTTTGGCCCATACAAATCCGTGATGTTAGAAGCATTGTAAGGTTATGTCAGCCATTCTAATGATGTGATGTAATTAAGAGAACAATAAGGAGGGCCAGGTCTTACAGGGTCTCTGAGCTACATACAGGTACTGTTCAGAACACAGAAGCATGCTGTTAACATGTTGGGACATTTGTATAATACAGTGATTCAAATAATTATTACCATTACTCTACAGTACCTAGAGACATTGGTCTGAAGTAGTCATAAAATCACAGAGTTGGCAGGGACATTGAGGATCATCTCATTTAACCTGCAATGCAGGAACATGCCAGTGTCCCATATGGGGATCAAACCTGCAACCTTGTTATTATCAGCACCACACTAACCAACTTAAGTCCTGCTACAGTACAACCCCAAAAATACAAATTTGTGTTATAATACCATCAGAACAGAGATGATATGAGCGAGGCATAAATACAACCATTCAAGATTCAAGCCTATTTCCTCAAGCATTACTTGTTCAAAACATCACAAGCATTTCAAGAGCAATGTTAATATATGGTCACATCTGAAGATGTCCACTAAAATTTGGATTATAAAAACCTGATTCAATACCAATTTCTGCTAAAAATGTCAGTCCCACACTAAATATTTTTAATGCGTAGGACTGGTTGCACAAGAGAGTAAATTGCAGAAAACATCCCAATTCATAAAAATGAATTGCCAAAGTTCATTTATTAACAGTGCTTAAAGTACACTCCCCCCTGTAGGTACAAAAAAAGTTTTAGTTAATATAAACCACATCATAATACTCTAAATTTTGTTTTTTAAATCAGTATCTCCACTGAAAGTTCTTCCATGTTCACGTGAGCAAGTGCTTATCAGCATCTTAAAACCACACTGCGTTTAAAGTATTATTTTCAAGTTTTAATTGTTGGTGACATTTCTGACCATGCTGAGTTCCCCATTTATCTGTACAGTAGCTTATATTTTCTGCTTCACAGTAAGTCTATGTTACCGAAACAACTCTGATCCTTATGTGCTTTTTTATAATGAGGTCTTATTACATTATCTGAAATGTCCTAAAATTTCTCTGTTATGTGCTAAACTCTCTGAGAAGAATAAATGTGATGTGTCAGTTTGATGTGGTCAGCCTATCATTAGTTTAAACCTTTTCAAAGCAGACCTTCTCTGTGTGGGGGACATGCTATCTATAATGGCTCTTAAACTGCTAAAGATGGATTTTTTTTCATATGGATACCATGTGGATTGATGATAACGTAGTCTATCTCCTCTATCAACCCCTTATGATTTTAGGAGTGTTCATGGAACATGAAGAATTGCTTGTTCCCTGATGTGCCTTTTCAGACTCAGCACAAAAAGAAGGGAGGGAACTGATAAGATTAAATGACTGAGTACACTTATCAAAGGCTCTGTCATGGATGTATTTATAGGGAGTTCACTCCTGTTATTAAATTAAGACTTTTTTTACCCTTGGCAAATTCATAAAAAAACCCGCTTTTGAAAGTATGCGGTACTGCAGCAAAAGCTGAAGTAGGTGTAGGAAGCAAGCCTTTGAACTATTACTGACCTGTTTGCCTACAACAAGTTCCAACCATTCTTAGGTTTGCTATCCTTTCAAAGACAGGCTACATCATGATGCTTTCTGAGTCCATAGCAAAAAATATATTCTATCCCCAAAGAAACTTTATAACCAGATGGACTGCGTTCATCTCATTTTATGGCTTTTCCATTTAATACTTGCTGTGATGGCTCCAGTTTTTCTAAACATATTCTTAAGTGAAAGCCTCCATTATCCCTAACAATGGTTCATGGGAGATGAATTTCAACAGTATGTGGTGGCATTTTAGCTATTTGGGACTGCTGGCTCTAGTATGCAATGCTTCCAGGATGTTAGTGGAAAGCTGCCTAGATTGAGGAGGACAGAGAAAAGGTCTAATGTCCTGTTTCTCCAGCCAACCAAGAGATGTTTCCCAATAGCCCTCTGCGCAGAGAAGGTTGCACCCACACAATATAGGAGTCAAGATCAGTATTTCAGCAATTACAATGCTGAAAACGAAAGGAAATGTATGAATAATCAGTTTGCAGTCATGTAAATCGATGGGAGAGACTTCACATACAGGAGCATGATGGGAGTGTGATTAAGAACTACTTCAGGAATGGGAACTGGCTGCCTTCCAGATGCTGGAGTCCAGCGCTCATCAGCCTCAGCCAGCATAGCCATTGGCCAGGGATGTCAAAGTTGTGGTCCAGCAACATCTGCATGTTTTGGAGAAAGTGCATAGAAAGAAATTTCCCTCTCTCCCATCTCCTAGAATACTAGATTCTAGATGCCATAATTCTAGAACATGGGACAATCCAAAGAAGCAGAATGTTGGAGAACAGAAGTACTTCTTTGCATTCTGCATTGTTAAAGAATGGAATTCATAAACCCAGGATGTGATAATAACCACCAGCTTAAACAGTTTTGAAAAGGTGTTGCCAAATTCTTGATTAATAAGCCTAATAATGGCTACTAGTCACAATGACGATATTTTAACAGTTGCCAGGAAGCACGAGAGACTGCTGTTGCACATATGTCCTGCTTGTGGGGCTGTCGCGGACAACTAGTGGTTCCTTGGGAGAAAAGGAGGCTGGACTAAATGGTCGTTTCCTCTTAAGTTCTTGCATGATGTGGTGGTAGTGATTTCACCACTAGTGCATCGTTAAAGGAGAGGTTTAGAACAGATGTTTGTGCAGATGGCTATTTCCAATGTTTCAGGAATGCAGAATTAACCAATTTAAAAGGAAAACAACATTGGTTACAAACAGGTTTTCAGGCTTGACTTTGAATTTCCTGAGGCTCTCCTGGATTGTTGCCCGAAAATTACAGCACCTTTTATGTTTTAATAGAGAAATGACGGAATGAGCATACCCTATTGCGACTTTGTGATTGCTACAAAATAATTTTAGTTTAGTTTTTTGAACAATTACATTTTGCCCACATTTGTAATCCACAAAATAATGGCTGCCACATCTAATGGCTGCGCTAGAGCAGTGGCATAAACTAGTGGCCACATTGTGACCATTCTTCCCCTTCCTCCCAGAATGCTCCTGGGAATGATGCTGTGTCATGACAAGGTGCCATTCCCAGAGGTATTCCATCCCAGAAAAGTTACTTGAAGTGGCATTAAGTTTGTCATTCATTAGGTTTTTAAAAGAGGAGGGGGAAAGAAAAGAACCACCCTCAGCAATCTTGCATTTAAAAAGGTAAAATTATAATTACTTTTAATTTGCCCATCCTTTGAAAGCAACCAATTACCCCATCCCTCACTTTCACACGCGACGAATGGTCTTACAAAAATAGGCAGAGGAATATATTTTGTGTAACTTGAGCCCCAAAGCATTTTCCTTCAAATGACAATCCAAGTTGGGACTTATTTCACTGCAGCAGTGGAGACAGAACAGAGCCAGTAGCCATTGATAGACAAATTAATGAAGGATAAGACAGATGGCTTTACATCATGTGGGAGTTAATTCCATAGTTTAACCATGAAGAAATCCTTTGTTTAATTCTGCCCTGGATCTACCAATATTCAGCTTAATTGAACCCCCCAAATTATAATGTTATGAGGGAGGGAGAAAAACTTTTCTCTAGCCGATTCTCCACATCATGCTTAATTTTCTATGCCTCTATCATGTCTCCTTTTGTTTTTCTGCAAATGAAAAAGCCTCAAATTTTGCTTCTGAAATTTGATGATTTTGCAGACAAGCCAAGGAGATTGAACTCCCTGTGCAGCTGATGGGGGTGGTGGGGGTGGCAACTTTGCTTTCACTAAGTATTGGCTGAACAAGCACCCGTTCCACCTCCTCATGTTGTGGGAGTGTCCCAAAATCCAACTATTCTGGACAACAGTCATATGAGAAATATGTAAAATAACCAAGCAAGTATTAGAAATCACCCCAGAAATGGCCCTACTAAACATCTTCCAAGACAACAATGCCCACTTACGCCACAAAGAACTCATAACCCACCTACTCTCAGCAGCCAGAAACGTCATAACCAGACACTGGAGAGACCTGTCAGGAATAAACATGGACCAATGGTACCAATAGTATGGGAAACAGCCTTACTAGAAAAATTAGCCAATAAACTGAAACTGACACGGGGACAAATAGAAAAAGACTCCTTCACCCCGGTATGGCTCCCCTTTATCACATACACAGCCCAACAAGACAATGACAAAAATCCACCAACAGCATACAAATCAATATGGCTAACCTGATCCAAAACACCCACCCACCCCACTCACACATGAAAACAAAGATCACCACAGCCAACCACAAATGAACAGCCACACCCTAGGCCAACCCCAACCTCTCTCACCACCAAAGGAACGCAAGTGAACAGCAGAGAACCCACACAAGCAACGCTGACACAAAACCCCACATATATTAAGCAAAATAGAAACATCACCACCTGACCCCACCCCCACTCATATTTTTCCCCCTCCACCTCTTTCCCCCTATTCTTCCTAATGTCTCAACAAATGAAACCGATTTGTAAAAAAATATTTTAAAAATTGTTACGTGGGGGAAAAAATTGAAAGACATTGCACATACCTTTGTAAATCAAGAAAATCTTTAATAAAAATACATTTAAAAAACAAAACAAAAAACCAAGCACCCGATCCAGCTGCCTCTATCAAGCATGGGGCAGGTGGACATGATCTGGGGAAAACAACTGCAAGAGCCAAATTGGGAAGCCTGCAGCTCACCATTTCTGATTCATATGCCCTCAAAAAATACAAATGCATTTATAAGGCAGGAATTGCCTTTGCAGAAGCCATGCTGATTCTGCTTCAGCTAGACTGGTTCTTCTATCTGCTTCAAAAATTAATCTTTAATAACGCTTTCCACCAGTTTTCCCCATTCTTGGTTGGGGAAAAGGGGCCGCTGCTTGCAGGATCAAGCTGAGTACAGCTTTTCTTGACTGTTCAAAACTTTTCTTAGCATCTCTGCTTTAATACTACACTTAACAACATCCTTATTATGAGTATTTTTGTTTGCAATCATCAGTTAACAGACTATGTTTACGTTCATAATCATTACAGGAATCTCAAGACAGTGTGTGGTGTGTGAGAGAGAAAAGGGACAGGAAGAGACTACCGGCTACTCAGAAGTTCGAACTTCTGCTTAATTCTCTTCCCTGTCCCCAATTCTGCCACTGTTTCAGATGTGCTGCAAAGCACCCATCCATTAATGGCAAGCCAAGACCTGCCCACCTGCAGTGCGTATCACCTTAAAACATCTAGCAGCTTCCTCCTTCAACCACCACCTGGAGGTGCACAAGAACCTTGAATAGTTTGATGAAGGCTTCTTCAGCCTGGTGCCCTCCCAACATTTTGCCTGCATCAGCCCCAGTCAGCATAGCCAATAGTCAGCAATAGTGGGAAATGGAATCTTTGTTGGTCCACTTACCCAGCCAGCCCTGATATTCTTGCTGCTATGTTCCTCCTCCTCCCCCCCCCCCTCCTGCTTGGGAATGTATGAAAACACTGGCTTCACTATTACCCCACCCCCTGAACTGATTGACAGCCCAGTCAGGCTTGTCAGCTTGAAGTAGGCCCCAGCTGGAGGCTTTGCTGGGTGTGGCAGCTGGGACTATCAGTGGAGGAGGTGAGTTTCACCACCTGCTCACTACACTCCTTGCCACATTCCTTCTCCTCCTCTTTCTTTGTTCCCCCCCTATTTGTGGAGCACCTGGCACCATTGTTGTCTGTTTTTAGGCACCAGGCAAAGCATTTCTATTTACTCAGTCCCTTCGTCTTTAATTGGGAGAGTAACCAGTTATGTCTGTGGACTCTTTGTGCCGTCCTTTTAAGTGGTGTGGTATGTAGGATGTCATACATAACACACGGGTATTTTCTATCTTGTTTTAAAATTAGGTTTTAATGTCCCTTGTTCTTTCTACAATATAACCTGTTTTGAGACACAGCAAATAAATAAAACAAATAGTCCGTAACGTCTGGAGGGAAGCAAGTGGAGGGAAGCTTGATCTGACACATCACAAAACACTTAGCAAAACCGCACAGGGGTGGCATGGCAACAATGGGAAGAATCATGCTATGATGAGGTGCATCTCCCTATTCTGCTTCCCATAAGTAGAGGGAGCAGATTGCAGCCACTCTGACGGGCATGGTTCCTGTCAAATCTCTGAACAGAGTGCACACTCTATTCCACAAACTGCAGACCTAGCCAAATATTCCTGGTCGCTAGTTTAAAATGGTTGCTTTTTCATTTTGTTCACTGTTTCAACTTGTAGGTCTGCTCAGGGTACCAAGCTCAGAACTTTGTAGTTGCTTGCACTTTAAAGCTCCCATGTCTGAAGCCGTGCAAACTTAAGACTACATCAAGGCTGTACTCCTATATACACTTATTTGGATGAAAATTCTATTGAACTTGATGGGAAATACTTCCAAGTAAAAGTACATAAACCTCAGGCTCAAAGGATCGCTTTCAGACCGAGCTGTGGAAAATGTGACTTGAAAGTGTGACCTGATTTCCACTCTACTGGATTAAAGAACACCCAAACACCCAAAATACTATTTCCATCTCTCTCTCTTATTGCATTTCAAACAGCAATTCATGAAACATCTACTGTGAAAAATGAACATTTTTCTCCCTAAGTGATATTTGAAAATTACAGCTATGAATGGATTTTAGCAGTAGGTAGAAAACCTAAACATTTTGCAAATTTCTTTTGTCTCTCTCAATAGATTTAAAATTGTTTATAGCAAATGTTGTTCTACTACAAAGCAGCTTTATGTGCTTCTGAAAGCAAATGCCTTTTTAAAAAATGCCTGAGGTGAGTTATCAAAATAAGGACACTAACAGGTGTAGATGCTCACTCCAGAATTAATTTTACCACACAGAGCATCTTGAAACACTTGATGCTTAAGGCAGGCTTATTCCCCAAAGAAGTTTCCTCTCCAAAGGAGAACATCAACAGCTTACAGACAAGTCACTAACAGAAATATGAAGAACTTGGTACTAATTATTTCATGCAAACTCTCTTGCATGGATTCTAAGCTTGTAAACTTATCAGTAACCCTTGATAAATGTGTGGAAAGGCAAAGCATGTTCTCAGGCAGGAAAAACGTGGTTTATTTACTCATTCAGCAGCTGAATTCCAGCTGTGATACTCTACCTGGTGCTATGAAAAGATACTGCTGAGTCTCATGATTACGCAGCACAGAATATGTATTTGGCACGCACCTGAATTCTATATGAATTTATGGAGCAGTCCACATTTGGAATACCACGTGCAGTTTTGGTAACCTCATCTTAAAAAGACCTGGGAAAGTACAGAAAGGGAAAACAAAATTACTACGTGGATGGAACTTCCATATAACAAGTGGAGAACAGGAATGAAGCCGATTTAAAAAATGCATGTTTTGAGGTAATTAGGAGACAAGGTTTTATCCCTCCTGTTATTAGGACTTGGAATCATTCAATGAAACTGATTAACTGTATATTCAGGACAGACAAATGGCACTTTTGCACACACCATCCAATTCATTTACAGAATGAACTGACATGAGTTTAGATGGCTTCAAAAGGGGATCAGACAAACTCGTGCGTGATAAGCTCTAATGGCCATTAACGGTAGCTGATTGGAATCTCAGTACTCAGCATGCCACTGAACATTCAGCAGGAGAGGTCTGTAGTCTTTATGTCATCCTTGGGGGCTTCCTAGGGTTATTCCTGCATTGCAGTGGGTTGGACTAGATGATCCTTAGATCCCTTCCAACTCTTCTATGGTTCTATGACCATTGCATAAACCAAAAGGCAACAGCCCCCTGCAGGTGAAGAGCTCAGATGGGGTGTTGGGAGATCCAAAGGCAGCAATTCCAAGTGCATTTATAACTCTAGGAGAGAAAATAACTTCTCTAAGCAGTCACCAATATTACTTTTAATTGCTGGCCCCAATTCAAAGTGGTCATTATAGATGCTTTCCCATCAATGCCGTTATGCAAATTGTGGACATTTGCTCTCCCTGAGCATGGGAGAGTGGGGAGTATATTAACTCTTTCTTCTTTATCCCATAATGTTTCACACAGTAAATCAATCGTTTGTCATATGAGTTTAATGGCATAAATAAGTTAGGTTAGCATTTTGTACAGGGGGGAAAAAAGCCCACAGAATGATAGATAATAGTAAGTGAACAAATAAAGAGAAAAGTCTTCATGTATTATGTAACAGGTTTTCACTGTGAACAAAATATTCCAGACTAAAAGAAATTATCAACATTAATACAGACAATTCAATAGGTTGACTTCATTAATGGCATATTTGTTCATCAGCAATAAACAGAGACACGACCTGCATACATGTGCATATTGAATAAGTCACGATCACCTGGCTACATAACCAGAACATGTTCGGGTCAAGTCTTCCCTGCAGATACATAACTTGTTTGGCATTCTTTCAAGCATGTTGTATAAATAGGCAATTTCAAAATAGTTCTTCTGTAAGAAACAGCAACACATCTCTAAGATAAAAATAATTTTCAAAATCAGCTTTCATGAGAAATGTAGTTTAAGAATACCTTTAGATGTAAATTAATGTATATACATTTTCCTGTGCATATACTATTGAATATTTCTCTCTCAAAAAAAGGACTATTTTAACAGTAAGTAGTGCAATAGAATCTGGTAAGCAGCCACCACGCAGACTGAATGTTCTGTAATGAAGAGTGTGGAATCTCTTTCCCCCCTGAGGGCACAAATCCATTAGTTCTTAATTGGTCCTTTTGACATCCACTGCAGGTTTTCTGTAAGGACTATATGATAAGGTCCTTAGGTGTACAGACTCAACTCAAGAGCTCCACTGGTCACAGTTTAAGAATATATTCCTAGCCACTCATTATGCAATGGCAATGTTTTGAAATGTAAACCATATTCCCATCTGCCACAATTTAAAAAATGCTTTCCACGCAACAGGGCACTTAACTATCAGGAGGACTGATTAGGTGAATCAAATGAAGAAACAAAACAGGTATATAAATTCAGCCCACATTGCTTCTTTTTCATTTGCCACAGTACTAGGTCAAGTGCTATGCTGTAAAGCCTTTTAAAATGGCCTTTTGATTAGGAAGCAAACAGATTTTAGTATTGACATACTATATGTGCACAAAAGGTGTTCACAGCCTGACACCTGAAGCAATATGGTTTTAATCTGATAATATTTCTTTCACTACTGAACGATATGCAGGTTCTTCACTAGGCTAAGTAAGTACAAATCAAGATTAGTGGCAATATAAAAAGTTAAAGATGCAATCCGTTATAAACCTGGCAGTATTTTAGATACAGGTATATATTTTTTTTCAAAGTTTTGTGGTGGAATGATAAAAGTGTTAAAAACTTCTTTAAATCTTTGGAGCTCCAGTAAGACATTTGCGTTTAGTGTATATATAGCTTGCTTTTTAGGCAAGCCCTAGTCAGTTTGTTTATTTGCAGCAGGGTCTAATTACAGTTTTATTTCTTTTGGATGAAACACACAAATAAGTGCCTTTGCTCTGTTCTTCTGGCAAAATGTATAAAATTTAAAAAAGAGTGATCTTCTTTGGATAAAAGGATGGGTCATGCATAAATCCTCAGTTAGCTTTTAAAAATTAACCAGAGCATGAGTTTAAAAATGTATCTTTTATTTATCCAGTCATGTGTGCCTATCATATCACTTACCATTTCACATTCATGCTATAAATGGACTCCAACAAAACTTCAGCTTAAACTAAATTTGAAGCCTTCGTCATAACTCTGTCCAACTTCAAGTGCAATTTCACTGATAAATCCCTTTGTACAGTATTTATAAATTTTCCCATTATGAATAAAAGGCAAAATAAATAAAGCTTAGAGAGAGGAAATGCTCCTTAGGTCTAGAGCTTTTTAGTTTTATTTTCCCCTTGAACAGATGATGGTCTCCTCAGCACACGGATTTGGCTAGCCAGGGTTGTTTTTCTTCCTCTTACTTGGACTGTGTGTAGGATCATGTTTCAGTTCTTGGTACTGCACCTGTTTAAACACAAAGTTAAGAGAGAAATTTCAACTCAACACAACCACAGGATTTCAAAAAAAAAAATATCCATGCAAAGGAGTAAGGAAGTATTCTTGCTATCACACCTACAAGCTATTTGAGCCCTGCACCCCAAAGGTCAAATACTTTTATGTATTGCTAGGAGGAAAAGCAACACAAGGAAAATAATGCCAGGAAATAATGCAGTATGGTGGCAGAAACTTCAGTGAAGTCTCCCCCACGGGATATGACTTTAAAAATGAACAGTACCTACTTTATAAACTTCTTTACAGAATTGTAGAGTTTGAAGGGACCACAAGGGTCATCTAATCCAACCCCCTGCAGTGGAAAAACCTTTTGCCCAACATGGGGCTCCAACCTATGACCCTGAGATGAAGAGTCTCTTGCTACACCAACAGAGAGCTCCCAGTTGTATAATGACATTCTCAAAATAATGTGGCCCACCTTGTCAGGAACATTAAAACTGCAGGTATCCAGGTGTCTTTCTACTGATGTTTCAGCTATTTTAAACAGTTTCAAATTCAACCCATAGTTAATGGAAATATTGATAGCAAAGAAAATGTTTTATATAAACAGACAACACACACTTCTGCAAATATGATTTTATGTGCAGAGGGTGCAGCAGCCTTACATTTTTGAAAATGTCCCCATCATGCAACGAACTGTTCAAGAATAATTTCCACCATCAGCGAACGGTGGCGACAATTCCATATGACCATCTTGCTGCTATGAAATACTGGGCAAAGTGGTCTGCTCATGCTTATAAGCTGGTACCTTCTGATTTCATCTTCCTGTTTGCTACCACAGGCTATGCATGGTTGAAGAGAGGAGTGTCTGGCAAAACAGCCTGGCACTACATTGTCTCTATATCTGGCACAGGGGCATGCCAAGTGGGATGCTTTGCCACTGCCACCCCCAAACAGCAGGCCTCTGTGACATATACATAGGCCTATTGGGAATGCAGAACTAGTTTTAAGATTAAAAAAAAAAAAAAAAAATCCCCGCAAAAGAAACCTATGCCTATTACAAAATCAATAGACAATAAATAATGAATGGAAGCTTTTGAGATGCTTCCTTTTTATATATCTGTCTATCTGCCTGTCTGCCAGAACTGTAACTGAACGTATTACATTAAAAATTGCCAAAATGTGAAACTTTAGCATCATGTGCAAGTACAGTGGTACCTCGGGTTAAGTACTTAATTCGTTCCAGATGTCCATTCTTACCCTGAAACTGTTCTTAACCTGAAGCACCACTTTAGCTAATGGGGCCTCCTGCTGCTGCCGCGCCGCCAGAGCACAATTTCTGTTCTCATCCTGAAGCAAAGTTCTTAACCTGAAGCACTATTTCTGGGTTACTGGAGTCTGTAACCTGAAGCGTATGTAACCTGAAGCGTATGTAACCTGAGGTACCACTGTACACGTAAAATTAACACTGCCTGATAATAGTAATTAATGAGTTTAAGATCAAATTCAAATGCATACCAGTTGCACATCTGAAGGAACTCTGGAAAGGAAATCAAGTACTTCATTGTTATCGATTGCATATGGACTTCGGAGCTTCTTTGTAAATTTATTGATCCCTAAATAAAGTGATAAATCATATTAATACATTGTCCAGTGGCTCTTACAATGATATTAAGACACAATTGGCTACAAACCCATTCTTGCCAAGTGCTCCTATTATTCTCACTTTTCTTCCTTTCTTCCTTGGGGCAGACGGAATTTTGATTTAGCCTTCTGGTCCCAACCAGTAAATCAAATGACCATTTTTTACTAACTAAAGGCCTCCCAAGTTTAGTGTTTAATTGAAACACCTTTTAACTCTCACTCATCACATGCCATTCTACACTGCTGGTTACTTTAAAGCAAGACTAGCCAACATGGTGTCCTTAAGATGCTTTTGGACTCCCATCGTGGCCAGCAAGCATGGTCAATGGTCAGGGGTGGCAGAAATTGCAGTCCAATAACATCTAGAGGGCACAATGTAGGCTATTCCTGCTCTAAAATGCACACAAATGCACACTTTAAAAAATGTATGAAGCAGCCTGTGTAATATACATGTATCTTTTCTGTTCATTTAAAGGTGACCTCTCATTGCTAGTTCATAGGAACTGCCTCTATATATTTCCATTTGATAAAAGGCTAAACAAAAGCATATTGTCCTAAATGTGCTATATAAATTGAAATGCCACTATTTTTATATAAGTGGTGAAAATAAATCAGAGTTATATCTAGACAAAGCTACAGTTTGATATATGAAGAATCCTCATGGATACATGTTTATAGCATGATTAAGTCTAAGATGCTGGGCAAGAAAAATGTGTTTTGCAGGTGAGTCTAAATCTTTACACAGTTGTGATTTCTAACTAACCTGTCTGTTTCCATCATGTAGTAGCTTCATGATCATAAATACAGAAAACTACTGACAATATAACTCATCCCTTATAAACAGTTTGTTCTATGTGGCATAGACAGGTTTGGAGGGGAAGGAAAGGCTTTACTTACCCCAGACAAGGACAATGTATCTCAGTGGAGTGAAATACAGGATGACTGTGAACACACAGAGGGCAACGATTGCCAGCCAGCTCAAGAACGGAACAGTCCAATTGAATGTGCTGAATGAAAAAATTAACAGAAGTAAGGCGTGCTGTCTCCTCCCAACTTCTTAGCAATTTGACACACTGCCAAATTGAACATGGTATTGTAATGTAATGAAATGAAATGAGGAAGGGGAATAAAATACTCTGGGACCCTTCGGTTTTTAAAAATAGTTGCAAGGTTGTATTCTGCAGAAAGAGAGACTACTGAAGAGGTCAGAATGATTGGACAAATTTAGCCTGGCAGATTCCCTTTAGTTGAGAAAATGTCCCTTTGCATAACTAAAGAGATGGTGAAGTAGAGGTGATCTTGCTATGTCTTTCTTCCCCCTGCTACCCCCGTTTCTCCTCAAGCAACCTCTCCATCTGAAAGACAACAGTAGACTTGTAGCCTTGGAACAGAGTCTGAAATGCAAGACTTGCTCTCTACGAAAAACCCAGTGCTATGGAATCTGGGAGTCCCCTAAGAACCAAATGGCAGAGTAGCATGTGTGAACCTTCCATCTTATGCTGTTTCTGTATAAATAAACCTGATTTCACATACATGCCAGAAGTCTCCAGTTACCTTCATTCCAATAAAAACAACACAGGGCACACGTAGGAACCCCTAAAACTTCTCACCGCTCAGAGCTTGGTGAGATCCTGCCCCAAACAGGACTGATGGTGGTGCAGCGGGAGAGGCAGGAGAGATAAAACACAACCTGCTACCCTTGCACAAGGCTCTGATTTTTAAACACACCCATTTTAATTGAAATCAGTCAGTGTTGCTTTCAAGTGAGTTCTTTAGGAATGGGTGTAAGTCTCTGAAATCCTTTTGATTCTACCCACCCCATCTTCTCAGGCTCTTGCGCTGATGTTGCCCAAGAGCCCATACAAATAACCTGTTTGCCCCACATCAGCACCTAATGTGCTCTTGCCATTTGGCAGGATGGTACAGAGTACCAGTTATTCTCAAGAGCGTCAGGGGCAGCTTGGCCATCTGCATGGTCTCTCTTGTCACAAAGTGTTAAGCTTATGAACTATGACTCAGAATTATTTCTTCCTTCAGAGATGCACTGCTATTTCTGTTCTGTACTACATATTTTTTGTAAAATCCTGATAAAAATTACAAACAGCGGCAAAACATGTATAATGTTATTTTGCAATGTACATCATAACAATGTGTTTTGTCTAAATTAAAACAGGTAACATTTCACAACTTCCTCGGGGAAACACAGGCATGTGAAGACCATCTGAGAGAAACTGAGCACCAGTGTGTCAACACTCACTTCTTTATTCTTTCTCCAAAGGAAGCCACTTCATCAAGGATGTTCTGGACACTGACACACACTTCCTGGATGGCATAGAGCTTATTCATAAATCCTTTCTTTTCACTGTCCTAAGGATTATGAGAAAGAGGCCAAATCAGCAATCAAAGGCAAGTTTTGCTGGTCATACTGGAATTATTACAGTTTTCCCTAGAAACACATGGAAGCCACCATTAAAATTGTGTGTGTGTGTGTGTATCTATCTATCACACACACATTGTGGAATTGGTTATTTTCCTGTACTTTGAACTGTGTGCACAGAGGGCATATAAAACGAGTACACAATAGTGGCTATCTTCATCTGTCACTGTATCAGTTTCTTAGATATATGTTCCAATAATTCAGCAACTTGGTTTATTATTATTATTATATGTTGAGGATGCCAATTTCATATCCTGTGCACTTTGGTAAGAGATAAGTATCAGTATATTACCAGCTCACATTTCTGAAATGCATTTTCTGCTGCTGACAGGAGTATATCTACATTTCAAGATAATAAAAGCTTCTTTGGTGAAGTAAGAAACCAGACACACCTGGATTCTAAGGATAGGCACTTCAATTTTCCAGGGTTTGGCATTGTTTCTGTGCCTTTCCCCCACTGTATTAGAAAGGAGTGGTGGTATGTTGTTCTTAATCATAGGGAAGTAAAAGTACACATTTTGGAGATAAAATAATTTCAGTACTTGATGCACAATGGCTCAGTGCAGACAAAACATGGTTTGCCATGATGTCAAATGGGCAAAACATAACTGGCCAATAAAGTAGAATGTGGACTCATGGTACAAAATGACTGATTGGCAAACTAAGACTAATAAGACTAATTGACTTTTGCCATTGACCTATGATATGCCTTACTATACCAATGACATTCCAATGAAGCCTAAAACATATTAATATTTCTTAAAGGCCCATGGATGTCATGAGCAGAATTGGATAGGGTTTTGGGAGGAGAATCTTGAGCTCCTCCTGTTCCTCTCTCCTTCTTCCCCAACTTCAAAACTCTATGTCCAAAACATAGAGCCAAAGCATTAGTTGGGATGATAAAAGCTTTATAAATGCACAGCATGTTTTAAACACACAACAACATGCAAATTTAAAAAATGTTCAGAGACCGATGACATGACAATGTCATTACACCACTTTAAGACCAAACTGCAAGGAGTATCATAAAAGTTGTGTTCTTTGTAGTAACTGTAATAATTTTCGTATATACACTTTGCCACAATTTTGTTAATAGTTTATCTGAATGTTTATCTGAATTAATAAACATCTGAATGTTTATTGTTGTTTTATTTTTATTTTTAAGTAATTGTTTCACGCCATATGCTCTACTGTAAACAAAGATTAATCTCAATGCAACCTTGTTAAACAGTTTAAATATGAAAATTAATAAAAGCTACATTCTGTTCTGTTCTGTTTCAATATGTCTTAAGTTTTGTTCTGTTTCAATATGTCTTAAGGTCTAATACGTAATAGTTTATTAAAATAATACTGGCTTCATTTTTTTGCACCATTGTTCTTTAGAAATTGAACTGGAAGAATGAATCATCAGGTAGCATTTAAGTACCCAAATATTACTGAACTAATTGTAATGATTCAATATACATTTGGATGCCATTCATGCTTAGAAATGACAATGCATTTTTAAAATAACACTTTGCAAGGGTCACTGTGTTTCCCTTGTCCCTGTGAAAATATTAGCCCCCAAACCCTGTTCTTAATGATCCATGCCACTTGGATAACATACATCAAACTATACCCTGATATTTCCTAAGTGTTTATCTCCTAAGGGAAAACCTCATTCAGGAATCCTACATATAGTAAGCATGGTTGTGTAGTTGTATCCAAAGCTGTAGACCTCTAGGATATATAGGATTTTATTTTAATTAGTCATTTTGCTGCTGCAGCATTCTTTCCAGCAAATTTGATGATATAAGAGGACCATGAAACAATTATTCTGTTCATTAACTACTAAGTAAACAATAATCCAGCCTCAAGTCACAACTGTTTTCTGTTCCTACTTATGCCTCTTCAGTTTAGATTCCCTGATCTAAGCATATCTTGATTCATCATCAAGTATTGTGTGGAAAGAATGCTATCAGAATAACAAAAACCATACCCCTTTCTCATATCTCTAGAGCTCAATAGAGATTTATTTGGAAGATCCTGAAGCTATTTTTCTTTACAAATATTTTAACAAGACCAACTTGTACCTTCTTGAATGCACATCTGTTCTAAATTTTCCCCCTTAATGGAAAGGACCACTATACTGCCTGCATTCCCACTGCTCACTCTCTTTGGAGCTTAAAGGAAATTTGTTGACATATTCTGAGGCAAGCATAGACAAAACAGCATAGGAAAGAGGAGGCAGCCAGAAGGAGAAGGGTTGAGGTTTGCTTAAACTAATTCCACATGCCCCATGAACCATTAGCTGTTTTTTATTTCCTGTTCCAAAGATTTGCAGAGAAAATAATCTGGGCTGGAGAAATGCTACACTTTTTCCTAGTACGCTGCTGTGTGAGCCACCTTCAGCGAACCAAAAGTCCTTAATAATCCATTTTTCAAACACTACTGGTATTTCCTGTCCAAACAAAGATGGACTGTAACTGGAATCAATTTTATCATCTGTATGGTTACAAGTGCCAACTTTCTGGAAATAATTGTCTTTTAAATACTGGGTAAAAGTGCAAACAACAGTTTTACAGCTATTTAATTTCCATTGTATGTTTGTGTGTGGTTAGTTTAACAAAAGCAAGGGTTTTATTTTATTTGTTTTTACAGGAGAGCAGATTGGAATTAAGTATTAGAGTTATCAGGTTAATCTTGTTGCTTGTCTGGAATTCCCCAAAATCAAAAGGGATTCGGGGTGTGTGTGTGTAAAAATTTGTTCCTTTAACTACTCTGCAGTAACTTTTATAAGGTGGTATAATATGCTACATAGCAGAATAAAATATACAGACCTTGTTGATTCCACATACTACCCAAATAATTCTAAATCCAATACAGTACAAGTTTCAAGATGGGTGTTTTGTCAAGATTCTGAAAAATCTTCTGCCGTTTCGGTTACTCATAAATAAATCAGCAGGTCATGATTTCCCCTCAAAACATATTAATGTATTAAAAAGGCGAGAACAAAAAGTGATGCACATTATTTACTTTTGCCCTCTCCTCTGGGAGGCCAAGCAGGGCTCCTAATTGGCTGGCTGGGGTACTCTCCATACGGCAAACTACTTATGAAATGGAGGAAAGATTTCAACAGCAGTTTGTGATATTACAGAAAGGCTACCTGCTGAAAGAAACCAAAACCATCTAGTGCAGGCTCTTTCCCCCCTTAATGACAGAATTTGGCCTGCCGCACCAGATAGTTCACAAAGTTCTAGGCCGTTTTTTCAGACACAGAGCATTCCAGAGAGTGACATATGTCAGTGAGAGCTGGAGGACCTGTTGTAATAGTCACATGCATATATCTAGCCTGCCCTTAACGTCATGATAGCTGAATGAAGTGTTACTTCTGTTTGGAAACATTTAATTCAGGGTTTGGTTTGAAGATCTAGTCCCAGAGGCATGTTGAAAACACACCAGAGGCAGAATTTCTGTGGAGGGGCAGTGGAAACAGAATTTGCAGAATTCTATCAGCATGGCTTCGGAATCTATGAGTTCTTGAAATGGCTTTTGTAGCCATGGGAACTACAGAATGCTGAAGAAAACAATCAGAAATGTAAACAACCAGAGATCTCAGTCTTCTGAATCTGTGAGAAGGGAGCAGGATATATTCTAAATGCCATGTTTATGAAGATGCAAAATCTTGCTGCAAGGATTAAGTCCTTACTTGCTTATTCTAATTCTGAAAGAATCCTATGGTTAAAAGAGTCTGAAAAACGGCACCTGAGATTACACAGTAAAGAACACAACTTTATACAGCTTTACTTTATATAGCTTTACTCAGAAGTAAATTCAGCTATGTTCAATGGGCTTGCTCCCTGGTAATCTGTAGCCTAAAATCTTGCAGTGCATCCTCCCATCCTAACACATGGGTCAGGAACCTGTGGCGTCCCAGAAGGCCTCTCCTCCTTCCGGAGGGGAGGTGTTGTGAGCGGGAGACGATTCCCGCGTCACGCAGGGGGCGTTCTGCGCCCTGCCCATAGTCATGGCTGGTGCGCCACGCCTCCCGGTTGGGCACCCATTCGGGAGACACATTGGGGGGCGTGGTTTGCCGCTCAAATGCGGCCGCGCCAGCCATCCCGGCCATTGCATTCACATTTTCGCCACGAGTCACCCACCCTCCACTCCCTTTAGGGCTTAGCTTTTCCCTTGACTTTGCTATGGACCTCTGGTTGGTCGCCCTGGTTGCTCAGGGGGCCTGGTAGGAGTATTTTCCAATTGGCAAATTGGCACCGGCCTCTTTTCGCCTACCTCGTAGCAATTGTCACAACTTTCACAACTTTAATGGTATTTGGCGGTTAGGCATTGGAATGTGTTGTTGGTGTTTGGAAGGGCAAGGTGTGGCCATTTTTTTCAATTTTGGGTATTCCGTTAAAGGAATCCGGCGGTCGTGGATCCTGCCCGATGCCTGTGTGGTGGGGGGCCATGGCATGACCTTCGGTGACATCAGGGGAGAGCTTATAGTTGTATCAGCATCAACAGGCTCCCCCAACTGGTGGATAACCCCTCTTCAGACTCACCCCTCTCCGAGTGGGTGGAGTCAAGTCTTCCGTGGTCCAATGCCTAAGTCAATACCTTCTCACATGCTGTAATCAATAAAGTTGTGGCCTTTTCTTGCCCATTAACCTAATATACCGTGTCCACATGTCTTTATTCCCCAAGTGGGGATCGGGTCCTCGAATCACAAATCATTGGGACTCCAGCCCCTGTCAACCCATGTGGTCCATGTCACAGATTAACAGGAGCTGCTGTCCAACTACATCCAGACTGCTCCTGTTTCAGGCTCCAAAAAGTCACTCGTGTGCCCTCTAGGACATTTTAAGTAAGCTGTGTCTCAAACAGACCAAACTAACCCCCCCCCCCCAATGAATTGTTTTAGGCATGTGTGCTTTTTCTCCCTTTTGGGTTTGAAAGAAAAAAAAATCTTCTATACTTCACCTTACGAGTTCATCTAAGTATGTAAATACATCTCACCTGTTTCTCAGTGGTTCCCCTTTTGCCTCCTATCCTGTTTGCTCTCTACCAGAGTTCAATATTGGAGGGAGTAATATGTTTGAAAATTAAGTCTTTGGAAATGGAATACAGTTTACTTTCCTTAATGTGATATGGCACTTCAGTCAGCTCTATTTGAGTTTAAGAAAAATCTAGCAGCATTGTCATGCAAATATTTTTTAAAGTTCTTATAGCACATAGCCTGGCATTTCATAGAATCACAGAATCTTAGAGCTGGATGGGACCCAAGGGCCATCTAGTTCAACCCATAGCTGTCAACCTTCCCTTTTTTGCGGGAAATTCCCTTATTCCAGCGCCGCTTCCCACTGCTATCCCGGATTGTTAGATATCCCGTAGACTGTCCCCGGGACAGGTGAGGCTGCTGATCCCTTATTTTCAAATCTGAAAGTTGACAGCTATGGTCCAACCCCCTACAATGCAGGAATCTCCTAGCAAGGGGCATGAACGTGCTCAGGCTGGGACCCCCACAAATCACATCTTGCTAATGCTGGCATGGAGGATAAGATTTGAGGTGAAATCCTTGTTCCAAACTAAGCTCTTATTGTGTGTTTTAAACGCGTCACTATTTAGATCTCAGAGTAAACTATCTGGGGCAGCAATCCTTGCAAGGTGGGTCAGACAAAGGCCAGGACAAAGATGTGCAGCTCTACAATGTCTGAATCTACAAATTTTATATCCCCGTGTATAAACGGAGGAGTTAATACATCACGTAAACGTGATAAAGGCAAGCAATTTGACTGCACATCTAACACACAATGTTTCCGCAACAATGGCTCTGTTTGGGCCTCTGTAAAAACATTTTCCTCCCCAAAATAGTACTTAGGGCTCATTTCAGTGAGTCTCAAAGAAAATATCACCAGCTACAATATAAGAATTCAATGACAGCACTCATCTCCAGTATTTGTCAGGTAGGTTTTGTATTATTTATTGTCTTGTAAATAAAGTTTAAATGCTTTTCCCCCCAGCCTTGGTTGCAAACTATCTACCCATTTTCACTTCAACAGCAGGGAATAAAAGCTGCCATCATTTGATGTCTTCCTCCCCCCTCCCCCCCCCGATTCTTTGTGCCTCCTTTCCATGGATTTCATTATAGCTACTGGAGGTATATATTGTCAGATCTAGGGCACAGCAATGCTAAGTAAACGGGGCGGGGGAGGGTTGTGAAATTTTTATGATCCTTGGAACAGGAGTGGAAGACAGAACATATTCAGCCTCCTGCACTTTCTCTCCCCCATCCCTCAAAAGAATGTGTGTGTGTGTGTGTGTGTGTGTGTGTGTGTGTATCTGTTCTTCTCAAGCCTAGTAGCTTGCTTCAACTTTATTAACACACACCCCTAAGATGCTTGCAGGTTTGCTGAAGATTAGATGGCTACAGACATTTTGTCAGATTCCAGACATTTAGGGCTGATTCACAGATGCAGGCACATTACTTGAACAGTTTTCATTGGGGCAACCATGTTATTGTGTTGCAGCATCAGCTTGGTAACTTGATTACATGGAATGACTAGCAGCTAAATGCTTCAAGCTAAACATTTCTAGTAATGTTAAAATTGTATCTAACTCTCTGCTGGTTCATACACGCATACAAGGCATTGCTGCAGTTATCAAACAGTTAACAGGAATGTGTGAACAAGCCCTTGGGATGTAAGATGCACATTTTTAGCCTAAATAGAATATGATCTGAAATCTGTTCATGAGCAGAGACCCATATAATTTTACGCAACACGTTTTTCCATTTATATACACAGCCTATTCATTCCCACAAAGAGATGAATTCAGGGCATGTTCTGTATTCCCTTTACCTGTGAAATTTAATGGGCTCTTAACTAGCTACACAAAGAAAATTAATGGCACTAGCTTGCCATATACCTAATAAATGTCTTTTCTAGCTGCTGACAAAGGCAGCAAGGGCAGCTGGAGGTCTTAATATGATTTTTGGGCTGTTTGGATGAGGATCAATGGCACTGTAGACTGGGCAGGAGTGAGTTTTCTCTCTCCCCATTAGCCAACTTTGGATGAAGTTTAACAGTTCTTAACAAAGCCACACCTGAAAAATAAATATAAATATATTCTGCAGTCTACGTGCTTATTCTCCGAAATGTACCAGGTGAGATTCAGAAGGAATACTCAATACACAACCACAACATATTATACTGAAGTTAATATGGAAGGCTACCAGATTTCCACTGGATATATTCATGCATTATCTATATGTATTATACAGAGCACTACTGACTTTCATTATGACTCAGAACAGAGGCAGATACTGATCTCTGACATTACACAGGCAACATTCCTTTTTGGTCTTCCCCACCACAGATGGGATAGATTCAGGAATCGTTTCGTCACTGCTGCAAAAAGCTTCAAGGTGAACTAGGTTTTAGAAAACTGATCCTTCACCAAATATGCAATGAATAACAACTTTCGCTATATATTCTGGACAATGGGTAATATTCCTGTGCATGTTTCACTTGTGTGTGTATTATATCGTTTCCTTACAATGGCCATTTTCTGTTAGCTATGTGTTACGGAGAAATAATGGATATTCTCCAGCAAGGCTTACCCAAAACACTAGAGAAAACACTGGAAAAGTCACCAACGCACAGTGCTTTCCCACCAAGTCACCGCAAATAACTGTAGTCATTGAGTTATGCTAAAATGATGTGAATATAAAGAAGTTCCCTTGGCAACCAGAGGCAGCAAATCCTGATTGGATGCAGGTTAAGTGTTTTGTCTGAAATCTCTTCACACTACAGGGAAAAGGAGCCGTATTCTTTGTTGCAAGATTTTTCATAGAAGAAAAGGGAGATACAAGGAAAATAGTCCTCTCTTTCTTCCTTTCCTTTGGCAGGAACGGGATCTCAGTAGACTAGAAAATACAGGGGTTTGCCCTGCCTGGAATAAGGACACAGATCACAAGCATGAGAAGGAATGAGCTACATACAAAAGGAGCCTAAAGAAGAAGGGGGAGGAGGGAAAAAGGCTAGAACACACTGAAGCTATGTTTAGAAGCATTAAACAAATCTTACAAATAGGCAGTCTATTAAATGGAGAATAAGGATTAGAAAAGCAGCACCAAAAATACAGAATGCAATGTTATCATGGATAAAGCTACCATTTGTTTAGGCACACAGAGTAACTGCTTCTGTCTTAAGGGAGGAGTGCTGATTGTTATAGCTAGTGTAGCAGAGGCAGAGGCTACGTGGGGCCTTCAACTGCTCCTTGAGTTGTTCTAACCAGGAACAAGAAACATGGTAAGAACCATTGGGAACTTCCTCACTCAGGCCCGTTCCTAACAGGTTGTATCTGCAGAAGGGGTAGAAATCCCCCATGTAAAGCGAACTTGCCTAATTTGCATTTTGCAAAACGATACGCAAACTGAAACATAGACATACTTCGAAATTCGCCCCTTTCTGAGTTATTCAATGCAGTTCCACAGCCAGGTAATGTGCAACGAAAATGCATATACTAGGGTAAAAGCATGCATATAATAGTGAAAATAACATACAGAAATGCATTACATTAGTCAAAAATGCTTTGCAAAAATGTTCACATTAGGCATATTGCATACAAAGAGGTGTGTTAGAAGAAATAGGCACTAAGGTAGCTGATTTTTCATGAGAACCCCTCTTTATTGCAGATTGCTTTGGAAAGGTGAACTGAACTTGAAAAGTGAGAAGCTAGGAGAAACTAAAACTGAAATATTTGTCCAGTTCTAGTAGTATCCAAGGGTGGTTTTGGGCTAGCAGAAAGAGCTTCCACACACAAATGGCAAGGCACCAATTTTTCAGCAATCTCCCGTACTGACTGCAGCTCCTGATGCAATATCTCATTTCAGAGGACCCCCCTACCCTCAAAAACAGTTTTAAGGGTGATGCAGCCAATAGAGGGGATTGCTGGAAAGCACCAAGTAGAATTAAAAGCTTTGCATATTCGTGTACATTATATAGCATTATCCTGAGCTCAATGCACATACCAATGTCTAACTAACCCCTCCAACTTGATGCAATGTCATGATATCAGATTATAATGCTTGGATACCATTAGAAAGGTAAAGGATAAAAGAGGGGGGGGGGGAAATGCTTAAACTGAAATTATGGACTTATAATGCAAAAAAGGATACAATTTGTTTGGAATAGGTTTAAGTGGGCAATACACTTTACTGTTACTAACACTTTCAGCTATCTTCATTGCCACTATGAACATCTTTAATAATAAAAAAGTAATTAGGGCTGGCTGATTTAAGAGGAAAGAACTCTAAAACTATGACAGTGATGACTTAATATTGCAAATTACAGTTTTTAGTACAGGTAATTTAGCATACCAAATCACAGTTCTAATTTCTTTCCACAGGGCAAAAGCAGAAGAAATGTACTTGTGGGGGAGGGTGCGACACTGAAAAGGAAAGTCTCTTAAAAAGAAAAACCCTTGAAAAGATTAAGAAATGTAACCTACTTATTCACAAAAGTGCTCCAGCCATACAAGAGGGCTAGATAGCTCATCTTCTAAATCATATATCCAAATGTATATATTCAGAAGAATGTTTCCGAAGAATAGTGGGAATGATGTACCCCAAAGAAATGTGTAAGCATATACACTATACTGATTTGTTCAAAAAGAAAGAAAGAACTGTTGATTATTCCAATGAAGTATTAATATATGAATTAGATATAACTTCCACAATGCTGAGTAGTGAATGGAAATAGCCACTGCAAAATATAGAAACTGAAATAGTGTTGTAATTTACCTCTACGCATGTTGATACTTTTTTTTTAAAAAAAATACCACCTCGAAAATGCACATAAAGCATCTTGCCAGGTCTTGCAGATACCACTGATGGTAAGCAAGGCCATTTTGGGTAGAGATGAGTGAACTCCCTTCACTTATTTTGAACTGGGACCAGAAGTTCTGTCCCCTTCTTCAGTTATTCTGAATCCATTTGCAATTGCACTTTTCCGGTTCTGGGGGCAGCAGGTGGTTGAACAAACACAGAGGAATGACTTCTTTCCTCCCTCAGTGGCTATAGTGCTTGCTTGTATATAGAATGTGGAAGTCGCTGAAAGTGTCATATCCCAAACAAAGGAATTACAAACTAATGTGATTAATTAGAAACTCCTTGGTTAAAAAGGCAGAATGGTGGAAGGACTGAGGCTGACTGAACCTGCCTGCCTCCTAAGTTTCTTTCTGAGAGGGCTGCCGAACCTCCTTTTAAAAAAAAAGTAAGGTCAGAGCCTGGGGCCCCTTGAAAACATCAGCAACTGCGCCATTGATAATCCATCCTTGAAGATATTTATATATGAGCATTTTTTTAAAAAACTGCTCTTCTTGCTACCCATTTTGACCCCAAGTCAAACCAACACTAACATTTTAAGAAGTTATCCCCCCCTGTTTTTTCTTTCTCAGGAGTATAGTAACAAAACATCTTATGTCGACACAAATATTTTTGCAGAAAAACAGGCAGGAAACAAGTGGGACGTACAACAAGATGTCGCAGTGTATCCTTCTTACTAAAAGGAATGCTCTTGTTTTGGGTTTTAACCAGATGTTCACACCAAGGAAGGCATTCCACTATTCTCCCCTGGCTGGTCACAGAACCATTTCTGAACTTTCTTGCTGCCATTCTAATATTCTGTGGTTACCGAACGTACTCAGTCCTCAATGGTTTTGCCCTCTTGTTTGTCTGTGGTCTCAACTGAGCTTCAATCCTGTTGGCACTCACCATTTATTAGGCAGAGTGATTAATGTTATGGAATCAGAGTGCACCATTTTTTAAAAAATACTACACCCAAACAAATTAAATTAGTCCCTGCCAGTTAAAATGTCATGAGATGTGTAGCTTCCAAGAATAACCAAAACACACTTTTTTCCACAATGCGGAACCACCACAGAATTAGCTTGCATGGAAGCAGTTATTACTAATCTTCCAGTATATGACCCTATTTGGAAGAGTAAGAAAGCCAAAGAATATAGCACAGTTAAACAAATAAAACTTCACAGAAGAAAAATTCTCAAGACCAAATCTAATTTTCCTTTCCCATTAATCTTCATGGCCATTAGTTCTAACATCTTGGTTGTTCACCAGCATGAATTACACCTATATAGCCAATGGCTAATTTCCGAAAAGAAAAATGTACAGGCATACCTCGGAGATATGCCGGGTTTGGTTCCAGACGACCGCAATAAAACAAGTATCGCAATAAAGTGAGTCGCACCATTTTTTTAAAGTTTCCCAGTGCATTATAAAAGTTGTGTTTACACTATAGTATAGTCTATTAAGCCAGGCTAGCTGGCTGCAGGGGGGGAAACAAAGCTCTAGCCCTAGCCAGGTCAGAAGAGGGGCGATGGAAGCAGGAGGCTTCCTTTCCCTGGAAGCAGCTGAGCTGCCCACAGCTGCACCCATGCCCTCGTAAAGAGCAATATCTGTAAAGCTCAAGGTGTCCTGTATAAGCTCAGTCCCATCTGCAAGCCAGAAACTCAGATATAATGGGTGGAGCTGGTTAGTGGAAGGTTCCTAGGAGGTATGAACAAATACATTCCACAGAAGGACTCCTTTTCAGCCCAAACCAAACCATGGCTTAGTTCAGCGTGGCAGCAAAACTGTCAGAGGGGAACAAAGTGGCAAAGTGGCAGTGATCTCTCTACATGCTTGCATTCTTGTGCTAGACCATAATTTGGGTTAGCATCACATTCGAAATAAGCCATGGTGCTTATATATCAGAAAGCTGATCACTTGGAATATGGAACTTAAGTGCCAACTAAGGACATAAGCGGACATCTGAAATTGTCGGAAATGTGTACCTTTGGCAAAAGTGTCAGAATGCAATGTTAAAAATCTATCACTAGCCATACAAAATTAAGGATGGGAAAGAAAGCAAACAAGGGCAAACTTGGCACTGACCGTGTGTGTGTGTGTGTGTGTGTGTGTGTGTGTGTGTGTGTGTGTGTGTTAAGGAAGCATTATCGTGACTAGAGATGGGCAGAGCATTATTTTTAAGAAGCAGTTCATTTTTAATATTCTCTTTAATATTCCAGGGCTATAGTTTTAAAATGTCCTTGTCCAGAGCTTGGACATACAGTAATTGAAATGTTTAATTCTATAATAAATAATTACATAACCTCATTAGATTCAGAAATTCCCAGCAAATATATTTCCATTGTGTTATTTTGTAAACCCATTCTTAGAACATTTATCTATACATTTAAGTAACAAGTTCCCTAAATCCAGGGGCATTTTAGTAAAGAGAGAAATCTAATTTAGTTTATGTTCCTAAACAGTTAATAAAGTTAATAAGAACTGCCTTCAATATGACTTGTGTCATACTTGGAATACTCAATAAATTGATCACTGTTATGTATATTATATTTGACGAGAGAGAAAAAGCTCCTTGCAAGAATCAGAGTAATGTATTCAATAGTTTGCAAACCCACAGTCCCAGAGAGACTAACACAAGTCCAAATGTGATCTCTCAATGCTGAACTCAGAATGGCTACTGCAAGTTAATTCAGAACCAAACAGTGCTGCTTTTGATGTCAATTGCCTTAATGTGAGATCAGGAACGATTGCTGCATTATGATAGATCAAGGCTGCTTTCAAAAGTGATGCTTAGAGTGTCTTTTAGTTATTAACACTTTGAAGAAAATGTTAATATGGCTAATTCTGCATTTAACACAAGAAACAAGACATTTTTAATTTGAGTGACAGCCCCTAGAAACAGAGTTGTAAAATTTGTGAGGAGACATGGCTTTGAAGATGGGCATGATTAATTCCTGACTGTCCCAAGTAAAACCAGCACCAATTTAAGTACATACTGGGAAAGTCAAAGTTATGAGAGTAGCTTGTTTGGACCAAGGGGTTATGGAAACCAAACAATTTTTCTGTTATCTTTTATTGCATCTGATTTTTTCATCCTGTCCTTTCTGAAGGATTCCAGATTCAACCAGCGGGCATCAAATAGGTGATGGCCTTTACCATCACAGAGGCAGGCAGGTATTCTTACGTTGATGAGGTGATCTGGAGTTTCAAATTATTTGACTGTCTGACTAAACACTAGCAGAGCTGATCACACCCCTTAGTTCAAGCTGCAGGTACAGCTGGAATAGGTGATCAGAGGGAGGAATTTGCAGAACAAGCGGTAGCTACATATGTAGGAAATTGGAATTCTGCAACATTTGGGGCTTAGTCTAGCAGTATTGAGTTTTACATATTGGGTTATATCCAATGTTAGTAATACTCAGAGTAGGCCTGTCAAAATGAACAGACTTAACGCAATTTATTTCCATGGATCTACTCTGAGTATGACTGACACTGGTTATCACCCACTGATTTGAATTTAACCAACTGAATATTCAACTGTAATATTTAGAATGTTTTAAACAGGATAACAGCAAACAAGGTAAGAGTGTTCTATGGCACATGACTTGAACATCAGTGGAAGAGCAAGTCAGAACAATGTAATGCGATTAATACTGAAGTGGGCAAGAACTACACTTCTCCAGCCACTTAAAAGCTCCTCATAGGCTACTAACAAACATATATCACAGAAAGGTTAATTATTCTGCTCATGAATCTACAGTTTCTTTGGGCCCGTCAGAGAGAAAACCCTTTTTATCTAAAAACCTATTGCAGGGAGTGCCCACACAGGCTTTCTAGAAGTAGTCAAGGAGTTATCCATTCATTTTGAGTAAGAGGCAAATATCTATACCAGTTCTGAGGAAAGACACTTTTCATAATCACCCAACTATCTGCTAAGTGAAAGCATATGGCGCAGTTTAGGCAAAGCTTGCCAAAGGTCTTTATTGAATGGAAAACAGGTGCTCTTGTTGTCTGCCATGTAATACCCTATTTACCCCCAAGTCCAAAGGTTACTGGACTAATAGTTGCCTTGTGGTAATCGGGGAAAACTAAGTTACTTGGCATGGTCAAACATCTGGGACATATTTTATATGCTTGCAACATATGCTTCAGCTTCAATTAAAGTGAGGCTTTGGCACATTTATTAATCTTTTGACTTTTATTCTATAAGGGGACCCACTGACCTCACTTTGCTATTTTACCAAATGAGAAAACAGAAAAGTAATGAGAGCTAGAGGTCAGCATCAATCAACACTGCAGAATTTACATTTGTTTTCTCTCAAAACTGTATTATACACACCGTTAAAATGTGTGAATTCACTCTTGTTGTGTATTATACACAATTATCCATGCAATACAAGTCTAGTTTAGGGTATGGAGGAGAACTAAAACTAATCCTTCTAAAATTCTGCAAATGTAAAGGTTGTCTTCCAAAAATACAGTGTCTAGTCTCTAGAAATGCTTTGCAAAATAATCCTGTGTACATTATTTGCATCAAACTATAGTGTTACATAAACCCAGACACTTATGAACATTATATTGTGAATATTCAGTCTAAACGTTTTCCTATAAGAATAAATAGCACGGAATTCATATCTTCATGGTTTGAGTAGTTATATTCAATAAGTATTTTGGAATCATTTTGTTGGATTCAGACTGCCAAATACCGTTCCAGATAGTATGCTATTTTTAGCTTAGTATGCTTTGCTTGTTAAGTAATTTACACAAGACAATAAAATACTTTTCTTGATTACTTAGTAACAAAAAGAATGGGTCAATTCCTTAATTACTAAGTAGCTAAGATTTATTTAAACAAAGGGTATATTAGAAGTACTTAACTTATGTGTATACATTTTACAGGTGTTGCAGATATTTCTATGGATACAAAAATTACTGGACATTCCCATATAATATGCTATAATTATAATGAAATATGAACAAGAGGAGGAAAATACTCACAAATGGATAGCAGACCTACGTTTATCAGAGGAGAAATGCTTTTGAGTTAATATACAAGCTCACTACATCTACATGGCTGACCTTCACAATAAATCACATATTCTGTTGCCAGACATATACACTACTGAAAGAAAGCACACGTGGCTTTGCACAAAGAAAATTTAGGTATGACGTTATTTCATGATTGCAGCTTGTATCAAAATGATTTAAATGTGTACAAGGAAAAAAATGCTGTCTCTGTCTCTTGAATGTTAAGATAATAAGGAAATAGTCCAAATTTTCATCTTTCAAAACACAGACCTTAATTGTTCAAAGGGCTAACTAATCACAGTGAATTTTCTGACACTTGAAATGTTTAGTAGCTGCCAGCCTACGAATTCTTATAGCGGTACAGAACTGTACATCTCTACTAGCAACAAAGGTCAAGGGCATAAATTAAGATACTTTTTCTTTCTTTCTCTAGCCTTAAAAAAAGTCAGTGCTTTATTACAACAGAAGTACAAGAACGTTCGTAAAGGTCAATGTTTTCTGTATTTAACGTGAAGTGCTTTAAAAGAATCTGAATACTTTTCTCTATAAATGCCCTCATTTCAAAACTTAAAACACAACAAAACATTTATCTTGCTGTACTTTTACTTCCCCACAAACCAGTCCTGCCAACTAATGCCATTGCTTCACTCTTACAAGGTCATTCTAATTTCCTCTCTGTGCCTCTTCCCTCCCCTCTAGGGACGACCATGCAGTCCTATTGCTTGCTTCAATAACCTGTATAAACTAGCTGTTATTTACTGTGGTGGCAAATCCTCGACCTGACCAGCAACCTAGGAACTGAGCAACATTCTCAAGAGCTAAAAGAGCTACCATAGTCCCTTAGGTTGATGCTGGGCTGCACAACACCCATCCCAAATCCATCTGTAAGAGGCCCATGAGAATTGTGATTATTTAAATATCATATGGAGTGAAACACGCACCAAACATTCTTCTGCCAAGTAATTCTCAGAAAATTATAGATGGCAATAGACCACCTTCAAACAGTGTGGCTTTTCTATTTTTACAACATTTCTTCCCACAAGTAAGTACAGCCCTATTTGTAATACTCAAGACAGGACAAATTTTTGTCCTTCAAAAACAGTTGTCACTGCAGTTATCTTCACAACAGCTATCAAGTTCCAGACAAGCTGAATTATTTTTGTTCCTGGTAGGAGAAAAAAAAATTGACCCAGCTCTGGACAAAAAAGGGAGGATTTATAGTCTTCTTTCCCTTCCTACAATATACACTGGCATTGTTAGGATGATAAACAGCTCTGTCCAATTTTCTGGACTAAAAACACTTCAGCTCCTTTTTAACTGTCTGCAAGAACAGTGTCATGTCTAAATTCTCCCATCCCCAGGTACCCAAGTGCTAGGAAAGATAATTACCTTGTCATCTCTGTCATCCTCTTCTTCCTCGTCCTCTAGCATGTCCTCCACTACCTGCAGACACAAACAGGAGTAGTTGTCATGAGTCAACAAGGTAGTTTTTGTTCTGCCAAATCATTAAGCCTTCTGTGGTTGGAAATCTTTATTAAATATTTCCAAATAAATGCACAATAGGAAAATTTAACCTACAGATTCACACTATGGTAACACTCTTTGTCCTGTATGCAATCCCATCAAGATGGTGCCCTGATTTGAATGCTATGTTAAGAAAAAAGCATGGCTCATTATGAATGTGCACACCAAGTCTGCACTCATCACTTTGCTGCTGTTTGGCACTCAGCTAATTCATAGTTTGGTTTAGCATGTCATTTGAACCCAGACTTGTGGTTTAGTTCTTCGGAACAAACCATTAGCAGTAACCTGTATAGGACAAACCTTCATTATGGCTCATGGTTAGAGCCAAAACTAGGATTTTGATAGCACACTAAGGCAAACTATGGCTTATGTCAGCACAGCCCAAGAGCCAAAAAGGACCACATTGAGAAGTATAGAAATGGAATTGAAGAAACAATCTTTCAACCACTGAAAGATTGCGACCTTCACTAACAGGACACTATTTGCATGTTGACACTGTATTATTTATAGTATTACTGCAGTTACTAGACAGTTTGCAACCATATTTTGCATGATCACACTATGGCCATATGGTTATGACTGACGGTCTGTTGTGGCAACAAGCTGCAGTGAGCATCAGGCTCATTCACTCCCTTCTTCCCTCCCCCTGCTTATCCAGAAACTGCTGCATTTGGTTTTACTTAACTGTGCTTTGCCATACTATCAAGACGAACAAACTGCAGTTAAGATTAATATGGTTATTTCAAACCATCTTCGAACCATAGCTACTGGAAGCTACCATAGTAAAATTTAAGCACAATTCCAAGTCTGAACTAAGTAACATGCTGTAGTTGATCAAAAGGGGAAGTGAAAGAGCCCAAACACATCCTCCTGGCTGTAGGAAATGGGGAGATGAATGGAGGGCTGGGGAATGTGCAAACCAGAAATTCTCTATGGCTTGTTTTATGACTTATCATGACTTCTGATATATGTATTAACAGCCAATATGTACCAAAAGACTTTGCATGCTTAACTCTTGTAACACAGTTTAGATTTAAGGTAGGTGATCACAACACTCTCACATGAAAAATACACTGTATGCAGAAGGCTAGGGTTATTTCTTTAATGTATTTTGCCTCAAAATTGTTTTGTTTTCATTGTTTTGGATTCCAATTGAAATATTATGCAGGGCACAGATATATCTGATATGGACCTGTGATACAAAGATGAATAAATACTACTAACAATAACCATGTAAAATACCCTGGTTTCTTAAATTCTATGTGTAAGAAGGCTTTTAAAAAATATTTAAAGTAACTATTACCTAGGTATAAGATTCAGGAAAATCTGTACCATAGGTTGTTTCTACACATGAGATTAATCCTAGCCATTTTCTCAGAACAGATTATAAACAGGGCCATCAATGTGATTTGATGATAGAGAAGTTTGCCTATTAAGCTGACTAGTCTTTGTGAGTAGTTATCCCTATTAAATAGCTGCTGGGGGGGAGGTGACTGCTAAGGCTTGTAAGAGAATGGATATACACCGTGTAGGCTAGAGAAGGGGCAGACGGTGGAAAGAAGTATTTCCCCTTCTAGAAATAAATTATGGCAATGAATAATCTCCATCCCAAATTGGTCATTATTTGTGATGAGCAAACTCTCATTGAAAATTTATTTGGTCTTTTTACCCTTTCCTTGATAATACTGCGGGGGTAGGTAACCTTGATCATTTCCTCCCAACTACTCTTGATGAAAGCTAAAAAAACTAAATGAAGCATGCCTGCCTCTATCCTATTAGTTTCTCTTTCCCAGCCATCTCTCCCCATATTGCTGAGAAGTGGAAGGGCATAAGTGGTGATGGGAAGGTCTTGCTAGAATCAGAAAATATATTTCTGGCTTGTCCTTAACAGGAAATGGAATTCATGAACATGTCATGGAGAAAGTAAGGAAGAAGCCCTTCAGCAGCATGCAGTGAAATTTCCCATAGGGGAACAGTTCAGGCCAGAGGCATCGCATCTTCCTCCCTAAGCCAGACAGAAACTTCCCAGGCTGTGGGAAGGAAGTGCCAGGGGAACATTTAGGGGACTAGCCTAGTCCCCCTAGTCCACTGACCACACACTACTGAAGCCCGTAAATGCTAGGTTTCTATGTGAACTGCAGTTTGGAAGTCTATCGAGTTGTGTGAAGAACTTATACAAATACTTTTTAGAGACCATTATTTTTACTTGTGTTGGGTTTTTTTAAGTTTTCCCCCATCCCTTTCCTAGCAATGCTTTCCCACTAAACAGCAATACTTCCTTTTATCCTTATATGTTGAAAAGAGCAGCACAGGAGGAGTGCCAAAAATATGAGTGTTAATGTAGCTTCTGCTACTGTTTGTGCTGGAGCAGGCCATCAATGTTTCATTTTCATTGTCGATTCAAAGGATCACCTGAAGGTGTTGCAGGAACCAAAGTGTGGTTCTCAGGGGTGAGAGAACAACACTCCCTCCATCCTCTGTCTTTGGTTCTATCTTTCTGTTCAAATAACTCATGTGTTATTGGGGGGAATGCAAGTAATGCAGCCGACTTTTGGAGAGAAAGTTTATTCTGCAGCATATACATTTCAGCTGTATTTATTCTGTAGTTATTTAGGATCATTTCAGCTTTGCTTTATAAGGCATTGCTGTTCCTTCTCAGACCTTTGGATGGCATAGCATCTAAATAGTAAAATATATATATATTATAGGGCAAACATTAAGGAAACAGTATTTTACTTAAGGTTTATGTAGGGGGGGGGGAATGCTTAACATTGCTTCAGAATCTGTGCTTTAAATTTTGCTGTCTGCAACCTTGCTTGAAATCCAGCATTATTAATCAAACAAAGGAAAGGCACCGGGGAAATCAGAAAGCTCTAATGCAAGCAGTTAAAAGTGACATGACCTTCTGTAATGTCACTTGTCACAGATGTATATGACACATAGCAGTGGAAGATATTGAAAGAACCTAATTCCTGGTGCTGATCCATGATTATTATACGAATATAGATGACACTTAAGAGCACAGATAAGATGGTCTCACATATTACACACGAGTTTCTTTATTGTGCTTACTGTTTAGCCATAAATTACACAATATGGCTCAAGAAACCTCTTCCCTTTCTGCTTTGCAAGGTATTTATTGACAAAAAAGCAAGACAGAATTATTTGTATGACACCATTCAGACCATATATCATTTCCTCCTGCCAGAATGCAAGCATCATAGTATACACATAACAAATGCAACAGAAATAGGCAGCAGACAACATGACACATAAGTTGCTTAGATGCCCATATCCATCCCAACACAACAGATATAATTGCAATTGAAATATGCAGAATACATTGAAATCAGGTAATTATATAGTTAGAAGCAGTAGTGACTGATGCCCACTGGAACAGGGAGGATGGGAGGCAGGGAACTCAACAGTGGGTGGAGCCAGGTCCAATTGAGAGGCAGAACCAACGAATTCTAGCTTTGTCCCCATCCTCATCTTCACTGTGTGAGAATAAGAAGGATGAAGCTCCCCACCAGGAACTGGTTATAATGACAAGTGTGAGCTGGCTGAAGGAGACTGAAGTTGACGGGGCAGCACCCCATTTGCCTTAATAGACCAACCTTCACTGGTTGGAAGGAGACAGAAGTTAATCCAGTTTATATTCAGTAAGATACATAGAGTGTTGAACCAACACCATAGGTCTCTGAGTTATTTTCCTGAATCAGGTTATTTGCAACTGAAGGATTTGTTCTTTACAGGTCATTGGTTACCCTCCTAAAGTTAAAAGGTTCCAGATGAGACTCAGGCCTTTGTCTGACCCCCTACCCATGTAGCCAAGATTTATTTATTTCACTTAAATATTTATAAATTGCACCTTCATACAGTTGTAATTGAAATTATTCAACTCCCATTGCAAATCAGGTTTATTATCAAAATTTACAGACTTTCAGCTGTTTGAAATGAGCAAATCAGACAAAAGCAGTTGAAATAGCTTGACACAATGGATGCTTCAAGTGGTTTCCCCAAATTCAACTGAAACTGCAGGTCTCAGGTTTTAAAGATCTCGGTTTTTAAGGGCCTGCTTAATTAACACAGGTTTTTCTTTTTCTTTTAAAGATGTCTACAGTGATTGGGAATGATTCCTGCCAAACCTCTATCAAGAAGGGGTTTCACAAGGCAGGGCCCGCCACACTAAAGGTCTGGCCAGCCAAACCTCAGGAGCAGGTGGGACCTGGTGCTTCACAGTCATCCCTCTCCCTTGGCTGCCTTCTAGGTTTATGCTAACTTCAATTCCCTACCACCCTGAATATACTCTAGTTTTGGCTCCATTCAATTCTGGCTTTATGTTTCCTCTGAATTGGCTATAGCAATCAAACTGGTCTTGTTGGCCCTCAACTCAATACTTCCAGTGGTGTTTCTCTGGGTGTTTCACCTTCTGTGTCATGCAAAGACACATTGGGGAGCTTGATATCCTGATCAAAAGGAGGGAAAACAAAACCAACCAAGTAGTCCTGCCACAGATCAGCCTCTGCAAACCAGACCACAGCATGCTAGACTAGAAGCAGAAAGCAGCAAAGCTCCCTGCAGAACGAACAGCCCCAGATGGTTCAAGCAACAGAGCTGACCTACACACCAAAAAACAAACAAACAAACAAACAAACAAACAAACAAACAAACAAACATCCCACGGACACAGTTGACTTTAAATTCTGGAGCTGACATAACTCCAATTGCAATGTAATACCGTTTAATATCCCCGGACCAATGGCACTTTTAAATATGTGAAAGGATATTTCACACGAAAAACATGTGAAAAGAGGAAGGTTTGTAGATGTGCAAGTGTGCTAATGCATGCAATGTTATATGTAGAAACAGGCACACAACAAAATGGGCTCACTCCACGTAACTGTCATATCTATTTTGATCAGCCCACATTATTATGTAACCCAGCACATGGCTGCACATTTCCTCTGCATGTAGCCAGGGTTATTAGTATATTAATATTATTGTTCTTTGCAACTAGATTCCTGTTAGGTAGGGTCATATTAATATGGCAGTTTTACAGAATCACAGAGCTACTTAGAACTTTTTGGTCATGATAGTTAAAATAGTGAAAAGGCATTTGATTAGCTCTCCTTGTGACATCAATATGCCTTAAAAGAACATCACTTTGGCTAAATCATGCCCTACACCTAAACATATGGAATATGAATGCTACCAACATTTATTTGCAATCATTTTTCATAAAGAAATGCTTCTTAGGGAATCTTGGGTAACAGAAACTCTGTATGGACTCTTCACTTGGGTGTCAAACCCGGGTAAACCTCTGAAATGAATAAAATGCAGAATGGCCCTTTTTGTCACTTGGCAGTCAACACAGAAAACTGTTTCCCATACAAAGATAGGCAGTCCTGTTTTATTAACTGTTGTACCACCATCATGGTCCTGCATATATATAATAAAAATCGAGCTGACTTTAATATTTACCAAGAAGCTACAGAAAAATGCCTAAGTTAAAAAGCCATACAACAATTCTGATTAAATTGCATAATATAAAGTATGAAAGCTACAGAAAATCACAAGTCGTGGGTATTCTCAATAGTTGAAAAATAATAAAAAGTGTAGGCATCTCAACCAGTGAAATGCTGGATAAACCTGGAGCACTCCGACGTCATTCAGATGTTTTTTGAAAGTACACAGAAGTTAACATAACTTACCAAAACAAATATTTGCATATACCGTATATTTATTTCGACCTAAAATAATATGAAACCGTGGCCTGACACTATTTTTTTATTCAATAAAGGGAACAGAACTGGGTCCTGAGTCAATGTTTCTACTCTAGGGACACAAAGGGATTCGTGAGGAATCTGGAGCTGATTTAATTCCCTGCCCTCCCATTTGTCTCTGCAAAATCTAAACCACAATATGTGTCTGCGTGTCAGTTGATTTACAGTGCTTACACATAATTATAATATAAAATTATTGAATGTGCATGGATTGAAGAGGATGTGTAAAACCACTCAGACTATTGCAGGTCATCTGAAAGTACTTTAGGTCAAGCTGAAGATTCCCTACAGTCAATAAGCCTAATATCAGAGTCTTATGTGGTCATTTTCACAACAGGGCATCTGCTTCTCTCACACAGAACAGTGGAAGAAGAACTTTTTAAAATGCCGTAATTGAAACAAAACATCCATCTCTTACAGAATGGCAGCTTCAAGATAAACACATGCACCTGTGGACAAAGCACATGCAGGCTCAAGCTGCTTAAGCAAAGTATTGCAGTTACCAGGCTCGCAACCTATGTAGGATGTGCTTTCCTGTGCACAATGTTATCCCCAGGCTAGGCATGTAAAGCCTGCTTCTACACACAGGTAGAAATTCTAGAAGGCATTTATAAACAATTGATGTTAATTGTATAGCATATCTGCAACAGTATTTGGAAAACCCATTTACAGATAGGTAGCCGTGTTGGTCTGCCATAGTCAAAACAAAAAAAATTCCTTCCAGTAGCACCTGGAAAACCCATGGCAGCAAGAATAAAACCAAGCCGCTATTAAACATTTGACCTTGGGCTATCTCATCTACCATAGTCATCAAGGTAACTGAACCATTGGATGTCGTAATTAATATGATGAGCTTGCCACTAAAGGTTGAATATATTGCTCTACATAAGGCAGCAAGTTGAAAGAAAGCAGCACTGGTACTTTGCAGTGGAAAGAAAGGCATCTTGATCTTTTAAGAAATGCTTTCAAAAGTTTCATTGCTTTAGTCTGGGAAAGGAAAATGTTAATGTTGTAATTTTAGGCAGACATCTCATAGGAAGTGGGGATTTCACTTGTGATGCATTCAATTCATTACATAATAGCCTTGTATGATCAACGGATTTTTAAAACAATTGAGATCTATGTAGTATAAACAGGCACTACAGTAAATCCAACGTAAATTTGCAATATGCAATTTTAATTTATTAGCTTAATGTGCTCTTTATGCTAGTACAGTTAATACCAAGACTACTGCAAATCTACACTTGTATATATCTTTAATGAGTTCGTGTGCTGTTTCTCACCTTTTTCACAAAGAACTATGCAGTATATTGAATGTTTATTTGAACTATGTCTCCATCTAAAGGATTTTAAAGTCCATTGTAATTTTCTTGTACACATATCCCCAAACTGCACATTTACAATTACCCATAAATTCAAGGGAGATTTCAAAGTATGCATGATTGGGACAAATGAATTAATATAGTTTATCAAGTGAGATTTTAGTATCATGGAGCTGGGATCAGTTAGGAACTTGGACCTTAGCAGTTAAGCATGTTTCATATAAACAGTTATGAAAACATTGTTTCACTTCTTCCTATTAATATTATTACCGTATATACAAGAGAATCCTAGCCATGTCTACTCAAAAGTATGTCCTATTGCATTCAATCGGCTAGATAAAAGGGATAGGACTACAGGCCTTAGTTGGGCAGCTCAAACTTATGGCATGACTTCAGAGTCTGAGGGCACAAATGGACTACCCAGCAGTCATAATAAGGATGGAGACATGGTTTACACGGTCAGCCTCAACCATGTATTTACACATTCTATTGCTTATGGGAGCAATATAGCATTTTCGCCCTGAAAGAAGACTGCCCCTAAACATGGCAACTGCCCTGTTTGAAAAGTAGCCTTCAGTCATGAGAAAAACACTGCATAAACACAGGAGATGAGAGTTGAATTGCTCTAAGGGAATTTTATATGGGGGACAGGGAACTGCAGTGCGTGAAGGAGGAACTCTCTGTGGACTGCAGCACCAAACAAGTGTAGGAACTGGGACTTCCTTATTTGCATTGCAAAGATAAATGGGGAAGGCACATCACCATCCTTTCTGCATAGAACTGCATCCTAATCAAATATTTGATTTATTAATTTGATAACTACCTTGAGATACTGGAAAAGCTGCAGCTAATTATGATAAACTGAAACCCCTCCCCACAAATGAATAATTTTAAAATAGTGTTCAACTGAGAAACTGTGACCCACACCTGGGCTATATCAGTGGCACCACTGTTTTGTGTTGTAGTTTCTATTTACATTACTAACAGAATGATAAAGAAAGATTGGCACAAACTTAGGGAGAAGACCAAAATATATAACAGTTGTTTTATTGTCGAGTTTCAGAACTGGGGGCGGTGGTGACAGTTCAAAAACACATAGTGAACTTTTGTAATCAGAGTCAAATATCCCTTTCAATTTCAGCTCAGCTCATAAATACTTTTGACCTATTCTAAGTTGAGTTCCATTCTGTTTCCTTTTCTCCAAAACTGACCTTCTAGAACAGGCATAGGCAAACTCCATCCCTCCAGATGTTTGGGACTACAATTCCCACCATCCCTGACCATTGGTCCTGTTAGCTAGGGATGATGGAGTCCCAAACATCTGGAGGGCCGAAGTTTGCCTATGCCTGTTCTAGAACGAGTGAAAAGAAAAGAGGCCACAAAGGGGAGGCCCTTAGCAGGCCAAAGAGCTTTATCATTAAGAGAAAGAAATAGAGTATAGAAATAAAGTGAAGTAAATATTTCTAAATAGAAATATCCCCATCTAGAACACGCTACTGAGGTCCTTCCCTATAACTCAGTATCACCTATGTAATACACAACAAAGCATGTTTCATTGAGAAGGGGAGTTCCAAAGAAGATGTTCCACAACTGAAGAAGCCCTATTCCTTGTCCCACAAGGCAAACCCCTCTCATTCATTCATTCATTCATTTATTTTTATATATTGCTGTAAAAAGTCAACCATTTTGTATCTAGACTGAGACAAAAAAAAAAAAAGATTAATGGTATTTGTTCTTGGACACGTAGTAACACTCAGAAATAAAAGAAAATTTTAAGCCATTAGAAAATTAGTTAAAAATACTACAAAGTAGAACAGAGCATACATATGGGTGGAAAATGTTTCCCTGCCACTTAAAAGTGACGAGACAAGATTGGTCCATCTGTCATAATCAGACAGCAACTTGGTGAATAATGTCATTGATCTGAAACATTATTACAGACTCTCATGCTGGAATTGATTGGGAAACTGAGATTGTTATGTAGGAGAGGCATTCTATGGGCAAAGGCCTTCTGAGATGCTGCATTTTAATTTTCTTTAATGCATATCAGCATGTTAAAGAGGAATAAGAACAGAAAAGGAAGCTTGGTGAATCAAACCAATGATTCACCTAGTCCACCTTTCTGTTTCCTATTCTTGACTCCAGGAAGCACATGAAGGCTCAATACGGCCACTGTGGCTAATAGCCACTGAAATATAAAGACAACCTCCATGAATTTGGGTACGTTGGACCAATGCTGGACTCAGCCCTCTACGTACATGTGCTCCGAGGTACAGGTAACTTGCAACTTATTGTGAATGTCAAAATAACCCCTTAGAACCACCCCTGTATCAGTAATCTTACCTTCCGGAGCTAGTGCACTGAATGGGTCTCATCCCCCAAGAAAGGCCTCCTAAACCCCAGTAAGAGAGGTAGAAAGCTTAAAAACTCTTTCTGCACTGGGAATATCCTGTGCAAAAAGAGCTTTTTAAGTTCTCCACTTTCCTTATGTTCAGTTTGTGTGATTTCAACCGGCCATACATCAGGTGCATAAAGCTGAAATTGTGTAGGTTAAATGTGCCCAAGCTGCAAGTTACCTGTACTCATAAATGCTTCTAACTGCAGCAACCATTTTACACGCACCCAACTGACACATGTCTGCCTACACAGGGGTCTTTCTGGACTCAGAAGAAGGCAGAATGGTGGCAGAACAGGGTGGGCTTATGTGTACTCTGCCAACGCGTGCAAAGATCAGGAACTGAACCCCTGTGCAAAATGGTAGCTGCCTGTACATAATTATTATCTACCATCTATTAACTGGACTTCAGCTAGTCACTTATTGCTGTGTTTTATAAAATTAGACCAATACTCTTTAATAAATATGCATTTGTTATTTGATCTGCATACAGCACTGTTTTTCTGTCAACCAGAGCCATATATTCTCATGTGCTTTTAGTTTCCCCTTGCACTTCCAAGTCAAGATTGTGTTGCCCTGCCACTGTCAGCGCTGTTGGGTTCCCAGACTCTGCCCTGAACCCCACCCATTGTCCCCATTTTCATCAGAGAAGTGCTGGAAGGAGGTACATGCCAAGATTTTATGTTCTGGCATCCACAACTTTGCACCAGGTCTCTGGTGTTTTCCAGTTTCCTTGGGATTTTAAAAAGGACGGCAGCAATTCATGAAAGGTCCTCATATTTACAGAATCTCTTGTTTGGATGTTCAACTTCTTATTATGGTGAGGAGTGTGGTAGAACTGCAAAGCCTAAGAGGCAATCACTTAATGTCTCTCCAGGGGTGAACCTGCACCCAAATTGGCTTATTGCTTAAATTCCACTTCAAAGTTCTGCCTCCATGAAGAGAAGGGTCTTCTGCCCTCTGCCCCCACAGCAAAAAAAGTTTAAGAGACACTTACCGTATCACGTTGTCTATTATCTTTCCCTGAAATAATCAGGAAGTAGTTCCACACCAACAGTAGCAACAGTGTCAGAGGAATCATGTACAGCTCAAAATTCCAGGTCACAAAGAGGAAGAGCTGGAACCAAAGAGAACGACAAGGTATTAGATTTCCTTGAATGACAATATGCAAAATAGAGTATTATACACAATAATTTCCCATTTCTGGCACAGAAAAAACTATTAAACATGTCCTTAAATCTGTTGCTTTCAGCAGTTCTTACACAGGGCAACCCACTTTATCTCAGACAAAAAGAAAAAATTGATACTTTTCAAAGCCTAGAGTTTAGACACCGTTTCTCTCATAGTAGCAGAGCCATCTGTAATTTTGGCAAAGAAGTGTCCCAAAGCTTCAAGGACTCACGTAAGACAATGTTTTCAATGTTATTAACATTAGCAGCAGCAGCAGCAGCAGCTTGCCACCATGATCCTTCCAAGGATTCATGTGAGGGCAGTCAAGTATTGAGAAACTTACAGGCTTCGTGGGAAGTGTACTTTAAACAGTACTGGTTCAGAAGTCAACAGGAACAACTGAGACCAGCATTTGGATTACTACTGGGATAGGAAAAAAGCTTTGGAGCCCTAACAACTGAGCTTGGATAACAAAGCAGGCACTAGGCAAATAAAAATTGAGTCTTCTGTAGCCACATTAACACTAAAGAGATTATAAATGTTACAGTTCATTTGTTCATGTGAGCTGATATAAGGAATCTTTTCAGAAGTGAAACAAGGCACAAGTATTTGAAAACAAATATAGTCCCCTCCCCAGTTTACTGTAATTAAGAACAGATCAGTCGATTAACAAAGATATTATAATAGTTACCAATCGCACAGTAGACTTAAAGAAGCAGACTTAAAAGAAATGTTTACTTGTGTTAAAAACATATTTTCATGAAAAAACCCATGAGGCAGATTCATTTTATTTTATTTTAAAATATTACTGCTTAATATATAAATTTCTGTAAGTGGTGTACAGCAAATGAGAAAATGTAAGTATTACAAGCATATACAGACACTATCTTAGAAGATATTCTTCTGCCTCTTTTTCAGAGAAGGCCTCTTAACATGGTGCCTGCCATGCATCTTATTTAAGGGTGACTTTTATTTATATGCAAGTTTCTGCAGATATAATCAATGAATTCATCTATTAAAACTTATGGATAATTAATTGATATGTGGGAAGTGACATAACACCTCTGCAATGGTATAAAGCAGATTATGATCCTAAAATTATACTACTGTCTGTTTATGAGACAAAATTGGAGGACATCTCTTGATAGGGATGATGCCTCCTTGGACAATGCTTTCAATATGAAGGTTCTCCAAAACACTGAGAAGCACAAGGAATGGGGGTGGCAGGCAGAGGAAGTCTGCCTTGGCTTAGGAAACTGCTCTGATATGTCCCTTGTCAAGGAATATCCTCCGGGCTCATCTCACAAAAATGAAAACATGCTCTTACTATGAATTTCTGTTTGGAGATCTAGTATGTTCCACCCTCTACTCCTGCCTCTACTGACAATCTTGATGAGTGTGGGTTATGCCTTCTGCTGCTGCCTCACATACTGTTAGGGCTTCCTTTCCCTTCCTTAGGTTTTTGCTCCTTAATTGAGATTTCTGTCTTTTCTTGTTAGGGCAAGTTCTTTTGTTACTTCTGTCTCCTTTGTTAGTTCTCCATTTTCTTTCCTGTTATCCATAGCGTTGTAACTGTTAGGTTCCAGTCATCAATGTGGTTCCAGCTGAATAATTGTTTAAGGGTCGGGGAGTTGTCCACTCTGCTAGTTGGTCTGGTGAAAGAGGATTCCTCCTCCTCCTAGAGAGGAGGCAAAAGGCCTGCCTGATCTTTCCAGTAGAATGCATCATCTCTATCAAGGAATGTCCTCCATCCTTATTTCCAAACAGAAATTCACAGTCAATATTGTTGTTGCTGTTGTTGTTGTTAACCCACTCTTTACTGAATTGTTCAATTCCACATTGAGTAACAACACAATAAATAATAATAAATATAAACAGAAAAAATACAAAACATACAGAACCCATAAAAACAAGACCAATAAATTAAAAAATTAACAGCTACGTTTAAAAAAAGAAAACTCAATGCACAGATGACTTGCCTCCTCATGAGCAGTCATGCTTCACCCTTTTCAGTTATTACCATAAAGTAGACCATAACCTATGAAGCAAATAGGCGTTTAAAAAAGAAGGGAGTGTAACTGCTATATCCTTTATAACACTATGGAAACGTAGGCATAATGTGGTAGTCTGGGTTCAGATTCTGGGAACCAATGATCACATAATTCTAATAGTTTTAGAACATCCAAAATGACCCATACCAAGCTCGAGTCCAAAATAAAACCATACAAGCTAAAATGTATAAAATGGAAAAAATGTATAAAATGTGGGAGTCTAGACTCACAAAAAACACCCTTTAATTCTTAAAATTGTAGAATGATTCTTGTCCAGCCATTTTAAACACACCTGTGCAAATAGAAAGCTACCTTGTTTTTAATAAGAGATAAATACACAGGACTGCATTGTTGCTGGGCAACCTAAGATTTCAACTTTAAATGAAGGATCACAGCCAATTGAGAAAGAGCTAATAATAAAAGATGCATCATTTTCATATATTTAATTACAACATCTTTGAGGAAAAAAATGAAATGAAATTGATGCTGAAACCATCCACACAAAGCACTTGATTCAATCTTCTGTGAGATTATTATCAGCTTTTTTTTTTAGAATTTGTGCTCCTTTCTTGCAGCTACATCAGTAAACCTGGTGATGATCATGCAGTCAAACCAGATATGATTATACAGTGACATCACTGGGGACAAACAATGCCTGGAGTACAGGGGGAGGGAATAACAGCTCATCTGGGACTCTGGGTGGGAAACGTTTTGATGCATGGCGCAACCGTGGTGGGTCCAGGTAGGCCTTCATCATCTGGTGTAGCAAGGGGAGGAGATGGTTACCAGCTACCATTCACCCCCAGCCACAACGATCCTCTCAGGTATGGGCAGGCAGCACCCACAGAGCCAATCAGTGGCAGGGGCTTGGGAGCTGTGCACAGCCTGTGCTTGGCCTATTTAAGGTGGCAGCCAAGTGCAGGTCACCCTCTTGGCTGTTTGTGGGACGGGGGAACAATGCCTGAACGCAGTACAGGAGGAAGGAAGGAATTCCTCTTGCAGAGGCACCTGAGCTGACATTCCATCCAGCCACTATCCCATGGCAGTGGCTGCAAGCTCCTCTCTGAAAGCCTGCATGTGTCATGCAAACTAGGCCTTAACATAATTCTGTCAGCTCAACCCACCCACCTTGATACCTGGAGACTATAGTGGCAATTTTTGCACCTCTGAAAATGTCTCTATTGTGAGATTTTTCTAAAGTACTAAAAAAGTGTAGAATAAGTGACATAGTCTTGTGGCACCTTAAAGACTTAATGGAACATACAGTGGAATAGCTTTAGCATAATTCTGATTGGATTAAGAAGGTTCTTGCCTATGTTCAAAGCAAAAAGATCTTAGTCACTTACAGCAAAAAACATATTCCTCTATCAAAGATCGTGCTACAGTTAAGTTAGGTAGGAGTACATCACCTTCATAGATCCGATGGAGGCCTTTGACCTTGTCAGCCAAAAAGGACTCTTCATACTGCTCAATAAGACAGGATGCCCACCTAAGCTCCACAATATAATTGTGTCCTTCCACGCGAACATCCATGGCACCTTCCAGTATGATAGTTCATACTCTGATGCCTTCTCTATAAAGAGTGCTGTGAAACAGAGCTGTGTTTCTGCTCCAACTCTCTTTGGCATATACTTTGCCTTGTTGCTCTGTTCTGCCTTCAGCTCAACTGAAGATGGTGTGTACTTCCATTCAAGGAACAATGGGGGTCTGTTCAACCTGGCACAGTATTTACAGCGCACTTCCAGGAAGCTCTACAGCCCAAGCTGTAGATGATTTTGTTTCCCTAGATTCCACCATAACCAGCAAGTTCTCTATCAACGCTGAGCTGGACAAGCATATTGTCAAGGCAGTCAACAGCAGTGGCTCACCTCTTCAAGAGGGTTGGGGAGAATGTGATGCTAACAACCAATACCAAGGTAAAGGTCTACCATGCTTTATGGAAGTCAGACAAGGAATAAGTGACACAGAAAGCTGCACCATTAATTTGGGCTGCTGATAGAGACTTTTCCTTCCTCTTTTTTGTGTACAATGCAATCCTCAGTTGAGGGGGGAGCAAAGTGTCTCAGAGATCATCATTATGTGAATATTTACAGATTTCTCTGTTAAATATGCTGTTTTCACTTCTGTCTGACTTTTGCCAATATGAAAGTTACTACAGTGGCATGAATTTTTCATCGGTAATTCGTGGACTGCTAATGTGATGCTTGTATCTACAGACTCTGGGGCTTGCATTGTGGAATTGTCAGTATTTTCAAAGCAAAGTCACAGCACTTTCATCTTTAACTTCTATAAAATGATGTGAAATGTCTTTACACGATTGTAAGTGGGAAAAGGGAAGGGGTGGGAACCCAAATTTATATTAAAACAAGAAATTCTGCAAAACTTCTAGGGCCGTAGCTAAAAGCAGACTTCACTGATGTTGACAAATCTGCCAAGGTAAATTTGTTTTGATTAGGTGGCTCCATCAACTTTGCAGTTCTTCATGTGGAATATCTCCAGTTAATGTTTCATACTAAAATTGGATAAGCCGAAGAACATCAAATGAATCCTGCCTAATACTGGAAGGAAATTTTATGTGTTTAGTTGTAACATAATGGCCACTTACCCTGCTCCAGTGGACAGTGGCTGCAAACCCTCGCGGGCTGCCCTCCTTTCCCAGGGCTGCAAGGAGTCAAGTCCCAGGAACCAGCTGTTGCAAATTCCCTGTCTGATCGCATTGCAGGGTGGGATAGCCCTCCTAGTCTAAAGTTTAAACTGGCCAATCATAAGCAGCCGATTGGACAGAGTCTGGCCAGTGGACCTGAGCATGGAAGTTCTTGATCTGGCCCACTGGCTAAGGATAAAAGCCGACTGGGCCTAGCGCTTGAAGCTCACATTGGATCTAACTTTCTTCTTGACTAAGCCAAGATCACATGCCTTAATTTACAACATCAGGTATAAGAGAAGCATGAACTTTTCATGTAAGGTTTAGTGTTTAATATTGTAAACCAGAAGTATTCTGTATGTGGTTTTTTTTTAAAGGTTTCATTCTGTTCCACTTGCTATCAATATTTAAACTAAAGTTGCAGTTTTAATAAACTGCATTTATTTTATTCTTAAACTTTTCATAGAGTTTTAGATGGCTGCCAGCTTTTATATAACAAAGTGCAATATAACACCTGATACATACATGTAACCTTTCATTATTGTGAAGTCTGAAGGGGAAAGTGGCTACCATGTTTAAAGAAAAAGTGAATTGGAACACGACTTGAAATGGGGTGAGATTAAATGCTTTCCAAATTTCAAATATTCCTCCTGTATCTTCTTGTGCCACCTGTAGCTACCTGTTTTGAAAAAGATAGATAAATCTTTGTTTACAACAAATTAAGAATTTCTATAGCTCCCTGCTTTGGAGAGAGGAAAAATACTGGTTCAATGACAAAGGTTACCAAGTTATCAAAATTCCAGAGTTTTTGTGTGTTGGAATCCGTTTGTCTCTGGAGACAATAGAGGAGTCCATCTTTGGGGGTGAAGTCAAACTGTTGGAGAGTTACAGCACCTGCTGTGGCTGTAGTGACCAATACGGGAGAGACATGCTTTGTTGCACTGGGGCAAATGAGCTCTTTATAAGTAAGATGTCAGAGGATAAGCCATCATACTGGATGGTGCCATGCATGTTCTTGTGGAAGGACACAACCATGTTGTGTATTGCTGTTCTGGCAGTGTTGATCCGAGGCCACAATTTCTGCTTTGTGCCATGGGTTCTCTTGATATACTCCTTGATACAATCTTAACATTTACATAAGAAAACACTCAAAGACACATAATTTTCATATGCATATGGTTGGATAAGAGTCTATTAAGATATGCTCATCACAGCCATTTCAGGTAGATGTTTTCTTCAAAGAGTAAGTGATCTTTCATACATTACTAAGTTGACAAACATTTTAAAGAATCCAAGTAGAATACACACATTGCAGTCAACGTGGCACTTAACTGCAGTTCAACACTCATTTACTCACTCAAATTTACAGTCCCAACCAAGAGGAGCTGGCATTATTTTTCATGGTAGAAATACACTAGTATCAAATTGCAGCTGGCTTGCATTAATGACTGGATCAAATAATGTCTAAGTAGTAAAGGTTTCAGGTTCATTGAAGCTTATCTCTTTTTAGTACTCAATTTCCCCCAACAGAGTTGCCAATTGTTTCTTGGGCCTTTGTCTTGGTCATTTTACCTAGCAGACCATTCTGTACATTAATTATTTGCTAAACGAACACATTACTCTTATAGCCCATTCTCAATTTGTTTTTTGCTTTATTATTATGTACGCCCTGAAAGTCAAGTTATATTTTCAATGTAGTGCTGATGTGAGGGGTAATCACAATCTATAAGAAGTTATTATGTAATTCAATTATGTCCCTATTAAGCTTTCGGAAAAACCCTCTCATTATCCATGCCTTTCAGGTTGGAGAGCTTTCTGATTCTTTGTGGCTTGTAAAGTTCCTTAACAATTGTCCAACAAAGTTACAAAACTTAAGTGCTCTCTTTAATTTAGAAGGATCCTGATGCAAAGCAACATTTTAGGTGTTTTTTAAAAGAGCACTTTCAACAAATTGGTGGCACTTTTGTATTCAAGAAAGTAATTGTTTTATGGCATCATACACTGATTTAGTTCCAAATTACAAAAAAAAGATAGTTTCAGGTAAAATAAAAAGCTGCAAGTCATGAGCACAAATCTGTAAGCTTTAGCCTCCAATTTTCAGATTCATTCCTGGGGGTGGACATGCTTGAACAGATTCTTCTGGCTCTGAATGCTTACTTGGACATTCCATTTGAAACTCATGTAAGGTGCTTCCAATTAAATTGTGTTTAATTTTTACTTACAGCATTTATTGTTTGCTTAATGTAAAAAATAGTGTATGCCTTGGATTGGTCTGTTGAGTCATTTAGTTATTAAAACAGGGCCTGCGTTAGCGTTGAGTCAGAGAATATTAACTTTGCAAGTCACTGATTCAGTCAACGACTGCAAATAACTTCAGTTTTGGTGGCATACAAGTTTTCACGCAAAAGCCTTTGCTTTTTAAGTACTTTACTATTCAAGAATGTCACCTCTCAAATTACTGTTTCGATGCTGGAGTTAATTTCTACATCTGCTTACTTGACATTTCAACATATGTTGGCAAATATTCTTTACAATAATAAAGCAGAAAAAACTAGAACCCTTTTACATGCTACATATAAGTGGCACAGTAGCAAAGAATTTGACTCAGAACTACACGGCAGTACATTTAGCCAGTTCTGTCCAATTCTGCAGCTAAATTTATATGGAATATGTTCTTTATAAAAATACAGCTAGACAACTCTGTTCCTCCTCCCTCTTCCCTCCCATCATGGAACTCAGGGTGGCATGTTTTGGATGATACTTCCAGGATCTTGCCAGTCACTGGGGAATAGCAGCAGGAGAATGCAGTGGTGCTCATGCCTTGCTTGTGGGTTTCCCACAGCCTGGCTAGTTGCTGTGGAGAACAGGATGCTGAACTAGATGGGGCTTTGGTCTGATCCTGCAGGATTCTTCTCATCTGATTACACAGACCTAGACCTACCGTATTTTTCGCTCTATAACACGCACCTGACCATAACACGCACATAGTTTTTAGAGGAGGAAAATCCGTAGGCATGCCACCCGTAGGCATTCCCTCCATAACACGCACAGACATTTCCCCTTACTTTTTAGGAGGAAAAAAGTGAGTGTTATGGTGCAAAAAATACGGTACTTATCTGTCAGGGACTGGGCAAAGGAGCAGGAGGAATGGTGGACACCACCTCCCCAGCCTGAACCTTCCAGAGAAGAGAAAGACAATATAGATTTACAACAGTGGTGTGTGGGAGGTCACAGCTCAGAGACTGCAGAGGGGAAAAGATAGGAAATATTGGGAGAGGAGCAGGAAGAAGAAGCACCAGGGGAGAGACAGCTGACAGACTCAGCATCTTTAGAAAGCATTCCAGACCTGCCCTCTCCCAGAACCCGGAGGGCATTGAAAGTAGGAGAACAGAAAGCTCAGAGGCAGAAAGCACAGATCAGCCAACGTAGGGATGACATATAATAGAAGAAACGGAGGGGGAGGGGCTTTACTCAGAGCAACGCCATTACTGTGAGAGGCCCTTTTTCTGAGCCTCTCTCTGTGGATATTGAATAAAATACTTGGTAAGAACTCTCCTTGTTTATCTAATTCTTGGCTGCCAACTGTGGGAGGGATCTGATTCCCTGACATTATCTGTAGGAATATGACTGAGATCTCTTGATATGCTCCCCCTCCCCCGCATTACCTGTACATTCTCTGGACAGCACAGTCTGACTAGACTGTCAATGGTTTTCTTATTCCTTGATTAGTTCACACTATTTACTTAGCACAAACTTCAGAGAAACATACTTTGGGGAAGACGACTAGATGATACAAGAAATGTGTTATTGGATGTTTTGTTTTAAAGTAGTCATGGGAGGGGGCAATGAGGATTAAGATGATATATGGGTGATGAATCTTCACTCTTAAATCCCCAGCCCAAACTTGCTTCTTGAAGTTTCTGTTTGCCCCATGAATAGCAGCAACGCTCCAGAAACAAATAGCGGCGGGTGGCAGGAAATTCATATGGAGTGCACTGGGTAGGAGCAAGGCGTTAAACCCATTCCCCATAGTCCCAATCAGGGTCACTCTGATTGTCTTCCATTTCCTTTTTAAATGCAAATATGTATTTCTCTTAGTAAGTCTTTGGATTAAGCTAAATTATGTCCAGAATTGGAAATTCTACATTGCTTACAAATGATTTCCAGTTTTCATCTCTTCACATTACAGAATAAAACAAAGGAATTCAGAAAATTAAGGCAGTTAAAGAGCTGTACAAGGATCATCTCGGAACAGCAACAAACGTTCATTTTACAAGCCATGTAGCTTGTATTGTGTATATTCAGATGTGTAAAAAGCAAAGGATTCAGAGTTTTGAAAAATCTCAGCTGTGGCTGGGAGAGATGGCTTGGACTCCAGGGCTGCACTGCTGTGGGCGGGACAAGCCCCTCTTGAAATGACCATGCTGTAAGATCTGGACTCCCTCCACGTGCACTGAAGGTGTAATTAGGTGAAAAAACTACATTTCTTAAAGCTATGACAGTCTCTGCCGTGTCTCAATTCTCCAAAGGAATCCCCTGGAATCTTGCAAAGAGTGGAGGTGGCGCCCAACTTTTGTAACAATCTGAATGGAAAGAGTGCAGCACCAAGTACCCAAGCCCACTCCCTTGCCTGTGAGTTTGAAATATGTTATGCCCCCAAATCTAGTTTAGCTTGAGGACACTGTCCCACATCATTTCACCCATCCCTGGTGTATGAAAGGGGTTGTGTGTGGAAAATGTTGATTTTAGAGCTTTTGAAGCAACTGAAAAAGCAACTGAAAAAGCAGTCGAAAGGGAACCTGTGATATGATGTAAAGTCTTAGCTACACTTCTTGGAACAGCTGTCAAAACACCTTTTGATTCTGTGCTTCTGCGTGGCTTCCTGTACTATTATTTATAGGTCGCCTCTCTTTCCAAAGGCAACTGAGGCAACATACAATATTAAAACCTCTCAACTAATGCCAGGAGGAAGGTTCCTTCAGCAGCTCACATTCAGGTAATCCCTACAGGATGGTAACCCAGACGGGTGAACTTGCCAGAGCAGTAGATATTAGAGCCTACATATTTAATGTCTGTGTTGCACAAATCATCTTAGAAGTGCAAAGAACAGTTGGCTGAGACTCCAATCATGCTTGGGAGTCTGACGGGCAGAGGTGGGGATTCAAACTCTTCCTCCTAGTGTGGTTCTGATGAAAAATGCCCTGCTCCTGCTGCAATGAAGGGATTCATGCAATTCCCTACATGGAAGCTACTTCTGTGTAGAAAATTCAACATGCATGATGGCGTGTGATCACAGTTCAATATAAGGTAGCTCTATAGTGTCAGAGACAGAGGAAAGCAATCTAGAGATTCTTGCAAAACGAATAGCACTGAAACTTGTACAATTTGTGTTGGAGGCAATAAAATCAGTGATGAATGCAGCGATATAGTACCATTGCCCAAGAATCAGGTTCTTTTAGTTTTTTGAATATTTACATTGTTTCAGATATGCACCTAGATTTACCTGCAGCTTTAAAAAAAAGATGTAGAAAGCACAGAAACATAACACAAGCAAAATTCTACTGATAGAATGTATGTTCTATCGAAGTGCATTGTGAAATATTCTAATGCAAATATATTGCCATGCTATTACACTAATCAAACTGTGTATCTATAGTGTCATAAGTGCCTCTTCTAAATCATACAACTACTACCAGATATTTTAGTCATATATTATTCAACATGAACAAATGTAGAATTACACACATGCATACATAGTGTCCTGACTAGATGTACTAAATTGAAATGTTTCAGTCACGAGATATTTTTATCATGTTTCACAAAGTTGGTGTAGAGGAAAAGAAAATTACTGAAAACAGTCTCAAAGTATACACAACACATGCAATTATATTTTAATTGAATCTGTTCTCTATAAATCTAATTAAACTAGAAATGAGGACTTTATGCTGGGATTCTCACAACAAATTTCTAAAATCCCCGTTCTTGGTTTTGCTCTCAGTTTAATCAGTCAGACCCTCCCAAAACCAACACAGATTTATTCTGAAAGACAGATTTTGAGCCCAGTAACAATTTTACTATCAACGATTTGTAAAATGTGACCACAAAAGAGCAAACCCCTCTGATACATGTTTAGGCCAAGAACAGCTAAGAAATTGTTACAAAGATATTTTTGTGAAATCCAGCATTAATTTGCTGCTTTCCCTCCTCTCTCCCTCACTACTTATACACAGACAATAGTTTTTAAGAGGTGAAAGTGATCAGAGAGAGGCTTTGCTTCCCATGGTATAGACACACATTCCTTGCTAAACAGATATTGCAGGGGTTTTTTTAATTATAGAAATATCTGCAGATTCCCTTTACCAACAGAGAAGGTGTTATGTGTATTTCAACTGTCTTTCTTTATAAAAATTAGTCTACTTACACCCTCAATTCCATGTATGTGGCTATTCAGTATTTGTGAAAAATCTACAATTCATGTGCCTTCTAGATATATACTATATATTTTAGAAAGTTATTTGTCTGCTATGCATGTACATACTTCTTTAGATATATTACGGTTCCTGAGATCAAGTAACTTGTTTTCATCAGTATTTGGACACCATTTTGAATCAAGATGGCAAAATGAACCTTTCACAACTGCACTGATTTTTTTTGTTTCTTAGAATTCCTGAGCAACACTAGGTATGAGGTTGCTAGTGACAAATATTTCACAGTTCGACTATGATTGAAGCTCCTTTCTCATTTTCCCAATACCAAAAAGCAATATTCCATCAGTAGCATTTTCATCAGGAAAAAACCCCACAAATTCTGTCTTAATGAGCTTTCTCCTCAGAATAGCAAAGTATACTTGCCATTGTGCCAATATGTATGAAACATCATTTTTTTAAAGCACAGAAACTCTAGGGGTTGGGTGATAACTGCATGGAAGATATTTTTTGGACAGCGGTACCATACTGTCCATTTCCCTAAATCACCTGATCTGCATAATTATAGTGTGGTATAATTATGAAGCATATGAACCACGACTGAATGGTCTCCATGATTCAGCCAGGCTCTCAGGGCTGGTTCATATTCTAGGGTGGGCCTGATATGAGCACCTCAGACCATGTGAGACCATCATCTGGTTGGCAGCTGGACTATGATCAAGCAGAAGCAGCAAGTGTACTAACTGTGGGAGCTGCATTTGCCACTGCTGTAATGAAGTCATTATAGCAGCTCTTTTCCCAAGATGTAGCAATGACTCCAATTAAAGCAACCCAAATGTACAGTGGCATGAAACCATACTAGCATGGCTAGCTGAGAGTTCAACTGCAACCTTGCATTCTCCTGAGGTGCTGGTGCAAGGGGCACAGTAAAATATGAACCAGCTCCACTTCAAACCTTTCCCCCCATCTTAGGCGCACGCACACACCATCTAAGTTTAGGCTTCTTTCTTTTCTTTTTAATGAGGACCATTCCCGTTTAAGATACATAATATAGCAGGTGGTGTTAAACTGATCCCAATCCTTCTAAGCTACTTATGATGAAAATTAGTTACAGACAAACACTTGAAGCCTGCCTTGACGACTGCAGACACATGTAAAGAAAACTCTGTGATTGCTGGTATATCATCTGCCCTCACTATGCTGGTTTTGAAACATCAGAAAACAAAAGCTCATTTCCTATGCTGTTGCTTCTTGCTTTCCTTATGAAGGCAGAAACCCTTGAATGTTAGGAATTATTTTCCAGTATACACCCCATGTTTATCATTCCTTGTTTATCACTTTCCCCCACCATATCTATTTTTTAGTAACTGATTAGTCTCCCTGGGATCTAGATACATTTCTGATATTCCTTGGCTATTTACTGCCTTGACACATGCATTCATATACATTTTACCTATGCATAAATGTAAGCAAACAACACACATCCCCCCCCCCATATATACATTACCAATATTGTACTGAAACACACATGCAAAACAAAAAAACATATATAAGCACTCTTATATACGGAAATCCAATCGAAACCCCATAGGGAAATGTGTAGGTTATTGTTACAATATCTGTCATCCATGTAAGAGAAACAGAAATGAGATGGGCATTAAATTTGCATACAGCCTGAAGCACAGAGGTTCCTGTATGTAGAGAGTTGATGGGCATATCTGGCAGGAAGATTCTGTCAGGATTAACTCAGGAAAAACACCCCCAAGGAGATAATTTGAAGACCGTGTGAGAATTTGCTTCAACACATGAAAATAAAACTTGAAATCCGTAGCAAAGGGTAATAACCAAATGTTAGCACAAATGCAACGGCAGAGGCAAGGGGATAATCTATTTTGGTTAATTAACACCAAGCTTAGCATTGTTAAAAGCAGCTTCCACTTGGGTCTCACAGCATTTACACAGACTGAGAAAAACAAGTGTATATTTACCAGCCTTACCCAACCTGGTGCCCTCTAGATGTTCTGGATTATAACTCCTATCATCTGCTTAGCCAATACAACAGTGCTGTGGAAGGCAGGCAAATGCAAATGTAAGAAAAGAAAAGGCAAAACCAATTGAGAAAGGAAATGGTTAGAATGATTCAAGATTTCACCATCCGAGGAGAAAAGTCAGGATCATTCCAAGAGAATCACTGTGTACTATCAGAACGCCAACACAGACAAGCAAACATAGAAATATGTAGCAGTCGGTGGCAGGCAGAATGTTCAAAATAAAGCAGTAAAACAAGTCTGGATTAACGAGACCTGCTTTTTAAAAACTAAAATGAATTTAGCAGGTGAAAGGACAGTCCTGCCTAATCTGGGTCTTCACACATAACTTCTTGGCACCCTGTTGGCATATTATTCAGTGTTGGGGTTTGAAGCATAAAGAATAATTGTCTACACATCAGGTGTGGGGAACCTCTGGGCCTCCAGATGCTGCTGAACTACAACTCCCATGAACCCCAACAAGCACGGTCAGTGACCAGGGATGATGGGACTTGTAACTTTTGGCCCCCTGGAGGCCCAAAAGTTATTTTTGCATTACTTTATCGTATATAGCCTATGTGGCAAAAAGAGACACTAACCCAAACACATTTGCTTGGCACAATTTTGTGACTCAAACATATGTAGAGTTGCCTTGGTTCATTTAACTCATACCTGTCTGAACCCTTGGAAAATCACTGTAATTTTGGGTACTTTCCCAGTCCTCCTACCAAAATACACCAGAAATTCCCAATGTGTGCCATCACAGGAATTCAGCTTGATATCAACTGTCAATACAAAATTTTTTTGGCATTTCACAATTTCTGATACTTCCGTAACTTAGGAGGTGTAAGATTAAAATAAATGGAAATTTAAAGCCTCGATGACTACAGTATGTTATTTGTATATATATATATACTTGTATTCTCAGAGCTCTCTGGAAGCACATTACATTTTCAGGCATCCACAGGATCTGTCTTCCTGAAATGTTAGTACAGTGCACAAGGATATCCAACAACTCTGACAGGAACATAAGAATTAAATAGTGTGCCATAGCAAGAATCTCAAAAGCAGAGAGCTGTAGTGTTCACATAAGACAGTAAGAAGATCCCTGCTGGATCCAGCTAGTGCCCTTTTTCTAGTTAAGCATTCTGTTATCATAGTGGCCAACAAGATGCCAGGGGAAGCTTGCAAGCAGGCCTGAGTGTGACAGAACTCTCTCCTCCTATGGTTTCTAGAAGCTGCTTTGTAGGAGCATACTGACTTCCAAGATAGCAAACAGTGGAATATACTGGCTAGCAGCCCCTTATAGTCTTATCCTCCATGAATTGGTCTAATCCTCTTTTAAAGCCACTGACGTTGGTTGCCTCTGGTCAGAATGTGCAACACATTGTCCCCAATACGAGACACAAAGGACTCACAGACCAAGCATGTGATCTGAGCATGTCCTGGGTAGCAGAACATATAGTCCTTTGCTCACATCCTAGCAAATGCTTGGAGTCATCCCTTTGTATATACTCGGGCATGTATGTATACTATAACTATGCCAGTAAAGTATCTGAATTGTGATTACAAGATGCACTGTGAAAACGCATCTAGAAAAAGAGAGGGGTTATTTTCTGTTGGAACAAGTATTTATTTGTTTTATTTTTATTTATTGAATTTATATACCACCCTATAACTGGAGGTCTCAGGGTGGTTCACAGAATAAGGTAAAAATATAAAACCACAAAATACTTAATCAGAATAAAAACAACTCAATAGCCCCCCCCAAAAAACCCACATTTGTTATGACATGTTTGCAAAGCATTTTGAGGATAAAATTGCTTGCATCCACCAAGACCCTTACTCTCTTGTTAGAGCAAATGAATCTCATGGGGTGTCCAGAGCACAGTCTAGTCTTGTTGGATGAGTTTCAGTTGGTAAGGCTCGAGGGTGTGGACAAGGTGCTCGGATCAGTCAGGGTGCCCCTCTTGGCTGATAAAAACTAGCAGGGAGGGAACAGCTGGCTGGGCCGGAAAGGTGAACTATGCCTCTTTATTAAGGTTACCAGATTTTTTTCAATGAATCCGGGTACACTTTTCAACTTCAATGGATTTTGTATGGGGGCTGATTTGTAAATCTGGGGACTTTCCCCAGGAAATGGGGACGTCTGGTAACGTTACTCTTTATCAGAGGGGGTGGTCCCTGCCTGTTTGAAGGAGGAAGTGGTAAAAACACTCCTTAAGAAACCTTCCCTGGAAAACCTAACTAACTACTGGCCAGTTGCTAATCTCCCTTTCCTGAGCAAGGTTCTGGAGCGAGTGGTTGCAGACCAGATCCAGGCGCTTTTGGAAGAAACTGATTTTCTCTTTTTTAAAAAAAAAATATTTTTTATTAACTGGCCAATCAAATCAAATTAAATCACATCACATAAATTCCGAATTACAAAGCCGAATTTTAAATTTTGTTGGGGGAACCCATATTTCAAGATCCGAAGGGGGATTCTGACCATCTTCTTGCTACTGCGTTAATGTCCAAATCAATCCAAATCAGTCCAAACAGAGTTCACAATTCTATCCAGTCTTATCTTGCTGTTTCCACATCACATCTTGTTCATATATTTTCTCTTTTTTCTTTATGATCTCTTCTGATAGTCTCCTTAAGCCGATAAACACCAATAATAATCCTGTGTGAATTTTCCATTCTTCCAATCCTCAAATCGAGATGGTTTCCATATATCATCAACTTCATAGATAACATCGCTCTTTCCATCATTGATCTCGTAAAACTGTCGCTCTTAAGTCCCTCTGAGGAGTTTCACCCTCAACATATAAACAGCTCTATTTCTCTATTTCTCCTCTCAGACTTAAGTCCTCCGACAGAACTTCCCAATATGGCGACGGCATTTTTAACTGCGTCATTCCAAAGCTCTTATACATTCCACGCTCTTCTTAAAACATGCTTTGGTTCGAAAGTTTATCTCCACACAGCCTTAAATCCACAGCTTAAGTCCTTAAAACGACAATTCTGACTCGTGAGGGGAGGGGATTCTTGTTTAATCACATAAGGAAAGAAAGGAAAGTTTTTCCCCCTCCCCCATCATTCATTTGCCATACCATATCTTGACATATCTTCTCATGTTTTATTCTTGTCTTGTTTTATCAGAGATCTCTTCTGTTAGCAATCTTTACTCCCCCTCCTTCCTTGAAATATGTGCATTCCTTCATCCAAATTGTTTCTTTTGAAGTTCTTGCAGCTAGTGGCGCGGATCAGGGATGGCGTCCAGGAGTGCCGGAATCCCACAGGAGGGCTTTGTGCCTAGTGCCCCCATCCCCACAAATTCGGGGGTGGTATAGGGCACAACAGGCAAGGGCAGTCCCCCCCCCACCATCCTGGGGGGGGTAGGGAGGCTAATTACTCCCAACATAGCCTCCAAATTACCTCATGTGGGTCGGAGAGATGTTATTGTCAGCCATCTTCCGATGCGCCCTCTAGTGGCGCCCCGGAAGAAACTGATTTTCTGGATCCATTTCAAATGGGGTTTAAGCCCGGTTTTGGCACAGAAACTGCTTTGGTTGCCTCTGCTGAGAGAGAGACAAGAGAAACATGTCCCTGTTAATTCTTCTCGACCTCTCAATGGCTTTTGATACCATTGGCCATGGTATCCTTTCGGAGCAGCTGTACGAACTAGGGGTGGGTGTCACTGCTTTGTGGTGGTTCCAGTCCTACTTGGAAGGTCCTTCCCAGAGGGTGTTGCTTGGGGAATGCTTTTAAGCCCAGTGGAATCTTAAATGTGGGGTTCTGCAGGCCTCAATCCTATCCCCTACATTGTTTAACATCTACACGAAACTGCTCTGGTTATCCGGAGGTTTTGGAGTACATTGTCACCAGTATGCTGATGACACTCAGATCTATTTCTCCTTTACATCTGTAGGTGAGGTAGTGGAAGTGCTGGACCAGTGTCTTGCCTCAGTAATGGACTGGATGAGAGCCAACAAACTGAAACTCAATCCAGACAAGACTGAGGCACTGTTAGAGGGTGGTTCCCTAAACCATGGGAGATCACTTGCTCTTGATGGGGTTACGCTTCCTCAGAAGGAGCAGGTTCGTAGCCTGGGGTTACTCCTGGATCCTTTGGTGTCACTCGAGGCTCAAGTGGCCTCAGTGGCCCAGACTGCCTTCTGTCAACTTTGGCTGGTGGCCCAGCTACGCCCTTTTCTGGAAAAGAATACCCTAACTACTGTTGTCTATGCTCTGGTAACCTCAAGGTTAGATTACTGCAATGCATTATATGCAAGGCTGTCTCTGAAGATGGTTTGGAAACTTCAGCTAGTGCAGAATTCAGCAGCCAGGTTGCTCACCGGAGCAAGAGGGTTTTAGCATATTACACTGATCCTGGTCCGACTGCATTGGCTACCAATTCGTTTCTGGGCCCAATTTAATGTGCTGGTTTTGACCTATAAAGCTTTAAATGGCTCAGGACCGCAATACCTCAAGGTTCATTTCCAAATGAACCTACCTGGACCCTGAGATCATCTTCCAAAACCCTTCTTTGTGTGCCTCCTCCTTGAGAGGTCCGGAGGGTGGCAACACAAGTACTCTACGTTTTACATTTGACTACTGACTTCCCTAAGGCCAGCCCTGGACAACCTGGTGAAGATAACAGCAACAACTACTACCACACCACATCTACAACACCTTCAGCCACACCATGCAAATGCTTCCAGAAGGGTAGCCATGCAAATCTGTTGTAGCAAAACCAGTGAAGAGTTTTGCAGCACCTTCAGAACTAAACACATTTATTATGGCATAAATTTTAGTGGACTCAAGTCCACTTCATCAGATGCATGACATGTAAACAGTAGGGTCAAAGTACACAGACTGTTGCATTTTTGCATTTCATTACTATTTGACCCTACTATTTGACCCTTTCTCAACACCCATATGTATATACATCTGCCAGTTGAAGATAACACTTCATGCATCTGATGAAGTGGATTCAAGACCATGAAAGCTTATGTCACAATTGTTTTGTTAATGTTTAAAGGGCTGCAAGACCACTATTTCAGCTAAATAATATAGGATCATAATATCACCTATGTTTTGCCACTGCTTAAATTACATCCAATTCTACATTTTCTACAAAGCACAATTGAGCCAGGGGCTTCTGAGCCCACTACCTTCGTACTGAAGCCCTCCTGCATCACCTGAAAAGTTGGAGCCTCTTCTGGACTGCCACCCAGTGCATATATGTTGCAGGCAGATGAAGAAAGCCGCAAAGCTTACTGAGCTGGCATAAGTGATTGGTAACTCTTTGAATCCTAGCAGCATTTATGGTTACCAACAGACCTCCCCCACCCCCATTTCTTTTTGCTTTGCCAAATTACTTGGCAAGGGCAGCTTTTTATTTACTTATTTTCAAAATTAAGAAACCTACTTGGCTTAGCTATTTCTCATGTAAATAAAAGCTTTATAACTTTGTAGACACACACACAAAAAATCATTATTGCTATAGCATATTGTATTGGGCGCTTTCCACAAGGAAGAAAAAATGAAAACATTGTGAAGATTTCATTATGTATAGATAGAAGATTCCTTTACATCAGTTTGTGTTCCTGTTCAATGGAGCCCAGGCATTCAACAGCTCTTATTCATTCTTTGGGGCCCTCTATAATGGAAATGGTCTCCCTTCTCTGACTAATAAAGCTATGAACATTTTTGTGAACACCAGTTGTTCTAACTTCGCTAGTGACAGTGAAAATTGGGGTGGAGGCAGCGGGGGGAGAAGAAAAAGAGAAAGGAGAACCTATCACATACACCCCCCAAAAAGGCAAGAGAGGCTCTCGTTGTTAACCTTATTGCATTCACTCAGATAAGATAGCATAATACTTTTTCTCGGTTTCTTTTATGCTTGAATTCCCTCACTAATTTTTCAAATTGCAAGGTTCACATTTTATAAGAATCCATGCAAACAGTGGTACAGCATACACAGGGGATCTATTTGTGCTCTTCGCCTTCAAGATAAAGATACCTTCTATTCTATTGAGACAATGAAAAGCTGAAAACTCCCATGCTGATAGCCTGAAATATTTTTGCTGCTACAGTGAGTCAAAGGTTAGCTCCCTCCCACCTGCATTTGACTTTGCATGTTCTAGTATACGCACAAATGCACAGATAATATGATTAGAAAACAGCTTGTTCATAGAAGGCTGTAGTGTTCCCTTCTCAAGTCTCCCATGGTGCAGCACACTGACAAAGGAATAATAAAGATGCACATTAATAGGCCTTTGTAAGTTTTTTTTTGAATCCCACTTAGTGAATTTCAATGAATTTTACACTCACAGCTGCCTTATGTTAACCAAAAAAACAAATGAATAAAAGGAAACTATTGTAATCGTTAAAGGCCATCTTCCTTAGAGACAAGATATAACAAATCTATGATAACTTCAAAACAGTATTTTTCTCTGCTTTGTTGTTAATAAAATAGAATAAAGCTCCAAATTTTCATTCAGGGAAGCTATGATTGCTAGTTAGAATAATAACTAAATCTCCTTTGGTAGCATATACTGATTATGGGTATAATGGATCTAAAAGAAAGTACGTATTAAGGGACAGAACAATCCCTCTAGTAAAAAAAAAGGCTATTTTGATGATTCAAAGTGCCACTGGTAAAGCCATGTGAACCTTGGACAAAGATGCACTCTGGTAGCTGGTGTACTGTTTACTAGCCATTCTGGGAAATTTTAAGACAATGCATCCCTTCTGGGAGAATTACGAACGTGCAAGCTTTGAATTATGTTGTTTCACCCTACAGCGGTTATTCACAGCATTTACCAGGGAACTCTCCAAACAGCAACTGTTATTCACACATGCTGCTAACTTCAGAGTACTAGTTAATAAATGGCGTAAGCGCCGTGCAGGGACCGCTTACTACTGCTATATGCCACTCTCATAAGAACCAATCCAGTTCTCACACAAGTTAATGGAAATACTGTAGGTGGCCGTGTCCGGAGATGAAAAGAAAAGCAAGATTAAGAGATTGAGACTTCATTTACCTCATTAGTGAGTTGAAAATAAAGCAAGCGCTGAATAGTGTTTTGTATAAAGAAGAAAATGGAATGCAGAACGTTAAGAGAGAACCCCACAGATGCATTTGTATCTGAAAAGCAATGCATTAAAAAAGAATTTTCTTTTCAGATAGCTTATCACTGTAACTTTCGGGATTTCAAATAGCATACTGGGCTTTGGTGCTGAGCTGAGGCTCCATCAGATCACAGAGGGAAAGAACAGAACACAACATCTTTGAAAGAGAGACCCACCAAGGCCAAGACAATATTTAGGCCACTTGTTGTAATAGCACAGATCATCATGAAAGTCTGGAAATTATGCAAATGTACTGCTAGCTAGGATTTAGGCTACCAAGATTAAATAAATAAATAAAACAGGCTGTACCTCTTTGAAAGATCATTGCTTTTGTGAGGCAACAGTGCTACCTACAGGCTCAAATGAAGAACAGCATTTAATGGTTATTTTGTTCAACAGACAAGACGGAAATTTTAAAAATCACCACAACGCCCCATATTAAAATATCGACATAGCAGATGTATAAAAGGTTTGTTTTGCTTATTATACACAGTTTTTAGAATGGCCTTATTTATATTTTTTGTCTAGCTCCCCATCCGAACATTTAAACTGTTCTCTCCCCCCACCCCCGTTAATCCAATATTAACACACATTTGCTTTTATGAGTTTCTCTTATTTTGCATTTTCTGTGCAGTTAGTGAACTCAAGGAAACAAGGCAAGCTAGCATTCTACAACAAAGATATAGGAAAGCTTAAAAATTGGGGGGTGGGGGAAGACACAGACACTCTTCGGCCGCTGGTGCTTACTGATCATGATCTAATGCTCCTACATTGAAATTCCATCAAGGAGAGGGGATGTAGTGGAGATGCCTGGCCAGAACTCCTCTTAACAGGAAAGTGAATGGGAAAATCACTTACATGCATAAGAACTCTACGAATATCTCAGCATTCCTGCAACTACAAAAGGTGCCTTTGAATCAGGCTAACTTCTAAATACTATCTCCTAGAATAGTTTAAGCATAATCAGGGCATCAGCTACACCTGTTTCAGAAAGACAATTAATGCATTGTACAGAATCACTACATTTTGTCATTAATGGACACAGTAGCATCTTAAAAATATTTCCAAACTACATATAATAATGAATTTTATTAAATAGTGGGCAGAATCTAAACGTGTTGGAGGCTTTTTGTGCAAATGATGAAGAGTGCTATCCGATGACAGTCATACTCAGAGTAAGCCCATTAAAATCAACGGGTGATATCCATTGTCCGTCATGCTCAGAGTTCAATGGGGGTCTACTCTGAATATGACTTAGCTGAATATCACCCAAAGAATTTACCCACTTCGTTAGTTTTCAACATCGGTACGAGATGGCTTTTCTCTGTAAAACAGCTGTGAGCTGAATTCAACATTTTCACTTCACATTTCTTATTCTATTAAATGTGCAAATTAACTATGTCAATACATATTACTGATTAAACAAACTCTTTTTAAAATAATTCAAAAGAACTATCAATAGGTTTAATATTTGTTTTAAGACTACTGAAAGAAAGAGTGCCATCTAAATGCAAACACTGCTGAATAGTTTTTTTTAAAAAAAACATTCACTTTATATTGCTGTAAATTTATTCTATTCAGCTTAAAAAATCAGGATGGAAAAGTGCAGATTTTTGACCTAATAATCTAATCACAATTTTAAAAAATGCTTTAGAAATATTTAAAGAACAAACTTTTTAAATAAAAAAATAAATAAATGTATTCATTATAATGAAATGATTGCAATTCGTAACTGAGAAATGCATTTTTACTTAATATTTAATTTTTAAAAATGCATTATGCCTACTTAGCAAAAACGTCTTTATGGGGCTGACTTTTTTAAGTGCCATTTTTATTTGTACTGTAATCATGGTGAATATATTTGGTGGGAGGCAATATTATAGGCTTTCAAGAGGACTGTATTAGAAAAAAACAATTCAACTGTATTGAAATTTACAACAATTTATAATTATTATTTTTTAAGGAAAATACAAAATGCAAAAATACAAACAAAAAAATATTTTAACAGATTTTAAAATGAAAAGGGCTAGTCTTAAAATGATCAACACAGATCCTTAAATTATACAGGAGAACTGTGCACACTGAAATACTAAGAGGAAAAGTCAGCCTCAAAACTGGATTTCACATGTGAACATTGATTCTTGGCCAATTACATATTTTTAGAGATTACTTCAGTGTGCTTATAAACTCTGCTGAAATTCTACATTAGTTCTCAGAAGCTCCATGTTTCAAAATGCGTATGAAATGAGACATGAATTATTTCCATATTTCTAATGACAACTCTGTCTTCCCACAAAATTTCTCTCTGCATAAAAAGAAGCATCACTACCTTTAAAAACTTTTAACAATGTTTCTTGAAAAATAATAACTAATGCATGGGTTTTCCAGAAGATTTCTGATCTTTAGCATTATTCAGTCTTTAAAATCCATAAAAGAACAAATACACAATTGAGATTGTCAATTATGAGTCATATGTTGGTGCAGAATGCTATACTAACCCCAAAAGATGAATTACTTGTCATAAAGTTATAAAGCCTTTATGAATTCGATGTCTCATTTTTATCATTTGTTCTGGTTATCAAGATTATTTTTAAACTTTCTTTTAAAATAGATGTCTTAAAGGTGAATAAAAGTGAAAACCCAAATATAATAAATCATTCTTTAATCTGGTTTGCCTATGCTGCTTTGTACTTTAAATCTCACTAAAATTGTGCCTCATCCATCCTGGACATAAAATGGTTTTTAGTGGTATGGCAATTAAATTATACTTTCTAACTTTTACAACAGAAACATATATAATGCCATTTTAAAGGATAACTTTTATTTCTAGATCTAAATACAGACAGCTTCAACATCATGGTAAATATGGATCCATTCTGTCAGTCAAGAAGCGCTTTTTGCATCTTGCTACTGACAGAAAAGGGCACAGAAGATGTGGCACGATTCTGTTCAGGCAACCAACACTTTTATTCTCAGTATACTGAAATCCCACATATTATAGGAGCTCTGGGTTGCACTTTTACTGCCAAGTCCCATTACTTACAGATCTAACTTTTAGTGGAATTTACTCCCAAGAAATTTTTCATACGGTTACAGATTAATAGTTTGGTCCTAAAATAAACTTCTAACCCAGAAATAATTACTCAAATACTCAGTGAGATTTGTTTTTTAAGTAAACGTTCACACCGTTACAGGTTGTTCCTAATCATGATTACTTAAAAGCAAGTCCCACCAACTTCAACAGGCTTACTCCCAAGTAAGTGTACAGAGAAATGCAGGTTCAGTCTTTTGAAGTGTACAAATCTCTATTATCTTTATTTCATAACCAGCAATTTCACACGAATCTTGGTTTACATATATTCTGCATGCATGATCCTGAAAACTATGGTGAAAAATGGCTGAGTTTAATTAATTGACTCTTGGGTTTAGCAGGTACAACTGTTCACCTGCCCTTCCTCTGACTCTCAGGGCTGCTTCCTGAAATATATAAGGTAGACTCCACTCACAAATATCTCTCAATAAATTTAGTAGTTTCACTTCACAGTCGTACTTAAAAAAAAAGAAACTAAGACAACTCAGCAACACACTTTTCATGAAGATAAAGTATTCTCTATACTATTTGTTTTGTCTTGTTTTCTATATGAATAAACTGCTATGGTGAAGTCAAGATGTATTGTTAATATTAGATACAGAAGGCGTTTTGAATGAGCCAAGTAAAATAACCCAGTGAAACACTAAGGAAAATATTTAGCTTCAAATATTTTCTCTGAGTAAATGGGAAATTAATGCGCTGATGCATTTTAACTGCATTTAAAGTTGTATTTTTAAAAAATAAAAAGTGAAATAGTGAAATCAGCAGCTACTTACTAAATGAATAAACTAAAATCATAGCACAAAACAAATCAATGTTCAGTTTTGGGAATGATTAATTTGGTTTAGTCTGTGCTGTAATCCTTGGCTAGCTAGAAACACTAAATGGAAGATTATAAGCCTGTTTACTTTCAGGAAATTTGTGATTTCACTAAGTGAGCAGAGCAGAACAGACAAAATCCTGCTTCTTTTAGACTACATTTGAGTAAAATACAAGGCAAGCATTTAATGTTAAGGCTGTAACTAAAACATTTCCCCTATAACCCAGACTCTGATAAAGCAGTTCCTTAGAAATATAATGGTTACAAATCCCTTTTATGGTTTTAACAAACCCTTATTTCCCCTGCTCTGCTACATACAATGTAGAGCCTATTTGCATCTATTCAGTACTACATTACAGATAAAGTTACAGCAAATTTGTTTTCCTCAAAAATGCAGTGAAGCCTAATATCCCTTAAGTAACAACAGACTTGTCTTTCATTTAAAAGAGAACTGGCATAATTTTCTCCCAGAAACAAACTACTTCCCTGACAATGGCTCTGTTCTTAAAATTCTGAATGGGACACAGCTCAATTTGCAGGTGTTCAGGTAGAAAGGTGGAAGGGTATTTGACCCCGATCGGGTAATTGTTCCTGTGGTAGGTAACTCCATCCAGTTCATTGATATCATTTTGGTAGTACTAGATAGGGCTGCCAGAGTTTTCAATTGTGAATTGCATAGGCATGCTCAAATGATCCATAGCTGAAATGGATACATTTTATAAAGGCTGATAGTAAGATGATATACAGTGAACAACAACTGTAGCATTAGGACACATAAAGAAACAACGCATTCTCATAACTCAGTTGTTATTAGTTTCACAGTTCTTTCTAAGCTTTGAAAATAAACAGGTTTGAATACTGCACAATGCATCAAAAATGCTTAATTGCTATCAGCCACAAAAAAGTGTTAGCATTTAGCTAGCCAAATTAATTTTTTGGTTGAAACTAAATCTGTGAAGTGTTATAAATTCATGGTTAGAAATGTGACAATTTACTTAAAAGTTGAGTGCTAAGAGTACTGTTAATGAGTCCTCACACTGTTAATTGTTAACATTATGTAACATTGTGACATTTTTTATTAATTCATGTTTTCTATGCTAATAGTACAACACGAGGGAGGCAGACTCCTTCTCAAATCTGCAGTCATCTTAAGCATATAGTGGGTTGTTGTTCTTTTGCATTAGAGCTTCTTTCAGTCAATACAAATTCTTGCAGACTGTTTCATCAAGAATTCCAATAATCCACAATTTATCAAGGGAGTTTAAATAATAATTATTTGTACTTCTAATAGGCTTTGTTTTAAACTAGAGCCATTGTACGCTTGCCAATTTGGTTGGTGTAGGCACACAAGCCTCCTCCAATTCCTGGGTTTTTTTGGAGGAGGGGGGAAGCAACAGATTTTACTATCCCATCATAGCTCTGAAAGCACTCCAGTGTGCAAGTTTTGCCTTGATCTTATGCACAACAAGTGGAAGATTGCAGAGAAGGAAAGAGTGAAGGGTTGGGAGTTGCACAGCATTATGGCAGGAAAAGTGGGGAGGAAATGAAGCTAATGAAATGTTGCTAGCTAGCTAAACCACCCTGGCAGGGATGATGTGGAGAGAATCCCTGGGATTAAACACTACACAGAATGAAAGAGAAGACTCTCTTCCCCCACCCCACCCATTATAAACAGGCAGCGAAGAGAGAGGGAGAGAGATGCTGCCCACACACACTGCTTTCATTAACAGAGAAAAGTTGGTGACAATCTTATAGCAGAGTAATATGCATTACTTATTGACATGTGACATAAAGATTCTTATGGAAGAAAAATTAGGAGGAGGGGGGCTGAAATTGATCCAGTGGTTGTACACACACACACACACACACACACACACACACACACACACAGCATTTACTTACTTGCTTAAGTTTACATGGGGAAACACAAAAGCTGTTCAAAGCAAAATTCTCAAACAATCCAAAACACAGAGTACGGCAATGCCATTATGGATTTTCCTTGTAGGCCAACATGAATACTTTGGATTTTTATCAAATGTTGCATTTTACTAGGAAGTCAAATACATCCTAGAATGGATTCTACACATTTCTTCCATATGGGGGAATATTTATGTTGTAAGTAATAAATATGCAGGATTTAACTGATACAAGATTAGTCAAAAAGAGGTGGGGGTTTTTAGCTTTATCTTTTTAATGAGGCAGAGAAAACTTGAATTGGCCCATTAATGACTTATTTCTAGTTAAGGAAGGTGATCCATTATAATATGAATACAGACATGCCTAATCATGTTGACAATATAGTTCTGGAAAGCAATAAAGGCTACTGTGAGGTAGACATTAATTGCAGTTTCACTGTATTCCAATTTTGCATTGCCCTTTAACAGAAAGTTCACTTTTTCTGAGCTAATGACTGTTAGGGTTTGTTTTTAAAAAATGTATCATGAATTTGATCAACATTCTGCTTTGTAGAGTATTATATGTACTCTTCTTCAAATGCATTAATGATTATAAAATGTAGACCTTCAGTTCTGAAAACATCCACGAAACAGCATTTCCCACCAATTCTACAGAAAAATACTTCTGAAAGAAATCTCCATTTCAGGCAAAAAAAACCCCCACAAAACCACCTCTAATCATCCAGATTCTCACACTGTAAATTAGATTACTCTCTTCTGGAAGGAGATTAATTTCAAATCTGCTGTCCAACAACATCCAGTTGGGTGCTTGCTTTGAATAACAAGGCAAGATCTACTCTTTCTCAATGGTAACCTAGCTCTAATGTCTAATTTAACACTGAGAACTGCACACATCTAGTTTTCAAGAGCAAAAGAATATTGCCTGTCCTAGAGTCTTCTCTAAAACTTTCGCCGACTACTTATTTAACTCTTTAATTAAGGAATCTAGGCAAACATACAGCCTAGATTGCACTCTGTTTTTAATGAAGAATTGTTGTCAGTTGGAATTGCACCTGCTGTCCAAAGAGTCAACACAAAAGCAGCCCTTGGAAATGTGAAAACAAATGGGGAAAACGACACTGTTTGTGAGGGACATCAAAGAAGACCGGGTCAGTAAAGCAGTATTGGCCTAGGGCAACAAGTAGATGAGCCTGAAAAGGGACACAGAAAGACTTGGAAACAGAGGAAGGGGGGCTTTCAACACTCATGTTTACCTGTGGTAGATGTCCTAAACGGAGAATCAAGATAATTCTTTCCTTCATATATAAGGAAACTGATCTGATGCACTAGTTTGGCAGAGAGGAACATTTTGAAAAACTGAAGGATAAGTAAGCTCTTCCTTGGCTGCACCCTTGATATTCCTTTTTTTAAAAAGTTGACTGAGCATGTTTCCTATTCCTAAACCAAGCAGGGATTTCATATTAAATATACATTTCTCTATCTTACTGTTTTGCATTCGGTTGGAATATTTAGCTATTAAGCACGCTTATTGTTGGATGGGATCTTTTATTGTACAATCACTATATGTATGATCAACTGCAGATTAAAGTGATGTAATTACACAGGAAATAGCTTTACACATTCCATATGCAAAAGTAATTCCTTACATGACACGTTTCAAAACTGTTTCCTTGCTAGGTGTCTACTTGCGTTATTAAATACTCTTTAATCAAATAAAATACGCCACATCTCCCATTTATCCTACTTTATAAATTATTACTGATCATTGTCTAAAAGTATGAAATCATGTATTTCCCTGGTCTAAATTGCCTCCTTTACCTAGTGTTACCCACTGGGGGAAAAAGGTTTTTGTCTTTCCCCTCTCAGAAAGGCTAACAGTGATTTCTAGGGGATGACAAGGGTTTAGATCAGAAAAAAATGTTTGATTCTGTACCAGTAAATCTATGGTGCAGAACAAAGATTTATTTAAATAGTTGATTCAGGGGAAAAATATAACCACTCCCCCCCCTTTCTTCTTTCTCCCCTCCCTGTCTGCAGCCGCAATGTGTGAAATGGCACGGAATTCTACTGCCCAAAGTCAAATATCCCACTAGGCACACCAAAGTTGTTGAGAATACCTCTACAAATCCTGCCATTAAATACTGCTTTGTTTGTGCATGAATCTGATCATTTACCATCCATGTTAGGTCACTGGCACATAATTTACTGAAGGAAAAAGAACTTCTGTGCACTTCGCTTGCACCGTGAAGCAAACTGCAGGATTCTTGCACATTTTGTTTCTGTCATGCCTAAGAAAACGTCTAGCAGAACTGGGGGGGGGGGGGGATAGGGCATTTAAATACTGATCAGGATAAAATCAGTATGGCAAGGGGGGCTTTTTTTCAGCAGGAATTCACCGGAACTCAGTTCCAGCACCTCTCAGGTAGGCACCATTGCTGTTATAAGAGAACAAGGGAGGTGTTCATGGTGAGTTTCGGCACCCCTTTTTCTAGAAAAACAGAACTGATGGCGAGCCATTTTCTTCAGCTTAAAGCCGTGTCTCCAAAGAGTCCTCCTGTCTGAGAGCAGATAGCATTTCTATGCGAACACAGGTGTGTGCATTACCAAGCCCCTTCCAATATCTCCCCCTTTCTTGCACTGGAGGAGCCTCTGACTCTCACAAGCTTTTCAGCTAACACACATGGTGGTGGAAAGGGCAATGGCGAAAATGTTAAATGGTACGTGCAACCCTTTAGGAATTATCTTCTGTCAGATTATGCAGCCCAAAGCTATACCCACGTTGCATCATCATGAAAACTTTCTATAACTGAAGGAAGGACTATTATATAGCAACTGATGCATGTCGCTTGGTCCATGCTCACAGCCCAGAAGACAAGAGAACTACCACTGCTGTTGTGTCAGAACAGTCTCTCTTGGAAATCCCAAGGAAGTCAGCCATGCACACCTGGCTCCTATAGGCTTTCCAGAGCAATACCCTGCCCAATCCCTTTCCTTCACCACTGCAGCCCCCACTACTTCCCACCAACCGCAACCTTATCTCTCAACTGTTAATAGGAGAGCATTTGCCGCACTGTGGCTTTGACACAGCAGTTAAACATGCTCTCTTAAATTTAATGTTTCTAAAGTAACTTTCAGAATTTTAAAAGAATTTTCAGCTATGGTGATAAAGCCACTGCAGCACAGGCACTCAGTCTCCTGGGACACCTTGCCCAGAGAGAGGGGAGACTGAAGCTGGGGGCACTGCCAGTACTGACACTGCATTAAAGGTAAAGGTAAAGGTACCCCTGCCCGTACGGGCCAGTCTTGACAGACTCTGGGGTTGTGCGCCCATCTCACTCAAGAGGCCAGGGGCCAGCGCTGTCCGGAGACACTTCCGGGTCACGTGGCCAGCGTGACATCGCTGCTCTGGCGAGCCAGAGCCGCACACGGAAACGCCGTTTACCTTCCCGCTGGTAAGCGGTCCCTATTTATCTACTTGTGCCCGGAGGTGCTTTCGAACTGCTAGGTTGGCAGGCGCTGGGACCGAGCAGCGGGAGCGCACCCCGCCGCAGGGATTTGAACCGCCGACCTTTCGATCGGCAAGTCCTAGGCACTGAGGCTTTAACCCACAGCGCCACCTGCGTCCCTGACACTGCATTAGTGACGTTAAAAAAAGTTAAATGGGTAAGTAGGCAGGGGTGAAGAGGGGCAGCAGCAGTAGGGGATAGAAGCTATGCCTGCCTCACACAGAACAGTATCTCACATTGGCTCTGACAATAGGAACAAAAATATTGAATGAGTTGGCCTTACTCAGATACCTCAAAAAACGGTTAGGAAAATCCAAAGATTATTATTACTACAGGGTGTTTTGTTTTTACTTTCAAAAGTAGTTTTTAGAAGAATATAAGCTACAGTAGAAAGGAGAGCACTGCATAACTTCCCCAACTGAAGAGGAAAATGTAGGAACCATTTTTGCAAATGCTGTTTGTTATTTTGAGCCATGTTAGAATAAATGAACTCACATTTCCCAAATTTGGGAACATCACCTACTTTCAGGACTGCATATTTCCTTCTAAATTTCCTTCTAGATTCATGTTCAGTGCTTCCCCCAGTAAAATGTGTGTTTCCCCTTTAGCTATTGTGTTATGAACTGCACAATGTAGGCTAACAGACATGTGATAACATTCATCTTAAACTTTTCATTAAACTACCAAAATTCAAATCCTACCTTTTTGTGCACTCTGACATTTTTGTCTGGCATTTTCATTAATTTTGCGACATACATAAATGTAGCTGAAATGTTAGCTGATCAATACTTTGTCTCTCTCTTGTAGCACCGGAGCGCATTTCCCCGAAGACCACACACAACAGTACAGGAATTAAATGTGTAAAATATCAAATGTTAATGTTAACATAGCAGTACTTACTGTATAACAACTGAAAAGGCTAAAACAATTCAAGCTGGATAAATGGTACCACAAATTATCCACAATCATATATAAAGATTAAAGTTTGTCCTGCAAAATAATTCACTGACTCATGTTGAAGTGTGTCCTTTTACTGATAGCTTAGTTGTCCAATTATTTTTTGGCTCATTAAAGTAAGAAGTGACAGTGAAAGAGGTTGCATATGGCCTCTCATCTCCTGCCCTGTATCTCCCTGCAATTGCCCACATCCACAGGTGCTTGAATCAAGGGCCCTGAGAAAACGAAACCCAATTTAGAAAGCATTTCAGTATCTTCATTAGGTTGTTCTAAAGACAAACCTTGCCATTTCCACAGTTGAGAAAACTGCATAAAGTATTTCTGTAATAATCATTTCTTGCTAAAATTATGTAGGAGTAATGCAAACTGATTAATTTAAGCACCGCAATGCATTTGATAGAACAGCTCATGAATGAAATATTCAAGTTGCTTTTACTTATTGTCTTCTCCAAGTGTTGGAAACAAAGGGTGATATCCAGTTGTGCCCAACCGCAGGCAGAACAGATTTCTGCTTGTGCAGCCCCCTGTCCACCTTCAAAATCTGATCCAGAGGGCAGGGCGACAGTCAGGAACAGAAGAAGCCCTGTTGCATGCACTATGTTGGATTTCACCCAAATAAAATATAGAGTAGGCAATAGCGATATTAAAATAGGAAATCCGGTGGTTTTCAGCATCTCCCCCCAAAAGTGCTACAACATTTAAATCTCATATACTATGTTACAATAAAGGGACTATTTAAATCCAATTTTCCTTAACTCAAACCTCAAGATGTGCTCCTTTAGTTTGCACAACTGTACCCTTAAGGTTACATTCCTGGAGCTAATCAATCCACCTAAGATTCATAGATTTCACAGGGACAATGTGGAACTGTATGGAGAGCTGCAATAATAATAATAATAATAATGATGATGATGTACACGTTGCGGTTTTCTGACAACACTGTAGGTTGTTGAGTTCTGGTTTACGATCTTGGTCAAAACTCTAGGGTATACGCTGCCATGCGCTATCTGCCTCTATTAAAAGAAACCACTCAACAAGGTATAAAGAGGTTCTAAAGACCACGGCATGCAAAGATGAAAGTGTTTAATTTTTTAATCTGCCTGTCAACTTATGTGTCTTTCACAAGACCCACTCAGCACTTCTGCCTAGACCAACACAGACAACCTACATATGACATCAGAGGCTGTGGAAGACAGATGGGCTGTGATATCTCCAATGCCACGCTGTGACATCACAGCAGATTACTTAATAGGTTCAAAAGAGGCAGGGCAGGAACAGGGATCAGAAGAGACTTTATTGAAGATTAAAAATACAGTCCATTGCACCGATGGACTTTAGCTTGTCAGTTCTGAAGCAACAGTGCCTGTAAAAGGACAGGCAGCATCTAAGAAAGAACAGGTCGTTACTCATTCATGTTCATTACACCTGAGGCACAAAGATGATCCTACAGTAGATCTTGAATAAGATTCTAAAGGGCATGTATAAACCATAAAAATATTTAGGATAGGTGGATATATTTGAGGAGCGGGGGAGGGGGAATACAATTTAATTTTCTTTCATAGTAGTTTTGTTTTGACTACAGCTTTCTCAAGAATGGTGGCTTTCTCAAGGCACGGCTTGCACCATTATTCATAGCCTCCATTGCTTGGTAAGTCCCCCCAAGACAGGGCCATTTGGGGGGCCCAGTGAAGGCACTCTGGCCAAGGACACCTCAGACCTGGTCCTGCGGAGAACAAGAGGGAGATGGCAGTCGCCTCTACTTCCTGCCTTTGGGCATCGCATGGGCATCTGCTTGCCCACTATTGGAAGCAAGATGCTAGAGGACATGACTGTGCTCTCATCTAGAAGGTCACTTTTGGGAGCGTCGTACAGATTTCAAAGTCAACTGCTTTTCTTAAAGTGAATTTAATCCCACCTAAACCCAGTTTTCTACAACATCAAAGACAGTGGGGAGGGATTCAACTGATGGTCCCTTTTTGCAACTGCTTGGCAGTCTTCTCTGTGCTGATCAATGAAGAGGGAGGAATCCAAAAGGATCCTGTGCTGCTGGTGTTTTCCCCTTGCTATTCGGGGCTAACAGAAGCTCCAGGCTGCTACAGCATGCAAGAGCTATCAATTTAATTCTACCCAGCACCCTCAATGCAGAACCACTCTGGAACAATGCTGCATTTGAAGTCATTAGGGAAAGATTAAAATGACACTTCCTCACTGCAGTCACTTGGAATTCTTCTCAATGCCAAGCAGCTAAAGGACTCATCTGGCCCAATGCATAGGTATCAATGCATTTGCCTGACTGTGCTATGTGCTGATGATGACCTGATTCTCTAGCCCCTGGTATTCAAAGCATGCTGCCTCTAATCATATGTACTGCTTTGGGCACATTTATGTGGAAAAGTAGCATACAAGTTTAAATAATAAAAATAAAATAAAGCCAATAATTGCCATGAGGGGTATATCCTGCAGAATAAAGTTTGTTCCTGTATCAACATATTGGTTCTGTTATTAAGCTACACCTTGTATTGTCTAAAGAAGTAATGTTACAGAAGCCATATGGTCACACCCTTTATTACTCCAGCTCAGGAGACCACAAGGGAGAGGATGCCCTATACGAGTGCTTCCCTTCATCAGGCAAAAGGAACATTGTGCCATTATGTCACAAGCACCTCCCAGAGCTAATGCAGGAAGTAAACACACAAAAGCAGCAGCATTTTGAGTAAAGTTATTACGCAATGGTTTCTGAAACTTATGTATACAGGCATAACCTTTTATCAAGGCTCCTGGAATGTCTCTTATCACATTTCTCAGATCTTAAAATTATCAGTTGTCTATCTATCTATCTATCTATTTATTTATTTATTTATTTAATTTCCGTTTCACCCTTCCTCCTAAAGGAGTCCAAGATGACTAACGTAAAGAAGTTGCAAGCTTTTGGGGCCTCTGTTTTTGTTCCTCAAAATGCTCCTATTTGGTGTCGTGGCAAGGAAGTGAAGACACAGAAGAAAAACGTCTATGTTAAGACATCTAGAAGAAAATTGTATTAAACTGACACACAGAAAATACTGGGTGGGAAATTCTTTTGGATGGAGGCAGATCTGGTGGATATGTATAACATAAACAACTGAGGATCCATTTCTCACACAATCAGATATTTCATCTAAGGCTGGCAGGTATGAATGGCTTAGGTTTAGAATCTCATACCCAAAGAATGACATATTAAAGGTCCTCAATGTTGGCATGGGACATGACTGCAAAGGAGTTGAACTTTGTTCCTACTGTGAAACAAGTGCTAATGGCATCACCCATCTGCAGCAACCACATTTGCCAGTGTTGTTAACTTGGGGTGACTGTAATAGCAGAGGGATGGGGAATATGTGATGGGGAATACACAGTTGTTCTATAATTTGTTATTAATTAGTTGAAAATTGGTCCCACCAGCATGTAAAATGGCAGTATGTGTGCCATACTGTCTTGCCACCAAGTACTAAGTCATCTTTTGCAAAGGGATCAAATACTTATTTCACTTACTATAATGCACATCCATCTCCGTCTTCTGTCTTCTGTGTTTCTGGGGGTTTTCCTGTTGTTATTCTGTCTCTCACAGCTACAATAAACCTACCATTAAAATTATGGACTGGTCATTTCTTCGTCAGAGGGCAAATGGGTAAATTTAGAAGGGGGTCAAATACCTTCCCCCCCTCACTGTATATGTGTATGCAAGTATGCCTATACAGAGCTTATTTAGGATCAATACACCTGCTTACATTTATAGATTATCATTGGGAGCATGGCTATGATGCCATGGTGAACTCAAGCACTTTGAAGTTTCCTATACCACTGGAAATTGGAGAGAAGAATGTACTGGCATCAAACTTCCTGGAGTTTTAAGGTTAGGGTATTAGAGGTCACTGATTGTAGAAGAAGGCCAATTCTAGGAAGCCCTGGATGTTCTAATATTGGCTTTAAACTACAGATTGATTATTAGGTATTGACTGTGATCTTTCATGTATGTCCTATTGATGAGACCATTACATTTATTTATTTTTTTTGTATACACATATATTAATATTAAGGTTAATATCATACCACAAAAGCAGCAAGACTCCTTGGTGGTGAATCCCAGTCAAAGCAACTGTTTATATAGTAGGCGGCATTTACAAGAACCATGACACAACGCTTCATTCGCATGAAGTTCCTTAGAAGAAGCTGGAGGAAAGAAACGTAGAATGTGTCGGCTCAGTTTGTGCATTTTAGCTATGAAAACGGCTCACAACACATTTCAACTGAAAATACTGTTCTGTACAGACAATATTTTGTATTGCAGTAAAGGGGAAAACTCATTATCTAGATATTTATCAGTATTATCAGTAGTTGTAGGCTTGCACTGTTCTGCTGTACAGAATGAAAATAATTTAAATGACAGTACAATTGTACCTACTGTTTCCTTCCCAATCTTTAAGCACGCTCTAAGAACTGAGATCCAGAGATTTAATATATCAACCTAGTTTTTTTTGCACTGGAGTTGGCTGAATCAATTTCTGATACTAAAGAGATGACTGCTGAGAAACCACGTATGCAGGTCTGAGTAATTATCTCTGAGGAAACTGAAGTAACTTTTCCCATGGAAGCACTACAATACGTTTCATGAAAAGGATGAACAAGTAGATTTTTAAGGAATTATGTTTTAAAACGAATAGTTGAGTACCACGAAGTTCATTTGGAGATGAACTCACTAACTTTTACGAAACTTACATTTTACAGTATTAGGTTATATTCACTAATTCAAGATCTCGGATATTTAAGAAAAGCACTTGCTCTAATGAGATTCTTATACTACAAACCAAGGTTTGATAATATTCATTGATTAGTAATAGTCATAAGTTCCTTGCTACTATTTTTCTGCACATGAGTCTAGCCATTTCTGAGCAGCACCTATACATCTGGAAGAATAGGTATTGTATACTCCCCCCCCCACCGCAAGGCACGCCTGCTTACTTTCTGATAATGGAAGTGTTATATTGCTGCTTATAAAATCTCTGTACTGATGATTTCATGCAATAATTAAAATACTAAAAAGCACACAAATAAGAGTCTACAAAGAAGAGTTGTTTAGTGTTTGACTCTTCAGAAGGAAACATGAACATCATGGCTGCAAGATTTTAAAAATTATTTAAGTTGAAAGCATTCGGTAGGACTGCACTTTTGAAAACAGTTATTTGCAGCAATTAGTTAGTAAACATACATGAAAAAGAAGAATCTTGTCAATCATGTTGCAGAATCAGAGGAATTTTATATATTTGCCTGAGTTAAGTTTCTAATAAGTACCTTAAAAGGAGAACTAAGAGAACAATAGGCTGATACATACCATAATCCAAAACAATATGGGAGTTCCTCCAGGTCAAAGTTGGCCACCAAAATTTATGCTAGACTAAGTTTACAGCCACCTGTACTATAACCTGATACATGGGGGCAGACTGACAACTTTAATTAGAGTTATCATGCACACATTTTACAAATAACTAAATCTGGCAGAAAGGGATTTAGAAGACTTAAAAATCTGCATTTGTGCAAATTTTATTTGATAACTCCAGATAAGGTTTTCAATATAAATGAAATGTGCTATTCTCTTAGCTATCAATGCTTGACAAAATACAGTCATAAGGTTTCACTTGATATTCTGTCTATTGGGAATAAATAATAGTTTCCAACTCTTTACCTGTTTAGAAATTCTGTTTTCTTCTTCAATATACTTCTGTTCTTTGGGCATTAACGTTCGGAAGCTGGCTTTCACCTATATATCAAAATATATTGTTTAGGAACTGAGAACTGCACAAATATATATAGAATCATCACTGTAGCATTTCAAAGTCATGGGGCCAAGACTATAATCCAGAAATGTGAGGCACAGAAACTTATGCTTGTGTATACATTAGCAGCAGTAGTAGCAAAGTGGGTGTCTCAGCCAGTGGCAGAAGAGCATTCTGCAGCATACATCAAGGTTTAGAGAAAATGAGGAATGACAGAAATTCTCTACAAATCAGGAACAAAAGCTTTCATGAAACTGAACTCTTTAGCAGTACAAAAAAGGCAAAGTTAAGACTTACAGCATTAAAAATCACATCTATTTCAAGATAGATGACCCCCTTTGTTGGCCCTGTCAGCTGCTTGTTTTTCAAGACGTAGGCTTTCTGTTCACCATTTTGAATCTGCGGGAAAAGGACATGACAGCCGTCTGTCTCGCAGTCTCCACTGAATACACTCCCTCAGTGACCTTTGACCCCCAGCTGCTGAAACTGACAGAGAACCCAAAACAACTGTGGCAATTCTGACAAGTACCTGTTCATTACCAGGACCAAGTCTGTCAGGAAAAATTAACTATCATGGGATTCAACATGGCCGTGAATTGAGTATGTTAAATTTTTTAGTGTTCTTATTACAGACCTTGGTTGAAAAATGACAGACAGCCCTGATTTTTTTTTTCCATGAGCATAAAAATATACAGAGCAGTGCATTAACCAAATAATAACAATAAACTTACAGACAACAATGGTATAGCCACTTTGCCCAGGAAGTCAGCACTCCGATCTCGGTCTTCGTCATAAACTGTCACTTCAAGAATTGAGTGGATATCCTTAATATTGCTATGAAAGGGATAGGGCAGAACAGAGGTAAGAAAGTCACCTAACTGAATCATTATCAATGCAAATGCATTAACAAGTTAGAGGAAAATGAAAAACTGTGTGAATTTTTAGAAGTGTGAACTAGAAAAAGGGAGTTAAAAAGAGGGCATGAGTTGAAATAGAAATGTCCAGGAATGCAACGCAGGCATGATACCGATCATTTCATGACTGGGCATGCATTATACAACCTACAAGAAGCACAAGAAAGCCTTTCATTAATACTTACCCTGATTTAGTGTACTGAATAAGTGATACGTTTGCAGAGTTAGAAAGTAAGATTGCAATCAAAAAGCACTTGAAATTTAAAATGGACATGACCAGATCCTTGGTGGGTTTCATATAGACACCCCCCCAAAAAAAACCCCAATCAAATTGTCGCCACCAGATTTAGAAGCCATTAAGATGTTTCCAGAGTTCTCATTTTCTCCATTCCTTAAACTGCTACAGAGTTTCAACTTTCTGGTATTAAATTGTATGTCAGCTAGGCTGCATTCAGATGTAAACATAAATCATGGTTTAGTAGGGAAAAAATGTTAGATCTAGCCTGCTACCAGGTTCACACACGTCCCCCTTCTCTTTGGTTGTTTAGCCTGTTGCACTCGGGCAAGTTACAGTATATGAAATCCTAAACTGTGTTTAGTCTTAATTACGATTAGTAAGAAAAAAACTTAGTTTCCTAAATACTAGAAGCTGGTTTGTTTTCATTAACTATAGCTAAGCTCGACCATAGCTTGTCCACATTCAGATGACATTGCAAGCCACAGTTAACCTAAGATGGAAGTAAATTCTCCTAAAGCCCGCATGGCTGTGCCAGAGGAGGGATGAAATATGCAAGCCTGAAGATTTGTAAGGTTCAGTCTTTCAACCTTTAAATATGGTTTAATTATGAGTTAGTTGGCATGCAGTGCTGAGCCAAACTATGGCTTAGCGTGAATGAGAGAGGGTCCCCAAAGAAGAGATTATGCCTGATGCAAGCCTCTTCTAGACCTCTTGCGGCTACGCTTCTTCTCCATACAAACCCCAAGAATAAGCTTTAGTTCCAAGATCATGGTTTGTCTAGAGAAGGCATGACCCCAAATTTGGATAACTAAGTCAAACAATGACTTAGCTTACACCATCAGGACCAGAGGAAGAACAAAGCAGCTGCATGGAATTTTCTTCCCAAGAGCAGGCATAGGCAAACTCGGCCCTCCAGATGTTTTGGGACTAACTCCCATCATCCCTGACCACTGGTCCTGTTAGCTAGGGATGATGGGAGCTGTAGTCCAAAACATCTGGAGGGCTGAGTTTGCCTATGCCTGCCCAAGAGCCTGCATGTTCACGCTAAACTATAGCTTGGCCCTTATGTCTAAACAAGCTCCATGTATACTTTTATAAATATTTAGCTGCTACTGATATTTACTTTGGAAAAACAATTAGCACTTCATATCCAGGTAATACATAGAGGAATGTGGCATAATCAACTTTGAAAAATATATACAAGTAAGGAGTGGGGCAAAAATCAAAGATTAAAGATGTGTGACTCATGATATACTGCATTCAAGATAATTTGCAATAGTTAACTGAGATGTTATATAATGAAATAATGGGGCTTGATTGTTGGAACTTTCGCATATAAACAAAATTCGCAATGAATGCAGCATATTTTGCAAATACACAGAATACTGAATGGGGATGCACCCCTTAATACACATCTCTTCACCCTGGAATTGAATACTTGGGGTGTATATTTTTTACTCACCTTATTTTTTTATTGTAAGGTGTTTTAGACAGTTTTAGTATTCTGTTTTAATGTTATACCCCGCCCTGGGACCTTAAGGGGAAGGGCAGATAATAAGCAAACAAACAAATAACAATAATGATAACAATTAAATTGATAGTTTATTGTTGTGTTTCTTCAATCTCACAAAGAAAGGGGGGGAAGGGGGTTAAATAGATCTTACAGGCTACATAGTAAGTATTAACTTGGTTCTTATAAAACCAAAAATGTAGAAGGAGACTGCCTAAACACACGTAAGACTAAAGCTTCCAGCTGGGAACATTTAGTGGATAGTGAAGCAGCAAAAACAAACAAACCTGAAACAGATTTACTTTCTCTTTGTGTTGTACTGCAATTGGAGCAGCCATAGAAAAAGAAGATGCTTGATTCTTTAATTTTTAAATGTTTCAAAATATTGCCACTGAGAAACTATTAAGTACTGAAGTAATTTTTCCATCACAAAGAATGTTTCATAAATAGAAGTTTCACAGAATTCTAAAGTTGTAATGCAACTCATCTAGCACAGCACCCCGATGCTAGAGAAAACCCCTTTGATTAGGGCTTTTAATCTAAAATATCATCTTCAATCCAACAGACTTTGGAGATCAGGAAATTACAAAAAGGAAAGGAATGAGCATAATTAATAAGAGGGGAAAACTAAGATCTTCCAGAAGAATAAGCCTCTTAATATTCTTTCCTGTATCCAGCTCCCATTCATTATGTGAATAATCATAGTAACAGAGCTGAGGGGTTGTGTGCCAACAATCTGCTGTTCAGCAGACTGTGTAGCTCAACCCTCTGTCACCAGGCAGGGTTTCACATGCTGTACTACTGAGCAGTGGCTTTCACCTATAATCACGACAGGCCTTCATTTCCCCCCCACAAACCACTGACTTAGTAGAGACAATGAGAATTTCATCCTGCTCACCTTTTAAAGTTAATAAACCAAATTCACACCTCCAGGATAAATGCACCAAGGAAAACAATATATAAAAGTTCCAATAATATTTCCATACTTCACTGCCACTTTATCCACTCTAACTTTTTGTTTACCTCTATGGTTCCTCCCCTCCCCTCTAAAATTAATTCAGAGGAATAATCTCAATATAATGAAGGAACCAACAGGTCTAGCATTCAAGATACTATTATGAGGGTCAACAAATCTTCAGGATTCTCAGACTCTGCCCTACAGTTCTAAATGCAAGAGAGGATCATTGTGAAAGAAAATCAGCATTATTCTGAGTCCAGTATTGGTGAGTTCGCTTACTCACATTTAAAGTTGAAATAACATGAATGGGGTTATATTGGACATCTTCCTCAGCATCAACTCGGTAGCAGCAGTATGGGTGGTCAGGAATATGGGTAAAACTGCCCAATAAATTCTAAAAATTATTGGAATGAACATTAAAAAGTTTCAGCCTAGTAGCTGCACAGCAGTATAATATAGTACCTTCAAAGTATATTGACATTTGGAGTATCATCACTCAGAAGGCAAAATCAAAGAGAGAAATTATCTACTTTATACTTCTGTTCGTTCCAATGAAATCTCTTGTTCCACTTAAGAAATCAAAGCAATTTAGCTTTATCTTGATAGCTTTGAAATGATTAGCCAGGTATACAAGTAAAATTCAAAAGCGAAACATTATGACTTACAATGTGAAGATCTTGTTCCATTCAGGATTAAGATTCTTGTACACCGTATGGGTCAGCAGTCTATCATTGTTCAACTCAACTACACAAAATGGATCACTTTTACCTGGGAAAAGACCATTTAACAATATTATGAATACTTTGCAACTTAAAATTATCTTCACATTCTATGTAAGGTAACTTGAATTACTTGAATTCACACTGTAACAATGAGAGCAACCTGCATGTTTACTCACTAATTCTGCAGTGGAACAAGACATACATAAGTTTTAGAGTGTCAAATGCTGATCAACGGATCAAAAATTATTTGGACAGCTAGAAAACTAAGGAAACAGGGCCTAGTTTTGATAACAAATCTGTATTGCACAATGCAGAGAGCAAGGTTTGGGCTTAATTTTGGAGCAATGAAATATGGTTGTGCTAGGGGGAAAAATAAAACATTAGTAAGTCTACCAGTTTTATTTCCCTTTGAAAATAACTAATTTCACCATTCATGTTGCCTTTAATTTAATTTAGGCTTCAATTCTACAAACATTTAAATTAATACTTACTAGAGAGTAAATCTCATTGAACTCTATATTGCCAAGTTAAGTGTTATAATTATCCAACGTAATATAACAATGTATTAATGCCAATTTCCACGTGCATTCATATTTCAGACAACACAGTGAATTTCCATCAAGGAAACTCTTCCCATTCAAAATACATTGCCAAACAGCCAATAGTCACGAGCTCAATTTTACCACATAAAACAGGTTGGCATAAATTGAAAGGGAGAGGGGGGGAAGAAGTGGTAAGACTATGCCCCTGATCTAATATTGATGGTAAAATGGTTGGGGGGGGGGGAACCCTGATGAATCTTGCAGCAATCCAGCAAATCTAATGCACAAGACAATTGTATTCCACAATAATTTCAATATTTTTGTAATGTAATGCCATGTATTACATGAACCCATAGATTCAGCAGTTCAAAGGGGCCAGATTAACAATATCAGTAAGGCATGCAATTTGTTTCAAACCTTAAACAAATGACAATTAAATCAATATTTAGCAAAGCTGTCCAGGAATCACATCTTCCAAACGGCAATATTGATTCAAACGCCATCACAGGTTAATGTGCACATTATGAATTTTAATGGCAAATAATAATTGTTTTAAATATGCAACATTACAACTGCAGTTGATGCTTTTATTTTGCAAAAAATATCATTTATCCCAAACTTGAAGAATGAATTCATCAACCACCTCTAGTGAAACAAAAGAAATTTAAAGTATAGCCATTACAATTTAAACAAACAATAAAATACACATAATCATAAATACCTAAAGACATCACCAGATAAAACCATTATTACAGGGGTCACAAACTTTTTCAGCAGGGGGCCAGTCCACTGTCCCTCAGACCTTGTGGGGGCTGGACTATTTTTTTTTGGGGGGGGGGAATGAATGAATTCCTATGCCCCACAAATAACCCAGAGATGCATTTTAAATAAAAGCACACATTCTACTCATGTATCCGGCCCCCGGGCCTTAGGTTGCCTACCCATGATTAAGAGCATCAACCAATTTATGATGACCAGTCAAACAACAGTGTAATCACTATATGACAAACCAACATGCACCTGGGAGAAAAGAAAGATCTTAACCTGGCATCAAAAATATGGTCATGATAGTACCAAGCAGGCCTCACTGAGGAAAGTATTCCATAACCAGGGGGCCAAAACCAAAAAGGCCCTCTCCCTTTTCCACAACCTTCAAACCTCTCTCAGAGGGGGAACCTGGAGAAGTGCTGGTCTTGAACAAACAACAAAGGCCAGTACGGCCCCCTCCCATGAGTGTTACATTCCAGGGCCCCGCTCACATAAGTGAAATCAGGTAAAGTGTGGAGGGTATGTGGCGAGGGGGGGGAGAGAGAGAGACTCAGCCTGGAAATCACTCAGGGCCGCTGACCGACCTATCCCAAGCCTTCCTGCTTGCCTGAGGGGAGCTAGTGTCCAGAGTAGCAACAGCTGGCCATGGAGGGTGAGGGTCAAGAAAGGTGTCCAGAAGAATTGGTGCCAGGATAGGGGCACAGAGGTGAGGAGAAGGCGGCTGTCTTCCCTCGCTCAAGCAGTAGTCCCAAGCAAGGGAAAGCCTATTTATTTATTTATTTATTTGTTTGCAAAAATGCAGTTGCACATAGGGGATGTTTGCCTATATGCTTGTAGTAATAAGTCTAAGTCCAAAGTTCATCTTTTTACTACAACTAAAATTTGTTTTATAATTAACCCTCAGCAGCTAATGTTAAGGTCACAAATAATTTTAACATATAATAATAGCATTACCATTACGAAAATACTCTTCACTGTGTTGATTTAATCTGGCAACACACAAATTCATGCGTTCCAAATACATAATCACATCAATTTAGCTTCCTAACGGTGCATAGACAAGACAAGAGAATTAATATTATAGGCTAATAATTTTAACATGCAAAATATAAAGGTAAAGGTAAAGGTATCCCTGCCCGTACGGGCCAGTCATGTCCGACTCTAGGGTTGTGCGCCCATCTCACTTAAGAGGCCGGGGGCCAGCGCTGTCTGGAGACACTTCCGGGTCACGTGGCCAGCGTGACGAAGCTGCTCTGGCGAGCCAGCACCAGTGCAGCACACGGAAACATCGTTTACCTTTCCGCTATAAAGCGGTACCTATTTATCTACTTGCACTTAGGGGTGCTTTCGAACTGCTAGGTGGGCAGGAGCTGGGACCGAACGACGGGAACTCACCCCGCCGCGGGGATTCGAACCGCCAACCATGCGATCGGCAAGTCCTAGGCACTGTGGTTTTACCCACAGCGCCATCCGCGTCCCCTATGCAATATATAGGTATGATCAAATAAGGGTGCACAATAGGCATATCAATAATGCAGCGGCTTAATGTCTAAGGTCTTCCACCACGTGAAAATGATGAGTATTTATTACAAGCCTTAAAACAATATTAGATTTGCACAAAATCACTTCCATGTCTCTCATTATGTGGGTGGGTGGGTGGGATGGCTGGTTTGCTCTTCTTCTATTTTTATTATGTATTTTGGTTTTTTTATATTGTCTTTTAATATTCTGAACCACCCTGAATGAAGGGTGGTATATATATTTTATAAATAATAATAGTAAGTATATTTTCTGAAAAAATGGATATAAATATCTAGTTATTTTAAAAATGATCCCACAAACATTAGCTAAACCTAAGACGTATGTATAGCAAAAGACCTCAAAACCCTTAATCTTGACACTCTAGGATTTGATCTTCAGAAAAATTATTCACATCTGTTTAAAAAGATACACACTGCTCCAGTGCTGTTCAAAACAAAGCTTTGTGAATTCTCAGGTCTGACCGACAATTAACAAAAATCAGACAAGGCCTTTTTGGTGGTTGCTTTGCAGCTATGGAACTCCCTTCATGGGGAGCTCCTTAAAGCTCTCTATCTGCATTTAAATGTACTTTCAAAGCATCCTCTCATTTGGGGGAAAGTTTCCTCTTTTCAAGTCAAATGTGACTGTACTGGACTTTATAGGCAATTGTCCACTTATATCTGAATTAGATAGTGCTATGTTTACTATTCCTCAATGCCATTTAACAGTAAGTCCAGATTGGCCACCATTTTGGCTGTTTCAACGTCAAATTGTCCTAAGGTACTAGCTTTTACCGTATTTGGAAACTTTACTTCTTTGTTGTGACTGCAACATGTATGTACCTTCTATGTGAACATAGGATCTTTCCTTGGTGACCACATGTTGAACTTCAACCCAGAGAAGAGACTCTGATTAAGTGCTTTGTGTGTGACATATGGAAAGAAGTGATCCTTCATGTACCCTGGTATCACGTCATGAAGAGATTTAAAAGATCAACACTAGCACCTTGAAATGGGCATAGGAATGGAAGAGACGTCATTCCGGCAACTCCTGCAGCCAAGCTGATGACAAATGTATTGCTTTGCTTTTCTGTGCACCACATCAGCGAGGCCAATAGTGGGGTCTTGCCATCTAGGTAGCCCAAGACCTTCATATGTACTACACAGGCTTATGCCCTGGAGAGGTCACTTCGGTGCTGCTAATACAGCAGAAAGAACATTGGAGGCAGCAGTTACAAGTTTCTGGTCTCTTCGGCCACAGCAAGCGTTGTGATTCTCCAGGGGTTTAACTTCACCTCTGGAGGGGAGCTCCATTGTCTTGAGACAAATGGATGCCAACAACAACATTGCATCTGAGTGCATTCCAAACTGTAGTTTCCTAATTTAGGATGCTGCTTATACCAAGTCAAGGCCATTGGACTATCCAGTGATTGGCAGCAGCTCTAGAAGACTAGGAGTCTGTCTCATCTGAATTTGCCTTCAAAGGTAGCCCCACGTGTAATGCATTGCAGTAATATAATCTGCATAAGGTAGCAAGTGAAATAGGGCATGTGAGAAAGGACCAGAGCATTATCCAATTTTCACTAAAAGGAAGAAGCATAATTTTGCAGCGCTATATGCAAAGGGAAGAAGAAATATAGGTTGGCCACAAATTGCATATGGGAAATAAAAAAGGGAGAGGAAGAAGAAAACTGAGGCTCTGTACCTGTTAAATTGAGTGGATGGAGAATGTATAAGGAGAGGAGGTCTTGGGAAGGAAGATAAGATGTTCTGTCTTTGAAGTATTACAGTTAAAATGACAGAAGCATCCAAGTGACAATACGAGACAGGCAGCTGTAGATGTGCGATTGGATGCAGGAATAAAGTTCTGGAATACAGTGGTACCTCAGGTTTCAAACGCTTTGGGTTACAAACACTTTGGGTTACAAACTCCGCTAACCCGAAAGTAGTAACTCGGGTTGAGAACTTTGCCCCAGGATGAGAATGAAAATCATGTGGCGGCGGTGCGGTGGCAGCGAAGGCCCCATTAGCGAAAGCGCGCCTCAGGTTAAGAACGGTTTCGGGTTACGAACGGATCTCCGGAACGAATTAAGTTCATAACCCAAGGTACCGCCGTACACGAATTGCTGGGTGTCATCAGATTATTGTGTGGTACTTAAAGCAACAGGCAATGTCCACTGGTCTTCTTTAGAAGAGGGTCAAACACAACCACTGAGGGACTCCCAACAGACAAAAGGAGGACAGAGGAAGGATATACCTTTGGATCTGGCAGTGGGTGCTCAGTGTCTATCCCTGGGCAGCTAGAATGGAACGCACATGGCCAGGCAGCAACTGGGGGAATTCCTCCAAGCCGCCTGGGTAATTGGCTCCAGTTCCCGCCAGCAGCTGCATTTCAAATTGGCCAACGAGTGGCCTCTTCCTGTGTGAGAGGCAGGAAGGGAAGATACCTAGAATGGGAGGCTGGGAGAAGAAAGGGAAGTTCACAGGTGAGGGCTGGGATGATCCTCCCCCTTTCTGTGTGAGACAAGGGTTAAGATTTACCCTTGAATTTTCTTCTCTAGTTTTTTTTTCTATTTAAATTAGTTTTTTACTGCATAGTTTTATGAAAAAGCTGCAATAAAAACGAAAGCAGGAAGCTAACGGAATTATGGGAGCTGACTGCTTCCCTCAAGTTCTATTCCTGGCTTCAACCACAAAGTGGCACTGTTACCCAACCCAGCATGATAACCATCACAGGCAATGGGAGAATGCAACTACCTGGAGCTTTTAGAAGCAAAGAACTAGAGGGCTGAGGTTCACAGACATGAGTGTTGCAAGAAGATAAAAGTTAACTGTTGATGTGGAGACTTGCCATAAGTAGCAGAAAGAGAACGAAAGGCGTTTGCAGAATTGAGGAAGTGTGATTGACCAAGCATCCAAGACAAACAAGATGCATGAGGGAAATGTAGGCATTAGGAACATATTTTTGTGGCGTTGACTGGATTGTGGAATATCTGAGCCACTGATGAAGAAACAAAAGTGCACATGAAGCTCTTGACCTCGCTATCTTGGTCATCACAGGGGTCACTAAATAGGACGCACTGAAGTGATTGAGGCAACAGGTTGTCCTTTCTTGTTTAATTGTAACTTATAAACATAAAAGAATTGTGCCACATAACTGCCACTCTAGTACCAAGGTTTTCCTTGCCAATAAGCCCCCACTTTTTTTAAAAAAAAAAGCTTAATACTGCCACACCACCTTAAAAAAAATAAATCTCATTCTACACTTACAATGTTTTCCACTTATATTTATATACATAGGCAGACATTTCCACTTTTTCATATGCAACTCCTTTTGAAGATGGCGGAATTCAGATATGCAGCTCAAAGCAACAAATGATAGATCAGGGCGAAGGAAAAGAAATCCACCCTGAGGAAGCAAAGGATTACACTGGACAAAAGAAGAGTTCAAGTAACAGGAGATCTGCCAACTGATTTCATTGATTCCAGGGGATTGAGGCATGAGCGTAGGTATTTCTAAGTGAATCACAGGTTCTGTGCCTTGGTAATATCTAGCTGACCTACTTTTTCTGCATTCTTCAAAACTGCAAGAGGGCTAGCAGACAGGTATGGAAGACACCCTAAGGGATGGGTTGCCCTACTTGTGTGAATATATGCAAAAAATCTACTGCTCCATTTCAGATATTAAAGAAAGCATTTACAGATAATGGGAGCTTCTAATAATACATTTGGGCAGTTCCTAACACAAACAGGCTAGGAGTTTTCCATTCAACATATGTAGTCAACAACAGTGTTTAAAACAAGTATGCATCTTGTTAGCTTTACATTTTCAGATATTAACCACAAAGTATTGATTGCTTTCAACAACTTGATCATATCTCAGCCATCTTAATATCCCAAGTGTTCTTCATACTGAAAAAGAAGGCAAAGCAAAGGGCAGCATAAGGTAAAAACTAGGAAAATGAACTGTTCTTAGTAACATAAATGCCCAGGTGTTGTGACTCTGCTTTCCGACAGACATTAAAAGCCAGAGGAGTCTGCAGTGGAGGCCTCTTCAATAATTTTTGGAAGCCACTTTCTGGAGACAGGGCCTTCTCAGTCATTGCCCCCTGCTTATGGAATTATCTCTCCAGGAAGGCTTGCCTGGTATCTATGTCAATTTCATTTTGGCATTAGTTAAAAAACCTTTTCATTTCCCCAAAACGTGTAACCTATGAGATATTTTATGCAGTTGTTTTTTAGTTTTGTTCTTTTATTATTTTTTTGTATCTTTTAAATGTAAACCAACCTGAAAACTTTTACTGAAGCATTGCTTACCAGTTAAAAAAAATCTATCTGTCTGAAACACAGTCAGGAACACTCCTGGAACATCAAAGTCCATGTATTGCCAAAGTCCTCTCCAGAAAGAGGACTGTTAAGATTTTTCTAGTGAAAATTCATAACTCCCTTCAGAACCCCACACTCATACACAATAATACTCACTCTTTGTAGACCCCTTCCAGTTGAGATGATGTGCAATGCAGTATGAAATCATTCAATAGTGACTGAATGAGTTGCCTTTTAAATTTCCTCATTCTTAGACAAGGTGCAGGATTTCAGGAGTCATCAAGTCTACACCAGACTCAAATAAACTATGGCTTTTGTTTGAGCAATGTTTACACTAGTCAAGGAGCTACTGCATTTCTGCAGAATTAGCTCACAACCTTGGTAGCTACAAACTTGTTCACTGCTAACTGCCAAATCTCCATCCAAAACCTTCTCACCTGCCACTTCTGGTGTTTTGTCTGATGCCTGCTGGCTCTCCCACCCAGCTAGAACAGCACACTACCCTTGTAACAGAAATTAATACTGGGCTGCTGTTTTTTGTTTGAGACAAATTACACTACTGTTATGCAGGACTCATCAACAATAGCGTAAATGAAAGTCAAAAGTATGATACTAAGCAGTAAGAACATTCAGTTTTCCGGGAATTTTACTTGCATTCAGGATGACTGCATCTTTCATGCTACATTCCCTTTGGCCTCTAACATGAAGCATTGAAACATCAAGGATAATAAATCCAAGAACAGTAAGCCGTCAAGCAAATTCCATCTTTTATCCAGGAAAATCCCAAACCTTGTGCAATTAAGAAAATGGGGGGAAATGCAAGCAAATATATCTTTGATTGCTTTTTAAAAAGCCTACATTAATGTTGAAATGCATGACATCATATCTCGTTTGCCTTTTAGCTAATATTTATCATACCATTCTGTGAAAAATTAGAAGCCAAGATAAATGGCTCAATTAATTGTACAGAGGTAACCTTCTTTGAGCTGAACCAGAGCTGTGAGCTCTTTATTAAAAACACTATTCTATAGTCCATAACCTTGTTCCTTGACTCCTCTCTAGTTTCCAATTTAAACAAGTCCCCGTGCGGCCCGTTCTAAAGGGCTTTGTCTCCCTGTCATTGTTAAGAGAGCCGAGGCATCCTGGAAGTGTGAAATCAGACCTCATGAGCTGAACGGTTCCCCAGGGAACGCTGGACCGCGCAGAAGGTCAAAGTCATGGGCCGGACCATCTGAAAGCGCCCTGATCACCAGTCTGTGACACAGCAAGCAGGGGGAGTGAGTGTGTGAGGAGACTATAATTGAACACATCTTAATTAAAACCCACAGATAGCAAAAAATAATAATAAACTGTTTCCCAGGCAGCCTGTCAAATGCAACTTAGATTTAACTTCACTAATGAGACCGGGTTATCCTTATTTCTTAAGAAAAATAAGATTCGCTTAACATTGGATACAAGATTCAGCATAACTTTTACTGTTATTTCTTAATTTTCTGTCAGAAGTACTAGTTTTTAAAAAAAACAAATAAATAATGACAACACCTGATGAAAAAAATCTACATCTTATTAAACAAACAAACTCCCACTGGAGGGCTAGAGAATTATTTCACATCAGAATACCGTTGTCCTAAGGTGGTTTGTGCCAACTTTATAGAAAGGCAAGTTCCACATTCTCTCATTTAATAACACCCTGCTTTAGGATTATCAATGTAAATTTATCTGAATAAACTATAACCATTTTTTCACTCTCTTGCCATATTACCCAATGAATAATGTTCATTCATTTTGTATTGTTCTCCTTATCAAGAATCTCTCTGCTGCCAACAAGTTGGTAGGTGTGCCAAAAAAAAAAAAAAAAAAAAGGATTTGCATATGTTGGCAATCTGCATTTAATAGTTATTGGCATGATTGTACTAGCTACCAAGGTGGGGGAAGTGATGCATTTATCCCAAAATAATTTTCTAATTCTTTATCTCACAAGATGAGAAAAGGTTAAAATACTTCCTCAAATACCACAACCTGTTTAAGGACCATGAGATTTGAAGGTAAGATGACCATAGGGTCCTTTCACTGAATATTTTCATGACTTTGGGGGACTAGAATTCTCTTGTTTTCAACATCCCAGTCCTATGAGTCTCTGGATCTGTAGTGGAACCATGAGATGTCTATGCCATTACAATTAAAACATTCATTAAAATGCCTTAAAACTAGCCAACTTCCACAGAACAGAGGCACAGAATCATGTTTTAGCAGTGGAACTATAAGAGGTTGGAAAGATCTAAAACAAAATTCCAATGTTTTGCTGCTATGCCTATACTGAAGATGGAGCTTGGTGCTAGTGATGAACCACTCCCTTGTATCACCTAATCCTACATGCCTTTGTTTAAGTACAGCAAGTGAATGATCAAATCACTGAAATAATATATTCTGTTTCTTAAGTTTGAGTCAAACACAGACAGAAATATCCACAGTATATAACATGTCTTTCACACGATACATACTGGCCCACCCTTCAACTTTGAAAACAACTTTGTGAGCTGTTTTGTGACTATTTATATTTAAATGGTCACAAAATTATATCTAAATAGTCACAAAATTCCTGATGGAACATCTCCATCCCCATCGCTCAGCCTGGATGCTGAGGTCCTCCAAGGGTCTTCTGGTGGTTCCCTCACTGTGAGAAGTGAAGTTACAGGGAACCAGGCAGAGGGCCTTCTCAGTAGTGGTGCCTTCCCTGTGGAATGCCCTCCGATGCCCTCAGATGTCAAGAAGAAAAAAACTACACAACTTTTAGAAGACATCTGAAGGCAGCCCTGTATCAGGATGTTTTAAATGTTTGACGTTTTACTATGTTTTTATATGTGCTGCAAGCCGCTGAGAATGGCTGGAGAAACCAAGCCAAATGGGTGGGGTATAAATAATAAATAATAATAATAATAATAATAATAATAATAATAATAATAATAAAACAACAACAATAACAATAATGGCAGCATTTAAAAGAATACTATAACCAAGAGCAAGGTGCTCTATTGCATGGTATTTCCATCTGCTAAAAATGTGCATGAATAACTACAAGGGCATGGTTTTTGTAAGATACAGTGAAAACCTAGGGCTGGTGATAGTATTTGCAAATGGAAACTCACTGAGAACTGAGAATGCACACTTTTCAACTCCTCTGCTCCACTGCCTGAGCAGCTTCCCCCTTCTGGCATTAAAACATAGTTTCACATTACATATGAACCAATGCAGTCCAGGTTCTTCATAGCTTTGGCTTGGATCCAGAGATACGTTCTGCTAGCGAGAAGTCTTTTCTGCTGATTGAAGAGCTGATTCCAACCTGTGTGATTCCAACCTGGTGCTGTGTGAACAGCAACTCCTCCTAATTCAGGAAAGTGATTTTATTCATGTAAGCTCTTCTGTGAAATTTTGCTGTCACCCACCCCCAATTTTTATATGTGTTAGCCTGTATCTTCCTTAATCACCACGTTCACTGTAACGCAACTCCAAAACACTGTGGTACTGCACTGCTAAAGGTTTGCTGTTAGTAACTGCATGAGAGTTCACAAAGTCCCTGTGGTTTGCTTCCCCTGAACCATGAAGCGTAACCCAAGAACAAACCTTGGTTACAGCTCATGGTTTATCTGGACAAACCATGAACCAGGTTCAGCCAAACCATAGCTTGATGGTGGGTAGCACAGCTAAAGCAGAACCAGGGTAGGATTGCTGGATCCATGATCTTTGCACCGGAAGCTTGCAAGTTTGCTTGTTCATGATAAGCCATACTTTGAGCCATTTTATTCTCCTCAGCCATTCTTCCAAATGAAATAATGACCCCGTATAATCCCTTAAAAGCTTTATCCACATACGGAGACTGTGAAAGTCTGTATTACTTGATTAAAAATTCAATTTATTGTTGTAGTTTAATGCTGAGTAACTAGTCAATGAATCTTTTAAATATGCCTATTACATTTAAGCACACTACCCAATACTCTTCTACTGAAAGCAACATTTTAGTAACAGTGAACTGGAGCAACTGGCTCTAGTAATATTCAGCTAACTAAGGGTGTGTGCTTTGTGGAAAGGAGAAGACTGGACCATTTCAGTTATAATTTGTGTTTTTTATTCACTCATTTAGAAAATATAACTGTGACAAAAGTGTACACTTTGAAATGCTTCTCCCCCTGCTAAAAAAAAAAAAGCTTAATAAAGTATCTTTTAAAATCCTCCTCTTTGCTTACTGAGAGAATATTCAGCAAAAATGAATCAAATTTTACCTTTGCCATTACTTTTTATTTTCAGGCATTTAATATGATAGTCTATCCCAAGGCAAAATTATGCAATTTGTAGGTTAATATTTTGGCTCTTAAATACTGGAAAAACTTGAAATTATTATTATTTGGTAAAAAACATGTTTACTGGGAAGCAAGGTCCTCCGATATATTTATTACATTTTATATCCTGTCTTTCTTCCATTATGGAACTCAAGGCAGCATACATGAAATTCCCAACCAGGAACTGACCCAGACTTACTCCCATGTAAGTTATCACAGAACTGCAGCCTATTTCATACATACAACTATATTATTTATTATCATGCGTCAACATTTATTTATGTACACCTCTGCATATACTCTTTTTATGTTTGTCTGCGAAATACTTGTATAGAAAGACTGGAAACAGAACCAAAACAGCACCATTGCCTATGCAATACTTGTTTGCATAGAAGCATTGCCAATCTACTCAATATAAGATGAAGCATTAAAACTGTGTAAGACTCAACACTTGCAGGTGTAAACATAAAACACTGAAACCAATCTAATAACATAAACTAACACATAATCAATTTATTGCAAGTATTATTCAAACCTGAATTTGAAAGCACACGAAAGGTCCTTCCGATGCTTTCTGCCTCATACCAAATGTGATAATTTGGAATTCAATGCTTTATGGAACACAAAACAAAATATGAGAAGAAAAAAATGCTGCATCTTGAAATATGATTTTTCTGTCTATTTCTATTGTGTATATCAGGTGATGTATGGAGGTTATTTGTCAAATAACCAAGCTGGAAGATTTTCTGCTAGCAGAACACATGCTAGAATGGTTATGTATGCACCCCCAATGTTTCTACATTTGTGATGTAAAATGCTTAGTTACATAAGGATGATTTTTGCATATTGGCGCTAAAGACAAAAGGTAAGCAATGTGACCATTCCATTACCAAACCTAGCTAAAACCAAAACACTTAGAAATACACAATTCATACTACACACCATGAAGAAGCTAGGGATTCCTGCACACACAGAAGAGCTGTCCAGCATGCAGAAATACACCTTGTAATGTACTGCATAGATAATAGTAGAGAATCACACAGATTTTTTTTTGGGGGGGGGGAATCCCACTGCTCATCCTTGAAATGGGCAAGATCCCATCAGTGAAGAAGCAGGCAACTGCAACAGACTAACCTCCACTTGACTCAGTAATGGAAGACCACCTGCTTCCACCATCACATGCAATATTTCTACCTACCTTTCTGCACCAGAAAGCCCTTAACCTAACTTACAGTTGACTGCAACAAATCTTAAAACGTAAAGCCACAAATAACTAATGATGATATTACTATCATTACATTCTCAGCCCAAGAAGGGGCAGTAGACACAATCTACCCTGTGAGGATGCAGGCAGACAAAGGCAACCCCCAAAGCTTACTCCTCCTGGCAGACTTTCCCCACTGCCATACAACCAATGAACATTGTGGGAAGGAGACAAAGACAACTTCAAGGCCTGCTCAAGTCAATTTGTTTTTAGTATTTTAAAACTGCAGACTGCCTTGGCAGAAAGGTGCCATAAATCCATCCATCCATCCAATGGGTATGTAGATGTGGAATCAGCTGTTAAACCACTAAAGAAGGCCCATGAAGAAAATGTGTGCTAAAAATTTTGGCAAGTAGGTGTATCTCTGGACAAATGTAAAGATACATGATGCTTGCAACTTCGTAAGAAGATTTACGATTCAGCAATCCTGCAGAACCCAAAGAGGTCTGTGTCTTGTCAACACAGATGAGAAACCACCAGAGAACTCCACATGTGCCACCTTGAAGAAAGGAGGCAGAGAAATGTAATAAAATAAAATAAATAAATATGGCAACAGGCATGATGATGCTATCCAGAGTGCTGATGCAAATATCCTACATTTTCAGAGGAACATCCATCAGAAACATACTATTCTGAAGCTGTATTTTAAGCCCTCCTCTGCTTTACAATTTTTTAAAATACTGTTTTTGACTAACATATGAACTTGCCCTGCCATGAACAAGTGAATTTTATCTTGCAAAATACTGGACTCCATTTTGTTTTACTATTCTGTATCTGCTGTAGCCCACTGGGAATGAAGCTTAACAACACGAAACCTTTTGGAGGGGCTGTGATGCATTGTTTCATTAAAATCCTTTTCCATTACTATTTTCAGTAAGGTTCTGAGCTGTACAAAGTCCAAACTAAGGATGGGCAAATATGTTAATTTTGATTTCTCAATTTTCTAATCTTAAATTCAGTTTCCACATTAGTTTGCAATTTTTTAATTAAAGGTGCTTACGGAAATTCACCAGAAATTTATTCTAAAACACACATTTTTGTAAAGCAAATTCGCCTAATAAAAGGTGGTTTGTGTTATTTTTCACTAATATATGCATTTATAAGCACGCTTTACCCTAGTATGTGTACACATTTAACTAGAGAACTACATTCAAAAACTCAAAGACATGCATATTTCAAATGATTACTGTTTCAATTCACATACGGTTTGGGAAAGCATTAAAAAGCTGAAACGAATTTGCACACAGGCACAAATATGAGAAGATAGAGTTCATTTGCAAAGATCCTAGCAAACTTAAGTTTTCTACCCTATCGGGAGTGCTAGTTTTGAAAAAGGCTATAAACCAGACCAGAAATGCTTCAATAGGATAACTATCACCACAAAAATTGAAGTAGTTCTTGCCTGTAACGTCAGCTGCCATCAAACCTTCTGCTCTGATAACCTTCACCTGGAGAAATCCCACATCCTTCATGTTATGAAACATCCGCACTAGACTCTAGAACACACACAAAAAAACTATGAAGTTAGGAAGAGCTTGCAAAGGGAGGGAAAACAGGCAAATGCGATTCCGTCTTCTATCACATTTTATAATGGTTGTTTGATTATTCTTAAATCTTATTCTTGGAAATCAACTATGTGTTTTCAGTACTGTATAGTTTCTACTCAGTGTAGGAAATATCTATTTCCATTCCCAGTATTTGATTTTTAAAGATCTAAACCACAGCACTCATCTTTCAGCTTCATGTTAGTGCATTATTTATTCTGAATATATCAATATTTAATTGTAATAAATAGTGCACCAAAATGATGCTGAAAGAGAATGCCCCAAGTCACAACGCATCAAAAGATATTTCTGTATACCCTAAGACAGAGGTATATCCAGTTCTAGAGATGCAGTTCAGAAGCCCATGTTTAAATGGCAAATGACTGCTGGTTTTAGGGGATACCTTAAACAAGACTAGAGCTATCTTTAAGCAGCTAGAGAAAGCAGATCCCTTCACAACAGCTTCCATATCTCTTGGCAAAAATATCACTAATGCATTCAACAACTTGTATTTAACCTATAAATAGACATAGGGAGAAAAAACGAGCAACTTTTTCAAAAAAAAATCATAAATTTTGTGCACATTAATTTCTCATACAGTTTTTGTATAAAACTATGTATTAGATAAAGAAAACTATATAATAGCTGATCATTCTTCCAAAAGCAACATCATGTTTTATAACAAACTTTTATTTTTTCCCAAAACAAGACGTGTGCATATATGTATATTATGTATATATAAAACCCAAGCCGGATATATCAAGAATAAACAGGATTTCTTTATGTTTTAATGTGTCAACTTAAAGCAAAGTTGGATTTAATAGAAGTAGACATTACTTTTCCTTTCTACTATGTTGCTGCTTAATGGATAATCATTAGTGGTATATTGCTCAAGAAAAAAGGAATATTTTCTGCTTGAAATATCAACTATTAAAGTGTTAGACAAACATTTTTACCAATAAGAGTCAGACACAAAGCCCACAATATAAATCCCCTAAGACACTTATTGCGTACAGAGAAGGTCTGACCTTGGCATACTGAGCCAAAGCGCTGCAGTTATATGGCACATCAATTTTCACATATAAATGCATTTATATCTATTGCTTTCTATGGAAACACGTGCCCATTTATTACAAATTTTCGAAAACATTTGTCTATCATCAGAATTGTGTATAATCATAGGACCAAAACTAAACAAACACTGTTTATAGGATTCCAAACTGCCTGATTCTGAAAGTTATGTTACAGATAGCATCAGAATACAGATGCTTTGCTGATAGCATGTCATTTGTTACAATTCTCAAGAAGGTTTGGCGGGCTTTTTTTGTCAAGCTTGTATCTAAATTCAGATATTTTCCAGTTCTCACATATGTAGAACAAGGGTGGCAGGCATGTGGAAATTACATGTTTGTTCTGTAGGTTTTGAAACTATATTTATCTCACATTTCCTACAAGATAAAAGCAAAAGCACAAATTCAATTTTGTTCCACCTGCACTCACATTACCCACACACACGGGGGGGGGGGGGGGAGAGAGATTGCAGTATTTCACTTGGTACTATTTGTCAGGGCTCTATGGGGTAATTATAGTTTGAACTTAGATTCAGCTAGTCAGCTGATTTGGAGCAATTTACTGCACATTCTGACAATCTGGGCCAGTGACATACCATAGAATATTATTGTAGGATTTTGTGAAAAGCAAATTACTTTAATACATTACTTTAAACATGCAACTTAAAGTAATGATTTATCAGCCGATTGTCAGCCTTCTTATTTATGATTATTATTGAAGGCTTCAAAACCTGGATGGTATCGAAGGCCTGAAATTTCCATAGCAGTGAAATCTTATGATTTGCTGTGAATCCTTTCAGCCCTCAATAGATGGGAAAAGATTGAAATGCTCTGGAGATGAGTCCTCTTTATTTTTTTAATGAAAGGCTGTATAATATATTTTCTGTATGGCTGCAGCAGCTGTCAGGGAGAGCATCTCAGTTCAGGTCTATTATGGGAGAACCAATACCCCATCCTATGGCATTGAGATACACTGAGGGGCCAGTACTGATTGACAGCTTGTCACCATGACGTCTTATTCCATCTTTGTTATGGAGAAAATTAATGTCACACCACCAGCCTTATGACTCGCTGTCATCTTAGAACTGCTCACCTTTTATCAATGCTCTAAATAACATTTCAAGCCCATCGTCTCACGGTGGACAATCCGGTCAAGGGACATTAAATCGGATGACTGTGAAATGTCATAATAAAAATGGAATGCTAACAACTTCTTCACTAAACTAGCTTCTCTGGTTTTTAAACTGTGACAAGGGGGAGCAGGGGTTCAGCACACCCGTTCTGAAAAGGTCATACAATCTCTCTCTTGGTCTGCTACCCATTATGGCCCTCCTTCCCCCCACCCCAAAAGGAATTAAGCTTTTCATACAATAGTGATAAAATAATGGTTCAAACAGTAATGCCTGTTTAATTTGCAGGGCTCTGATGTTCAGCTACAAATGGTTAAATGACAGTAATAGAGTCATTTTGCAAGGCTATTTGATCTGATGGCAAGGTCAGCTCATTTACTGGTTTCTGTCTCAAGAATAGACACAAAATACATTTTAAAATGGAAAAGTCTCTTTAGGAAAGCTTTAAAAAAATCTATAAAATAAAGATGATAAAAGGATTCCTGAATCTTTCTAGCTGCACAGTAATAGTTCACTGTATATTCTCTAAAAGGGTGGCAGCACGAACGCTGGAAATAAAACAGGTGACAACATATAGGAATGGCAAGAGTTCCACAAATACTGTGCAATACTGTGTCCTTTAATCTGTCTTTCTAAAGCTATGTATGTATGGGTCATGTTAGGGAAAAGGGTAGTTAAGTTTGTAAGTAAACATAACAATGCCTGAAATAACCAATGTGATAAATTGACATGCCAGGTATTTTTTCTTTTTCTTTTTTACAGAATGCAATCCTGTTTTTATACCAACAATACCAGAGACACAATTCTGGGGGTAAACAAAAATGGCTCAAGGTTCAAAAAAGTTGTGAAATATATGACAATATTTCTGTGGTGTTATAATCGTCAGTATCACTTGTTTCACATTAACCTGATAATGGAGAAAAAATATTATTCTCACTACTTGGTATCAAAATATGTATCACTGCAATTAATCCATCAGAAATGCATTATATCTATTAAGATGTAGTCTGACAGACCAGTCTGTCTTGGTTGATACCAAAATCTGAAATAATACTCGTAATTATTAGTTTTCAGGCATAGTACACTGTATCTTAGCTCTCAGTTGGTTTAGGAAATATAATGTTTAGCCTTGCTAAGTCACCTCTATTAAACTGTGTTTATGATAACACTATTGGTGTATGATTTGTACAAGCACCAGCAGACAGCTGATTCAGTGGAGATAGGTAGAATAAATTTGCTGAAGCGCACATCCTGCTAATCTGTTTGAAGAATATTGTACAGCATTAGTACTAGCACTTCATGTTATCTGCAGAGCCTGATAAGGTACATCTTTATTAAATTCAGTTATTGAAAGGATGTCAGCAAGGGAATAGGAATATTTTAAAATAAAAAAAATTAAACAGCCCTTTGTTAGTCAGAGCTTGGGTTTAATGGCAGAGTGTCTAGAGAAGCCCTCTAAACACCTGGCAGCACTGTACAATAAAAGCTTTGTAATTTTAGGTGAAAATAGCTTTCTTCTTTATTCTTTGTGTCTAGTAAGTCAGTTTTAGTGAGTTCAGTATTCATAAATGCTGGAGTAAGAGCTCCCCTTGCTGTTGCTTTACCAAAACTACACAGAAGCCGACATGCTATGAGGATGCTGGGAAATATTTGTTTTCAAAATATCTGAACACAATTTTAAAATTTAGCACAATTATTTTTATGAAGGGTCATACCACCATTCTTATGCATTAATGAAGGAAAAACCTATCATAAAACTCTCTAAACAATAGCAAAGTTGGTCCATTTATTTATTGGACTCTTAAAGCTATTTGACTTACTCTTTGGGGTGGGGGAAATCAGTGGCATAACTTTTTAATTATGGCACCAAATGTTCATTTGAGAAAAGCAACAAAGTAAATTCACATGGTGACTGGAATTGAAAAGCACTGAACAAAAACTAATTGGCAAGAACCAACAGAATAATCTTTACGGCAATGCACTGGGACATTATAAACAGCATTACTTGTAGATATTAACTTGGCTAGTATAAATCTGTAGTACTAAATATACATTCTGAAAAAGCAACAGCTTGGATGGGTTTTTAGGGGTAACAAGCCATTTCCCCCATTCATCGCTGAATATACAGTTCATGGTTTTTCACATTTGCAATCATACGTAGCAAGAGCAAGAGAGAGGCACTACATACATATCTCTTTAGTATTTCTTCCTGTTCCTTTAGGTCCTCCAGGGCATTGATTGGGAGGTCAGCGATGCTGACTGCAGCTGAGGCAGTCAAGGTGACCAGCAATACCAGAAAGCCTTCCCCTTCCTCCAGAGGCAACTCCAGCTTATGAGTTTGCTCTTTGCTCAGGGTCGACAGGTCAACCTGGCACCTAGAAACAAATGTTTTGATTAGCATGTGGCTGCCTTCGCAAGAGCAGTGTGGAATGACACGCACTCAGCTATGCAAAACACAAACAAAGGCAGCCGTCCCGGGGTTTAGAAAGCAGTATTTCAAGACCCTGTTCTTTGGCTGTTCAGCTCATTCCGTCATAAGAAAGACGACGCAACTTCTTCTTATATATAAATATACTAAATTATATAGCTGCTTTTGAAGCAAATGATGCTCAAAAGGCACAATGCTAGAACTGAAATGTCGCGCCTTTCTTATCCAAATAATAGAATAATAGAATTGGAGGGGATCCCAAGGGTCATCTAGTCCAACCCCCCCCCACAAGAATATGCAAGAATATGCAGCTGGCCTGTACAGGGATCAAATCTGCAACCTTGGTATTATGGTATTATGAGCCTCACACTCTAACCAACTCAGCTAATGTCTTAAATTCTTTAGGCATGTCAGCAAAATCCATCAAAATACATGTCTAAGTTGTAATGCTCTACTGTATTCTGAACCAAGTACCATTTCTATCTTGGGTCATATTCCAATGTTGTGCACCTCTACCTATCCTTGTGTTGCAGCATTACTGGCGCTGGGGCAGGGAGGAAGAAAGCTAAGAAGATGGAAGGGAAAAGGACAGACAGCTTTTTGTGCTCTGGGTGTCAGCACCGGAAGCACAAAAAGCCTCTGAATATGGAAATCTGAGCAATTTCCTGATAGTTTTATTTTGGCGAGGGTAGCTTGGTTTCCCAAGCCTAGTTCCAAATCAAACCAAGAGAAGCTCTCCCATCCGAATTCCCAAATAAGGTTTAACTGTTTGAACGGCTTGCGGATACGAATGGTGGAGAAAGTTTATTCAGTTTGCATTTCAGGTGAGCCTATTAACTCACACTTTTTGAAACAATATGAGAACTGAAAGAGTCATCTTTGAAATTCTTCAGCAAAGTAACATGTACAAAAATGCATGCTGGAGTAGACTGCCCATTAAAAAATGCATCTGTTGGTGACATAACCACGAAACTATTTTACATAAGGGAAAATTCTTTGCAAAAATGTGTACATTAGACAAAATTGCATACAAAGATGTATATATTATGAGAAAATTGCACTAAAAGGCTACTGAATGTTCATAACAATGATATAAAAACACCAACTGATTCGGAACTGAACTTAAGCGTAGGGGGGAAAAGAGAGAGAAACCAAAATGAACAGATTTTCCCATCTCTAAACCTCCCTCTGAAAGGCAGGTTGTTGTTTTCAGCTGCAAGCATGAAAACAAGGTAGGGTCTACTTGTTAATCAGAAAAGATGTCTGGACACCAGCAATGGATTAATCACTCTGTTAGTTATTTTACAGAATAGGGTCAAGGGCAATTTGGGACACCTACTTGTAGTATATTTAACTGGGAGTGCCTTAGTACAGCTGGAGAGGAGGAGGCGAATAGAAAACATGCCAGACAAATCAGCACAGGACCATCCTGTCCTTAAACAAAGCAGACATAATAGAAACCCTGAATATTAAAAACTAACATAAAAGCCTGGAAGAACAATGAACTTCCATTAACATGAAGCATAGCATAAATGTATAATATAAACACAGTACAACATAGCCTCCACAACTCAGAATCATAGCCAAGTGTTTATATGCACCGATCCACCTGAATAGCACATCAAATACAGGTCAACAGGAAAAAAGCCCAAATCTATTAAAATAAGGGATCAATGACATTGTCATGTGTCTTTTTTATAGCATATATGGTGAAACTTTGCACCTTTTCTCTACCGGGCTGAAGTCAAACATTATTTTTCAAGGGAGATTAACTGGTAAGTGTTCATGTGCGGCATATCATTGAATTAATGTTTTTTTAAAAAATTATATTCTTAAATATTCTGAAATTGATGACACGTTGATTGGCTGCCCTGCCCTGCATAAAGAACATTTATATGCCGTGAAGCCTGTACATGGACCACTTGGCGTGCTTATGCATTTGTACTTGCACACATACACACAAGCTTCTTTTCACACTAAAATTTCCATAGGAAGGGGTTTGTGAATAAATATCAAGGATCAGTCTTTTACCCATTGCTGAACGTAGGTAGGACACACCTGGGCAAAGAGAGGACGGGTTCACCAAAGTTCCCAACAGCCATATTTATTTTCTTGGATAGATTCAAAGGCACATTTCAAAATAGCAGAGCGCTAAGAGCAAGTGGATTTTTGTCTTTAGTATGCATTCTTAGCAACAAATTTCTGCTTGTTTAATTGTCCAGAAAAAACCTGAAAGAATACTTGCATATATTCAGAACATAGAGCAGGTCTGTCACCTGCCTTCTATAAATGGTTGCCCCACTCAGCTGGAGTAAATCACTGATCCTAAGCAGAAAACTCCTGTAACATCAAACAAATGGGGGGGGGGGAGTCCTGGTGCAGCAATGCTCAAGGCTCATTTTAAGGTATTGAACAACAATTATTGTGAGATAATTCATATGAAACAGCCACATTTCTTACTCCATTCATGTGTGTGCCAAAAGCCTCTGCTCTGAAAATGGTACTGTAGTAAAACCGTAACAACAGAGTATGTACAGTGCAGGGGGAAATAGGGTGATTAATCTTATTTCAGCATAGGTTCCCATAGCCTATACGGTAGGTTAAGTCAGACAAAAATGATGCAAGACCTTGTTCATATAGAAATACACTTCTAAACCAGTTAAATTTAATGGTGGTCTGTGATTATTTCACCTCTCTCACACACACTCCCGCCACACGCAATAGGAATGTGTCACACATTTTGCCAAAATGCACAGAGAGCTGCCAGCTATTGAGAACGGACAGTGATGACTCACAGAAAATGAAAATGAATCAGTCACCAGTAATTCCCCCAACATAAAAATATGAGCAAAAATCAATGTCATTTTGAAGATAAACATGCATGGTTTCCTACTAATAAACAACTCTATAAATCCTGCAGTATGGGACTGTAAAGAACTCCAAGAGAATAAAATTACACAACATAGGATTTTTACTTATCCTGTATGCTCGCTGAAACAACTTGTTCACCGACAGCACTCATTCCTGGAAATATATTGCAGCTGTCAGCAGCCAATTTGGCCAGATTACTCTTACGTGTTAAATTTATAACAATCACAAGGATTTATTAGCCTATCATTGTATAGGTGGCAGAGTCACGATTGTTCAAAAGCACAGGTGACAGAAAGTTAAATAATTACATGGAGATTAAGACAGTCTCCTTCATTTGAAATTTTTACTTCAGTATTAGCAGATGAAAATAAGCTGCCTAAAAGACAATGCAAGTGGAGATGTATGTTTCACAATTGCCATAATATAGCCACACTTTGTGGCTATATTCTTTGGGCTGCATAAGCTATCTATTATTATGTTTTTGTGGACACTGACTGTAGAAAAGGTGAGGGCTGTTCTTCAGGGCAGGAGACATCCCCAATACTTAAAAATAAAATAAAAAATAACAAGGGTTTGGAATGAGGCTCCATTTGAACTATTTACCTGACAAAAAGTCTGTTTTTCTCACAACAAGGTGCCATAAGACTACAGTGGAAACACTGCTGGTACTGTATTTGACATAAAAGAGAAAAGGAACTGACAGGAGAAGGCGGCCAAGAGACTAGAAAGCAAAAGGTTTAGGATGACCCATCTTTTACCGATGATAGAATAAGTGCTTGAGATACACAAATGGATGAGGGTAGAAACAAAACTGGAAAATAACTGGTGTAACTCTGCTTCAGCACCATCTATTCCCTAGTGCTAGAGCCAGGAACTAGCAATTGCCACATATCAGCATTTGTGTAACACAAGCAAAGTCTCTCTAGCCCCACTGGATCCATTATAACAATGGAGCCAAAAAAAGGGTAAAGCAATGGAGAACTGCTAGGATTAGGGAGACGCCTCTCACACTGTTATGGTTGCATGGGAATGGAGATTCTCTCTGAAGCTCTTAAGCAACTACAGGAATACTAATAATAAAATTGCATGAGGTAGTGGATAGGAAAGCAGCCTGGTAAAACACCTGAGAATTCAACATGCCCAGGAAGAAACACTGTTCGAGTAACAGCAAAAAGCTGTTCTCCAAAGCATAATGAGCAGTCAAGACTGGCCTTATGTACTGCATGAAAATTAAGTTCATGGCAAACAGGCAGGATGTTTCAGACCTTTAACCGTATGTATAAATTATAGAAAATTCATTCTGAAAGATGAAATTCCAGCTCATAGCTTTTAAAATAGAGCTTCGGCCATTAAAGCCTACTAACAACACAAGAGTGGATAACAATATTAAGAGGCTGTGCTCAGGCTGTTACTTCAAAACAGTAAAAATTTGAAATGAAAAAACAACAACAGTCATGATGTTTACATTATTCACAGTTTGAATAATTCACAGTGTGTGTAATTTCCAGATTAAACACACAGACACACAGATGCATGCACACACTGATAAAACAGGTCAATAGGGAGTAGCAGTAAACAAGGGATAACCAATTAACAGTTCTCATGTATGAAATACCTTTCAACCATACTGTACTTAGTTTTTGGACTAACAGCCATGTGCTATTCACAACAAACTTACAATAGTCCATGCCCATGCCCAATGTTTGCATTTGGACGCAATGTAAAACCATTGCTTGTTTAGCTTAGCTATGGTTTGTTTGCTCAGACCTATGACTTGTTTGCAGCTAACAGATCACATAATCTGTAACAACGTTGGCCTGTGAATCTTGCTGTGCATTAACCATGTTTGGTCACTGAGCACTTACTGTTCAACCCTAACCCTGTGGGAAGCAGTAATTAGACTTTAATTTGATTCTGACCTGTTTTTAGGAATTAATTTAATTATTGTTTGATTTTATACCAATGTTATATATTTGATGTTAGCCGCCCTGAGCCCGACTTCAGCAGGGGAGGGTGGGATATAAATAAATGTTTACTTATTATTTATATTTATTTATATGGACCAGCTATCCTGGCTTAATCCTAGTGTTTCATTGCTCCACCCAGCTACCCATCTGGCTGTAGACATACAAGGAAAGAACAGTAATAAAGCTGTGCTCACTGGCTATTTTGCAGACCCTCCTTCCCCCCTCTGCTTAGTGACAGACTATTTTCCTTGCCTAAGGTAAAGGTAAAGGTACCCCTGCCCATACGGGCCAGTCTTGACAGACTCTGGGGTTGTGCGCCCATCTCACTTAAGAGGCCAGGGGCCAGCGCTGTCCGGAGACACTTCCGGGTCACGTGGCCAGCGTGACAAAGCTGCATCTGGCGAGCCAGAGCCGCACACGGAAACGCCATTTACCTTCCCGCTGGTAAGCGGTCCCTATTTATCTACTTGCACCCGGAGGTGCTTTCGAACTGCTAGGTTGGCAGGCGCTGGGACCGAGCAGCGGGAGCGCACCCCGCCACAGGGATTCGAACCGCCAACCTTTCGATCGGCAAGTCCTAGGCGCTGAGGCTTTAACCCACAGCGCCACCTGCGTCCCCCACTTAGCTCCACAGCAGGTGTGGTGGGAGTAAACAACAACAACAAATCAGTAAGTATGGGCAGTTTTACTAACAACTATCCAGCAATAGTTGTCCATAGTAAAGCATTGCTTCTATTAACCTCTATAAATTGTTAAACTGATGGAACCCTACACAGAGGAACTACAATGGTGACCTCTACCACACGTGTTGGTGGTGGTGGTGGTGGTAAGTTTGCTTCTGTGAGAGACATTTGTGACTCCTCACTACCAATCACTTCGCTGACCATAGTGACCTAGGAAAGCCTAGCCTTCAAGGTTATGTTGCTGAACCCAGGTCTGGAAACCATAAGCAGCACAACAAGCATGGTTTGGGAAAGTGCAAAAAACCACACACAGATCCTGTGATTCTTGTGTGTTCCCTTGGAAGAGAGATAGACACTCATTCAAACAATCCTCCTTGTCAAAAATATTGCTTTGAACAAAGCAGACTGCTTTGAACAATTTCACTCAAGCATATTAATGGTCGTCATGACAAAATAGCCAATCATCTTTCCCTCTTCAAATGTCATCAGTGGAACTTCCTGCATCTTGATTCTTTTGTAACTGAGTTTTGAAAAATTACATCTTTCAGTTGGTGTGATGTGCCACCTACTGGTCAAGGAAATTTCTTCCCGTATAAAATGGAAAAAGTCAACAACAGATAATTTCTACGGTGTCCCCCCCCCATAAAAGTAGCACAAGTGTATATGAAATCACTGTCATTATTATCGTTCATTGCTATTATTATTAGTTATTAAATTTCTATACCACCTTTCATCCAAGGATCACAGGGCAGTTTGCAATATATCAATTCAAAACTTCATCCTCTCTAATTAAACAATCCTTGACCTTTTACATTACATACATAATTTTATTTGTATGCTGCATGTTAAAAGCATCTCAAGGCCTACAACATGGAAAAAAATAATTACAAACATAATGAAATGAGTCATACTGTTGCTGCCTCCTGTGTTGTTTTTGCTGTGTTTGCAGCACCAAAGTGGCCTTTGTGAGAAAGACTTCAAGAGTAAACCCTGAGGAGAAATCCTTACCAGCTGCCTTGCAAGACATTTTCAGGAGGAAAAAAGTAGTCATAAGCAATAAATAAAACATCAAAAAGTAAACAAATGAATTAAAACAATTTCTACATAAATCATAATAAGATCTAAAAAGATTCTCTCTCTCTCTCTCTATATATATATATAAATAAATAAATATATCAATAAAAGCAGCAAAAAAGACACTCAACAAAAACCCCTAAGCAACACCCCAGCCCAAGAGTCTATTCAGCAGCCTCAACTTTTGTAGTTGGAGTCAGTCTAGTTAAACTGTGTATGAGGAGCTTTTTTGGTTTTTGTTTGTTACTGTATTATGCATTTTTGTGTTTTTATGTTGTAAATTGCCCCGTGGTGCCCAGATGAAGGGCAGTATAGAAATTTAACAAACAAATAAATAAAATAATCATTTCTCATTCTCGGAATACAAGTTGTTTGTAATCAGACAAACCTGCCAATAAAATCATCCTTTTTGCCAGCATCTTTGTCCCACACTGTAATATCAATAATTCCACCTCGTTCCTCATAGAGATGCAGGTCAAATTGTTCTCTCCACTGAGGATTCAAAGTTTTTGGCATAATCTGGAAAAAAAGTAAAGGGAGTTATGGAAACTTGCACCTCCTGGAACAACAGAATATTCTTTTGGTATAGTTAAGAAATAGTTCAGCAAACCAACAGCTTCTTCAGACATTTTCAAATGTTTATGTAGGAAATAAGGTACACTAAAGATTAAATATAGTATGCTTTTCTGCAACGTATGAATTATTTTAGAATTTTTTCAGGTTCCCTAAAATGTTCCCTTAGATGTACGCTAATAAAGTCAGTTTCTTACTGATAAAAATTCAGCAAAGCTACCTTTTAAAAAGTAACAGGATAAAATTATTAGTTCTCAGGATAGGATTTTTTTTGTTTGTAGTATTCATAAACAGGCTTTCAACAAAAGAGTGTTTATCTATATCTAACTAACTAATTTCATATAAACAATAATCAGAAGACCACCTATCCCCAGTCTAGCTCCCCAAAGCTTCAAGAAACATTTTTTTCTTGGGCATAACTAAAGTAATACACAGTCAAACCTCGGCTCCTGAACGCCTTCATTTTGGAATGTTTCGCCAAAAACCCAGAAGTAAATGCTCCAGTTGTCAAACGTTTTTCAGAAGCTGAATGTCCAATGCAGCTTCCGCTTGAGTGCAGGAAGCTCTTGCAGACAAGTGACCTCGGTTGTTGAACATTTCAGAAGCTGAATGGGCTTCCGGAATGGATTACGTTTGACAACCAAGGTTTGACTGTACTAGATCCTGTCTAGTCTAGACCCAAATGTCCTTTTAGAACTAGGGTCACTGTTCAAGAACCATAAAGCTTGGTGCATACATTGAGTGTAGCTCAGGGATATGGTTCTTGAACTACAGAATCCTATCCATGGCAAACCAGTTTGAAGCTCAAGAGAGTTTCAACGTAAGTACACAGAGGCCCGAGTGTCTGCAGTTTAAAAAGAAAAACTTGAAATCCCCATTAGACATATAAAACATGCAGATCTTGTGTACTACAGTTCCCATCAGCCTGAACTAACATGGTCAATGGTTGCAGGTGATGACAATTGTATTTGGAGAGCTTTCTGTTGGCTAGGCCTGCTTAAGGTATATGTAGTAACTAGATTTAGGTCTACTAAAGCTACAACATTGTTGATTGAACAAGAATCCTTGGATTTCAGTTTGGCAGTCTGAAGAATTACTCTGTTTAACACTCAAAATGCTGCAAATACATTTAAAACCACCACCATTTGGAATAACAGTTCAACAAAGTTACCTTACTCTTGTACTTCTGGTGTCCCAGTCGGAATTTCACATAGGGATCACTGAGCCCGTTTGGATCCATGGCTTTGAGTTCACGACCTTCAATCAAAGTGACACTGACTATCCCTCTCCACAGCTGAGCTTTTCGGTGCAGGTCTGACAGACGTATACTCTGGGTCTGAAACTTTAGGTAGAGAGAGAACTCTGATTTAGCTAGAGCACAAGCAAACCATAACCCCGTGATTTGCTTCCCACCTGAATGGCTATTTAAAGAAAGTGCTTAAGTGAATACCCAAAAACTTACAAAGAACAAATTAAAAAAATATATTCAACTTGGATTTCCCTGCCAAATCAGCACAGTGTAATCACCATTTTTATAGTGACAGGGCATAACTCATCGGTACATTGTCTGCTTATGTAGCCATGAATTATCAGAGGAAACCCAACATGGTGCTCTCTAGATGATGCTGGACTACAACTTCCATAATTCATGACTGTTGGCCATGCTGGCTGGGGGTAATAGGAGTTGAGGTCCAGTAGCATCTGGGGGGCAACATGTTGGCTATACCTATCATAGGTAATCTATACCCGGTTGCCTTTTCAAGATTAGATCCCATGCACTTTGTGCTTTCAGACCACCAGCACACTGGTCAATTCAACATTATTCACATTCTGCTGGGAACTATAACCTTATATGTATGCACACCCCTATACAGACTATGGTTTCATTACATAATATTGTTTTCTTTTCCCTTTTAGCCTCCACGTCACTGTACATAGTACAGTCCCTTAAGAGGCAGAGCTGGCTGCCGCCAATTTCCCTTTTCCGGGGGGGGGGGGGGGAGATGAAAGGGCTACCACCAGCTATGATGCAGAAAGAAACCTCCAAATCATACAGGCTTGCTTGGTTGGTTGTCCATTAAGAGTTTCCCATGTTCTCTCTAGAGCCTAGCTTCCCCAGTCTCGTTAGATGCCAATCCTTTCAACAAGCTTGCCATTCTCCCATCATATCTACCAAACAGCCTGCAGCCCTGATTCTCTTCCTGACCTAAGGAAACTAATCTAAACCAAGGCTACCCACACTGCTTCCAGACAATCCTGGGCAATCATCTATCTAATCATTGACTGGCTAGTAGCACTGGGTTTGTGGAGATCTGGTGCTGGCTTCTAGGTCCCTGAAACCAAATGCAGGGTGGGGTAAGAATATTCCATGGGATAGGATGTTATACCTGGTTCTGTGGCACTATTTCTAAAGGTTAGACAGCATTTGGATGTTAAAGCATTCTCTGTTTATATTTCAGTAGTTTCTTTTCATGTCAAAATGTCCCAAGTGAAACTCCTATTAGGAATTATGAGTACAGCTTGGGTGGCCACATGATGATGCAGAAAGAGATAACCTAACAGTGGTCATGGTGGGTTTTTTTGCAGAACCGAAACAAAAAACCAAAACCCTTCTACTAGCATTTCAACCTGTCAATTCACATCTGCCAACCCAAAAGTTGATACACACAAAACGAATGAAATATACTAGATATACTAATTTCACTCCGCAAACGACCTTAGCAATCAACTGGCTAAATCAGTGCTCAGAAAAATCTACTCTTCCACCTGCACAACAGGGTTTCCTCCTCCCTGCACCTACCTCCCACTCCCCACAGTCTCCAATCCAAAGTGAATAGACAAATGTAGATTAATTGAGGAGTAAGCTGCAGCTTGAGAGACTGCTCAGGCTACAAACCATGGAGGCTAACCTCTGGTCCTCCAGATGTTATGGACTCTGGCTCCCATAAGACCCACCCGACATGGCCAATTTTCAGGAATGATGGGAGTTGGAGTCTAGCAATATTTGGAGGGCCATCCTGCTCTACACCCTGGCAATATGTTTTGAGCACTGCCAGCTATTGCACCTGCTTCATCAGATAGTTCACTTTCACAGCTACAATACAATGTAGATTATTAGATCCACAAACCACAATCTACGCCACTTTAAGCTCATCATGTAAACATGGATATCTTTATTCCATGTTTGTATTTTGAGGTCTGTATCTAAACAAGCAATTAATATTATCAATTCTTTTACCAGCCTGCAGGTCTTATAAGGCCCACTAAGCCTTTGAATTTGGGCCATGTGGCAAACTCCACTCATCTGACATCATATGATGTCAGGTGCTGAGATGCATTATTTCCAATGTAGCGCTAACACAGTGCTAAGATCAGAGGTAAGTTCTTTGACAGTAGAAGGCAGCAAGCAGAGACTTCTCTGACCATAGCGCTGTGGTCGTCCATAGCACTAAGGTAGACAGCATTTCTCATTTTCTACGAGCCAAAAGAGGTTCCCTGTCCTGAGATATGAGATACATTTTAAAAGAAGGCACTTATTTAAGGGAAGAGATTTTTTTTAAAAAATTATCTGTGGTATGCCAGTTGCTGAATGCCAGTTGAATGCCAGTTGCTGAAAACTACAGCGCAGTTTTGGGTGGGAATGGGGTAAACTTGAGACTTGAAAAGAGATGTGGGGGTCGGATGGTGAGGACTAGCTAGGACAGTGGAGGGTATTGGGGCCAGACTGAGACTGGTCTTCCAAGTAGAGGAACAAAGTAGCAAATACACAGGGTTTTTTGTTGTTGTTTTAAAAAAACCTTAAGCGGGGGGAAGAACAGGAACCAGCAGGAAGGAGACAGAGGGAACTGGGTGGGGTGGAAGGGTTAACACACATAAAATTAATGAAGAACAGAGCGACGAAGCTGCAAAAAAGTGCATGACAACCACTGGGTGAAGGCACAACTGAACTATTTTCTGGGCAGAATGGCAGTCCAGAAACTTATTTGAATTTTGAACAGTGATTTTGCATTCAACCACTAGGGGGAGCTCAACTCCCACCTTATGTCATCTCACATGCACAAGAGAACAGTGATTGAAAGGGCAGAGAGAGAGGCAAAATTAAAATGTATATATCATAATTAAAGGCCTGATAAAACAAAACTAGTCTTAACGTTTCAGGAGGGAATGCCACAGAAGATGCCCCATTTCATGTCCTCACCAGGAAACCGCTTTAAATGGGATAAAAAGCAGGGTGTCATATACCGGTAACCACCAGACAGATTCATATAGGAAGAGGCAGACTTTCAGATACTCCAGTCCCAAACAATTTAAAGCCAGCTCATGTGCATTTCGCACATTCTGCACATTTTGTGCACATTTTTGAGTACTGAAGAATGTATGTTCTTTTGCAAAAGGTAAAATAGGAAGCAACTCTAAGGCTTGGCTCACAAATGTGACTCAGTTGCATTTGCCCTCTCCATAATCCCTCCTGACGGTTGCTAAGACATAAGAGAGTCTCTGAAGACCAGGCTGTACATGGATAAACCCAGAGCTGACCACTACTGGCACCAATGGTAATTGGAACAGGTGCTGCTATGACTGTGGAATTGAACAAACCCAGTTAATACTGCCATTTCTCCACAGAATTCTGTAAGTGGTAGTGAGAAGCGATCATGTTATGAAAATAAAAGCAGCAGGCCTGCAAGTATGTACCAGCAATTGCAAGAAAATGTTTCTAAAAGCCAAAAATGAATAGAAATCTGAGGTTCATTATTTCTGGTTTAAGTAAGCAAGTCTATTATTTAATCTGGGGAAGCCAATGTGGTCCCTCCCTCCAGATGTTGCAAGACTACAATGACATCTGGAGTGCATCATTCCTGATAACTGGCTTTGCTGGCTGAGCCTGGTAGGAGCTGCAGTCCAACAACACCTGGAGGGCACCAGTTGGCTATCCCTGGTTTAACCTCTCGCAAACTCTTATAGGCAAGTGTTCATACAACTTCAGAGTAAAGTAGATTGAGGAATATTCTCTATATAGATCGACACAACAAAAATGCAACATTTTGGAACTGACAACAAGTACCAAAGATGAAGCTGCAGCTATAATGCACTTTGAGAATCCTTGCCAAGTTGTGCAAAATATCTAATATGTGCAGCAGAGGTTGCAGACATAGGACCCATTTCATCGTAACCTCATATTCTTCACCACGAAGGGATGAAGACTCATGCCTACCACCATTTTTATTCCTAAATTAGGTCTGTGGACTGGTAACAAAACTTAGCCTTCATTTTATGCATCTGGATGGCATGAGATTATTTACCGGTATGTCAAGAGTGAAATTTTAAAAATCAAGTAGCATGTGAAAAGTTTGGGGCAGGGATGAATGAACTTGTATGCAGGTGCGCACACTACTTAATAGTTTATAATCCACTGATCAATTTGTATATATCTCACAGCACAATGTTAGAACTAAATAAAACTGTTATGTACTGAAGTTCTCACCCTGGGCCAGCAGGGGGATACTGTATATAGTTATGCAAATGAAGGATCGAAAGTGACATTCAGTGATTGGCTAGTTACAGAAAATGGTTACTGTTGCATTCTAGTGGAGCTCTATATACGCAAGCTGACTGAGCTCCTCAGTTCAGTTCTGTTCCAGCTTACAAATGAAGAGCTGCTTTGGAAGAATCACTGTGTCGTCTGATATGTTCACCCACAACTTAACAAAAACCATGTGTGTTTTGTATCATTTGCAAGAAGTGGCAAGAACGCCAAACCAGGTGAATATATTTAGTTGCCTGTTCAAAGCTTGTTCATACTACAAACCACATTATGGAAAAAGGTAACCTGAATTCTGGAAGTGATGTGTTAGACACACAAAATTCCCCTTCCTCTTTCCCTACCTCCAAACCTTTCAGTATTCCAAATGTGCTTTGGGGGTCACCAAACTCTCCAGAGAAGATTTGGGGTCTACATTATGCAACTGGGAGTTCATTCTGCTTGCAGAATTGGATCTCCTTTTGATCTCACCCTACATTTCTACTGCATACTTTTTTGGAATTCCTTACCACCTGATGAAAAATGCATTCACTAGTTTAGGTTGAGTTGACTAAGAAAAATGAGCACAAAATATGAAACAGATCTTAATATAAATGGATTTCCCTGACCACTGCCTAGTTAGATGTACTTCAGTGTTCTACAATGATGAAGGCAGTTCAATAGTGTTGCATTATATAACAAATCCTTATCACTTAAAAAGGTCTCATTGTCGAAATTATAAACCGAGTTTTGCAGACCTAGTCTATGTGTCACAGCTTTCCATTCAAGTGACACAATATAGAGCACCACAGTTCTTCTCAAGACCACATACTAAGAATTACCTTACTTGATCTTTTCCAACTCTTCCTCATTAACATTGTCTGCAAATGAAATAGAGCATTTTAATAACTTTTTACTTATTTGCACTGGAGGCCAGTTGTCTTCCAAAGGAGCAATGCACATACAAAAATGCCAAACACATTCCAAACAACTACATATGACTGAAATCAAACTACAAGAATCATTCACACTACAGCACATTTCAGAGAGATGCCAACAGGGTAAAGTAATAGGAAGACGTTTGGGATCAATAAAAAAAGAGGCACAAATGTCAGTGAACTCAACTAATTATCTCAATTTTTAATTTTATTAAAATTAGTGATTTTAGACTTAAGACCACTTATTCCAATTACAATAATGTAGCTAATTTTTATGGATCATGAGTGGGTTTGATTAAGAAGATGTTCACAGAATAGGCCCTTCCAGTCACAGAATGTGTCATTTTGAGCCATTCTAATATCTCTCCACCTCTACAGTAGAGATCATGCTGCTATATTGTTCTTGCTGGATTTTTTTGATCTCAAACAAGACTGAAGAACCACACAGAAAATGCAGGAGAACAAAAATTTGATAACCTTGCTTAGATGTCCTGCAAAGAGTGCAGAAAAGCATGATCCCCCCCCCCCCGAATTAACACCTAAGCTTAGAACATAAGGTTTTGTGAATGAAAAGCACCGCCACAAAATGTGAGTAGAACCTCTCTTTTTAATTCGTGGCACAAATACTTTAGCATCCGAGCCCTGCTATACAAGCTCTCCTGAATTATGTATGCTGACGGGTCAAGATCTGAAACAGAGGCCTTTCCCCATTCTACTATCTAAGAACCTTTTAAATGAAGATGCCAGGATTGAACCTGGAATTTACATGTGCAAAATATGAACTATACTCCTGAGCTGTGGCTCCTCATTGGAGAGAAGGCTGTGTTACAAGCTTTTTTGTGGGGGTTGACTGTGAAGCAGGTTTTGGGATTTTTGTGGCAGCTGGAGTGGGAATCAATCAATTTTCAACATGGGGAACTTAGAACAGACTGAGACTGAATAAAAAGAGGCCTCATTTTGTACATAGGAAAACTGGCAGAATGTGCTTCCTTCTGGATACTAGATACCCCCCCCCAAAAAAAAACAACCACCCCACAAACACACACACACACCTGGAGTTAAGGGTAATACCTTCCATGTAAACAGGGGGCAAAATGTTAGTACATTCAAAATTCTACCACTTCTGTAAATATGGACACATTTAAAAACTTTGCTAGGAAGCAAAAATGCTGGAGGAAACAAAAAATTGTTTTCAAATTCTTAATGGTTTCATCTGAGTTGCTTTATTCTCTCTTTTATACTTCGATATATTATTTGCCAAAAATTTACAGAAAAGTAAATTAGTTAAAGCACTGAATTTGAACAATCACTGTAGACAATTAGGGTTAGTACGTATTACAGAGAGTGTCTTTAGTTAAATCAATGGAAGTACATCACATAGGATGACACTTTAGCTGATTAAAGTAATGGTCATTGGCTTGGATAGGTTTGCAAACCATAATACAGGTGAATAATGAAGCCTGTAGCCTAGCTAGGAATCTAATTCTATTTCAGCCTTGATAATATTAATTTGCATTTTAACAACAGAAACATATGATGATTACTTGAATATAATTAGAGAAACGCTGTAGTAATAGTCAAGGAAACTTCAGAGCCAAAACATTTTGTTTTAACTCCTCCCTCAACAGACAAAGCCAGAATTTGGAGTACAGAGTTTTGCAGTGATGTGACCTAGAAGAAGAGGAGCAAGTAGAAGACAAACACAGCAATATTTGATGTCTGTTGGAATCCAAGGCTATGGCCATGGGAGAAACAAGAACCTTAATGCTGTGAATCCCACCACTGTATGCTCAGGTTGTTTATATGTGTAAACAAACCATGTATCCTAAAAATTCCACAGTCTCTGCTGTGCCTCATTCCAAAAAGAAACCAACACTCTGGGTAAGCGCTGGAAAACCTGGAATCTTGCACCACTCACGAGATTGGGGTGGCTTGCAACAGTACATTTCAAGGTACTGGGTTATATCCAGTGCATAAGCAGTAATCACTTTTATGAGTGCAATGCAACTTCCTCTTCCCTCTCTCCCACTCTACATGCCCTCCAAATCTGTTCTTGGGGTTTCTCCAACCTTCTGGAGCAGTTCTGGAGATGGTGCGGGGGGGGGGGGGAAGAGGAGTGAAAAGGAATAAAAGTTCCATTATGCTTGCCTTGGATTCAGCCCTGTACTGACATATTAATGCAAGCCACTTTGAGAGCCTGTAAATGGTATAGAAATAAATACATTAAATGTATTTTAGAGGTGTTGGATTTAAGGCTGGCACTCCTCAATAAGGATCGCATCACTTTTTTTTCCCCTTCCAAAATTATGCAACAGCTTGAATTCCCCTTTTCAAGGGGAAAATCCCTTTAATGTTTGGGAGATGCAGTGGCGCTGAATTAGTTATATCCCAGGATTTAAGGTATCACTCATATGTTTCTGAGGATTTTATATCTTCTAACGCTAATCAAGCAGATTATAGGTCTAGAAGATAAGACAGCAAGCTGCTCAAATGAACTCACTGTTAATCTACGAGTTCTCCAGTGATGAAATCTTTGCACTGAACTCTGCTAAACAACCAACACATGAAACAAAAAAACCCCACTCATGCACTCATTTTAGCAAAGTATGCACATAATAGACACAAGTATGCATAAGCAAATCAAAAACAATACACAGCTATAAACAGTACATGCAATAGTACAATGCATGCCATGCATTATTCTTACATATAGAAACATGTTAGTTAACAATAAACAATATATAACATACAGTGAATACATCTTTTTTTTTTTTTGCTTACCAGATTTGCAGTGCAATCCTATACATACCTACTCAGAAGTAACTCCAGCTAAATTAAGTGGGATTTACTCCCAAGTAAGTGTGCATAGGATAGTAGCTTTAATAGTTTAGATTGTATGTTCATTATTCCCTATTTTACTTCCATTGCTTAATTAGAAACAATAGTTTATTCCCTCTGGAATTTACCAATTTTTTAATGGACAGATTAGTCAATCCAAATAGAAAGATACCTTTTGGATCTTCTTGGTGTTCATACTACTTAAGCAAAACCAGACATCCAATTGAGAATTATTGGAACTAGTGCTACTGCAACTAAGCTACGATAAACCAAATTAGGAAAGAAATTGCACAAATACTAGAATTATAGAGATAACATATTGACCTCTCAAATGCTAATAGGTTGGTAGAACCCTAAATAAACTGAGCAACATGAGGTTTTTCTTTGCAGACCAGAATTTACTATAGGTAGGCATTGCCAAAGTATGTACCTTAAACACTAGATCCAAATCTACATTCAGCTCTCCACTGAGGATTTGCTAGTTCTAAAACAAACACAAAGTTTTACTAAACCAGTTATACATCACAAGAAACCATGCTACAAACTTTGCACATATTTTTCACATTCGTTCTGCCCTGCATCCAATTAAGTCCTTTAAAAATCATTACAACTCCCTCCCACAGACCAATGCTATAATTCAGTGGTACTTCTAGAGAAACAAACAGCCCAACGTGTTATACTCTAAAATAAGAGGATTATAGATTGAGCGTGATCTCAAGTGAAATGGATCTTGAAAATCAGTTATCTCCAAGAGTGCCTGTATCTAGGTCCATGGGCACCCATTCAAGAACCTTTCCCAAGAAGGAGAGACTGGCAACTGGCCAGTAGTTAACTTAGATTTTCTGAATCCAGGGAGGGTTTCTTGAGGAGTGGTTTTACTACAGCCTCCTTCAAGCAGGCAGGGACCACCCCCTTTGGCAAGGTGACATTAATCACCTCCCTGGCCCAACTATCTATGCGCTCCCTACTAGTTTTTATCAGCCAAGAGGGGCAGGGATCCATAGCACAAGTGGTCACCTTGACCGATCCAAGAACTTTGGCCACATTCTTGAGCCTTACTAACTGAACTCATCCAATGCAACAGGACTAGAGAGTGCTCTGGACAACCCTTGAGATTCATCTGCTGAATAGCAGAGCCAGGATTGTGGTGGAGGCAAGTGGATGCATTGTCCTCAAAATGCTTTGCAAACGTGTCACATTGAGCTACCATCAGTTCTACCACCTCATTTGGACCAGACTGTAAGAGGTCCTGCAGTACCTGGAAAGGTTCTGCTGGACGGTACACTGAGGATGCAATGGAGGCAGCAAAGTATGTGCCTGTCCTCCAATTAAAATATATGGCTTCTAAGCCCACATAAAAGTAAAACAGATAAAACAAATATGCTCCTTGCCTGTATGTTGCAATTATTATTTATTACTGATACCCCGCCCATCTGGCCGGGCCACCCTAGCCACTCTGGGTGGCTTCCAACAGGATATTAAAAATACAACAAAGCATCAAACATTAAAAGCTTCCCTAAACAGGGCTGCCTCCAGATGTCTTCTAAAAATCAAGTAGTGGTTTATTTCCTTGACATCTGGTGGGAGGGCGTTCCACAGGGCGGGTGCCACTACCGAGAAGGCCCTCTGCCTTAACATCAACAACTGAGCCAACTGACTTTAAAACTTTTCAAATTAAATACAAGCCATCTTTTTTTTTTTTTACAGATACATCACAGACCACCCGAAATAACCTCACAAACCATAGTTTGCAACCTCTGAACCAGAGGATGGATGTTGTCCTACAGTGTTTAAGTGCATTCCTTTGCTACTAATTACCATCTTTAGTAAACCAAGCTTTCCGCTTGAAAATGAGGTGTCTCCTATGTGAAATGCAAAGTATGTGGTATTTCAAACAGAGTAAATCAATAGAATATCTGAGCAGCCTGTGAACATGAAGATGTTGCATGGAAGACTGAGACCAGAAAGAAAGGGAAATTTCAGTGTATGTAATGGCACCAACAGTAAAATAGGTTATTTGCCAAGTTTAACTCAGGTCTACTTTAGAAATACTTTCCCCCCCAAAAACATATTATTGGTTTTGAGTTTCAATTTTTAATATAACATATAAAATAATAGTCATCAAAAGGAATACAGAGCTTAGAAAGCTTGCTAAACTGTTCTTATGTAATACAGCATCTATTTTTAATTTATCATTGCTGTATGATACATCCTTATTTCCACACTGACTGACTTACAGAACACTGCTTAAACATTTCATCATGCTACACAACAAACTAACTGCACCAAAATCCATCCAGTTAGCTAGGTCTCATACATCAATTTCTAGCGTTTTGCACCCATCAAATAAATTTTAACTTTCTTCTCCTCCCACATATATTAAAGGCAGCACTCTTATACCCACATACTTGGGAATAAGCCCAATTAAGGTAAAAGGTAAATAGGTAGAGGACCCCTGGATGGTTAAGTCCAGTCAAAGTCCACACTATGAGGTGTGGTGCTCATCTCGCTTCAGGACAAGAGAGCCAGTGTTTGCCCACAGACAGCCTTCTGGGTCATGTGGCCTGCATAACTAAACCGCTTCTGGTGCAATGGAACACCATAACGGGAGCCAGAACACATGGAAACACCATTTACCTTCCCGCTGCAGCAGTACCTATTTATCTACTTGCACTGGTATACTTTCAAACTGCTAGATTGGCAGAAGCTGGGACAGAGTAATGGGAGCTCACCCCAGTGCACCGATTCAAGCTTCCAACGTTTTGATCAGCAAGCCCAAGAGGCTCAGTGGTTTAGACCACAGCGCCACCCACGTCCCTTTTAAGCCCAATTAAGCTCAATGTGATTGATTCTGAGTAGACATATCTAGGAATATACTACATGTAAAACAGGGCCTCCTGAAACTGTTCTCAAGCTGCCATTAAAAAATGTTTGACTACACGATATAGCTAGAGGGATTTTAAAGATTTATTACAGTCCACAAATGACAGCCACAGTAAACCTAATGTTTTAGAGTGCAGGACAGAATGCTAAACATCTCACAAAAGCTTTCCCATGTTACATATTTCCAATTCCAATATACTGCAACAACAAAAACGTAGCCAAGTTTTGAAAAGATGAGCTGGGGTTGCAAAAACTCCAGCACACAAACCTGCAATTCATCTCAAGGGGTAAAAGAAAAATTCACTAAGAAATGTTGCTCTCTTGAATTTCTAGGCAATTTGGTAAAAATGAACTCTATAAAATAACCTGCAATTTGGACAATTTGGTTTTATATCTGCAGAGGTAGTAAGTGAATCATCATGTATTTGTAGACACTTATTTGAGTACTTAACATCACAACTCCAAATAGCAACACTTCAGTTTGAACGTTGAAATCCCATGCTAATTCACATTAAGGAAGCTTTTGCACATTACAATAAAGCTTATCAGAAAAGCCACTGTCTGAAAGAAACTATGGCTTACCATGAAAGAGCAGCATGCTAGTGCATACTGCTCAAACTGCAGCTAACCTGCTCTTCCCTTTGCCAAGCAAGAAGAAACAAATCATAGCACTGACTTGGTACTGGGTTTCCAAACCATAGGTATAGAGTGGCAATGTATGAAAAGCGATTTCGATTTGATTTGTGTTTTAAGAAAATGTTAAGCCTTTACTGGCTACATTAGACTTAAAATTGTGCTCTTGGAAATACATTTCATATATTTATTCTTGGTGCTTTTACCGATACTCAAATTCTAGCTCCTGACTACACTTATGCCCTATGTCCAGGAATGTTCTGGCATAATAACAACATTACTGACTCCAAATAAATGCCTGTTTCAGCAGCTAAGCTCTACACAGAACTAATTAGCTGACTAGTTTTCATAACTGTGTAAGGTTTTACTATAATTGGACTGAAATGTTGCAGTTTGAACACCACAGCACTAGATCCAAAATTCTTTATCTTTAATAAATTCTGAGTGAATCCACTGTATGTTTGCATTCTATCAAAATCCCATCTGTACCAATATCATTATCCGGAGGGGCTGACCCAGAGCAAGGCATCGGTAGTCAAATGCATCCAAAAACTGATCAGTAGCCTTCAATATTTACTGGGGAATAATATATAAAAACCCACAAGAAAATGGCTTCATTTAATAATGCTCACTGATGGAAACATTGCAAAAGTGATACACTTCCCATTAGGAAAGGGGGGAAGCTACACAATTTGTTTCAATCCACACTTACCCCTTCCCGTTGCTGTTCTTTTGGTGTCAGCAATACAGACAATAATATAGTTCCAAGATCTTGGTCAGCATAATGTGGATCCTTTAGACTCAACGTAACTTCCGTTGATCTAGGAAACCAAGTTTAGAAACGGAAAAAAATAAAATGTTTCATCATATTGCCTCCATTAGGTCATACAGTTTAAAAAGGGACAAGAATGGTGTGCCTGTTGCTACCATCTGCCTGTAAGCTATCAGCTAGGTTTGCAAAACTACTAAGGTGGGGAAACAGAAGTTCCATGCAATACACAGCACTTGATCTCCATCCTGTCAAAAGGAGAGGGAGGATTCACTGCATCTCAACTATGTTTGGTGGAGACAGCAAGAAGACCATTACACAGCTGCAACTCTACCTCCCTTGTTTTTAGATAGCTGCCTCTTCTTCCAGGAGCACTGACACATCCCTGGTCAGAGACCTTCTAGGGAAAGGGAGCAAGAACAAGGCTTTATGTGAATTTGGACAGACCTTGAGCTAAACTGGGCAGCCTGCAGAGCACCTTAATCCAAAACAAGCTGTTTCTGAAAACTTAACTTGCAGTCCAAACCTAATCTTGTGGCCAGTTCACACCCCTAATATATACACACATAGGTATAGAGAAAAGTGGTGCAAGATGGCAATGAAACGATGGGTCTATGAAAATTCATTTAAAAAAATTAAAATGTATTGGGTGTCCATTCACAACAACAGTAACTGGTGATAACACCGTCAGTGTAGCATTGCTTAGATCTTTGTCTCCAATCTTGCCCAAAACATCATTATCTACTTCAGTAGCTTTACAACATGGTACCTATTTTGCTCTAGTGAGCCAAGATCCAAAAACGCTGATCCCATGAAGTCATCTTGAAGCCCAAAATCATAATCAAAGACCTAAGGTGAACAAAAGAAATAGCATTTCTCAATGTTGGGGATTCCATTAACAATTACTTGAGAATATTAGCGAAAGCAAACATTATACAACATAACGCATCAACCCTGCCTATACATATCAATGACTTTTAACCATGAAGGCTATGTTCTACCTCTTCTATCAGAAGCATTTTCTAGGACTCACAAGTGGGAAGAGTGCTGTTGCGTTCAGGTCCTGCTTGGGGGGTTCCATAGGCATTGGGTCAGCCACTGTGAGAACAGGATACTGGACTTGATGGCCCATTGGCCTGATCCTGCAGGCTTTTCTTATATACTTATACAAGGAGATCCTCTGATGGAATATCCCAACTACAAAATCAGTGATGTCTCAAACTGTTTTGGACGTTAGGTCTATTTGTATACTGTCCTCATTGGGGTTTACATTTCTATTTTGCCATTCCCTTTTATGTCTGGATAGCACAACACTTGGTGCTGGAGGAGACTCTTGAGAGTCCCATGGACTGCAAGAAGATCAAACCTATCCATTCTTAAGGAAATCAGCCCTGAGTGTTCACTGGAAGGACAGATCCTGAAGCTGAGACTCCAATACTTTGGCCACCTCATGAGAAGAGAAGACTCCCTGGAAAAGACTCTGATGTTGGGAAAGATGGAGGGCACAAGGAGAAGGGGACAACAGATCACGAGATGGTTGGCCAGTGTTCTCGAAGATACAAACATTTCCAAACTGCGGGAGGCAGTGGAAGACAGGAGTGCCTGGCGTGCTCTGGTCCATGGGGCCACGAAGAGTCGGACACGACTAAATGACTAAACAACAACAACAACAAAGCACAACACTGGCCTATGTTTCAAAGAATGCACCAGATATTTTAGTTCTGAACAGTTATGAGAATTGGCAGGGCACAACATTATAAATTTCATAAGCATTTTTATGATATATTTTCATAACTTGAATTTCTATTATGGCAATATCAAGCTGTATAACATTCCATTGAAAAACTACAGCACTGCGTGGAGTGATACAACAACATTGTACTTACCTGTTTTTAAGGAGAATCACATGTAGCTCACCTTTATGTACAGTTGTTCCCTTAAATGTTCAATCATGATTGAAGTTTTTTCTTCCCATACAGGGTTAAGATTCTTATGGATAGTTTTGCTTCTAAACACTTCTTTTCCACCAATTTTAAACTTGACATATGGATCACTTGTCCCTGAAACAAAAATCAAGATTATGTACGACAACTACATGATTTCTGAAAGTTATAAGAAAAACCTTAAAACAAGATGGCACTCCTTATCTTTTTTAAAAAACTAGCAAGTGCAGCAGCAGCAGATGGTGATGATGATGATGATAACTACTACAACAACAATTTATATGCCACCTATCTGACTGGGTTGCCACAGCCACTCTGAGCAGCTTCCAACTATTTAAAACCACAGTAAAGCATCAATCATTAAAAACTTCCCTAAAGAGGGTTGCCTTTAGATGTCTCCTAAAAGTCAGATAGTTGTTTATTCCCTTGACATCTGACAGGAGGGCGTTTTACAGGGCAAGCCCTCTGCCTGGCTTCCAGGAACCTCACTGCTCACAATGAGGGAACTGCCAGAATCTAGACCCAAGTAAAACTACATGTTAAGTGTATGGCTTTCGCCGTGTGACTTTGTCCATAAAATGCTAAATTCTAGATTAAAGGATTTGCACATAAAAGACATTTAACAAGTATACCCTATGAATTAAATTACCTGAAACACATTTCCATACTAATTCAAAGTGCACATAAGCAGAACCAGTGAACTAAGTATACTAACTTGAATGCACACACAAAAGGTCTAGCTTTCTAACACACTGCTGTTTTTAAATAGTGCAAGTCTTTTTCAGCTTGCTACAATAGTTACAGCAGCAACAACAGGTCTGGGCACATGGTGGCAGTATTTTCCCGTTATAACAGATACCTCAGTTACAGACTACAATCTTGTACAAAGGAGATGGGGGTTTCTTAATACAACATTGCATTAAAATAAAGACAAATCTATAGTCAACATTAGACCAGCTGCTTTGCATGAAAATTACCATGCCTGCCACAACCTGTTATTCCATTTGTACTAGCATAAAAAAAAACTGGGGTGGGTCACGTATTCTAATTTAATGTCAATTGCCACTCTTATATCCTTCTGCGTGCATGCTTTAGTTGAGATTCCTGCACTGCAGGGGGTTGGACTAGATGATCCTTGGGACCCCTCCTAACTCTATGATTCTATAAAAAAAGTTAGGGTAAAGGACCCCTGATAGTTAAGTCCAGTCACGAACGACTCTGGGGTTTGAGCGCTCATCTCACTTTACTGGCCAAGGAAGCAGACGTTTGTCCGCAGACAGTTTTTCCGGGTCATGTGGCCAGCATGACTCAGCCGCTTCTGGCGAAACCAGAGCAGCGCACGGAAACGCCGTTTACTTTCCTGCTGGAGTGGTACCTATTTATCTACTTGCACTTTGACATGCTTTCGAACTGCTAGGTTGGCAGAAGCTGGGACCGAGCAACGGAAGCTCACCCCGTCGTGGGGATTCGAACAGCAGACCTTCTGATCGACAAGCCCTAGGCTCAGTGGTTTAGACCACAGCGCCACCCGTGTCCCTATACTCTATAATACCTACCAAATATGATCTGCAAGTTCCACTGAACATATCTGCTTACAAAAATCATACAGAAGAGAAACTGAAATATCTTAAATATCTTTCAGTATGGATTTTTTCATGCAAATAAGCTCTTAACCTGTAATAAGAATAACGCATTTGCCACCTGACATTATGCATCCCTTTGTTATTCAACTCAGTTTTCAAAGAACAAAATTATTCTACCTTACTCTATCAACTTCTACAAGACCTTCTTATCGAAGGTTTGTTAAGTGCCACCATCCTTCTTATGACTGGTACAATTCCTTTAACATACACCTGAGCTCTCAGATTTCATGCCAATTTTTATACTTCAAATATGCAGTGTTTATTACTCTCAGAGCAATCGTTTCAAGTTGTCAAATAGAAACCATTGAATAAAATCCAGGTCTCGTCTCAATTATATGGGCCGACTTCCAGTGGCAATTGGTTCAGAAGAATAGGAAGGGAAACTGCAGGTTCCAATTGACAGAAATTGATGGGTCCCCAGACACTTGTTCATATTTTAATCCTAACTTATCACAGAGAAAACTACTACTTGCAGGATAGTAATTTTGCTGGAATGACATCACCTAGGATAAGCGTGAAGCCACTTCAAAGGCACACCGTAATAAAACGTGACACAACTGCAGAAGCACGAACCTCTGTAATGGCACAAAACGCACTACAGACTCCAGAGGGGTAAGAAGAAATCAAAACCAACAAGTGTAGAAATCATTTATCATACGAAATCACTGTTTGCAAATCAGTTCATCCCTATTATCAAAATTATTTACAATAATTGCTTGCTTTCCTAATACGGTATTAGTCTCTCCCACCCACCTCCCTAGCACATTAAGTAGCAGTACTGAATGCTTCCATTCAGTACCTTTTTTCTCTCCTATTATATAGCCAAATGATTCAGGAGAACATGAGAGTTCGCTGACTTTGCCCATTATGAATCCATGTTTTCTTCCTTCTTGTCCTCTAACCACCTAGCCAAGCCTTACTACTGCATCTCTCATCTCACACCAATGCTAGGTATCTCCAGTGCCTCTTGAGTACTTCTGATGTCCCCTACTCTGTCATTTTAAGGACATCCAGCTTCCATTATAGGTAAGCAAAGTCACACCCGCAGGTTATTAAGTCTGTTTAGCAGGTAGATGGGGAAAACTGGTGGTAATGTCCATGCACGATAACCATCTTCCTTATCTTCCTCTGCTCTCAGGGGAGGGTCTACCAATTCCCACTCCTCAAATGGTATCAGTTCCCTTCTACCTGACTTGGCATCTGGCAGGAATCAACCAGCTGCCTTTCCAAACCAATATGGGTAATAAATCCTTTAAAATGGTGGCCATATTACTTTGTCCCTCTCAAACTCCCAACCTGCAACTGATGTTTGAAGCTGCCTGCGCCAGAGACAACCACAGTGTGTAAATTCTTGCAATTTTAGTTTGGATTAAGTGTAGGATTAGTTAGACCAATATTGTGGTGTAGTGTTTTATTTCAATGCTGCCATTCCCTGCCCCACATCCCTTTCCCATATGCTCCTTTTAAATAAAATGCTTAATTGGGCTATAGCAGTTTCTGAATACGCTCAAAGGCTTGTTAACTCTCCGCATGGCTTAGGCTGCTGGTACCATGTTACGGATTGTTAAAGGGCCTGAGAAAGCAGAAAGGAGGCAGCGGGAGTTGCCATGCCAGAGACCTGGAAATTCAGCTGGCTGTTCTGCATTATTGAGGAGACACTCGGAGTCCCACACCCCTATCCCTAGGTGACCCATACGCTGGTGGCAGCAAAGAGAAAGGATGGCATTGGGTTCCCTAGGGCTATGAAACAACCCTACAGAGTTGGTGCTGGAGTGGGGAACCACTCTACAATTAACACTCAGTTCCACAGCTCAGATCTAAACACTGCTTTTATTTTTATACACACACACACACACACACACACACACACACTGCATAGTATAAAAGTGTTTTCATTTACTAGGCAGTCTGGCAGGCCCTGTTCTGTGGTTATGCATTAAAAGGAGCAAAGCACTGCCTTTTCAGCATTCACAAAATAATGCTTTCAGTGCCACTCAGCAAGGGTCAGCAATAAATCTATTTGAGGTAATTTGTTATTTGCTGCAATACAGATAAAAAGTGATTCAGAATGTGTTAAGCTTATTACGATGACTAGACTATCACATTGAATTATTCCTCATTATATGCCCAAAGCATTATCTCTGAAGCAAAAGAAACCTAGAGCACCAGGATTATCTAACTACCACTCAAAGGAGATTTACTGTTTTTGTTCAAGGAGTTCTTTACATAAGATTTTACATATTCACAAGTAATGTTTTGCATGCCTGTGACATTCGGAAAATCCAAGGCTACAGAGACAAACATTAATAGCTTTTCCATTTTAATAGCAATTCAGAGGGCTACTGTGGTTTCAAGACAGATATTAACAAAAAAATCCAGAAGTAAGACTCAAAGCAGCAATTTTTTCCTGACTTCACAGTGGTACTCAGTGCAAAGTAGGAGAGTTAAGCAAATACCATTTGAAGCTTTCAGTCTTAGCACACCACCTCACTCCATCACTTTCCAGTTACATTTCAGGCACCCAGGTGAGGAGCACTTTTAACTTTCTCCAGGTGGTGTTGGTGGCAGAATAGCTAGAAAGCAAGCGCCAGGGCATCAGGGTCTGGCTAGACACTGAGGATACTGGATGCTGATGACTGGGCACCAGGTCCAGAACAGGCAGAGTTGGAGTCTGACTTGGAAGAAGGGATCAGTGATCTGGGGGAGCCTTTAACAGCCAGGAGATGAAAGTCAGAGGCAGGAGAAGCTGCAGGATTGGAGAATGAAGAAAAGGTGCAGGAGGAGGGCAAGATAGCACAGGCTGGTGTAGAGTCAAGACAGAAGGGGGATGTTTTTTCCAAAGAAAGATGACTTCAAAGTAAGATAGCAATGCAAGAGTCATATTACTATATATAATCAAATGCAAACAAGACTGTAAAAAAATCCTGAAGTGGTAAATGCAGGGATGCCTAACCTTTTTGGCCTAAATTCAAGTAATAAATTGACGCAGCAAAATAAATACTACTCAGGACCATCTAAAAGGGGCTAATATTTTCTGTGGTGAGCTAGTTTCTTCCCAGCGCCTATTCAGCCTATATCTGAAAGCACAGTATCAAATCTTCCTATGAATTCCAGAATTTAAATTCAGTTCATATTTAAATTTCAACAGGGAGCCATCTTGATTATTAACCTTTATATTTCTTTTCGTTGTTTCATGTAACCAAAGGTTTCCAACATCACAGAGCCTTCAACATACAAGGTTGGATTAAAAATGCCCTCCATTTGTCAGGAAATGAGGCACTTTTGATTCAACCTATTTAGTTTGAATTCAAGCAGAAGCCTTTACATAATTGTGGGGACCTGTTACACGTGCCAAATAAATCCTGTTCCGCATTTGCAAGAACGCAATCTTTCCATGTGGCAGCACCTATACTTTGGAATTCCCGATCAATATTAGGCTTTCTTAGTACCTGCTAAAAATGTTTTAGTTGACAAGCCTACCCAGATATTTAGACAGTTGCTGCAAGTTTTAATCTGTTTGTAGTCTACTGTTATTTTAACTTTTTGAAAGTTGTAAACTGTTGTTGCTAATTCTTCTTATTGATAGTTTTATCGTTTTATCTTTTTTTGTAAACTGCTTCCAGGAAATTTTTTTACACTCAAGTGGAAATTGTATGAAATAAATAAATAAGGAGCTGCTTCATCATAGGCTAAGGTGCACTTTAAGAAATTACAAGGCTTTTTGTTGGTTTTGGTGCAACAGACCAAGAAAGCTTCTCCGCTGGAGATTGTTACAAGCGTAGCATGTTCAGTGCACAAATATTAAAATAAAAATGTATAAACTTTAACCAAGGTAGGTTAACCTTTCCAGCCTCTGCAGAGTGTTTTATGTAAAAACAGTGTTTGATCAATATATTCTTACCTCTTCGATCACGAGCTGCTAGATTATGACCTCTTTTTAATGTAATGTCCAACTGGTACATTCCGGGTTCAGCCAGAGGCAATTCTGCATTGCTAGTTCCAGTAGGATTGGCTCTCTAAAAAACAAAGAAAATGCATACATGATGCCCATGTTATTAATCTGATTTGCTGTTTTGCAAAGTTATGTATTCATGTAACTATTTATTATTCATCTTAATAAGTTATGTACCAATACTGCAGTTTCTAAGCAGTGTTCAAAAGGGATTTCTCATACACCATAAAGTCAGTTAAAATGAAACATAAGCTCAGGGAGGGGGAACCCTCATAAAATGCCTGCTGAACTAAAAAAAGATATTCACCAAGCACCGGAAGGTCAACAGGAAGAGGGCCTGGCTGAGCCCAATCAAGAGGGAATTCCACAGAATTAGGTCTACAATACTGAACACACACATCCTGGTGAATATGAGCCACGTGTCTGAGCCATGGGGGACCACTAAAAATGACTAGGAAGTGATATAGAGCATTGAGTGGTCCTTAGGGTATCATGGACCCTTGTAAACGAATACGAGAACCTTTAACTTAGCCCTATAGTGTATGGCTGCCAGTGCAAACTTTTAAGCACTGGCACTATGTGCTGATGATAGCCTGCTCCCACCAGTGCTCTAGTTTCAGCATTTTGTACCAGCTCTCGCTTTCAAACATGGCCCGGGGCTGCTTCACTTACACGTGCATTGCAATAATCTAGTATTGAGATTACTAACGCATGAATTACCATGGACAGGCTTATCCCTGTCCTGAATGCCTGTAGACGGCATACCAAACATAGGTGGCAAAAGGTACTCCTAGCCACTGAAGCAACCTGAACCTCTAGAGATAAAAATGGGCCCAGGAGCACACACACCCCAAACTACTAACTGGCTTTTTCAGAGGGAGTCCAGAACTGGCAACTAACTGACCAAACTTCCAGACACAGAAACCACCCACCTGAAGTGCTTTCCTCTTCCCAAGGTTCAAACTCAAAGACAGAGGCAGCCAATACGGCTTCCTCCAGATGTTGCTGCACTACAACTTCCATCATCTCTGACCATTGCTTGGTAAGAGTGCAACCTTGTCTTGGGGGCACCATTTTGGTTACTCCTGCTCTTAATATGTCATGGATGTTTCATATTCATAAATGCTTCTACTTAAAGTTAGCAATACACCTAAGGAGCCAAATCATTAATTTAAGACCTGAAGAATTTTGTGATGTGGGTAGATTTAAGTAATTATGTTTATCCCTTTTTGCAACACCTCCTTTATTTTCAAAGCAAAGAATGAAAGAGTTACAGGAGTCCCCCAACCAGCTATTTCCTATATTTAGTTATTTTATTCTGTTGTTCATATCTGAGTAGTCTCACACTAATCTTTAAGATTGGAACAGAACCTACTAGTGATTGCCGCCTGATCCAAGGTAGGTTGCAACAGGAACACTACCACCATGCAACTATATGTTAAAATATTAAGAAATGGTTCCCCAAATGCATGTTTGGGTTAAAAATAGGTCCTGGGTCTGAAAAGGTTGACGATACCTGATCTAGTGGAATCTCCACTTGTAGAAATTACGGGGGGGGGGGGAGCACATCTTTAAAGTTGTTACATGTTACAAATATTATTGATAAATGTATCCTTTCGACTTGACAGCTCAGGAAAGTTCTCTAGCTTTAAAAATCATATAAAATCAACTCCTTTGCCAGTTTCCTTCATTCCAGTGCCAATTTGCTTTATTGGCCAAGTCCTTGGAAACCACTCGGTCCCCACCATAATCCCTCCAGCGGGAGGTCACGTACTCACAGGAAGGTACTCATAGGTATCAACTGCTGGGCAAAGGCACTCCTCCCGACTTGCACTCCTCCTCTGGACTTGCAAACCAAAATTCTATTGTCCCTTTGTAGTAGGTGCTTAGAATGTACTTCCCAATACATATCCTGTTGCCCCAACACATTCCTCCTATGTTAATCATGTATAATCCTCCCCTTTTCTGATGTAGCAATGATGCTTAACGAGCTGTATGCTGGGATAAGGTAGAAACTTTTAAAAGTCCTTGTCACCCCATCCTCGGGGTTCAAAATTCCTCTTTGAACCTGTTTCGCAATAAACTTTGGTCTACAGCTATTTGCTCCGGTTGGTGGCTGGACTCCTTCCTTTATTCTGCAGGGACCCGTGGGCTCTGCCCAACAAGCTGGGTGACTGAGCAGCCGCACATCTAGATTTTTCCATAACACCATTAAGCCTGTAGTCTGCTGGAGCGCTTGGAAAAACAGCAGTAAAAAAAATCTAGGTTGTGGAACATAGAAGTAGAACATAGTAGCAACATATTTTTTTGCACGAATTAAGACACCCTGAAAAAGTATAGAACTGTAAGCCTCTGGCCTTAAGTTTGCTAGTTCAGAACAATGTGGGCTGATTTGGCTGTTATACCAAACGGCTGATTAGACATTACATGAAGAAGCCACAGAGAGTGTCTTGAGCTTAGACTTTTGTTCCTCCGCCCTTCTTCTCCAGTGCAGAACCATTCACTTCCGTCTTAAAGTAACTAAAGTTTACTTTGTCACGCAAGCTCTGAAAAGCTGTGGTTAGCTATGTTTAATGGAAGCCAACCAACTTCAGAACATAATCTGTGAGGCTGGTTTGTTTCCACTACAGTAGTTATCTGAACCACATATTAGGGTTCAGGCAACAGCAATTAATCTAAAACTGAAGCAGAAATTTCCGTGGCTGCACCAGACGAGAGGTGGATTGAAGTGTGTGAGTTAGACCTCTAAGTTTTTTCTCATAACAACAAAGTATGGTTTACATCTGAATGCAGTCACAGTTTTTGTATGGAGACAACAAAGCATGGTCAGATATACTACCACTCAGCACAGCAAGTTAATTCATCTGCTAACTTTGCAAAGGGGAAAGAACCCAGGTTAAAATTGCCTCAGCTTGCTCACCAATCATAGGCTAAACCAATTAGAGTTCCTTTGGATTGGACATGAAAAAACTCAATTTAATTTTAAAACAAGCGCTCCCAGTTCCTTCTTGCAGTTATGCCAGAGAGGAGGGGAGCTTACAAACCCAAGGCCAGTACCAGAAACACTAAACCAAAGTTTAACATTACGTCTCGACCAGGCTATTCAGTTGGTCAGTACTCATTAGATGAAAATGGCATTTAAAATTAAAACACTACTTCATTGAACTTCTATATGTATATATTTGTAAAAATCCAGTTAGACAAGATAAAAGTAGAATTTATTTTTAATACCATATGTACTAAAATTATGATTTCTGTTCACCATCCAGCTTTCAAATGATGTGCCGAGTTTATATATAAGTATGACTGTCTTGGTGACAACAGCAATCAACACGCTAGCCAGGAAACGTATGTCTGATCCACTGCCTGCTAGCTATGTACCTTGCAGTAATAAATGCTGTTGTTTACAAGTTGTTATCATTACAGGAGGGAATCAGAAACAACATTGTAATATAAAATGACACAAGGTAGTCTTGACTTGTTTGTTTCATACCATTGTGAGAATTGCATATATAAATTGCATATCAAAAGTAGTAACGGTACACAGCCACCATATCATTAGACATATTCAACATTATATTGTAGTTTTGCAGCAGATCAACAATAAAAAGAATCTACTGAAACATTTATAAACCATTTCAGCAAGTACTTTGAGAACTCCAAAATTCTATATAAATATTAATTGTACCACTTAAGGTCTCTTATGGAGGGTACATGGACTTTAGCTGGCTTTAGCAGCCAACCAAAATGTGTGATTACCAGGACAATGTCCTTCTTCCAAAGGGTGGAGCCCTGATTTTGATCTCACACTGAACTTCCTAAACCTAGAGCAAAGTGATGACAAAACCCTTGGCTTCCCTCTCCAGCTCCAGGCCTAAGGCTGGGATGGGAAGTGAGGGATAGCACAAAATATCCAAGAAGAAGAAGAATTAACTCCCAGTCAAGCAAATTAGGTGTAATGTACAAATTACTCAAGTCACACCTAGCAAGGTCTTTGGATCCAGGAAGCTACAAATATATTTTGCATGGATCTTTTAAAAATTCACAATAAAGGTAAAGGTACCCCTGCCCGTACGGGCCAGTCTTGACAGACTCTGGGGTTGTGCGCCCATCTCACTCAAGAGGCCAGGGGCCAGCGATGTCCGGAGACACTTCCGGGTCACGTGGCCAGCGTGACATCGCTGCTCTGGCGAGCCAGAGCCGCACACGGAAACGCCATTTACCTTCCCGCTGGTAAGCGGTCCCTATTTATCTACTTGCACCCGGAGGTGCTTTTGAACTGCTAGGTTGGCAGGCGCTGGGACCGAGCAACGGGAGCGCACCCCGCCGCGGGGATTCAAACCGCCGACCTTTCGATCGGCAAGTCCTAGGCGCTGAGAGTTTATAAGACTACTTTGATTACTTGAATATAATTTCTGGATTCACATTCAGAAGCAACTTTATTTTGTTATAGTCTTGCTATAAATTATATATATTTTTATAAAATGAATTTTAAGGATTATTAAGCAATTCTACACTTGATTGATAACCAAGGTTTTTGTCACATTTTCTACTGGTTTAAACGTTGAATTCCTGTATTTTATTCAGACTGTCCATTAATAGTTCAACAAGGTATCATGTATACTTACAGCACAGACTGGCTAGGTCCAGTTTTCAATATCATTTTTCAAACATGGTGATGCTATTCCTCCCACTCATATCAATGATATAAAAATACTTCTTGAAATTTTAAATTCTTATTTAAAATATAATTTCAAAAATACGTTCAAATTAAAACTTATTCCAGAGGTATGAGGTTTGAACTATACACACCGCAGTACCAAACTAAAATGATGAACATGGGACTCATTCAAGGCAGTGGATTATTCTCTCACACAAGGATGCATTAACCATATCTTGGTTATCCACATGGCCAGCATCCCTCACAATATGCATGAACAAGTCAGTAGGGCTCTTTTTTAAAAGGGGGGGGGGACAGTCAAAAATAACATTTGGCCAGTTCAAAAATTACATTATGTCATGTGATGTGGAAGGCAATTTAAGTAGTTCAGGTCCTGCAGATGTTGTTGGACTATAATTCCCATCATCCCTGATAACAGGCCATGTTAGCTGGGCTCGTGGTAGTTGAGAGAGCCACAGACTAGTCATCCCTGATCTAAAGTGCTTGATCATAGAAAATAAACAGTGTCTATTACAATTAAGGACACATTCAAGTTCAACATTAATTAGGCGAGGAGTGGAGAAAGGACAGAGCAACTATTAAGTAGGGTTGGGAAAGAAGAAAGTGGTTGATTCAACACAACACTCCAAGTCCTTCCAGCTCATGCTAGAAGGAAGCGGTGGGCCTTTTTCTCTTACTTTTCTGCTGTACCTGCTGCATGCTGGTATAGCTTGGGCCAGTGATAGTCTTCTAGACACCTGGGTTGAGCTCGGTATTCACTTGTAGTGGTCAGCAGAGGAGCACCAACATGTCATCTCAACCTCCTCCAGTCATCAACATCAAGGGGATTAAGATTGTAGTTGGACAGCTGTTTGTCCCTCATTCACAAAATTTGTGCATTTGAAAACAGGCTTGCAGCAAATGGCTGTGCTATTCCAGCAGCTATTACAATCTTCCAATATCAGTTTAATTATTTTTTCTGTACCAGTGCAGGAATATTTTTTAATTTTTTTAAAAAATGAGCTCAACCACTTAGCAAAACCATAGCACATTGCAGGGCCAGTCAAGACCAACACATGTTACATAGGACTCTGAAACCATATTTTATTTTTCTTCCTAGCTTGACTGGAAGTGGAGTTAAATTCGAGCTCACCGGAGGCACAGTTCTACTGGGTCAACTGATCAGAAACAGATGCGTAACCAAAGACTTATCAGCTACAGCACAAATGTGAGCATTCAATCTGATAATATTGTCATGCTGGCCTGGACATCTGTTGCAGACTGCTACTTGACAAACATGCAGTGGTATGGCACTTCCTGGTATTGTTTGCTGGGGCCTTGTAGCAGCAACATAAAGCAATCTCTTACCATACTTGACTCATAGATGCAACTTGCATAAACAGTTCAGCAACATTTGCACTTCAGCTACACAGTCACAGTTCTGGATAGAAGTTTGAAAAATTGGGGGGGGGGGCGCGATGCCAGTAATTTCTGGCTCTCAGATGTTACTGGACTCCAACTGTGAGTGTTCATTTGCACTTCTGCTTGTCCCGACACTTTCACCTAGGGAAAATCTGCTGTTTACTGCTGAATCAGAACAAATGTCGATTGGCATTTGTTTCAATTTGGCAGTAAACAGTAGGTTTTCCCGGGGACAAACAAAATACCACTTGGATCTGTGCCTATAAAGCACACGGCGAATGGGAAACTTCTTGGACCTATACTTTCTAGGCAAGTGGAAGTGTGGCCGAACCCTGAATAATCAGGGAGGGTGGAAGTTCCTTACAAAAACATCTAAAGTACCAAGTATCCCCCACCCCTGGTATATTCTGTTCCAGGGGCTCAGAATAGGTTACAGAAGGCTTTAGTGATTAAGCCCCTTTTCGTCAGGTTTTAATAACTTCCATTCCCCATTTGCCCCTTCTGTGAAGCAGACAACCAAGGAGGCTAATATAAAAATTGGTGCCAGGCCCCCAGATTGCAGGTACCTGTCCTTCTACTCCATCATATCCTCATCTATGTTGTGTGTTCCCAGTACTGAGAAATTTCAGAGGCATCACTTTATCAAATATTTGTAATACTAGCTTTAATTAGAAGTATAAAAGCAGAGTATTAAGTGGAGATGTAGAAGTACCTGCCGATTGTCCAAGGTGGGTAATGCAGTGAGCATACATAGGTCAATGATGCAAAAAAAGAGACGTTAGTTCAATATTGATAAGCAGAAACTAACAATAGGAACATACATTCCCCCACCTTGAGTTCACCTAGATAGACTGGCGAGCAGGGAGGACTATCATCATTCAAATGGGAAGACTTGAGAATTAAAATAACACTTAATCAGTATCTCTTTCAGTTGCTATCACTTACTGGAAAATATTAGTCACAATCCCAAAGTTTAAGAAATGCAGCTGACATGGATATTGAAGCATGATTATCCTGAAACATACATTACAAACAAGTTCCAAACAGTATGATAGTCTGTTGCCTTTGCTGTACCCTTCACTAAGTTTATTTTAAAAGTCTTCCCCCCCCCCCCCGCCATGGTAAAGTGTCATAGCTGTGAAAACCAAGATTCATAAGTTAAAGTCTTTGCTGTCCTCCACTTCCTAGCGACTTCCATTCTAGCAGCAACTAACATGAAGGAGATCAAAGGTCTATAAAGCACAGTCAGTACCCATTCTATAAAGTTTCACTAATTATTTCCTAAATCCATTATGGATGTTATTATTAGAAACTAATATGTGGGAAGACATTACTTCTCCCTTTGCTGTTGCTCATTTTTTTTGTTTCCTGATAGTCTGCTCTTCCTTAAGTTGTATTGTTTGATAGTTCATTTAATAATCTTACAATGATGGTGACTTGGGTCAAAAAACAATATACAACAAGAAGTTCCCATGTCAGTAGGATGTACAAAATGTAGCAATTGAGGCTGTTATCATAGCAATCCTCTTACTACCGTACAGATTATATTATCACATTATCAGTTCAATGGCACCCAAGCCCCAAACCAATGATGCATGATCCACGTGAACAGCTGAGCTCTTGATGAGCTTTGTCAAGGCAATGAGCTGTTTAATTCACACCCACCCCATACTTTAATCACACTTCAGCAGGAGAAAACAGAATTTGGCCATACTGTATACACAATCCTTTACATGTGTTTAACTGCATCAGAGGCATAAAGGAATCCTGAATGCCCAAACAAAGCTGAGTTTAGAACAGTCTCAGAATTATTACCCCAATCTGACAGCTACTTCTAGTTTCTAGGTTACTGATCAAGTCAAGATAAATTCAGAACTATTATTTTTTAATTGGCAATGATTTTTTTAAAGGCAAGCAGTCAGAGCTGTAAATTCACTTTATCTGATTCATCTAGAAAATTAGTATGATTATTCTGTCATTGTTACATTTTGGAATAAAGCTTCATTAAAGGTGTGCACCCTTCTCTTCTTCAAACCTACTTATATGCTCTAGTGCTTTTTGCAGGCATGCTTAGCTGAATTCTACTAATATCTTCCAAAACCAAAAATCTTAGTAGTCTTAGGTCTACAGTATTAGAAAATCAAACCAGCAAAAATATTTTTAAAAACATCCAGCAGCTAAGTTTGTATACACCTTTAAAAAACTTAAATTCTCCTATTGCCTATTCAGTAGTCAGTAGCATATGTTTAGATTTTGCAAGTAAACTATAGACATCTGAGAAGCTTGTTTTGTTTCAGCACTGCTAGTAATCCGCTCAATAAAAGGCTTAGTATCTTAAATGCATACTAACGATACCTGCTAGCAACTTCATATATCCTGCACATGTCTATTCAGAAGAAAGCCACACCAGTAGGGCTTATTTCCAGGCTAAGTGTGATATAGGACTGCAGCCTTAGATGCATTTAAATAATAATCATCCTAGTGATTTCAACTCTCAGCAAATACAGATGATTTATGATTTGAAGTATCACTATTTTATAGCAGCAAGAACTCTTACATCTCTGTGCAAATAACCTAAACTGACAATCTTTTAAATCAATACATTTGAAGCCAGACACAGTACTGAAAAGCTCTAAAAAATGTATATAGTAGAAAATAGGTTTCACGTGGTTCTCTTAAGAGGCTTAATAACTATGAAAACATTTACATTGTTAAAATTCTTCACAGACGTAGCACCTTTGTCTTTTGTTCTTATAACTACTTTTTTAAAAAACCAATAACACATAAAATGTACCCATTTAATCCCTAAATATAGCCTTGTTAGAATCAGTAGCAACAGATTAAAGTAGGAGGGAGGGGAAGTAAAAATTACCTTATTGTTCTCAGATGGCAACATGTTCCCTGTTTTCAGTTTGGAGAATCAAACAATGATGCTTGGGCTTCAATATCCATCCATCAACACTTAAAATTACTCCTATAAATTGGTTATCCCCCAACCATACTGTTTGCCTCCATCTAGCAGCAGTGACTTCTTAGCACACAGCTTGCTGCTCTGAACTGCAGTCACTGGGAGGGACTGTAAAAGGAAACCATAGAGTGCGAATACAGTTGCTTCACAGCTTTAAAAGGATATGACTCACGAATCTAATCTCCCATCTCACTGTACTACATCTTTTAGCGTCTCCAAACACTGAACATGAGATGCTGACCAGTTTTGTTGGATGTTTTCAACAAGTGGGCAAAAACACAATATTACTTTTCAAAATGCTTAATATTCACATAAATATTCAACAGGCAGAAGTCACAAGACACAGCATATCCTACCATTAACACATATAGCCTGTTACCTTACTTATGTTATTAGATCTCAAAAATAATGGTTTAAGCCAGTGCTTTTTTCTGGGGACAGCCCAGGCAAAGGTGACTATGGGGTGCGGCACTCGTCCTGCTTTTCAGGCAGAGGGAGCCGGCGTTTGTCCACAGACAGCTTTCCGGGTCATGTGGCCAGCATGACTAAACCGCTTTTGGCACAACAGAACACCGTGATGGAAGCCAGAGTGCATGGAAATGCTGTTTACCTTCCCGCCACAGCGGTACCTATTTATCTACTTGCACTAGTGTACTTTCGAACTGCTAGGTTGGCAGAAGCTAGGACAGAGCAATGGGAGCTTGCCACTGTTGAGTGGATTTGAACCACTGACCTTCCAATCAGCAAGCCCAAGAGGCTCCCCCCCCCCAGTTGTTAAAAGTATGGCACTTACTATAACAACTTCATGGTGAAAAACAGCACACTGGTTTAATCCTAACATGCACTAAAATTATATGGCTAAAACACAGAGGATCTGATTCAAAAGATGTCACTTCACTTCCATGCTTACTATGGCAAGCTAATTACTACTGTAGACTAATTACCCAGGAAATCCTTGTGTTCTAATTTACAGAGGACTGTCCCCTATTTGAAGTGTCATCCAATTCAAGTCTGGTTTAAAGATGAAGACCCAATAAGAAGGGAGAGCAGGTGTCTTGAAGTTACCCATCCACAATTAGCACCCAGATTGCAGTCCTTACAGGCAGATAGATCCCCAGGTCACCTGGCCCTCAGACTTCCATAGTATGGTGGCAGAAATATAGTATGTATTTAAATTACAGTGATTTCTAAATTTGCAGCTATACATGCAAGTTAACATATGCAAGTTTTATGCAAATCTGTGTTCCCTTTTCTGGCAGTGTTAAGTTACCAACCGGCAATTACCAGAATGGTAGCGATAAAGAAAACTGTATGAACTACCCACTTTAAGGTTGAAGAGCAAGGTAAAATTATATACATTCCAGAAAAAAAAGTTCATGAATGCATCTCTTATTAGAGGAATGCAAGGCAATCTAAGGTTTCTCCATCTTTCCATCTTTCAGACCTGGTGCAGATGTAATATTCCTATCAACTATGATAACAGTGAAAGCAGACATCTTCCTACTTCTGCTCCTCTGTCATGGAACTCTCTCTTTTAAGTCTGCATAAAGCTATGTCTGCACCAACACCAGTGCTTTTTAAAATAAAAAATAAAAAGGTACTGGTACTCAGCATGAAGTTGATACAGTAAGTGCCACACTTTAAACATTTTTTTAGGGGGGCGAGAAGCTGCTGTACCCTTGAGTACCCCAACAAAAAATGTACTGACCAACACCTACCATTTGTGGCACCCAGTCCACAGACTGACCACCCATTACAGGCAATGCTAGTTCATGATTTCAGTCTTCTAAAACAGCGTCAGCGGAATTGTTGACTGACGACGTGATAAAAGTGCATCAGGCTGCTTTCGGTACAAAAGAGGGTATGAATGCTTAAGATTCATAAATCAACTTGTTAGGTTGGCTACCTTCCCAATAGATATTTAAAACACAAAAAATAAAGAAATTGCACACATGATACAATACAAAATCACAAAAGTCATAAACCCAACTATCATGAAAAATAATTATACCAGCATACTATTATTTAAAATCAGCAAAGCCTTAAGAAGCCAGTTATGTGAGGTGCCATGATAAAAACAACCACTAGGAGGGTTTCTGTAATTTTCAGTTCTACAGTGGTACCTTGATTTCCAACCATAATCCATTCCAGAGGTCCATTTGTAAACCAAAACAGGTTGTAACCCAAGGCACGCTTTCGCAATGGGGCCTCCCAAAAAATTTTGTTCGTAATAAAAAAAAAAATGGGTTGCAATCCAAAGAAGGGTTGCAAACTGGAACATGCACTTCCGGGTTTGACGTTTTTGTAATCCAAAATGTATGCAAACCAAGGTACCACTGTACCTTGTCCCTCTTGAGCTTCTGTAGAGGCTTGCTTAGTGAACCAGCAAAAGTTACACATAGTGCTATTTTTTCTAAATAAAGAGGTGCCAAAACTCACCATGAACGCAGCCCTTGTTCTTTTATAATGGCAATGAGAATTCCCGTAGGTTCTTACTGAAAAAAACCCTGGCTACACACACAAAATGTCATTCTGTAATGAGATAATAAAGACTGTTCCTATTACCTGACATTATGTTTCAACTACACTACAAAAAATATCTTTTGGGGCAAAGTAATATTTAAAACCCCACCCCCAAAGGCACCTGAAATAAATAAGCCTCTGCTGTTCACTTAAAGACCTTCAAAGAAGGCGTCTTGCTGGGAAAGACTTCCATAGTTACTTTAGAAGACCCTGTCTTGTGCATGCAAGTCTAGACAACAACATGCAAAGAGACAGCAATCTTGGGGGGGGGGGGAGGGAGGGAGGGAGGGAGGAACGCACCAATCTGAAAAAGCCTAACTTTAATCCAACTCTGGTGTTGAAACACTCACCCAAACAAAAACTCTGTGGCTTATATTCATAATGCTGAGGAAGGAAGGAACCCTTCTCCCAACCCAAATCCCTTTCAGAGGGATATGGGGAGGGCACTGTAATCCCATTGAACTACTAGGAATAGCTGCACTAGCTTCTGCTAGCACAATGATTTAGCTGAACATGGCCCAATATGATTTTTCCTATAGTGGTACTTCCATCCTGAAAAAGCTAAATTATTTGCAAAACTGAATTATTAATTAGAATTCTACTCCTCACTCAGAACTGCTGTCACCTGAACAATTACTGAAATATACTTTCTCCATCCACCCTGCCCCACTGCTGTACTCCAAATTTATGGGACGGAAATGGTGGCTTGATGATGGCTCACTATTTTGACATGCGTGTCTATGTCATTGCATTAGAAAGGGAAAAAAAGGATGGACTATCAAGTCAAGTAGGACCCAAATGCTAGGCTTCACAGACATGAAAAAGGGCAATGTAAATCATATAAATCAGCTTCAGTGCTTAATCGTCTCTCAAAAGACTGTTTATTATTTTAAAATGAAACAATGACATTCCATCTATTATTAAGGCAACTGCTTCAGCCAAGAACGAGTTGTGCCATTAGGCGGTTGAGTCTAGTATGAAGAGAAAGGGGTGGGGACAGGAAGAGAACAGAGAATCAGAAAGACTGTGGCAACATGGCAACATGCCCAATATGCCACTTATGTGAATGCTTCAAACCAGAACAGTCACTTCTCTGTTTTGTGTGCCAAGGATGGAATACAGCAGAAGTGGACCCAAGTAAGAACTACACGCCTGCAGACTGTTTAAAAGAAGAAGAGGAGATTACGTTTGCCAACTGAGGATTATATCCAACTAAATTCTACTCAGAGTAGATACACTGAAATTAATGAACTGAAGTTGAACATACTAATTAATTTAAATTGATGTACAATGAGTATGACTAGCACTGAATACTTTTGAACTTTTCTGAAGAATTTACACACAATTTTAATATTACTGTGGCACTGAGATTCCTGCAAAATATTGAATATTTTTAAATAAATTGGAGAACAGAAATATTTGACTCCTACATTTGCAATAACCTGGGCTTCCAAAATAAGGATGAAGCTTGCGTTAGGATCTATTATTCAGTTTATTCTCTCCTCCTATCTGATAAAATGCTGTATTTTAATGAACCTCTGCTCAAATAGGAAAAAGAAAATTGTGTTCTATAATTTCTCCATTTGCAGACATTTTTCATTCTGCCAGTAGTATACTGTAAATACTCCCAAGACTTCTGAACTAAATTATAGTCATGATTGTGCCTTAGCTCTAAGGTTTTGGCTGAATAAAGCATTTTCAAACTTTTTTCAGGTAAACTTGTATCAGGCAAACAGACTTCATATAAGGCAATTACTAATTTCAATGGGAATTACTCATGAGTCAGACTTTTGGGGTAAGTCTGTCATATGCCACAGCTATCCATATTTTCTAGTACCTGTTCCTACATATCACTGTCCCACTGTTCACATTTTCATATGTTGTCAATGGTGAGGCTCATTCTAAACTCTTAAGTAGAATAACATTATGGGACAATTATATTTTCCCATCATACTCAAAGAAGTCAACATACACCCTCTTTGCTTTTCTATTATGTGACGAGGTCCAGGATGCGGTTATGTTGATTAGTTCTTGTCTGTCTAAAAAATAAATGCTAGTGTGCCACTTCTCCTCCAACCACCACCTACAAAGCTATTCTCTGTTAGTGGTTTAAAATACTATTTCACGTGTACAAGAAACCACTGGTCAGAGCTTGTCCAAAGTATTGGAGTTCTGTACTACTAATATGCACATGACACCAAACTATAACTCTCCTTTCCATCTTAATCCAAATTTGCTACTGATCTCCTGAATCCATGCCTTGTGTCTGTACTGGACTGGAATGAGAACAATTAAACTGAAGCCGAATCCAAACAATATAGATATGTTCCTGGTTGGTAGAAGGCACTTCAGATAAGAGAGGCACAACCCATTTTAGATGGATTTGCACTCATAACATCTCTGCATAGCTGAGGCTGATGTGCCAGCTATGCTTGTTACTGGAGGTGTCAGATCTGCCCATCCTAACATGTGCCTTAGTTCCTTCAGGGTCAGATTAGTGCAACATGCTCATGTTCAACAGGCTGCCTTTGAATAGTGTTCAGAAATGTCAGCTGCTTCGGAACACTGCAAACTAGCTCCTGAATGTGGCTGGTGACAGGGAGCGCACACCTCCAAGGTTACAGCAGTTATACTGGTGGCCAATACATCCCCAGGTGCTATTCACAGTGCTGGTTATAGTTTGTAAAATGCCATTAACAGTTCGCTTAATTGGCCCATGTTTTGAGATCTTCTGTTCCGTCAACATCTAATATGCATTTGGTAAGAAGTTCAGAAAGATCCTCAACGGAAAAAGAAACCTTCTACCAGTTTCTTTTTTCATGACCTATGCATTTTACTGTCACCTGCCTTGAGTGCTCCACATAGTTACACTAATTTCTTTTCTAAGCAAGTGTTACTATACTATAGCTGTAATGCAACCTGGAGCCACTGTAACATCGCACACTGTGTTGAACAGTCCTAATTGGGGCAAACTGAAAGCTAGCCACTCATGACCCAAATATACATAATTGAGTGAGGGCCAGGGAGAGGTAAGAAAAGAGACAATGTGATCATGAAACAAGATGGCACATTGTTAGGAAGAGATCCAAAGTGTTCCTGAGATATGAAGTGCTCTGGTTCTGAACTCTCCTTGATCTATTACAGGATTGGTGAGGAACCTGCTGTCATCCAGATGTTCCTCAACTACAACTCTGCCTACTGACCATGCTGGTTAGGAATGATGGGAACTGAGATGCGAGTACATGGAGAACCACAGCTTCCTTACACCTGTACTTCAAGGGTGTGCATCTGCCCCTAGATCCAACTTGTTTAGATAGATAGATTTCCCAAAGTTGGGTCTCCAGCTGTTTTGGGACTATAGTTTCCATCATCCATCATCTGCTAGCTAGGGATGATGGGAGTTGTAGTCCAAGAACAGCTGGAGACCCAAGTTTGGGAAACACTGGGATAGATCTTTATGCTGAGTGAAAGTGCCTTAGGAGAACTGCCTTCTATAGGAGGTCTCAATCTTAGTTTTTTTTTTCATTGTTAATAGAATGGCAGCCTTCCCATGACATCAAAGGCTTCACTTCAGCCTGAATGCAACTTATTTCCCTTTCGATCTATCTATAGAGGCAAGATGAAAGCCACAATGTTGTCCTCACACAGAAGGGTATCTAACAGTAAGAACAAATCGGCACACATCCTTAATAAATTTTTAATCAAATATAAATTTTCCATTCAGTTTCAAGGTTCATAACAAAACAAAAACAAAAGAAAACCCTGAGCTGTCCTACAGTATATGTACTGAGGGGAACAGGACATCAGAGACACTGTATATAGATTGTTATGAAAGGTTATTTCTTGGCAGAAAGATTTTGTGTTAGGATTCTTGCTGGGGTAGACGCATTAATGGCCACACCACAAGGGTTTCCTCACTTAAACATACTGTAAAGCTAAAATTGATGCTGCAAGGTAAGAAACATCTTGCTATTTGATCAGTATGAATCAACCAATAAAAACCATGTCTGGTGGCAGGGGGGGGGGATAGGACTGGTACCCTTGGTGAACCATGCTCTCTGTACTGCTACACAGATAAAGGTATTTAACTCACATGTTAGTTCCAAATTATTGTTTCGTTTTAAAGGTGTTGTAACTTGGAAACCTGTTGGGACGTGGGTGACGCTGTGGGTTAAACCACAGAACCTAGGACTTGCTGATCAGAAGGTCGGCAGTTCAAATCCCCGTGACGGGGTGAGCTCCCGTTGCTCGGTCCCTGCTCCTGGCCACCTAGCAGTTCGAAAGCACGTCAAAGTGCAAGTAGATAAATAGGTACCAATCCAGCGGGAAGGTAAACAGCGTTTCCGTGCACTGCTCTGGTTCGCCAGAAGTAGCTTAGTCAAGCTGGCCACATGAACCGGAAGCTGTACATCGGCTCCCTCGGCCAATAAAGCGAGATGAGCGCCGCAACCCCAGAGTCAGCCACGACTGGACCTAATGGTCCCTTTACCTTAACTTGGAAACCACCACTTTTTGAATTTGAGGTGCTCATGATGAAGTGGGTGAGCATAACCAGTTCACTTTAAAGCATAACTGGGCTGAAGTTAAGGCTGAAATTCTATACCCAACTGAGTAGAAGTTCAAGCCCATTTAACTCGGTGAGTATCTAAACAGTTGAGTTGTCAAAAGCCTGTTCATGTAATTAAGAAACAAAAGCTTTAAATTATGGGCATTTGCATGGTTAAATTGGTTGCAACCACATGCACAAGGAAATTACTGGGGGGGGGGGGTCAGGCTCAGGCTCAACATACAGAGGGCTGAAGATACACAGGCGGTAAAAGCTTCACTGAAAGACAAAGTCCACAATTAAGTTAAACCTTGACAGATCTTAAATACAGATTTATTGATGCAGCTCTCCAGGTACTGAATATTGCATTAAATGTGAGTAAATGGAAAGAGCTGTAACATCTCAAGTCTTGTTCCTAGAATGGCTAATAAAACTACTTTGCAGGTTCTTTTGTTTTGCATGCATATTGTCATTTACCTCTATCCTTTAAAAATCATCTATGAAATAAAATCACCCATAGTTTGGAGTCCTCCTGCTGTTTTTACAAGAATTAGTACAGAATATAAAATCCATTTTTAAGATAAACAAAGCTTAAATATGAGTATTTATAAATATTCATAGAGAAGCTTATTTTTTTCTCTTTAAAATTAATGACATTCATTGTTCTTGCATGTACTTAATTCTGGTATGTGAACCATAATTAATCTGATGACTGGAAATGCTGAAGCACTAGGGAAGAGTCCTAACCAAGGCTTCATGTCAGAGGTTATAAGCATGTAAACATCTAGAATTAAATGTGACTTAACCTTTTTAAAGTTTGGAAACAAGTAGTTACTTGTTTATTGTAATGCTGAATGAATCCAATAATAAGACCACAAGGAAAATCAACACATAGTGATATACTGGGGTTTGTGTGCAAGAGGCTTAATAATAAAACACAGTGCTCCCCCACCCCTCAACCAGCCTTCAAAAACAGAACAGCAAGAATATATATATGGAAATAAAATTGCCTACTGTTTCAAAATATGGTTTTATAATACAATGCTGTACACTCATTCCAGGAAGGAAGAAGCACTGAACTAAGCAGAACTTACTTCTGAGACATGAATAGGATTGCATTATTAAATTGTACCCCTTCCCCCCCAAAAAACCACCCAATACGAAGTATTGTATTTTAATAACCTTATTGGAACTAAGTATTTAAGGAATTACAAAACAAAACTTGTTGGGACTCCCTGACACAAACAATCTGGCTAGTTATTTCAAATGGAGGTTGTTAAAAATCAAATCATTGTGTTCCTTTCTTGGCTACTACAAAATAAAGCAGTGTGTTTAAGTACTCTAGTTATGGTTAACACAATAAAATGTTCCACTACTGTGCAATTATGACATTTCCAAAAATGTGCATTAGTAACAATATAAGTGAGGGCATAATTTTGAGTGCAAGTAAGTATTTATACTGACTCCAACAGTTCATCACAGCAAGCAGATGGATGGATTAGATTTCTAGTATTTGAGGGAACATGTTTCTCTGTATCAGCCAGTGTAGCATTTGCTGTGCAATGATTTATTACAGTGGTACCTTGGTTTTAGAACAGCTTAGTTTATGAACAACTTGGAAATAGAAAGCTGCAAACCTGGATGTAGGTGTTCCAGTTTGTGAACTTTGCCTTGGAAGCTGAAAATGTTCCATTTCCTGCTGAGTGTATTCAGTTTGTAAACTGAGTCTCCCGCTGTTAATCAGAGGCTTCCTGTTGAGTCTGTTGGCTGTTGAGTCCCGAGCTCCCACGGAACATAGAGGTGATATTTGGAGCTTTTGTTTTTGCTATTTTTTGCATTTTTGTGGCTTTTTCATTTTTTTGACTGCGACTTGTTCTTCGTTTTATGGGACTGACTTGTGACTGTGGCTTGTGACTTTGTTTTTTTGACTGTGTGGAACCCAGTTAAGCTACTGATTGATTGTGTGACTACAGAAATGGATAAAAGCCCCCCATCCAAACAATGACAATCATCAGTGCACGTAAGAAAAAATAATAATTTTAATTTTTATCATCTACAATACTGTCTTTTTAAAATTAATTTTCTTTTCTCTCATGACAAATATACTTATAACATACAACTTACATAACATCTCTGCCTCCCCCCTTTTGGACTTCCCTCAACTTCCATTTCTGCTTTATTAACCTCATTAGTATATTCTTCTATTTTCTACAAATATTGTATTTTTCCTTTTATTACATTATTTTTTCCCTATCCATAAAGTTGTGAATGTTTATTTAAATCCTACCATCAGGTCAAAATTATTTCTTTGTTTCTGCAAGTATAATATAAAAGGTTCCCACTCTTTTTCAAAATCCCTATAGTCCTTTTCCCAAACCTACTGCTATCATCTTATCACATAATATACATTTAAACTGTTTAACTTAAATATATCATTCTCCCTCCCATTCCTTTTTCATGTGTCATGTCATTTTAGATTGTCAGCATGAGAACAGAGACTACCTTTGATACTGATTTTTGTAAGCCACTCTAATAACGTCAGAAAGGCTTCAACTCATACAAGTACAGCGGTACCTCAGGATGCGAACGGGATCCGTTCCGGAACCCCGTTTGCATCCTGAATGGAACGTAAGACGCAATGGCACATCTGCATGTGCGCGGGTGGCGTTTTGCTGCTTCCGCACATGCGCGTGACATCATTTTGAGTGTCTGCGTGTGTGGCGAAAACCGAAAGTAGCACGCTCTGTTACTTCTGAGGTTGTCACAGAGCGCAACGCGAAAGCGCTCAACCTGAAGCACATTCAACCCAAGCTATGGCTGTACTTGGAACATGGTAGGAGCAACCATAAGGAACATGCTGCCCTTATGTGGCTATTGACACATTTAAGGCAACAGCAGAAGAGCAATACAATCCTTTGCTTACTCAAAAATTATGCACCCACATACCCATATCCCCTTCCTACATCGGTGCCTGGGCAATGAGACTGCCTGGAACCTTGCAAGCCTACCCACCATAAAGGCAAGAGAATACAGCATTACTAACTGTGTTATGTGTAATGCTGGTCTTCAGGTCAAACTTTTGGAGCTGTTAAATTTGTTGTTGAAAGCCCCCCCAACTATAAGAGGCACTTTGCAGTGCACAGAAATGATATCTCCCTTCTCAGTTTTGCTGCCGGTGTTTATCTTCACAGCCTGCTTGACAGTAGAAGGTAGCCTTAAAAGTTTATATTCTTTTACTTTGGTGGAGCAAGGTTAGAGTCAACATCACTTGGGTAGGTTCTCTTTCTATTTGCTTGTTATATTTCCTTGTTAAGTGAGAGAGGTTGGGGGTGGCCTAGGGTGTGTTTGGTATACTGCATGCAACACTTATGTTTTATAACAAATGTAACTGGTCTGTAGAAAACACAACCTGAAAAGAGAGGTACTTTTGTAAACAAAGAACATATTTAATAAAAACTATTATTATTATAAAAAAGAAATAATGTAGCCCTAAAAGCAAAGGACAAAGATTCTGTCAACTGCTCTCCATACAACAGAGGTGGCTGGCTAAAGCATTTAGAAGCCTATAAGTGTATAAACACACTAGGTATTTGCTTTAGGTTTCTGTGATTAATTACACTTTGGGTGGGTGCACACATTAGTCAAAACTTATTAAATGGTTGGGATTCAATGACATTAAAAGAATCCTGTTCTAGTCCAGTTGAACTTCCTGTAGAACTGGACATCCTACAATCAGAGAGAAGTAGTCATAAACTGAATAAATTCTAAATGTTATCTTAGTCACGGCTTAAACAGCAAGTTGAGAATTGAACAAACTGTACTTCTCACAGGATTATAAATTTCAAAAGTTTGATATTCCAGTTTATGTGTCACTGCTCTAGGCATGGGTAGAAGAACATCAAAAAAGTAAAAGGAATGAACTATTATTTATCCCTGAAAAGCTGCAAAATGTTTGCAGTGCTGTTTGCAGGCCCAGGAGAGTCTGCTACTATAAGAATGGTTATAACTCCAAAAACATTAATAAAATAATAATAATAATAATTTGTAAAGCTTTTTTTTAAAAAAAGATTTAAACTCCTCTAGCAATCGGCTAGGACTGAACATGCTTTAGAAACTGCCTTCGGTACTATGCTTTGTTACAGGGCCCCCCTAAGAGTGCAATCCTAAATTTATCACCTGGAAATCAAGTTAAAAACAAGAAAAATGCTCAAACAGTATCTACCTCTGCTCTCCATCCAAGCAATTCCTTCTTTTGGGGGAACCACAATGGCTTGTATCCATATACACCTATGGTATGGGAAAACACATTGCTTACTTTCACATACTTGTAAAATGAGTTAATTGACTCTTTAAATGGTGGAAATTAGGTTGGAAAAGAAACATGGTAGCACAACTTGAAAAGGAGCTTCAAATGAAGCAAGTAAAATGGAAACTTTACAGCCCAAAAGGAGACTCTGCGGAACCAAGCAGATTCCTGTGCTATCGACATGTTTCTAAATCCTCACTGCACCTGCTTAGACTGTTAGAAAGTCCTGAGGGATAGCTCAGTTGGGCATGAGACTCGTAAGTTCATGGTTGGGGCAAACTATTTGCCCCATGTTGGGCAAAATATTCCTGAGCTGCACTAGATGGTCCTCATGGTCCCTTCCAACTCTGCCTTTCTTAAAGGAATAGAATCATAGAATTGTAATCAGAAACACTAGGCACGGTCAGGTTCAATAAACATCAATAGTTTTACCACCAAGACTCTCATTACCACCTTATTCCAAAATTGAGTATTAGCAACTGGACAGTACTTGTTACATGCTATCAGATCCAAAGCTTTTACAGAATAGACACACAGCTGCTTCCTCCAAGATGGCAGGCACCACGATCAACATTTTATGTCAATTTAAATCTGTTTATGGGAGGCAGGGCTATGGGTTTGTTTTGTTCTTGTTTTTATGATGCATGTTGTATTTTTATTTTGTAATTTTACATTGTGAACCACCCTGAGATCTTTGAATGAAGGATGGTATACAAACTTAATAAACTAATAACAGTAAAATAAAATGCCTTCTCACTGTGATCCACTTACCACACCCAGAACCCAACTAGCCACACAGCTAAAATGGCAGGGATCCAGAGAACATGTGGTTGGATCCAAAGCTACACCTATCCTGTCCACATCATCAGGCTGCAAAAAATGACAATCATCCCACAAGACAGAGGGAAATGATGCATTGGACATCTCAGCTGGAAATGCCACAATTAATTGTTGCCTTTGGTTCCCAATATTACATTTTAATTATGTTGAAGGCGGTTTTTGCTTTGCTGATTTTACATTACCTGATTTGAGCTCCTGTGAAAAGCAACTTCTAAGTACTGTAAATAAGATATAATTTTTTAACCACATAAGAGTACTGGAAGCAACTGCATAAAACACATTTCCCACAAGAAAAGGGAGACGAGAACCCAGTACAGTGGTACCTCGGGTTAAGTACTTAATTTGTTCCGGAGGTCTGTTCTTATCCTGAAGCACCACTTTAGCTAATGGGCACAATTTCTATTCATCCTGAAGCAAAGTTCTTAACCCGAGGTACTATTTCTGGGTTAGTGGAGTCTGTAACTGAAGAGTCTGTAACCTGAAGTGTATGTAACCTGAGGTATCACTGTACTAAATAGTTAACAAACTTCACCTAGTCATTTACTAATTCCTTTACTCATAGTTAGTGTGGGAAATTACTGAAGGATTTGTTTTCTAAAAAAGAATTCTAAACCACAGTAAGCCTTATTTTCCTAAAGATATTCCTTTGGTGATTTTTCCACGCACCACAAATATTTTCTCTGAACATCTGCTTCTTAATTCTGGCTAGACAATACCCATCTCAAGCAAAACTTTAACATTTAATTTGCAAACTTATTTCCTTTCTCAAGACTGGCACTAATCACTTGACTTGAAGTTCAGCATTGATTAGGGACTGAGAAAAATCAGTATACTGCTAGAACTATCAAGTCTGCAAGGCTTCAGCAAGAAGGCAGCTTGCGAATCATACATCAGAGACTGACAGAATGAAGTGAAGCAAAGAAAGAGGATTTAGAAAGGTCCTCTTTTTCCATACCTAGCAAAGCAGAAATTTCAAAGAACGTTAAACAACAAACTCAAGACATAAACAGAAATGCATCTGACATTAGTAATGCCAGGCTTATTTGAAGAGCAGGAGGGGGGAGCCCTGTGAAACAAACTGGGGGGATAGGAAACCCATTTCACTGCTCTCTGAGATGTTAATGCAAACATGCCCTTAGTAACTTTGAGCTCAGAACTTCACCAAACCAATGAAAGTGTATCTTTCCCTGACAACCCTGAAGGAAGTACTGTACATCTGTAGTTTCCACCAAAATGGGAAAGAAATATATACTATATCAGCCAGTATAAACAGCAATGAAAAAGATCAACATGTCAATTTTTAGACCTTTTAAACTTGCTGAACCTGTGGTAATTTGCTCAGTTTGAAATTGAATGACGTTAATAAGACCTAATCAGGCAGATTATTTTGATGAATTTTCAAGATATAAGCTCAACAGGCATCATTTTGTAAGATATAGAATTTTAGGCTTTAATGGTGTAACTTCTGTTGTTGTTGCAACACACCTTAACTAAAGGGGCACCTCCATGCCCTTTGGATTATGCAGTTACTGCCCTGAACCGTCAAGCCACGCAGGTCCTCCTTTGGGCCACTTGGGGCTCAGGATCTTCTACTTAAATCTTATTTATTTAACCAGTCTATACACTGTTTAATAACAAAAAGGCCTCCAAGTGATTTACATAAAATAATCCTAAAAGATTACTGATAACATCAACATATTTTTAAAAAACAACACCAAGTAGGTATAGTAAGGCTATATAGATAAAATCAACAGATGAACAAACTGTAGAAAACACAAAATGAGGAGTGTGTTAAGTGTTTATTTTGTCAAATTACATGAAGTAGCCTTAGATTGCAGAACATGAGACTTACTGTGTTGCCAACAAGGAAGATTTGCAATACTTTGCATGTTTTTCTTGCAGTTAATGTAAATAGTCATCAAAAAATAGCACAGGTGTACAACCCGGCTTAGCTCTTTCAAGTTACTTATACCTCCTACTGGAATAAAGGGATGCATTCTCTTTCTGATAGTCCAAAATGTTTTACAATCAGGAAAAAAAACATACCTATAACTCAGAACGAGTCTATCATTTGTTTAAAATTTGCTGATACATCAGAATAAAAGAACTTGAAAAAACCTAACTGTGGGAAAATGGAAGGACAACAATCCAGTCCATAGAGTTAAGGGAGCAAGAATACCTGTTTGGTTGACAGACGGTAATACTATTCCATTCTCATTATTATAGGCTCAACAAATTTGTTTTTCAGGAACATGACAAATGTTAACAAGGTGCAAAAAGTGGTTTATTCCAGGCAGCCTCAAATAAAGAGGAAAGCAGTTTCTGCCTATGTTTTTACATTATACTGTATACATACTGCACACCACCCTGATATTTTATGAAAGGAAGTCACATTTTATAAACAAAAGGTATGTTGAACAAGAAAAGTTCTTCAAGATCTAAAACCTGTGATACCAAGATTTGGCATACCTATAGCCAGATAAGGAGTGACTGGGGATTTAATGATGTTATATGTGATGGAAAAACACGTGTCATTTTCCTAAGATGTAAATACTACTCTGCCTGATGGTTCAACATTACAATGGCAAATGTTCCTGAACATACAACATGGTTTATTTTCATACATGCCCAAGGTTCTCAATTGCAGTTGGCAGGAACAGGTTGCCTTGATCACACCCAACAGAAATCCAAAACAGCAGTGCAGCTTTAACTCTGGAAATTACCTGCTGAAGGGATTAGTCACTGATATCCCTTGCCATTAGGCGGGTTTTGTGTGCTCACAGAGCCAGTCCTATGATTAGACAGAATTGGAAAGTTGCCCCAGGCAACTAATGCCTGTGGGAAGCATGGGGAGTCCCTGAGCTGTTCTCCCAAGCCCTCAGGACATTCTCACCTGAGTTTGTGCTTGTCGCTGGCCTAGCCTGGCTTGTCCTCTTGGCCTAGTCACATTCTCTCATTCAACACTGGCAGTAACACTGGGAAAGGCCTCTGGGCAAGTGAATAGATAGATGTAGCCAGGCGATGCATTCCAGCAAGTGTGCATGTGTTGTTCTGCTCCAAAATGTATGCAGGTGCCACCATTGCCACTCCAACATTGTAAAGTGTGTTTTAGTGGGACAGCATGCAGGTGTCAGGTCCAGCCATGAGCAAGCTGTGCTGAAGTGTTGGAAGTAGCCTACTGCAAGGTGTCTTGAGCTAGCCCAGCCATTTCCCAATCTCAATTTGGTCCCTGAGAACTACATGTGGAGTACTTTTGCATATTGAATTCTAATGATGAAGGATACATGCAAACAGCGTCCACTCGAATCTTGTAAAGTTTATGGCCAGGCAAAACAGTTAGTGTTTGGTAAACTAATGGATAAACAGTGATCATCAATTTTATAATGCTATCCTAGTTTATCAAGTTAGAAGCTTTAATCATGTTGCATTTTGGGATTGTTCTGAAGAGTCAAAGGAAGAAAGAAGAAGCCTCACATATTCATGGAAATCTGAGACCAGTCTCTTAGAGCAGGGGTCAGCAAACTTTTTCAGCAGGGGGCCGGTCCACTGTCCTTCAGACCTTGTGGCGGGCCAGACTATATTTTGAAGGGAAAAAATGAACGAATTCCTATGCTCCACAAATAACCTAGAGATGCATTTTAAATAAAAGCACACATTCTATTAATTTAAAAACACCAGGCAGGCCCCACGAATAACCCAGAGACGCATTTTAAATAAAAGGACACATTCTACTCATGTAAAAACACACTGATTCCTGGACTGTCCGCAGGCTGAATTTAGAAGGTGATTGGGCCGGATCCGGCCCCTAGGCCTTAGTTTGCTTACCCATGTCTTAGAGTGTAAGGAAGCCCCATCTCTGTGCTTCCATTTAATGGCTCAGAACTTCCATTTGAAGAAAAAGTCTAGTCAGTTTAGACCAGCTAGCCTATAGTAAAAATAGGATCAAACTGGCAAAGTGTATTGGAGACAAAACCCAAAATTCTGCTTTCTGAGTAGGGATTCCAAAACCCAGACACCTAGGGTACATCAGAATATAGGGCTTTGTCTCACAATGTACACACAGTATACATGTACTTTGATACTGTAAGGAAACCTAAAGTTACTTTTTAACAAATTTAGAAGTTACCTATTGCTACAGCCTCTAGGTAATGTACAACTTATTACAGAAGCTAACAGAACAGCAGCATCATATAGCTGATCAGTACAACATAACATTCTATGCAATAATTTCTTTTAAAAAATTAATGTTCCAAAGCACTCCTTAAGAGAAATGAGAAAACTCTTTGCTGACACTGAAATGACATTATATGAGCACCAAGACAAGTTTCTTTGGAGAGAATATTACACAGATGGGGGGGCATCACTGAGAAGGCTTTCTCTCCTGTTGCCAGCTTTCACACCTCAGAAGGCACTGGCAGGTGGAGGAGAGTCTCTTACAGCAACCTTAAGGGCTGGGTAGATGCATACACAAAAGAGATGTTCTGCCAGGTACTTGGGCCTCAGGTCAGGGAGGACTTTATAGGGTTAATATAGCACCTTGAATTGGGCCCAGAAAAGAATCAGCAACCAATGCAGATGGGCAAGGAATAGCATAATGCAATCAGAGCACACAATTCCTGTTAACAGCTTAGCTGCCATATTCTGTACCAGCTGAAGTTTCTGGACTAATCTCAAAGGCAGCCCATGTACAGTACATTGCAGTCATCGAACTAAAGTGGTACCTCAGGTTACAGACGCTTCAGATTACAGATGATTCAGGTTAGAGACTCCGCTAACCCAGAAATAGTACCTCGGGTTAAGAATTTGCTTCACGATGAGAACAGAAATTGTGCGGACCTCCAGAACAAATTAAGTTCTTAACCCAAGGTACCACTGTAGAAGGTTACCAGTGCATAGACCACAGAAGCTCAGAATTTTCCCCCCACCATAAACTCTATTTATTGAAGCTATTTGTACAATTGCAATTTTACAAACGGTACAATACTTGCATCTCACCTTTGTACAATCTAGTCTTCGGTGCTTTTTATTGCCCCTCAAATCCCACCCTCATTCTGCCAAAACTTGGCTCCTGCTTGGACATTAAGGTAAGAAGGAACACTGGTCCTCTTGAGAGATTTTCAATACTGGAAGAAGAGATAGCCACCGCCTCCAGCAACCAGTCAAGTTTCTGCTAGTGGTGCCAAGGCCACTCAGCATCTCCAATGGTGAATAGGTTTACTTCTCACCATTTGTTGTCTCCCCAGTATAATGCTTCATTTTTCACCAACAGGAATGGGCAGTAGTCATCAACAAAATATCCTGCAACATGTGATTGTGGGTCCCCATTTGATTGACCTGCTTTCAGTTTTTTGCCCTCCAATTTAAAATATCCAGGGATAGACAATCATCATAATGCAAGGTCACAATTTGCTTGGCTCCAGAGGGAATACAATGTAGTATTCACAATGAATGGAGGAAAATCACTTTGTAGATAGGCGATGGTATAAGTAGCAAGAACTATTTCAGGAAATTCAGGTCCCTTGCACATTGAATTTAGTACTAACCAAAGTTACTATCTGTCCTGATAATCATACTTTTTATTTTCTTTTTAAAAGCTATTCACACAATTACTAATTATGTTATTATTTATTCAGAATACCTATCTTCCATTTTATATTCAAGGGAGGCTCTCTAAGCATGCCTAGTTTTACCATTAGTGGATTGGCCATCTTTAACCTATTTTGCTTGGCATTTCTTAATGTCTGCATCTCAAATTTTATGTATTTGCTGCAAATGACTAATCAAAATATTAAGTTTCAGAACTGTGACCAAAGACATTCAAATGACACGCTACTAAATTCATGAGTTTCCAGCCGTGGGTTATTTTAGAAGATGACTAATTACTTTGTGTAATCACAGAATGTTCGTCAAGGATTAACTATATACAAAGTTTCTAAGCAATTTGTTCATTTGTGACAACTGCAAAATACAAAACTCAAAATTGTTTTCTTTACTCAGTAGTATTGTTTTCTTTGTTAAAAATAGAATCTACTGAAAGGAAAACAAATACTGAAGTTAAGTGAATAAGAATAGCATGGTGATTTGCAGCTGAGGACAACTAAGTATGATTAACAGTTTGCCACCAAGACATCAATCAGTGTTTAAATTAATATTTGTTCTTAAATTAGAGGACTTACTGTTCTGTTAAGCATGCCCAAAATATCTAAGTATGAAAATCTCTTAAGGGCTCAACTAACTTTTTTAAAAGAGTGAATGATTTTTTAAAATGTATTTCTTCAAAACCCATTAATAGAGCATATCACAATAAAGCATGTGAAGACTACACTTAAGCCTGTAGGTCAGGATATTAAAAATGTTAAGGAATCAGGTGCAAATTGCATCAAGATAAAGCAAAGACAGCTGGAAGACCAGGGTTCAAATCCTCCATTCAGCCATGAAGCTCACTGGGTGATCTTGGGCCAGTCACTCATTCTCAGCCTAATCTACCTCACAGGGTTGTTGTGAGGATAAAGGGGGGGGGCTATGTGCAACATCTTGGGCTCTTTAGAGGAAAGATGGGCTATAAATGCAATTAAATACACACACAAATTGTAATTTACTGAATAGCCATGACCACTGAACTCAGTATTATTTTTATTTTTATTTTTATTTATTACCCACCCTTTACTGTAAGGTCCCAGGGCAGGTTACAGCATTAAAACATTAAAAATAATTTAAAACAACCCGTGCCAGTACTGGCATGCACCTTTATCTTGCAGAAATCCATTGTCATTACTTAAGTACACTTTAATAATAAATCAAATCTGACATAAACATTTCATATTTAGTGGATGCCACACAAAACTGGAATACTCAGAAGGATGGGCCTCAAGGAGTTACCGTATTGAGATATAATATTAAACTGTCTAGGAGCATCTACTGCAACAGCAATGCAAAAGAGTTCAATAATTAGAAATCTAGAACAGTTTCTTTTCACGCACTTTTAAGTACCCACTTTATTACTAATCTGCTACACTAGTTAGGCAGACTAAAGTACACAAAACATGTTTACTTCTACAGAATACTGTGCTGTGAACACAGGACCACTAATCCCTTTCTGCAATGACTAGACTACAGGATCAAAAATTCTGTCACTATTAAAAGGTAACCAAGCAGATTTTGAAGGACTGTCAATTGCAAACAGCAACACGTACCTTCACACAATTTCTGGAAAAACTCACGAGGAGAGAGAGGTGTGCCTTGTCTTGGAAATACTTATAGAGCAGACAGAATGGTTATGCATTTGTTGTTGTTGCTAGGACAAAAAAAAATATGAACTAGCTAATTACAAAAAAAATTGTTTGATAAGCAAAGATAGCACTAAAGACTAACAAATGACCACAAATAAGTAAATACTAGATAGCTTGAGGGGTTTTCCTCTCAGGTGTGGCAAAAGATGTACAGTACTTGTATACATCTAAACGTTTCCTACAACCACATTTGCCTTGAACTTCTTTCTCCGCCCGCTTAAAATGTTATTTTAATCCTTTTGCTGCCTTCCAATCTTAAAGTCAGCTTTAGACACACCGATTCTCTCAATCATTTTCCGTCCAATAAAAATCTGTCTATTTCTGAAGTACATTTTTACTGCAATACACCATCTAAGGAAGACCAAAAGAAAATGTCACATGGATCAATGAACTTCAAAAACGTTTGACATTTCAGGCTAATGCCATCCAAAATCCTTTCAAAACTTGTCTATCTCCAATAGTCATTAGCTTTCCATCATCTCTTTGCCAGCTCGAGGAAATGTAAACCTTGTGATTAGCTGGAATAGAACTACCCTCTCTAGTGGCACACTGAAACATTTATATCCCATAGTTTCTCTGGGGAAAACTTGAGGTGCCTTAAATGGTTCTCCCACTTTATTCTGGTCAGGGTCATCGCAAACTTAGGCTGAGACAGAGAGACCACCCCAAGGTCATCTGAGCTACATGCCTACATAGAGACCTGGGACTGCCCAGTTCTAGCTCAACTCTAACCACTACACCATGCTCTTATTATTAGGAGTGTACCATAAGGATTTTAGCCTCATTCCAGGCCTAATTAGGTCCTGGTCCCCCTCTGCCCAATGGTGTGTGGGCCAATGAGAAGCAAATAAGAACAGATTTGCCTATACCATGATCTCTGCTTGGGCCTGAAGGAGAATACTATGGGTGCAATAGGAAACAGAGGAGGTAGAAGCCTTTATAAGACTTCCCCATTCTGGAGTTCTGGGACATTTTGCCCCACGGGATTCCCACCTGCCCACCCTCAGGTTAGACCCTTCACTGTGCAATTTGGGTAGCTGGTTGACAGGGCCGGAAATTATTTTTCTCTCCCAACCTGACTGGCCCATGATTGAGTTTCCCCCCCACCTTTCCCTCAGTAAAAATTATGGATTTCTTTGTTAGGTGGGAGACTTTTGGGGGGGCAAAAATGGCATTGGGCTGGATCAACATAGTAAAATGGGAGCCCTTAAGGAGCCTGAGGGGGAATTGGCCATGGAACCCCCAAGCTCGGGTTGGGGTCTCTGCCTGGCTGAAATTCTCGTCCCAGTCGCCCAGTAAGACCTTGCCAGCTTGACTTGCACCACAACAAGGTTCAGCATGAGCTGATTCCCATGGAATGGGTTTGTCTCAGTCCAACCCAGTGGATTCTATTCCACCAGCATTGGGTAGTTGAATGATAACTGATCCTGGCCCTACAGCCATGCCAACCCCTATCTTGCCAGCTGCCAGTCATTGAAGATTTGGCCTAATTTCATCTGCTGCCCTTCACATCATGCACCTACCAGAGGAAGATAAAAACAGTATCCAGATATTTGGGACTAACTCTGAAGTAGCAAAGTATTGGAACTTTAAAGCAGAAAGACCATTTGAGAATACATTTTGTTGGAGTCTATGAAACCACAAGAACCACAAGTATTTCTGAGACAAGAGTCTGGAGATAGATTCCTATCTGACCAATAGGTAAGTAGTTGCAGTTCAAGGCAGGTGATGAATAAAGATTCAGGCCAATTATACAGCCTTGAGAGGCTAATTCACCCTTAATACTGGTAGATAACCCTTTTAAGCACTCAAAGTTTGGAACACTTAACAGTTCATTTAATGTTTGCATTCTGTAATTTATATTAGTTTATGGAGAACCATATCCCAAAGAATGAGTGTCCACAGGAGGGAACACACACAACTCCATTGATTTCAGAGGCCTTCTCCATTGGCTGCAATCTGAAAACCACATAACTTTTTTTTTGCAGGATGGGATGACATTTTTATTATGCCATTAACAGCATTCAGGAGGAATTTAAAAACATTCATGTTCACCCAGGCATTCAATGGCTGTAATATACTGTTCCTGGCAGCCTTGAAATTATTAGCTGTACTAACGTGACTATTTTCAAATGTTCTTGTGTTTAAAATGTTTGATTTATATGTCGTGTTTATTTGTTGTTTGCTAGATGTCAACAACAACAACAACGAGTAGTAACCCCTTCTGAAGGGATGAGAGCTGCCAAATTACAGGCAAATAAGTAGAGGGATTTTGTGCAATGAGGCTTCCAAGTTTGCTTGTTTTTCCTTTTATAAATCCACAAGGGATGCCTTACCCTCTCTGTGACTTTAGGTGTACTTTTCATTATTGTGACATAAGACACAGAGGTGCACCCTAGGTAAGTTCACTACAAAAGTTCAGAAACATAGCCACACTCAATATTTGAGTAAAAAACACTGCGGCTTTTTTCTGTTGAAAATTGCCAGAGTTTTGGAAAGTAAAGAGCTTAACAAGACAGAAGCAAGACCTGGACACCCAGCATTGAAAGGAGGTCCCAAGCATTTCACTAGGAGTGAACGGATCAGTCTATTTCCTGCCAATATCAATTTTGCCAGTTCATTTGTAAATTTCATTTATAATCTGGCTGCCTTGTTCCTGTCTCTAAATTAAATCTGAGGTTTTTTTAACAGAAACATTATTTAAGCCATTTTAAATAGCATTTTATAATAAAACAAGTATTTTCTCTCATTGTAATCATTTAAAAAACATCTTGACCTAAAATATATATTGTGCATTTTCCCACATTTTTTAGCCAAGGATAGTATAACAAAAATTGAAGAAGTATGAAATCTGAACGATAATGGTGTTTTGGTTCACAAATTAGTTCAGGAGGTCAGTATGCACCAGTGTTGACAAGATAACAAATTTCTCACACTTAGATATTGTTAGGTTGGTTACTGTCATTGCCTACATTAATATAAGATGTTATTTTAGAGGAGAGCTATCAAAACAAGCAGCACTGCTGCCATGGTTTCTTTTATAGTTGAATACCCCACGAAAATCATATTCATTTTTATTCTAATTCATACATACTCTTCCAGTTAACGTTTGTGTTGACGCTTAACACACACTTTCAGTAATCCACTTAATGTTATTAGAGAGAGGAGCAAATGCCATTAAGAGTGTGAATTATTAAAGCTTAGTGCAACTACTAAGAAAGGATGACCCACTTACCAGAGCATGCATGTTCTACACTTCCACACAGCATCTAGGACTTCAGCAGTAAATAAACACTGAGAACAGAACGGAAATAGCAAAGGCTAAAAGTTGAGGGCAAAGTTCCAGCACCAGTGTTTGGAAAGATTAGTGTCAATGCCTTTAGAATGCAACAGTCACTTTCAAATATCTTAACGGGAACAATAAGATACTGCAGAAAAGATGATCACAGAAGGAACAAGATTACAGATGTGAAACACAATAGCAATATACATACGTAAAAAAGGAGAAGTGAAGGCATGCGAACGCAGCTTCCTCTGCCACAGTAATTTTCACAATGTGGTTTTGTCTTTTCAGCAACAGGAACTGCTACAGCAGAAACAGTCCAAACCAATTGTGCACAGAGTTCTTGCTTTGCAAATGCACAAAACTTCTTTTTAGATTACAGTCCAATTGCTCCCATTGAGCAACTTTCTTATTTATTTATTACAGCCGCTGAAAATAGAGAATCCCCGGACTAGGAAATTTAAATTCATATACCGATAGGAGGGGGAAACACTTTAAATTCCTAATTTTGATGCTTCCTTCTGTAGTCAGAACCGCGATATGGGCAATGTAAATAGAACAATCAAAAGAGATATGGAGGTCAGGAGGAACGATGCTTTATTTCACAATGGCTGCAATGTGCTGAGAGCTGAAAGCAGCAATATACCGGGAAAGACAGATAAAATCCAGAAGTTTAACTAATAATAATAATAAACTGGAGTGAAAAACGAAAATGAAAGTCCTAAAAAGACTGCATAATTATAGTAGGACCAATAATTTATTAAATGTGAAAGTCTTGAGACTGCGGTGAAAGGCCAACAAGGAGATGGTAAGAGGAACCTCCTTAGACATGAAGTTGCAAAGTTTGGGTGTGGCCATGGAGAAGGCCCTGTCCCTTGTCCCAACTAAATATCTGACTTGAAACTGACAAGAGCCTTTGCAGAGCTCTGTTTAGGTATTCATTTAATTACCTGTAAACGTACGAGGTGGTCAAGGAAAAGATGCCAAACCCCATCTCCTTTATTCCATTTACAGCTCTCCATGAGTTTGGGAAAGAAGGAAGTGGTGAAGTTCTACTCAGGGAAGCTCCTTTTGATAAGTTCCCCCTATTTTCCCTGCCTTAATCTGGGCACTGGTTATGAACCTCTAATTAGCTCAGTAGAAGAAGGGGAGGGTGATGTGCTTCTGTACACTCTGCTCCCCCTCCTCACTTGAAAACTGGAACATGAGTCAATATAACTGGCAGATTAGGCCATCTGGAAGCTCCTCAAGTCTCCCCTATTTCCCTTCTGACACAGCATCCCTAGAAGCGTAGCTAGCTGCACACTAACACAAAAATGCAGGAAAGATTTGTGGCAGAAGAGGTGGAGGGGCAGGAGAGGCTGTTTACTTCAATTGCATAATTCATATTCAAAACAAAACAGCACCAGACACACAGCAACTTAGAACACACCGGTGTTTCCCCTACTCATTGTATTCCTTATGCTCTCTCTATATCCAGGGATCTAATGTGGCATTGAAAGGTCCATAAAGTATATTTTTGCATTGCCTTAAGCTCCAGCACTGGAAACAGAATTTATTCAGCAGACTTTGTATTTTAGGAGACTAAACGTGAGAAGATAGCACTTTTATTTCTTTTAAACTTTCCTGTGGCAAAGGCACAAACATGACAGGAACAAGTCCCTCATTTGTCATCTTCACTGCAGTTCCATGTTTACGTTATGTGCAGGCTGCTTGACAGCTTCTGCAGTTGCGAAAGCAAACTGCCATACGGCTAGTCAACTACAGAGGGCACCTTGGGATTTAGTTTGGTTAAGGGCCAACTGTTAGCTTCCCTTTGTATTCCCCCCCCATTGAAATTCTATTCCCAAAAAATATTCCTTGCAAATACAGACACACATAAATACTGAAACATTGCAGTTATACTAACTGCATTTGCTCTCTTTAACAAGAAATCACACCCTGCAGTACAATTGCCACCTCTATAGCTATTTATTCAGCTGTGAAGACAAATTTCAAAGTAAAAAAAGCCCCAGGGTCTCCTGTGTAGAATTTGATGCAGAGCACTATTAAGAGTTGTACTGTGAAGAATCACTGGGTCCCCTGTAAATCTGTTCCAACTGCGCAAACCTGTAATAAAGTGGGAGACAGTCTTTAGCCTGCCTGTTTCATTTAAAGAAAATCTTTCAGATCTTGTGCTTTGTGGCAGAATTTTATTTTATTTCTGACCCCTTCTCACCCAAGGGTTTCTCACACACCCCAAGCAAGTTCACTCCAAGTTTTCTTTTTCCTTTTAAATTGCACTGCTTGTTTGGAATTAGCAATAGCAGTGTTCTTATAAGGGGAGATAATCTCCAAATGCACTGAACCCTTTCCTGTACATGAACACTGATCCCATGGCCTGCAGAACATGTGTGTATAGCACATATGTAGGAGCAAGGATTGAGAGATTTTATCTACAATCAGCAGTTTCTTAGTTCTTCGAAGAGGCAATTCCTATCCCTAAATGAAGGCTAGAATAAAGCAGGGAAGGTTAATATAGTAGCGACACAGACACTCAAGAGCTTGTCCGATAATATTATGGTTCCCTAAGGCAAATCCTATCAATACAGGTGACTCCCCAGTTACGTGGGGGTTACATTCCAGGCCCCGTGTGCACAAGCGAAATTTGTGTAAGTTGTGAATAGCCTCTAAACACCTGGTTTTACCTGCTCTTCAGCTATCTCCCCTGCGCTCTCTCCAATATCCAGAGTTGAAGCTCCGGGGCCACCTGCAGGCTGGAGGACATACAGGAAAGCGGCTGTGGCAGCTGCGCTACCCGCAAGTCAGTTGTTATGTGGGGAGGCTGAGCAAGAGGGAGGCTGAGCAGCCTAAACCAACTCCTGCTGACCCTCTGGTCTCTTCAACACTGAATAAATTCAGCGACTTTACATACGCTTTTCACTTGACCAGCTACTGCAGAGTTAACTCACTTGCTGCTAACATTTCACCTATAAATAAAAATAGACCACAGGTTGCTGGTACCACTGACATTTGTATTCTCAATGAACATTGTTCTTGACACATGGCAAGCCTATTAATAAACTGCTGACTGTGTATTTCAGATTTAGAAAGCCTCTGAAATCCAGACATGTAATGTTGTTGAAGGCCTTTTTGAATAGTGGCTCTATATAAGCAGTAAAATACCCTGTACAAAAATGAGTCAGCCAAGTGACTGATAAACCAGTTTTAAGAGAGGGATTGGCTAACTAAAAGCAAACTAGGTATTACTTGTAATGCATCAGTACCAGCATACGCCCTCTTCAAGTATCAAGCACAATTTTATGGAGAAAGAATGGATAGCCCTTGTGTACCTATGTCTCTAAGCAGCTTAAAATTTTTATTTTTAAGAAAGCAGAAGGTTGGCTTCTGAACATCTTGTCAATAGTACCAACACACCATTTTCAGAATACATGTCAGTCCCAAAAGCTTCCCCAAGCCAAGGCTTCCCCCCTCAACACATTTTTGATAGTTTATATGCCACTCTTCATTTAAAACAAACCCAGCGCAGATTAAATCAGCAAGATATGCAGCATCTGCTAAAGAATGGTATGTGCTTTAAGAATGCTCCGTCACAACCCCATAAAATGGAATCACTGAAGAAGAAAGCAGAGATAAATTAGCACACATGTATATACCTATATGTATATATTTACTTTTCTTGGCTTGTCTTCTAAATGATTGCACCTGAGTTTCTTTCCAAAAAGCACCAAACAAATTACCATGAATCACTAGTCCAGGAATTCAGTACATCCTGCTGCACTCAGCAGCCAAAGTAATTATTATAGATCTACCTGTACATGAACATCTTACACTGTCAAAGGTACATTCGCCCAGTAATTCTACTGCTGCAAATGTGAGCGGCAAAGCCATAACTGTTACTAACTCTCTCATATGTAATTCAGTTAAAAAGGCATGCAGTATTTCTTTTGATCTATATATGGAAAGTAGCTGGGGTTGGTTTTTTTCCTGTTGAAAATAATACCATATGCTTTCCTTGCTGGTCTCAATCCAAGAAAATGGATAAGGAGCTTGAAGTGCAAATTGCTAAAGTGCAAATTGCTAAACAAGCAGAAGATAAGATCTCAAGTGCACCTCACTGATACACAGGATAGGGGCAGGGAGAGAGAGTATCTGCAGTAGCATCTGGCTAGACTAATTTCCTTGGGGAGGCAAATACCTATATTGCAGTTAGAAGTCAGTGTTCAGAAGGATGGCAGTACCAAAATGAAACCACTCCTAAAATAAGGTTATCTGCAGTGTGAAAAACCTGTGTTTTTATAATCAAGTAATTATAAACCAAGTGTCAGAAAACATGGACAATATACTTACTGCATATACTATGAGGATCTTATCCTGACACCCAGGAGTGGCTGGACTGGATAACAACTTGAGCCTCTGACTTGTTTGTTACATCCCCCAGCATGGGGCACCACAAAGAAGGCTAAGGCTTGTACTGTCTCAGTTAGTGCTGGTGTTTGCTTGGTTAAAGATAAAAACCGAGTATAAATAGGTGAATTATCTGGATGGCAAGATCCAGGTTTGGGACAAGTGCTCTTTTGTGAGAGAACCCAAGCAGAGATTTAAAATCACAAACATGCAGCAAAGTCAAATGCAAAAATATAGGCTGTTTAACCTTTAAAATATCCCCTTCTAAGTTGCTTCCAAAGTTCCCCTCTTCCCTTAACATAGAAAGAGACCATACATTGGTAAGTTAAAATTGGTTTACTTACAAACCAAGGTCAGGTTTATGTGCTTTTCCATACAGCAGTTAAGAACGCATAGTCAGTAAAACACATGTTCCAAAAGTGATAAATGTTTCAAAATTATTTGTATAGAAACACAAGGATAGCTTGCTTAAGCCATGGGGACTTAGTTTGGTGTGGCCATCTTAAGACCTCCTTATTGGTAGAGTTCACATGGTGGAATGAGAAGAACAAAGGCTTGATAACCATCCTTCTCAAGGTGAGGTGGAATGACCTGGCAGCACAGTCTTAACCCCTTCTTGCATTAATTGGCTGTAAGCATGTTGGTTATATGAGGCTGCTAATCCAACAGTTAGAGTTTCACTAAAGAATTTCTATCTTAAATATTGACACTTATTATTTCGAAAAGAAATCTAAGGCTGCAAACACATGCACATTTATTTGAGAGTAAGTCCCATTCTTCAATGTAACATGCATAGGGTTACACTGTAAATCCACGAAGCATAATAAAAGTCTGAAGATCTTCAGAGCAACTGTCATTACAGAGCCACCTCAATGTCCAACGAACACCAGGGTTGACAATTCCACAGCAAGGGATGCAGCTTCAAAACAGAAACCACAACAGCAACTGCCTAGAAAATAGGCACTACTTTTTCTTTCTAAATTCCAAGAGATGAATGAAGTCACCTTCACAGCTCATTATTCTGGTGTTTTACAGGCAGCAGCTCACCTCATTCCCTGCACCCAACTACTGCAAGCAATGTGAGAAGGTTCTTCCCCAACCCACTCCTGGGGCAGATTTCTAAACATCCTCCTCCGATTCTCCAAGGAGTCAGGGAGAGAGGAAGTTATGTATCTATTATTGACATTTCAGGGCTCACTAGGTAAAGGTACCCCTGATCATTAGGTCCAGTTGCAGATGACTCTGGGGTTGTGGCGCTCATCTCGCTCTATAGGCCAAGGGAGCCGGCGTTTGTCCGCAGACAGCTTCCGGGTCATGCGGCTAGCATGACTAAGCAGCTTCTGGCGAACCAGAGTAGCACACAGAAACGTTGTTTACCTTCCCGCCGGAACGGTACCTATTTATCTACTTGCACTCTGACGTGCTTTCAGAATGCTAGGTTGGCAGGAGCTGGGACCAAACAAAGGGAGCTCACCCTGTCGCAGGGATTCAAACCGCCAACCTTCCGATCGGCAAGCCCAAGGCTCAGTGGTTTAGACCATAGCGCCACCCGTATCCCTCTCAAGGCTCACTAGTAAGAAGTAATTAAGACCCAAGTTTCTGCAGTCCTGATTATCTACAGTGAAATTCAGATATGCACAATGTAAGCTGAATATAATGTGTGTTACCCTTTAGACAGGAGAATACTACAGGGTTCTTATATGGACTTCCTTCTCCACCCCTGAAGCCAGAGCAGCTCTCAGCAAAAAAAAGAAAGAAAGAAATTCTTTATAAAAGGAACCAAATACACTGAACTTTTCACATAAAATTATACCTCATCACTGACCTACCATCAAAGAGGATGAAAGCTTGCAATATACTGAAAATAAAATCCAATAAAAATGGTCCCAAAGGAGAAACAATATTGAAAGTAAAAAGATTAGCTTCTCTTTGCACCTTACAAAGGACTGATGATTATGGGAAACAATGTGTGCTAGGAGCCAAAGTAAATTGGTTTTATGCTCTAGATTCAACCAAATGCCACAATGAAAGTTGGGAAGGCAGAATAAATTTAAGGTAGGAAAAAGATCAGGCCACCCCAGTGTATTCCCCCTCCCCCATCAACAGCTTTCTATTTGCATCAGACACACCACTTTTGTGGCTCTCACTGGGCCAGAAGCATAAAGCACAACTGGAATCATAGAATCGTAGAGCTGGAAGGCTCCCCGAGGATCATTCTAGCCCAACCTGAATGATGGAAAGCAGTTGTGTGCTTTAAGTTCACAAGCTCTCTCTCCACTGCAAGGAATTACACCTAGGCAGTTGTTCATGGCTCCCATTTCCATATACCACAGATTCACTTGCAACATCTGAGAAATGCCTCAAGGAGAATCTGCATCCAGAAGATTTTCTAAAGAAACAACAATGACAGCACAGTGGATTGTACAAATATTAGCCAGAGTGTGGTCAAAGCGTAACCGTAGTCTACCACAGAATCCTTGTGAAAGCATGTCAGATCACTCTTCTGCAGCACAGGAGCAAGTGGAGCAATACATTTCGCTCCCGTTTTCCCTTATATCACCCCCCCCCCCAACAAGTCCTATTGATTTCAGAGGGAAATGGATACCCTCAGACTTAGTATGATGCTTTAGCAATTTCACAAATTTATATCCTGCAAAATGAAGCAGGCACCTTCTAGATGAAATCCAATACGAAAGTTACAAAAATCACTGCTCTGGTTATTGCTACTCATTGTTCTTTTGTCCTGTGTCATTACAGTTAATAACCCTGCTTCAGACAGATGCAGTTAGACAGGTCTTTCATAAGTAAAATGAAAGCTATTTATTAATTGATTTCCTGTAAAATTTAAGCAAAGGAAACATTTTAAATGAATAAATGCCCTAAAGCAAAATGCAGCCAAGAAAGAAATATATTTTAAGAACAAACATTTGGCACAGGGATTTTTTAATCTTAATTCCCCCCCCCCAGCATATTATCACGAAGAACCAAATTGAATATTATGTTTCCAATGTGGCACTATAATTGGATCATTTTATAAAATAATGGTATGGACAGAATAAAAAGGAACCTATAGACAGGACTTTTTATAATGCAGCATAACATAATTAGTTAAAGCAATCTGTTCAGAACTGCAGCTATCACTCTCTCTAATAACCAAAACAGGTGATTGAGTGCCAATAGGAACCGAGCCAAAAATACAGGGTCATTGTGAAACAAGAGGAAGATATCAGCATGATCAGGGAAACCATGTATGCAAACGTACTAAAAAAAAAAAAAAAAGTTTTAGCATCTAAGGAGAAAGTCTATCCAAAAACATCCCAGCGAGGCTTGAACATCCTCAGCGGCCACAGATTGTCAAACATCAGTTGGAAAAGAAAAATGGAAATCCAGGTCTGAGCTCTTTACAGCTTATATAACAAGGGCTGGGGAACCTTTTCATCCCAGGGGCTGCATTGTTTCTTGGTTGACCATATGAGGCTGCAGGTCAGTGGTGGACATGGACGAAACAAAAATGGGCACAACTACTCCCCCCACCCAACATAAAAATTACTTGTTTCCCCTTGTTTCCATTCTTCTATGCTGCTTCTCTCCAGTGACAACCCAGGAAAAGAGCAATCATTAGTTTGAAAGGTGACATGGGAAGAGCATTGCTGCCAAAGGCAATGATACCAACACAATGGATCAGGGTTGGAGGGCCACTTGGAAAGGCTTAACAGGCCAGATCAGCCCCATAAAGTGAAGAAGAAGAGGAGAAGAGTTTGGATTTGATATCCCGCTTTATCACTACCTGAAGGAGTCTCAAAGCGGCTAACATTCTTTCCTTTCCTCCCCCACAACAAACACTCCATGAGGTGAGTGGGGCTGAGAGACTTCAGAGAAGTGTGACTAGCCCAAGGTCACCCAGCATCTGCATGTGGAGGAGCAGGGAATCGAACCCAGTTCACCAGATTATGAGTCTACCGCTCTTAACCACTACACCACACTGACTCCCACACCTGACTTTTAGTATCTTAGAAGAGAGCCTGGGCAACAATGGCTATGCTCTACATTCACTGTCAAGAGGCAGTAATCGAAGGTGGGCAGAGTGCCATTGTGCTCATGTCCTGCTTGAAGGCCACAAAATAGAGATAGTCACACTGAAGCAAGAAAGATATCTCATTTAAGCCTCCAAAAACAAACCCCGCAAAATTAGTCACAGGGGGCACCAAATCTGACTAGAGAAGTTGTGTTGGGGGAAGCTGTTTACTTCCCCACCGTTTTCCCCAACTAAATCCTACGCCATTTAGGTTAACTGCCCCTCCCCACCAACCTTTGTTTCTGCCATGTAAGATAATATTCCTGGAAAGAATGTGATATATATATATATTAGTCAAACACATTAGTCATGTACAGAACACAGCAAGTTTCGTACAGCAGTCCTATATCTGGAAGTAAACTACACTGAACTTAATGGGACTTCTGAGTAGAGGACTGCACTGTACTCGTTGATTGGCAGGCTGTCAGTTTCAGAACTACGTGCTGATTTTAAATGAGCTAGAAAGGCACATCTACTTGCAATGAAATGAGTGTTCGTGAGAAAATCTATTTATAGCTGTAACATTTTGTATGCAACATTTCACCACACTGACAATGATCCCTGAAGAACATCCTGAAAAATATCATCATGTTCACAATTTGTTTCAGAATTCACTCTCCAAGTGTTTCATTAAGACTGAATTTCCTATGGTAGGTTAATCATGTTGGGTGGGCTTTTACTTTTTTTAAAAAAAAAACAAACCTCTTGGCAAATTCTTAGTTTGACAAAAATATGCATGTGCAAAAGTGAAAATTTGATGTGCAACATGCTCAGATTCAAGATCTTTCAGCTTATTGTCTCCTGTTACTGGAGCTCTACCTCCTAGCGGTTTCCTTGACTGCCATACGAAATATGCTACTTACGGTAACTCTCCTTTTCCATGCAACTGATTACCTCCTTTGTGTTATCTAATATCTTAAAGTCATGTCAACACATGCAGCAATATGGTGAGGTGAAAATCTGAGGTGAAGGATTAAATTGCATCCCTTCCAAGTGCTGGTGAAGGTTTATACTCTTAAATTCTCATGTACAAAGAAGAAATTCCATACAAATAGTCAACTACCACAATAAACAGAGAGCTAGTATACAACCACTTACTACAAATTAAAGTTCATACAAGTATCAAAATACACAAAAGTTTAAACATGCACCCCATATAAAAACAACTTTTCTGCCTTCTATATGGCACAAAAACATCTATTGGCAATGCTAATATTCTACATCAGGAATGCGAAACCTACAACCCTGCAGAAGTTGATGGACTCCCATGTCCTATAAACTCCAGTCTGCATGACCAATAGTCAGGGATTACAAGAGTGGTAGCATCGTGAAGGCCACAGGATCCACATTTAAAGGAATGCATAACTCAGCCTCACTCTGGTGGTGCAATCCACACTGCCAACTCAGAAATCTTCTGTCTCATTCCACTGAATGTGTCGATCATAGCATGTCAACCTTGAGCACATGGCAAGGGTATTATGTAATTTTCTGCCGTGGGCTACATTAAGGTCCTAAGAGACAACACTAAAAATAGTGACAAATTGAATGAAGATTGAAAGGCCCAAAATACATACATATAGAGAGACTGTGTGTGTGTGTGTGTGTGTGTGTGTGTGTGTGTGGTGTGTGGTGTGTGTGTGTGTGTGTTAAAATCACAGGCAACAGAAAATGAAGACTATCCCCTAATAGCCCAGTTGGTAGAGCATGATGCTCTTAATCTCAGAGTGCGGAACAAGCAAACTCTGGAACCTCTATAGCAATTTACATTGGAGAGGAAACTGTTTTGATTTCTTTGCACAAGTCCCTGAGAGGGAAAGGCTGGCATGCATCATTAAGCATGGGTGGTAAAGACTCTTTGGGATTGGAAGGTCAGGTAGGGGCTTAAGAGATCCTTGCTAAATCATCAGTTTCCAATCCTTGCCACACACAGACTGTAAATAAAGGATTTCTCTCCTAGGGAGGGGTGGGAATATTCCTTCCAAGGCACTACATGAGATTAATTTGTTCAGCACCCACAACTCAGAAGATTGGTTCCCAGTAAGTATTAGACCTCGGTGTACATTATCCTAGTTTCTCCTCCCTAGAAGCAAGCCAATAACCCTTAAGTAGGCTGATTTCCCCTTGTGATACTGAAGGTGGTATTATATTTACATCCAGCTCTTCTTCTAAATGGAGCACAGGGCAGAACAGATGTGTGCATCTGAATACCAGTTGCTGGGGAGCACAAATGGGGAGAACACTGTTCTTCTCATGGCCATAGAAGTCCTGCCTGCAGAACATCTCGTTAGTCACTGTGAGTCTAGAATGTGGAACTGGGTGGACCTTTGCTCTGAACCAGTAAGGCTCTTTTAGCATTATTAAGATAATGAACTGAAGCAACAGGAGGGGGGGAAATGCCAAAACACATCTGAGAGATTTGCCCTTCTGCATATGCTAAGATTCCAATTCTCTCCTTAAGTCAGTCAGTTTCCATTACATTCACACACGCACAGTAATGCTGAAGTAGGCAATGGTCTGAGTGCACACACAATTAGGGATGTTAAAAGGCTTTTGTAAGCTACTTTTTCTGTAAGGAGCTCAAATTAGATAGGCATATAACAATGATATTCAAAATTCATCCACTATGCTTCCTGGAAGGAGATAATTTAATGCCAAGAGTAATAACAAGAAGAAAGTGAAGGATAATACTCAAAAGCAAGTCTGCCAGCGAAAGATTCTCTGCCACAGGAATGGTACACCTCAGGGGAGATGGAACAACCTACCACCCTGAGCTACAAACTTATTCTCTCCCAGGCTATACAACTCAAATGCAGACTTATAATGAAGGAAGCGTGCAGGTGGGGTCTTCAGATCATGATGTACAATCCTAAGGTTGCAAATGCAACTTCCAGAAATAGTGCCACATAGATATGTTCTATTCCTGACCAATGCATTATTTTTTCTTATTCGTTGCCCCACTCACTTTCAATGTGTAGATCAAATTATTGAATTCTGGGGAGTAAAATCAGGTGATGAACCAAGCCATGTTTCTCAGCTATTTTGCCACACACAGATCAAAATCAAGAATTGAGCACCTGCAGAGTTCTTGCCCCTGCCTCATCCATTTCCATGACTACTAGCAGCCAAACCTATTTGATTTGTATAGCTGTAGGTAAAGGTAAAGGGACCCCTGACCATTAGGTCCAGTGACGGATGACTCGGGTTGCGGCGCTCATCTCACTTTATTGGCCGAGGGAGCTGGCGTACAGCTTCTGGGTCATGTGGCCAGGATGACTAAGCTGCTTCTGGTGAACCAGAGCAGCGCACAGAAACGTTGTTTACCTTCCCACCGGAGCGGTACCTATTTATCTACTTGCACTTTGACGTGCTTTCAAACTGCTAGGTTGGCAGGAGCAGGGACCGAGCAACGGGAGCTCACCCCGTCGTGGAGATTCGAACCTTCGATCGGCAAATTGAAGGTTTACTGAAGCCAAGGGAAAAACACAAATGTATACAAAGTTGTTGCCTAAGATTATCTCTCACTTTTTCTATTTTAGAGTCTAGAGACCTCGGAAGCTTGCTACTTGAAGTTCAACTCCCATTGTTTTGACAGTGCCCTAAAGAGCTTCCAAGACACAATGCTTTGCAAGGATTTTATGTATTCAGCTATCAAGTTTTCTCCAAGAAAAAAGAAGTATGTGCACAGATGGAGCTAGTATAATTGATTTTTGTAACCACATAGGCATTAAGAGTAAACAAAAGTAGTAATAAATTATGCTCAAGAGAACAGCAAGAGTGGATTCCAGAAGACAGATTATGCAACTAGTGCCATTTGTTTAGAATTGTGCCCTTTATCAGGGCATAATTATGCCAAGCAAGGTGTACAAAGGATTCCCCCCTCCAAAGACAACTGCAAAAAGAACATTGATTTCTCATAATCCTTCTAATGAGCTTCAGCTTTTCCATCATACAAACAAACCTACCATAATGTGCTTTCCCATTGCTACTATGCTTCCAGGACAAACTAAATTAAATGCACAGAAACACCACCTATTTTTTACAACTGTTTCATCTTTAATCTTGTGTTTAGAGTGGAATTTCTAAAATCTAAAGAGAAGTGTTAAATGTATATGTACGGTTTAAGAAACCAACTCTGCAGCATAGATAATATGATGTAGCAAAGTAAAGGATGTTGTCTTATGCACACTTGCCTAGAAGCATGCTCCATTTCAATCAACAGAGCTAACTTCCAAGTTAATGTGCTAAGAATTAGAGCATGAGTAATAATGCTTTCAGACAGCAGCCCTCCAATTGCTACTTGAAGCATTCCAACTGACCATGAGAATCTTGTTGACATCAAGAGTTAATGGATTAAGTCTATACTTCAGAAACATATAGTTTATTATACATTTTTAAGGGAGTTGCTGAGCTTTATGCTGTTTTGGTTTATTTTATCTTGCTTTTCGAGAATTTGAATGGATGGGTAGTGTACAAATTTAGTGACAACTACAGCAAATAGTCTAAAAAGGAAATATCACAGATTTTAGTGTTACTTGTACATGTTACTGTGCACATAAGGTTAACAATACACTTAATTTCCAAGGCATTGTGACCAATTAAGCAGGTCCTAGACCAGGATTTCCAACGTTAAATTTTATTAATTCTTTATATGAAACACAGGGTTGAAATCCATTCCGGGGTATAGTTTTCATTGCAAAAAAATATCATGGTTCTTCTAATCTATTGTCACCTGCATAGTAATAAACAACGTACCCATACTTCAGCCACTTACTACTGACAGTTTTCTTTCTGCAAAGAACCACATGGGGCAAAAGACACTGCAAGGCAAACAAATTAATCTTAAAAATGGAGGGGGTAAGGTGGCGTTTTTAAAAAAAATCAATTTAAGTTAGCATATTGGAGTAAAAAATTTCCATGTGATTTTTCTAAAAGCCAACCCAAAGAAACAGATTTGTCTTTCTTCTAACACACCACTCATTGGTTTATTTCAGGACATTTTACCCACCCCTACCCAGAATACATCTAAATTTGACTCATGCTTTTTCAAGCAAAAAGTGATGAAGGGAAGCAGGTTAATCGCATATTTACTCAGAAGTAAATCCTATTGAGTTCAGAAGGTCTTACTCTTAAAGCGCACATGTATCACTGCCACAATATTTTTTCATGACCGGACAGTTTATAAATACTTGTAGTTATAAATAAAATAAGATATAATGAAAGTCAGTTGGGGGGGATTACCCAAATACGACTGTCATTTTTTTCCTTTATGAAGGTTAAGAATATTGTTGGCATTTAAGTGGATATAATCCAAATTGGGAGGGGGGAGAGGCAGATGTCTCTCAGAGGTAGTGAAGGTAGTACTCCTTCTTGTTTGTGCACATTTTCTGTTTAGCTAAGGAATATTTAACCTATGGAGTACAAATATCTCCTTTTAAAAGAAAGCATCTCATCTTCAAAATATTTATATATGTTGTTTCTAAAAGGGGATTGATTGCACAAGTGGATGGAACAAGTAGCCTTGCGGCTGTCTCAAAATACTGACACTACAAATTACTTTGCACATCATGCTGTTAATGTAGCTGCATGCAAATATTAGAGTAAGTCTATATGCACTCAATATCTCACACCAATCTCACAGTAAGCATGAATGAAATAAGTTACCTGCACAGAAGCAGCATAGGTTCTCTGCATGTGTCCTGCCTGAGCCATCATTCAGATTTAGACATCAATCTTATTCAGAGCTTATTTGCTGACAAAGGCTCTGACATCATACAGGGTGGGAAAATCCAAATGCCGCAACCACTGCAAATATTCCCAACTCTAATCTACACTCTGTATCTCTCTAGTGTCGGACGTTATACATCCAAGCTAACTGCACTCCAGTAAACACACATGTAGATTACTTCAATGTAAAGACCAGTTTCCAGTGTACAAACCTGCTGTTTAAGAAAACGAGCCAACTGCATATTCTTATGTGTACAGGTGTTAACATCTTTCACCTGCCTGGACCTTCCTACATAACCAAGTGTAAAACATTTCCTCCAGAATTAAAGAACACCTGAACCAAAATTCCTCCACTCCCCCCCCTGAAAACTTTGCAAAGAAAATGTTGCCAAGTGATCTTGGTGAAGATACTACAGAACTACTGGGGGGGAGGGGCAAACTAGTGCTCAAAGTTGCTATTTTACAGGGCAAATGTATGGGGGGGGGGGGGTTCAGAAAAAGCTGAACATCCAGCAAGCTACCCAAATATGTCAAGTTGAACTGCTCCTAAGTTAACACCTAGCCCTTGGGCCAAGGGTGTACACTTTTTGATACACCGAGAAACTGTGGCTGGAGCAACAGCCACCAATGCACTCCTCTCCTCAAAAAGATAAAAATTGACTCTCGTGGTCCTTGCCAAACCTTGCCACATTCACACAAAGGCACCTAGTTTGCCTACTTTTTATGGTTATGTAATACAAAACTACAACTACCTGTACACCCTTGAGTATGGATACCAATCCATGGCCAACTTAGGCCAAAGTTTCCTGTGTTCCATCTAGTACTGTCATGGAAGTCCCCAATCAAGTACCCCGCCTATGCATGCATGGAGTAATAACTTTTTTGTTCTTTCCCCATCACATTTAAGTGAAACACAAATCCGGGTTCAGACGAGAAGCACGTGAACCTTTTAACCCTTTCCTGACTCTCACGAGTCGGGGGGGGGGGAGTTGCCAAAACAAAAGCCTCTGCCTCCCAAACTGAAGGGGGAAACCCCCAACATCCACACAAGCAGCGGGGAGCCAAACGTCGCCCCCTCCCCTCCAGCGACTCACCGCGGGGCTGCCACTGCCCTCCCTCGCTCTGGCCTTGCTCTTGGTGGGCGACTCCTGCAGCAGTTGCTCCAAGCAAGCGGTGCCCGGCAGGGAGGAGCTCTTCTGGTGGGACAGGTGCGCCCCCGGCCGGGGCTGCGGCGGCGTCGGGGGAAGCTCCTCCCCCTTCTCGGCTTGCGGGGCGCCATCCCCGCCGCGCCCCCTGTCGGCTCGGGCGGGGGCGGCCGGCGACGGGCAGAGCGAAGACGACGCCGAGGAGGAGGCGGCGGCGGGGCGCGCGTCGTCGGGGCGGCGGCGGCCCTGAGGCGACGGCGGCTGCCCCCTGCCCTGATGGTGGTGGTGGTGCAGGATGTGCTCCCTCAGGCGGCGCAGCGCCGAGCCGGCCTCGCTGCTCACGGCCTCCAGGGGCTCCGCCGAGGAGCAGCAGAGGTTGGGCTGGGACGACGAGAAGACGCGGTCCAGCACGTGCTTCCTGCGCCTGAAGCCGCTCCACTTGACGGCGCCGCTGCTCAGCAAATCCCCCTTGGCCGCCGCTGGCTGTTCAGGCGGCTGCTGCTGCTCGGCTCGAGCGCGAGGAAGCGACGGCGAGGTCTCCGCACTGCGGCGCTCGGCGGCTGCCGCTTTGCCGCCTTTGCTCTTGCCGCCCAGCTGCAGGTTTCTCCACAGCCGGGCCTGGAAGGAGGAGGACGAGGAGGAGGAGGACGCCGGCTCGGGGTCGCTGGGCTTGTCCGCCGCCGCTGCCTCAGGCTCCATAACCGCCGCCTCCTCCTCGTCTCTTGGCCGCCGCCTCCTCCCGCTTCTCCACAAACGCCACCACCGCCGGCGTCTACTGCTGCGGAGGCAACAGCAGCAGAGCCCGGTGGAGCCTGGAGGCTTCAATCCAGGCCGGCCGAAGGAAGAGGCTGCGCGCTGGCCGCCTCAGCCCCGCGATAGGCGGCTACCTCAGCGGCGTGCCCCGGCTGCGGCTCAGTCTGGGTGCACCACCCGCAGGGTGGCAGCCGCGAGTGGGCGCGAAAGAGGAGGAGGAGGAGAAGGAGAAGGAAGCAGCCGTCGTCGTCGTCGCGTGAGGCGTCGCAAGCGAGCAAGGAACGCGCCTCCACCGAACTTTGTGTCTCGCGCGCCGGACTTTTCTCGCCCTCCTCGCAGCTGCTAAGTCACACGGACCGCGCAGGCTCGTGCCGGCTGACTGACGGGGCGGGGGTGGGGGAGGGTGATTAGATTAATGACAGACACGTGCGCGCTCGCTGGAGGCAGCTGGCCAAAAAGTGGGGGGGGGGGGAGGAGGCGGGGAGGAGGAGGATCGCGGCGATGGGTCAGCATGGAAGATGGGCGGTCTGCTGAGCTCAGCCTTCACGGAGGTGCAAGAAGAAGAGGAGGAAGGCTCCAGGGCGGGACCAAGAGGAGCTGGGTGCAGATAAGGGGAAGGAGAGACGCTGGTTTGTACTGGCCCGTAGAGGATGGATGCATATGGAATGAGAGAACCGGGAGACAAGGCAGACACGCACAACTCATGCTAGCCCAGAAGCCAAGTTAGAGGTTAGAAGGGGGGTGAAAAGTGGAGCGTGAATATCGCCTCCAGGTGAAGAGGCATTTCCTTTTTATCCTGTCTCCATCACTTTCATTGGCTCCTAGAAGCTCCACTGGAGGCATTGGACAGGGTACCCTGCAAAGAAAAGTGGGGAGGAGAAGGTGGGTTGAGGTCTACTGGTACTAGATTTCTGGCTGATCTGTAAGGGATTTGCTAGGTTTTTTTTTTTTTTTTTAAGTAGACCCCACAAGACGGAACCCTGCACAATACCAGTACGCAGGTCTGGCCCAACTTTCTTTTGTGCTGGATGTGAAGGACAATATTCTGTCCCTCTCTCGCTCTCATATATATATATACATATGTACACACAAACACAGCCAACCAGGTTGCCTGATTAACATTAGGGTATGTTCACATTGGGATGCGGGTGGGTTAAACCACAGAGCCTAGGACTTGCTGATCAGAAGGTCTGCGGTTTGAATCCCTGCGACGGGGTGAGCTCCCATTACTCGGTCCCTGCTCTTGCCAACCTAGCAGTTCGAAAGCACGTCAAAGTGCAAGTAGATAAATAGGTACCGCTCCAGCGGGAAGGTAAATGGCGTTTCCGTGCACTGCTCTGGTTCACCAGAAGAGGCTTGGTCATGTTGGCCACATGACCCGGAAGCTGTACGCTGGCTCCCTCGGCCAATAAAGCGAGATGAGCGCTGCAACCCCAGAGTCAGCCACGACTGGACCTAATGGTCAGGGGTCCCTTTACCTTTTTATGTTCACATTAGCAACTTAAAACACAGCAAGTTCATTCTCCCCCCTGCCCCGCATTTCATGCCACATTTACACAGTGATGTTCACCTGAGAGAGGGGCCTCTGTGATGTCTTCATTTGACCCACATGACCTTTTTGGTTGCCTCACTCCTGCAACCTCCCAAATCCTATTTGTGATGCTGTGATCTGCACATGGGCACTCATCTTCCCGTGTGCCATGGCTGTCTCAAATGTTCACATTACTGCATACTCCACATCCTCCTTTCTATTAGAATTGATTTGAAGGGGAAACACATCAAGCAACAGTATTGGCAATAAACTACAAGACTGGTATGGATTGTGGCTAAAGTTGTGTGAATGTGGCTTCAAAAACTAGCAGTAGGAGCACACTGGATGCAGAGTAAGCGGTAATGTGAACATACCCTTCTGAGGACAGTAAGCTAGCTGAGAGGGTCAGGGCACACTGTGTTTTATGTTGTGAACTGCCCTGAGATCTTTGGATTAAGGGCAACATATAAATTTAATATCAAATAATAATAATATGATGCTGCAAATGCAGCTGCTCTGGCTACCAACATTTTGTTGCCATTCATTTGCCACTCCACCTGGTTCCTGCACTCTTTACCCACTCAGACAGCTGCTCCTATGTAACAGCAACAGAGTGCATGGCATGAGTAGAGCAACATGTGCACACACATGATGCATGCCGGAGCACGGGGCCTGAGCAGGTTTACCAATCTGCCTGCTTACTTGGTTGGGAGTGTTCTCCAATGGCACTGACTGTAATGCATTAGTAGAAGGTGATTAGACAACACAGACAGGCTGCAAAGGATAGCAAGATGCAAGAACCGGCACTGCTGGGGCACCAGGTTGGGAGGATGGGAGCAGCTCAAGAGGAATGGCCAGGGGAATCAACACCCCTCTGTCTCTGTGACCTGACACATGCATTTCACTCTGCCTAATGATAGGGCCAGTCCTCAGAAACATTGCTCTGCAAGTGGTGTTTTGACAACCCAAAGCAGGTCCACTGGAACCAGGTAATTTTCAACAACCTTTGCTGAAACAACTTAGCAAAAGCTGCCCTCTGGATAGCATATTGGATCCTGTAACATATTGGATAGCAGGATCCTGTACCATATTGGATAGCAGGCTCAGTTTATTTCAGTACTCTGACCAAGAGAAAAGTGGGGCATCCTAGACAGAGCATTGGACTATTACTGCAGAAACCAGAGGATCAAATCATGCAGATTTTTATATGTATTTTTAAAAGCCCAATTCAGTGGGGAAACGGGATGGAATTCTGATAATTGTCCCACCCCCACTTTGTAATATATATATATATATATATATATATATATATATGCTTTCGTAGAATTTTCACGGGTACAGGAATGCAGGTTTTGGTGTCCTCGGGTGTCTTCCCGTGTAAAAGTTGGGGTGTCTAGGCGACGTTTCGACGAGTGAGACCTCGTCGAAACGTCGCCTAGACACCCCAACTTTTACACGGGAAGACACCCGAGGACACCAAAACCTGCATATATATATATATATATATATATAAAAGATATGGTTTCTAATCACAATATTGAAATAGCGTGCAGTCGGTCCCTCATCACTGTCTCACCTGAGAGCTCTAGTTTCCTATGCAGAAGCTGCCTGCAATGGAAAACGAAGGAAGCTCTTCTGCTGGTTCAGCAGCTGCAGTTCCAGCCATCTGTCAATGCAGCCAGTGGTGTTTTGAGAACGGAGTGAAGAGAGAGAGAAAGAAGAGGCAAGTTCATGTTTCAGGCCAGTCCCTCTGTCACATCCAAAGCCTACTTTCTCTTGTCCGGTGATGCAAACGGGTTATATGATTCCCAAATGACTTATCAAATGTTACATCATGCTATTCTGCCCTCAGCACCGCCCCCCCCCCCCCGCTGCAATCACATTTAGGAACAATGAGTCATAATGAAAATACTATACTTTTTATCATCAACTTGTAGATACCAGATTCTACTGAGATTATGTTTGCCTTTTCACCTGGGGGTTGGGAAGAAATGGATGCTCAGCATTTTAATTTAGACCAAAAAGGCATGTTCTATTTATAGTAGCACAAATGTCATATTCTCTTTCATTGCACAGAAATGTGCCCAGTCTTGGATCTCCAACCTGTTCCGCATGACTGCCTTGAGCCGCTGCAATGCAAAGCCCTCTCCAGCTGTGTGTGTGTTTGTTTGTTTTTTTTACAGGGGCCTTAGGCCATCTGAGGTTTTATTTGCTCGCAATAAATACTAGGATTTTGCAAATGGATTCTACTGCATGAAAGGAAAGGCTCGGAAATTTCAAGCAAGTGACTTCTTGTAAAACTAATTTGACTGAAATCCCCAGAACTGTGGACTTTTCTGCTACGGGAGCTTTTGACTCACATTCTCTGCCTCCAGCAGTATGCTCATATGATGTGCTCTTCCCAACTGAAGCTGCGAGTCTCTGAAAGCATTCCCTATTAATAGGAACTAAGAGGACAGCTAACTGCACCTCAGAGAGCCCACCCGCCGTTAAAGTGAAACACCAACTCAATTAGTGGGGATAGAGAAGCAGGGGTGGTGTATCTACAGAGCTTATCCCTCCTGATTTGATTCAGGATAGGTGGTTTAGCAAAGCATAGCTTATTACCCATTTTGAATGTGCTGCTCACTTCCCAACTGACTTTTTGTGCTGTTCCATGTTGAATAGCAAAATGGAGGCAGAACTATAATACAAATTGGGTAGCCAAAAGGCAAAAATCAGTATTAGCTTTGCAAGTAGCTATAGGGTCAGAACGTGCTAGTTTGTGTAACGGCAGGGAATGGTAAGAAGAAAAGCACTTTACTCACCCAAATGCCTCCCCAAAATACGAGAGAAATGTGTTTCCCTACTTTTATGATGAGCTAGCATGCCCAAAGACAGGACTGGTGGTATAATGAGGCAAGCTGAGACACTTGACTCAGGTGGCAAGAGTGGGAAATTGCCCCTCTTGAGGCAAGCAAGCTTGTCTCACCTGCTGCGGCAGCCTTGATGCCACCATAAAGCCTTTGAGGAATCTGTGAGGCTGTCCACCTCACACTGAGGAAGGGCCAAGAGGGGTCCCGCCTCAGAGTGAGGCATTCTGAGGAGGTATCCAGGCAAGTGTCCGGACTGCTGCTGTTTTGCTAAGGTGGGGTTGCCATAGTTCTAGAAGTGAAATTCAGGATGGAAAAGCTGTTGAGCCTTTTTTAAATAAAAATAAAAACCAAGGTTACTGAGCAATCAACTTCAAAATCCTGGACATTTTCCCAATTTCCCAAAATTTGCCCCGGATGCTATTTTCGCTGGTTAAATCCCGGACATATGGCAACCCTAGCTAAGGCAAGCTAGAAATTCTTTTTAAACTTAGGGCTAAGTTTTTATCTTCATCAGAGCACAACCATACTTTAAAACATACAAAAGTTAAGATAGTAAAACAGATTAAAATGGATAAATGGACAGTTCAGTTAGAAATGAGTTCCCTGAGCAAGCTTAGCAGTCATGAAATAGAAGGAGAAGTGCTCTTGTGGACCAGGAATTGGTTAAGTATCCGGAAGCAGGGAATAGGAATATATGGACTGTTCTCTGGAGAGATGTAGGAAGTAGAATCCCCCAAGGATTGGTTTTTGGGCCTGTGCTTTTAAAACTTGTTTATAAACTTTCAGTAGTTAGGGATGAGCAGTGAGTTGGCTATGTTTACTGACAATGCTAAATTGTTCAGGGTGTCCTGGCTCCCACCCCAAAACACACAAGCAGAGTCTCTTACTTGTAAGTGAGCAAGAGGCAGTGGCGTAGCGTGGGGGGTGCAGGGGGGGCCGGCCGCACAGGGCGCAACATCTGGGGGTTAGGGTTAGGGGGCGCAAATCCACGGGTTAGGGGGTGCAAATTACTTGCCTTGCCCCGGGTGCTGACAACCCACGCTACGCCACTGGCAAGAGATATTTACTTAGGCTTAGCAGAAGCAGACACGAGCCTCAAGAGCCATGGTTCAGGAGTTCAAGAGCAAGGCAAGAAGTTCAGAATTTGACTGCAGCAAAGGTGTCCTAACAACTTCCACAATGCACCCATCACACTGACTTGTTACAACAGGGTTTCAGTGCAATTGAAGTCCCTGGTGTGATACAACTAATGGAGTGCCATTTTGGTTAGGAGCTGCTTCCTATGCTAATTTCCTTCCAAATCCCCCCAAGCTGCAACATAGTACCTGTTTCCTGATTGCATAATTTAATTACCGTAAGTGGTAGACAAGAGTTCTAATATGTTAAAGTTGCCTCCTACAATGCTAGTTCTTGGTTTACAGTAGTTGGTAAATGAATCTTGGGTCATACTGTTCATCATTTAAAATACAACCATATAATTTTAAGCATAACATTGTCTAGGAAATCTGCACATAATTTTCATATTTCCAATTCAGTTAACATTTCACACTTCTTACATATAATGATTTTCAAGAAACAGGTACTCTATAGAGATTCAAGCTAGAACTATAAATGGAAGTATATTGGAAAAAACGAATCCTGATGCAGTTAAAACAGTTTTCGAAAAGACTTTCGCTCTTGATTTTAAGTTGGAGAGAGGAGTGACGAAAGAATTGCATGATGTTCTATTTCAAGAGTCAGCAGCACTTTTTTTTAAGAGCAGAAGAAGAAAACAGAGCTTTAAAAAAAGCTTTGGGTATTTTCACACATTGGACATAAATTGCCTTGGAGTCTCTCACAGGCAATTTATGTTAACACCCACAATAGTTGTTAACATACCAAGAACAGTAGAGCTACTTTAAACCTCATGTGACACTATCCTTTGCCTCCTGGTTAGGTTGACAGAAATGAGTTAATGAAGGAGGCAGCAATTGTGCCACCTGCTGATTGTTGGCGTTCATTTTCTATGCAAGATAATTAGGGCAACTTCATATGTTAACTTTGCAGAGTCCTTGGTACCACTAACCTGCTCCCCCATCACTGGCTGTGTCATGGGGTAGAATGGATGTACACTTCACACCACATAAAAGAAAGATAAATGCAGAAACATTTTCTACAGTTTCCAGCAGTGAAGGTTTTGAATGACTTCTAACAGGCCACAAAGGGTTCAACCATAGACTTTATCCCCCTTCCTAGTAGTAGCTGGCAGAAGATGAGCTGCAGATAATTTGACTTTTAATCCTTCACTTCGTAAGCAATCTCTGCAAAAGAAGAGCCAAGCTAAAGCAGACCAAAAACCCCACAAAAAGCAAATCCCATCTAGTTTAGCATCCTGTCTTTCAGTGGCTAACCAGATTCCTGTAAGAAGCCAGAAGCCTGGAAGCAGGACATAAGCACAATAGCATCTTGAAACAATTGTTAGAGCACCTCTAAACAGATTTGATTTCTGCAGTCATTGTTCTCCATCCTGTTCCAGATATGTGGGTTACTTCAGCATGCAGTGTTTCCCCACCTCAGTCAGGGCCCAGTAGGCTGAGTTCACAACTCTTCCTTCTTCCAGCTCAGAACAAAGGAAGCTTTTCATGTCATCTAGAGGTGCTCCTCAAAACTATCTTGACACGCCAAACTGGCTGTACTATACAGAGAGCTGCACCCCATGGTCTCATGCTATGTTCTATCACCTTGCAGCACTGCAAAAGGATCCTGAGATTATAAGGTACTTTTATTGATGCCTATAGAAATATTGCAGTCTCTCCGGCAACAACTTGGTTTGCTCATGCAGTCAGTCTGTTTCTCAGTCCTGTAGAGCTAGTGGTAAAATAAACTGAGCGGCACTTTGAAAATGCTGCTTTAAAATATGGTGTTTTATCTGTTTACCCAAACTTTTTGGAAACTACCATGGAAAATTAACACAGAAATTGCAGTATATCTACAATTCTCACATTTCATTCCCCAACAGGTAACAATCCTTAGAAAAGTGCTTATTATTTATTATTACTGCTGCTACTACTAATATATCTCACCCATCTTTCAAAGCATTCAGGGCAGCATTCATGGATAGAGTTTACCCCACTTTATCGTCATAAAGTGCCTGCCCCACAGACACCCAGTGAGGAGGGATTTGACCTTACTTCTCCCTGGACAAAGTATATGTTCCAGAACCTGTAGGAGAAATGATACAAAGGGTTAGAAGACATATACAAAGCCTATGACATTGGGGGTGTATGTGTGCAAATTGGATTAAACATTCATCAAAGCATCTATAATTTATTTACTAATGGGATCTTATTCAAAAGAATACCCAACAGGTTTTTGGGGCATGGAAAAACATTTTTGTTTAAAATTCCATTAGCTTTCAGAACTACAGGATTGTATTTTTATCCCTAATGCGTTCTTCAGAGTTCCATAACTGAGTTATTGTGCTGCAGAGCACTTATTTTTTCAGCATTTTGGATTATTCTGTTGCGAGTTCCATTGTGATTTTGCTGCTACACATATCCTCCCCTAATACAGGAATATAATCTCAATAATTGGGGAAAAGATGCTCTCATCTTCTTAGGATTAACCTAGCTTGGAAGTAATGTTCCATCAGCATTACTGCTGTTAGCAATAAGCCTTTTGAGGATATATTGTTCAGAGTGATACACTGCGTACAATGAGCATATTTGCTTTCTATGAGCTACATGAAAACAGCAATAAAGGGAGCCGAATAAATTCCACTTACATGCCAAATTGGAACCGAAATGCAAGCTTTTATTCCTTTTGTCCCATTTGCTCAAGGTGCCGCGCATTGTTTTCTCTCCGTATACACACATACTTTATCATCAAGTCTCTGAGACAGATTAGGCTGGGAGATAGGGACTGTCCCAAGGCCAATGAGTTAGCTTCATGAGGGAAAGGGAATTAGAAGCTGGGTCTCCCCAGGCATAGTACGAACACCACACTGCCTGTCCAAGATGATGGCAAAAGGGATGTCAGGAGAATGGCTCAGATCCTAAGCTGTTCCTCCATTCAGCAGCTGATTTCTGTTGACCCTTCACACATTATTTTCAATGGTCCCACCAACCATTAGTAGCTGACTTCCAGGGTTTCCAGGGGGGTTGCAAAGGGAATGGGGAGGCAGGAAATCCCTGTTCCCTGAATGTGAACTCTGTTCCATTCAAAGGAGGAATATGAGCTAATAGTTAGCAATATCCATGCACAGAGCAATGTGTTGCGGTTCCAAGAAATACATTTAATTTATTGGAACTGTGCAACTCTGTGCACAGATATTGCTAACTATTGGCTTGGATCTTAAACCTATTCTTCATAAAATATCATTAACGTAACAAATTGCCTAAAGGTGCTTTTTTGTAGCCTTATGGGGAGATATTGGAGCAAAAGCTAGAAATGTATGTTTTAGAAGTACTTTAAGTATAGATTAGTAGGGATTGCATGACTAATAAAATATCTTCCAGCTCTTTTCTCAATGTATATTGTTCCAGCTGCCTGCACACTTTTCTTCCTTGTATTGGCTGGTTTGCTTGATACCGCTCTGCACATTTCTGGAAATGTAGTAATGCTGAAGAAAAGGGCAAAGGCTGGAAGAGTGGAAGGAATCTGGCCCCCAAGAAAAGCAGATGAGACAGGCAGCTGCCACACCATTACATTTAAAGCATTCTTATACCACTTTAACAGTTATGACGTCCCCCAAATAGTCCTACTTTGTTAAGGATGCTGGGAGTTGTTAGGTCACCCAGTATAGCTATTGGTCAGGGATGATGGAAGTTGTAGTCTAGCAACATCCGGAAGACCACAGGCTCCCCATCTATGCAATACGGTGCATATTTTGTGATATTTCCAAAGTGACTGAAAGCCAAAAATACCGGTAACCACAAAGCTGGGTACTCAAAACAGGATTTGATTTGGGCATATGCAGTTGAAATGGATGTTTTCCCTTCTTGCCTGGAAAAAGAGAGGGGGGTTATAAGGGCAACACTTGAGCACAATATTTATTTAATAAGATAATAAGTTTATTATCACAACGTTTAGCAGTGGCTATGTAAGTTAATTGGGGGGAAAAACCAATCTGAAAAGCAACTCTTAACCAAAAATTTACAAGATCTTAATAGTGGAAAGGCAAAATCCCACTCTCGTTATATAATGAGAAATCATTCACTTAAACCATGTCAAAAACCTATACAATCATTTTTAATATTGTGGGAATTTAAAGTACCAAGTACAAACAGCCCATCTGTTCATTTCTAGACTAAATATATCACATCAGATTTCAAAGTACAAGGCTCAAGAGGAACAGTATGTGACTCTTTCAAACCAAAGCCAAGCCTCTAGTGACTTTCCTTAGGTACAATGGTACACAGGAGTCCATCTGTCTAGCTCTTAGCAAGTGGACCTTAAATACTATGGTATATTTTTCTTATTGTCATTTTTGACAAGTATGAAAGAAAGAGGCTGGCCAACATATTTTTTAATGGTTTATTTTATAATTGGTATACATAAATATAAGTAATATATTAGACATAAAATAACCCAACAATTGATAGTTACCATATTACATAAAAAAGTGTAATTTACCACATTTTCCTTTTTAGGCCCAGAAGAGGGCTAAACGGCTCTCAGCTGGCTTACTTCAAAATGAAGATTGATGGAATCTACACACATATAAAAAACGTTCTGAAAATGCTTTTTTAAAAGAGGTTTTTAAAATACATTGAATTTTCCATAAGGCTCACCAGCGCCACCTAGTGTCACATTGTATATTGCACTTAAAACACACTCAAAATTTTTTACAGTGGTACCTCGGGTTACATACACTTCAGGTTACATACGCTTCAGGTTACAGACTCCGCTAACCCAGAAATAGTGCTTCAGGTTAAGAACTTTGCTTCAGGATGAGAACAGAAATCGTGCTCCAGCGGCGTGGCAGCAGCAGGAGGCCCCATTAGCTAAAGTGGTGCTTCAGATTAAGAACAGTTTCAGGTTAAGTACGGATCTCCAGAACGAATTAAGTACTTAACCCGAGGTACCACTTTATTTGCAACTGTATAGCTGAGTCCACTGTCTCCATGCCTGCAATATCCTGTGTGAGAATCCTCATCTGGCTCACATGGGGCCTGTAAAACTCCATGGAAGATTTGGGGCAGTCAATGTTACTTTCAGCCTAAATGCTGCTCTGAGATACTTGAAGGAAAAGCAGGGTGCAAAAACATAAAGAGGCTGAAACCTAGACAGCATGTACAGTACATTAAAAACACATTTTTTTGTCCCAGAGAATCCTGGGAACAGTAGCTTGTTTAGGGTACTGGAAATTGCAGTTGTGTTAGAGGTAAACGACAGCTCCCAGGTTTCCTGAAGCGGAAATGTCCTTTAAATGTGTGGTTTGTATGCGGTCTTGGTCACCTTTTGTTCTGACAGGCTTTTTGTGTCATCATCATGCACAAATTTAACAGCTGTAGTTTTCCCCATCACTATATATCCAAATATATTCAGAAATATATGGAATATATCCATATATTCAGGGGCGCGGGTGGCGCTGTGGGTTAAACCACAGAGCCCAGGACTTGCCGATCAAAGCGTCGGCAGTTCGAATCCCCGCGACAGGGTGAGCTCCCGTTTCTCGGTCCCTGCTCCTGCCAACCTAGCAGTTCGAAAGCACGCCAGTGCAAGTAGATAAATAGGTACCACTCCGGCAGGAAGGTAAATGGTGTTTCCGTGCACTGCTCTGGTTCGCCAGAAGCGGCTTAATCATGCTGGCCACATGACCTGGAAGCTGTACACCGGCTCCCTCGGCCAATAAAGCGAGATGAGTTGGCCACGACTGGACCTAATGGTCAGGGGTCCCTTTACCTTTATATATCCAAAGTGGGAAAATCTGCACCTATTGAATTTCTGCCTGTTGCACAGTTGTTAAAGGTTGAGGAGTCCTGTCAGGGAACATAACAGTGCTAAAGAGGTGGTTTGTTTGTTTGTTTGTTTTTAAATGTGTGCAATTTCTTCCTCTGAACTTACAGCACCTGTTTTTTTAATAATAAATGTTATTAGTATTTTCCACACAACAACACCACAAAAAATATAAAAAAATAACAATACGCAATATACAAAAACCAGCATACAAAAAACCCCAAATCCATATCTTACAAGTTAATAATATAAACACTAAAAAGAAAAACAAACATTGACTTCCACCAATCCCACAGCACCTCCTTTACCTCTCATTATGTCTTCCTGTTTTCCTTATCATCTCTATCCTAGCATCTAGATATAAATCCCACTTTCTTATCCTTTCACTTCACAAGGTTATTCCAGACTCAGCCAGATTTCTGTCCTCGAACCTTGGCTTTTAAGGTATTCATTTAGGCAATCCCATTCCCTTTTCACTCCACTTTTTGGTTTTTGTCTTATTATATCTGTCAATTTGGCTAATTCTAAATATTCATCTGCTTTAATCCTGTAAAAATAAATAAATCACCGCTTTATACCAGATGCGGTAATAGGTGGGTGGCTATTTTGATGATTACTCTGGCCTTCGACTAAGGAGGCTATTTCCACTTTGCAAGAGATAAATGACACCCCTTCAGATCAAAAGGTAAGGTACAGAAATTAAAACAAGCAGATTTAAATGTTAAATCCAGTTTTCAGTGTAAAGCGCACAGCCCATAGCTTTGCTGCACATTTCCCTGTCTGAAAGTTGGCGTTCTAGTTGCCTGGAGACAGAAGTAAACAAAAGTATCTTGGTGACAAGAGTGCGAAGTTTCCTGGAGCTGCCTGCTGCTGCTCTTCATGAGAAATGAAGAGGGGGGAGGGGAGAATCCATCTTCTAGGGCTTTTGTTTTTTGATTTTCACCCAAAACGAAGCACAGTAGCTCCTCCAAGAAGTTTCCCACCAGGTACTGATAGTTTATCTTTTTGACATTTTTAGCAAGCTGCTAGGCAAACGAGGAACAAATGACTACAACAGTAATGAGTTCTGGGTTTGGGTTAGAAGCAGCGTTTTCTCTGGGATTGTTACTTGGAGTCAGGTGCTGTGGGATTGAGACTACTAATAGGGCTGGTTAAAGGCAGAGAGAACCTGTCAGACTTGGGATAAAATGCTAGTTTTACAGCTCTGTTCTGATGATCAAAGATGGGGTGCACTCGCAGGCCTTTAAAGGTTGTGGTGGTATTCAGAAGAGCTTATAATTATAATCCACTGCCTGAAAAACCAAACCTGTATTTATTCAGTGGCGTAGCGTGGGTTGTCAGCACCCGGGGCAAGGCAAGTAATTTGCACCCCCTAACCCGTGGATTTGTGCTCCCTAACCCGTAGATTTGCGCACCCTAACCCTAACCCCCAGATGTTGCGCCCGATGCGGCCGCCCCCCCCTGCACCCCCCACGCTACGCCACTGTATTTATTATTGATTTATTAAAATATCTATATTCTATATATGTGGCAAGAGGACGAATGCAGCTCAGGAACACATATCCTAGTGACTGGTGGGTATTTTGTGACTTCATATTGTTGTGATTTATTTTGTTGACTGTATTCTGTACATGTCTTTTTTATTATTAATATGCAGCTTAGCTCCTAGGCGGCCTTTGGGCCAAAATGTGATATGTAAAGAAATCATACCATGCCATTATACAGGAGTGGCTGGTGGTGCCCATTGGGAATGACAAGACAGAAGGCAACCATAGGTGAAGTCACAGCCAATGACAGGCAGAGCTACCACCTGGCTGGTTGTAAGAAAGAAAGCAGGCAAGTAAGGAGATGCTGGGGTTGGTGGGGGCAGTGCCCCATTTACCCTTATGAAGCAGCCCCCAATGCCATGATATTGTGTATGTTTACTTTTGCTCTTTGCATAATATAATAAAATTATAAGTGGAGCAATTTCCCTGATTTTCTTCCAGTTCTGTATTCCTAAGTAATTGGATTACTTCTCCCAAGGGATTTGAATATGCTTGTTACTGAAGAATGGTGGAATTATATTATGTAGTTTTGATGTGCTTCGAGCATCTCAAAGAAAGAACACATCTACAACATTTTGTATTGCAGAAAGTGTGCGCAAATTGCTCGGGAAATTTACGGAGTTGCCAATCCTTTTTTCACATATGATGGAGAGCGAAACTATATTGGTAAAACAAAAGCAAAAAAAAGTCAGGATTATGAATAAGTGTCTTTTATGACAGTTAGTCATTCTTATGGGTTATTTAAAAGGCAATGCAAAAAGAAAACACGAATCTGTCAGCAACTTATGATTGAAAGCCAGAGCATTATTAGCAAAATACCCTATCTGTTTTTTCTGAGTGACTTAGAAAAATTTGGCAGATAGCCGTAAAGAACAAGTTAACATGCTTCAGATATTTATGAGGCAGGAGAATACACTGATTATTAGAATCAAGTTAAAGCAGAAATGAATGTACAATAAGCATTAACTACAACTTAATGTACTCTGAATAATATTTATGAATTATATTGCTGGTGTATTTTGTTGTTTTTGTTGACACCCATCTGTCTTGAGAAACATTGGATTGTGCCTCCGGGGGTGAAATCAAACAACGTGGTCATTTGAAGAGCACTCATGATACAATTTTTCTCCCTAATAAAAGCTATTCTGTCTCTCCAATGGGACAGTGATATGAGTTTTTGAGAACACAGAACCTGTGGAAATAAACAATCAATTGAAGTACAGCCTTTCTCCCTGAAAATGCAAACAAGCATTCTAATAGAAGCCCCATGAAGCAATTTGCATGCATTTATTGGGAAGAGTGGTGCCAATTCTTTAAAAAGAGCAACCATGTGGAAAATCCAGAGCACATTAAATCTTATTGAGAGGGTATTAAATAATCTTTTGGAATATAGCTAAGCCCAAGAGAGAAACTTCACGCCAGTATCATAGTTCATTTCTGTATGGATAAACAAGGAACCTGGGTTGACATATCTAATAGTACTAAAGGGCATTTTTGATTCTCTGCTCAACCCCATGCAGCCATTATCGTACATACTAATTCAAATACTGTTTTGTAAGTTAAAGATTACTGTAGCACTATTTTTTACTAATACAGGTTTCCAAGTTCTGTCATGAGTCATGGAAATGGAATGTTGACCTCAAGGCATCACCGGGGAAACAGCAATGCTGATTCTAAGCATCTTTCAGAGTTGAACAACAGTCGAATCGCCTAAGCAAAAAGCTGCTGAGCACCTACTGTTCAGTGAAGAGAGTTATACCATCTTAAGTCTCAGGTAATCCATTTAAGGTGTTTTCTGCTTCTTGGAATCTTTGTGATATTTGTAATCATGCTATTTAATTAATTTTAGGTTCTGTTGTGTTCATTAGTTTAGGTTTCTTCCATAAATATCATTCAGATATAACTGAATTATGTTTTTGTTCTCTATCATCAAATCTTTTTATGTATCACTACTAGGAATAGTATCTAATAAAGAACAGAATATCTGATAATAGAAATATTAGCAGTTATTAATTACAGTATGCTAGGCACTGCAGTTTGGTTTAGCACATAGACAAGAAAACTTGCTATTTTAGGCTGTGATCCAAACCCCTGGTCAACAGTGGTGGGGTTTGACGAAGCAATATATTTTACTTTAACATAATATGATAAAATTATGTCAGAGTGCCATAGGAGCATTTGATTTATCCAAAGGTGTCTGGGAAACAGGCTTCCTGATTATTATTTTTAAGTGAAGAGGATGGGAAAGAGATAGCTAGCTATGGGGGACAAATTTCCTCACTAAGGGAGCTGGCATAGGACAGCCCCAGTCTCCTTCTGACATCAGATATGAAGGCAGAATTCAGAAAAGGCTTTGCTGAGGGTAGTGGGTTTTATGGAGGGACAAGAAGCATAGCTTAATTGGATACAAAGGCAAAGGGATTACCTGAACCATAGGTAACAGCATTGAAGTGTGTGAAAGGGACCTACAGAGCTTCATAAGCCAAGTGAGCCAATGTGGAGTGGAAAGAACAGAGGGGGATAAGGGGACATGTACACAGAGATATAGTCAGGGGCAGAGAGCTTTAAATGTGAAGAGGGAGCACTTAGGGTTGATCTTGAAAGCCAGGAGCTGGTATAGAGATCATAGCTGTGTGAGTGGTATGATCATAGCAGGAGGAGGAAAAAGCTGCTTTTAGTAGCAGCATTCTGAATTACGGTAATGAATTAACTATTACTTCAGTACTGCATCACTGAGCAAAATTGCACAGAGGAAGGCTGGGGGAGGGGGGAGAGAAAAAGCCATTTCATAGGACAATTTAGTGCTGCACAAGAATTTTCCCTCTGGGAAAATAGCAACCTGCCAGACTATTATTTCATCTCTCCAGTTCTGCCTACTCAAAACGATATTGGCTCTCCAGACTAGTCTGAGGTGGGGGTTTTCCTCATCACCTGCAACCTGACTCTTTGAACCGGACATAGAATCATAGTTGGATGGGACTCCAAGGGTCATCTAGTTCAACCCCCTGCAATGCAGAAATCTCAACTAAAGCATCCGTGGCAGGTGGTTATCCAAGCTCTGCTTAAAAACTTCCAAGGAAGGAGAGCCCACCACCTCCTGAGGAAGACCTTTCCACTGAGAACAGCTCTGTCAGAAAGTTCTTCCTCATGTTTAGTCGGAATTTCCTTTCTTGTAACTTGAAACCATTGTTTCGAGTCCTACCTTCCAGGGATTGAATTCAGGACCTTATACATGTAAACAAAGGCGTAGGAAGGTCAGGTGGTACCTGGTGCGGAAAATTTCTTGTCACCCCCCCCCCACAAACATTTATTTATTTTTTGTCTGCAAAAAATGGTTTTACGTTATTTCATATTTTCTTACAAAGGAATGTGGATTCTGGGCCTCTGTTAACAAGTAGGCGACTATGGACAGATACTTAAATCTACAGGATGGATTGTGTTTTGGCTTGTGTTATTTTATTTATATTTATTGTTTATTTAATAAAATTTATTTTTTAAAAACCTGCAAAGTGGTTTACAAAACCAAAAACAAAAAACAAAAAACCCCACAGCAGTAAAATCAAGAAAAATTAACAATCCTACTTTAAAACATACAAAAGCTAAAATATTAAGATTAAAATTACTTCAACTTTCTAAGCATCTAGGTATGCTTGCCTAAAGAAGAATGCTTTTAGCAGGTGCCCAAAAAGACTCTAGCAAAGGCAAGTGCTTTGTTGCAATAGGCGGGGAGTTCCAAAGTGCAGGTTCCTAATATATTTTTATTAGCTAGGTTTTGTACAGGGGAATCTATTATCACATGCCACATTCAGAAAGAATGGGAGTGAATAGAAACATAGGAAGCTGTATGATGCTGAGCCAGACCAACTGGTCCAGCTACCTCAGTATCATCTTTCTACATTGAGTGGAAGCATCTCTCCAGGATTTCAGACAAGGATATCAGGATATCAGACGATATCTCCCAGCCCTACCTAGAGATGCTGAAGTCTGAGCCAGGGACCTTCTTCTGCATGCAAAGCAGATGCTCTACTACTTGGTCATCCCTCAGAGGCTTGGGTGACATGGCCTGTGGGTGGATAAGTCCCAAAGGACAGGGAAGGCAGATGTGACCTAGCTGTTTACACTTGTTCATTTTCCATGGTCTCTGGCATTCTGTCTATTGTATTTTTGCCAACATTCCCATGGTTGTTTCTTAATTTGTCATGCCTGATGGGGTGATTTTGTTTGATGTCAGTTTGTTACAATTTTGCATACTAATTACCTTTAAACTCAAACAAATAGAGATTGCAATGCATTCTCTCCTCTTACTGGATGAGTTACGCATTTTCTCTCTCATTAAGCAGAGGCTGTTAGATCACGAATTTATAAAACTTTACCGCACTAAGTGAAGTGTAGGTGATAACAGCAAGAATCTTTATTGAACTACAGAGCTGAACAACAGGGACAAAGCAACTGCTTATATACATTTCTGAAGGCCTGGGCCACTCCTACTCCCAACGTGATTGGCTGTCTAAACTTCCAAGCTGCAAATCTTGACTCAGAGTTTAAGGGCCAATGGCCGAGGCCCAATTCCTGAAAGGTTCTGTGATTGGATATCATGTATTGAATCAGAACACAGGAACTCAGAATTCTTAATCCAGACTCAAGCTCAGGCAAACACAGACCACGGAATACATAACACTAAGCCCATCTGTATGCTCATCTGCTTACTTAGGTTTGTGCCCAACTATTTTTATAATTTAGAAACCCCTTTGTATCATAGAGTTTTTATGTTAGCCCATTCAAATGCATTCCTCTCATTTGTACTGTCTGGAAGGTTCCAAAAAATACCCTTCCAGAATAGACTTTGCTCTTGTGGTATGAATACACAAGATACAATATACCATATAATTATGGGCTGCCATCTCTTCAACACACTTCGGAGAAACCTACTGGTGACTCCTTTAAAGCTTAAAGTATCTACTTGCAAAGAATTTGTCATCCAATGTCTGTTGAGGGGTGATATTCCCAAACTATTGAGATTGTGTCAGGATAATTAGCCGAGATTTTTTAAAGTCAAATTTTAAACTACTTAACAGTTATTTAATGGTGGCTATTGAGTATTTTTTTTCAGTGTGTCTAGATTACCAATGTTTTATGGATTCCCCCCCCCCTCTTTTATGATTTTATTGTCTAAATTATGCCAATAAAGGCTAAATGAATAACTGAGTGCATCCTCCATATATGAAAGCAAACTCTTTGTTTATGTGGACATTAGATTAACTGACACTGTTGGCATTTCTGCAAGCCGTTTAGTAAATGGAGGTTATATTGTCCTATAAGTGGGCTGTAGTTGGTTTGATTAGTTCATCTGAAGCTCATGATTAATAATGTTTTCTTGCCCTTGTAAAGGTCTTACAGATACTACTTCAAATAAAGATGTCAACAGAGAACACAACTGAGCCGATTAAATACCTTGACAAGTAAGTTAGTCATCTAGGATTTCCATCATTTAAGATACCATTCATTTGACATAAATTGTTAAGGCAAACAAGACTTTGTGATGATGTTCATCATTACTAAAGAATGTGACATTGCTAAGAGCTGTTGACAACATTCAATATGCAAAATCTGTCTTTTGTTCATATTGCAGATATTTTCCTTAACTTTGTTTTAACTAGTTGATGTACAAATTCTTTATAGACAATTATTTATATCCCACTTTTCAGAATGGCTCACTTAAAAAGCAAGCAAACAAAAGTTCCATAAATCTCTCTGCAGGTTCTGATACTCTTTTGGCAATGTGAGATGCCATAGTAGAAATAAAAAGCGTTTTTTATAGTATAGTATAGCTGAACTAAAATTTGAATTTTTGAAGTCAAAGAAAACCCCCTTTGCAGGTTTTAAGAACAACCTTGAAGCATTCATGATGGCACAGCTAGAAATTAATCATAGCATAGTTCCTGATAAAAAGTAGTGAAAGCCAGAGAAAAACAAGCTGAGCTGAGCTAAAGGTACAAACCTCACACATTTCCACAGGCTGCTGTTTCTCAGGAAGCAAGGTCATTGCAGTAGGTTATCATTTACATTCTTCTCAGATACAAATTTCACAAGGTCAACAAGCATAAATAATTTATCCGTGTTTCATGTATGGGTTCCTGCAACCAGTCACTCTGACACCTGCTGTCACATTTATCATAAGAAATATAATTAGTACAAACACAGGTAGTAAGAGTAACCAGCATTTTCCAAAGGAATGAAGTATTAGCTAGTTTGGCTATGTTTGGGTTCACTGTGTTTATACGATACAAGGATCTGATTTGGTTTCTATCTGTGAAAGACAGATCCCCTTTGCCCGTGTTGGAGGAGACTCAGCTGCATTTATTTACTTCAGCTCTGGGAGGAAAGCAGTGCTGGAAAAGAGATATGCAACTATTTGGCAGAATTTCAGTGCTCTGGAAATCATGTCCTTGAGCCCATGGAATCTGCTGGGAATGAAGCAGTTAGGTGCATGTTGTAAGGCTCATGACATGGACATTTCTAAGTCCAAATTATTTCTTGTTTATATTTGTTGCCTCTAATGTTGTTGGCATCCGTCTGTCTCGAGAGACAATGGGGGTGAATTCAAACTTATTTTCATTCCACTTTTCAGATTTGAGCCTCAAACCAGCTGGGGATCTGTTGCTCACTTTTGCCAAAAGAGGACATAGCTGTATTGCAGGTTGCCTCTTCGATGTGGTCCCACCTTACTCTGGCACTGTCTCTAGGGTACTTCAGTTGTGCTTGTTTGACGGAATCAGTGTTTACAAAGTTTAGGCATTACTGTCCTGGCAGTGTTGTTTCAAGGCTCTACACTTCCTGCTTTGTGCTATGGGTTCTCGTTGGCTGGAGAAGGATCTTTCTCACCACCAGGGAGTGATCTGTATTACAGTCAGCAATAAAGGTAAAAGGTTAAGGACCTCTGGACGGTTAAGTCCAGTCAAAGGCAACTATGGGGTTGCGGCACTCATTTCGCTTTCAGGCTGAGGGAGCCGGCATTTGTTCACAGACAGCTTTCCGGGTCATGTGGCCAGCATGACTAAACTGCTTCTGGCACAACCGAACGCCATGATGGAAACCAGAGTGCATGGAAACACCGTTTACCTTCCCCGCTGCAGCGGTACCTATTTATCTACTTGCACTGGTGTGCTTTCAAACTACTAGGTTAGCAGGAACTGGGACAGAGCAACGGGAGTTCACCCCGTCATGGAGATTTGAACTGCCGACCTTCTGATCAGCAAGCCCAAGAGGCTCAGTGGTTTAGACCACAGCGTCACCCACGTGCCATGTGACCTGACACAGTTCAATTTGTCTGTTCTCATTCTGCCAATACCAAAGTGGCCTGTGCAGTTGTCCCATGTGTGATGACAACCCACAACTCTGGCATTGAAATCTCCCAGCAGGAATAGGTGTTTGCAGGCTGGGACTATCCAGACAGTCTGGTCTAGTTCCCCCTAGAACTGATTTTTGATCTGTATGTCAGAGCACATGGTGGGAGCGTAAATGCTCAAGATGTTAACCACACTAGAGGTGGTTAAGAGACAGAAAGAGAGCAAGCATTCTGAGCCCTTAATCGGTGGTTCTATCACAGACAGAATGTTGAGCGTTTTCTGCTCAGGGTCAATGATGGCTGTCTTCCATGAGTCATTAACCTGCACCAGGTCGGTTGGACAAGCCGGGATACATGGTCCTGACATTCCAGCTTGCTAGGCCCAAGATAGTTTTTTTGTTGCCTGGTGCAGTGGTTCAGTCTGCTTGTCAAGTTATACTCTAAACTACACATACCCATTGAAGCAGGTCGACAGTGGCAAGTCAGCACTATATTGACGGGGTCTGCCTGGCTTAAGATGGGCAGTAGCTGACCAGTGAGACACAATGATCTCTCTCCCACTGACAAAGGCAACCTGCAGTGCTGGTACCTTATCCCTGTCTGGTTGAGCTTATAACTTGTAGCTGCTGCCTCCCACGTTGTTTTTGCTGCATTAGCAGCACTGAAGCGACCTCTCTAGGGAGCAAGCCTGGGCAGTGTATATGGAAGTCCTGGGCTGCCCAGACGACAAGACCCCTTCTAGGCCTCTCTGATGTAATCCAAAAGAAAACAAAATAGTACATTTTACACCAACTTAGCTGCAGGAGTTGCTGGAAGGAGGCACAAAAGATGCCATCCAACCGCCTTAGGGACTCCACTCTGGAACTGTGTAGGGTTTACTCCTCTGTCTTTCCTTTTCCCTAAGATGTCCTGAATGGCAGCAGATAGAGATTATTTCTCAGTGGTTACTCCCAAAGCCTTTCTCACAAATGAGTATAGGCAAAAGGCAGTGGAAGTTTAAGGCCAGACTTTTCCTCCTGGGTGGGCTACCTTCCCAGCTTAGCAAGCCCCATCTGCCCCTCATTTCCCTCTACAGCACGTGCAGATGCACTATTGATCTTGTCCGCTCCATCCACTGGAGCCTCTCTTCACATGCAGGGGGTAACAAGTCCCCAACTCACTGAGCCTTTAAACCCATCAGCTGCCCACACCTGGTTTAGCTGACCAGTAATAATAATTTCCCAGGATGTGGATGCTATCACATGCTGACAGCTTCTAGGAGCCACAGGTGACAGCTGAATGTAGAGTGGGGACCAAAGGTGTATGGGGCGTTAGGGGAGGGGTAGTGCCTCTGGTGGGGAGCATGTCCTGCTTCTTCTAGGGTAGTTTGACCATCTTTGGCCCCCCTCTGCACTCAGCTCTTGCCTCTAACAAATGTGGGTGTAAATAATTTGTCTTATGGCAACTGGGACATGCTCTGATGAAACTGCTAGAGCCATTCATTCTTCAGCCATTAAGATTTTGGAGCTGGAGCCAGAGATGGATACTCTATTCCATATGGACTGATCCCCTGAAAAATTAATGTGATTTGGCACTGCTACTGTCAATTTGAAGTCACGCCAGCAGACCGACTCTGCATTTTTATTACAGCTCCTAGCATTAATTGTTTCAGCTCAAGATCTGGACATAACACAAATGTTATGGATGTTTTATAATGCAAAATTCTGCTGTCAAAGTATCAAGCCCAGGTGATCTAAAATTTGTAACATTACTTGCTGGAATGGCTTTTTAAAAATGCATTTTTTTTTTGGTAGACATTTTCAAAATAGTTTTCTATTCTAATTTTCAAGTATTTTCTTTAAGAAATTTCTAATACCTCTTGTTTTTAATTGTTAAATAATAAATTCAAAGTTAGGGTTTGATCTTTCCAGCACCAGTGTGTAGCCCTCCTTTTTAAGTGTATCCTTTGCTAGAGGCAAGATAAGATATGCCAGTCCTTGTCCCAAAATCTGCTGGACAACTCCTACCAGCAACAAGACCACTTTTTATTTGTGATCTGTCTTTGCCCACAATTTGCCAGGTTAGTTTATGTAGCCAGAAAGCAAGAGAGGCTGACTGTGTGTCAATTCTATTCTGATAGCTGGCAATGTCAGGGGACTCCACACATGTAACTCCCAGGAGGTACATGAGGAAACGTTATAGCTTAGTGGTAGAGCGTCTCTTTCGTATGCAGGTGAGTCCCAGGTTCAATCCCTGGCATCTCCAGGAAGGATTGGGAGACATCACTGTCTGAAATCCTGGAAAGGCACTGACAGTCCATGTAGACAAAACTAAGGGCAAATCTACAATGGTCAGTTAAAACATTTAAAATGTGTTATAAAAATGTGACACCAGAGGCTGCTGTAGAGCAGTGATCCGTCATCAATAGAAAATTGCATTGACAGATTTCTTACGTTTTTATTTTTCACAGCATTTTTACAATTGATGTAGATCCAGCCTAAGCTAACTTGAACACTGGCAATGCTCTGACTTCAACTGAGGCAGCTTCCTATATTCCTATGATGATGGCAGGCCAAAGTGGAGGGTGGGTGTCTTCAAAGTACCGTATTTTCCCATGTATAACACACCCCCATGTATAACACCCCCCCTATTTTGGGGGACTCAAATTTAAGGAAATGGGGGGAGATTGCCAGAAGTTGTTGAGCTTTTTTGGGAAGGATTGCTCAGGGTTCTTGAGCTTTCTTCAAGGGAAATGCTGAAAATCACTAACCCAACTGACAAACACTGACAATTGCTCGCGTCGCTGAAGCCAACATGCGCCTGCCCACTCACCAACATCAGATGGCAATCGCAACCCCTATTGCCAAAGCGGCAGCCAATCAACAGCAACCCTTGCCACAGCAACCAATCACCCACCCAATTACCACAGCAGCAGCCAATCCAATGCAGCACTTGACGCAGCCCCCAATCACCCCAAAAATCACCACTTACAAGCTCCTGCTCGGGGCTGCAACCAGTCACCCCCCCTGCACTATCCGTATATAAGATACCCCCCCCTTTTGACATTATTTTTGAGTAAAAAAACCTCATCTTATACATGGAAAAGTACAGTAATTTATATTATGTCTCTATCATGGTGAAGATACCTTGTAAATGAATGTGTTTAGTGCAGTATGTAAGGAAATAAAAACACATTTGGTTCCTGTACTCTGTAAAAGGTAAAGGGTAAAGGGACCCCTGACCGTTAGGTCCAGTCGTGGATGACTCTGGGGTTGACATATTTCAAAAAGTAAAAGCCAGGACACCCCAATTTATTTTATTTTATTTTTACAAAAATGCCAAAAAAAAGCCAACAACACCTAAGATCCAGGGCAAAGCGCCGCCTTTTGAAAATTCCCCCCAGACTTCAATTCTGCCTTTGAAATCCCAGTAATGTCCGGGGAAAATGTCTGGACATATGGCAGCCCTAGTTTAGGCAAGCCTATCCAAACATGAAGAGGTTACGTGTGTTTTAATATGTTTTCAGCTTATTGTTGATTTAAGTTTCTGAATGATTTCAAATGTGTTTTTTAACATTATGTTCTTTACAATTTTAATGCTTCATTTTATTTTACTATAAACTGCTTATTTAGATTCAAGCATTGTATAAATTTTGTTTAAAAGATAGGTATGAAGTGAGGGCGGGGAGAGGGGGGGATTACAACAACCTGAATACACTTAACCTTTCTTATTTTACACTGCTGTCATAGCTGGGCATTCTAATATATGCCTTACCTTTAACTCCATAACCTTTTAACTCATTCGGTTTCTCGTTGGACAGGAGTCAGAGCCAGCCTTTCCTGCCTATGATTCCGCATGTTTCTGGAAGCAGAGTGCATTCCCTTGAAGACCGGCTGTCCAACCAGGAGAGGACCACAGCTGTCCTCCTGGATCAGGCCTTTCGGATCAAAGATGGCCTCGTTTCTTACCTTCATGGAAATAAAGGCGTTCAGCAAGGGGAGACAGCAGCACGCCAGCTCCTGGAGAACCACATACAGACAATCACAAGCATAGTTAAAAAGCTGAGCCACGACATAGAGGTACTACCACCGCAGTTGTGTTTGGCATTGCCGACAATTTGTTAAAGCTCTGGTTTATTCAGTAGCTATGTTGTGTTCAGCTCCAGATGGGTTTACTTAAGATTAAGTTACTTATAAAATATGCATATCTTTGTTCTCCCCAGGAGGCAGCAAGTCTAGCCAGCTAGCTGCCAACATCTGCTTTTTGCACTGACTTCTGAATGCAAATTACCTGGGAGCAATAATCACCATTAGGACAGGGGAAGCCTCAAAGGACAGATTCTGACTTGTTGCTCAGATACATCTCTTACGCTCAAACTAGGGAAAAGAGGGATTTGGGTCGAAGAACTTTGATTCCCATTTCCCCATAAGTCATCGCAGAACTTGGATGTTGCTTATATATTCAGAAAGAGTACATGCAGGCTTTAAGATCTATGTACAGTCGTACCTTGGTTCTCAAACAGAATCCGTTCTGGAAGTCCGTTCGACTTCTGAAAGTGGTCAAAAACCATGGTGCGGCTTCTGATTGGCTGCAGGAGCTTCCTGCACTCAATCGGAAGCCGCATAGTCGCGTCGAACATTCGGCTTCCAAAAATATTTGCAAACCAGAACACTCACTTCTGGGTTTGCAGCGTTCGGGAGCCAAAGCGTTCGACTCACCAAGGTAAAATATGTACTAGTTTATCTTCAAAGGCATTTTCAGCTGAGTATCCAGAAAGGTAATTGTGACTCTCTTTTCTTTGCACTTTGGCCCCTGGAATTCAGAGACAGTGCCATCGTTCTGATTCTTTCTCCATGCTTAAGTGATAGGTGATGATTCTCCAAAGCACCTAGAGCAGAGCTTTCCAAACTTTTCATGTTGGTGACACACTTTTCAGACATGCATCATTTCATGTGGCACAGTAATTCAGTTTTACTAGCAAACCAGAGGTTAAACTAACCCCTTTCCAGCCCTGGGAGGAGCGCTGGGAGAGTTCACGCGACACACCTACACACTGCAGCCAACACACTAACGTGTTGTGACACAGTTTGGAAAGCTCTGACTTAGACTCTAGCCTTCCTGAAACATTTTAGGGCCCTTGTGTCTTTGCCCCATAACAATAATCCAGGAAGCATTCCCTGGTACAGCTCAAACACTAGAGAAACACCAACAAGACACCCCCATCCCCAGAGCTTAAAAATTTACAACTACGAGGTGACCGAATTATGGACTATAGCCTTTCAAATTGTAGGTGGGGGATGTTTCTCCATACTCTATTGATGTTTCTGGACCTACCTCAAGTTTTTTTTTAGGATTCTACAGCCAGCTTCCCTCATACCTTATGTTTTACTTACAGATTATTGTGGCTTTCTCTTCTTCCATGCATGAAACTGGGTGTTAATTGGGGGTCAGGTAGTTGCAATCCCCCACCCCACCCTCTTGAGTCGAGACATTTATTTTACCCACACACAAACTTAGCATTTAAAAAACTGTCATAATAATGAAATACTTCCTGGCACAAAGGTTGTTTTTAATTTGCCTCTTTTGCACTGGAAGAAGAGACTGCCATAATAACCATGAATTTGGATCCTGGCAGAGTTGGCCACCAGGGAGACTGTAATATAACAACCCTATTCTCAGAGTCATAGCAACTATACTGATGGAAGCATTAATGATATTCCACATGAGGAGGTAAATTGAGTAGAGTCATAAAGCCACGATGGATTTCTTTGGTTTGTCCTGCTACTTGCTAAGCAATCAGCACTTCCATGTTATATAAAATAACAAAACCATTAGGAGGACAGACACATTCTAATAGAGTATTTCAAATTATGGGGAGATTCAGCATAATTAAAAATGTTTTGAAAGAGTACTTAAACATTGTTGTTTCAGTTATATTCATGAAATAATAATGAATCACTTAGAACAAAGTTAAAGGCAGGCAAGGAGAGAATGTTCTCTATTCCCACACTCTCATGAATTCTCAGAATTAACAGCTTTATAGTGGAGTGAGACAGCTGGGGGAAAAAATCACATCTGGCAACCAATGTTTCCCTTTGGTTTCAGATAGTACATGGGTAGACAAGTCTAAAAAGCCCAGGACACAAATTTTCACGGCCCTCTAGCAGCTATAGTGGCTCATTTATCAGAAGTAATGTATTTTGCATTAACTCTGGAAGTTTTTACTAGATTCTGACCAAACTAAGCCTCCTAGAGCAAAATAAACACCAGGTTTACCCCCCCCCCAAAAAATCATAGAACCATAGAATTATACAATTGGAAGGTATCCCCAAAGGTCATCTAGCCCAACCCCCTGCAAATATGACCATAAAACCTTCACCCCAGCCTTATTTGATTTAACAGCATCAAACATTAAAGAAAATACAATACTCAGAGTGCACTTCCTGTTTCAGAGAGAGAAACACCCCTCTCACTATATATAGCTCTCATGATTCTCACCGTCACTGAAGAAAATAAATAAAATGTCTCATCTGGGCTTGAGTGTTACATATAATTGAGTGCCAGAAGTATCAGCCACATTAGCAAATGTACTGTGTGAACAATACAGGGGGAAACATTGTGTCCCGGGCTTTTCAGACTTGTCGACCCATGTAGTATCTGGAACCAAAGTGGCACATTGATGGCCAGGTGTGAAATATTTTGGCATTATTTTCAGCTCTCCCACCCCACTATTAGCATTTAGTCCTTAGGTGGTGAACCTGTGGCACAGACAGTATCAGTAACACAGTTTTGTGATATTCTTAGGCAGCCTGCAGCCTGGCTATGCATGCCTTCCTTGTTGATAGCTAACAACAATATATTTCTTAAAATTAAGTTTCTGGGCAGCTCTAGAGGCACACACTATGGTCCAATTAAGGCATAACAGAAGCCATGGTTTCCTGATATCTGAATGAATTGTGGTGAGCCTTGTACTCACATGCTCCCCCTCCCCTTTCCCCTTTCCTTGCCATGAGAATGGAAATAATGGTTTGTCTAAAGCTGATTTGTTAAAAGAAGCCAGGATTAATTTCAGAGCCTGGGTTGTTCAGGGCGCATACAACTCCCAATTCATATAGTGGGAAATGATGATTTCCCCTTACATCTGAACCAGACCAAATGTTTTGCCTTTAGGGAGATGGGTGTGAGGAATGTAGTGTGGTTTCAAGGAACTTTCCTCCTAGCTTTGGCCTTCCTGCTTTCAGGTTATGCACGGCCTCCCTTCTTTCCATTTGGACCACAGCAAAGTCCCCATTTTCACAGTACAAACTGCTCTACACTTTCATTATTCAGCTGCCACTATGCTGTCAGACCTAGTTTATTCATCCATTGGATTGTTTGGTTTGGAGACCAGTTCACTTGCCAGGGAAAATATAAATAATGTGATTAGGGCCTTAGGAACCTTCCCCATATCTCAAGATTCTATATTGAATGTCGGCAATATGGATGATAATTGTATACACAAAGACAGGCAGATATTGGAAGCTTCGACAGTGTGGGACCAAAGGTACCGCCAGGTCTGAGGAACGTGATAATCTCTAAGGTAAAGGAATTGCCTTAGCCCATTAAAAATGTAAACCAGTGCAGACTCAACTGCTCTTTAGCTTCCAATGTAAGGCCCCCCATTTTAAGTAATAACAGCAGTTTGTGTGTTTGTATAACACGTGTTCTTATGTTGTGAACCACCACCCTGCGATCTTCAGATGATGGGTGGTATACAAATTTAATAAATAATAATAAAAGCAACAACAATAATTTGTATAAAACAATAAACTGAACACGTATTGGTACAGTCCTTTGCAATTCTGCTCAAATTATAGGTTCTGGAGAGGCAAATAAAATCAAGAGATGATGCAACATCAGGAACTAACTTTGCTATGCAGAGTCTAGACCATAAACACTTGCAGGGAGTTGGAGATCTACGTGGAAGAGTAGCTAGGTAAGTTTGACATACTCTATTAAGGGAAACCTACCTCAACAATATTTGCACCTTGGCTCACATTTACAACATTCTGGGCTGGGGACCCAAATACCTGAAGGAGCACCACTAGTTTTATCATCATACCTGCACCTTCAGATTTTTGGAAGAGGCCTTTCTCTGTGTTCCACCGTGGGGGCAGATGCATTGTGTGGCGACACAAGAACCTTCTTCATACAAACACCCCAACCCTAAAACAGCGTGTCCTTAAAGCACATCACAATAACAAAACTACGTGTTGCATTAAATGTGTGGTTTGCCACCTTCTCTCTATGAACTGTGTGGTGGTGGATGGAGGCTGATCCAAATCAGAATTGGTGCTGGTGGCATAGGGAGTTATGTTTCACCAGCACTGAGGGCCTGATGAAAAGTGCTACCCTCAGCACCATTTGCTCTGAACAGGAAGCTGCTACCTCCCCACAAGAACTTTCTCTCCTGGGGCAAATAGCAGCTTCGGCATGCAGTGGCAATGATCAGTATCACAGCATCTGGGGGAAGTGTAGATCCCATTCCACTGCCATGGTACTGAAACACGTAGGTCTCTTCTTTTTTTAAGGGGGGGGGGGACACAAGTGATTTAATGTATTGTGTAGTTTCGAAGTTTTCCTCTAATACCTTGGTTTTATAATTGAAGACTCCCATTTGTAGAACGCTGAACTGATGCATCTTAAGTTCAAAGCTGGAGGTAATGTTCTGTACATGTTGTTGTACATCACCCCAATTTCTGAGCAGTGAGAAATTCCAGGCATTCCAGGATCATACCCAGGGCTCATGTTTCCTTTTGGAAGTGGCACACACGAAGACTGTGGAGTCTTCATGATATATGGTTTATTTACACATATATACCACCTGAGCCTATGATGGAGGGATTCACAACATGAACATCCAAAAACCATCTTGTTCTCCCACAGCTACAGCCTTGGATTCAAATAGAAATCAAACATTGCTCTGACTTTCCAGCTTGCTGCTTTACTTCTAGGTTACGTCACAGCCAAACTCTACTCCAGACTCCGGCACTATCTTCTAACTAACTGTGATCTGGGGGAGGGGCCCCACCCATTTGCTGTCTCACACAGAGCCCCGTTCCTTTGTTCCCTTTAATGGTCATGCTATCACCTCAACACAGGAAGCTACCCTGGCTTATATTTTAACATTTGCTGGATGCAGAAGGATCTCACACAGAGCCTATTTCCTCCACCCCAAACTTATAATACTATGTTAAATTTTGGTATAAATATTGCCTCATTAAAATTCACGCAGTGAGATGATTGATAAAAATAGGATTCTTAACATGAGCAGAAACTAGAAACAGGGATATGGGGTAAGTTACAATTGTGCTGCCTTGCATGTGGTTACTGGGTTTTAAATAGACTGGAACTGGAAAGAGGCTTTTGGACAGAAACTACAGGAATTGCACTTTCAAGTTTTTATCCATGGATCACAAAAGCTGTCTTGATTTCACAAACTCCTTAGTCACAAGAGTCAAACAAAAGAAATTATTCATTGGCCTTGGAATGGTATTGGTGGGTCAGCTTTGTGTAGATCAAGTACACAAATATTAAGCAACATAGGAAAACGTGTGGTCAATGAAACTGAATTACCATTCAATATTTTTTTGCACAGATATCCCATCTGCCACGAGATCACCCCTTTTGGAGTAGTTATTGAACTTGGCCTGAGTATTTAATAGTGTCTCAAAGAGTGTGCATTATATTCTGGCCTTAAGGTTGGCACTGAAACACCGTATTAGGAATTGCAGGGGATAAACAATTTAAAATGTGACACTTTCCTATATAATTAACAGAGCAAGTAGTGATCTAAATAATTAGTGTTAGTTCCCTGGGTTATTTTATTAAAGTAAGGCCAATTTATTCCACCTTTTTTTGTGAGAGTGAGATGAGCAAGCACAAATCTCTAGGCTCAGCACAACCTTCTGACATTGCAGCAATAAAGGCTGGCTTTAGTAGCTGTATTTAAGCAGTCAATTTTAAATGAGTAATTGCTCTTAGATTAAGCTATAGTACAAGGGAATGATTGATACCACATTATGAGCACTTTTTGCATATTGCTTGTTACTAGTGCTCTCTTGTAGAAATGTTGAGCTAGCCTAATTTGAAATACTGAAAAACCTCTAGTACAAAAGCTGTTACTATGCTTGCTTAGGACCCACCTCTACACATCTGAAAGCTACTTTTCCATGTTCAGGGAATATGCCCTTCTAGAGCGTGAGTGATGGGGAAAATTTATGCCCCCAGTGCAGCCCAGCCTGATGCTTCTCGCTGTGGGTGTTGGTTCTTCTGACGCCCAGGAGAGAGAAGCGCTGGGCTAGGCGGCTGTATGGGGACGGCTGCTTCAAGCCCCCTCAAAAATCCATGCCCAGGGCCATAGCCCCTCTGGCACCCCCCCCATACTACACCCCTGCAATCCAGCAAGGCAGAAGAACCCAGTTTCCCTCAGTGCCAAACCAAAACCTAAGCTGCCATCCTGCAGCCACTTACCTGGGAATATGCCCCATTAAACACAAAGAGACTGTCTTCTGGGTGGACATGTATAGCATTGCGCTGTAAGTTAATTATACAATAAATTCTTAATAAAAGACTGTACTTTCCCTCCTGTAGAGCAATATATACCCACCAGAAAAATGCCTCCTTGCTGCTAAGAAAAACGGAAGGAGAAACTATGAAGCTGCCAAGGACTAGGAAATAAGAGTAACCTAGGAACAGTGCAATAAGGGATGGGCATGTTGGATTCTCTTTAGGATCCCAAGGATTCCTATTTCCTTGTATCCAAACAACTCACTTTTCAATCATCGCAATTATTCACCCATTGGCTAAAAGCACTGGTAGGCAGGAGCAGCCAGGCTGCCTCATTTCACAGAAATTTATTAGGGTATCTACATGTTTTGCTTCATAACTTTCTAAGAGGGCTATAGACTTATTTTTTATCTTAAAAAAGAAAGCTCAGCTTCTTGGTTCTGTGCCCGGGAGCACAAATGATTACCTCCATATTTGCAAGCCTTGATGTTGCCTAACAAAATAACATGACCATGGAAACCAATGCTACTGTACAGAACAGGTGTTACAGCAACTGCTCTGGTTAACATTTTGCACCAGTGTAGTTTCAAGATACTCTTCAAAGGCAGCCTCAAATAGAATGAATTGATTGGAGGGGGTGTCTTTAGGTAAGAGTCAAAGAGCTAAGTGCATGGTGTATGGATTCTGCCTTATGGAGGAAAGTTAAAGGTTTGGGTCGATGCACTTCTAGGTGAGAGATGGTGTCAGGTATTGATGGGCCTATGGGAATTTTTGAGGACTGTTAACACTACTTTGTATTCTGTCATCTACCTTTGCTTCCAGATGTGATGCCAGCATTGCAAAACTCTCTGGAGATATAAATATCATCAGGCATGAGATCTCAAAACAAGAGAAAGAAATTCATGCAATCAAGTCTACTGTAGAAAATTATGCTAATAATTTGGAGTTGAAGGTGAGTGAATCTGAATGTTTGTTATTCAAATCTTTAAGGTGTGTCAGACATTGCCCCAGTTCCCCATTTGATTCCAAACTACTGACTGACCTTAGTGAACGACGGAGGCTGAGTTCGAACTATAATTTAATGTACCATGAAGGAGTTACAGAAAGCCTTGGCTTACACGGTCTCCCAAATTATGTCCTAAAATTATGTAAAAAGCTTATTTATATACTTCTGTTTGATGTTTTGATTTACCTATGTGTGAATCCTTTCAGAGACACTTAATAAAGACCTTTGATAAACAAAAGAATGTAAGAATCATACCAAAAAGAAAGAAAGAAAATTTGCATAAGCCTGTCTGGAAACCCTATCTGTAAATCTCAGATATGTGAAATCTGGGTGCGGTTAGCAAGTAATGAAGACAGAGCATTTTGTTGTTCACTTCAATTCCACAGCAGCTCTCTCACAAACAAGCTGGCACTCAGGAACTGAAATTTACAGCCCTTTGCAACACAAAAACATCAACAAGCAAGGAACTTGCTGAGGAGATTCGTAATTCATTTTAAAACTTGAAAGGGAACCTTACTACTAACCTGCTCTTAGGCATTCAGGGCCTTACAGAAAGGAGGCAAAAAGGCAGCATCCAAACTGTTCTGAGGTAATGAGCCAGCTGCCCATAAAGGTGACTGCTGCCAGCCTCAACTCTGCCACTGAGCATGTGCAGACTCATTAAAGTAATAGACAACAGTGGATTACACTTTCATATCTATAAGGAGATTAGCTATTGCTTGCTAGCTCTACCTTTTTTGACATATATAGGCCTGTAACCCCAAAACAGTGTCAGCACCAGGCACCCTGAGGCATTAGACAGGGCCCACCACTGCAGGTGCCTCCACTGGATTCCCAGGCAATTTACTGAGTGATAGACAGGCAAAAGCTTCCCACAGAGCCCTGGAGCATCAACAATCGTATCACTCAAGGGAATTGTGAGAAATTAATAGTAGTTGGTTTAGCCATTCACCGCTGTTACTGGGTAAACCCACGTTCATAGTGGCCTCCCAACATAGGAGTGTGTGTGTGGGGGTCCATAGAGGGCACTTTACCAATAGCCCCCTTACACCTGGAGTCAGTTTCCTTCACTAGAGGATTTTAAGCAGAGGTTGGGTGGCCATCTGTCTTTAGTTGCGATTCCTGCATTCCAGGGGGTTGCACTAGGTCCCTTTCAACTCTATAATTCTGTCATTCTTTGACAAGTATGTAAGATAAAGACTGTTGATGTATCCTCATTGTAAGAACTTTTTTAAACTGCATACTTTTTGAAGGTATCTGATCTAACATGAATGTTCAGATGTTTGCAGTACTAATAGAAAATAAGCTACCCACGTATATTGCTACATATAATATTCATGGCTTCTCAGTTTTGGAGATTAAGCCCTGCTCTATTAAAGACCAAAGCTATTCTTTAGCAGGCATTAGGTGGCTGGTCTTTTCTTTTGCTTCAGTATTGCCTTCATTCTTTATGGGATAGTAGCCACACTTTATTTCCCAATCTCCTGTATTCCTTACTGACAGTTTACTGTCTTTCTCAAAGGACAGGTATTCTTGAGAGGGTGCGAGTGGAAATATTTCACCAGAAAAATGTGGTCAGAGGCATGTTTCAAACCTGTCTTCCTCTTGGCAGAAAATGATGCTTCCGCAATCCAAGTAAAATAGAATAAATACACGTCATGAATCACATATACCAGAATACCAAAGAATGTAAAAACAAAGTTAGTCTTTTCCTATGGAGAGACATCAAGCAGGGGAAAAATGACAAATAAAAGCTCAACCGGAAAAGACACACACACACAGAGACAGACAGGGGGAAATGTCCAGCGCTTAGCCACATATCCAGAAATAATCACGATACAGCCCTCCCTGGATTACACGTAAGATCAGAATGCAAAACAGAACTTCAACAGCTAACACTAAAAATCTCACACCACTTTGTCCCTTCAAGAGTACCAAACTGGCTTTGTTCATTGATGGCCTGTGGTCAATTGTAGTGCAGTTGTACCTCAGGATACATTTCCCAAATATAAAACTGATTTTTCCTCAATCTTATCTATGCACCCTTATGTACTCTCCAACTCTATCATGACCCTAACATTTTAGTCAGTTATAACTGCTCCTGAAAGCCACACTGAATTCACTGGGTTTTAAGAGTTGTCAATACACATAATTCAATCAGCGAAATTCTGGCGGATACTAAATTATTTTGTACCAGTTGATGGCAAGCCTTTATTACTGAGTTAAATTAATTCTGAGAAAAGCTTTTAAGAATGGGCCTGTCGGAAATTCTGGCTTTTCCCACTCACTGCAGCAATAATGTGTGTTTAATGTAAGTGCTGGAATTCTGCCTTATAAAGAGTGTTCCCTGTTGAATTCTTATTAGGTAATGCAGCTTTTAGGCAAGATAGACACTTCAAACTCAGAGCAAAACTCAAATTTGAAGGCAATACAAGGAAATCAGCACCATGAATTGCAGCTCCTGGATCTCAAGTAGGTGGTGGAAGCTTTTTAACTTTATTAACACACCTAGTTTAGGCCAATGGAATTTTTATGAGGGAGCAAAACAGAACCATTTATTTACATGCTTTTGGGAATCCTGACAAACTAGTGAGAAAAGTTTGATAGAAACCTAACAATATTGGTCTAACAATAACTTTCCTTACTAGAGACATTAATGTTGTTGTTGTTTAGTCGTTTAGTCGTGTCTGACTCTTCGTGACCTCATGGACCAGAGCATGCTAGCCACTCCTGTCTTCCACTGCCTCCCGCAGTTTGGTCAAACTCATGCTGGTAGCTTCGAAAACACTGTCCAACCATCTCGTCCTCTGTCGTCCCCTTCTCCTTGTGCCCTCCATCTTTCCCAACATCAGAGTCTTTTCCAGGGAGTGTTCTCGTCTCATGAGGTGGCCAAAGTATTGGAGCCTCAGCTTCAGGATCTGTCCTTCCAATGACCACTCAGGGTGATTTCCTTAAGAATGGATAGGTTTGATCTTCTTGCAGTCCATGGGACTCTCAAGAGTCTCCTCCAGCACCATAATTCAAAAGCATCAATTCTTCGGCGATCAGCCTTCTTTATTGATCCAGCTCTCACTTCCATACATCACTACTGGGAAAATCATAGCTTTAACTATACGGACCTTTGTTGGCAAGGTGATATCTCTGCTTTTTAAGATGCTGTCTAGGTTTGTCATTGCTTTTCTCCCAAGAAGCAGGCGTCTTTTAATTTCATGACTGCTGTCACCATAATGTCAAAAGTCTTTTTACAGGGGAGGACGCATTATGAGGCTTAAGGTTTATTTTTTGCAACCCACCCCTTTCAACTTTTCACTCCACACTAAGGTCTCTCTACACAGGGCTTCTGGTTTTCTCTGCCAATTTCTGAATTTATCTGTGACTCTTTTTCTATATATAACTAATTCAAAACTTAACTACACGAGTCATGCTAAAATGAACCACAAAATCACATAGGTTCAGAGCTATGAGTAAAACATCGCCTTGAGTCACTTCACCAATTATTGCTGATGTTATGGATGTAGGTACACACTCCCACAGAGAGACTCCCATCTCTGGCTCATGCTTTGTCACTGTTGTTCATATCAAGGCGTCTCGTCTCTTACTTTCAGGATGGTCTAACTAGGCCTGTGGTCTAACCTCAGGCTATGCTTTGGAGATTTCGTATTCTCAACCAGTTCTGTTTCTCAGTATTATGGCCTTTTATACTCCCACCCACCTGTTGCATAGCTGGATGTTAGGTTCAGATTTTTTCTTTTTAAGGCCTTAGGTTTTCTAGCTCAGAAATTGTGTTCATAAGCTAACATATTATACTGAAAAATGAGTGGAATCAAATGACTCAAGTGTCAGGTTTTTGGTTTTTTTAGTTGCTTCTTATTTGGGAATACTCTTGGGTCCAAGTATTACACTGATATCTACTGTACACCCTTGAGCAGAAAGTCAGGAATTTCATCTCACATACAGAACTTTACAAAACTTGGAAGTATATGGAACGAATTCAAAATATATCTCAAATGTGATTCTGTGGTGTCTATATTTACTTGATTGATCGATGCTGCCACACATGAAAGTTGGCTGCCTTGAGAAAGTTATATTTAGCAGACACAAAATTAGACAATATAAAAAGGCCTGTGTGAGATATAGCTTAGTAATGTTCCAGCCACATTAAAAGGTAAATGTTGAGTGTGGTTTTTTTGACAGACAGAGATAGGAAAGTCTCCAAATTTAACTGGATATAGTTATTGTACTGTGTTGCATGAATATTCACTAATGGTATCTTTAAATGCTAGGATAAATGGTGTTTTAAATGACTTTAAGGATCAAATCCAAAACCAGAGGAAGTGGATAGAAAATGAGTTAAGGAGATCTGAGCAAGAGCAGGCCTCTCTCATAAATCAGTGTCTTTATTCAGTGAAAGAAAGACTGGTGAGTATACTTAGAATTATTACTTCTAATGGATGTTACAGTGAACCTAGGAAGACTTACTTACCTAGACCTTGTGAAAGTGCCCATAATTAAGCATTTTAAATACTTTCATGGCACACATAGGTGGAATAATGCCCCTTTAAGCAATGGGAACTAGGGAGAGCAGGGACAACTCAGGCAAAGAGAAAATTGAGAGAGACTTCCCTTAGGATAAACTGAGAAGGGAAAATGGACGCACAGGCAAAGCAAATGTACATGAAAGGAATCTGAGTATAAGGGGGGTCCAATATTACTATCAGAGACCTGATATTCGGCAATATTTTGGCCCTTGTGCTCAACATAGTGCTGTCAAGTGGTAAAATACTACTTTTATGAAATGGAACATACGGAAAGCATGCATCATAGAAAATAAAATTACCTTCAACTATGGATATCATACTTTGCATCACAAGCAAAATCTTAACACAGTGGCTTCAATAAGCCTCCCATGGATGGCAAAGTGCCTACTTTTCAATGAGCGACATTCTAAATTAGTTTAGATTCTTGGCAGTAGAAGAGTTCCTGGCTCCATGCAAGCACTTAAGTTGAGTGTTTAGCTTCAGGAAATCCTTGTTCCAGGATTAGGGCTCTCAGTGTTTATCTGAATTAAATGTCTCACACAAAATTCTGGATGCCGCTGGAAAGATTCATTTCATTAAGTCACATCACAGGAGAGATCCAGTTCTTATATACAAGAGTCTGAAATCTAAGTAACTGCTAAGCCTAAATTGTTGACATTACATAGCAAGTTTAAAATGTCACATTTCCTATATTAAAACATCAAGGTCAGTGTTGGTAACCTCAAAAATATCAAGTGCTGGATTGCTTTGAATTTAAGGAAAAAACTGTCTCCTTCCTTTAACAGGGCAGGTTTTGGGAGGTTCATTCTCTTAATAATCATTATTGCCATAATAACAAGTACAGGGTGAACATTCCTTTGGCCATAGTTAATTTCATCGCTGATGGGAGATGATAATGGAGATATCTAGAGTACCACAATGAGAGGATGACTGGATCTTTCATTTCAGCTGCCCCAAGTAGATATTCAAAGACTTTCTTGGATTGCTGCAACCACTATTAATAATTCACATTTCTATTTGTTAACTGAGCAAAGGCAGCAATATATAAATGAGCAAGATGCCTCATTAAGTGGTTGAGCGTTGTCTAAGTACAGCTGCTTGCTATTTCAAAATGTGTCCTTAACATGCTCCACGATGCAGTTTTAATTTTTTTATTTGCATTTATATCTCACCTTTCTTGCAAGAGGCTCAAGGTGGCATACATTGTTTCCATGTCCTTTCTCCCCTCAAGTCAATTTTATTTTCACAAGAGCCCTGTGAGGTAGGTTAGACTGTAGGATAGTGAGCGGTCCAAGGTTGTTCCAGGGAGCATAATGGCAATTAAAAGACCTGCCTCCCCATTCCTAGAACAGCATTATATAACTATTACCCCACCCTGTCTCATCTTAGCCCAACACAAGTTCTTGGCCACTGCCTGGAAGTGACACTTCCCCATATAATTGAGGCAGGTGCCTATCTGTTTATTTGTTTTGTTCTAAGGCATATTGGTGGAACAGAAATGGAGGAAAATAAAATGGAAGATTCCTCTCACCAAAAGGACAAAAAGCATCAAAAAACCACAGCAATCTAACACAGAGCTGAGCCAGCTGAAAAATTTATCAAAGTAATTTGTGCAGAAAAAGAAATCTACAGACACTGGTCTACTAAGATTAAAAACTGAAATAAAAATGTGTTGTATCCAACATTAGTACCCACTGAAATTAATGTATATGGCTAACTTACATCCATTCACTTAAATGGATCTACTCTAATATATTTTTTTTATTTATACCCTGTCCACCTGGTTGGGTTGCCCCAGCCACTCAGGGCAGCTTATAGCTTATCTAAGTAGGACTGATGTTGAATAGAATTCTATTGCCATAATGTTGGATAAAACTCTATTGGCATCCATCTGTCTTGAGACAACAGAGTGCGCCTCTGGGTAGTGGGGTGAAGTCAAACTGCTGCATTAGCAACACTGAAGTGCCCTCCCTAGAGTGCATGCCTGGGCAGTGTGTATGGAGGTCCTGGGCTGCCCATACAAGAAGACCCTCATTTCAGTCTCGCTGATGTGGCCCAAAGGAAAGCAGAGCGATATATTTGGCACTGGCTTGGCTGCAGGTGTTTCCGGAAGGAGGCATACAAGGGGCCATTCAACCACCTTAGTGACTGCGTTCACACCTTAGCCTTGTCTTCTCCCAAAGATATCCCACAAAGCAGATGTTTAGGGTCAATGTTTTCCTTCTCCTAGATCAGGCATAGGCAAACTTGGCCCTCCAGATGTTTTGGGACTACAACTCCCATGATCCCTAGCTAACAGGATCAGGGATGATGGGAATTGTAGTCCCAAAACATCTGGAGGACCAGAGTTTGCCTATTCCTGTCCTAGATGGGCTACCTTCCCAGGTTGATGAATCCCATCTGCCCCTTACGTCCCTCTACGGCACATGCAGAAACTGCCTCCTTGACTGTTGGGCCAAATATTGGTCTCATCTCCTCAATCCTACCAGAGCCTGTCTTTGCATGTAGGGGAAGCCCCTAACTCACTAAGGGTTTGAGAGCCATCGGCTACCCTCACCTGGTTTAGCCAACCAGTCGAAGCCATTCCTGGGATGTGGCTGCTGTCTCATGCTGACAGCTTCTAGGAGCCACAGGTGAGAACAAAGTGCAGGGTGGATACTGAAAGTAGGCAAGTTACCCCAGAAGGAGCACAGTGTCCCCCCACCAGAGGTACTATTCTCTCCCCCTAGCACCCCAAACACAATCCTGTAAAATTTAAAATATTTATAAATAGTCTTTATAGGAAAGAATAGGTAACTTAGATGCAGTTTTGTGGGAGGCAGTAAAAACGGTTCCAAATCCTGTAATTATATTGATTTATCATAAATCTTTATTTTAAAAGGACACAGTGGAAAAGAAAACAGATGATAGTTATTATTTCCTCTCCAAAAGAATAGAAAGCACTGATAAAACAGAGCAATTTAACGCAGAGCTGAACCAAGTGAAAAATGACCAAAATAAGCTTCATGCAAGGATTGCTAGATTTGAAAAACTGATGTGGCATGAGCTGGAGGAAATCCAAAGTGAATACAGATCAGGTAAGATTTTTGGTGGGTTTCTTTAAGGAAATGCATAAAGAAACCTATTAAGTCCTCGTCTTACTCTCCAATCAGGTGTACTTACCAAATTACACAAGAAATTTCGTATTTCTGTGTGCTATTCATAACCCCCTCATAGCTCAGTGAAGGATGTTTCTGTTGGTAATGTCAAAATCAAGCCATTGCATATTGTTCTGACAATAACTGAAATCCACAATAACGAAACACAAATCTGCTACCTATTTCTGGTCCTTTCCCCCCCAAGTCACACTTATTATTGGCTATAAGGTGCGTTTTAGACGTCACATTTACTATGAGACAAAGCAAGTAGCAAGTTACCTTATTTGTGGGTGGATCATTATTTCCAGTAACAATCTCATGATGGCTGTGAGCAGATTGGCCACTGGGCAGTTGTAGTTGTAGCAGCAGCAGCCTTAGCAGCCTTGGTTGCCCACAAAAATGCATCCCTGTGAATAACCAGGAAGGGTTACAAGAGTTCTCCTGTAATTACGAGCCTGCTTGTTTGGGGAACAACTTCAAGAACTAAATCTTATCAGATGAACTCACCTCTGGTTAATGGAGGAAAACCAACAAGCCCACAGCAAATTCTCTGGGTTCCATCCTAGTAAGATGCCGTGTTTGCATACTCAGGCACATGATGCCTGTGACCCAGTGAGGGGCCAATAATAAATAAGACCCAGGGCATTGGTATTGGGTTGAACTAGGCCACAACTTTATTGATTACAGATGTAAGTAGGTTTTGGCCAAGGCATTCGGTATGTATCCAGAATCAAGCAGCCCAACTCCTGGTTGGTAAGTATGGTGGGATTCAAATCTGACTGACATGCATCAGGTGATACAACCCTGCCATGGTGGCCAGGGCTCTCCTATTCAAAGAACAGCTCCTGACACCCCACAAAAAGCCTTCTCTCAAAGTTTGGGGTTTTCCAGAGTGTGGTATCACATAACACAGCGGTAGCTGGCATGCTGCCTTCCAGATGCTTTGGACTCCACCCCGCCTCCCAATAATTCCTGGCTATTGGCTATGCTGGCCTGGGCTGATGGGAGTTCAAAGAATTGTAGAGTTGGGAGGGAGGGTCATCTAGTCTAACCCCCTGAAATGCAGGAATCTCAACTGAAGCATCTATGACAGATGGCCATCCAACTGCTGCTTTTAAAACTCCAATGAAGGAGAGTCTAGAACCTCCCAAGGGACTCTGAAACATCTGAGGTGGGGAACCACATTGGCTACTCCTTCCCCTAAATTTGCAATTTTGCTCATAGCACCTAAGAAAAATTAAGTAGGGTGATATCCTCCAGCAAAGAGATTGAAAGTAATTATTATTGCACTTTCATGGGAAGAGAAGAAACTGATTTAATTCAGCAAACATTAGCACAGGTAGTATGTGAGTAAAGGGTTGTTCAGTAGCTTTTATAAAAAGAAAAAAGTGTTATTAAAACGAGTTTTTGTCACCCTAACCATGCCTGCCATTTACCAGGATTTCAGTCAATCCGTGACTCGCTCAATGCACTTAAACAAATACAGACAGCAAAGCTTAAACTTGAAGAAGAAAAGTTCAAGCAAGACATGAAAAAGATACGGCGGAAGATAACTGAAATTCAAGAAGACTGATCCCACTTCTTAAAACATTTGCATTTAGTCCATCTTGGGAAAGTGTGTAAGAGATTGCAAAAAATAAGCTCAAGAATTCTACTATATCAAGCTTGTTTTCTTATGTCTCCCTAGGAGATTAGTATTGTATATTAATGTTGCAATGTCTATAATAGATTTAAGTCAAATCAATCTGAATCATATTCCTACATTAGAATTTATATTTTGGGGAAAAATAAAATATAAGGGCTGACAGTAATTGTTGTATAAGCAATTGCTTGGTCTACTTTGGTAATTGATTATTAACCAGTAATTGTTACATTCTGAAATTCTCAAAGCCATAAAAGCCTGTTTTCTAGCCTCAGACAGAAATTACAAACAGGCCTACTAAATCTTTGCAGTGTATTTTTTAAAATCAGGTACAGGTGCTATTCATATAAACAGACACCTACATATAATTTGCCCCTCAAACCCACCTAATTTTATGAAGATGCCGTAAGTTCATGCCTTCAGTAACCAGTCTTGAAAATTCAAATTATTATTCTTACCTACGTAGTGTTTTACCTACAGATTTGCTTTTTTCTTGCTGTTTCTATTTTGGCACAGAGAATTAGGATAGGAAAAAGGCAGAAAGTGATATCTAAGTGATATCCAGGTATGTGACTAAGGATGACTACTTGTATAAGGGAATGGCTCATTCTTGCCCTTCCCTCACACCCCTAAAATCTACTTCGGAGGGTTGGGGGATCCGTGGAGTAGATGGGGGTGTAGGTTGGGAGGAGAGAAAGGGAAAGTCCTCTTGTATCCATTGGCATAATGCTGGACCTCTCTCAAAGGTAGCTTGGCATAAAGGATGAAAAGCATTCTGAAAGGTTGCAAAACTGGAATGAAGAAGGCTGTGCAACTCATTATTGTTCCATGACCAACTTTCTATACTTTCTCTCGCATTAAGAGATCGCAAATACAATTCATCACCATTTTCTTAACCTCGAAAGATTGCTGTTCAGTAATTTTGCAATGGGTAACAACCTGGAAGTGCACCAGTTTTGTTTCCAAAAAAGTAAACTGCTTATTTCCTGGGCCATTCAAAAGGCTTGGGAAATGAATGTCCCTTTCCCCACTAATTTCCAAAGAACTATGCTGGCCCTTTTATTTCCTTCTCTTCATACAGGACAGCAGTGGTAGCCAAGAGTGTCGAGGTGCCCCCTTTTTCCTCTCTCCTCAATGTCATCATGTGCTCCACGGTGCCTGAGGACTGACAGATTGGTGGCTCCTGGGAGGACTAAATTCCAAGCACCACTGCTCTGCAGCATCTGAGCTACAGTTCTGCTTCAAGGAAAATATAGTGCCAAGCAGATACAAAACATGACTGCACTGTAGATAGCTCTTCCGTATCAGTCACTGTCTTCATTTAAAGCCGTGAGGGAATTAGTTACATTCTTCTTCCTCAGTCTCGCAATGTGCAGTTTAGGAATTATAATTACTTCTCTTGAAACATCCAGCAATGGAAAGTCCTGTGTGCAGCAGTTGGCTTACAGACTCGATCTTACTGACATTTCAGAAAGCTAGTCTTCTTGCACTGGAGGGAAAATGGGGCACTTACTCAGGGAGTTACTTCTGAAATAGTGGCATTTTACCTTCCCATCTATGAGTGATAGAAATGAATAGAGGCAGGGGCGGGGGGAGGAAACTTTGACTACCTTTAACCTTGCTACCTTCAACAATGTTGGCAACTGTTTAAGGGAAGATGTTAGCAACATACCTTACAGTCCGAAGATAAAAGCCACTTTCTCTGTTCTCCTGCTACTTGTTCTTTAATTTTTACAGGATGCAGAATGGTAGGCTCCAGGCATAACAACACTCTGTATGTCTTTCTAATACTTAAATGGCTTTCACAACTGGCATTTATAAAACCTGGCAATGTAGATAATGAGTTTCTGAAATAATAAAAAAATACAGCTCTCCCAAGGCATTAAACACTCTTTCAGGCACTGAGAAATCCCAAGTGTTTAGATTTACTGCAATTATCATCACATCGTAATGGCGTATAAACCAACACATAAAAAGATTTCAGTAAAATAATAAGCAAAAACATTGGTATTAATTATAAAAGCCCACAATCAGTACAGGCCTAAACCATGTAGAATCTGATGCATCTGAGTCAAAAATGGAATTCTCCAGAATATTTGAAACAAAGGCTTAATTCTAATATATATATATATACACACACCACACACACACACACAACACAATCTGAGATTGCAACATGAAGTGGTAGACTGGCATGGAGGGAGAAATTTCTTAAGCTTTCCCCTGTGCACCATCATTCTGCTGAAAATACATACACACAGCTTCCAGCTACTGTCTAGTCTTGCTTGAACAAAGCGCAGGTACCTGCATTTTTTTTTCTCTACAGAGGATAGAAGCCGCTGTAGGAAGAATTTCAGTAGAGAAACAAGATGCTGAAAAGCCCCTCTCCCCAGCCCCATGTAAGTCCACTTCCAATTATAGCTTCAAGACATTGACTTCGTGCTTTAAAGAAACCTGACATTTGTAAAAAAAAAAAAAAAGCCATCTTAAAATAGAATCACAGAATGAACATAACATCTTTTTTCATTCTAAACCCCCCCCCCCCAAATAAATTCGGAGCAGACTTGTCCCTGGTGCCCCAGAAGTCTCTACTATAGTAGTTTCACACCATTCATAAAAACATTTTATACAAATAACAATTTCTTACAAAAAAGATTATTATGCAGGAAGTTAAGGAAGAAAACTGAAGTTTTCCTTGTGGCAATTGATTTCTGTCCCAGAAATCAAAACCAAGCAACATATGCTAGGACATGGATATTTGCAGATTGTTCCAGTACTTGATCACATTCTGAAAGATATCCTTGACGCAGAAGTTCAGTGCCAACAGAAGAATAAATGCATTATTTTAAATTTCATGTGAAAATTGCTAACAATGGAACAAAGTTATGTCTTATTGCAATCATCAAATGGCCCTGAACTGTAGAAGCAGCATTGCAAAATCCAAAACAAACATTTTGCATGTGTTTCAACACATTATACACATTCAATCATCAATACCACCAAACTAATATTATTTCCTATGCCTGAGAAGGTGCGCTAAGGTTCACCTCTAAATAGTAAAAAAGAGATACTGATACATATGCAAATTGGCAAAAGCTTTGGTGCAATATAGTATGGGGTTTGGTAATTTCTCAGCTCATATTTGCTTAATTCATGGAAATATTTATCAGGCTCTTCATCAGATGGAAACAATGTTTTACTCTGTGCTTCCCAAGTCCATAGCATCTGCTGGAATCTTTCATGCAATAGGTAGATTCAGTTGAGCACAAAACAAACTTCCACTGATTTTCAACTGGTTTAATGACAGACTCCTTTTAAAATATGTTGGAAAATTAATCCTAATTGTTTAACAAACAGGAACCTTGACTTTTAAAGAACAATTGCTAAGTGGATGTTATTGCCATGGGCTTCCATCTGTCAATCTTCCAGTGAAAATGACACTAGGATGTTGCTGCGGCTGAGAGTTTCTTGTCTAGCTCCAAAGCTCGAACATCTCCATTAGCTCTGGCATTTGCTACAAGAGTCTGCAGGAGAAATGAAGGAAATAATAATATTGATGCTGAAATATATCTTGGTTGGAGAGGAATTAAAGTTAAAGTTATTGTAGCCAATGCTAATCCAACTCAGAGTAAGTGTATTAAAATTAAGGAACCTAATTTAGTTATGTTAATTAATTTCAATGACCAAGAAGGACTAGCGTTCCATAGAAGTTGTCATGGGCCAGGAGTCAGCTTTGCCTGCTGAACAGCAGCCCGAAGGGGGAGAAGGCAGTGACTCCACCTGCAGCTGATCAGCCTTCAGGGACACAGAGGGAAAGGTGCTGATCAGAACCAGCTGGCTTCAGCCTTTGTAAGCAGAGCTTCCACCAGCAGTTAGATGCTGGAAACAGCACTTGTAGTTCCTGGCCCTACCTTGCTGCTTCCTGCTCCTCTTGACCCTTGACCATCTGATTCCCTGACCCCTGGACCGTCTAAGCAAGTGGATGCTGTTTCCCTGACCCTAGGACTGGACCTGACTTTGGATGCTGACTCTTTCTCTAGGCAAGTACTCCTCAGAGACTCTTCTGGTGGGCTGGTCTCCCACTCCACATTGTTGCTCACCAACAAGACTACAACATAGGTCATAAGCAAAGGAGGTCATGTGGCTGATTCCAGGCTACAAAGGCCTAATATGTATATTCTACCTCTGAGCTATGTTCCTATAGTAATTTTTCTACTGACCAGAGGGAGATGAACACACTCCCTCTGATAAAGCATCAGTACACCTGACATTTTGTTCCTGACAAAAGCGTACTTGGGATGCAGCAAGGCAGGCAGCCCATGAGTCCTCCTGCTCTCTAGTACTTAGGAGAACCATGTGGCCTTATCTAATTCCTAAGATAAAGAATTCAAAAGATAAGCGCTACTCACATCTATTAATTCATAATCATCTTTGGCATACAAGTGCCTTAAGAGATACCACCGGGCAACTGATGTGACAGTTTCTGGATACCCAGGTTGATACACCACTCTTTCTAGCATGCGGCGAGTTTCCCTACAAAGGAAACAGAAAACGTTGCAAAATGCGATGAGAAAACTAGAAAACAAGAGTGACTCTACAGCATTGTAAGGGCTCAGGTTTCAACCTTGCTTTCAAAAAGCAAAATTTATATCTGTACAGCAAGTTCTTATATAAATCTGGGGCACTTGCAACAAAAGAGAAGGTAGCAAACCTACTGCTGGAGCAAAAAGAAAATAGTGGACCACTCCATTAGAACAACCTGTTACATGTCACTAATCTCCTACTGCATGGACTCAATGGAACATATCATCACTATGTCAGGCTCCTTTGTTGTGATTCAACAAATAATTTGCATGCAAGAACTGGATCCTGCTGATGGGCTGGAACCTTAAGATGACTTCATTAGGGACAAGCCTATTAGCACAAGGACTTCTACCTGCACAATGGGACTTCCTCTCCTCTCCCTGTGTTCTCCAATCTGCTCCCGAGGGCTGCAGAAACCTCCAGAACAGATTTGGGGGAGATATGTAGGAAGAGAACATCCTGTGGTGCAGTTGGAAGTCCTTGTGCAAGAAAATTACTTTATTGGATACAAACCTTCATTTCACAACCCTCTGAGAGGAAACTTTGACCGCAGGCGGGCGGAGGAGCCCAGCTGACCAGTGGCTACAGTGAGCCCCTTTGAAATCTGCTTAGTGGTATGGTTTGAATTCAAACCACACCTGCAAAGGGACACAGTGCAATTGTCAGTGATCCCCACTTACAAAGGAACAATCAGGAACTTTAATGTCCTGATTGTTCCTTTGTAGCCATGTTCCTTTGAAAGCAGCCTCATGAGATAATCAGACCCATGGGCAAGAGCTTTGCCACCCCCTAGAACAGCTCCATGGGGGGGGGGCAGCTAGATACACTTGCTCCAGGCCTCAGAGGGTTAAGCCAGCCAAGAGGCCCTGCCAGGGGCTTGCTGGACTTACGCTGTCATGCAGAGAACAAGACTGGGCGTCAGATAAGCTCTGCAAGGACTTTCCTGGAGTAAAATAACTGAATGTGCATCTAGAAATGTTGTTTGCTCTCCCTCTAGTAGCTCCTGCTCTTGAGGAAGCAAGTCAGTGGAAACTTCACAAAAATCTACAATTGCAAGCCTCATTTTCATATTATGAACAGAGAGCTTCTCTGGATCTTTACCACCATGGGTGTTTTTTTAAAATCTTCCACCCGCCTATTTTGTATCTTATTGCAGTGGAAAACTTGTGGTTTCCCTCTACACTTTAGCCTCCTTATAAAGAACAGGATTTTAATAAGGTTTTGCTTTATAAAATTTACCATCTGGACATTTTCTGAATTAGAACATATGGGCATGTTACATTAGGTATATTTTAATTATAGCCAAAATGCTGACAAAATGCATAGACAGTTAACACATAACATACAGATCAATGCACACCTTGACCCCATTTTGCGGTTGTACTGCAGAAGCGCCTGCAACAGAACACCCAACGGACAGAAGGAAAGCTTCAAAGCTTCTGTTGTGGCTTCCTGAACCAGAGATGGCCAGTGATCATTTGAAATATTACCCTTTAAACAAAAACAAATTTAAAAACAATGTTTTATATCATTGTGTCATAATGGTCAGTGGTTTTAATTGTGATGTTGCATGACAGATTGCTTACCCGTGTACCACATAGATAATTATGACCTGCAGCTTTGAATTATAATGTAATAAAACGGCTTCCTAGAACTGCTGATGTAACAGAACAACCAGGACTACCAATCTATCTTCCTAGAGGTTGGTGTTTTTTTTAAAAAAAATGTATTTTCAGCTTTCAACTGATAGTTTCAAACACGATCCTGGACAAGGGGAAGTGTGACGTAATGCATAAATATCATTTTGAAAGTTTCACCTGCATCTTAATCATGATGATTATGATCTCTTATCATTCTCATCGCAGAAAAATCCCTGGACAGTGATAGATCAACTCCTAGAAAACTCACTTGCCAGCTTCAATTAAATTAATGCAACATGTTGGATGAAGTACTTTTGAATCCACAAACAGAATCAAAATGTACGGGCAAAATGGTTCATCCATACAAATTGCATAAGGGTATTTCTGCTGATCAACCTTCAGAGAAAATGTATTACGAAAATAGCAACACTTCCGCCAGCTGCTTGATTTCACTTATAATTATGAAAGGAAGGGTAAAAGCAGTATTTCATACTGTCAGATGGAATGGTAATCTATGCAGACGAGTTGAAGCCTTTTCCAAATAGTGCTTAAGCCAGAGTTACTGTTCTAGCTGTCACCAAAGTGTTGGACAAGCACATTTTGAACTTTCATTATTCCAGCTATCCAAATGTTAGGAATCCATATATAGTCCTGAAATAGCCTGTAATCTATTTTGCTGGAAGCTAGAGCACTATTTTACGCACAATTGTGAGATGAGAAGAACCATATTACGTTTTAAATTCAGTTCACGTGCAATCAGTTCATTTTATCATATCGTTATTACTACTACTTTTATTTTTTTAAAGAATCAAAGCAGCTTACGAGGATAAAATACAAACAGATAAAATCAATTTAAACCCAGAAGTTTTAAAGCAATGTGCAATATAAAATTCCTGAGCAACACAATAAGGACAAAGATGAACACTACAGCAGAGACTAACCTAACTACTATGTAATTAAAAATGTCTTAAGCCTGCCACCTAAAACTGGACTATGACAGTTTCAGGAGTGTTTCCCTAGAAAAACATTCCAGAAACCAGGGGGGAGGGGACACTGAAAAAGGCCATTATTGTGTGGCCATCCTTTGCAACTTTCTCAGGTGAGGCACATGGATTTGGGCCTCTGATGAAGACAGGAAGGTCCAGGCTGGTTCATATGGGGAGAAGAGGCCCTTGAGGTATTGAGGTCCTCAGCTGCTTCATGCAAAACCAGCACTTTGAAATGAACCTGTAAACTAATTGGTAGCCAATGCAGCCAGGCCAGAATTGGTGTGATATGCTCAGACCTTCTGGTCCTGGTGCAGAGCTGGCTGCTGAATTCTGCACTTGTTTCTATAGTTTCCAAACTGGTTTCAAAGGCAGCCCCACATATACAACATATTTATTAACTTGGCTCTCTTACCATGCAGATTTCCAGGGCAAGCTTAGCAAGCCTTAGTAGACTAGAGAGCTTTCCACTCCAGTGGCCCTGCTGAGATGCCAGTTGCAGACTTTTCCGGTAACACATCTCTGCTGCAACCATCATTCCCTGTGACTGGTACACTTGAGCCAACCACTGAAAGCAGAGGAGCAAAGTTCAAATTTCATATTTTTCTACTACTACTGCCTATCAAATTCCTTGTCTTATCATTCTATTAAATATTCTTTTAAAAACAAAACTCTCAAATGGTGAAGATTACTTTTGAGTAAAAATACAAGCATCTGCAGAAGAGACATACCATTTCTTCAAACTATAATCTGCAATTCTATATAGAGCTTTCCTGGCTGACTTATTAGATTTGGGTAAAATGGATCTGAGAGCTGGAAAAGGTAAATGAATTTGCACATAGTTTGAATTTGCAACCTAATTTGGGACTGAAAGGAGGGGGGAACTAAAGATGACAGACAGCTTCTTGCTTTAAGTGCCACAGATCATAGCATAAAAGAGGATTATTAACCTGCTGCATATGAGACATACCCACCAGACAAGAGGGTTTCTGCGAGTATAATAAGTTCTGACTTAGCATGTGTAACATCTGCTAGCCACAAGGAGCCTGTGCTGATCCTAGTACTAGCCAAAACGGATTAGCAAAATCAGGTAGCTGCTACCAGGCAAGCAGATGACTCCCACACAATTGACTCTGGTGCTCTCTATTGTTTTTTTGTGGGCACTCACACAGCCATCGTTAAACTGGGATATACTGGCACTCCAGCTATCCTAACTCAGCACACACATTTGGGAAACGGCTCGAGAGGAGCTGATCATGGTGCTGAACAGCTAAATCCTCCCCCTGAAAAGTTTTCGCAAGTCTGCTCAGCACATCCAACTCACAGTCTGATGACAGAACCATAGAATTTAACTCTTGCCACAATAAGGTTTCACCAAATCCATCTGCATTTTCATTTTTCATTATAATCTGCATTTCCCACACAACACTTAGGTCTAAGTCACTATAATTGCATTTTTGCCTCTGCTCCATTCATTCAGACATGTAAGTAATTATTTAGGGCTGGTGTGTGCAATCTTTGGTCTTCCAGTCGTTGCAAACTGCAGCTTCTACCAGCCACAGATGCCAAGTTCAGCAGCATTTGGAGGGCCAAAGGTTCCTCATGCGTGATTTAAGGGCTGGTCACTCACCAACTGCTCTACCTGGCTGAGTTCCTTTAATCTCTTCACAATTCCCCTTGTGCTCCTACACTTTACATACCCCTGCTGAGCTTTGTCTGTTCAAGGGGTTGGAGCAGTCCACACTGCAATGACTTGTTGCAAGTTCCACTTGTTCAGTATTAATGTGGTTCACGCACAGAGTACTGAAATTCCTTCCCCCCCCAGTCTAATCAATAATAGTCCAACTGTTAGAATGACTTTTTTTAAAAAAGAACGATGCTGGCGAGGAACTGTAGAAGCTGAAACTTATTTTATGTCAGAGCAAACAGAGAGAGAACCAGAAAGAGAGAGTGCACAGATATGTTGGGTGCACTAGATGTGCCTATATTGATAAAATCAAAATTGTTAAGCAAAGTTCTGTTACGTAACATGACTGCCAAGCAAGATTAAGCTGGGTTAATGGTGGTTGCCCCTATGTAGCTCTTTCCCAAGCAAGCTATTCTCCTTTTATGACTTGGTGATTGGCCCACATTAGTAGTGGTAATATTGGAGGAATTTCAAAAGGAGGAAAGGGGAAGTATGTGAAGGGGGGGGGGGGTCGGAACAGAATAATTCTTAGTCATAAATGACTTCCCTGTGCAGATCTGTGATCTAAAGCTTTTGTTGTCAAGAAAGAGTGAAACAACATCTCAGTGCTTAACTACCTTTTGTTCTTTTAGTTCTTGGCTCTGACATTAAAACATCTTTGCTTGCAACAATAAAATGCAAAAAGCCATCTACTCTGGGCAATGTATCAAGTGCATTTATCTGCACAAAAATGGCATCAAAGAGAAAATCTCAAGGCTTTAATTCTAAACGACTAGCTGAAGAAGCTTCCAACGGCCAATGTGCTGATACAAAATTAATTTGCAGTATCTGTTCTTCTACAGGCTGTCATGTCAACTTCTATTGATTTAAGTAGTGTGATGTCAAAGGTGCCACGACGGCTAAACAGCTCAGTTGTAAGGCTTGCTTCAGTTGCAAAAAAAACATGTCACAATCGGATGTACCTTTGTCTCTCTCATGATTGGACTTAAACAACCCCCGATTACGGATGCACCTTCATCTGCCTTGCAATCCCCTTTGCAACCTGACTTGAGCTAGCCCCACTGGTGACCACTGCCAGTACACAAGATCTGTCTACTACAGGCTTGGCTCCCCCCCCCCCTATTTTTAAAGGCTTTCATTTAACAAATGGTAGCTCCAGATGCTTCTTCCAATGGATGTCATAGTCAAGAGTGAAGAAAAGGTGAAAGACAAAATAAGTAAAACAAGAAATGATCTTTTTTTTAAGACCAGGAGCTATGGTAAGAAAAGGACAAAATGCTGAGTTAAAGCTAAGTGCTGAGTAGTATATAGAATGAAGAAAGAAACAAGAATTGGTGGTAGGAATTGCTGCTGTGAAAAGCCTTGAAGCAGAGGTGAGGCAGGGACAGAACTGGGGGAAAGACAATCAAATCTGTGTCATGTGACCCTAGCTGGCCTCTTCTGGATGACTCCAGCATGGCAGCCAATAAGCATCACTGATTATCCAGCACTACAAAAGGGAAAACATTTTGGAATCATGGATCAGAGAACTCAACATTTCAATATACTGGAATATAAACATGGATCAGAAGCACTAAGAAGCCAGAAGGAAAACCAAAAATCGCCAGAGGAGCATTCACAAACGTGTTTCCCTGTGGAAACAACTCTCCTCATTCAGAAACGCCCAAGCTATTATAAGCCAATACCAATGCCCTTCCTCTCCCTGTTTTATTTCTGCTCATAATAGTGCAGCTTCAGTCTTGTACCAATCTTCCTTCTCACATCGCTTCCCAGCTTGCTAAGTTAAGAGCTGGGAGAGGCGAGAGGAAACAGCAGCTCAAAGAGTCTAAGTTCCTGAATCTCTGCAATGGGAGCTTTTCTGAGTATGCTCAGAACATGCATTAATGATGTGAACTCAGGGAACTGGTTTAAAAAACGTTTCTTCTATAAAACGAAGCAGGAGGAATACAAAACTACACCTCATTGTTCCCATTAACTGCATGGAAAGAGCCCTCGCCCATCTTTTCTCAAGCTCATTGAGTCTGCCTTCCTCCTGGCTTCACCTCACCATCTGGTAAGCACAGGAAAGTGTAGAGAAGGGCACATGAGAGGCTGGTGATGGTGGCAGAACAGCTCCCATGGGCTGAGACTTTCCAAGTTTTGTGTGATTCAAAAAAAGCTCGAGCTGATTTTGTCTGCTTTCCAGACAGATTTCAATGGAAGTTACTTCTAGGTTGTGTTTAGGTGCAGCTCTCAAGTGCAGCGTTTCTCAACTTTCATACTACTAGCTGCTGTTATACCACATTGTGATCATACGATAAAGAGACCCAAAACCGCAGGGTAAAAAAGCACACCCAAACTTACATGCCAAGCTGTAACTGAAGTAGAGTTGGACATCACAGCCTTCCGGAGCTCTTCCAAGATTGCATCAGGAAGCTCTTTGTGAGACTGCCAGAGTGGTTTGCACTGAACTTGCCTTAAAAGCAAGTATAAAGTTGGCTGCTCAGGGAACATTTTCAATCCCTAGAGACAAACAACATTTTGAGTTGAACACAGAAAATCATTCGAAGCAGTTTCAAAGGAAAGTAGTGCCTTCATGTGAACAGTGTAACTTGGAGTGACTCAGAGGAACTACGGCATGCTCATCTGTCAATCCGTAAGCAAAAGGGGTGGGGGGAATAGTGTTGCTTCTCTAACAACAGGAAAGAAGCAAGAGGAGAAGGCTCAAAAGATACAGTTCTTTTTCAACAAGCCAGTCAATACTTTCCCCACTGAAACCAAAATCACCATGACATTTAATAATTCCCAGTACTTTTTGGCAAAAGAACTGTGCTGCCAAACAAACCCAGACACAACCATTACACAGATGAGATGTGACTCCAAACATATTCTCCCAGAAGGCAATAACATTTGTGTCTGGTCAACTCCTGGAATAAATCCCCCTAAAGAAGACAACTGAAATGTGTCAGAAATCACTCACTAAATCAGAGCTTTCCAAACTTTTCAAGTTGGTGACACACTTTTTGGACACACATCATTTCGTGACATAGTAATTCAGTTTTACTAGCAAACCAGAGGTTAAACTACCCACTTTCCAGCCCCAGGAAGTGTGCGAGGAGTGCTTGTGTGACACACCTACACACTACAACTGATACACTAACATGTCGCAACACACAGTTTGGAAAGCTCATTGCACCTTTGTGACCTTGTCTCTTAAAATTTTTCTCAGCTATTAGGCAATATTGGCTAGGGACAATGGTCAGCACATCATTTATTTCTTTTACTGTGGTAGAGATGGAAAACTGGCAAAGGCTTGCCCATTTCAAGCTAATACATTTATTAGCAATTCTGAAGTGAAACTTGTCTGTTTAAGGAAAACTAAAGTCACTCTCACACCTGTAATAACTACAGCCATGCATCCAGCTGTTCTTTTGATACAGTTTTACTCTCATGCATTCTTAAATCTGTCTGTGCTTGGCTACTCAGAGCTTAAATGCATGACCTTTCAAACACCCTTTCACACACATGAATTTGAAGAGGATCCCTAACTTGAGAGAGAGAAAGAGAGAGAAGACCTGAACTACAGGACAAACCTGTATCAATACAGGACATAGCATTTAACATTGAAATACGGGACAGTCCTGTATTATACAGGACAAGCGGCAACCCTAACTGCTGATAACTGTGCTAGTACTAATGCATACCTTTGTACAGAGCGCTTCAGCTTCCGAAGTTCTACCTGTCTCATTTAAGCTAGTAACAGCTTGGAAAAGAGACCATTCTTCAAGAGCTTGGGCATAAGAAGTTGGAAGATCCTTATCTTTGACTAGAAAACATGTAAAGGTCATTATTTGTCAAAGCCCAATCTGCACCTACATAAAGTGGTATTCATTATTACATTTTTTTATAAATCAACAAACATCAACAACATTGATAAAAGTGGTACTCTCATTCACTAATCATTTCAAATGAGAAGAAAAATTTCTAAAGGTTTCCTCTCGTAAGTAACTATTTGTAACAAGGCAAGGCCTTACTTTTAGCTGAGATTGTAGCTACCATCGTTTTTTCCAAATCTGTCCTCTTGGGTTGTGTATTATGCAGGCAAACAATGGTGTTTTCAGCATGACAAGCAGCCAGGAGCACAGCCCAAGAAGCAGGGTTATCTGAAATAAATATGAGAGAACTGTCATTTTCAAGGCACACTAAGCAGTTATACAAGAGAGTGTACTTAGTGATGCAAAACCAAAGAAAATGAATAAATCCCCAGAAGTTTGCATGCCCAAGATACTAAAAAAACTGACATTCAGTTTTAATTCTATAAATGTTTAATTCTGTAATTATTTCTATGGTTTTAAATAATTCTGTTTTTTATCTGTAAGCTGCCTTGGAAAAAAGTGGAGTAGTAATAGTAGTAGTAGTAATCATCATTATCATGTTAACTGCTCATTTTGGAAACAGATAAAATTGGGAGTTCATTATGAAAATGTTTATTGCCTTTGCCCATTAAGAGTGGTGGGCTAACTGTAACTTCACTTTCTATGAATCAATGTTTAGAGCCAAGATTTTTTAGTGTCCCAGAAAAACTAACTTATTACATTACTCAGCTACAGCCCTGAATCTGGTTTAAAATTAAGGATTTAGAAGTAAAAGTTACCTGGAGAAAGATGGACTGCCTTTTGGATATTCTTCAATGGATTGTTCTTTTTACTTTCAGCTGTGTGGCATCCTAACGCCAACTGATTAACTGCAGTGTTCAGCAAGGCTCTCTAAATAAGGGTGCATGCACAGCAAAAGAGAACTTTAAATTTATTCCTTGTCTAATGAAAAGCATCACTCTAAATTTTCAATGTAGAAAAATATGTTGATAAGGGAAGATATTAACCTTTCCGTGGTTTAAATCGTGAATATGAGCAATAGTTCCTGCAGCAGCCCCACCCTGCAAGATAAAATATTGATCTGATTATGGTATGACAGAGTATTAGAAGTCTGAGGCATCAATTAAGTCAGATAATTCTTCTGCCCTTTGGATGTACGCATGTGGAAATGTCAAATAAGTTTGTATGTTTAAATACTCTGACTTCTTAAAATGATTGGGAGGGGGGAGAATCAAGCTATAAGTTGCTCCCTTAGCCCTCTCCTTTTTTCTACATATTTGCTGGCAATGTCCCATCCCATGGAGGGAACAAGCAGAGGCAGAAGCACTCTCCACCCTATTTGCGTTGGAAGGAAAGCCCTTCTCCTGCTGCAAACAACAGGCATGGGGCAATTCCTTTTGGGAATGAGGCAGGAGCAAGGGGTTAAAAAGCCCACCACAACCATGACATGGTCCCAATTTAGCTTCCCCTCCACACCAACTACTTGTAGAAGAAAAACCAGCTATGCAAAGGCAAGCTATGCGACAAACATCGTATCCAGCTTGGCTCTGAGACAGGGAACTCCATGTGCTGAACGATTCTGCAGTAGCAGCAACCGTTCATCCTTACATCTTACCCTTCTGAGAAGAGGAATAAAGGGTGAAGGGAATTCTGCACAGGTTGGTAAATGCAACCTGACGGCACAACTTATTTGTAAAACAGTGGAACGTGTAACATTAAATGCCAATTTGGCAAGCAGATAATCTCGAAGGGCAATGGTCTAAACAATTAACAGTCATGCACACAGTTCTTAGTGCCAAGTTCTTATTTATTTAATGATAGTTCAGCATATAAATAAATGCCTTGATTCTATTTCAACCTATGCATATTCACCTTTGCATTTTGTGGTGTATACCGAGGTACCAGTTGGGACAGGAGAGACCACAGGGCAGGATTATCTGGGTTGCTAGAGAAAAGAGCACAGCAGTTTTAAATTGCCATCTTATGCACTAGCAGAACCAATCCACATGGACTGAAGTTATACAACTTGCTCTCTAACTGATTGCTTCTAAGTCAGCAACTTCTAACTTACAAGGCAGAAAAGGAAGCCCTCATTTATAAAAGGCTAGTAGTTTAAGAATTGGGGGGACGGGACCATAATCAAGTGCAGGGATTAGTCTAAGATCAAGGTACATAAAAATTAGGTTATTAAGTTTTAAATCTCAAAATTATACTGACAGGTCAAGGTTTCAAATAAGGGAGCAAAAGTTACTCAAGATCAAAAAACATTTCTCTTATCAGTTGCAATTAGTGATGGATCTGATCAAGTGAGTTGGGATTTATTTTTAGCCAGAACAGAAAGTAACTTTTTTTCTCTTGCCATTTTGAAATTCGGACACTTCTGTACTCCTGATAACAGAACTGGAGTGCAATAGAGCTCACTGCAAATATTTATTAGTTTTTGGGTTTAGATAATAATGCATTGGAGGTGAACTAAGCTATGAGTCTCACAGTTGTGAATTTGTTATTACTAGTTGATATCTGATTAGATACCGTGCTGAGATTTTATACACACAAGATGATTGTTCCTAAATTAAATATTATCAAAAGGAGCAGCATGAAATGTTACAATTTCACTGCTACTATTTTTAGCATAAAATATTTAACAGGAATATGGGGGAAGCAATCAACTGAGTATGAAGATTAGGTAGTTGCAACACACTCCAGCTTTATCAGATGAAAAGCTAATAAATAATAATTAGATAACCCTCAGTTATTGAAGCAAGAGAAAAATGGTTCTTTAGAGAGGACAAGAAGGGCCGACATAGGAGTTTTGAAAAATCTGTTTCCAAGCAGGTTCATTTGTTTCAATTGCACCTAGTGCTTCTGAAATTTAATCAGTTATCCACATTAAGTTGGGAAATTTCACTTCACAGAATTTGGCTACTTAATGGCTTGATAAGAACTCTCTGCACCACCATGAAATGAAATAGAGAACACACCAGAAGAAAAAGTTTGACTTTGAATAAAAAATGAACATACCCCAGTGTAAAAGTTCAAATCTCTACTCAGCTCAACGGAAGTATGCAACTCATAGGGCAGTCTTGGCAAGCTTCTTTCCAGCCTAGCCTATCTTGCAGGGTGGTTTTATGTCAAAAGAGCACTCCTTGGAGGAACAGTGGGATACAAATGCAACACAATTCATTTTGGAAAGTACGGATTACATACCTGTGAACAGCTTTTGAAACTTGTCTCTGAACGGCCAGATTTCTGCCTTGTAATGCATAGACAGCTGATGTAAGAAGGCACCTCTCATAAACATCATCCTTTCTTTCTGCTAGCTTTAATAATTCTTTCAGAGCTGCCGTTGCAAGTGTAGCATCCTGCCTTATCAGCCCTAAAGTGCACAGAGCTTGCAGACTTGCTATATTAGGTTCCTGTAATATAGAGCTGTAAATACAACACAGATAAATGGTTACTCACTGCACTATTACCATGAAGTAAAACATGAAGGATCTGTTGTTCACATGGGCTAGAGTTCACTTGGAGTAGAATGCAATGTTGTGCTGTATGTGTTCCGTACGTAGACGATTCCCAGGTTTAGATCCTACCATCACCAATTGCTTCTTTTAACTGGATAAGTCAAGAATGCAGGCCTCTACCTAAACACATAGGTCTGGGATAGATGAATCAATGGTTTGACTTTGTTTAAGTCAGCCTGATATGTCCATCCTCAGATCAAGATAGCTGAATTTCTCCTACTAACAAGTAACTACATCTTTTTAGTGCACTCATACAGAATCTTGCAGATATACAAGATTCACATTACTGGCAATGCCAAGTTTAATTTTAATGACACTACTCTCCTGGCCTGCTGCTAAATCTACAACCCATAACCTATTGAGTTGTGAATTATATTTTCCCCTAAAAACCTTTTCACATACAACCTCCTTGAGATCATCTGGGGCAGTGTAATGCTGCCAGCTATGGTGACTGTTCTGCCTCCATAGTTGGAGGCAGTATCCTTTGTAGCAAATGTTTTGGTTGCAAATGAAAAATCAATGCAAAGACCAGCTGTATTATACTTTTAACAACATCTCCTGTTGGCAACTGGGGGGAAAAATGACCTAAAAATCATGACTCATCAAAACTGGAAAGAAAATTGATATGAAGAAAAACAGTGAAACAACCTTGACCGTTGGCTGTTCTCCCCTATTTCCAGGCAAGACTGCTGTTCTTTTTCTTCTTTTTAACAGGAGATGGAAACTACATTCATTTTCATTTATTACAGCCAGTTTACTGAAGCAATATAAAACTTAGCTTCTGGAGCCACAAGTCTACATTTTACAGCACTGCTTTGCCCTTCCTGATAAAACGATGCATGTTTACCATTACTCTCTAAGATAAATGACTAATATTGTGTAGGATGCTCTTAGTGATTCAACAGATGGCTAAAACAAGAATGGTGTTGTAGTGGTGAGCATTCACATTTTCTTGTATTAGGTTACCAAGTGCTCCAGGCCTGAAGAATAGTTATCAGAATCCTTTGGTATTTCAGGAAATCTGAGGTCTAATGGCTACAGGCAAGAATTTCTGATCCATGTTAACAAAGTCTGCCCCCCCAATGTTGCATTTTGGTACTGAACCCAAATCTCTGCACCCCTTTTCTGCTTCCAGTTATCAGTTCCATCATCTGAAGGCTTCATAGTACAGTGGTACCTCGGGTTACATACACTTCAGATTACATATGCTTCAGGTTACAGACTCCGCTAACCCAGAAATAGTACCTCAGGTTAAGAACTTTGCTTCAGGATGAGAACAGAAATCTCTCGACTGTGGGAGGCCCCATTAGCTAAAATGGTGCTTCAGGTAAAGAACAGTTTCAGGTTAAGAACGGACCTCCAGAACGAATTAAGTACGTAACCAGAGGTACCACTGTAGACTGTTCAAAGACATTTTACCAAAAAAAAGAAAATTAATAGGGCAAATGAAGTTAATGCAAAACATTCCAAATAGGTGAATATAAGTGGGACCGGCAACAGAATATTGGCTCCAGTAAATCTGGAAAAGGAACATTACAAGTATTGTTCAGACCTCTGAATACTGCCCAGGAGGTGGGACGGGAAGAGGAGCAGCAGCAAGAGAGACACACACAGAGAGAAAATGACTTTTCAATTGACATCTTAACTCTCCATTCTCAGCTCCTCTCAGTGCTTGAGTCAATCAATCTTTACAAGTTCTGGCTCCTTAAGAACATAAAAAGGACCCGGCTGGATCAGACCAACGGCCCACCAAATCCAGCATCCTGTTCTCACAGTGGCCAACCAGATGCCTGTAGGAAGCCTGACAGCAGGAGTCCTTATGAGCTCCTACCCTGTGTGTAAGAGTAGAAAGTGAAGGGGTCCTTCTTATCCTGTTTGGGGATATTTTTAAACAGGACTCTCTTCAAATTCACAAAGTTATGTGTTTCTGCATACCTAGAAAGTCCTCTTAGTATGAAGAGCTGCTGTCTTGTTCTGGGGCATCCCCATCTTTCTTTCAATCAGGAGGTATTTTAGCTACTCAGTTTACTGCAGGGTCTACAACAAAATGCTGCTGTGGACCCTTTCCACCTAAAAGGGGTGCTTCTCTTTAGGGCTCTATCATGCCATTCCACCCAAGTAGGGCATTCTACTCCCTCTCAAGTTGCATTCTTTTTTTCTCAACTATTACTTTACATTTTGTAGCTAGTAAGGCACATACAGTGGGGGTTTTTTGCAGGGGTGGGAGGGGTTGTTCCTTTGTGTGTGCGTGTGTTTCTGAAAATATTTTGCAGTACAAGAAAATCACTTTAATTACTGACTTCTGTAAATGCAAGAACCTATTACATACCACTTAAATAAGAGGGTTTTTGCATCATCCACTTGATCCTGCTTGTACTCCATTATTGCAAGGGCCGTTAGGATATAGGCTTTGTCTTGCTCACATTCGGCAACAGAGAGTGCTCTCTCATAAGCTAGTAATAAAATAGGAACGACGCTTAAAAATTCAAAACAATAGCAAAAAAAGGAACCATGCTCAACTATTGCCTTGATTTCCCCTAAGACAAGCAGCACAATACATTAAAAAACATATTCTGTAATGGGCTGTTTGTATTATCACTCATTTGGTTAGAATAGGAATTTCTAAGTGCATCAAAACAGAGTTTTGTATTTTGTTTCCAGCTTATTATTCTTTCAGATAGGAGAGAGCAGAAGCCTTAAACTTGCCCTAATCTCACAGGCAGGATCCCAAGGGCAAAGTAATATCTGAAGTGGCCCAGTGAGGATGTGTACTCATATTATCCAACTTGCAATTTTGGCTCATACTCTCAAGCTTACAATCATAATTTGACCGAGGGAACATGACTGGAAATAGCAAGTTTTGCCCTATCTGAGTTGACTGCAAACAAATACAGAATACCTAGCTGAGAAAGCTGTTTAGTCAAAAACTCTTCAATGGCAGGGGTCCACCAATACATTTGCCATACTTATCTTGGCAAGTGTCACTGGCAAAATAATGACACTAGCCTTGTCCTAAGCTTGAAAGGATGGAAGGTAATGGTTATCCCTGAAGTTGTGCTGCACTTTGAAGACATTCCAAGCAGCTTGGAAATGCAGTGTGCCTAATGATACAAACACACCCAGCATATTTTTCCTAGCTCAGATTTGTGCCCTGTTGCATTTTGCAGATGTTTGGAGTGCATCAAAAGCGTGAGGATGACCCTCCATCATGAATCTTACGATGGCAGGGCTCAGGAAGAGAGCTGGGGATTATTTATTCTGCCCTGATCTCTGTAGGTGTCTCTTAAGCATACAGCAACTGCAGTGATGATATCCTGCTCCCACATTTCAGCTCCAATACTGGAAGAGAGCTGGGAACAATCTATGATGTACAGTCGTACCTCGGCTCCCAAACGCTTTGGGAGTCGAATGTTCTAGCTCCTGAACGATAAAAAACCAGAAGCGAGTGTTCTGGTTTCTGAACGTTCTTTCGGAAGCCAGATGTCTGACGCGGCTTCCACATGTTCCAATTGGCTGCAGGAGTTTCCTGCAGCCAATCAGAAGCCACGCTTTGGTTTCCAAATGTTTTGGAAGTCGAATGGACTTCTGGAACGGATTCCGTTCGATTTCCAAGGTACGACTATTGTGCTTAGGAGGTTTGCAAAAGCTTGATGTGATGCTGGAGTCAAGACTCTGCCCTGAGGTTTGGATCCTGGCAACCACAAATTCTGGGTGCTAAGATCAGCCAAAATTTATGGGCCCTCTATACTATAGCTTGGGTCAACTGAATGGACCAATCTGCAGTGCATCTCATTTGTATGAAGAGAAATGGTATCATCTGTATGCATTAGAAAGGTATTTGAGAGAAGATTATCCATAGAAAAACCCCCAAAACATTGTGATCTTAATGCAGTATAATCCAGTTAACGTTGCAAATTCTACTAATTACCCTGAAGAGATGTTATGTATGTGTAACACTTACCCTTCTGACTTTCTTGGAAATGTCCTTTCTTGAAGTAAGCCTGGGCAATTCCTAAAATATCATCAAATTCTGTGAGACGAGTCAACAAGTAAGCCTGGATGGCATCATCATAATGACCTAGAGCACTTTCAAGAAAGAAAAAGAACAAAACTCATTCATATCAATTTCAGGCCTAATTATGAGCTCACAACAAATGGTTTGGTGCAATCGAGCTCTATAAAAACCCATAAGGAGTAAATGCTACCCACTATACTGGACATGATGCAGTAGTTCATTTGTGAGCAACACTTAGTGCATTGGTCGATTCATCTCCATAAATTTTGTAGAATTGTTTCAAAATGGAATACTGCTATAAAGAGAGAGGCATGGGAGTATAATTTAAGGTGCTGATCTAAAATTGTAAGGCCATGTGTTTGAATTCTGGCTACCTTAAAAATTGCTTCTCCACTGATGGACTTTGAAAACGTATTATTTATGAGATTTAAAATGCAATCAGAATACAAGGAATCAAGGTAAAACAACAACAACACCTTTTGTCTTACTTCCTTCAAACCCTTCTTCAAAGCCCACCTTTTCCATGAAGCCTTGGGCAGAACTGCCTAGTTCCCACATCCTATTCTAACCTAGACTGCAATTAAGCCTAAGAACATGCAACTGAAACAACCGCATGTTAACCTCTCCACATCCCCTATCCTACCTCTTCTCTGTTGTTTCCCATACCAAATTTTAAACTGGGGGTGGGACCTCCCATACACACTGGTGGCACTGTATAAATCAATCACCCATGATACAAAATATATACCCATCTTGTCAAAAACTCATATCCAAACACTGACACTCAGCAATTTAAGTTCTATGTGTAGGCTGGGAGCCAAAGGAGAATGCCATTTATTCTGCCTGCATCTTGGCTATTAATGTCTGGAATCAATTATGGAATTAATATAGCAGATGAAGCAATCTTCTAATAAGAGCAATTGCTTAATGCAAATCAAACCATTTACAATGTGACAGCCCATTGCACCCCTTGAAAACAGCAGAAAATCTCAGTAATTAAAATACTGGTGGGATTCCTCATTATTTATTTACTACTTAGATCCTGCCTTTCCTCCAGGAATCTCAAGGGAAAGTACATTGTCCTCTGTTTTATCCTCACAGGAACCCTGTAAGGTAGATTGGAATGAGAGAGGACAACTGGTCCAAGGTCACTTAGTGAGTTTCATACCTCAATGGAGATCCCAGGTTTGATATATGCTAAATTATGTCTTAATGGATTATTAGTATGAAAACATATTATATCAAGTGACACAGGAATACCATATCCTAGTAGAAGCACAATGTGTGAATGCAGTAAGAGTCATATTCATTATTAAAAGGTTTTTGCCAATAAGAGTTCTTAATTTTAGGTGAAGATTAAAATAACAATTTGTCCAAAAATAAGCAGACTTACCACAGTGCTCTGCCATAATTTCTCATTGCTATGCAGTATTTCTCTTTATCTTCAGAATTTTTCAACAGCAGAACTGCCCTATAAAGTGAATGTAAAAAAAAGGTTCAAAATTCTACATACTTATTTCAATAAGATCACTTTATCCAAATCTTAAGAACTGGAGCTTGATTCTAGTAATTAAAAAAATTATTTTTAAAAAAACCCTTGGGTATGCAAGCCCCATTGAGAAGGGGGGGGGGGAATCCCATTTTATTGCATTTTTTGACAAAACCTTTATTTCAGAGGTGTATATATTTCCAAATATCTTATAATCTTCCTTGAGCACTGAAGATGAAGCAGGTTACATATTTAAATAATGTTCATTTCACACTTGCAAATAATCAATCATCTAGTGTGACAGCAACTATTCTCTGAAACTCTCTGCCGATTCATATTAGACAGATTAATATTAGGCACATTCACTGTATTGTTTTCAATGCTAAAACGTATCTGTTTAGGCAAGCCTATCCAAACATTTAACTATGACATCTAATTGTTTTTTTTAAGTGTTGATTTTGATCATTTTTAGCATATCTAATTCCTATATCTTGGGTGAGTCGGGAACATGTAACACCAGTTCTGAAAGACCTGCACCAGCTGCTTGCATACTGAGCCCACTCCTCTTCAATGTATTTTCACTGACTTACAAAGCCCTATCTATACCTGGAATACCTGAAATAATGCCTTCTCCTGTATAGATCTGCCCTTTTGTTATGATCTGCCAGAGAGCATCTCTTGTTGTTCAGCAGTTTACCTTTGGTAGGATTCTACGGCCTGCTTTTTCAGCTGGAGATATTCATTCAAATAACCAAGCATTATGAAGGCACATGCATCATTTTGGATTCTTTCTGCAATAACAAATGATGTACACACAAACAAAATGAAAAGAAAAAAACCATTATTATTATTATTATTATTACAATCTATATACCACTCTTTAATGTGTACGACATTAAAAACACATTACAGAACATCAACAATAAAAACATAATAAAAAGCATACTGACACACAGCCTAATAATAAAATAATCATAATAGCAGTCCTCTCCCCCACACTTCACAGTTTTTATTATTATTATCATTATTACATATTATTTATACTCCACCTTTCCCCCCCAATGGGGCAGCTTACAGATAAAAATAAAAACAATAATTGAAAACTATTAAATACTGACAGAATTAAAACTATATACATATATAAAATCTGTTTAAACGACACCAATAATTACAATAAAAACAACATGGTACCAGCCCTTTCATTAAAAGCCAGTTGGAACAAGAAAGTCCACACCTGCCGGACAAAGGACAACAAGGAGGGAGCCAGTCTCGCTTCTCTAGGGAAGGTTTTCCAAAGTCTGGGAGCAGCCACCGAGAAAGCTAAATAATGCATAAGTTAATAAACCAGTGGGTTCCATTCTGACTTGACTTGAGGTTTAAATAAGTGACATCCCTGATTACAAGGAAAGAGAAACTAGGCAGCTGCTTTAAACATACACGAGAAATTTACCTGTGTATTTGGTCAGAGCAATCTGTGCTGTTGGAATAGCATTCATTTGAAGAATATTGTACTTATACAATTCAGTGTTTCGGTTGGTTTTATCTTGCAGGGTTGAGCACACCCAGTGGGCATAACCTTTTGCGCCTTCAGTCTGATTGAACAGAAAACACAAGCAGAGTTAATAACTGCACAACTAGGAAGCCTTAAATCTTTTACTCCTGGTTTTAAGCTTATACTCCTCTGAAATGTATACAAAGCACCTGGATCAATACTGTTCGAGCCAAATGCCAGTCGTTTCGTTCATTTGGCTAAAGCCCCAAACGTATTCCATGCACTCTGAAACAAACTCAGCCACCATGTTCCAGGAGATCTGTATAATGCACCTGAACAAAGTGCACCAGGAACATGGGAAATTCTAGTGGCAGCCTTGGGACAGTCCTCAGCTTCCTGTTTAATGGTCAGCAACCTGAAACAGGGTCAAGTGCTTACATGCATGCGGAGTTCAGTGGTATGCCTGAAGAGGTCCATCGTTTCATAGCTGCCTACAGTTTCTGCAATGAGCGCCTGAGGGGGAAAGGAAAGGGGGAAAATAGCTCATTGATTTGACATAACATGCACCAGCTTTGTTCCTCTTTATAAATAGCTTATTCCTATCTTTTTCCTCACTACAGGTTGTCACCATCAGTTGCTAAATTCATCTATGATAGAGCTAAAATTCAGTGCAGCCAGTTCTAGTTAAGTGCTCAGGAGTAACACTCCCAATCCTGTAGGCTAGTACTCTGAGCACCTAGGACAGGCATCTTCAAACTTGGCCCTCCAGATATTTTGGGACTACAACTCGCATCATCTCTAGCTAACAGGACCAGTGGTCAGGGATGATGGGAACTGTAGTCCCAAAACATTTGGGGATGCCTGACCTAGGATTTCGATGCATGGGTGATTAGATTCCTTGCACAGAGGAAATGTCCTCTGCCCTGGTTGCCTGGGTACAGGAGGCCATTTTAGCTGCAGTGGTGCACACCCATCTTTATACCATCAAGCTAATGCAAACTGATGGTGCTGGAGCCTGTATTTCAGGGTCCGTACTTCAAGCTCAATTGTGTTCTCAACAGTGCTGCTACTGTCTCTGAACAACCACCAGAGGCACAGCAATATCTTGGCACAGTGTGGAAATGCCACAAAATCCATTTCTGCCAGTTTCACTATAAAAGAATAGGTGACACCAAGAAAAGTAGGGGAATACAACGAACTAGAATTTGAAAGAAAAAGAAAGGAAATAGTGAGGAAGTCTTTTTAGAAAGCCAGGTTTTATGGTAAGCCAGCACTCATATGCAGTAACTAAACTTGCGGGAGATCGATCAGATTCAGTTTCAATATATATATCTGAAAGAAGTTGCTTAACATCTTACCTGCCCAATCCAACATGTTAGATAGGAGGGTTCCAAGGATTGAGCTACTTTGAAGGCTTCATGCGCTTGCTGGAAGAATATATAAAATTGATACAGAAGTGTTAAATTAGCTGACAGTGGCTGAGAATGTCACTAAGTATTTTTACAAGATACAAGTGAAATTGTTCCTTCCTCTCATGTTTGACTTACAAATAATGTAAGGTAATGCTATAATCTGTGGCAACCTGAATATTGTAAATATTTTAAAAATATCACTGTCATTTTCTGTCCCCACCCCCATGAACTAATCAAAAAGCTTGCATATGAGCCTGGATACAGTGAGCTTTGCCAGTATCTCTAGTAAGCAGAAAATTGGCCCTCAAATAAGACAATATTTCCCTCCCCCCCCCCGAAAATATTACACAGAGGTCTCAAATGGAGGCCAGAAACTAGCATCAGTTCTCTCGAGAAGAGATTCTTGTTTTCTGTGCAAAACAGCAGCAATTAACAAAAGTTAGCTTGCCTAATTTACAACTCTGAAAACTTAGGAAATTGAGAGGGAAGCATGAACTCTCTTAGGAACTAAAGGCAAGCAAAGCCTGACTTTTTACCTTCACAAGTTATTTCTCTGTTTCTTATCAAGCGTAGTTCTAGTCTGTTAGCTCTTCTCCCTTCACAGAACCACCCTTTTTGATACAATTTACTCCTCTTCCTATTTTGGTTCATCTTTCAATATAATGCATCCTTCAACTCCCTCTACTTTTCCTTCCACAAGAGGTCTAGTGGGTGGCAACACAAGAACGGGCCTTTTCTGTGGTGGCTCCCTGTTCATGGAATGCTCTCCCCAAGGAGAGCCTGGCATCAGTGGGATTTTTTTTAATGCTTCTCTTTTTCCTTTTGGTTTTAATGTATTTATGTATAGTTTTGTTTGTTTGTTTGTAGGTTGGTTTGGGTTGCCCTGGGCAAGATAAAGCAACTAACAAATTCAATAAATAAAATAAATACAATATAAAAGAGTGTGTTAAAGTTTTTAAGGTTTTTGTTGCCACAGTCTCTGAAAGGCTTTTGTGACATCTTTGAGAGACAGACAAGCTATCAATAATGCTGGCACGGCATGTTCAATGGCTATGTTCTTCATCCCAATAAATATACCTTGGTTGACACTGACAATGACATTTTGGTGTTTAAATGGTCTGATAACCACACTAAAACAGGAAGATAGAAACTCTTTATTTTTTTACAGTTGGCACATCCTTAAGTCCTTCCATTTATGACTCTGTCTTTGGAGCAGGTAGCATGTGCACTCATACTTATTTACCTCTATGTTTCCAGTTGTTAAGTACAAGACTCCCAAATTGGTCCAGGCAACGACATTCTAGACAAAACAAAGGTTACAAAAATTAAATTTAACATCACTGACTCTCCTTTAGAACAGATACACTTGTGTAGAACACTTACAATTTGTTCAGCTTGAATAGATTTGATGAATGCATGTTGTGCAAGGACATAGTTTCCAACACCTGAAAGACAGATCGAATTATAACATCCTCTGCTATATTCAACAGAACTCTGAGCAATTAAGAGGACTATATTTTAGAAGTTTTACTTTGAAATGTACCTTTGCAACAGGCCACCACACCCAGAGCATTCCAGTATAGATGGTTGTTACTGTCTAGCCTCACAGATTTTTTAAGACACTGGAAGAGATTGAGAGTGCAGTGCTGTAATTCAATATGTTAAATGTTTTGTGTGTTATCCCAACAGGGTTTTTGTTTTTTAATAGCCATAGCTTAGAAATACTCCTCACAGTGATAGGTCTATTAGTGTAAACTGTATTAAAGAACAATAAGGTTTTTAAAAATTACCTGTACAGATTTCTCTAGCAGCTCACTAATCTCATTCTTGTTACTGCCCATTTCCGTAAGATGCTGTGCTTGATGATAGTAGTTTATCCCAAGATCACACCACGTATTTGGGGAAGACATCAGTTTTAATCCTCTACCATAACACCTACAGAAAAATAAATCACAAAATTAAGAGAGTGATTTATATCAGCAAAACAGATGGGAAAGAAAGTTAAAAAACCAAAAAAAATTAATTCAGCGATGCTATCAAAGGTTGTTGTGTTTCTATCCTGTCTTCCTGAAAACAAGCAGCTTTAAGGAAAGAGAAAAGGGAACATTGCACAAACTTCACACTTGAGAGCAATGCTGTCCAATGTAGTGATGGTTAGACAGTGAGAAATCTGAATATAGCTTGGCCGACATGGCATCAATTTGGGGGCAAATTTGGTACTGAAGAATTGTAAATCCACACATTCTAAAGGCAAGCATTAAAAGAGCCAAAATATGTTGCCTAGGCTGCAGCTGAGCAGGTGGAGTGCCAGAACCAAGGCCTAAGTTATTTCCCTCTCTTCATCTCTTGAGACCTACTCCTCTCCGTTTACCCAAGGCATGCATAATCTAACATTTGGGGTTTCCACACAGTAGCTATGCAGGCTGCTGGCCCACATCTATATGCCCACATTCAGTCTTTTTACCCTTTCCTCCCATACCTGTTAAACATGGAGGTCTTTGCCCATTTCTTTGGTGTAAGGTATACTGATTGCTAGATGTGAAAATATGTCTGAAGTATGGTGGGGATCAGAGCAATGGCTGCCACCCAAAGTTACTGAAATTTCCTCAAAGCACGGGAAAGCAATGTTAAGCACTTCCAGGGGAAGGGAGGGTGGTTAGTTGCAAAACAGCAGTCTATTAATTGCTCCTCCTCAGCTCTGACATTATAGTTCTCTGGTCTGTGCTAGCAAAGCAGTTCAGGTGAAGGCATCCAGACTTATAGGCCATAGAATATTTTATAACACACGCTATACGTTACCTTCCTCCCAGACTGAGCAGGTCACTTTTCTTTAGCACACATTTGTCTGTGTTCTGACCAATAAGGAATCCTAAAACTTTCACTTTCACTTTGGATGGCGAAATGACAGAAACACTGCTACAGGCATCTCCAAGCAGTTTCCAAAGGCAAGATACTTCAGGACGATGCTTTGCTGCTCTGAAAGGGGGAAGAAAAATCAGAAAAGTGGAGTCCATCTAATTTACCTGCTACCTTTTACAAAAGATAAAGCTAAAATCTTCTCAGTTGACAAAAAAGCATTCTTCTTACATGCCTAAAAACACCCCAAGTACCAACTTGTGAAAAAAACCCAATGGTGCTGGTTTTCTTCTATATGCCTAACACACTCTACAGTTAATTCTTAACATCCAGTTACAGAGCTAGAGACTTAGGTGCATTCAACTCTTTCTGGATTTCTGCCCATCTTTCTGATCCCAAAATCTATGGGAGTTCCAATGAGCACATGGGCTTTGTCATTCCCCATCAATGCTGGGAACTTCTTTCAAAACACGCATGAGGATGCATTTTACCTCCAGTGCTGAAACAAATAGGAAATGGTTTGTATGGCCAAACTTGGCCGTCCAGCTGTTTTGGGACTACAACTCCCATCATCCCTAGCTAACAGGACCAGTGGTCAGGGATGATGGGAATTGTAGTCCCAAAACAGCTGGAGGGCCAAGTTTGGCCATATACTGACCTTTATCATTTATAAGATTCAGCTCTCGTTTGTGTGTTTGCTACTACTTTACCGTTTAAAATTGATGTTGTTTGTTGAAATAAGGCAACCCTTTAACTGCTAATGGAGATTAATATACGAACACTAACCTTGCTAAAAAGCCAAGAGATTGTTCTATGTAGTCCAGGGCTTTCCCATCCAGGTAATCAGCAAGGGCAGTCTTCGCCATCATGAGATAACACTCTCCCAGACCTGAATAGAACTAATAGCCTGTTAATGTGTGGTAAAACTGCAAGAAGGATGAACTAAGCTCCTAAGTCTCATACAATGGCTGATGCTGGAAAACCATTTGATGGACCCTATGCATATTTAGCATAATTTTAAAATGCACATTATCAGAAATACAACAATAAGCTAAGGATAATAAGGAGATTAGTATCGCATATATATGCAAGTTATTTCCAAATAAGTGAATACAAGGAACTAAGGTGTGAGGGATATCTTTACCTCCTTCCTCATTTAAGATGTAGAATGATGGAAGAATTAAGCAAGTGAATAAATTTTTCTCTTTGATTTTTGTTAGACTACATAGAATAAAGTACTTCTGCTAGCTATTTGTTAAACTCCCACATATTTAAGGTATGTCAGAGGTTAACAATGCATACCTCCAAAATAGGCAGATTTCTACAAAATACTCTTTCCTCATGTCTCAAGAACAGACTACCGCTTTCTCTCACTTCTAAATTAGCTATACTGATGTCCAATCACCTATACCAGTGCTGGGCCGCTTGTAACCCTCCCAGGTATTGTTGAACTACAGTTCACTTCAGCTCCAGACAGCATGGGGAACAGTCAGGAATTATGGGGACTGTAGTCCAACAATATCTGGAGGGTCAGTGGTTCCCCACCAACCTAACTCTGTAGGTGTAGTGAATATATAGGGAATATCTTTGTACCCAACAAAAAAAACACAACATGAATACCTTTAAGCGCAGGGACATAGTCCTTTGATTTTGTCAAGATGTGCTGATATTCTGCAATAGCATCTTTATATTTTCCTAGAATCTGTTCAATTGCTGCTGCCTTATAGATGCTATATATAGACGTGGGGTTCAGTTCTCTGGCCTTCCTGAAAGACTTCAATGCAGTTGTGTAGCCGCCTCTGCTCAGATAAGCCTCTCCTAGAGATTCCCAGCAGTGGGGATCCTTTGGATCTGCTCGCAGAGCTGCCTGCAAACTGGGCACATTGGAATAGTAGTTTATATTCAGAAGTGTTCGGGCTGCTTTTGTTCAATCCTCCATCACAGCCCCAAGTAAAACAAAACAGACTACTATTAGGGGCTACTGATTTGAAACAGAATTTACACTAGTTTTGTTTTTGGTTTTTAAGATGTACCAATGGTTAATTTGGGGGGAAACCACCAGTCTTCACAAAAGCAGTGCATTCAGTTCACTGGGACTCATGCAAGTATGCTATGGAAGCTGCCATGTTCTTCATCATCATTATTACATAGAATAGTCACTTGTTACCTAAAAAGTCTCCAAGTAACTTACACTTTTGAAAAACTAAGTTTGGATGGCCATGTCCAATTTATGTACAAAGGCAGAATCCTGCACCCTGCATTCAGAGAGTATAGCAAGGCTGCCTAGGAGCTCCATGACAACCCTACCCCATCTTCAGCCTCCAAACTTGTCACAATTTGTAGAGGCGATTCCGTTATACCAAAGGATTTTTTTAATTTAATTTTTGCTTGTTATCCTTCCATCCTCAAGGTTTCTGAGTTCATGCTGCTGCTGCTGCTGAAGCAGCTTGGGGCTGTGGCTGTGGCTGGCTGGCTGGCTGGCAATGAGCTCGCAATAAGATGCTGTTGGTAAGATGCAGGAAGCTGCTACTGAATGACCTGTCAAGCTGCAACATACTTGGATTAGCAGCAGCATCCCATGCACAGAGGCACTGCTTAGGGAGAGGTTAGGGGTGTTGATACAGTCCAGTGTGAGCCTTTTCTAACTAAAAAGTGCAGTATTGCGCCTCAAGTGTTTAGCACAGACAGAATAAAAGGCAGGTTGTTTGTAACTGTTACTGAAAATCAGCAGCAAGCAGTCAAATTCATAGAGGATTTGCCATTTTTTTAAAAAAAAATGTATATGTGCATTATCAGACCATCTGTTTATACTGCCTTTTGTAGAAGACATTGAAATGCAATTATTCTCTTACTCTGCCACTGCTTGTGAATGTTGACCGGCTCTTAAGTAGTGAAGTCCACGACGAAGCCAGGCCCATTTCGCTCTCCCAGCACTTGCTCGTTCTGTTACCTCCGTCAAGATGGCAAGGGCAGTTTGCTAATGTACAAATATAAGGTTATGAATAGTTTATTATGTGTGCATATGTAATTACAAAGAACAGACAAAAGTGTAAGCACATTTCAGCTTAAGTATGAGTCTCTGAAGCAGTTTCTCAGCATTCCTACTACTGTAACAGAAACAAGCAAACACAAAGATGTTTTTCTGAACTATATCCAGAGGGGTAGCAGTGTTTGTTCTATGGTGTTGAGTTGGGGCATCTTAAAGATAAGCTTCAGCTGCATAAAGTGTAATTCTCAGCTGTAGGTATTTATTCACGTGTAGGAGCTGTAAGCAGTGAGGTCAGAAGGAAATGGAAGACATTCAAACAGTGACAATTAATCAGAGCGAGAATGTATGCAAAATAAGGTAAAGCAACCCTCTGCAACACCAGTGATAGGTGATAAAACATTCAGGAAGAGAAAATGTTTATGAAATGTTTCCATTTTACAGCTATTCTGCTCAGTGCAGTACATTAAAATGCTCCAACTTAATACAGTACCAAGTCTCCAAGCTCAGTGCTTAAGTCCACTACCGCTGCTCCAGCTTCTCCATCCGTTTTATCTTTTTCAAAAGCCTTTTTATAGCAGCCAAGTGCTCTGTTTTTATCTCCAGCTATATCCCTGTAGTATTGACCTAAGTAGTGGAAAGCACTTCCCAGGTAATTGTCCAGTTTTGCTGCCTGTGAAGAAAAATAACAACACAGTACATTTCAATCCATCATTTTCCTATGCAGGCACATGGCTTTTCAGCTGAGGAAACAAAAAATTACAAAAAGGACACCAAAAGAGCACCTTTTCTCATAATATCCTGTCCACACTTTAAAATAATATTTGGCACCTTTCTCTGGGTGCCCCCACTATCAAGAGCAAGAGGGGTGGTGAATGGGAAAAGGGCTATCTCCGTTGTGGATTTCAGACCTGCAATGTCCTCCTCCCTTCTAGAAACCTTCAGCTGCAGATGAAGTTTTATTATTATTATTATTTACCAGACCCTTTTAAAATGTGATTGAGCGTCTAGGTTTTATTATGCTGCTGTGATTTAATGGGTTGGTGGTTTTTTTTACTAACCTACTAGTTTTGTACACCACTGTTTTACTGCTATGTTTTATTATTGTTGTTAATGTTTCTAAAGTTGGAGGTTCCCTTGGAGTGGCAAGCTCATAATCTTTTAAATAAAATACATTAATGAAGGGAAGGAAGGAAAGCAAGGAAATAATGAAATTTCAATCTCTCTCTTAAAATCACTAAGAATTCGTGTTTTCTGTGGAGCCATTAACTCAACACTCTGTCCTCATTATTAATCCAAAACATAAACTACATTTTATAATATAGTATAACACACACACTCTCTCTCTCTATATATATATATTCCTCTCCCCCCCTCCCCACTCCTCTTTGGTTACTTTTGGTTCTCTTGTCCGCATCACAATATTTACCGTATTGGCCCAAACAGTGCATTTTTTTTCTAAAAAAATGTTTAGGGGTACTCTCCTTTGGTACTCTCCTTTTCCTATTCATATGGAAATACTGCCCCTCAATGAGGCCAAACTTAGATTCACAAAATGTCTAGGGGGATGCGTACCCCCACGTACCCCCAGAAAAAAAGCACTGGGCCCAAACATAAGCCACACTTGAATATACCTTTAAAATTGGAGAAGGGAAAAGAAAAAAAAGAAAAAATACCAGAAAATAAGCCACTCCCTTCCTTGCTGCTCCTGGCTGCATACTGGGGGGTGGGGGAGCCGCGCTGCGTTGCTAGCGGCCTTTCCCCTTCCTCGCTCTTTCTCCCTTCCCGGCCTTGGGGGAGAGGATGGGGGACTACACACAGGGCGGGCGCCGCTTCACCACACTCCTGACTCCGTTTGCCCCACACTCCTGGCTGCATACCGTAAGGTCGCAAATATAATATGCACTTTTACTTTTCACGGTTGGAATTTGGGGAAAATGTGAGGCTTATATTCAGACCAATACGGTATATGGTAAACTCCTTGGGGCAGAGGCCTCTTTTTGATGTTGTTTTATAATGCGGTGGGCATACCACTGGCACAATGTCAACAAATTTTTCTGAGGCTTAAAAAGCAGCATGGAGATTTGTATTTGTTCCCCTCATTTATCACCTCAAGGGGGCTTACAGGAACCTTTTGGAAGCAGCTAACTTCCACACCACTAGCTTCTAATGGGTGTGGCAGGAACAACCTAAAATACATGGGTTGCATCTCTCACAATTCCCTTCCCTTCTCATGATAACCACTGTGTTCATCTGGAACATTCCAGAAGTGGGAGGAACACATAAGGAGAAAGATTTGGCTCCTTGGTTCCTTCACTCTGCCCTTGATTTTCCCACAGGCTAGTAATCAAGTTGCTGACCACTGTTTTGAAGATGGAAAATCATTATGAAATATGTTCAGCTGTAACCCATTTCCGTCCTCAAGGTTTACCTTCAGAAACTGAGTAAGAGCTTTGGATTTATTTTTTCTTGTCTCTTCACTCATAAACCAGTAAGTGAGGCCCAGGCAGAAATGGAAGTCGGCTATTTCAGCTTCTTTTTCAATAGCTCTCTGGAAACTAAAAAAAGAATATTTATATATACATATTTGTTTATTTCAAATTTTCTCCCCCAAATGAGCATGGTTTACCTTGCTTCTGCCTGATGATAGTTCTTTTGCTGATAATGAATCAAACCTTCAAGGTAGTCAGCTTCTGCTAAGTCTGGGTGGGTCTGTTTAAGCTCCTGTGCAATCTATGGTATAAAAAGTGTTAAATTCTACAGTTTCATATGCAGCAATGTCATATTTTTAACAACAGGTTGTATTATTGGGGGGGTGACACATACTAACCTTCAAAGCTTCATCAACAAGCCCTTTATTGAGGCAGGCCTCTCCTTTAAGAGCTATAAGCTTGGGATCATTGTTTCTATCCAAAACCTAGGAACCAAACACATGTTTGAAATGTCAATCTTCAGAAAACTGAAGCTACCTTGTGAGAGAAATACTTATTAAACCAAACATTATTGAAGTCTAAATAGTAAAATAATATTACCACTCTGTGAACACAATGATTTATCGGTCTGTCCGCCCAGAAACAGACAATAGTTTCAAGAGTATTCAGTAAAGAAACCAGCTTTCCCCAATCACCGCAACACTATGAAGGGGAAACCTAGACTCAATGAAATTCTCCCTCCTTACAACTATAAAGACACAAAGGACCCCTCAGCATCTTAAACTGGAAAGCCTAAGGCAGATTTCATTTACCACAGTTGTTTAAAGAGGGGAGGGAGAAGCTATTCACATACCTGTTCAAGGGAACTTATAGCTTCTTTTGCAGAGTCGACACCTGGGATTTTAATCAAGGCCATGGCTTTGAAGCGATGGGCAAGGTTTTTCTGCTGCTGACTGGAACTGGATTCATTAAGTTGTCCCAATATCTTTAAAGCTGCCAAAGAAAGAATTCTAATTCTATGTTTGACTTAAACTTGGTTTAAAAGACATTGTATTTGCCCGTACAGTTTAACGTTGCTCTTTTGATACACCACCCATCAATTATGGATTGTAAAACAAACCACTAGCTTGAGAAGTGGTTGACATCCCAACATATTATCTGTATCCTATGAAGTAATTTCAAGCAAAGGCTATTAAGATCTACTAGATTGTAACCTATATTTTATTAGCACTATATAAAACATGTATTCCACCCCCCTCAATTTCTAAGCCCACCTTTCACTGAAATTATCCCAGGGTGAGTTACAATACAAAACCAGCAATACAGCATGCCCAGTTAGTGTGTTACTATATCTGGGATCATAGAAATCTGAAATAACGTTGATGAAAAAATATTAAATATACTAAACACTGAGGTGTAGTACCAATTTATTGCATGTGCCTGCTACTATAAAATTACAGTGGCAGAGAAGGCTTTTTTCCCTGTTATTAGTATCAAGATTGTGGAACCAATCTTCCACAAGAAATCCACCAGATGCAAGAGCCCATTCTTTTTAAACAGACCTTGAAAACCTTTATTAGATTAGCCTTTGACTGCTGAGCATGTTAGTGGAGTGCTGCAATTCCAGCTTACCACTACTGCTTGAAATTGCTGTTCTACTGCCTCTATAGTTATTTGATTGCTTTATTCACTTTTTATTATTATTATATTGTTGTTGCCTGCCTTTGGGATATTTTATCAAAAGTTGAACTACCTTTTTTCTAAAGAAGTTGTATTTTAGCTCTGCAATTACCTTGATTGCAAGAAAGAACAGCTTCTTTGTATTTATGCATTTTCACTTGTGCCTTTCCTAAGTAACACCATGCTTCCGGACACTGGCTAGTCTGCTGCAAACCTGGCAGGAAGGATTTTGCATGTTTAACATGATTTAAACACATGAGTTCAGATGGCACTTGCAATTACTAGAATTTTAATGCTATTTAACTTTTCAATTCATGAATACCAGACAATAACCACAGCCCCACCCCAAAAGTAACCTGTTCAACTATTATGTTTTGCCTTATGCATATTTGATCTTAGTATCTGATAAACATGAACAAACTCAAACCTTCAACAATACACAAATTAGATTTCATATAGACTGGACATAAATTGTCACTCAGAACTAACTTTGAACTCTTCCTTCCCTCAACAAGTGTCTAAGGATAATTTACATTCTAGTGTAGAGTCCTAAAGACAGCATAAATTCTGAAAACTGATTGCATATAAGAATATATCGAAGCCCAAACTGGGAGAAAAAAAGATAGTTTGGCCAGACTCAATAATGCCTCCCTAAAAAACAAAGATAGCATTTCACTCCAATTCAATCATATTATCCCTATAATATACATTATGTACACACTCATTTTTCTCTTCCCATATCACTCACCTTCTGTTAGCTTTTTTTCACCTTCATCATACTTTTTTTCTTGGAGAGATTGAATCCCTAATCCAATAAGGGCTGGGCCACTTCTTGAGTCAATATCCAACAGCTTCCGACAACAATTCAGGGCCTCATCAGTGAAACTGCCTAGAATACATGGAGGAATTTCCGTTTGGCCACAGTTCAGAAAGTGAGAAGAAAACGAAAATCTCTCTAGTGTTTTCACTATATTATTTTTCTGGTGTTGCATACTATTTTCTGAGTTGTCCCAAAACAAATACTGAATGCTTTGTGGCATTCAGAAGCATTGCAGCCTCCAACTGCAATGGCTGAGCATAGCCATCATGGCTAGTGGCCATCGATAGTCAAAGCAAGCTGTTTTAACTTAAAAATGCTTACCTCAGCAGTTCTTACTGTTTTGATAAGGCTTAGGCAAGCCTTTTGTTCTATGTTTGCTACATTGCTTGTTAAATTGTTACTTGCCCAGAGCTTAAGAATGGGGCAGAATGTAAATCTAGATATAAATAAAGACCAGCTGCTTTCAGTATGGCACTTTCAACCAATCTTGTGACACGTGATGGTACATAATGGAAAAGAAAGGAAGCAATAGCATATATGGCACACACATAGAGGCCAAAGGATTTGAAAGCTTTTGAGGTCAAGAATGCTGCCATTAATGGTAATCAGAGCAATACAGGAAAAGTAGATTATTTCAAGACCACTAAGGCAGCTTTATTTCTATGCCCACCAGAATTGTTTTCATTTATTTAAAATACTTATTAGCTGTTCTTCAGCTAAAGCTCTTGGAACAGCATACAAAAAGCAGGTGAACAAAGTGCAAGAGACGGAGGGGCAGATGCAACATTTGTCTTAATAAGTCGCTGAAGTCCACCAACAAATTTTATTTTATTATTTTATCTCCCCCTCCCTTTTAGAACCTCTTCTGTGACAAGCTCAAATCTCAGAGCAACTCAGATGTATGAAAAAAGTACAGAAAGGCAGCAGATACAGTGGTCAAATAAAAAAGTACTGTAGTAAAGAAAAAAAGAAAATAAATAAACCAGAAACTACCTGATTGAATGAATCGCAAGCAAAGAACTTCCAGAGGATAACTCACAGCAGGATACAAAATCATCATATCTTCACAGGCCTTCTTCAGTCTGAAATCCTCATGAGGAAACTTATTTCAGGAGGAGAAAAGCAATTAGCAATGTAGGCAGTTGTCTGTAGATAGCTGTCAATTTCAAAGCAGGATGTTTTACCTTACAGCAACATAAATAATCCTTACTTTTGACAAACAATGAATGAACTCTCTGTAAGTCTTTTGATGCTCTTCACTTGGGATTGGGTCTGAGGAATTCACAGCCTCTTCAAATGCATTGAGGAGCTGAAAAACAAATAGTATAGACACTGCAGTATGGAACAATAAAGCCCAAAATGCAGCAAGCATTTAACAAGTGATGGTGCGGTCTCTGGATAATTAACGCACCTGAAGTTTGAAGAGATTCAGTTCTACTACTGTGCCAGTAAATACTTCTTTTCTACACAAAATCAGAGCCAAGCTATCATTACACATAATTGTGTGGTTCTTTCTGGTGATTTTTTTTAACGAAGAGTATCCATTGGGGGTCAGAGGGAGGAACTTGCTAGCCATTTGTCAAAATTGATCCACATCTTCCACAAAGTGCTTTCCCACCCACAGTGGGAGGGGGAAATAGATAAGACTTCATCTTTTCTCAACATCCATGAATGGGAACACAGAGTGAGTGAGTGAGTGAGTGAGTGAGTGAATAAATAGCTAGCATCATAAGAGCTGAGCATTCCCTCTTCCCTTCAAGACAGTCTGCTCACACTGGTGCTCTGATCTCAACTTTTATTTTCCTTTTAATTTTTTTTTTTTTTAAATCAACAACTGTCACACAGTTCATACAGTTACACACAGTAGGCGCAATGGTTTGGTCCTAAGATTACCAAACTAATATGGTAAAATTGTGAATGCTGTGTATTGCTACCAAAATTGCTATTTTGCCTTTTTCTGTCCAACATGCAGCATGGCTTATTTTCCAATACTACAATTTCCAGTGCCAGGAGAATGCCTTAAGTTCATTTTAATCACCAGAATGAATAAAAGATGGACAGGCAAATAGAAAGGATCTCACTATGATCCTGTTTGACTTTGGGTGAAGGTAGCCAAAACATTTCCTGCCTTTAACCACAAGGTGGAGCTGGTGACATTCAAGGCTAGTGGGAGAAACGGGATAGAAATGTTTGTTCTCTATGTTCATCCTACGCTTCATACGTATTTTCAAGATTTTAAAAACAATTGCAAAATTGCTCTTGGGGTGTAAGCTAGAAAGTCTCTATGACATCACAAGCATTAGTCAATTGGCACTATCCATAGCAAGATTGTCTGTCGATTTACAGAATGGTGGGGTTTTTTCAGAACTAGGACTCTATACAAACCGCTTCATCTAGATAGTTTGATTCAAGAACAGAACAGAAGCAAGTAATGTACCACATTAAGGGGAAGATGCAGGAAGGACCAATTTAGTGAAATAATTCAGCTCAAGCAAGTAAGCCAAAGCACATAAAGCAGGGACTGAAAAAAATTACCCCAATGCCCTAATGTAGTTATGTGTTATAAGCAGGACTACTGCTTATACTTTCGCACTGCCAAATATTATTTCTACCCTAATAGGTTTTGTGATTTACAGCCTCCAGTTTGTATAAACCAAGAGCTGGGAATATGCCATTTAGTCATAGCCTCAAGCAGGCAGTCCTCAGAAAATCACTGTATCACTTCCCATCTGTAAGATGGAAATTCGGAATTATTCCTTCCAAGCTGTTCTAAGATTCAGATACAATTGTTATGCTGAATTTTCTATAGATTTATTGTTTGAAAAACAATATAGCCGAATCAGGGGACAAACCCTTACCAATTGCTGTGTCTCATTATCCTGGAGATGTGTGCCTTCTTCCAGTAACTGGACCAACCTCTTCCATAACTGATGAAGCTCAGCTTTTTCTGCACCTTCTTCCTGTCGTATTTTTATTAGCTTCTGCCACGTCCGAGCCACCTGTCGAAGAAAACCAGTCAAGCTTCAATGTCTTCCCAAATCTGAGACATTTATCGCCTCTGACTACTGGAGCACTGGAAGACATTTCCCAATTCCAGGGATCAAGGCGTATGCCTTTTAACGTAAATGAGATGTCAGAAGCAATAAGGTGTCAGTGTTATGAGATGATTTTGCAGTCTTCTTGCTTACTGCAGCCTACCAAGTAATACAGCTATACAGATTCTTTTAGTGGTATGGTGTGGGCAGTATCTCTCATGACATTTCAAATACCCTGCTACAGGCTGCTTCCACACTAATGTTTTCCACATCATGTGCCTTGATTGATTGATTGATTGATTGATTGATTGTAATAAAATGTAATCGCAGCACCAGCCTTGCCTAGTATGAACAGCAAAGCACTATTGAGGCTTTTATGGGCTCCTCACTTCCTTTTCCCATTTAAACATAGACATAAGCATTATTTGACTGCACCTTGCTTTCATTTTATAGTGGGTGGTGGAAAAGCGATGAATTAGCCTACTAACTGCCCCTCAAACAAACTTTAGATTTGGGGCAATGAAGTGTTTGATTTCACAAAAAGGGAAGCTTTAGTCACTGGCTTCCTCTCATGATTGTTCTTTTTTAAAAAGAGAGAGAGAGAGCGCAAAATATTGCTATTCCATTATTTAAAAATGGGAGGGAGAGAAGAAAAAAGTAATTAAAGTCCTCCCGCAGGCTTGTGGAAACAGAAATTGACTCTGAGGCAATGTAATGGACAAAAACAAGGTATTTCATCTGAAAGCAACAGGGTGCAAGCACAGCCAAGACTGGTGAAGTCATGAAGCTAGTAAATATTTCTGCAAAGGAAAATTTGGTGTGGGGTTTTTTTTTGGCAAAACAAAGAAACATTGACTACTAACACTGATAACAATAAGTTACAACGGACATGTCAGTGACTAACCTGAAGGTATTTTCTCTCTCGCTGATACAGCTCCACAAGCTTTCTACATACTTCACACCATTTCTGTTTATCAGTGCTGGGGGAGAAAGACAAAATGTCTACAATATAAGGGTGCAATCCTATTGTACCTTGGAAAAGCGGTGTCAGGAGACATAAGATTTTGTAGACCTGCAGCTGGAGCAGGAAATCCACCCTTTGTTGCACTGGCTGTCCCTCGTTCTATATCAGTCCTCTGAGAGCAATAGGAGGGGGAAAGGAATGTGTTGGGATTGGGTGGGGGGTGGGGTTTGAATCTGCCAGCCCTGGAGCTGCCTACTACTTTCCCCTCCAGACTTTTCCCCCTTTAAACCCTGGCTGGGGTGAACCGCATAGGGCTCAAAATTGACAGTTCTACTGCCACGTATTTTTCCTCCCCATCCTTCTTATATGTCTTTGCCTGTTAAGGAAATCCTCAGTTAACATACTTTTTCAATTTAAAATATTTGTTTAACAATCTGCTCTTTCATACTTCTTTCTTTTTCAATTGTGGCTTTTTCCACTCCATCTTCAACCTGTGAACCTTGCTTCCTGCAGTCCTCTCTCCCCTCTTCTTATGCCATCTTGCAGTCTCCTTTCCCCTTTCCCTTAGGTACTGGGGACCTTTCCCTTTGCTCTTCTTGCCAACCCCCGGTTGGTCCTGGCACAGGCTCCCATCCTTTGGCGCCTGCTTCCCCACCACTTCATTTTAGGGCTACCTGCTTCCTGCTTTAGGGCTATCCCACTTCTATTTGTCTTCTGCCTTCTCCATCTCCTTCCCTTCAGTCCTACACAGTGAGAAATGTGTTTCTAATTAAGTTTTTGGAGTAGACAAAAGCTTGATCTACTAGCAGAAGCTATCACCTTGGCACTGAAGCCTATCTACTTAAGACAGCCTTTTTGTTTTCCTAATTGCATTTTCTAGCAAAAAGAGAAGGATCTCTCCATGTTCAGGAAAATATAGGTGCATGCTAACACTCAAAACATTTTATGGGTAAAGTAGTAACATAAAACAAATAGTTGAACTAAATTTCACACTATAATGGATTTTACCATTTTGCATGAACAACTTTTCTACCATGTTAATTAAATGTAAAAAAATTATCAGGGAACAATGATTTATTTTCAGAATGATGGAAGCATTTTACATTCTGCTGGAATACATAAGATAAATTTGACATGGGAATACTGTGAATACTGTTGTGATAAACAATTCCTCTATAATTAGTATCCTAATATTCACCTCAAGTAAATGTTTAACTTATTTTTTCAAAATGCTGTAAAATAGTTGATTTCCTACCTTTCATAGAGTTCCAGGAGTTTCTGATACACATTAACCAAATCTTCTCCAACATCTGCATGGTTTGTTTTTTCATATAAATTTGCTAAGCCCTAGAGGAAAGTGAAGCATATAACTTTTGAAGCAAATCCTTGTTGGGTCACAACTATCATCTCCATGTTCATATCCATTCCTGAGATATAACCATGTTACTGTTTAATAGTTTTTGAAGCATAGCATTTCAAGGTTCATCAAACTGACTGTGTGAAGATAATGCTGCAGAGGCAGTGAGTAATTTGTCTACATTTTCCACATCATTTATAACTTCTATAACAAGCAAACAAGCAAATGAAAGATAAGTTATGGGAATGTTCGTTGTGTTTTTAATTGTTTCTATTTTTCTGTTTGTTTGTTTTTTCCCTTATTGTGATGTGTTGTTTTGTTTTTGCTTAATTTGGTGTTTTCTCTTTTTTCTTTTTGTAACCCTTAAAACTTTAATAACTATTACTTTTAAAAAAAAATAACTTCTAAGCAAGAAAGACTAGCCTTTTTACATGTAGTCAGGAAGATGCCTAGAAGATAGTCCAATGTACAGTTTCATAAATTTGAATCTAATGTTGCATACTATTTGCATACTATTTGCATTTTACTCATATAAATGTATGGAATAGGGAAATGGAACCAGTCATATTACAACATCAGCTAGGATAACTCAGTCTGTAAAGCATGAGGCTTTTAATCTCAGGGTTGTGGGTTCAAGCCCCACATTGGGCAAAAGATTCCCGCGTTGCAGGGGGTTGGACTAGATGACGCTTGTGGTCCCTTCCAATTCTACAATTCTATGATTCTACGTACTTGCCATGCTAGCAACTGCCCTGGTTCAAGTTCAGCAGCTTTCCTGTAGGCACCTTGGGCTTGATCGGGTTGTTCTAGCTCAGCAGCTGCCAAACCAATGAATACCCAGGCATTGTAGTTATTCTTCTCCTGTTTCAATACTGCCTACAAAAACAAGTGAAAAAACACTGAAACACTTACAATAAGCAATATTAATAAATCATTTCGAAGCTGAAGAAGAAAGCAGAACTGATGCGTGCTCAGATGTTATCATCAAAAGATTCTAAAGCTGCAGAAGGAGCCCAAGGTTAAGTGCTTTGCATGTACAAAGTCCCAAGCTCAATCCCAAACATTTCCAGCTCAAAAGATCTGAACAGCACAGCTAAAGCAAAAAACCTGTTTAAGACACTAGAGTGCTTCTGCCAACAAGAGAAGACAGTACTGACCTAAATGAACTGATGGCCTGGTTCAATATAAGGCAACTCTTTGTGCTGATGATATCTATGAGAATGACAAACCACCCAAACCACCACCAACAGGGCAGAAACAGAAAATGACACCACTGCTGTGCAGCCCAACTTTAGCTTTTAGTTTGGCAGCAGATAAACAAATACAGCAAGGAACACCAAGACAATGAAGAAATGCTTTAAAATATCAGAGAGGAGTACTATGAATTGAACATACAATTTCGCATGCTAAAAGCTTAATTGTACATTTGAGTGCTAGTTACCTTGCAGTGTTTCAGTGCTTCTTTGTACTCCTTATTCCTTATAGCATCTCTGGCACTTTTCAATGCTGCTTTCACTTCCTTGTTGGACATGACTACTGGCAAGGTAACGGAAGAAAATTTCAGCAATTATATCAGGCCATATGGAGAATTTTCAACATAGTCTTATTTTAATCCCTTCTTTTTCATGGTATTTTTGCTTCTTGACAAAATAAGTGATAATTTATGCCACAAACCTATGATGCAGGGTTTTGCTTTGTTTTGTTTTAGTTCTGCCACTAAATGGACCTCTTCATATAGGACAAAAATGAGCAATATCATCCAGGTTTATAGTTATAAACAATGGCGATTCTAACTCTTCAGGGCCAAACTAAGACATTTTGCTGGCTATAGTGAAGCTGACCGGATCTTACCTTCAACACTGACCACAGGACAAGCATCCTCTACTGAACTTGGGGGAAGAGGCTAGCTCGGGGTGTGGGGCAGGCTACAACCCCACACACTGTTCTGACCTGCAACCCCTCACTGTCGCCCCCCGCCGCATATAATTTTTTATTAAACTTTCTGCTTTACAATTTAAAATACTCATTTTATATCATCAAGACATCAGTGACTTCCCTGATTCTCTTTCCATGGTTCATTTTACATATCATAAATCCTTGCGTATTTTGCAAAAACTATACTATTCAGTATTCCATTATTGCATCCATCAAAACTTATTTACACTGTTGAATTTATCTTAATGCTAACAGCGTTTTCAGCTGGACACAGTTATTTCCCATATAAGCGTTTTCCAATCTTCTTTAAACGTTATGTTCTTCTTGTTCTCTTATTCTATATGTTAAGTCTGCAAGTTGTGCATATTCTGTCAGCTTAAGCTGTCGTTCTTCTTTGGTTGGGACCCCACTCCTTTTCCATTTTGGGGCTAACAAAACACGGGCTGCAGCAGTAACATACACAAATAACCTTTTCTGACACCTGGAGCAACCCCTCACTGCTTTATCTGATACCTGCTGCTTTCCCATTCAAAGCTCAGTCGGTTAGAGCCCTAGTGCTGAGAACGCGAAGGTCGCAGGTTCGATCCCCGTATGGGGTAACCGCATATTCCTGTCTCGCGGGGTAGGGGGTGGGGAGGTTGGACTAGATGATCCTCAGGGTCCCTTTCCAGCTCCGCAATCCTACGATAAGTTCCTTTTACACGCAAGACTAAGGAGTTAAAGCCAAAGCTGCGCGCGTTAATGCCCGGATTTAAACGAGGATTCGTTACAGCAGGGGCCGCAGCCTCCCGAGCCTGACCCAGCTGCTCTTCTTCCCCTCCGCATCGCCCAGAGGAACCGCAGCCCAGCTCCAGGGAGGGCCGCTGGCCCTTCACAAAAGCAGGCCTGACGGCAGGCACGCCCCGCCGGAGCCTTCGAGGGACCAGGCCTTCCTCCGCCACGAAGCCGCGCGGCGAACAGTCACTCACCGGCTGCTACCGACCCCGGCCACGGCTACTGCCGGCAGCAGGCGACCAGCAATGCCGCCCCGCGCACGCGCGGAAGGCGCCGTCCCTCCTTAGCCCCGCCCCTCAATCGACGTCGTGGACAGAAAAATCCCCTCAGAGGCGCGCCGCTGTCAAACGCCAAGTCGGCCTTCCGCGTGGCAGAGGTAGTCGTATTTCTCCTTAGTGTCGCGCAGCAAGGCGCGGTTTTGCCAGCCTCAGTTACGACCGAGCCCCCTTTCCAACCCCTGCAATCCTAAACGCGCGTGCCCCCCAGCGTTTCTCCGATGAAAATAGGGACGTCCTAAGGGAAAAAAACCGGGGCAGTTCAAATCAGAAACTGGGACAGCTGCTGTAAATCCGGGACTGCCTCTGCAAAATAGGGACACTTGGAAGGTCTGAGCAGTTCCTGTGAAAAAGTCAAATCGAAACATCATAGGGCTTACTCTTGGTGGCACGGACGAGAGTGACTTGTCTCTGTTGCTTTATGCCCATAGCTTATTATGCATCGGATTTGTTACATCTTGAAACACACGTGGTTCTCAGGCGCTCAAGCTGTCAAAGCAATGGCCCTTTGCTTTCAGCAATATGGTGAAAGTGGAGTCGCACACGCTTATTTATTTATTATTGCATTAACACCCCACCTTTCATCAGAGGAGTTCGTGGTGGCGTATATGTTTCTTCTCTTACACACGCACCATTTTTATCCTCACTGCAACCCTGTGAGGTGGGCTGGGTTGAAAAGGTTATCCAGCGAGCTTCATGAGAGAGTGGGGATTTGAACCCTGGTCTTCAGAGTAGTACTAGTAGCCCGTCACTCTGTTAAGCTGCACCACACCAATGGCAATGTTTTGATATCACATCTATACTGGCATGACCAGCAGACTAGGGCAGCGCCTGCAGAGGAGTCCAGCAAAGCTTCAGAGTCTAACCCTGAACAGAATAGAGACGCGGGAGAAGGGCAACCCGAGACAGTACAATTTCTCACATAATCCCAAATTGCACCAGCAGTACACACTGCGATTCTGTGTAGGTCTATTCTACTCAGGAGAAAGTTCCATGGATTTCAATGAGACTGTTCGGTCATTGCGTGTACCCTGCATAGCAAGGGAAATGCAGCTTGCAAACTGGGTTTTTCGTTTTTATTTAAAGCACGCGATCAGGCCTGAATTATAAGGAGCATACATTCCGGCCCTCCTTTCTACCATAGTGGAGAAGGGTCATCATGCTGCTATCCAATTCATAGCTGTCAACTTTTTTCCCTTTTCTGTTCAGGGAAGTTTTTAATGTGTGACATCTTAGTGTATTTTTTGTCTTTGTGGAAGCCGTCCAGAGTGGCTGGGGAAACCCATTATTATTATTATTATTATTACGAAGAATCCTATTCGGAATAAGGGAATTTCCCTTTTAAAAAAGGGAAACGTTGACAGCTATGATCCAATTACACCTGCTCAGAAATCCCGGGTTTCTCCGTCGTTTAGAACGGGCGGCTGTCTAATTTTACTTCTCAGGAGGAGGGGGGGAAAAATGCCACCCAGCGATCCCACCAGTTAACACTGGAACGGTAACTCTATGCAACTCTATGTGCGTCCTCTGACAACAGGGAACCCTTCCCGGTGGCGTTGCATTATGGGAATTGTAGTTTTCCACCTGACGGTTATTTCCGCCCTCCCTAAAAAAAGTATGTTAAAAAAGGGGGTGCGTCTTTATTTCTCCCCTGGCGCGTTGCAGCGGCCTTTGACATTATTTCCTCCCGCTTTCTTTACCGACATGTATGATGAGAGTCGCTGTTTCCCGCGACACGGCGGCTGAGTTTGTGAACGGTGTCCGCTTGCCCTCCTTCCCTTCGTGAGCTTTTTGCTCCCGGACGGGTCAGCGGGTGCGGCACGAGATGCACCACCCCGGTTGCTCAAGGGACGCGTCGTGATCGTCTGGCAGGGTGAAGGGAAGGGTGGGGCAGAGAAGGGAGCTCTGCATGGAGGCTCCGCTGAGCTCCTGATCTGGCCGAAATGGGTGGAAAAGGTAGAAATCATGTGACCTCTGCAAGTCACCTCGTTGCCTTGGTCCTCTTCGCTTTTTGGGGAGCAGTGAAGGCGAGGCCCCTGCTCAACCAGGATTACTCTTGCAGCAGCTGCGGGAAGCCTAACATTGTGATGGTGATGTGCGATTCCTTAGTAAGTATTTGACTTTTCCAAAACAAAAGCAAAACTATCCAGAGCAACTTCTTTCCAGTCATGCTGCTGCTGCTTGCGAAGGAATGTGAGGCGGGATGGTGTAAATTTAAATATCTACTCTTTCAGGCTCAGCTGCTGTGGACCTGATCTCCCTGCTGCTTGAGCCTAGCTGCTGTTTTTTTCCGCTTGGAGGTGCCATTTACATGCTAGAGAACCCCATGCTTGTATTGAGAGTGACGTTTGTTGCTAAGCTTTCACTTAATAATTGGAGAGCATGTTCTTGTGTCATCCTTGGGTTGCAGTCCTATACACGCCTATTTTGGGAAGAAATTAAGATGTAACTTTTTGCAAGATTATAACATCCAAATGTACTGTGCTGCCTGTGATAGGAGAGGAGGGGGAAATTTAGCATTATACAAAACAATTTAGCATTATACTGAAAAAAGGAGAGCATTATATGAAACAAGTCAAGTAGTGCTTTATGTACGCTAGGGGTTATAACACCTCTAGCATAAGTGAATATGTGGGAGTGAACATGAAGCAGCTTGCAAGTTTTGCTCAATAGTGAAAAAATAAAAGGTACAGAAGCACTAATGGTGCTCCAGAACAGGGATTTACTTTGCAAATGGGTCATTGGCAATGAGTTCTTTCTTCTTCTGATTTAAATTGGGAGAGGGGGATGTGGAAAGGTTGCCCACGTTGTCATACTTCCTATGTCCGGCCCATACATCACACTGTCTTCTTTGCCTGCGTTATTGCAAATGGCCAGCTCCAAAACTGCTCTTAACCAACATGACACAAAGTCTTCTGAGCAGTTAGTCACTGCTCTCATGCCGTTGTTAATTCCTGGAAAAACTTGGAACCGGGCACAAAGTCTCACTGAAATCACAGTAAGGAAATCATAGTTCAGTTCTTGCTTAATTGTACCTCTCACTGAAATGTTTCAGTTGTCAATATGTATACAGTGGTACCTTGGAATAAGAACTTAATTCGTTCCGGAGGTCCGTTCTTAACCTGAAACTGTTCTTAATCTGAAGCACCTCTTTAGCTAATGGGGCCTCCTGCTGCTGCTGCTGCACTGTCGGCGCACAATTTCTGTTCTCATCCTGAAGCAAAGTTCTTAACCCGAGGTATTATTTCTGGGTTAGCGGAGTCTGTAACCTGAAGCATATGTAACCCGAGGTACCACTGTATTTTTAGGAATATATATTTCAAACCATGCTGGTGTCCTGTCAGTGAAGACATGTTCCTAGAAAACATATATTGCATCCAGAACCACTGAAATGGGTGTTTTGGTAGAATGTGGTTTTTACAGTGTGATTTGTAACATTGCATTGTTTAATGTGGTTTATAATGTTGCATTGATTAATTTCCAGAGTAATTCTCAAAATGTTTTCCCCCCGCTGCATGCAGGATGGAAGGCTGACATTTCACCCAAAAAATGAAACAGTAGACTTGCCTTTTGTGAACCTCATGCGAAAACATGGCAGTCTCTTTCTTAATGCTTATACCAATTCTCCAATATGTTGTCCTTCCCGTGCAGGTAAGATCATACTCAAGCAAGAAATACATGAGTAGAACCTATTTAAATACTGTACTACTTTAAGATAGCTAAACTTTAAAAGATTTTCCCTGGGCAACCTTGAAACTTCTGGTTCCTTTTAGTGTCTGTGAGCCAGGCCTTCAGGATAAACATAGTATCACTGGCATGTTTTAAAAAGGAAATCAATAATATGCTTGTGGGACATTAGGAGTGGGTTGTTGTCTGTATTTACCAAGTGCAGAGTGGCTGAAGGTCAACGTTAGAAGATTCATCATGTGAGTTAGGGCTAAGCCTGTTGTCATACCCCTTTTATAAGTGGAGAAACTAGGCTGGGTATGACAGTGAATTGCACAAAGCCACTCAGTGGGCTTCTTGGCTTGTCTTCTAGATGAATAAGTTATATGACTTACACACCTTGCACACTCTTTAGGGATTGTGTTACAAGAACTCCCTGCTTTGGGAGAGACCTCCCCCCCATATTATTATTTTTATAGCCCCTTATTTTGACTGGCATTCCATCTGATTAGTTGGCTGTTTTCTGTTTTTATGGATATTTTTAATTGCTGCTCTGTCTGTTCTACTTTTTTCTTTTATTTTGTTAATCACATATTTTGAGTATTAGGTGCCTTGGGCATTTCCTAGAAGTGGGAAGACAAAATGGAAAGCCCTTCTAAACAAACACTTAACTGAGGATTGGTTAAATGGACTGCAACATTTATTGGTGCTCCTCCTTTTTTCTTCACACTGATGATCAGAATGAACCACCCTCAATAGATGGTTAGGATACCTAGACTGAGTCCAGCACTGGCTCCTCTCCCCCCTCCCTTCCATAGATTGTCAGAGCTGTGAGCTTATCCATTAACAGAAACCTGCTACCATTTCTTCACACCTCTTACTGTATTATGGCTTCTGAGAATAAACCTGTCAATAGTGTGACTGAAGTTAGGAGATTTGACTCCAACTCGTAGTTCGGAAAATAGTGGCAGTAGCAAGTTCCTTTCCTTGCTGAATACAAAGTAATCAAAGCCTGGGAATGATTGCTTTTAATATTTATATTTAAGTAGCTTGCTTTAAAAGGCAAGGTAGAACTAATAATAAAAATATTTTTCTTGTGATTGGAGAGACAGTGGAGAGGGCAGAGGGGTTGTGAAGATTCCTCATGCTGCTGAATGAGTTCTGGCCTCCTGGAGCCATTGTAACGTTGGGTTAGAAAAATATAGTAGCAAAGTCTCTATGGGTTCTTGAAGCCACAACTTCTTGCTTTATGGCAGGGGTAGGGAACCTGCGGCCCTCCAGAAGTTGCTGGACTACCACTCCCATCATCCCTCACCATTGGTCCTATTGGCTGGGGCTGATGGGAATCGTATTTCAACAATATTTGGAAGGCTACCGGTTGCCCATGCCTGTCTTACGGGATGCCTTTTAGCTGCAGTGGAAGTCATAAACATTTATTTATTTTGTATACCACTATGTATCCATAGATCTCAGGGAGGTTCACATCATAATATTACAATATAAAAAAACCACAAAACATTTAATAAAAATAAGAACAAAGACAACGCAATAATCCCCTCTTCCACAACACATTCAAAAGGGCATCTGATGTCAGTCAGCCAAAGACCTGCTTAAAGAGGAACGTTTTCGCCTGGTGCCTAAAGGTGTCTAATAAACATGCAAGAAGAAAGCTGTGCATACTTTGTTTTAGTCAGATTTGATATGTTTTATAAGATTCATCAACCAATTCTGTTATGGGTGGGTTTCTTGTTTTTGTTTTAGCTATGTGGAGCGGCCTCTTCACTCACATAACAGAATCTTGGAATAATTTCAAGGGTTTAGATCCAAATCACACAACGTGGATGGACCTCATGGAAAAACATGGCTACTATACTCAGAAATATGGAAAACTGGATTATACTTCAGGGCATCACTCAGTAAGGTAAGCAATTGGGAAAACCCTATCTCTGGTTAAAACTGGTTAATCAGAGGCATGATTACTGCTAATTGAAAGCCTCCTGGCTAAAACTGAATTGTTATTTTATCATTTCTATGTACAAAGTGCTTTTCAGTATTTACTTCATTTATCCTGACAACACCCCTTTTGAGGCCCTAAGACTTTAAGTTGAAACAGTACTTTTGTTTTGTACTATCTGTAAACCTACTCATAAATGGATGTGTTCTCTGTAGTAACCTCAAGTTCTGACAGTTCACTCGTCTGTAAAATGTGTTCCCCTGTCAAATTTTTGTTCCATTAAGTATATGAAACTGGTAGCACTTTTTCAGATGATTTTTTAAAAAACACTTTTTCGAAACATTTTAGTTTCGTAACTAAAATCCTCATCATTGTTCAAAGAAGTCCTTATTGTCAGGGAGCTACAGAATCCATTATAAAGGCAGCAAACTTCTCAGAAGGGTTTATTGTAAGAACTAAGTACCTTGGGAGAGCTACAGTCATTTGCTCTTGAACAAATATTACTGCCTAGTCTTTTTCTTCACAATGCAGCCACTTGTAGGCAACCTTTCTGAGGGTCATAGTTTCTTTATGCTGCATAAGGAGAAAATAATTGGATGTGTCATTCCAATTCTAACATGTCTAGCCCTGCTTACTAAAGACATTCTCCCTTTTGCTTTGTGCATGCTGCAGAGAGTTGAAAATGCAGAGGGCTGCAGGGGGAGAAGAGGGAGGCTCCCTCCTCTTCTCCAGCATGGCTTGGAAGAGATCAGAAATGTCCCTTTCCATTTTAAATTAACCATGGTTTGTTGTTACAGCCAAACCCTAAACCATGTTTAATCTAAATTAGTTAGTTGTCAAACCTGTCTTGTTTTCACTGTTACTTGAATTGACTTGTTTTCACTAATCCTTGTTTACTTAAGCCTAGCCATGGTTTGTCCATTTTTAAATGTCACAACAAGCAAAATTTAACTTCCCAGCTTCTTGCTACAGCCGTGCAAAGGCAGAGGAAGAGAGAGAAGTGCCCAAGTACAAGGCTTACTGCTGGGCCATGTTTGAACATCATTTGCAAAGGCAAACTGATATAAATATCTTTTTATAAACCCAGTTAAAATTTAATGTCATAAACCACTGAATACAAATGGTAAGCATGTCAGAAATCTGAACATAATGATAATTTGCCTGTGATTATAAAGGTAAAGGGACCCCTGACCATTAGGTCCAGTCATGGATGACTCTGGGGTTGCAGCGCTCATCTCGCTTTATTGGCCAAGGGAGCCGGCGTACAGCTTCTGAGTCATGTGGCCAGCATGACTAAGCCGCTTCTGGCGAACCAGAGCAGCGTACAGAAATGCCGTTTACGTTCCTGCCGGAGCGGTACCTGTTTATCTACTTGCACTTCGTGGTTTCGAACTGCTAGGTTGGCAGGAGCAGGGACCGAGCAACAGGAGCTCACCCCGTCGTGGGGATTCGAACCGCTGACTTTCTTATCGGCAAGCCTTAGGCTCTGTGGTGTAACCCACAGCGCCAACCGCGTCCCTATGCCTGTGATTGTATCTACATGGAAATAGCATATATACTGAATACTGTTCTGATTTTCAGTAACCGTGTGGAGGCTTGGACCAGAAGCGTTGATTTTTTGCTTCAGCAAGAAGGCAGGCCTGTGGCAGAACTCGTAGGTAACAAGTCCTATGTGAGAATCATGCAAAAAGATTGGAAAGCCACCGACGATGCTGCAGCTTGGCTAAGAAACAAAGCCACCAACTTGACACAACCCTTCGTTCTTTACTTGGGGCTAAATTTGCCTCATCCATATCCTTCACCTTCCTCCGGAGAAAATTATGGGGCATCTACATTTTGGACGTCTCCTTATTGGCTACAGAGGGTATGCAAATATTAGCGTATAGCTTGATAGATGTTTTTTTTTAAAAAAAAGAATTGTATTTCTAGAGCATTTTATTCCTCAACCCACAGAAGGACCATAGCTCAGTGGCAAGGGGTCTCAAGTCCCCAGCACCTCATGGTAGGACTGGGAGAGGTTCCTGCCTGAAACCCCAGAGAACCTCTGCCAATCAGTGTAAACAATACTGATCAAGATGGACCAATGGCTTGACTCAGTATAGGACAGTTCCCTATGTTCCTAATGCTGTGTGACTCAAATCTGAAATGAAAGATTAACCACAGTACAGTGGTACCCTGGTAGTTGAATGCCTTAGTTGTCGAACAAATTGGCTCCCAAACACTGCAAACCTGGAAGTGAGTGTTCTGGTTTGCAAACTTTTTTGGAAGCTGAACACCCAATGCAGCTTCTGATTGAGTGCAGGAAGCTCCTGCAGCCAATTGGAAGCCGTGCCTTAGTTTTTGAACCATTTCGGGAGTCGAATGGACTCCCAGAATGGATTAAATTCGAGAACCAAGGTACGACTGTATTTTATTATGTTGCCAGATTGTCTGTGACCAAGTACAGCAGATATGTACTTACGTTTTTATACTAAACTATAATCTCCTTGGCCCCACAGGAATTATAGTAGGGTGATAGTGCTGAGAATTCTCTTTTCAGAATATCTAGTCCTACATCCTTCCTGTTAAAAACCGCTATGCTCATAGTTCCCTGGATAAATTGAAAGACTGATGCTATTTTTCTAGAAAAAAATGGTGCCGGAACTCACCATGAACGCCTCCCTTGTTCTCTTAGAATGGCAATGGCGCCCACCTGAGAAGTGAGTCCCAACGAGTTCCGACTGGGGAAAAAAGCCCTGAGAATGACTAATAAAACCAGTTTAAGCTTGTGATGTAAAGATACTCTTTATTTTATTTGTGTATTACATTTCTATCCCACATTTCCTCCAATGAGTTCAAGATGGCATACATGGTTTCTTTCTGTGAGGGGGAGTCAGCTCTTCCTGTTTATTTGTATTCCATTTGAGTTGTTTCCAGGTTCTGTTTTTACAATGGTCGCACAAAACTCTCCAGACTGGTTGCCATGGCTCCCACTCCTTAAATGGCAGTGTAACCCTGTAATTCAGCAGAATGTTTTAAAGGAAACAACCATTTCTTCACAAAAGCATCTTCAGCGCATGGTTTACTTTTTTTATATGTAATGAGAATAGTGCTCAATTTTAGTCTCCATCATGGCAATGTCTTAGAATTTCAGCTGTTTGAATGATTTCTTGATTACTCCTCTTTTCCTGTTGTCATCCACTCCAAGGGATCTGTATTGAGATAGTGAAGTACAATAAGCTCAGAAAGTGTACACCTTGTATTCAGTTTTCTAGGATCTCTGCTAGAATTTTTGTCTTAAGCTCTAGTCGCTGAATATCCTTATACTAGGGAGAACATGCAGCTCTTAGCTTGGGAACCGAGTGCAACCAATTTCTTCACTCTTATCAGGTCACCTTTCATCCCTCTGTGTGGCAGGGAGAACCTCATGGCCAGCATGAGCTGCAGAGATGGCTTTTGATTGTTGGCACAGGAGAGGCTCAATGGGAGAAAAGTTATGTGCAGTGTTATTTTCCTAGAAAAAGAGGTGCCGGAACTCACCATGAATGCCTCCCTGGTTCTCTTATAATGGCAATGATGCCCATCTGAGAGGTGTGCGAACTCCGTTCCAGTGAATTCTGGCTGAAAAAAAGCCCTAATTATGTGCCTTCTGCTAGGATCCACTCCATAATTGTGTGTTGGAATGCCTAATGAGAAGTATGGGTGGTATGTTCTGGAGTATACCTAATGTGTATTGTACAATGTACATATTGTGTACTGTGGCTTCCCCATTCCTGTGAGCTGACTATGAAAGCCATTATTGCAATCATATTTATCGTCTGTTGTATGTATGGATTCCGAATTTCCTTGAAGCATCTATTTACTACATTTTCATACAAAACCTAGTTGGCTGTAGTATCTCGGGCACTAATTCACGGGATTGCTTCAGGTGAATGTTTGGTTATATTGTTTTCCATGGAAAAACTGGAGCCAGACAAAAATAGTCTTTTGTTTGCTCCGGAGTTTTCTGAGGGGACAGCTGTGAACATCTAAGAAGTCAAGAACCCAGCTGGATCAAACCAAACATGCATCTAGTTACAGCATCCTGAGTCTCACAGTTGCCAATCACATGCTTCCAAGCCGTGCAATAGGGTAGACCTCCTGTGCTGTTGCCTCACAGCAACCAATAAGCACTGTCCATTTCTCTAGCTGTGACATTGTCTCCATTGATGACAATTAACTTGAACACATTTGCCCAGTAGCAGTACAGTGGTACCTCTGTTTTCAAGTGTCTCGGAAGCCAAACATTTTGGTTTTTGAATGCCGAAAACCTGAAAGTGAATTCTTCCATCTTCAAACGTGCCTCAGAAGTCGAATAGCTTCCGAGGTGCATTTCTCAATTTTCTCAATGGAATTGGCCGACCGCCCATTGCGCCTCGGTTGTCGAACATTTCAGAAGTCGAACGGTCTTCCGGAACAGATTACATTTGACAACCGAGGTACCACTGTAGTTGAATCAGCGGCTTCAACCAACATTGAAGCTAAATATGAACATGAACTTGAATACACGTTCTACAAAAATAATAATTGGGTATTCACTTCCAGAGAATTGCTGTCAAGTTAATATATTGCAATGATTTGATTGCTAAAGAAAGGAGTTCTTTTCTGTGAGGCATGGGTTTCTATGCAGTATGTCACACTTTGACTTTTGCTTTGAATATTGGGTTACCATTATGTTTATGTGTATGTACCATTGGAAGTCCTGCGGGCACGTAGAATTAATTGTGTGGTTCTTGGGGTTGCAGCAATGGCCTGTCTAGGTTGGAATGAAGCTTAGCGCTGAATCAAGCTCTCTCATTTGCTGAATCAATTCAAAGCAGTGCATCAACATGATGGTCTCACAGTACGCTATGTTGCTAAGCAGATGGTCTGTAAGGTATCAGCTGGAGCCATCTTTAAGACGCATGGCTTTGTTCCTAGACGCAGGCACTGCGGTGAGCAAGGGAAGACCACACGTTCCATTTTTTAGGGAAAGTCTTTCTTGTAGATGCTTAGGGAGGGGATAGTGGAACCGGAAGAAGCTGCTGGCTGCAAAAGAAGAAGTCATTGCGGTGGAAGGCTGTGATAATCTCCTATAATCTAACTGAACCTTATGGAAGCAGGCTGTAGCAGATCCTACTCTTTACCTGAATGAATTGCACAGGCAGGAAAAAAGCACCAAGTGTAGTTGTAATGTCTGGAGTATTGCCTCTAAACACATGCTACATTTTGCTGCACAGATCTCTGATAAGAACAGCAGTGGGTCAGGGATTCCCTCCTTACACCAATGTTTTAACCTATTGAGAAGCATATTGGAGGTGGTATTCGACTAAGTTTTTCCCTGAGTACATACATTGTAGTTAGTGAACATGACTAAGTTAGGCCCACTGATTTCAATAACTGTACAGTACTTTGTGTTACCTTTCATTGAATACCACCCTGGACACTTTCCTCAAAGCGCACTTTCTCTGCAAAGCTTTTTGGCACAAGTGCCTAGTCTTCATGGCATTCTCTAACTATGCCTAAGTACCGGTATGTGCAACTGAACATATCTGTTTATCCCTGTCTCCATTTCCCTCCTCTTCCTCTGGGTCATATTACAGATTGCACACCCCTCAGGGCAGGATCCTCTGCTCTTGTTCTCTGTAAAGCACTGTGCACTTTGGTCCTGCTCTGTAAATAATGCATTGGGCAGGATTCACCTAAGAAGTCACGTCAGCACAAGCCCTGTTCGAGGACTTCTGCTTGCGCAATGGGGCCTTCCCCTCTTCTTCTCCCCTCATTTATAAAACATGGAGTCCTCATGTTCAGTCAGTATGTCTACCTTGGGCTGCTGCCAAATTGGATGGTGATAATAGTTATCTTTTGACAAAATAAAACATTTTTACTTTGTTACTAGGTGAGATACGAAGCCATCAAGATTCCAAAATGGCTTCCATTTTCAGAGATGCACCCAGTAGATTACTATTCCTCTTATACAAAGAACTGCACAGAGAAATTTACGGAGAAAGAAATCAGAGATATCCGAGCACATTATTATGCCATGTGTGCAGAAACAGATGCAATGCTTGGTAAGTGATATCCTGATTATCTTACTAATATCATAATGTATTTCTCAATACTATTACTGCTTCATTGACTATGCAAAAGCCTTTGACTGTGTCGACCACAGCAAACTATGGCAAGTTCTTAAAGAAATGGGAGTGCCTGATCACCTCATCTGTCTCCTGAGAAATCTCTATGTGGGACAAGAAGCTACAGTTAGAACTGGATATGGAACAACTGATTGGGTCAAAACTGGGAAAGGAGTACGACAAGGCTGTAAATTGTCTCCCTGCTTATTTAACTTATATGCAAAATTCATCATGCGAAAGGCTGGGCTCGATGAATCCCTAGCCAGAATTAAGATTGCTGGAAGAAATATCAACAACCTCAGATATGCAGATGACACAACCTTGATGGCAGAAAGTGAGGAGGAATTAAAGAACCTTTTAATGAATTTTTTTTATGTATGCTACCACGGCAGCTAGGATCTTGATTGCAAGGCATTGGAAGACACAAGATCTACCCACGCTGGAGGAATGGCAATCGCAGTTGATGGACTACATGGAATTGGCCGAAATGACTGGCAGAATCCGAGACTGGGGAGAAGAAACAATCGAGGAGGACTGGAAAAAGTTTAAGGACTATTTGAAAAAATACTATAAGCTGTATGAATGTTAAAAAAAAAATGCACCTTTTAGGAAACTCTAGCTTCAGCAAATGTAAGTTAATGAAATGGAAATTAAGACACAAGAATTTAGAGGTAAAATAATGAAACAACTTTATTGTGTTTAATATAAAACGTACAAAAATTGAGTTATAGTATATTTGAAATTAGGGAACATGATAAAATGGAAGATACAATAAGCTTTGAAATAAGTTAACAAATTGCTGATGCTTTATATTACAGAGAATGCAGGGTTTGGAGGATGCGGGGAAGTCCTTTAGATTTGATGAAAAAAGATCATGGAAATTTGTTATTCTTTTTTTCTATTTTCTTATATCTATCCTTTATTCTTTTTTCTGTATTTCTTAAACTCAATAAAAATATTATAAAAAAAAAAGAACCTTTTAATGAGGGTGAAAGAGGAGAGTGCAAAATATGGTCTGAAGCTCAACATCAAAAAAACGAAGATCATGGCCACTGGTCCCATCATCTCCTGGCAAATAGAAGGGAAAGAAATGGAGGCAGTGAGAGATTTTACTTTCTTGGGCTCCATGATCACTGCAGATGGTGACAGCAGCCACAAAATTAAAAGACGCCTGCTTCTTGGGAGAAAAGCAATGACAAACCTAGACAGCATCTTAAAAAGCAGAGACATCGCCTTGCCAACAAAGGTCCGTATAGTTAAAGCCATGGTTTTCTCAGTAGTGATGTATGGAAGTGCGAGCTGGACCATAAAGAAGGCTGATTGCCGAAGAATTTATGTTTTTGAATTATGGTGCTGGAGGAGACTCTTGAGAGTCCCATGGACTGCAAGAAGATCAAACGTATCCATTCTTAAGGAAATCAGCCCTGAGTGCTCACTGGAAGGACAGATCGTGAAGCTGAGGCTCCAATACTTTGGCCACCTCATGAGAAGAGAAGACTCCCTGGAAAAGATCCTGATGTTGGGAAAGATGGAGGGCACAAGAAGAAGGGGACGACAGAGGACAAGATGGTTGGACAGTGTTCTCGAAGTTACAAACATGAGTCTGACCAAACTGCGGGAGGCAGTGGAAGACAGGAGTGCCTGGCGTGCTTTGGTTCATGGGGTCACAAAGAGTCAGACACGACTAAACAACTAAACAACAACAAAATTACTGCAACGATTGTTTTATTCCCTGATTCTAGCCATGTAGAGGCTACAGTCCTAATTATGCATTATTCAAAGTCTTAGAACCGCGTAACAAGATTTTTTTTCCAGAAAGTAACAACTAGATGTTTTCTGTTGGGGTTTCTTTAATCTATTATTTAATAAAACTTCTATCATACTCTGCCTACAAGGTTAGAATCTGATCCATGAAGAAAACAATATGTCTCAGTTCATGTATTAAGGACTATGGTAACATCATTTCAGTTGCAGAGGCCAGGACTAGAACCAGTCCAGCCATGAGGTAGGCTGAAGCAGCTGCCTCAGGCAGCAGAATCCTGCGGGGCGGTGCCCCCACCCCTGCCACCACTGCTGCGGTTGCGCAGCTGCATCTTCTTCCAGCAAGATCTCACAGAACTCCCGCAAGATCTTCCCAGAAGAAGGTACAGCTGCGCAGAAGGGTAGCCACTTCCTTGTTTTGCCTCAGATGGCAAAATGCATGAGGCCGGGACACAATCTCAGGAGTGTACACAGCAATCTTAATGCAAATAATGTATTATGTGAGCCAAGCAATTATGTTTACAAATGTAGCTCTGTACTGTGATGATATTCAACTAAGTCAAACTTAGTAGACCCACTGAAATAAATGGACTTGACCAACTTTATTTCAATGGGTCTACTCTTGATTCAGGCCGGATATCATCCGATACATCTGAGCTGCATGACTCTGCAACTCCTTTGAGGAAAGGATCAGGTGGGCCTTTGCATGTGTCACACAAGGCATCATTCATGTGGTTCTGCCCTATGTACATCTTCCTGAGACCTGGTCTCATCCACCACCACACAAATTACATTAACCTGGTTTTAGATGTCTGTACCAAACATCTGAGGGACACGGGTGGCGCTGTGGTCTAAATCACAGAGCCTAGGGATTGCTGATCAGAAGGTTGGCGGTTTGAATCCCCACAATGGGGTGAGCTCTCGTTGTTCGGTCCCAACTCCTTCCCACCTAGCAGTTCGAAAGCACGTCAAAGTGCAAGTAGATAAATAGGTACTGCTCCAGCGGGAAGATAAGCGGCGTTTCCGTGCGCTGCTCTGGTTCACCAGAAGTGGCTTAGTCATGCTGGCCACATGACCCGGAAGCTGTCTGTGGACAAACGCCAGCTCCCTCGGCCTATAGAGCGAGATGAACGCCACAACCCCCGAGTTGTCCACGACTGGACCTAATGGTCAGGGGTGCCTTTACCTTTATATAATAATAATAATAATAATAATAATAATAATAATAATAATAATAAATTATTTATTATTATTTATACCCCGCCCATCTGGCTGAGCTTCCCCAGCCACTCTGGGCGGCTCCCAATCAAGTGTTAAAAACAGTACAGCGTCACATATTAAAAACTTCCCCGAACAGGGCTACTTTAAGATGTCTTCTGAATGTCAGGTAGTTGTTTATCTCTTTGACATCTGATGGGAGGGCGTTCCACAGGGCGGGCGCCACTACCGAGAAGCCCCTCTGTCTGGTTCCCTGTAGCCTCACTTCTCGCAATGAGGCAACTGCCAGAAGGCCCTCGGCACTGGTTCTCAGTATCCGGGCTGAACGATGGGGGCGGAGACGTTCCTTCATGTTTACCAAACATCTGTGGCAGAAAGTGCTGCAAAGGGAGTGTTGAGTGTTGTCACGCCTTCAGTACAATTCTGATAGGAGTGTCAATGGGGAGGGAATGTAATTAATTTGGTGTATTGGTTCTCTGTGGCTTAATACATGTAAGACATGTACTTTATGGAAATAATATTCTGAGATGGCTGTCTTGGGGGAAGAGGTTGGAAATGAAAGGATATTCAGGCACATCAATTCTGACACTGTAGCATTTTTATTGCCAGAAGAGCACAAAAATTGTCAAGGAACATCTACTGAAACTGAAGTGAGGTAGAGTTCGGAATCCTCTCAATTATTATGAATCTTCTTTTTATATGTTGGCTTCACATCTGGAATGCTGTTCCCATCTGCTGCAGAATTTGGCATTCTGAGAATTCCAGCTTTAATTCCTAAAAGCCTAAGTGTAATGAGAGAGATGGAGAACAGAAGCGAGAAGGAGCTTAGGTCAAGTGTTTTCTTTGGGTAGAATTTTGGTGCCTTGCTGTCTCTTTGATGATCTATGGGCAGTATAGAAAATCTCCATGTTTTGGGCTTACTGATCAGTTATTGCAATTCATGCCAGTAGTCGTAACTTCTTTGAAAACCCTTAGCATATGTAGAAATTCAGGAGAAATTTGACAGTTTCATGCATGATAATAAAAACTGGGTGAATTCAAGCGAACTACAACAAACCCAGCTATTGACAACTCAAATCCTAGGTACACTTACTCAGAAGCAAGACTCATTGTGTTTAGTGGAGCTTACATCCAAATAAGTATGCATGCGGGTAGCCAGGATTTTTTGTTGTGGGAGCAGGCCTTTTGTTAAGAGGGGCAGGCTTTTTGTTTGGAGGGGGCAGAACCTCAGTTTGCTATGTATTTGATTTTTATTTATTATGGGGGGGTAGCTTCCCCTTCCTGCCGCCCCAACTACGCCCATTTAAGTATGTATAGGATTGCGACCTAAATCTTGTATCTGAGCTTGTGCACCACCTTAAATGGGATTCAGACTCATCACTAAACGTTCAGTACAGTTTTAAAAACTCTTGCAAGTTTCAGACTATTAAAGCATACTTTGAGATCTGTATGGCAGACATAAATGTGAGCTTCTAAAAGTGGATAACTGTGGGTATTTAGCAACAAATTAGCAAAATGCAGCATTTTGGATGGAGATTTCTGGACGTATGGAAGCCACAGTTGTGCATGCTGATATTTAGCTGTGGAAGGAACTTATTCAGAGTTCTCAAGGAGAAAATAAACTGCCCCTCATGATCTCCCATAATCAGCTTCTCTCCATCCTCCCAGAGAACTTTTCTTTGGAATCCTTGAAACAGCAATGGCTTCTGTATTAATGAGAACACAGGCAACGTGATCTAGTGCTTTCATTGCACTGGCAGAAGAGCTACCTCCTTGTGACATCTAAAAACTATTTTTATGCATGTCAATGTTTAATAAATATTTTGATGTTTACGTATTAACCCTCCCTTATATTTTGTTGCAGGTGAGATGATTTCTGCTCTAAATGACACAGGACTACTCAGAAGGACTCTTGTCATATTCACTGCAGATCACGGAGAACTTGCCATGGAACACAGGCAGTTTTACAAAATGAGCATGTACGAAGCAAGCTCCCATGTTCCTCTCCTTATAATGGGGCCGAATATTAAGCTGCAATTCATCCCCAATGTGGTGTCCCTTGTGGATATCTACCCTACCATGCTCGGTAAGCAATATTTCTGTTGGAATAGCAAGCTTACTTCATATGACCAGCAGGGATAAAAAAATATGGCTTAAAAGCACAAGCTGCTCACTTGGGACTGTCTAGAAGTTGGTGGACTACAGCTCCCATCATCCCTTACCTTTGGTCATGCTGGTTGAGGCTGGTGGGAGTTGTAGTCCAAGAATGTCTGGAAGAGCACAGGTTAGCCACCCCTGGTTTTAAAGCATGGCTTACTAGCAACCATGGTGCCACTACTGTCAGATAACTGCCCCAACATGCCTACACCATGTTGGGATTTACTGCTCAGCTTGCAAAGAAGGGACATTTAAAGGATCTGGCACTGATCAATAAAGCCAAAATTTGGAGATGCCCCAGTCAGTTTCACCTCCTATGATTTAACGTTAGTGTATATGAATAGTGTATTTTTGTCCACATGTGCACCGAAGCTACCCTTGATTCATGCACACATTGCCAGAATGATACCTGCACTGCTCTGCGCAGATATAAAAATCACACTTTAAAAAAAATAAATAGTGTGCTCAAAGGACATGTAATGGGTTATATATTTAGGCAGGTGGGCATGGAGTTTTCAGCAGATCCCCAGTCATTTCCAAAATGAGATATTACTGAATGTTTTAATAATGGGGACTTAAAAAAAAAAACCTGAATGAAATAATAAGGCTCTCAAAATCCTTCTGAAATTATGAACACCTGGAACGTGGAAAATAATGTATTCTGCCTTATTTTCGTTTCTGCGTCAAAAGTGTCCCATTTGCGGGAAGGATGAGAAATATTTCCTGGAGAAAAGAAACCCTTTTAATTGTGGGAATATTTGCCTTCTTCCAGTCATGTTTGTTGCTGTTGGTTGTTCTGTCTGCTGCAGCTTGATTTCCTTCCCACCAAATTTCTGAGTACTGCTTCTTCTTCCTAGACTTAATCACACAGGCAATCCTAGATTAATCATAGGCCACATAGTGACCTGAAAGTTGTCAAGGCACTAAGAAACTTGTTAGATTTAGCTATGTGACATCGCTGAGGACAAGAAATCAATGTGAAACTGGGATCGTTGCTACCTGGATCAGTGACATGAATTATCCCACCTATTATCATCATCATCTTTGATTTATTCATTGCCTTCTGAACAACCATTTACACATAAGAGTATTAACAACACTTAAAAACACCAAAACAGCAAATACATTAAAGACAGTACTGAAACCCTAGCAAAGTAGATACCCACAGTAAAGAACAATTTATCCAACTGGGAAAGTTTGTAGGAACAAAAATGTATTCATTTGTCTAGGGGTCATTTAGTAAATAGGATGATCTTGTAATATTGCATAGCCAGTTTGATTTTACTGAAAGAAACAAAGCTAATTCGCTTACCCTGGCATTGTCTGAAGGCACATGGTACAGTTTTATGGAAGTGCAGCAGCATAAAATTAATGAGTGTGAGGATGATGCTTCCTGGGCCGGTCACATAGGCGAGCCTAACCAATTGGGAATCACACTGTGAACATGATAAGATGGCCATGCTTCATAGTTAACTGTATTTGACATGACAGTACTGTATTACAGAGGGAAAATTGGGTCAATTCAGAGTGAGGGCAAAGCCTTCTGAATAGGTGAGCTCTTATGAAGGAATCACTGTAAGGTCGCCAAGAAGTTGGGGATTTCTCCACTCCTGGAAAATAGTTAGTACTTTCAGTTCAAACCCTATATTCTAACTAGAGACTTTAGTTTAACATTACTAATGAATGAGTCACACAGTCTCTTAATCAAATCTCAGCCCCTACCTTCTTGTTCCAACTGTCTTAATTTCCCCTCTCTCTCTTCTTCAAGTTTGTATTTTTAAATCACCGTCCTTCCTGTGCTCTCATTCTCCATATGTTCTCTCCTGATTCTTCCTTCCTGTATTCAGAATATTTAAAAAATACAAAAAAAATCAAAAATGATTAATTTATTTAGGTGAGTAACAAACAAATGATTAATGTTATTTTCTCAGACACTCCGACTGATGAAGTAAGCTCTGACCTTATCTGTAGTAGACAGCAATATAGTCTCTGTCTGTGTGCCTTACTGTCAGGGGTTCAGAAGGAGAGACACAGGAGGGGGAGCAAATGGAGAGTGAGGAGGAGGAGTACGAGGGGGGCGCAGGCAGTGACAGTGGCCAGAGTTATTCCACAAGCCTCTCTAGCGAATCGGAGGACTCACAGAAGGGAGCGCCGGTGGCCAGAGCAAGGGAGATTCCAAGGGAGAAACCTCAAGAGGGAGGGGCCAGCGGGGAGTCTCTGAACAGCAGCTGGAGATCAGGGCCAGCGTCTCCACCAGAGCGCAGTGGGGAGGGGGAGTCCCAGGAGTCGGGACCAGTGTCCTCACCACCAGAGGGAGGAGAGGAGTCAGGTTTGGCAACACCCACATCAGGAAGCGGGGAAACGGTCAGAAGGAAAGTCACCGGCTGGGCGCGCGCGCCAAGTTCAAATGTACAGGAGCGCGGCACAGCGGGGAGCCCGGGAAGGGAGCCAGGTCCTAAAGCCCGCCGGAGGGAGGGGCAAGACTCAGGAGGCTCCGCGTCAGAGGAGTCCAGGAAGGAGGGAACCCCAGAGGGCAGAAGGACCCAACGCAGGAAAGAGCAGCGCAAGAGGTGGAGCCAGGCTAGAATCTTAAACTGGTGTGGGTGGAGCAGTGAGTCAGAGGGGACTTAGCCGGTCTAGCGTTAAGACGTGGGCCTGCGCGCCCAGAGCTTGGAAATGGAAACTAAACTTCAATAAAGACTTTTGTATATAATATCCACTGGGCGTTGGTCCTCTGTGAGCTGGGACCTAGCGGCAGTCCTGACACTTACCATTTGATTTTACAGTTTGTTTCTGTACATGTATGTGTCACATCTTAACAATTTCCCTTAAAAGTGTGGTGTTGTATCTAATATGGCACAAACAGACTTTTATTCCTGAAGCAGATTTTGCCATCCTATATTTCTCTTTGTAGTACACCACGGACACCCCCCCCAAAAAAAAAAATCACTCCAGAGGGTTCCTCAGCCCTCTGAAGCATGTTTTTGAGGATATGCAGGGATGGAAAGGGACAGGAAGTTCCATGGCACAAGTGGATGTCTTTTCCCTTTGTGCAGTGACAGCACTGGATGCAACCTATGGTGTTGTACCTCCATCTTAAAGGTTGTTTAAATTAGGCAGATGGGGGGGGGCGGGCTTCAGGGAGAAGGAAGGGTAAGTCTTACTTGTGCAAACAGGACACTGCAATTAGATGCCACCCTTAGTTCAGAAAGATGTTAGAGAGATTTTTAAGTCACTGAAATTAAACCTGTCTCTTTTGCACCACATATGAGTTGCTTAAAAGTAACAAATAAACTGCTAATGTTTAGAACAGAACTGAAGTTTTGTGGAAATAATTTCCCTAGGTAGCTAGTATTAATTTTGCAGTAAGAAAATGTAAGAGGCAACTTGGACTTAATATAAATGCAAAGATAAGAGGATCAGAAAAATCACTATAAGGGGCAAAGGACAAGTTGCAATGGTTGACATAGTATATAATTTATTTCCTTGTTGGTTTTATATATTTCTGCCTTTTCTTTTAATTATGTTTAATTCTTTTTAAATAATGTAAATATCAAATTTTAAAAACAAACTGACTTAAGTCACAATTTCAATTTCAGACGTTGCTGGAATACCCATACCCAAAAATCTCAGTGGATATTCACTGATGCCCCTGGTATTGAAACAGGCAGAAGATAAAGTCCCAACTAGAAAGCAACATCCTACTTGGATTCTGAGTGAATTCCATGGCTGCAATGTGAATTCTTCGACCTACATGCTGAGAACTGACAGATGGAAATACATAGCATACTCAGATGGTCGTTCAGTTTCTCCTCAGCTGTTTGGTACGTTTGCTACTTGATTAATGATAGTTTGATCCTCTGTTCTGGTCCGCACGAGTATGACAGGGAGGCGCAAATCAATGTTGAATTAGCAGAACTATGTAGCTCCTGTCTTGAAGCAACACAAACTACCAGACCTATGATTTATTCTTGCTTCATCATGTCTTGTGTGGTTCACCCAAAGAGCAGAGAAGCAGTGTAGTAAAGTAGTAGTGATAGTAATTAGCATCCCATTCTTCATAAGGATCAGCACCCTCCTTTGCAACCATGCAAGTTTGTACAAACAAAATATGACAGTTAAATCAAAACACAGTTCTGCAGTCAATGCACTGCACTGTTGGAAACAGCAAAAGTGCAGTCTGAAGACACTAGAATCACTGGCCAAAGCCCGAGACAGGTAGGACAGTTGTCTCTTTAATGTCTCAACTGTGCATAGCCCAGTCTGCTTAAACCCATAAACCTGGGTTTGAATTTGACCAATGAACTACGGTTCTATCCTCTCAAATTGGACAATGTGGTCAGATGACTAGGTACCCAAGGAGGTTAAGGTCCGAAAAGGTGGCATGCCGTAGTCTAGGCCTGGGTACATTACCAAAATCATCAAGGGAGCAACTCACCTATGAGGAGTAATGACATTTGAGGGTTTTCGGGGTTTGTTTGTTAAAGGTGAGTAAAGTGGCACATGAGAGAGGTATATAAAAACATGCATGGTGTTGAGAAAGTGGAGGACGTTTTTCTTCCTCCCATAAAACTAGAATTTGGGACCATCCAATAAAGCTGAATGGTGAGAGTTTCGAGGGGAGGGAAAGGAGTGTTTTTCCACACAGCACATGCTTAATGGAATTTGTTACTGTGAGGTGTAGTGATGGCTGCCAACTCAGGTGGCTTGAAAAGGGGATCTAACACAGTATGTTGCTTCAGATGAAAGTTTCCCTTCTCCTGCTCTGTACTGACTGGCAGGGGACTTTACTAGCCCAACCTACACTAGGGTGGTGTAGCCATTAGGGTGTTGGACTAAGATGTGGGAGACCAGGGTTCAAATCCCTTCTCAGATAGGAATCTTGCTGGGTTACCTTGGGCCAGGCACCATCTCTTAACCTCACCTACTTCACAGCTTTGTTGTAAGGATAATATGGAGATGGGAGAGCCATGTACACCACCTTGAGCTCTTTAGAGGAAAGCTGAGATATAAAAGCAAAATAATAGTAATAAAATGAATACTGGGGATTGAAATTGGGAGACCTTCTGCATGTCAAACAAATGCTCCAGTGCTGCCCTACCGCTTTTTCAAGTTCAGGCTCATTAATTTATCCTATTCGTTCTTTGTTGCAGATCTCTCTGCCGATCCAGATGAACTAACAAACGTAGCAACCAAGTTTCCAGAGATCACACAGTATTTGAACAAAAAACTCTACTCCATCGTTGATTATCCCAAAGTCTCTGCCTCTGTTGAACAGTACAACAAACAGGAGTTTATCAACTGGAAACAAAGTTTAGGACAAAACTATTCTGATACCTTGGCTAACCTCAGGTGGCACCAGAACTGGAAGAAGGACCCAAAGAAGTACGAGGATGCAATTGATAGATGGATTAAAGAGAAGACAAATCTGTGAAATGTCTGCAGAAAGTGAGAATGAACAATCTGCTCCTGAATGTAAAGAGGCAGTGTGGGTGCAATAAGCAGTTTCCTCTTACTGCAACAGATACTGAAATGGGATGTGGGGTCAGATGCTATCCTCCAGTCTTTCCAGTTTCCCGACACAAATCCACTCTGCTAAGCTATAAATGCTAGCTAGCCCCAGTTGCCTGTTAACCAGGATTTGCTAGCCAGCTTCAGAACCTGATTTCAATTCTGGTTAAGAATCCCTGCTAAGTGACCTGTGATTAACATGGATGTTGATATAATGGCCTTATTGGGACATAATGTTAAATTATGGTTGTTAGCGTGAGCCTTGTCTCCACTTCCCATCTCCCTTCTCCTCTGGCACAGCCACAAGGGGGATATCAAAATATTTTCCTTCCATTTTTAAGCAGAGTTTACCATTATGTTCAAACCTCAGCAAACCATGCTTAGTTTCGACTATGGTTCAGAGAAACCAACCAACGTCAAGCTGCATTTTGTCAATGTGATGTCACGCTGGGCCCTGCCAAGACTTGGAAAAGTATTCTGCCAGCAAAGCCCCTGAGCTAAGGATACGCTAGGGGATAAATGGAAACCGCCACCCCTCCACCATCTCTAGAACTGATAAGAAGCCCTTAACAACCAGGGAAAATCTCACCATGCCTGTGTCAGGAGGTTGCTCTAGAAGGACTCTTGAGGTGGGTTCCCAACTCATCCCCCTTTCAGAGGGGGAGACCAAACAATCTCCCAGCCCCGGAGAGCATAGAGCCCAGAAAGTCTAGGTTTGGGCATCTACCTACCAAAACAGTACAAGTCTGATAGTCCAAAATTATAGAGCTACTCATAGTAAGGGGTCTTGGGTGAAGTGTGAGAGACCAGACTATAGAAGCTGCTGGAACAGCACATATTGAAATCTAGCAACTCTTTTGAACTACCTTGTCTATTCTGCCATGCCTTTTGACCGATGGCCTCTGTTGCTGGCTTCTACTTAGATCCTGCCTTTAGAGCTAGGCTTGTTGATGCACTGCTTTTATTGTGCTTTGGCATGGACTACACCTTGACTTCAGTCTGCTTTTCACCTGGTTGCAGGAGCAGACAGGGCTACCCCAGCCTCTGCCTAAGAACTAAGCCCTGACATGGTTGGAGCAGGACAATTTGCTCGTTTCCCTAAACCTTTGTTAAGATTAATCAGAGTTTTGGTTTTGGACAAAGCAATAAAAAGCAGTCAACAGAAAACAGAAGCAAAAGCTGATTACATCTGCACTAGCCCCAAGACTATACTTTTTCAGGTGGGAAAGTATATACTGTAGTGGCTAGGACTTAGCTGTGAATTAGGAATTCTCAGGTTTCAATCTTGTCACTGCCATGAACTCACTAGGTGCCTTAGACAAGCCACTCTTTCTCCGCTGTTGCCTGCAATATGGGGAATAATCGGTGGCTTGCCATAGTGTTGTAAGGATAACAATTAGATGCATGTAAAACACTCTGAAAGCACTATATGCATTTGTATTACCATACTTGGAATAGCAAGTATAGCATTTGCAGTGCCCTAACTGGAGTGGCTAACCTTTGAGCTTCCATATGTTATTGAACACCACATCCCATCAGCCCCAACCAATATGGTTCATAGTCAGGGATGATGGGAATTGGAGTCCAACAGCATCCACATGATACTTTGTAAGCTACCGTATTCTTGCACTAGTTAAAGTATTCATTTTGTGAGTGAGTTTGTGTTCTAACTGGATTTTTTTTTTCTTGGTCAGAACACAACATTTCAAAGTGCAGTATTAACAGTTTAGGGCTGAACAAGGGCAAGCACATCTGTTCAGCCTCCCTCCAGGTGATCCATTTGCATTCATCCCGATTTGTTTGCACAAAGCTTATAGGAAGGTTAGATTATACCTAGTCTTATTGAGCATTCATCCTCCATTTTGCTTGTGGTTATGTTTACATGGAATCATTTGTTCACCCTCCACTTTTCGGTGCATTTTTCTGTCACTTTCAAAACCACAAAGAGTCTTGAGTTTTTAAAAAAGTGAATTTGTTGTACAAGAGCAACATAACCCTTTAACCCACCTTGAATGTAGAAACCTGAAGTTCTGGTATGCATTTCAATTCCTCCCACAAAACAGAGAAGTCTGGCAATGCCCTCAGTTACTACTGAACACAAAAGAGATACATGCAATTTTAGGTCCCCACCATACTGATGCCATTTGTGACTAATGATTGTGTGATACAGTCCTGAATTCCTTTGGGTTAATGGTTTGTGTAGCAATTTACAAGTGGGGTTTTTTAACAACACCCCCCCCATGAAGTTAGTAGTATGGTGGTGGTTAACATTGTGTGGGGTAATGCTAGATTAATCTACACTTCCTTCTTATTCTTCTAAGGGCTTGCAGCTATTAAAAACCGCTGTTTTCTTTTTACTGTATTGCATAAGCCTTTTAAGTACTGTTTAACCTTCATGCAACACACTCCAGATACTTGTCTGGGTATACCAACACAGCTTGCATTTGCAGTTTGAGTGTGAGCAGCATATGTTGTTTCATTTGGTCTAAATATCCAAGACATTTGCATGCAGATTTTTGCTACTCAAATATGTTAAATCTCCCTAGCAACCGTTGTCCTTTCGATTACACACACAAACACACACAGAGCTAGTCCCCTTTCCTTCAAGCAAATGCAAGGGCAAAGAATAAGAAGAAACTCAGAATAATTTGGATCTGCTCTCTAGTGCAGTGGGAAAAACTAGTTGTCTTAATCTCTCCCTGCCCCTGCCAAACCTCCATGTATTGGAACTGAGAGGTGAAGTTTAAAACGAAGAAAGGTGGTATTTGTGTAGGCAAATCTCATCATATTTCCCTCAAATGCTGAACATGAGTGGCCCCATGCTATGAACCTGTGCTCAATAGCCTCCAAGACCTACATGTGGAGGCTGAGGTTGATCTGGAAGCTGCAGCTGGAGCAGAATACAGTGGCCAGTCTCGTGAATGGAGCAGCCTAGCATCAGCATGTAACACCCTTGCTGTAAGAACCATACAGGCTGCCAGTATGCTACCCATTTGAGATTGCCTTATGAAATTCAAAACAACAGCCCCAAACTCCTCTCCCTGCATTAAATGCTTTCAGCAGGAATCCTAGAATTGCAGAGTTGGGGGGGGGGGACTCTGAAGGAAAAGGAAAAACGAGTTTTGCCTTTTACTTCTGCAGAAATATACCCCCATTCCCCTCAGAAAATGCTTGCATTTGAGGCTAACATTCCCAGCTCCTGTTGCAGATGGCTTGGAAATCCTGAACAACAGAACTTCTGTCATGGGTTAATGATGAAGTGCCCTTTTTTGTGTGCTCCTACTTTTTAATGTTTTGTTACACGAGCTACACAACATCTTTGTGTTTTTCCCCAAATGAAAGCTAGTGGGACACTGAGCTACTACTGCTTTAAGCAATGCTGCCTCTGAAGGGAGAAATAGGACAGGATGCTGGAATTCATTTCAGCATTAATAAACAGCTTGGGCTGTGTTCAGACAAGCACTTGTTGCATTTCATTTTACTTCACTCCCTCTGTTCTATTACAATTTGCTTACATGTATCCTGTGGATACATCCTTGCTTGTCCTGGAATTGTTGGGTTCATTATTTGTTTATAAATGCTAATTTCCTTAATTGAACCCATGCACACCCAAATATCATTTTATATAGTGTGCAAGGGAACAACTGTAAAAAAGCTTCAACCTTTTTACTGAGAAACAGACTTTTTATGTGAAAAAAGAGTGGAGTACCCAGAACGTAGACATATTATCAACTCCTTGCACTATTTTCTAGAGCAAATTGTGCAAAAAAAACCAAAAAACATCCACCTGCTGGAATGAACTCTACTATTATGTGAGAAAAGAGAACAGAATATTAACTATCAAAGGTGAAAGTAATTATACTCCTTTAGAAACTACTGCAATTGTAGATTATCAGTCAGGGGTACTTATATATGACATTTATTCACACCTGTTACAAGACCACATATTTTTGCATACTTGCCACTAATGCCCACTTAGAAAGGAACTACATTTGCATAAAGCATTCTTAAAAGCCTTTCAGTTTTGCAAGTTACATTTTGTACCTGCTGATTTTTCTCAACCTCTGCCCACAAGTCACTGGCAGCTTTCATTACAGCTTATATGCTAATTAGACCAATCGTACTGAACAGAGACAATTATCATAAGTTTCATATTCAAAATCTCTAATATTAAGTTCACTTGCACTGATTGTGTGGAAGATGACAAAATTAAGAAAGGCAGTATATACGGTCAGTTTGCATAGCAAAAGCAGTCCTTATTTTTGCCCCTTGCTCTTGAAAAGGGACAAAATCTGTGGAAATGGAATTTGAAAATAACACACCTGAAAATTGCTGTGATGAGTGAAAGCAGATTATGCAGAACCCCGCTGTTGACAAACCTAACAAAATGGTTGTGCTAAAACCACATTGTGCATAAGTGTCATAAGTTATGGAGTGCAATGAATTGAACAAAACTTCAGGAAGTTTAAAACATTTGACTGTTACCATGTCCAAGCTAGGCCCATTTACTTGGAAACAAGTCCCTACATTCCCAGCAAGGGCTTAAAATAGCAGCTAGATCTGAAATGGTCAAGTGGAATCTCCTGGCCCTTCTGGGTTTCCTTGATTTGGAAGAGGGTGCGCTCCCGCTGCTCGGTCCCAGCGCCTGCCAACCTAGCAGTTCGAAAGCACCTCCGGGTGCAAGTAGATAAATAGGGACCGCTTACCAGCGGGAAGGTAAACGGCGTTTCCGTGTGTGGTTCTGGCTCGCCAGAGCAGCGATGTCACGCTGGCCACGTGACCCGGAAGTGTCTCCGGACAGCGCTGGCCCCTGGCCTCTTAAGTGAGATGGGCGCACAACCCCAGAGTCTGTCAAGACTGGCCCGTACGGGCAGGGGTACCTTTACCTTTTTACATGGCTTCATAATCGATTAAACTAAGCAAGGGTCACAAGGGCTCCAGATTCACAGCCAAATTTCAGTAATGGGTTGGCGCTGTGAAGTGTGAAGTATTTATTAAGGTTCTTGAGCAAGTGCAGAGTGCGTTTTCCACACTGGAGCAGGCAGTAGCCCTCAGACTTCGGGTGTTAAGATGGGAGTCTCCCAGATTTGAGCAAGTGAGCAGCCCACAGGAAAAGAGCACCTAGTGTGCTTGAGGTGGGCGTTATAATAATTTGTCATTTCTCTTTTGCCTTTTTGTCTTCCTCCTTGGGTACTTCCCAGGCCAGATATGGCAAATCGGCTGCTGAGACATCCCCAAGGGATTGCGGTAACAGAGGTCGTGGGGTGTGTAGGTGTTAAAAGTCTGATTTCCCCAGGAATATCCGGGCTAAATGAGTCAAAAATACTTGTTGACAATGTCCTGGGGATACTGCAAAAACGTCCGGTGCCTGCAATCCCACTGTTTAGAAGCCGCTTTCGCAAGCGGCGGAGAGCGGCTTCTCACCCTCCTCGAGGTGGACGACCGTGGAGACGGTGGGCGGCTTGGTCTGGCAAGGGCACAGCCAGCGCCCAGGGCGCTCAACAGCCGCTTGCGGCGGCGGCGGGCGATGCCGGTGGCGAGCCCGCCGTCGGGGCTGCCCCTCGGGGCAGCGGCACAGCCTGCGCTGGAGGCGCCGCGCCCACGGGCCGTGGCTGTGGAACAAGAGGCACACGTAGGGGTTGAGGGCACTGTTGGTGGCCGCCATGATGCTCCCCAGGGTCGCCCGCGCTTCGTCGGCGCCCTCGGAGGAGGCGAAGGCCAAGGCGAGCTCCAGGAGAAAGCGCGGGAAGCCGCAGAGCGCGAACAGCATGGCCAGCGCCAGCGTCAGCTGCAGCGCCCGGGCCCGCGCGCGGGGCAGGCTCCGCGGCGCAGGCGGCGAGGGCAGCACGCACTTGGCGACGGGCAGCAGCCGCAGCAAGAGCGGCGGAGGCGGGCGAGGAGCGGCGGAGGCGCCCGGAAGCTCCGCGCCGTAGTGGCGGGCGCTGCCCGCTGCCCCCCGCGACGGCTCGGCGTCGTCGTAGTCGTCCTTGGAGCCGGGTGCGCCGCCGAGTGCACTGAGGATGCGGCCGCAGGTCCCGCCCAGGAGGCAGGCGGGCGCCACGAAGCCCGCGACGGCCCAGTACACGGCGTAGGTCTGGCCGTGCCAGCGGGGCCGCTGCGCGAAGATGCTGAGGCAACGGCCCCCGGCCTCGGGAGGCGCCAGCCGATAGACGAAGGCTTGCGGCAAGGCGAGCAGCAGCGCCAGCAGCCAGCCCAGCGCAGCCAAAGCGCCCCGGGCGGGCAGGAAAGAGAGCGGCGGGTGCGCGGGGCCCCTCACCATGTGGTGTCGCTCGATCGCGATCAGGACGAGCATGTGCGAGGGCGCCAGCAGCCCGGAGCCTTGCAGGAGCCACAGGAGGCGGCAAGTGGCGTCCCCTGCAGGCCACGCCGCTTGCCCCGGCTCCACGTCGGCCGGCGGAAGCTGGGAGAGCAGCACCAGCCCGCACCCGTAGAGGTCGGCGATGGCCAAGTGCGCCAGCAGGAAATCCATCTTGCGCCGCCGTCCGAAGCGGGCGCCGCAGCAGCACCCTCCGCAGCGCAGCCTGTGCAAGAGCAAGCCGTTGCCCACCAGCGCCAGCAGCAGGATCGCGCCCGCCGACAGGGTCCGCGCGCTAGGCTGCCCCAGAGTAGCCCCGGGGGACGAAAGGTTCAAGTTCCACCCGGGAATCGCGATGCCGGATAAGTTGGGTCCGATGGCCAGGCTGTCCGGGTTGAACGTATCTTCCATGGCAGCGAGAATTGTGCACGGGTGCCCTCGGCAGCATATATAGGGGCTCTGCCTGTCACCTGTCACTCACCGTGGGTGGGCGCACCGGGCTGCAGCCATCGCGCCTGTGTGCTCTGCCCACTCCTCAGCCCATCTCGCCCTCCCCTCCAATTCAACGGTTGCAGTCGTCTTGAGCGGAGTCAGTGTCTCTTCATTGTCACATTTTCCACATACGCCTCTCAAAAGCACACACCTTTCGCAGCTAAATACCGGCGTTCAATTCTCACTCAACGAAAAAGATCGGTTCCAGCTCCCCTCTGTAGCCGCCGCATCAATTCACTGTTGCTTTCAACAAAGGGAAAATATCTAGCTTGAATGTGATAGAAAACCTGTTGCAAGGAAAGCACAAGCAAATCCTGCAGTATTAGAAAAGCCCAGGAGTCTTGCCACTGACGCCACCAAGAACAGACTGCATATTCTTCATAACCTTATCAAAGCTAAAATTGTCTTGTGCCCCTGCAGCAGTTTGATGTACAGAAATTGTTAAGCTTTTCACAGCATCAACACATATCAGCTGATGTCTGCACATCAAGCTGATGTTATAGGCATAGCTATAGTGGGCAGTTAAATAGCTGACAACTCACCAATGCAGATTAAACAGCCAGAAACTATTGCTCCTGATTTCCATACGTCCTACAGTGCACCTGTGGTATTTTCACAGCTTTTGCCCCAACTTGGTTTGTTGTTTAGTCATGTCCGACTCTTTGTGACCCCATGGACCAGAGCATGCCAGGCACTCCTGTCTTCCACTGCCTCCCGCAGTTGGTCAAACTCATGTTCATAGCTTTTGAGAACACTGTCCAACCATCTCGTCCTCTGTCATCCCCTTCTCCTTGTGCCCTCAATCTTTCCCAAGATCAGGGTCTTTTCCAGGGAGTCTTCTCTTCTCACGAGGTGGCCAAAGTATTGGAGCCTCAGCTTCAGGCTCTGTCCTTCCAGTGAGCACTCAGGGCCGATCTCCTTAAGAATGGGACTCAAGAGTCTCCTCCAGCACCATAATTCAAAAGCATCAATTCTTCGGCGATCAGCCTTCTTTATGGTCCAGCTCTCACTTCCATACATCACTACTGGGAAAACCATAGCTTTAACTATATGGAACTTTGTTGGCAAGGTGATGTCTCTGCTTTTTAAGATGCTGTCTAGGTTTGCCATCGCCTTTCTCCCAAGGAGCAGGAGTCTTTTAATTTCGTGGCTGCTGTCACCATCTGCAGTGATCATGGAGCCCAAGAAAGTAAAATCTCTCACTGCTTCCATTTCTTTCCCTTCTGTTTGCCAGGAGGTGATGGGACCAGTGGCCATGATATTCGTTTTTTTGATGTTGAGTTTCAGACCATATTTTGCGCTCTCCTCTTTCACCCTCATTAAAAGGTTCTTTAATTCCTCCTCACTTTCTGCCATCAAGGTTGTGTCATCTGCATATCTGAGGTTGTTGATATTTCTTCCGGCAATCTTAATTCCGGCTAGGGATTCATCCAGCCCAGCCTTTTGCATGATGAATTCTGCATATAAGTTAAATAAGCAGGGAGACAATATACAGCCTTGTCGTACACCTTTCCCAGTTTTGAACCAATCAGTTGTTCCATATCCAGTTCTAACTGTAGCTTCTTGTCCCACATAGAGATTTCTCAGGAGACAGATGAGGTGATCAGGCACTCCCATTTCTTTAAGAACTTGCCATAGTTTGCTGTGGTCAACACAGTCAAAGGCTTTTGCTTAGTCACGACCTGTCCATCTTGGGTGCCCTGCACGGCATAGTTCATAGCTTCTCTGAGTTATTCAAGCCCCTTCGCCACAGCAAGGCAGTGATCCATGAAGGGGCCCAACTTGGTAGAAAGGGGAAATCAGACCAGAATGGTCTTCTCCATTCTTCCCTTGGAGAATAGGAACAAATGAAGTAACTAAGATGCAGATCCACAGTTTGTGGCACATTAACAGCTGACAAGTGTATTGAGACAGAGATATTTGTAAACTACAGCCCTCTTCATCAAACAGGAAATATGTTTTTAAGGTGCTACCACCTTGCTCAGACTAAGAAGGTCTGAGTCTGCTCAGTCCTGGATGCAAGACTGCCTGTGTATTCTGGCTTAAGTTCCATGGTGAAAGAAAGATGGGATATGAATGTGTTTTTTCTTGTGTGGCCAAAAACAGTTACCTTCCCCCTGATTTTTTTTAAAAAATACTAAAGAACAAAAAAAAGCCTAAATGATTAAGTGACTTTACAGATGTCTTTGGGGAGAGTAGCTCAATCACTTGGGAGGGGGGACACAAAGAGGCTGATTGACTCATTATGTTATGTGGTTTTTTTTATTAATTAAAACAACCCATATACACATACACAGCTAAACTTGTTTACAAATCCTGTTCAACCAAAAGCGATTCTTTGCCATGGTAGTTTGGAAAGTTGTATCCTGTTGGAAGGCATATTTGTTATTGTGCTATGATTTACAATATTTTTTTCCCCTGCATCTTTTCATTATAAAGAATTGCCGCAGAAAGGTTGGCCACAGATTAATACTGCATGATTGTACTTGTATTTTTATTGCAAAGGATAAATCTTTCTCCTACACCAAGGCATTTCTAATATGATTTCTACCAGATGGTACTTCTTTATAAGTACGCCCCCATCAGAAATGAATCAGAAATGGTAGAAAAGCATACAAGGTTTTCATTTTCAAATAAAGAAAAGAATCCAAGAATGAAGATTTAGAAATACTCCTTGTTTAAACAACAAAAATGCTTCTTGTATTATTTTAAAATTTGCTACTTTTTCTGTTCTTTTTTGTGACTTTTTTATATTACTATTTCATTTTTTACCCTCAAAACATTGATATAGATTGAGCCTGAAATCAGTGAAGCCAACTTGTAATCAGTGAGTTTGGATTGTAAGACAAAAGTCTGATTCCATCTGAACTCAATGGCTTCTAGCATAATGGCTACCATAGTGCTGTGGAACCAGTGGCCCAGATGTTGAATGTAGTCCTTCAGACCTCTCTGCCAGGTCGTATGGACCCTCCCCAGGCAACAACCCATGTCCTCAGGTCACATCCATCCCCACCAGCTGTGCTCTGTACCCTTGTCTAGTGCTTTGGGCATGTCTGAAACATGTTATTAAATTGTGACAATGCCTCTTGCTTGCCTGGATGGAGAGATATGTGCAGGTGTGTAGAAACATCTGGCTTTTATGTGGCCACAGTGTACACAACTGTACAAAGTTAAAGAGTTGCCTCTGTTGCTCTGCCCATTTTTGCCCCTGGCCCCAACCACCACATGATTGTAGAGGAGGGGATGCAACCCCTCTTCTACCCACTCCTCCACCTATGGGCATAGCCAGGATATATGTTTGGGGGGGGGGCAGGACACTCACCTGTCATCATCCTCTGACTAGCGCTGTCCCTCAGTCGGGTTGCCAGTTGCGTTGCTAGAATGCACCACAGCATCATCCAAGTGACCTCTGTGAGCATTTCAATTTCAAACATTCTAATTATTTCTACTTGATTGTTTGTTTGGGGGAGCAGTTGTTCATTGTCCCTGGCTATGCCCATGCCCTCCATCCTTTGTGCTGCTCCTCAAGTGTGATCAGAGCTGGATTTAGGTTTGATGAGGCTGCTGAAGGTAATGGGGCCCTTTATATGTCCAGCTGTCCTTTTTCAACAACAAATTGTTGCTGTTTTTTGTGTTGTGTATATGCTATATGGTAATTTATGTAGGTTTTATTTTATTTTATCTTAGATTTCAGAAATGTACATCCAGTTTTCCCCCTTTACATTTTTTTGGGGGCCCCCAAGGGAGTGGGGCCCTAAACTATAGCTTGTTTAGCTTATACGTAAATCCAGCATTGAGTGTGATGAAGAGTTCTGGAGTACTTCTAAAGTTTGCTAAGGACCTCATTGCACTCTGTGTCTCTGTGTGTGTGTCTATAGGTACAGGTGGCCTAATGATTGTATTACCATATGGTGTTTATTATTTTCCCCCAACGCTTTTCTGGCTTTCCTAAAAGCGCAGCTCTTCGCATATTAACCCAGAAGTACGTTCCGCTCAGTGGGAATGGACTGCTCTCTCCTCCAGCGTGAATTTAAGGCTGCGTTCTAGATCTAGGAAAGGCGCAGCAGCCGCTACCACGTGACACATCGCCGTCCAATAGCGTTTCTCCCTTCGAGTTTTAACGGCGTGACGCCGCGGAGAAGCAAAAGCGGTTCCTCAGTTAGCGATTTGCGGTGGCGCCTCACTCGTGGGTCTCGCCCTCCGGTTGCTACTGCCGCATTAGGCCACATTAAGCAGGTTTGTAGACGTCAAGAAGCCACTTCCCTTCCCCCTCCCTCTTAAGCCCACGTAACACGCGCGAGAAGAAGGGAGGCGGGGGGAGGGGTGACAGCGCAAGGACCTTCGGGAGTTGTAGTCTCATGGAGCGCGGTGGCTGCTGGGTATTGCAGTCTGAGCTTGGAGAAAAAGCTCGTGCACATGCGTGTTGCCTACTAGACAAGGCTACGCTGCTTTAAGACTTTTTGTGTCGATCGCCGCCTAGCGGTTGTTGCTATCAGTGTTATATTGTATTTAATTGCCGACGTTTTTCTGAGCTTTGCGGTTAAATTGGGTACGGAGGGAGGAGAATGCCTGGCTCCGAAGCTGTAAATGGAAGTATAAATGGAAATAAATCACTCCTTGGCGTGTGTATTTCAAATAATATATTTGTGTCACTCCCGTTTACACACGCGCTACATCTTGCAGTCGTGATATTCTACAATTCTGTGATTATCACAATGTATGTTTTAAGCTTTGTACGATTTCAGTGGCAACTTAATACTCCTCCCCACTTCCTTTCTTATTCCACAGATTTCTCGAAAGCTTTATAAATTGGGAAGGATTCTTGTGTGTTTCACATTACAGTGGTACCTCGGGTTAAGTACTTAATTCGTTCCGGAGGTCCGTACTTAACCTGAAACTGTTCTTAACCTGAAGCACCACTTTAGTTAATGGGGCCTCCTGCTGCTGCCGCGCCGCCGGAGCACAATTTCTGTTCTCATCGTGAAGCAAAGTTCTTAACCTGAAGCACTATTTCTGGGTTAGCGGAGACTGTAACCTGAAGCATATGTAACCTGAAGCGTATGTAACCCGAGGTACCACTGTATATAAATCCCACATGTGGTGTTTTTCTTTTTTTTACATTTTAATAAGTATGTACTAAACCACACTTGCATGACTTTTGACTTCTAAGCCATCTGGCTTATTTTAAGTTAAAGTTAGATATTAGGCAGAGGACAACTTTAAAAAATGTGCATACAAATAAAAGATGATGTGCAAGTGAGAAGAACCCATTTTCTTTCAGGTGGTTGCCCCAGAGAGGGGTAAGATCTAGTTATTAACATACAGTAAGGATTGTCATTGCATCACAGTGGAGTTGGCAACTTCACCAGCTACTAGGTGGTTCTCTCCCCTCCCCCTTCACATTTCTGTATTCTGAACACAATGCTTCTATGGATGCTGTGCCAGTATGTTTACTTCCAGGCAGTTCTTTCCTTGTTCATCACAAATCTCAGAGTGTTCCCAGCTAAGAGTCTGCTTGGCAGTAGGAAGGGTGACTCACAGGAAGAATGAAAGCTGGGAAACACAAGTTAATCGAATTTGCTGTAGACATCGGCGAGTGTCCACAGCTGGCCTTCTCCCATTGCAGCTGAAATCCTTTTACACTCTCTCCGTACTGAGAGTTTTTATGGCCAATTTACACAGACACTGCTACGAGTTGAACACCTGTATGAGCAATCAGATTCCACTTGCTTGTGGCTGAATAAGGATTGTATCGGTGTGCTGGGAACTGCATAGATTAAATATTTCAAAGCTTCTGTAATAGCACGAAGCCCATTCAACTCACTGGGATTATGTCTGCAAAAGATGTGGGGTTCTGATGTTGCTTGTGGCAGTATTGTTTCACTGCAATGAGTGGAGGCCTTTTGTAGCCTGATCCTATATATGCATGTTTGTCTGAGAGTGAGTTCTCAAAGAAAGTTCAGTTGTACTGTTTATACACCACTTTGACTTGTACAAGACTGGCACACTTGTCTAGTATTGGATTTATGGTTGTCCTCTATTCATTGTTAGGGACGCGGGTGGCACTGTGGGTTAAACCACAGAGCCTAGGACTTGCCAATCAGAAGGTTGGCGGTTCGAATCCCTGCGACGGGGTGAGCTCCCGTTGCTCGGTCCCTGCTCCTGCCAACCTAGCAGTTTGAAAGCACATCAGCGTACAAGTAGATAAATAGGTTCCGCTCCGGCGGGAAGGTAAACGGCGTTTCCGTGCGCTGCTCTGGTTTGCCAGAAGCGGCTTAGTCATGCTGGCCACATGACCCGGAAGCTGTACGCCAGCTCTCTTAGCCAATAAAGCGAGATGAGCGCTGCAACCCCAGAGACGGTCATGACTGGACCTAATGGTCAGGGATCCCTTTACCTTTGCCTATTCATTGTTACTAATGAATTTAGGAAACAGGATGTTTTATCAGAAAAAATAAAGCACTGGGGTGTGTGTGTGTAAATTCACCCTTGATCATGGGCAACAGTAGCTGCCCAAGTGGCTGGGGAAACCCAGTCAGGTGGGCGGGGTACAAATAAATAATTCTTATTTGGGATGGCAGTCCCATTTGTGTTTCACAAGGCGGTTTCCAACCGTAATAATAAATTGTTGTTGTTGTTAAGCCTGAGACATAAGTAATATTTTCATCATTGCGATCCAGTGTTCCTGGAGGAGGCAGGTTTAGCACTACGTCTTTATTTTAAAAACCATGTTTTTATTTTTCATGGTACAGAAGATACATGTTGTTACGACAGTAAACAACAAACAACTTGTCATGATAAAATTGCAGACTTTGGTCATGCTCCGTAATAAAGTTTCATTTGATTACAGTACTCTAAAAGATCTAGTTGCTTTAGGTTAGGGGTTACTTTTAAGGTGAACAAGTGATTATCTAAAACGTCCTTATCAATTTAGTGCAGCCTGGTTCTTAACTTTCCTATCTGCTCAGGCAGAATGCATCTTCTCCCAAGTGACGTCACTGTGTGAAGGCTCTACGAAAACATCTTTCCTAGTAAAAAACTCCTCTGTATAAAGGAATATGTGGTGGATGTAACCGTTGGAAGCTGATGATTACAATCTTCCTTCTATATTTCTGTGACAATACAACTACTGTGTCGTTTGCCGCACTACTGTCTTAGAGGATCACCATTCAGATTTCCCTAGGAATGTGAATCTGCCACTTTCCACACAGGTACCATTCTTAACAATAGTTTTTAAATGCAGTGCCACTGACTTTTCATTTAAAGCTGTTTCTGATTGTGAAATATAATTAAAGTAGATTCAGAAAGTATCTTGTTTTCTCTCTTTCATATGTATTATTTTGTACTATTTTGTACAACATCTTCCATTGTGAAAGCTTAAGATATTGCCTGTAATTATATGTATTCTTTCATCTTGTGCTGCTAAGTATTTCCTTTTATCTTATTCTACAATTCTATGCATGCCTAATGCAGTGAATTCTCATTGAACTCACTGGGGCTCATTTAGTCTTGGTTTGTAGGCTGTAAAGTATTATAAGCTAAGACCGAAGACGAGACACAGTGACTGCAGATCTGACAGTTATGCAATTTACTCCGCTGTCTCTTAGATTGCAGCTTTAAGCACTCAGAAAATCATTAAACACTTTATCTGTTCTGGCTCTCAAAACACATTTTTGTGCAATATGTTTTTTTAAAAAACAACCCAGGAACTGTGTATTATACAACAAAATTAACAGCTGTCACTGATGGCAAAATGAATGTGAATTTTTTCCTCCAGTTCAGGTTGTCCTATATGCTTTATAACTTAGTTTTTGGCTGCCACTGCATCCTCAGAAGAACTTGTGACAAGTTGTAAAATCAAGGTTTTTGCATACCTTTGAACAAATAATACCCTATGGTCACAGAATGAAAATGGACAGCATTTCAGAAAATAAAAATTTTAATGCACACAAAACCTCCACCCTTTACTTTAGCTTTTGATTAACATTCTGCTATTGCTGTGGAAAGTTGTTGCTATGGAAAGTTGTTGCTATGTTGGTGCCATGAACAAGGGCTACTTGTACTGGCCATCAGATGAGGACTTTATTCTTGTGACGCTGTCCTTACAGGATAAGCCATTTGCATTCAACAGCTTGCCACATAGATCAGATAACCTTTAAAAATTTCACACCACCATACGTGGATAAAAGATAGGGTGAAAATCGTCCAGTTCACAGAATGGATCGCCACACACATGAATGGATGAATCCCTCTTTTTAAAATACGTAGTCTACAGTAAATTTCAGAAAGGTTTTCAAATGCCGAACAGGATGTACTACTCCTGTTTTATTTTTATTCACCCGTTCCATATCATGCTTGAAACAGGAGGATACCATTTGATCCACGTAAAATAAATACAGTGGTACTTCGGTTTAAGAACAGCCCGTTTTATGAACTATTCGGTTTACGAACTCCACAAAACCAGAAGTACAGTAGTGTCCCAGTTTGCAAACTTTACCTTGGTCTAAGAACAGAAGCTGAACGGTGGAAGGGCACTGGCAGCTGGAGGCCTCACTAGGGAAAGCGTGCCTCGGTTTAAGAACAGTTCCGAAACGGATTAAGTTCATAAACTGAGGTACCACTGTATATTGTTTGTTTGCAGTGAAAATCCTTGGGGCACCGCCTACTGTTCAGCTATAAATGGGGGCCAATAATGGTAGTGATTTTCTTTCCTCAACATGGTTATTTCTGACGGTCATATTAAGTAATATAGTGCATTTTTTCTTCCTTTCAGAATATGAATGAGGACAGCTCTATTGAAGTGTCTAAAAAGAAGGAAGACAGAAGTCCAGTTTGTGTTGGCAGAGAAGATGATATTAAAAAACTACGGAGGACAACAGTGGTGATCCATGACAGAGAAGTTGTTGTCTTCTATCACGATGGAAGGTTTTATGCTCTGGATTGCCGCTGTTACCGTAAGAATTTTTCCGAAGATAGTGTTTTTGGAACAACTTTAAACGTTAGCTAGTTTGAGCCTCTGCTCTAATTTTGTATTCTGTTCTTTTAACAGATACAGGAGGTCCCTTACATGAAGGAGATATAGAGGTATGCGAATACAGTACTTCCTCATTCAGAACCTTCTGATAAATAAGAATGCTATTAACTTAATGCGACAGTAATGCAGTACTACTGTGCATATACAGGGTGAGTCTTTTAAAAGAGGGCCCCATGGAACATGTGTACAGTGGTACCTCGGGTTACATACGCTTCATGTTACAGACGCTTCAGGTTACAGACTCCACTAACCCAGAAATAGTACCTCGGGTTAAGAACTTTGCTTCAGGATGAGAACAGAAATCCTGCTTCGGCAGCGCAGTGGCAGAGAGAGGCCCCATTAGCTAAAGTGGTGCTTCAGGTTAAGAACAGTTTCAGGTTAACAACAGACTTCCAGAACAAATTAAGTTCTTAACCCGAGGTTCTACTGTACAGGCCTCTCCATCCTCACTTCAGCACTGCCAACTGAAAAAAGAGTGATACTGCCTTTTTATTTAGGGAGTTATAGTTCTGAATTTAAAAAGGCACGTCCAAGAAACAAAAGTGACATCTGAGGGTCAGGGGTGCCTTTACCTTTATTGCGTACAAGGGAGCATTATTATTCATTTTCTTTATCTATTGCCAAAAGTAGTGTTTGGATGCTTCCTCTGCTTGGTGATTCCTTAATAGTCAACTCTGAAGATACTTGGTGTGTGGAGGAAGTTGCAGAGTCGTTTGCCATTTCCTTGACTCTGGGAAATCCATCTGCATCGAGACCATCGCTGCTGCTTTCCCTGGAGCTCTTTTTTGTTTCAGTTACGCTTTTAATTCTTCCCAGTGCTTTATTAATGGAGACTGCCTGTATACACATAAGAGGTACATTTTTTAGCACAAGGAAATGGAAAGGTTTGGAATCCTCTGCATTTCTGCCTAACTTTAAGAGATACAGTTTTGCAGTATAGCCGTACTGGGTTAGGATGCATTACTTGTATCAATACAGTCATACCTTGGTTCGTGAACACCTTGCGAGTCGAATGTTTTGGCATCCGAAGAACGCAAACCTGGGAGTGAGTGTTCCAGTTTGCGAACGTTCTTTAGAACCCAAACATCCGACGCGGCTTCTGATTGGGCTGCAGAAGCTTCCTACAGCCAATCGGAAACCGCGCCTTGGTTTCCGAACATTTTGGAAGTCAAACGGGCTTCCGGAACGGATTCCATTTGACTTCCGAGGTACCTCTGTATATCAAATGCCTGGGGGAAAGGATAGAATCATGATGGGGACGAGGTGAGCAGATCACGCTTTGAAAATTTCCAGACTGGTTTCAGTCTAAAATGCTGTGTGTGTATGTGTGTGTGTGTGCTGTCCTACCCCTTGAACCATCCCATCAAGGAATGCTGCATGTGGTCAACACTTGTTCTCATGAACACTTTTAATAAATGCTGGCATATTGACAGTTGGATGATCATCCTCTTGAGGTTTAAGGATGAGTGACCCTTGATCCTGCTTTAGTGCCAGTGGCTGTTTCTGGACTGTCTTGAATAGCTGCCCTTTGCAGAGTGCAATAGCAACAGCCTAAATTACAGGTTACCCGTATATATGCTACTGTAGGTAGGCAATGTTGGTCGAGGAAAGGTCACAGCTAGCATGCCAGCTACAGCTGTGCATTGGTAATGTGCACTAAAAGGGTGCACAGTAATGGAAGAATAATGCATGGCTTCAATTCTTTGCTGAAGGGAAGGGGAAGCACAAAACAAGAAGGATCAGAAAGAACAGTATTTACGAACCTACCAGATAAATTAGTGCTGCATAAGAAATGCTCATTACACCAGTGAGGGCGGTCTTCGTGGGATAGGAAAGGACATCATAAAGGAACATGGATTTTTCCTGTAGAGAAGAAGAAGAGTTTGGACTTGATATCCTGCCTTTCACTCCCCTTAAGGAGTCTCAAAGCGGCTAACAATCTCCTTCCCCTTCATCCCCCACAACAAACACTCTGTGAGGTGAAAACAAAAAAATTTCCTTCCAGTAGCACCTTAAAGACCAACTAAGTTAGTTCTTGGTATGAGCTTTCGTGTGCATGCATACAGTATCTGAAGAAGTGTGTATCTGTGAGGTGAGTGAGGCTGAGAGACGTCAGAGAAATATGACTAGCCCAAGGTCACCCAGCAGCTGCATGTGGAGGAGCGGGGAAGCGAACCCAGTTCACCAGATTACGAGTCCACCGCTCTTAACCACTACACCAAGCTGGGATTCATAGTCAAGGGATTCATTCTTCTGCCATATTGCAGTTTGGTGTACATGATCCTTTCAAAGTTTAGCACTTTTAAGTTCCTTTGGTTTGAACGGGAGAGTTAAGAACTTGCTTATATCTTCCTTATTTAAATCAATGGGACATAAAGCTCAACATGGATAACAATCTAATGTTCACATGCTAGACAGTTCCTAAATATTTCCATGCAGGATTCCTGATGTGGTTTATTAACTCTCTGTGCGCTCACACACTATCACTGCTGCCCCAGACAAATTATTGGGGAAGATCAGGTTTACAAATTGACAGGTCATTATGTAAATCCTAAACATATTTCATGGAAATAGTTCCCATTGATTTCAATAGAACATAAGGCTACAAGCCCATATCCTATATTGACATGGGAGTAAACTTTTGAACTCAGTGGGACTTAGTTTTTAGCAAATATGCACAAAGCACTAGTCTCTAATCCACAAGCCTGTACCACAATATATCTATTAGTCTGCCACAAGATTCCTTTTTGTTTGTTTGTGCTGTAATATGCTATCACTGGAACATTGGAAGCTGCCATACTGAATCTTATCTCATACTGAATCCTTGTCTGCACAAGGAAGATCAAAGTGTATGTGAATGTTTAAAAAAAGGTCTTTGCACCTAACATTTTTAGAGCAAATAGCATCAGCTGATAAGGCTTATAATTATGAAAATCTCAAGATGGCATGGAGGAGGAAATTTTACCTTCTCATCCTCTGTTGTGGTGCTGAAAATCCCTCACACACTCACTTAGAACTCACTTAGAAAATATGAGATGTTTATGTTGAAATTCCTAATAAAGATATTTTTTTTTAAAAAGAAAAGAAAATATGAGATGGAGCAGTCACACCCATTGCCTACCTTCAATTTATAAAGAGGTTGTTTGGGAGCATTCAGTTTCTGCAAGAGACGATGTGATAGCCTATGCAGCCCTGCCAATTTTTGAATGAGGTGTGGCTGCACAAATTTTGCAATTGATTTTGAAGAGCGGGAGATATGAGCTAGCCCATGCCTAATCATTACCGCATGAGCGGAAGAGAACACTCTCGCCACAACAGACCTAGACTCCTGCACAGTGCGATTGCCGTCCTGAAATATAAGTCAATACAAGGAGAGAAAAAAATAGTCAAATTACGGTACTCGGGGGGGGGGGGGAGGCCTAGAACAGAGACAGCCAGTTTGATGCATCAACTAGCTTCTTGCAATATACAAGGGAATGTGCTCTGCTACTAGCTCACTAGCATGAGTGAGGAAGGATAATATTTAATCAATATATTCTCTCCTACTATCCTCAACATTCCCACACTGGGCCCTATTGCTGATGTAGTAATAGTTTGCCATTGGGGACAATGAATATATGATGAGATCTGCAAACATCTGACCCTGGCATTCATTCATTTATTATATTATATTAATATCTCACTTGTAATCCAAGGAGCTCAAGATGGCATAAATGGATCTCTCCCTCCCCACAACCCTGTGGGGGAGGTTAGGCTGAGAGACAGTGACTGGGCTGTCATCCAGTGACTTCATGGCTTAGTGGGAATTTGAACCCTGGTCCCTCCTAGTCCAACATTCCAGCAAATGCATCAAGTTGACATGTATTTTAGACAATTATTCACAGAAACACCAGTAGGGGGGGAATTAGCATTACTACCCTTGGGCTCTTTACTAAAGAACATTGTATGCCGTAGAACTTTAGACTGCTTTAGAAACATCAGTTTAACCTTGCTTACTTGGATAAATTAGTCAAAACTCAATAGATGCACACATGGGTATGCTTATTTTGGGGATTTAGTAATAATATAGTTTTTATCATCATTGGATAAAAATGATACATACGTGTGTGTGTGTGTGTGTGTGTGTGTGTGTGTGTGTGTGTGTAGCAGCTTTCTGAAGGTATGCTATACCAAAACTTTTCTCCCCTGAATATATTAATTATTTTTCTAACTTTGTGTATAACTTTGTGTATAAGTAAAACATTAAGCTGAAACTTTGCTGAGTTTGTAGCAAATGCAGTCTTTAACAGACTATTGTATAAATAAACTTAACTTTCAAATAATAGTGAAAGAGTATTAGTATTAGCTAAGAAACATTACCTGGTTTGAGCTTGTCAGTCTCAGTAAATTGGGGAATTCATCCCTAATCTCATCTATAATTTCCAAGAAGACTCTCTGTATTATCTGGGCTGAATTGAAAAACAGTAGTCAAAAAGAATAAAGCGCCTGTCTTCAAAATTATACTTATCGTGTAAGCATTGTTCAGACATGAAATATTGTTCAGACATGAAATTCCACAGGCCAGAGAGGCATTGAGGGCCATATTTGGCCCCCAAGAATGAGGTTCCCTACCCCTGGCCTATCTGGTAGGAACAGGTATTTTTTAAAAACAAAAAATCAAGTACAGAGGTGTAGAGAAGGCAGTGTTCCCAGAATCCAGGATTTGAGAACTCATTTCCATTCGGGGATTCAAGACTCAGAAAGAGAGTAGCTCATACCTTGTCCAGCAAATTTGTTGACCAGCTGTCCACATATCCAGCCAATTGGCCTGAAAGACATCCTGCATGCCCTGGTGTCTATCTACAGCTCCTGAATTTAGCCTAATCTGGTTTTATGCCATATATGTATGACAATACGCCATACATGTGTGTATCTCCACCTCCAAGGCAATAAACCTTTATGAGAACACAATGTGCCTCTTAAGCACAGTGCCTCCTTGACTCCTGACATCATGTGTACACAAGAAAATACCCCCCCCCCCAAATCACTGTAGTCTCAACAACCAGGACTTTCAAATATGATCATTCCAAAATAACATAATGTAAAAACCAATGGCTTTCTTTTTACATCACAGAAACCACATTAACAAGTACAGTGGTACCTCGGGTTACGTACGCTTCAGGTTACATACGCTTCAGGTTACACACTCCGCTTACCCAGAAATAGTCCTTCAGGTTAAGAACTTTGCTTCAGAATAAGAACAGAAATCGGGCTCCAGCGGCGCAGTGGCAGCAGGAGGCCCCATTAGCTAAAGTGGTGCTTCAGGTTAAGTACAGTTTCAGGTTAAGAACGGAACTCCAGAACGAATTGAGTACTTAACCCGTACTTTATTTCCACTGGGGGGGGGGGCGGGAACTCGCCACGCAATCACAGAAGGGGGGGCGTCAGAAGTGAACCAGTACTAAAGTTATTTTCCAATGAACTTTAAGGGAGACTTTCCAGGAGTTTGCACTCTTGTTACATTTATATGCTTTTTTAAAAAAACAGGAACCTAATACTCCTATTATAGTGGTATGAAGGATTTTGTGTGGGGCATGTTCAGTGTAAGAATAATAATAATTTTATTATTTTTCCCTTCCCATCTGTTCTTCCCTCCTTCCCTTGTGTGTTTAGGACATCAATGGACAGCCTTGCATTATTTGTCCCTGGCACAAGTATAAAATAACTCTGGCAACAGGTGAAGGATTGTATCAAGCAATAAATCCCAGGGAGCCATCTCCAAAACCCAAATGGCAGTCGAAAGGAGTAAAACAGAGGACTCATAGAGTTACCGTGGACAGCGGAAATGTTTATGTGACTCTTTCAGATACAGATGACAATCTAGATTCTGATCATTATGCTAACATACACAATAGGATTATACTGCCTCCTAAGAAAAAATAGCATCTTCTGTGCTTCCTAGTAAATGGCTTTAAAATAACAGTGAATGTGAATGTTATCCTTGCATTCAGCTTCTGAGTGATGATATGAAACTGAGCTCCAGTCTCTCTAAAAAAGGAGTTGATCAGAGAAGCATTTGTGCCTTTGAGAAGAATATAGTATAGTGTGCTTATAATAGATTAATTTTGCCAGTAATAAAAATGTTAGATTTATATTGATCCAGCCTTCAGAAGTGCGTCTCGCTTCCAGAATATAAAATGATGTTTTAAAAGTATTATGATGTACCAATGTTATCAATATAATTGGATATGTTGTGCTTGTATGCTAATATGATTTGTTATTGTTGGGAGTCTTTGATTCTTTTTCTCACGCTTAATCCAATCCTTCTCAAAATGATCGCCAAAGTTCATATTGGTTCCTGCAAGAATTCCTGAAGGCTGTTCCAGCTGTGCAGTTATTTAGCAGTGCATAGATCTGCCCGTGAGGCAGGAGGGCGGCATGAGGGAGCCCAGCTTCTGCCTAATGCAACTCGGCTAGAGGCCAGCTCAGCCATGTATCATCTGGAAGTGACAGGCTGCTTTTGGGCCAAATTCACTGTGCTGAAGGTATATCCTGGAAAAGCTGAACTCCTTGGTAGTTTGCCATGTCTCTCTTGACAGGCAATGAGAAGAGTACAATTGGTTTGTGTTGTGGCAGAATACTAGGTATGCCTCTATGTGGCTGTAGGGAGAGAGTGTAGGGGTGTGGTGTGGGTGTGTGAGTGAGTGAGTGAGATACAGTAAGCTAATGCAGTGATAAACACCTGGGTGGTCCAAATTGGTGGAATGTACTCCAGAAAAGGGTGAAATTGCTTGCCAGAGGATGGAGGACCATGACTTAGAGAAGTCTATCACTCATCTTTAACACAGAGACACATAATCCTTCTGTGATAATGGCTTCACTTTCACGATACGATGCTCAAGGATTTGACACTGGCATTTTTTCATGCTTATTCTTGTCTTGATAGATGTGCAATTACGCAATTATGCATATTAGCTAGGTACAGCCATGCTCTGAGGAATGCAAGTATTTAACTCTTAGTTTGTCAGTTTTGTTTCTAGATGATATGCATGCATCACAAAGGTCTATTGAAATACTTATGAAACTTTTGCTGAAAATGAGGAAGGCAAGGCTAAAAGCAAGTCAGGGAACATATTGTAGTTTCTTATGTGCCACATAGGGCATTTTCTCCCTTGCCAACAAGTGGTTGACAGGTCTTCAGATTGCTTTCTCCTGGTCCTTGGAAACTCTGGCAACTGATGATGGCAAAGGAGCCAACGCCTAGAGGCCGGGGTCCCTTTGCCGCCTCCCATAAAATATTTGAGAGGACCGCCCCCCCCCCAATGTTGATGGGCATTGCCATTCAAATGGTATGCATGCACCACATCATGTGATCGATTATGCAGGGAGGGGCTTACTTGAGCCTCCACAATATTTTATTCAAGTTGGTACCCCTGGATGATGGCCTATCTAAGTGTAAAGCAATACCATGTGGCACCCTTCTATGTTGCTGATATAGTATTAAAAAACCCATCCTACTCTGTTTGCCAACCTCGCACAAACACTGCAAATCCCTGGTAGGTGCTGGAACTGATGCAGAGATGCTGTAAAAGCTTTCAGAAGTTATGCCACCACAAAGGATAAACAGCAACAGCAGCAGCAGCAGCAGCAGCAGAAACCACACATATCTGTAACACTTAATCAGATCTGGAGTTTTTGCTAAGTAAAGAAATCTGCCCTTTTCTCCTAGCTGCAAACAGAGCCCTTTTCTTCCAGTAGCGAGAAACTGTGCACAGGAAAGAGTTTGTGAGCAACAAAGCCCCATTTAACACAGTAGTTTTGGATAAGCCTGGCACTCACTGCTGTGTAGGTGGAGCTGCTGGGAGCAATCTGCCCTTCCTATACAGTATGTGGCTAGCTGACTGACAAGGACAACTGAGAAGGAAAAGAAAATAACCAAATTCCTGCACTGCCCTTAATTTGATGACGGTTCTCTGGAGTTCAGAGTTCTGAAACCATTTTCTAGTGTACAATTGAACTTTGTTTTTAAACCAATCCCATAGGAAAGCTCTATACAGTAATGCATACATACTGGAAGAGCGAGTTAAAAGACAAAATACTGTGAAATTAAATGCCTTGTGGACAGGATCAGTCAAAGGAAGCTATGAGTGTCTTTAGGAAAATAATAGGAATTGTGACAAACATACATAGGCAGCTACTTTGCTGTCAAAAATTCCAAAATAGCCTTGTAATTATCAACTAATAAAAATCTTAGTCATTCTTCAACTGTTTAACATTGCTTTTACTACTTTAACAATTAAAGGGAAAAGGTAAATGGACACCTGACCATTAGGTCCAGTGGTGACCGACTCTGGGGCTGCATTGCTCATCTCACTCTATAGACCGAGGGAGCTGGCGTACAGCTTCCGGGTCATGTGGCCAGCGTGACTAAGCCACTTCTGGCGAACCAGAGCACCGCACGGAAACGCTGTTTACCACCCCGCCGGAGCGGTACCTATTTATCTACTTGCACGTTGACGTGCTTTCGAACTGCTAGGTTGGCAGGAGCAGGGACCGAGCAATGGGAGCTCACCCCGTCGCAGGGATTAGAACCGCCAACCTTCTGATCAGCAAGTCCTAGAATGCCCAATCTACGACGCCGATCAGAAGGTTGGCGGTTCGAATCCCCACGACGGCGTGAGCTCCCGTGGCTCGGTCCCTGCTGTGACCTTTCCTCGACCAACATTGCCTACCTACAGTAGCATATATATGGGTAACCTGTATGCCAGCTCCCTCGGCCTGTAGAGTGAGTTGAGCCCTGCAGCCCCAAAGTTGGCCACAAGTGGACCTAATGGTCGAGGAGCCAATGTTGGTCGAGGAAAGGTCACAGCTAGCATGCCAGCTACAGCTGTGCATTGGTAATGTGCACTAAAAGGGTGCACAGTAATTGAAGAATAATGCATGGCTTCAATTCTTTGCTGAAGGGAAGGGGAAGCATGAAACAAGAAGGATCAGAAAGAACAGTATTTACGAACCTATCAAATAATTTATTGCTGCATAAGAAATGCACATTATACCAGTGAGGGTGGTCTTTGTGGGATAGGAAAGGACATCATAAAGGAACATGGATTTTTCCTGTAGAGAAGAAGAAGAGTTTGGACTTGATATCCTGCCTTTCACTCCCCTTAATGCATGTGGAGGAGCGGGGAAGCGAACCCAGTTCACCAGATTACGAGTCCACCGCTCTTAACCACTACACCAAGCTGGAATTCAAAGTCAAGGGATTCATTCTTCTGACATATTGCAGTTTGGTGTACATGATCCTTTCAAAGTTTAGCACTTTTAAGTTCCTTTGGTTTGAATGGGAGAGTTAAGAACTTGCTTATATCTTCCTTATTTAAATCAATGGGACATAAAGCTCAACATGGATAACAAGCTAATATTCACATGCTAGACAGTTCCTAAATATTTCCATGCAGAGCTCCTGATGTGGTTTGCTAACTCTCTGTGCGCCCACACACTATCGCTGCTGCCCCAGACAAATTCGGGGGGGGGGGAGAGACTTGTGGAAAATCCCTCACACACTCACTTAGAACTCACTAATGAAAATCTCAAGATGGCATGGAGGAGGAAATTTTACCTTCTCATCCTCTGTTGTGGTGCTGAAAATCCCTCACACACTCACTTAGAACTCACTTAGAAAATATGAGATGGTTATGTTGAAATTCCTAATAAAATATTTTTTTAAAAAGAAAAGAAAATATGAGATGGAGCAGTCACACCCATTGCCTACCTTCAATTTATAAAGAGGTTGTTTGGGAGCATTCAGTTTCTGAAAGAGACCATGTGATTCCCTATGCAGCTCTGCCAATTTTTGACTAAGATGTGGCTGCACGAATTTAGCAATTGATTTTGAAGAGCGAGAGAGATGAGCTAGCCCATGCCTAATCATTACTGCATGAGCGGAAGAAACCACTCTCGCCACAACAGACCTAGACTCCTGAACAGTGCAATTGCCGTCCTGAAAAATAAGTCAATACAAGGAGGGAGAGAAAAAAATAGTCAAATTACGGTACTCTGTGGGGGGGGGGGGAGGACAGTTTGATGCATTAAGACCTAGAGCATTCGGGATCACATGAAAATTCCAGATTTCACCTTAAGTATGCAATATGTTTCTAGGAAAGAGGGAAAGTGATGTGGTCAGATGTGAAAGAGGACAAGGCTCCTGTACCTTTAACAGTTGTCTAGATGAATTTCAGCAGGCTTAGCTTCCAAAACGTGCTCCTCCCATTGAAATTCCCTTACCAGGGGAACAGAGGAAATGAGTGGCGTGACCCTAACAGACCCTGGTCATGCAGCCATCTTCCCTTTTCCGCCTTATTCTGTTTTGCCTTTTGCTGTCTGCTGGCTCTCAGCCAGCAGCACATGGGCTCATCTCTCACAGAGGATGAACCCACACTTTTCTCTGTATCTGTAATTACAAGATAAAGCCTGCCTTCAGGACCATACAGTGAACTGCATGTAAGCAAACTTTATCATTATCATTATCATTAAAAGGAAGATTGCTGGGTCATTATTCTTTTTAAGAGGGAACTTTAAGAGGGAGTGCCCTCCTCACATGGCTGGTGAAATAAACTGTTATTACACCATTCCTGGAATCCATTTGCTGAAGACATGGGGGACAAACAGGATGTGCACACATTTGTTTACATTGCATCAAGGGTGCTCCCACCGCTGGTTTGGGAAGCGATGTTCACATGTTAGCCACAGTCTATATCTGCCCTGTATATATTCTGTTGTTTTTAATAAAATACTGTGTTTTGATGCTTTTCCTTCTAAACCAACTTCACTCCGAATTGAAAAAACAAATGATGTAGCAGCATTTTTAGCTGGTAATATGTACATAGCCATTGAGTTAGGTTTTTTTTGCAGTCCTGCTTAGTACTGGATTGTTGCCAATGGCTGCAAATTTCACATTACGCTTCTACAGTGGTGCCCCGCAAGACGAATGCCTCGTAAGACGAAAAACTCGCTAGACGAAAGAGTTTTCCATTTTTTGAGTCGTTCCGCAAGACAAATTTCCCTATGGGCTTGCTTCGCAAGATGAAACGTCTTGCGAGGTCTTGCGAGTTTGTTTCCTTTTTCTTAAAGCCGCTAAGCCGTTAATAGCCGCTAAGCCGCTAATAGCCGTGCTTCGCAAGACGAAAAAACCGCAAGACAAAGAGACTCGCAGAACGGATTAATTTTGTCTTGCGAGGCACCACTGTAATATTACAGTATGTGTAGCTGTAGTGCGTAATATTTTCATGCCATACTCTAGGTTCCCTTTGGCACTTCTAAATTGTATCGGATAAAATTTGTTTGCTAAATTACCTTTCCAGCAATGTAGAGAAAGCATTTATAAATCCTACTACGCCTATACTTCGTTCAAACTCCCTCTTTCGAAGGACTAAAATCAAAAGGAGCTTTCATTCTGCCAGGTTGTTCATTAAAACAGTAAATGTACCTGGAAAAGGTACAGATCAGGGTTGGTGGGGACTACAGTCTAGGGAGAGGGTGTGTGGCTGTGTAGAGCTCTGACTGCTGGGTAGAGACCAAGGGACCCACATTCAGCCGTTGGACCCGAGATTCCCCATCCCTGTTGTATCTAACCAATACTTATCTGGGAGAAACTGTTCCCGGTAGTACGAAAGAGGCAGTAGTGAGGATGCTACTTTTAAAGGTCCTCACATCATACTCATAACTCCAATTTTGGACTAAGTGGTCTGTGTCTAAGCAACAGTGGGTACTCCTGAATTATGCAGGTAATCTGTCCCACAGAGACAAGGTCTTGCCACAGTTATGCATGCCCTCATCACCTCTTGATGCACTACAATACATGGGCTGCCCATGAAGATAGTTTGGAAACTTAAGTTGGTCCAGAATGCAGAAGCTGCTGCCGCGTGTTAACTGCCAGAAACAAATGCCATTGGTGTTGCAAGAGAAATCACTGCTTAAAATGTTCTCACACTAATTTCAAAGCCTGATATGAGACGGGGTCAGGGGTGGAAAGTAGTACCAGACTGAATCCCAAATTACATATATAAATTACTTTCTCTGAGGGTCCAATACTGAATATCTGCAGTGGCTCCTGTCTCTGTCAAAGCCCAATTATCCCCAACAATTGATTACTACCCCTTTTCTATTTCTTACTAGATGAAATTCAGGATTCACACTTCACCGGTATCCAAAATATACATCTAGGTTAGGTCTCGGCCTGCATGTCAGTGGGATTACTTAAAAGAACTAAACATGCATATTTCATCTGTCAGAAATCTGGATATTCTTTTCAATTGCTTTCCATGTAGCAGGAATCTCCATTGATGCAAAGGAGGAAAATATCCCATTGTGTTTTGGTCTGTTTATTTTGACTGCTCAGCAAGTTATGTTGTTAATTGTTTACTTTCTTAACGGTTCTAACTTGTGACCTGTGCACTTTAAACTGGCTAGTTTTCTCTGTACACAGATTAATCAGTTGCTTTTAGTATGTGTTCCTTTTCTGTCTCTGCAAACTATTCAGTAGCTTTTAGGATTGTAAGCTTTATCACGTGTATTGGGTGACTGTTATTTCACTGAAAGCTACTTTTTATAAAATGAGCCTCGCAGACACCACATTGCTTTTATTTAAGTGTTGTTTTACTCTGTTTTTGCACTGGCTATCTTTCTTCTTTGTAAGTCAGTAACATGGCCTTTATTGAAGAAATATTAAGTATAAATGGTATCCTCTACGAGTAATAAGTTGAGACAAGACTTAACAGTGTGATTTGATTAATCAACAGCTACAACAAGTAGTTTTCTGTTGGAGCCCCTCCTCACCACCCCATGTTTCTCCAGGAATCATCCCTAAACTCCCGTCCCAGTTCTTTTTAAAGGGAATTCATGCAAATTACTAGGACTGTTATAATAGGATTAGGTTTATTGAAAGAAAAATGCAGGAGGATTTTTATATCCTTTTCTATCTGATGTGGTATAACAAACTGCACACACACAACCTGCACATACTTGTGAAGTTCCCCTCCATTCAGAGAGTTTGGTAACCAAGACTTATATCTTGATTACCTTGAATCACCACATAATTATCTCTGCCGATGAGAGTGTCAGCAATCAACAACTAGTCTGCCATCACTCCTCCCCAGAAGACCCGCATTTCCCCTCCATTCAGATAGTCATGCTGACTTAAGAGTCTGGGTGAAGGAGCAGGGGACATCAGGGGCAGAGCTACTCAGATCTGCTCCTTGCTCCCATGTTGATGTGCATATAAGAAAGGGAAAGTTCCTTGAAATTATAATATGATGCAGTGCTGACTCTGCATGCTAAAATGTATATACATATTTTATTACACTTGAGAATGGGAGGGAAGGAAGCATTTTGAGAGCGGGCTGACTGGGTGACACATATAAACACTGGCATATATATTGCTTGGTTTTGCACTGTTTGGGATTAGTCTCAAAACTGATATACTCTTTAGCACAATATGATTTCCCTAGATGAGCAGCAGTGAATACAATCAATGGAAAAAATATTGCATAAAAAATGTTTACTATAAAATCATTAATAGTAGTAACAATAATATACAATAAGAACAAGAAATTACAATATTAGTATACTGACATTGACATAGAACTACTTTAACCATTGTCTGAAATTTTTGTTTTCTACAATGTTTATTTTCTAACTGTTGCATTTCATAGTCCTCTGCACAATATATAAATATTTAATTTTGCATCATTATTTTGCTAGCTCCATATAATAGAAAATTTGATACTATTTAAGACTTCTTCCTTCTAAGACATCATATATATCATTCAATGTATATTCGAGGTATTTTATAAGTTCTTCTGAGTCTTTTTCTAAATAGCTAGTTATAATACTTCCTACCCAATCATCAAACATGTTATATCCAACTCCGAAACCATCTGGCACGACTGGTCCAAACCCACCATGATTAATTGCTTCACTGCCTAATGTACTAGTTGAAATTATAATATGGTTTATATTTTTGTAGGCTGGGTCATTATAAATATCAGGCATACGTCCACCTCTGCGCTGGACGAGGTACTTCAAGGCAAATAAATGGCGATCAAATCCTTGGCCTGGATTTAAAGAAAAGGGCAAATGCATAGTGTAAGTATTAAAACAACAACAGGGCTTACAGATCCTGCCTACTAAAAGAGGCCACAAATACTTGAAACCCACATGAATGACCAAAAGCTCAGGTGAAAAGGAAAGCTAGCTATGTTCACTAATTTCAAGCGGTCTGCCCTGATTATGACTACCCTTGGATACAACCTACTGTACAGAAAATGAGCTAGAGCATTTTGATTATGTACTTAGTAAATATAATTTTCCATTCTAGTTATATGAAATAGAAAACACTATTTACACATGATTTTGTGAAAAACACCTCCATTAAGTGATAGCTTTTAAACAGCTTCAAGCAGTTTCTTCTATCATTGATGCCATTCCTGATTTTTATCATATTTTCCTGTTATCCTGGAATGACCTGCAACTTTGTCTAATGATGCCAGACAGCTAGACACCCATGAGTATCCCCAAAGATACACTGAAATGTCTCCCCACTAAGCATAACCATACGTCATCTTACTAGGGGGTGTATGGCCACATTTGGTGTAGCATGACATGCATGTGCCTACCTTCCTCCTGATCTTCTGTGCTATATCTCTTCTCTGTTGGTTAGAGCATGGTGCTGATAAAGCCAAGGTTGCAATTATGGTCCCCGTATGGGACAGCTGCATAGTCCTTTATTACAGGGGGTTGGTCCCTTCCAACTCTACAGTTCTGTGATTCTCCCACACAACTGAGCGCAAGAATCTGAAAGCGTTTATTTTTTTCTCTTAGATACAACTTTTCATTGTGTGGTTTAGCACTAATTGGTCTCAACAAACCAGCTACATAATCTATTATTTCAAGTTGGTATATTTAATGGTGAACTATGGTCTGTGGTTTAGATGAAAAAAGGCAAATTTAAGCTTCTAAGCGCCTCCAGGCTACAGGAGGAAATAAGAGGGGAAAGCATGTAAACCTGGAAGGAAGGTAGGCTCATAAATGCCATCCTAAAACACTATTTAGCATGGCATCTGAATGTCTATGACTGTTAGGAAATATGCCGAATTTTAGAACATTCCTGTTTCATAGAGTATTTATTTTATTTAAGGCTGTGTTTGATCGTCTAGCAATCTCAGGAGAGTACACTGAAACAAATAAACAGACTTCAAATTACAGGGCAGATAAAAACGAACCGCACCAAGTACAATAGTAATTAAAACAAATTCAGATAACCTACATAACTAAGAGAATTGTTTAGCAAATATCTAAGCAATACTGTTTTTAGCTGGTGACAAAAACTCAAATGTTGGTGCTAGCCATATCCTGAAAGGAAGGACCTTCCACACCCGGGGCTCCACAACAGAGGATGCCCTCTCTTAGGCTACCACACAGCAGATGTCATTGAAGTGTTGTAAAACATAACTGGCATCCCTCAATGACCTTAATTTAGGGACAGGACAGTTGTGAATAGACTCTCCTAGTTTCACGAAGTTCCAAAGGACATAAGTAAGCTGCTATCAAGTGAGGTGCTATTACTGTTATGTCAGTGTTTTAAATGTTGAAATATTTTTGTTCTTGTTTTTATGATGTTTTCAGCTTGTATTTTTGTTGTGAACTGCCCTGAGAACTACGGATGAAGGGCGGTATACAAATTTAATAAATAAATAAAATAAATGAATAAAGCTGGCTTTTGAATGATTCAGAATTTTTTATCAGACCAAAAGAGAGAAAAGCCCTAATGCTGTGTCACTGGGGTGATGCTACCTACCAAGTTCTGCTAGAATAACAAAAGATACAAGATTTTAGAATGCAGACACCGTAAAGAATAGATGTTGCTGGTGGGTTTAATACAAATAGCTCCTCTAGGGGGACAGAACTGGACCTATAATAACCAAAATGCAAATAGCTCTTGATAATTGCAAATCTAGCCAATTTTGAATTACAGAGAATCCTTCAAAGAAGAGACTTTTTTAAAAGTCACATATCTTCATTTCAACATGTTTTGTACTCTTCATTTAGAGAGTTTTTATTTTAAAAGGCATGTGGTGAGAGGTTAACATTATAAATATCCTAGAGAAAGGGCATTTTTCTCCTCATAAGAACCAGTATGGTGTAGTGATCAGATCAGGGCTAAGGCCACAGGAGTTCAAAGCCCCATTCAGCCATAAATCTCAGGCTAGTCACAAAGGCTGCTGCAATCTTTTGCACTGTTACCTAGTAATAAGTAAGTCCCATTGAATTCAATTAACTTAATCTTGAGCAGACATGGATAGGATTGTGCTGTCAATCTGTCAGCCTAACTTACCTCACAGGGTTGTTGTGAGGATAAAATGGGCATGGGAGAATGACGTGTAATGCCTTGAGCTCCTCATAGGAGGGATATATAAATGAAATAAAGTATGAAAAATATCACTGCACTATCTATCTCTCAGCAAGGTCCTTAGTTAAATGAAGAAAAGCCAGAATGAATGTATCTCCATGTGAAAACTCCTAGGAAACATTACCCTTTCTGTAAGACAAGTCAAACAACAGAAATCCAATATGTATGAGAAAATGTTGAAAAGACCTAACCTAATGTAGCCTCCAGCTGCAAGCGTCTATGATACTTCGAACATTCGTCAATCATGTTTCTCATATCTTCAGTGCTATGCTTCCCTCGTTGATCAATAAATGCAACTGTACATTTTTTTGTGTACACAGATGTTGGTCGAATTGTTTCAGTGCGACCATGCTTAAAAGCTGCAGTACTACATGCTTCGTAAGAAGGAAGAAGTTTTCCATACAGGTGATAGACAGCCATCTGACATGCAAGCTGAAACACAGCATCAGGGCTCAAATTTTGATTTATTAAATATTGTTTTCCAAACTTTTTATACTTAAGCGTTCTAACACAGAACGTTCCCCTTTTTTGATCAAATTTCTGACGTGCAGCACTTATAGCAGATGTTATTGTGTGATCCATATTAAATTCAAGCTTGTCACATGATGTAACAAATAGAGCTGGACTGGCTTGTGGTATAAGAGCTGGGTGCTCTGTGCTGTCTCTATAGACTTCATTAATAAAACGCAGAATTGCAATTCCATCTCCCCAAGAGTGTTCAAAATTTATTCCTGCAGTACCATCACTAGTGACAATCAGACTAAAAGATTTGTCAAACCAGCGATTGAAACCATATCCATGAAGAAAACAATGAGTGAGTTCAAGTTCATTTTGGGGGGAAGCTCTATCTAAGCAAAGACAAAATACGGCACTGTCAATTTTCTTGAGGTTTTCTTCGTTACCTTTTTGAACAAGTTCCTGTCTTAGTGTTGCCCAGGTATTTCTATCTTCAGTTGTCAGGTAGCAAAGTTCAAACTTAGGCAACCGATCAGCATCGTGTATTATTTGTGTTAAATGAGCCAGGATTTCAGATGGGTGTAGAATGTTACCAAAAGCATCCAATACTTCAAAAACATAGAGATGTCCATTTCTCATCACCAACAAATGTCTTGCAAACTCACTTGTGAACAATGCATCTTTGCTTAAATTAGGAATTCTGGTGCTGTTGAAGAGTGACTTATATTGTGACATGTCTAAAGGATATGCATTCACCAAATACGCTCCATACCAGGATATACTAGGTGGAAGAATACGGATAAAATGTTTGAATACTTTACTCTGACCCCATTTGCGATTGACATAATATATATCTGGCCGCAAATAGTTATTCTTCAGGCTGTTAAGAAATTTTAACGATGATACAACCAGATTTGTTGCTCTCACTATTTGCCTGTTGTATTCCGGTTTTGGGTCAGGATTTAAAGTAATGAAAGGGTTGTAGTTTAAAACAATTGGATCTCTTGCAGAAAGATACATATCATACCAGGGCCCTACAAAAACAAAACAAAAAATCCAGTTAATAAAATGCACATTTGTCTCTTTGATATATCAAAGATAGTTGCACAATCAAATCCAAGAGGTCACCAGTGTGGATAACAATCACTGTCACATGTGCCATTAAAGAAAAAAGTCTACCCTAAGAAAGTTGAGGTCTTACCCAAATAAGAACAGTTTTGGTCACACACACCCCCCTCAAAAAAGATATTGTAGAGCTGGAAGATGTGCAGTTCACAAAACGATCAAGGGGCTGGAGCAACTTCCCTAGGCAGAAGATTTTTGTTGGTTTATTTTTTAGCTTAGAAAAAAAGCAGGCATAAGGGAACATGATAGACATGTACAAATGTATGTGTGGTGTTGAAAAATTCAATACCCTAGAGTAATCAGTTGAAGCTGAATTTCAGGGAGATTCAGGACAGAGAAATAGAAATAACGTATTTCATGCAGGGTATTGGTAAACTATGGAATTTTGTTACCATGTAATGTAGTGATGGCTGACAACTTAATCAGCTCTACAGGGGGATTAGATGAATTTATGGAGGATAAACCTATCAATGATGGCTATATATTCCCTCCAATATCAGAAGTATGCCTCTAAATGCTAGTTGCTGGGAATCTTAAGTGGGAGAGTGCTATTGTGCTTATGTCCTGCTTATGGGATTCCCATAGATATTTACTTAGTCAACAGCAACAGAGTGCTTAACTATACCGGCTTTTGGTCTGATCCAATAAGCTCTTCTTATATTGGTCAATATTTATTCACCTAATACTAACAGAATATGTGTATTCATTAAGCTAGAGGTAAATGGTAAAGGGACCCCTGACAATTAAGTCCAGTCGTGAGCGACTCTGGGGTTGCAGCACTCATCTCGCTTTAAAGGCTGAGGGAGCCAGCGTTTGTCTGCTTCCGCAGACAGTTTTTCCAGGTCATGTGGCCAGCATGACTAAGCCATTTCTGGCGAAACCAGAGCAGTGCACAGAAAAGATGTTTATCTTCCAGCCGAAGCAGTACCTATTTATCTACTTGCACTGTGTGCTTTCAAACTGCTAGACTTGGCAGGAATTCATTAAGCTAATGAATACTAAATAAGGATATTATCTGGAGAATATGCAACACAGAGACTTGGCTGTTCCAAAACTTGAAACAAAACCAGTGATTTAAGAACTTTGAAAAACGCTGAAGATAACATTTAATTTTTTTGTGGAGAGTAATAGAAGTCAAGACTATATATGCTTCTGAGGACCAAAAGATACAGGATAATGTGTAGTCTACCAGACAGAAAGTTTCAGCAGAGGTACAGAGTTCATTCAGCTGACCATTTTGAGTGCTTTGTTTTTCTGTTTGGATTGTGTTTTGTCTGCAATTTGAAAATGGAAAGTGATCCTGTGACAATTCTGTTATTCACCTAGATATCATGAGTGAACTAGCCATTGTGCAATCAACTTTTTAAGTTTTGGGATAGAGCATTCAACTGCAGTCTCCACATGAAGTGGAATTCTTACATGACTACTTTATCACAAACATATAATCTGGTGGGGGAAAACAATCCTCACATAATGAGAGAGCATGGTTGTTGAAAAACAATTCCTAAACTGTCTCTGGAATAAACATCAATAATAGTAAGAAAGTTCATGGGCATTTTTTTAATTGCAAGAATATTAAAAACCAACCTGCTATATAACTTGTATGCTTATTAAGTCTATCATGTTCCAGAAGATCACGGTGTATTAACCTCCCTTCTCCAGCTTCAAACTTTCTAGCAATTTTTTCAGTATTTCTAGAAATTGAAAAAGTGTTACTCATCTTAGCACTGGATTTTAATAGTATTTATTATAATAAATTATAATATTTAGTTAATATAATTCCCTTTTATGTGACACATATATGCAATATATAGTGCCACCCTTACACACCTGGACATTAATGTAGGTTGTGCAGGAGCAGTGTTTCAACGAATCACACATTAAATAAACATTATATGAAATTAATGGATGAAGTAAATATGACTCTGAAAAGAGTCAAGTCAGGTGTGCTCCTTAATCAAAGTCAAGGCTAACAAATATTGTAAATAGAAATTGTTGTAATTCCAGGCTTGGAGTTTTTGAGGAAGTAAATGTTTATATGAATTCTATTTAGGAGTCCATAAAGACAGTTTGCTATGACAGGTCTTCTTGAACTTGCTGCATGAATCATTTACCTGGATTATCAACACAAATTCCAGGTCCCCTATGGTGTCTACAAATTCCAGAGAACTCAGAAGAGTCTTCCACTGTGCATGTGGAAAGAACCTGAGGTGGGACTGGTCTCTCTTATCAGGGGCCTTAGCAGCTAGGTTTTAGAGAAGCAGAAGCAGCAAAAGGACTTGGGCTGTTTCTGCCACCTCTCAGACCCAGTATGAAGTCACACCAGAACCTCTCTCCCCGGTTCCTTCAGCAAAAGAAGGCAGAAGAAGCAGAAGTCCATCCCTAGTAGATTGTGTCACTTCTGATTCTCCAAAGCTGAGCAGGAAGTGAGTGGTGGAGCATACCACTCCCTTGCATAATCTGCACACACCAAAAAATTTGAGGGAAGGAGGAGAGGAAGTGCACTGCCAACTAAAAACAAGGTCTGGACCCCATTTATCAGTGAAACAGCACCATCAACATACACGTCCCAAGTAAGTGTGCAAAGGATTGCATCTTAGATTGTTTTCATTCAGCTAGGGATGCAAACTATGTTTTTAAGTCAAAGGTTTCACAGAAATTGTGGTTTCTGAGGAGCGGGAAGTGGCACCATACATTTTTCTGGGAAGGAGTTACCAGTAAATATAAGAAGCTATTTTACATTGAGTCAGAGAATATGTCCAGCTGGCTCAGGCTGTGTATACACAAGAGCCACTGAAGACTGTGTAGTTGTTTTTTTCTACATAGTCCACACACAATCTAGATCTTTTTTTATTTTTTGGGCACCCCCAAAAAGTGCTTCTTGAGAAATTGGTTCCATTTTCAAAAAGGAAAGCTCATTGCAGATTGATTCTGCATTACCCCACAATGGGTCCATTTGAAAAAAGGCCCTCTGCATGGTTCCCTGTAATCTCACTTCTCGCAGTGTGAGGACCGCCAGAAGGGCCTTGGGCTGAACAATGGGGGTGGTGACGTTCCTTCAGGAATACAGGGCTGAGGCCATTTAGGGCTTTAAATGTCAGCACCAGCACTTTGAATTGTGCTCGGAAATGTACTGGGAGCCAATGTAGCTTTTCAGGACAGGTGTTATGTGGTTTCAGCAGCTGCTCCCAGTCACCAATCTAGCTGCCGCATTCTGGATTAACTGTAGTTCCGAGTCACCATCAAATGTAGCCCCACGTAGAGCGCATCAAAGTAGTCCAAGTGGGAGATAACCAGCGCATCAAGACTGAAAGCAGCATGTTGAGGACAGGCATTAACAATACTTGATCGAGAAAAGTTACATTTTTGTGCTACAAATGGGTTAGTGTGTACACAGCCTCTGTCTTATTTCTACACTAACTAATAGCATCTCTGCAGGGTTTCAGACAAGATGCTGAAGATTGAAGCTGGGACAATCAGTATGCCAAGCATGTACTGTGCTACAGCTCTTCCTATTGGCAAGGAGCACCAATAGAAAACACATACAGAGCCATGCAAGAGAGTAGTTGTTTAAGCAGCTGCTGGTGATAGAGCTGGAGAGCAAATGTTAATTTTTGTGTTTACATTTGACATATTGAAATAATTGCAAGTGTCATTTCTTGTACCTGTACTCTTCTTCATTCAATAGTGGCTTCTGGGCAGCTAAATATCTATTAATAGTATCCTCCAGTTTTGGAATAGGCAATCTACAAATGGATATTGACAAATTATAGATCCGGCACATAAATCCTCAGAGATTACTACCTCCCCTTCAATATACCAGCCCACCTGTTCATTCTTATTTAAATTAATAATTTATGGCACATAGACACATAATTTATAGATTACCTGGAATGGGGGAGAATAAATACTCTTTTAATTTGCAAAGCCTTTGTTGCCTGATCACCCAGAGGTGATTCTTACTTGCCACAAGTATTATTTTAAAAAATTAAAGACAACTTAAATAATGAAGACACCAAAGCCTCTTATCTACAAATGTTAAAAACAGTAAGAGTGGAAAGACTACTAGTTCTATTTCCACAAGGATACATTCACACAGAATCTTTATGCGTTCTAAGATTTAAAGGATATAATGCACAATGAAAATCAGAGGAAGCGAAATAAATCACATATCAGGGACCCCCTACAGTAGCAAACCAGCAGTGCCTCACTCATACTGATTTATATCTGCAATGTCAGCAGGTGAGGACCAGTATGAGCTATCCCCATGCTCACAGAAACATGCATGCAGATACACAACAGAATTTTGTCCTGTGAGGATCAGAAGCTCTGAAACACTTGTCTCCTACAAAAAGCATCTTATTTCAAGCAGCTTAATGCTTCCTACAATCCTGCAGTATAATCAGGATGGTTAAACAGTTATTAAATGCTGCACACTTTCCACCTGTGCACTACATCCATTTATGGATTGTGAGCAGCCATTGAACAGGGTGCAACTATTCCAGTTAAACTAGACATATTAAGGCATAATTAGTCTTAATTTATGTTTAGGTTTCCCAGGAAAACTGATATGAGATTAGTTTTAATAGAACAAATGTTAGGTGGACAGATGTGCACACAATGTCAATAAATATTATTTATAAATCAATCAATGAAGGAATCTTTCTCAGGTCCTCCTTCTGCCCAGGACATGCATGAGCACATCGGCTGCAGTTTGTAAGTGTGTTGTGCAAATGCTCCCTGCACTCCTCCAGAAGCTGGAAACAGGCTAGTTTAACCTCTGGTTTGCTAGTGAAACTGAATTACAGTGTCAAAAAATGATGCACATCTAAAAAGTGTGTCACCAACATGAAAAGCTTGGAAAGCTCTGGACTTTGCTAACGTCCCTTATCAGTATTGCATCTCTGCATGGTGTACCCACAATGGACCCTAGTGTTAAGATGGCATGCACAAAAAGAGTCTTGTGGTGCCTTGACGCCTAAGAGCGCAATCCTATCTGTTTACCAGAAAATGTACTTCCACAAAGCTCAACCAACTTGCCCTAAAGTAAGTGGCCATAGGATCGCAACCCAATATTCTGCACAGCCTAAGTTTCTGCAGACGGTAACTGCATTAGTATTTAAGGCGACAGCTTTTAAAAATGGTCCTGAGACGACTCACAATGCAAACGTACAACGCGGTCAAATAAATCTTACTTATATTTTGCACTTCAGGGTGGAAGGAGGAGCTCACTCAAGTAGGATCAGCCCCAAGCACTCTGCCCAACAAGCGGGCCGGCTTTCACTTGAGGTGTCTTGTTGCGTTTGCTCTTAAGTGCAAACTACTGTGCATATATAACCTCTGTGGGAACGAGTGGCTTTTTGGGAAGAGCAGGAGGAGGAAGAAGAAAGCACGAGGGACCTGCTCGCCTTCCCGCTTCCTCCTCAGCTCCTCTTTCTTCCTCACCCCCCCCCCGCAAGCCTGGAGCAACGGCGACGCGGGGGAACCTGGGCAAGCTGGGCTGGAAGTGCATGGTAGGAATGGTGCTCCGGTGCACGAAGTGATGGTCCGTGTCCTGCTCCGACACGATGCCTTCCAGCTGCCCCACGGTCCTCCAGTAGCGGCGGCTCCTGGCCGCGCTGCTCCACAGGGCCGCGACGCCCCACCGTGGCCTCGCTCGGTGCATGTCACGTTGAAAAGGAGGGGGGGTGACAGAGCAGGCGCCAACCGATCCTCGCCGGCACGCGCTTCTTAGAATGGCGGCAAACGGCCGCGGCGGGTGGGGGCGGGGGCCGCTCGGGCGGTAACCAGGGCAACGCGAGGGAGCGCGAGAGGCCGTTGCTCTTCTGCAGAGGCGGCGCGGGCGAGCGCTGAGGCGGCCTTGTTTTTTGAGTCTCCCTCATGGCCCCCTCGTTTCGTGCTCTCTTCTTCTTCTTGTTCTTCTGGTCGGGGGTGGGGTGGGGGTAGAGCTTCTCCCCCGCCTCATATTTTATTCCACCTCGGTCGGTGTATGTTTCTAGGTCACCCGTTTTACCTTGCAGTGCCGGATTTACGGATAAGCTAAACAAGCTATAGCTTTAAAAATTTAAAGAAAACAACAACAACTGGATGTAAATTTCCAAAATAGAAGATAAAAAACAAATAAAATAAAACCTACATACAGCAACAGTGTTTTGTGTTGTGTAGGCTCCTATGATGTAAGTAATGGGCCCCGCCTTCTAGCCTGCTCCCTAAAATATCACTGGTTTGCTCGTTTCTATATATAGGGTTGTATTTCACTATTAATATACTTCTTTTTAATTGCATCTCAGTTCAACAATTACTTTGATAAAATACAAATTTTGTTATGTGCTTTAGATAAATGGTTATGTGCTTTAGATACCTATTAGGTCGATAAATTACCATATAGCATATATTCAACACAAAAAACAGCGACAATTTGTTGTTGTCAAAGGACAGCTGGATATATAAAGGGCCCCATTACCTCCAGTAGTTTAGGGCCTCATCAAACCTAAATCTGGCCCAGAGTGGGACCCATTTTATGTAAGAAGGTGCGAAATAAATGACTCGGAAGCGCTGCTTCCCCACACCTAAAACCAGTTTTCCAACATAAGGGCAAACCTTGTTATTTTAAGGAGCAGCAAGCAAAAGTATTGAAACCCCCGCGATCGGCCTAATGAAGCATGCTGAGAATAGTTCCACAGTATAAATAAGGTCACTCGTATTTTTTAAGGTGTAAATACATTTGCAGCCTCAAAGAGAAGACTCATGGGCATAGCCAAAGGGGGTGGGCAGGGTGGCAGCTGCCCCCCCCAGCAATAAAAAACAATAAAAATACTCCCCCCCCCAACAAAAGCCTGCCCTCCCCCAACAAAAATCCTGGCTACGTCCTTGTCTGCAGACCGTATGTTTTTATAGGAATTAATTGCATATTTTATTTTGGAAAGCAACACATTGCACAACCCAGAAGTAGTATTTCAATGCCTCCTGCCTTCGCTGCATTTATTAAGGATTAAAAACAAAGCAAACAGGAAGGCTCATCTCATGTGTTTTGTGTATCAACTATATGTAGGTAAAGCTACAAGCTAGGCACACAGTTTTAGAAACCACAGATCTGCAATTTTGACAAAGCGTTTGCCAAACACTTCTGAGAAACGCGACCTGATGGAATTAGCAATAGTAATTCTAGACATATGCCAACAGATCCAGCAGTGTTAGCAAAAAAGGGAGAACTTCTGGCTGTACATGCTGGACACATTAACACCACATGACCTCAGCCTAGTGGGTGGTACCAGCACCTTTGAGGGAATGAAGGCTTTCTGAGCATCCTCAAAGGTCTCTTAACTACCACCTGTGAAACAGCATCATTTTTATCAGAGCAGCTGATGAAGGTGGAAGCCAAAACGTTTTACTGTAAATAAGATTTCTATTTAGTCCTTGTAATAAATATGTGCTACAAGATCCAGAGCAAACTTGTCTGAAGTGCTCTTTGTTGCTTTTACTCTCCCGCTCCCCATATTTGGTAGCCATACGTGATATCCAACTAAGTTCTGCTCAGAGTTAACCCATTTAAAGTAATGCCTAAGCCATGTCAATTACTTCTAATAGATCTACTCTTGAGTATAACAGACATTGGCGACAGCCCATATTGTTGCATCCATCTAAGTAAAAGTCCATTGCTTTCGATGGGTCTGCAACTTAAGTTGGAGGCCATGCATATTCTGTTAATATTATTACTGTTAAGAATTCCTTTTTTATATAGCGAAATTGATTTGCAGTGGCATTGCTAGGAGCAGGGTTTTTTTAAAATTAAGAGCCTCATAAAATACCTATTTCTCTTTTAGAAAGGTAACAGACATAGTGAACAAATTCTTACTGAACAAAAGATACTTTATTTAGAGGCCACTCCTTTAAAAAAAATCATGTATATTTACAATCAAATATAAGATGCAATTTAACCTTCCTATTAATAACAAAGCAGGATGCAGCATCTGAAACGCCTTTTCCCCCAAAACAATGTCACTGTTGTGCCAGTGAAAGGTCTGAAAGCAAATGTTTCAAATTGAGGGCATTTCTTTCTTGAGTGTTGACGCCTCTGCCCCAGCTCGGGCTGCCCGCCTTCCCGCATTTGGGAATGACTGGAAGTGGATTGGCTGCCAGTGAGCTCATGTATTTATGGATCTCTTTCCCGCTAGTAGCAGCAACAGCAATGCTGCTGTTCCCAACGCCACACTTTGTTTTTCTCTCTCCCTCTGCTGACCTGACCGTATTATGTTGGCTCTGCAGAAATGTCGAGCCGCTCTTCCCTTTGCCGGTGCTAATACCCTTTGTTGGTAGGGTTTACTGACGTCACGAGGCAAATGGCTGAGCTCGAAGCTGGGAGCTGCTGAGTTTACGTGCCGGTTTCACCTTCGGCAGCAGCGAGCTGTTGTCACAGAGAGCTAAGGCTCATTTTCCACTTGCAGAGAAGGGATTGCTGAATAGGAGGAGGACGGTGGCGGAAGGACCCCACAGCCGTCGACGGGGTGAATGAAACAACCTCAGGAAATGGAGAAAGAATAAACCCAAGCAGCTTTGGATTTATAATGCAAGCAGCTTTTGCAGGATCCATAGTCACCTTGCTCTCCTGCTTTTGGATTTAAGATCATGTACGTGGGTTGTGTTATTTGTTCCTTGAGTGTTTCCTGTCTCTGGCAAAAACAACAACAAAAAAACCCGTGTGCCTTGAGAAAATAATCATGATTCTTGTCGTCACTTGAAAAACATCATTTGCTTTCCCCCCTCTTCTCCCTTTCCCACATTCTTTTCATTTTGTCATAATAGATGTTTGATACCAGCAGATTAAAAACATTGTTTATTTGTAGGTCCGTTCACGTTGTAGCTTTTGGAAATGAAAGAGGTGGCTTTTCCGAGGATGATCAGCAGAGGAGTCTGATTTGGACCTATCTTGGGAGAAGTGCTCTGGTTTCAGAGACTGACAGCAGCTTGTTGTTAAACTCTGCCAACTATGTTAGAAATCCTGCATTCACCGAATATCAAGCCTGTGTGTTTGGAAATGTCAGATTGGTGGTACATGACTGTCCTCTCTGGGTAAGAGACTGTAATATGAAATTAACAGAGCCATCTTAAATGTATTTACACAGGTGTCTAATTAAGTTCCAAGGGGTTTACATCCTTGTAATTATGCTAATATTGTAGCTTTTCAGTGCAATCCTAATCATGTCTTCTGAAGTAAGTCCTATTGAATTCAGTGGGGCTTACTCCCAGGTAAGTGGAATTAGGATTGCTGCCTTAGTTTGGTCAACTTCTAAAGCAGTATAAGGTTATTAGAATATAGCTTCATAGAAAAAGAGAACTGAAAATACTATCTTCTGTAAATTACTGCCATTTGAATAAGTTCATTCCTTGAAGAAATGTGAAAAGATCAAATGAAACAGGACCATCACCTGCTGTTCTGATATGGAAGTCATGTGTTTCAGAGAATAAACACATATTGGAGGGTTGAAAAACTGTATTAATGCAGACATTTAGCTGGAACTTTTAGAACAGTAAAGCAGTTTATGCAACTAATTTTCTATGAGGCTTTCACCTTTGAATTTGATTGACAGTTGCATGATTACAAAGTTTTGAAAAGAGTACATGTTCTGTTATTTATTTTTGTAATAAGTTGACCATATACCAATTTGGCTCTTAATAGTGTTTCTGGAGTTAGTGATAAAGTCACTTATCAGGAATCATATTTATAACTTTTTGATAAGACCTTGGGTAAATTATATTGGGTCAACTTATGGTTCTGTTAGTAAATTTCATTTATTTTCACTTAAATAGATTTCCTCCCTACCCTCAATCCTTGTATGCAACATCTTCATTTACAGATATTCTATAAAAAAATCATGGCTTCCCAACCACACTTGGGCTGCATCGAAAGCACCACCATTTTTGGAGTGTTTGTGTATGCATTTAATAGGAACAATGTAATGTGAGTAAAATGAAAGAGAGGGACAGAAATACAGACATATGCAGTTTAAAATTTAAACATGGGGACCAGGTCTGAAATGGCTGAAGACTATGGTTCTTTAGAAATTCCTAAATGTTTTGAGATGGCGTACGTCAAGGAAAATCTTTTGAGTGACTGAACGGTTGGTTATTTTGGAGTTGACTAGTATCTAAAGATGCGACATACAGTAGATTGTTAACAAGAATCTATTCCCTGAAATTATCTGATGGATGTGGACCACATTCTTTGGGCCTTTTCCAAAAAGCAGCTTATAATTTTGATACCCACCCTCTCTAGTGCCATTATATTTGCAATCCCTTGGAATGGAAGATGGGTAATCTTGTTGCTGAGCAATAGCCATTTTCAACATATTGGGATAGGTGTATAGCAGAAGTGCATAGTATCTGAAGAGAGTATATGGAAACCAGGAAAAACAAAAAATAATTTAAATGACAGGGCATTTAAAGTACAAAGTGGCACAGGTAGAGTGAGGAGTTACTATTGTGTTACTCTTCACTACATTGTTGTTGTAAGTATTATTAAGTAGTGAAACTATGATCATATAACTTCAGTGCAATAGTTGCTGTTGTAGGGGAGAATTGAATTTTCATAGTAACTCAGTAATGAAGTTTATTTTAGGGAACATTCAAATCCGTGAACTGGTGCAGTAGACGAAAAAGGTCCCCTGTATCCCTGGCATATGCATGCCATGTGCCCAAAACAATATCGTTTAGGAAGAACTTTTGTTGTGTTAAAAATCCTATCACTTAAGATAATTCTGGAGACTTTACAGATTTAAAAAGTGAATAATTACAAATAGTGTTAAGATATCTCTTGCCTCATGACAAATCCTGAGGACAATGTTTAAAAATTCATTCTGAACTATTAAATCTAGAATGAATAACATGGTCTGGACCTATACCCACAGTTAAAAACATGAAATAGATTGAACAGCTTCACACAAAGCATTCATAGTTTGTAGTTTTTCTGATCATATGTGCAGAACAGTGATTTAAGATCATTACCCTTTCTCAATCTGAGAGTCATCCGCGACTGCACCTAATGGTCAGGGGTCCCTTTACCATTACCTTTACCCTTGCGGGATGCGGGTGGTGCTGTGGGTTAAACCACAGAGCCTAGGGCTTGCCGATCAGAAGGTCGGCGGTTCGAATCCCCGCGACAGGGTGAGCTCCCATTGCTCAGTCCCTGTTCCTTCCAACCTAGGAGTTCGAAAGCACAAAGTGCAAGTAGATAAATAGGTACCGCTCCAGTGGGAAGGTAAACAGTGTTTCCATGCGCTGCTCTGGTTCTCTAGAAGCGGCTTAGTCATGCTGGCCACCTGACCCAGAAGCTGTACACCGGCTCCCTCGGCCAATAAAGTGAGATGAGCGCCACAACCCCAGAGTCGTCCACGACTGGACCTAATGGTCAGGGGTCCCTTTACCTTTACCCTTTCTCAATCTGTGCTATGCAATGATTAGTATATGCATACATACGTTTGTGTATGGAAACATGCAGAGACAACTGACAGTCAACATTATTGATTCATCTGACCTTGCATTTACTGTCTGGAACATAATGCAATCAAGTTGGGTTACTTCTGCTATTTATTATTAGTGTTGAAAACTGGTATTTTATGCACATCTCAAATTGTTTGACTAAACAGTACATTCCTATATGTGTCTACTTAGAAATAAGCTAACTCTTAGATGTGTAGGTATACAACTGCAGTGTCAGCTTTCTTCAGGCATAGTGTTTTTTGCAGCAACTTATCTGAGCTTTCCAGATAGGTTCTTCTAGACATCAATTCCCTAACTATCATGGCCTAAGAAGTATGTCAAGGTTCCTAATGTGCCTGCAGAAGTCTGGGATTTCAGCATAGCTGCTCTCTAACTGGGCAAATATTTGGTCAACATTTAGAATGTTGGGGTGAAGAATGTACAGAGATATGCCTGTGAATTAACACTTCTCAGTACATTCATTCACTAAACAAGTTTTAATGCATTAATTTTGGTTTTATTAATCTTCCAGATCTTGTTTTCTGTGTCTTCGATTTTCACATTTCTCTGTTCCTTCTCCTTTGAATGTACTTTTCTGTTCTGTTCCCGTCTTGCGTTTACTTCCCACAGATCTAAACATTCTGAATTTATCTCCTCTATTTTGTCTAGTGTTATTTAGAATGTTTGGAAGTCTAATGCTAATCTCAAATTGTTGTGCTATTTCTGCACTTCTGCAGACTGGAATTTTACACACTGAGAAATAAGGAGAGCAGGAGATTACTCTGAAAGCCTTTCATCAGCTAGTAATAAGTATACATTGCATAAGAAGCAAGGACATTGGACTGGCCTTTCCATTCTCTAGTAGTGAACTTTCCAGAATACTACTGGAGAAACAAATGTAGAATATCCGGTGGCCTCTGCTTGTAAGAATAAACAAAAGATTGTCATTCTCCATACTTGGACATTCAGAATTTTATTATAATAATTTAAATAAGAGAATGAGGAAAACTGCTAGTCAAAGGGAGTATTGGAATGCAGATTATTGTATGCTGGGAACGTGTAAACTGGAATAAGCTCAAATAATAGAAAAGTATCTCACAGACGAAAAATAAGCCAAGTTCTCTTCTATAATACTATAGTTGGTTAGTTCTTTATTAAAAGAAAGTTTGGGCATACATTTAAAAATTAGTAAGTACTTCATTTGGATTTGAATGATTTCTCCCATTTTTATGGCTACAAATGTTACTGATATTCAGAAAAGAAGACACATTTATTTAAATTATAATTAGTATTCATACGGTACAACCATGCCAGGGATATTATGCCTAGATTAAGCTGTCAGTAGTGCAGGTGACCTTGAATTACACCTTCTCATTAATTTCTTTAAAAGGCAGCATTTTAGAAAACAAACCTCATGTGTTTTTAAGTTATAGTCATACCTGTGAACAGATTGTTGTAGCTACAATTTACTAGAAATTAAAAACAATTTTGCTGCATAAAGATTCCTTATAAGTAATACCAATAAACACAACAACCAGAGGTTCTAAAACCATACTGAATGTTGGTCTTTGAGTTGGGAGGTCTAGATCCAAATTGCTGTGCACCTATTAACTCACCAATTAGTGTCATGCACTCAGTTCCCTATCTCTAAAGTGGAAATATCAAAGACAGGGTTGCTGCAAAAATGAATGAGATGAAGTTTAAAGGTAATTTTTCATAGTAATGAATTTGTTAATTCTGGCCATCTCTATGCAAATGGCTTTAAAGTAAAAACAAACAAAACTGAGACTACAAATTCTGTTCTTGACTTTAGCAACCATTCAGTTCATCATAAAAAATCACTCTTTTGTATTACCTTTGTGTGGAGGACTATTTTGCCAGTTGCTCTTGATCCATAGAAAATGGAATTTAGCTCCATCTTTTTGTTTTGTATAGGATATTTTTGACAGTGACTGGTACACATCTCGGAACCTTATTGGAGAAGCAGATATCATTGTGATTAAATACTCTGTAAATGACAAGTCTTCATTTCAAGAAGTAAAGGACATTTATGCACCACTGATAAAAAAAGCATTAAACCACTGTTCAATTCCTGTCATAATTTCTGCTGTTGGTGCAAGACAAAACGGTATGTGCTGGAGCTCATCTTATAAACAGCTGAGGTACCAATATGAGACTAAGTGTTGGGTTAATCATGGTGGGGGAAAACTATGCTGTTAGTTCAATCATGATACGCTTAATGTTTGGTCACAAAACATTTGTACTGTTGGTTAGATTTGTTATAGTCAAGAGACTTGTTCCAGAATTGCACTTCTACATGATTGAGTAAAGCACTTAGGTTTGTGTACTCTTGTGCTGTTACTGGGGCTAAGCCATGAAATGCAAGTTTGCCAAATTTAGTTGGTTTCAGAATTGCCGCTTTTGATATGTTTCAGCAGACTCCTTGTGCACATTGACTTGAAAGTAAGTCCCACAGTGTTCAGTGGGGCTTATACCTTAGCAAGTGTGGGTAAGATTGCAACATTAAAATGCTTATTGACATTGCATATCAGTCATTTGCTTGGAAAATTCTTTACATTGTTAGCATTACTTGCCAAACATTTGCCTACTCTATCACAGTATCAGTTCTGTGTGTAACAGGTAACTTCCTAACATCATTTCCTTTCCTTAGTATAGACTTTACATACTGTAGGTCAATCCCAGTAGCTAAGAGATTCTATTAAAAGGGCATACCTCTGTCACCTTTGCATTCAGAAGTTGAAGTCATGCAGGCTGTATTGTCTGTGCTGAAGCCACATTGGTACCCGTCAGGTGTGTGGTCTGCTGGGATCCCACAGACTGTGTAGGAGCTTAACTTATTTGAGTGGATCCTACACAGTTGCAATTACATTAAAATGATCCAACCATATGGGCAGGGCTGATCAAAAGTGCCTGCCCCATGAAATTTGCATCCCCTCCTGATACTTCTCTAGTTAGAACCGAAAATATTATTCGCTGCCCAAGTGGGAGCCACTCATGAAAAAGTTATTTAAAGGGTGCCTGATGTGTTCGACTTGAACTTGGACTGAGGCTTTAATCCCTTTTGAGCTATGAAGCTCTGGGCAAATCCCTGCCTATTTATCCCACTGCACAAGTTTGTTAGGTGAAATTTATGCTCTGGCTGATGAAACAATGAATGCCGTCTTCTGAAAAATTGGTAAACATGGTAAAAACTGATTTTGCACATTTGATCTCGACATCTCTCTCTCGTGTATGTGAAGATCTGTTCTGAATCTCATCGTCCTTAGCTTTTGCATGAGCAGAGTCCATTGTCATAACTTTAGCTGTGCCATTGTTTCTCAAGCTTCTAATAGCTGAGATACAGATTCGAGCCCTTACTCATGAAAAGGTTTACTCAGCATGGCCCAGAGTAGTGTTACTTTATGTCTCCATTTTGGTATGCCTCATGGGTAATTTTGCTGTGTATCTGTATCATGAGCAACTGAATGATCCAAACACATCGGTGGCAAAATTACCCTGCTCTCAGTGGAAACTGAAGGAGGCTTGTCTAGAGCATTTATTCAGGCAGAGGCATAGTGGGTAGCATCTTTGAGTGGTTATTTCAGGTTGACAGGAAAATTGAAATTTTAACATAATGTATTTATTGTGGCATAGTGACAGGCATATTAGCGTTCCTGCCCCCTAGAATGTTGTTTGGGCGTTTATGAGCTATGCACTTTTAGTTTTAATGATGTTTAATGAATTCTGATGAAGGCATTATTTGTGTGAAATCTGATACAGTGTCAAAAGTGGGGGGAAAGGTTTTTGTTTCTTCCTTACTTCTGGTACCTTCCAAGCTAATGTGATTATTGGAAAGTAGTGGCATCAAAGTAGTCTGTAATTTCTTATTGGGAAGTATTTGTTAAAAAGTTTATTCATTACTTAATACATTGTCATGTTTTTGTCCATTATATTGTTGTAAGTTGCAGCTACTTTTAAGTGGTTTTTTAAATATAGTTGCTGTAATGCAGTCCACTGAATTCTTAAGGTTTGTTGCATTATGGGTCCCAATACCTTGCAGACCATTTCCATATGGTAGACTATTTGAAATGCTTTTTAGTTAAAACTATGATGCCACTGTACTGAATAGCAACATGAAGGAAAAGGGGAAACTTTTCCAGATTAAATTTGTGTAAAAAAGGAGAACATGTACAAGAATGAAACTGCTTTGTATGATCACACTGTTAATAAACAGTCTATTCCACTTTATCTGAAAACATGCCATCAAATTCAACAATAGTTTCTACCACAGTAAGATTGTAATAATATGAACCAGTTTGATATTCATCATACCTATTATTTAAAAGGTTGCAATTTATCCTCATTTATGTAATACCTGATTCCCAATTGAAATTTCTTTACTGGAATACTTGTGGGCAGTTAACACTAAAAGTATAAAAAGGTTGTGTTGCATGTTAGCCAAACTCTATGAAGTAAACCTTGAAAATTATCCATTGGTAATGAACTTGATGCTTGGTGAAAATGTATCGATGTCTCAAATTTCTCTCTCTCTGCATTTATATATACAGATCTATGTTCTATCAAATTGAATTATACTCAGAATAGACCCTTTAAAATTATTGGACCTAAGTTAGTCATGTCCATTAATTTTAGTGGGTCTGCTTTGACCATGCCTACCATTGGATCCAACCTTATATTTGTCATTTTTGTCATGCTTGTGCAAGGCAATAAGTTATTTGGAGTAGTTGATAATCAGAATATAAATGACCCAAGAGAGATTATTTCAGTGTGACTGCACCACTGCTTTTACAGTAAGAACTGTCAGTAGATAGCAGTCTTCTTTTTCATGAAATATTATCTGATGTGGTTCATAGGCAATTTGATATATCCTAGGGCATACTAGAGATTAAATTTAGGGGGCAAGAAGATCTTGTCTTTTTGAATATCAGTCCCATGTACACTGATAATACAATATAATAATGCACTTAAATATTTTTATTTATAACAGCCCAAGTTTGTTTTCTATGGGAACCTTTTTCCTTCAGTTAACAATGAAAATAATAGATAATGCTGTCTGCAGAGCCTTGTTTACTCTGTCTGTGGTTCTACTGACACTGCTTAGTAAGGAATGCAGAATTCTTGTGTAATATCATGCTGACTGCAATTTAAAGGAAATTGTGGTCTGGCAAGTGTCCTTGCAAAGTGTTACAAGCTTTCCTCATTATTTGCCTTATTATTTATAATGGCCTACCATTGAAACTTGTCTTAAATTTTTGAAACTTTTGATAAATTGAAAAGTGAAGTGAAAATAATAAGACGCTTAATTTCATTTTGGAGGGGGAATACTGTGTCATGCACATTAATCATTTTGGCAAGCCATATTTGCATTTCAGGAGGGATCTTTGTAGAAAGCTTTGATGCAACCTTAGCTGTTATACATCAGACAAACAGCGGATAACAAGATAAGGGGTAGTATTCAGTGCTAGTCCAACTCAGAGTAGACCTGTTGAAGTAAATATACATTACTAGGTTCATTAATTTCAGTGGATCTACGCTGAGTAGGATTTAGTTGAATACAACCCATGTTCAAAAATAGCTTGCAATAAGAAAAGTAAGATATAATTAACATGAAAATTATTGTTTAATTCTTGTTGGAGTAGCTCTGCATTTGTAGTTGCATTATTTATGCTGTTAATAGTTTTAAAAATCTTACCTCTTGCTGAATGTGCTATTAATTCCTTAGTATGATTTTGAAGCTACTGAAGAAGAGCCAATGTAATTAAAATATTTTGCATAAATAATTTGTTTTCTCAGAAGTTCCCTGCACTTGTCCTTTGTGCATCTCAGACAGAGGGAGCTGTGTTACAGCTTCTGAAGGGATTCAGCTTGCTAAAGACCTTGGAGCTACATATTTGGAACTGCACAGTCTCAATGATTTCTACATAGGAAAATATTTTGGAGGAGTGGTAAGTAGGAAAGAATCTCAGAATGATCAAATGGTAAGATTTCAAATATCTTTTGAAATTTGGACTATGATTTTTTTTGGATGGATATGGATATTGGCTACTCAGGATCACAGCCCCTGCTCTGACCTGAAGTCCATTGGATGACATAGGTCATATTATATATATTCGCCACCCAGCTGTGAAGCTAGGTCAGTCACTCCCTCTTAGCCTAATATGCTTCACAAGGTTATTAAGAGGATAAAATGGGAAGGGGGAGAATCTTGTATGACACCTTGAGCTCCTTGAAGGAAAGATGGGATATAAATGTAGCAACTCATTATGACAGTTTAAACTTTAGCTTAAAGCTATCAGACAGAGTTGTTTGCAAGGGTAAATTGTATAAGTGAAATAAACGGTGTGATTGGAACATTTTGCTCAAGGTACCACAGGAAATCATATTAGGAAGTGGGGTTATTTTCACTGACAACAGTCTTGCACTACCTCTTCTCCAAGCCATTTTTAAGGCCACCTCCTTCATTGTTCAAAGTCCACTATTTTGGAAGGAGAAAGTCTACACGTAATGATTAGTACTTGCAGGAGTGGAACTAAATTAAATTGAAATGCAGCAAAAGTGTTGCAGCACTATCATGAACATTCTTTTTGAAACACAAGTGCCTTTGAATTCAGTGGGACTTGCTCCTAGTAAGCGATTACAGTGGTACCTCGGGTTAAGAACTTGATTTGTTCCAGAGGTTCGTTCTTAACCTGAAACGGTTCTTAACCTGAGACATGCTTTTCTAATGGGGCCTCTTGCTGCTGCTGCACGATTTCTGTTCTTATCCTGGGGCAAAGTTCTTAACCTGGAGCAACCACTTCCTGGTTAGCGGAGTTTGTAACCTGAAGCGTCTGTAACCCGAAGCATCTATAACCTGAGGTACTACTGTTACGGATGGATTTTGTGCAGTTGCAATATGTAAGAAGTGCTGTTGTTGTATACTCCTAGCTGGGGCAACACTGCCGCTGATTAGTATGGACAGGGCAGTGGAAGCAATGGGCTGGTGGTGGCATTCAGGGATATACGTAAGGGTTGGTTGGCTTGGCCCCTGCTAAGGACGCAGGCCCATGAGGGCACAAAAATTGTGCCACTTAGAGTGGCTCAGAGCCCAAAGCCGTCTTTCCTATTGGGCTTACTGGCGCGTTGTGCCAGGGCGCTAGCCTCTCAGGGGCGCCCCAGTGAGTGGGGGAGCTGCGTGGCTTTGCTGGCGGCCTCCCCTTTCCCTGCACACCCGCCAGCTGTGCCCCGTCAACCATATGGCTGGCGGGCGGGCAGCTTGCCTCCCAAGCCTTCGCGGGAGGAGAGCGATCCCCACAAAGGCTTGGGAAAAGGTCAACAGCTCTGGGAAATGGAGGGGGACAGCGTGCCGGAGGGATCTTTGCACCACGGCACCAGATATGCTTAAGACGGCCCTGTCAGAGCCCATCTGTGCTCTCTTTTCTGAGCGGCTGGGCAAGACTCCTCTGGGTTCCTTTGCAATAGAATCCAGTCACTTGCTGGGGGCCCCTCCCCAATGGGTGGTGGTGCTATTAGACGTGTGAGGGCTCAGATGGAAGAAAGAAGAGGCAGGGTGAGAGTTGCAGGAGGCGGAAAAAGGAAGGGAGGGTGGAAGAAGGCAGAAGGGAAAGCAGGAACCAGAGGGAGGGAGGAAATCAGGGAGATGGACCAGTGGAGGAGGAGGAGGTGCAGAGCAGACCCAACTCCAGTGGCCAAGGAAGAAACAACTGGCAGAGTGCAATAGGTGATGTAAAGCAAAGTTTTTGAATTTTGGGTCCATGGTCTCTCCTGGCTTCAGAGGAACCAATATATCTCCTCAATATATCTCTTCAGAGGGGTGGCGCTGATACATCTCCTTGCCAAGGTCACAAAGTAGCCTAGGTACACCTCTGGTAGCAGTGGGCCTAGCACATGTGCATCACCAACCTGTCCTTCCTCATCCCAGTCTTGGCAAACAGCAGCTTTGAGGATGGTACAGTGGCAATTCCCTCACATGCCACAACTAGTTTAAAAATGATTTAGGCTGCCGTTATATGCACATTTTCCTGGTAATTAATCTTTCTTCTGAGTAGACATTCAGAGGATTGGGCTATTAATTTAAAAGGTCTCTAAAGTGATAAATAGTTCATTTCAGTTCATTAATTACATTAGCCATTGGCTAGCCATATCAGATTTTTTTAAAGAAATGGTTTGAATGGATACAGATTACACCCAAGATCATAGAGCAAATGACATTCTCAAATGAATCACTGTCTTGAAAACAGTAGCAATAGATTCCAAATTATTTCTGGGAAACAATATTTAGTGCCATTAATGGATTTGCCAATCTTAATTGTGTATTGGAAGTGAGCCTGTTTTAAGATTTCTGCAGTTTGGTTTGCAGTCAGCAGGCACTTTAGTTTGTCTGTTGAATCAGCTACTTTAAAAATGAACTTCAATAGACGTTAGGTTTCTCCCATGGAAAACAGGATAGTTAATGTGCAGAGTAGTAATTTAGCTGTGAGGGAGCTAATTGAATACATATTATGTTGATTTGTTATTGTTTTTAAATTAACATCTGTGAGAGCTGTCCTCATTTGCTTGGCTTTGCCTACTAAATTTATTCTATAAGCACTTTGGGCATGGTGTTCCTTCCTTGTACTAATTTCTATTAGTGTTATTTTGAAGCAGGAATGATAAAGACTAATCTTTTAAAGATTTGTGGTATAATAAACAATACCTCATTTCATCAAGTTTGGATGATTTTCATGTTCTTCCTTCAAAGAGGCTTATGAGGCACCCATTGCTGCACCAAGGGGGCTCAGTGCACAACACAGCACCTAGCAGAACTATGGCAAGGCACTCATAAGCATGGGCATAGGGACTGGCATGTACCTGTGAGCTCTAGAGTCTACTTCCATACAGAGAAAGCCAGCTCTGCAGCCTGTCGAGTGTATGCAAAACTATGGACTAGTTTATGTTCTTTCTTAGCTGCTAAGTTTGTATCAAGATTTACTTCTTTACTTGGAAGTAAATGCCTCTGTGGTTTGGTTTTGGGCGGAGCCAGAATAGTCCTCTCTTGCATTGGGCACCCTAAACACTCTTTACATAAAAGGCCTTCCTACAAAACGTTTTCAAAGAATGTTTAAAATTTCAAAGAGGAGGAGGCTTATTGCATTTCCACTGGCAGGGAATTCCATAATAAACGTAGAGGCTGCTGGAGGAAATGCCCTGTTTCTTGTACTCGGCAGATGAAGCTAATTTAATGGGAGAAAGGATAAAAACCACATGGAGATTTGGACTCTTGGTCAGTTCTGGTCAGTTCTGAAACAGCCAAACTCCCTGCCACTAACATCAAACTAACTCCACTAACATAGGAGTCATCCTTTCTACTTTGCTTAATATCTTCTAAATGTTCAGTGCTCCTGCTTTTGTATGAAAAGGTACATAAGAAATTTGTTATCTTTCTAATTGATTAAAGTGTCCAATCAGCATTTAACCATAATTGATCTGCTGTGGCTTCTTAAATAAATCTAAGAAGGCTAAGTAAATATATATGTGTATATTTTATTTTAGCTGGAATATTTTATGATACAAAGCTTGAATCAGAAATCTTCTGAAAAAATGAAGAAAAGGAAAAAAAGCCATAAGTGCCATGGAGTTAAGCCACCTCAACTTGATCAGCCAGGTATAATTTCCAACAGAGCACATCTAAGTGGCAGGAGATGGAGGGAGAATTTATCAGTTTTAAAGCCCTGCTGGCCTGTGCTGTCAGGGATGGGGGTCTTCTTTTTATGGTTCTTTTGAGTGTGTTTTTGACAAACCCTCCCATTTCAATGGAAGAGAAATTAACACAGTAGCTTTATACTTGTGTAGTTGATGGGTCTGATCCTAGGATCACTCAGGGGGATGGAGGGCTCTAGTAGACCATAGGCTGCCCTATCCCTGGAATGCCCTGTTTTGGGACTAACTCCTGGCAGGCTTGCTGCAGCAGAGGGGCTTCAGGGCCTAGAGGAAAGTATGAACTACAACAAATATTTATAGTACTGGTGCCAGTGTCTGAATAGAAGCCAGCTGCAAGTTCTCTGGCACCTAACAGCTTTTGTTATTCATGCTCCACTGGTATTATTTTCTACCCCACCCCACATCCTCTACTGGCCAGATGGCAAAAGGGCCCTGGCCCATAATGAGGAATCAGGTGAGTTTCTTGAACTCTGATTACGTTAAGTGCATGGCTGCTGTCAAAAATGCTGTGTAGCTCCTCAGACTCCTCTGGCAATCTAGTACAATTTACCCTGACATCAGAATGTTCTGCATTTTTTTCACTATTACAAGCAGTTGCTGGTGATGTTCAGTATAAAACGTAGTTTGGCCTTTGTGAGTATGCAGCCTTTTATCCTCACAGTCCTTTGGCTATATCGTTTAAAAGAACTGAAGTTAAAGCAATTCTCCAATGATTAATTTCAGAAACATCTAATTTTTTAGTAAATGTTTTTACAGTTTGTATTAACCTGAGAAGTTAGAAAAATTGGGTTTCCTTTGATGGCCAAAGTGTAGTAAAGAGAAATGTATTTAGGGCAGTTATGTCCTCATTTAATCCAGTCCCAGGGAATAAAAATGCTTTTGTTTGCATTGTGCCTAGTGCAAATTTGGAGTTACAAACAGTTTATTCATGATTTCTATTTTTTTGGTTTTATTTTAGAAAAAATGCCAATCTTAAAAGGTGAAGCCTCGCATTATGACTCCGATTTACATAACCTGCTGTTCTGTTGCCAGTGTGCAGATGTGGTATTTTATTCTGAAGACTTGAAGGAAGTAGCAGAAGCTCACAGGATTGTTCTGTGCTCTGTTAGCCATGTGTTCATGTTACTCTTTAATGTGAAGAGTCCAGCAGACATTCAGGATTCCTCCATCATTCGAACTGCCCAGACCCTCTTTGCAGCAAACCGGCAAGCTGTGCTTCCTGTTTTAAACCACAACTCATCATGCAACTCACCAGTAAGAGTCATTGTTAAAGACTCTTTCTTCTGTTCTTGTTTGTCAGACATTCTGCACTTCATTTACTCAGGTATCCTGTCAGAATGGTTCTGGCTGTTTTTTGTCTTTTAGCAAGAAAGAGCTAACCTACTGCAATGGGGCTGCATACCATCTCGCTAGAGGCCTAGTTCTCGTTGTTGTAATAAATCTGCACCTGAACTTAACCACTTCAGACTTGAAGTAGATGCATACAGATTACTAGCATGTCAGGGAGTAGACTGTCTGAAAACTTTTATTCCAAATGTCTGGTGTTCTTTTATGTAGGGATTTTTTTTTAATGGAGAGTTCAGTGGGAAGTATAAATGTTGCCAGAACTTTTGTTTGCACAATTTAAGTTGGTTGGGCACCAGACTATCCCATTCTCATCATTTTTGTTGTTTTCTGATTATTACATATTTTAAGAACTTTTGCTGAATAGTGGTGATGGAGGAAAAGTGATATTGATGACCAAACATGGAGATGATAGACTTTGGCACTTGGTTACTCAACTAAGGAGGTGCAATCCACCAAGCTATTGCAGTCAAGAGCCTTTGAAGAAGGAAACAAACAAACAAAATGGAAATAATGCAGTGGCACTCTTTGGTGGATTGTACCCAATTTTACTTCCCTAAGATTCCTTAAACTTGTGTGCTCCTGTCTACACATGGAGTTCTTGCTCTTGAAAGGACTGTTCCTTTCAGTGTGTTTGAGGACAACTCCAGTCACATGCCTATTGGGTTTATTGCACTAGGTGGGGATGCCATATTCTCCAGGAAATCTGTTTATGCATCAAAACACATGCAGAACTCTGAATCTAGGCGTCATGTCTAAACGTGTATTTTCTTCCAAGTCTGATGCTGAAATGTTGTTGTTGTGTATGTGTGCATTGAAGGATGCAACTTCACAACCTTTGCAAGGCCAGTTGTTCAAGGGCAAACAGATTCCTCCTCTCCAATTCTAATTATTTCTTTGCATTGCATACTTTTATTTAAAAGTCAGGAACTGGAGAGGTAGTTTTGCCACTTCTTGCCATTCACACCCTAGGGAAGTCTTATTAGTGCCGATGACACCCACATTACTAACATCAAGCACAATAACAGTGACTTTGCTATTCGGGCATGTGGAGAGGCGAGGTTTTCCTTTTCCCAGGTACCAAATATAGTTCTTTCAGTGATATAAAAATGCAGTGTCCCTGCGGCAGAAATGCCACCCCCTGAGAAGATGCTTGGGTTGTGTGCAGCACATATTGGTAATAACTGCATTTCTAGATCTAAAAAACTGATAGTCTGAGAGGAGCCATAGCCTAGAAGTACAGTATTGTTTATCTCATCTCCACAGGTGCTTTCCAATGGGAACTATTAGAAGAACATATCAAAAAGAAGCTGAAGGATCTTGGGAACGTTGAGCTTGTTCTTGAGAGAGTAAAATGTATCTTGAAAATTCCAGGAAAGGTAAGCCACATTCTTTTATCTTTCAGTTGCACTTATTGGATTGCAAAAAGGACCAGATGGAGTGGTTTGTATCCCCTAGATACAATATTTATCAAGAAAGGGTGCTGAGTCCAAATGACTCACCATTAAGTTCAGTATTAGTTAGGCTATAGAAATAAGGGAAGATGGTGAATTCAGCAATTGGAAAGATTATAAACTTTTTGAATATGTGGATTTAATAACTCAGGGGAGATGATGACAGAGTATTCAAAAACAATCCTTATTAAACAATTATTTATTTATTAATATTTTTCCTAACAATGAAAGAGTTTAAAATGCAGCTATGGGAAGCTTAAATGCTAACAAGTGTCAGGTTTCAAAGGGGAAAATATTTGGTTCATATAAGGGAGCATTACTTTATTTTGTTTATGAATGTTGATGCAGAAGCAGCCCTACCGTCTCGCTAGGTGAAGTAGCTGTCTCAGGCTGCCAGCTTTTGGATACCTTTAAGAGAGACACACTCATCTGACCCAAGGCTGGGACACAATGTGCGTGGGTGGTCTTTTGCACAACAAGATAGGTGCAGAATAACTTTGTGATAGATTGTGCCCCCCAAGTCAGAAACAAAGTGTCGTGTTCAGGATTCGATGTATGCGTAGGAGAATGTTACATTTCTTTTTACAACCTCCCCCCTTGATCTTCCCAATGTTAGGTGTCTAGCTAGAGGAACATCCCAAAAGGTGAGGGGCCAGGGTCTGCTACTGGCGAGGAAATATTGATTACTACCCTGTGTCAGAATTATGGTCTGTGGGACGCTATATGCATCCCCAGGGTGGTGGGGAGTTTACAATGGCAGGCTACATATTTAGAGTAAGAACCATTGTGAGATCCCTATTTATGGTAGTAGAAATGCAAATGGAGGAAAAGCTTTTGAAAGTGCAACAGATGTTGCTGATCAGTCGTGAACAAAGTGAAAAAAACCAGGCTCAGTGGTTTCATATCGTTTGCTACAAAAGCAGGAACAAAGGCAGGCACTTAAAAAGCATTGGCACTCACATGTTCTCCTGTCTTTTCCTTTTTCAGGTTAACAGCTCAAGAAATTGCAGATCATATTTGTCAAAAAGGCCCCTGCAGTTATGTAACAGCTCTCTCAGGCTCTTCTTTAACACAACTGTATTAGCTGATGTCATGTTCAAAATACAAGGTATTAAGCGCATCTCATTTGTTTCCCCACCTTTTCCCTTTAAATAGTCAAACAATGATAAAATACCTCCTGGTGATAAATTGAATAACTATTTCAATAAAAATGAGTGGCATCATCAATATGCTTTCATGATCTATAATACGAGGGAGAATTCAATATGTAAGAGCCTATCATAAGAAGAGCCTCCTGGATCAGGCCAATGGCCCATCTAGTCCAGCATCCTGTTCCCACAATGACCAACTAGATGCCTGTGAAAAACTTGCAAGCAGGATTCGAGTACAAGAGCACTCTTCCCTCCTGTGGTTTCCAGCAATATTTATTATAGTGTTGCGAAAATGTTTCAAAGCCGAATGTATGATAGGAGAGGGGGGGGAATCTCATTTGATATTTGATTATACTGCAAAATCCCAATTACAGCAGTGCCTTTAGTAGGCTGTCTAAAATAATCACAAAATAGTTTCAAAGCTTCCAGGTCTCCCAGAACTTTTCAGCAGGCTAGATGGTAAAAACAGAGAAGTGGGATATGGGAAGGAGGAAACATTTTTTTAAAGCTGATTTTAAAGCCATGGAGCAGTTGAACCATGGTTGTCAGATGTAATCCGTTCTGGAAGACCATTGGACTTCTGAAACATTTGACAACCAAGGTGCAATTGCCAGTTGGCAAAACCCATTGAAAAAATGGAGAAACGCACCTTGGAAGCCATTCGACTTCTGAGGCGCATTCGAAAACAGAAGCATTCACCAGGTTGTCAGAGCTTTCTACTTCAGAAGCTTTCAACAATTGAGGTTCCACTGTATCTGATCAAAATCTCAAAACAATGGGGAAGGAGGTAGTATGAGAATGGTTAGGGGTCAGCTGGGAAAAAGAATCATAAATGTGGCCGATACCTGATCCCTCAAAACTCAAGAATTGTCTGTTATACAGGTCTGTCTCCAACCTTAGGCAAAACACACAGGTTTCTTAGTAGGTGGAAACCATGACGCAGGCCTGTTACAGCTTCTGGGCTTGACAAGGCATCTGACCCTCACCTGAGCCTTCTCCAGCCAAGGAATCACACACCTCCTCCCTGAGCTAGCGAGCCCCACCTGGACTGTGGACCCTTGCCTGCCTTCCCTCAGAGCTGACAGCTCTAGAATCCTGAGATCAGGGGTGGTACATCCTGTTTTGCCACTTAAGGCAAACCTTAAGGAAGTGCCACACTACCAGTGGGACACTCACCACCACTTAGCCACCTACAGGTGGCACTGCAGCTGTACCACCAGCTGCGTCACCGCTTGTGGAGAAGCAGTGGTGGCATTGGTCCGTGAAAGAGCTTGCAAGATCTCTCTCAGATCTCAAGAGATATTTTGCACTCCTAGAAATCTTTCAAGACTTTGCTGACACCTCACAAGCTCTCGCAGGAAATCAGCACCTATCCTGGCACCACTTCTCAGCCAGGACGCAGGCCTTATATTAGTGAAGGTGAGAGCCACATAGCACCTAAATAGCCTCATGTTAATGTCTGCTAGTGCCCCCCCCCCATTCCATTGTAAGACTATGTCCAGATTCAAACTCCATGTATTCAACAGCAACCAAGCAATAAAAAAGAAATCACCCACCTGTCCCCACATTGCTCTGTTTGCCATCTAGCTTGATGAACAGTTCTGTAAAACTCAAAAACTTGCAATTCTAACTTGTGCTATTTTGGTTGGCCTATATATTGGCCTAATTTTCTTATACGCCAACACAGCTGCCTTTACAGATGATACTGGCATTTCTTCATTTTTGCATTGCCAGTCATGGACCTTTATTTGCTGTCCTGTGTACTATTAACAGTGCCTAATCTCATTGACTTCAGTTGGATTTAAGCAGGATTTTGTACAGAATTGCAACCCTTAACTACTTCTATGCCTATACACAGACAGGAGTAGTGGCAAGAATCAGAAGAATATTTATTTGCATCAGCCACTAGCCATAGCAATAAAATAAACTGTACTCAAGAAAGAGGTAAAAACTTAACTATACCAAATACATTTTGGAGGTTTACATCAATAATCAAATAATAGATCTTATTCTAATTGCCTCCGCTAAAAACCTTGCAGTTTTTGCTGCAAGTAGTGGCAAGTATTTTTTATCAACTTCAAACTTCTGCTTGCACAGGATTAAAGAGTTGTTTAATTATTTTGCTTTCAGCTTTGAAAAGCCACAGCCAAGTCTGAATCTCTATGAACTAGGCACATGCGTACAAGGGAATTCTTTTCTAGATGCCGCCTTCAGTATGCAGAGAAAACAAACAGTCCTTTGAAAGGAGAACAAAATACAAATGCACAGCTTGGTGAGACAGACAGCTCAGTTCTAAGGGCCACTCTTTGGACAATTCTTGTAGGAAGTTGAGAGAACAATAGGTTTCATTGCTTGTCTCAAACAAATGCCACAGAGGAATATATTCATATTAACAAGAGTGCAACCATCTATTAGAAACAGAACACAATGAAAATGAATTTGTACTTTTTAAAGTGTTTTGTCTTTAGAGCTAAAAACACCTAATTTAAGAATGTACTGCACAAAAGAGTGCTGTTGTGTTTACCAGATTGTATCCAGATTTTTGTCAGGACACACAGATCAGTCCCTGAGACTTTTTTATTCCAATAATAATAGGAGTACCTCTGAGTATGTGAAAAGTGCTATTCCTTCCTTACTGAAGGATCCCAAGGATTAAACCAATAGTTCCAAGTCATAGAGCATGGCACTAAGACAGTTTTGAGCCTGAAACAGTTATTTTAAAAAATGAGCCTCTGATTGTGCATTTTAAATACTTAAGTACTCGTAAGTTAGGCCTAGAGATGAATAAAATTATAGGTAAATGCCTCACCAGTGCATTATTTCTCTCATACTGCTGCAGATCAATGTATTAGAAATGTGAAATGCTGGAGCCATTTAGAAGTCTTTCTATTGCAGAGCAAATGTCACTTTGCTTCTATCAGGGCTTTTTCCAAAGAATTAAGCCCTAATTCAGGCATTTTATTCAAAACTGAATTGATCATGTGAAGAAAGAGTGGGGCTGCAGCAAAGAAGAATATAACTCTGTCCCTGATACTAGTGCTGAGTAGCCCTGCTCTCAGGCATCTCTGTCTACAGGATACACATCGGCTGGGTGGGAATCTTTACTCAAATATCTGAGTGCACAAAGCCTTCTATACTATATGGAACCCTGAATAGTTAGGGTTGCAGATGATGTGGAAGCCTCCTTGAGACATTTGCATTATACACATGGATAGCATATTTACAGTTTGGTGCTACAGATTACAAAGTTTCAATGGACAGCATTAATAGAAACACACACGCACGCGCGCGCACACACACAGTCTTTTTCTTTGCTGGTACAATAAATTACGGAATTTGGGTTCAGGCCAGTGTGCCATATAATTTTAAGCATATTTACTCAAAAGTAAAACCTACTGAATTAAATTGGACTGATTCCCGCAGTAAATGTGTAGAGGATTGTAAACTTAGGTGTACTGAAGGCAACCAGAGTAGATCCAGAAACCAAATATTTCATCCTAAATGGACAGTGGGTTCAGATCCCATTAAGTGAAGGCATCACTATAAATCCTGTCACTTTATATTGTTTTATATTGTAGAATTTGTTAACAATGGCAAATTTTTCCTGAAACACCAGTGTTCAATAATTTAAAAAAACATCGCTCTTAAATTAGGGATGAGAAACATTATACATGTAACTGCCATCAACCCTGTAGTCCAATAGCATCTAGAGTGCCACAGATTCCACATCCCTAACTTAAATACATTTCAGCATAAAAATGTTGAAATCATTGCCTTGGTTTTCTTTCTCTCCCCCACCCCTCTTCTTGCAGGTGCTACAGTGCCCGCTCACAGAGCAGTCCTCGTGGCTCGCTGTGAGGTAATGGCGGCTATGTTCAGCGGTAACTATGCAGAATCTAATAGTTTTCTGGTTCCAGTTTATGGGATTTCCAAAGACACTTTCTTGTCCTTTCTAGAGTATCTGTATACGGACTCCTGTTGTCCAGGTAAACAAATATTTAAGCTTTTTTTGTATATTCATATACTTCTGGTGAAGGAAGAGGGAACAGAAGTAGATACAATCATATCATTTTTCTTCTACGGCTGAGCAAGGCTGCAATCCTGTGCAGACTTCACTGGAAGTACCATATTTTTTCGTGTATACACTACCTGTGTATAAGACGAACCCCAATTTTAAACCTAATTTTTTGGTTAGAAGAACCTAGTCTTATACATGGAAAAATACAGTAAATTCCATTTAACACCATGGAACTTACTTCTGAGTATACTTGCATATACTCTGCACAGCTGTAGTCTTAAGTATAGTTATTAAGAACTAAGTGGACTTGCTGCTGAGTACATTTTGCATAGTGTTGTACCTTTTGAATTTTCTGGTTCTTAACCTTGGATTTTTTGATATTGGGTAAAAATATTTCTGGGCATTCCTGCATTACCTTTTAAAGGCTTACTTCAGGCCAGCTTCAATATGAGTAACTCCTAGTGCTACTCAGTTACTGCTCTTTTGTTGGAAGCTACAGGCAGAATTGTAATTGACTTTTCACACTCCCAGGAGTATGATGGTTTTTTCTATTATCCCTCCATGTTTTGTCCACAACAGTGTGGCATAGTTGTTGTGACAGTTGAACCTTAGCATACATTTACTTTGTGGTGGGCACCTTTTTGTGATCTTTCCTTTTTTTATCAGTATTTTAATTAGTGGTAAAGTGTTTTTCTAGCCCAAGAGAGAGAAGGGTTTAACATCATTATCACCAAAATATTATAACATTAATCTATTATGGTGCTGTAATACTATAATACAATAATGTTAATTTTTTTTAAGCTTTCTCCTTGTTTTATTGACATGGTTAATGGTGGTGTGACCAGAAAGGGGTAGGGATTGTTTAAATAATAAAAAACCACCATAGACTTATATTACCGTGCCTCCCTTTCATTTTAAAAATAGTCAGAAAAGTGTTCTAGTGATAATTAAGAGACTGATTTTTTAAAAAGAAATGGGCCGTAAAATGGCACTTACTGCAAATTTTATAATAAATGCCTGCTGAGCTGTGATAGGTCCTCTTTCTTAGTATGTCACTGTCCACATTAAAAAAAAACTTTAAAGAAGGAGGAATGGTAATGCAAAAGGCGTTTATTTTCACCTGGAGAGATTGTGCTGCTCTTCTGTTCCTCTGGAAAAAAAGACTTTCTGTGGTCTGAGAAAAGACAAAAGAACCACAAAGAAATATAAGATAGCAATAATTGAATGATGTCATCATGTTGGATGACTTGTAAAAAGTGAATGATTGTAAAATCTATACCCCCAAAACAAATAGACAACCAAGTACACCGTTCAGGATTTTTTTTGGCTCAGAGCTAATGAAAACAAGTAAGAATAAAAGGCTGAAAATAAAAAAAAACTACAACATAGAATATAGATAGCTACACTTCGAAATCTCCACATTTCTCAAACCACTAATATCCATGTGTCTCACTGTGAGAGGAATACCCAACCCGCAAATTTCTATCCAGCATTGTGCAAGTAGAAATTTGCGGGTTGATAATTTATATCCAATTGATATGTGACATGCCACCCACACCTTTATTTGTTACTCAGGGAATTTCCTCTACCCACACTGCCCCATTCCCAGCTGACTCATTCCTCGCTTCAGATCTCATTAAACAGTTGTTTACCAGACACACCCAGCTGTGTACTCGGTCTCCCTGACCCCATTGTAAAGAGGCAGCAGACTAACAAAAGATCTCCCTTTTTGTGTCAGAATCAACACTGAAATTGAGTTTGTACTAACTTCTATAAATTAACTTTTATTAATAATAATAATGGTTAACATACGTTCTCATAAAAAACCCCTCAAAAGAAATGTTTCAGGTTGGTTTCTTGTTAAATAGGGCATGTTAATGTGAATATTTTATCGTATGACCTTGAAAACTACTGGGTGTTGATTTGATAACTGTATTGTAGATCGCAGTGGCAATCCCTAAAATTATATATGACTTTCCCCAAAGGGAAAAGAAACAGCACTTTAAAAGAAAGAAATCACATCTCTCTCTTTTTATTCATTTCACCCTCTTTTCTTTAGTTTCTTTCTGCCATTTGAGGAAGCAGGCACTAAAATATTCTGAAACTACAGCTATGCTGCTGTCAGTATGTGTCATGGGGTTTCCCAGTTGGCAGCTACAGGAAAAGAAAGGACCTTGTGTACTCTTTGGGGTGGCCCTTTCTACAGCCAGCAACAGGAACTCCTTGATTATGCAGGTCATACCTTGCACTTAGTAAAATGTGTCTCCCAAGAGACATATTCACTACCCAGTTAAATACAAATAGTAGGATTTAAGTTTATTTAGTTCTATAGACAACAGTGAGATTAAATCATACTTCATCTAAAGTAGATTGTGGACAAATCTCCCTTAGAACCACCCTTTATCTCAAGAAGGATGCTTTGTGATTGGTAAATGGGACTCATTTGATAGCTCTTGGCATAGCCATTTTGGACTCATAGCTAGTAAACTAGTCGATTATGTGTAGAGGAAGAGTGGCTTAAAAATGACCACTGACCTATTTGAATTAGGGAGCATAGAAGAGCACCAGTAACAGACATGTAAGGGTTGCGTTGAATAGCCTGCTATCAAGTGGTCAGTAATCTAACTCAGGTTTCATATTCTTACCAGCCAGCATTCTGCAAGCTATGTCGCTCTTGATTTGTGCTGAGATGTACCAGGTGTCAAGGCTCCAGCACATCTGTGAGCTGTATATTATCACACAGCTCCAGAGTATGCCTAGTAGGGAATTGGCATCAACAAGCCTGAGTGTTGTCAGCTTGCTTCGGAAAGCAAAGGTAAGTGCTTGAGTAAGGAAAAGTTTTCTCTCTGGGATTTCCACCCCTCCCCCCAGCCAGCGAAAGCTGTGGTGTTCCAAAGTATCATTTTTTATTTCATGGTTGCCATCTGGCAGTAAACAACAATAACAGCAACAAATTGCCAGGGCCGCTCCTGTCCCTTTAGCAATGGCTTGAAGAAATTAGCAAATTAGTCTTTTTCCAGAATTGAGCTAAGCATAGCATTTGTTAAATGGTCAGCTGCAACAGTGAAGGAGGAATGCGGGTGGCGCTGTGGGTTAAACCACAGAGCCTAGGACTTGCCGATCAGAAGGTTGGCAGTTCGAATCCCCGCGACGGGGTGAGCTCCCGTTGCTCATTCCCTGCTCCTGCCAACCTAGGAGTTCGAAAGCACGTCAAAGTGCAAGTAGATAAATAGGGACTGCTCCGGCGGGAAGGTAAATGGTGTTTCCGTGTGCTGCTCTGGTTCGCCAGAAGCGGCTTAGTCATGCTGGCCACATGACCCGGAAGCTGTAAGCCGGCTCCCTCAGCCAAAAAAGCGAGATGAGCGCCCCAACCCCAGAGTTGGCCACGACTGGACCTAATGGTCAGGGGTCCCTTTACCTTTACCTTACAACAGTGAAAGAGCTATCAAAAAATGATACCCGCCTCAAATATTAAGACCATAAAGCGGGGGTAGCTAACTTGTGACCGCCTTCCAGCTGTTGCCGGACTGTCACTCCCGTTATGCTGGACCATTGGCCATGCTGACTGGGGCCAGTGGAAGTTAGAATGCACAACATCAGGAGCACCACAGGTCCACCACTCTTGTCATAAAGTGACCTATCGAAAGCCTCCACCCACTTCTAACCTGGCCTGTGATGTTCTCTTCACAAGTCTATGAGAATTGTTACCGTTTCTTCTACCTCAGAATTGTCGAATAACTTGGCTTATTCTAAATCCTCTTGGTTTATTTGTTTTTCTTCTTCTTGTTAGGATAGGTTGTAATTTCTGCAAAGTGCAGGAAGAATGTATATATAGGTTGTAGCCAGTGTTAGTTGTACTCATAGTAGACTCATTATTACAATTAGTAGAGACAACTAACTTGGGTCCATTAACAGCACAGGGTTTACTTTGAGTAGGACATAGTTGGATACAGCGCATTGCAACAGGCAAAATGAAGCATATGCATGTGTGCTTATAAAAGGCGGACACTGGACTAATAAGCAGTTTCTATTAGCGTCACATAGATGGGGTAACTGAGTGTTCTAGTCACAGCAGAGAGATGACATTTCTAGATAAATGTCTACCCATTTTAGTTAATGCTTTTGCCAAAATGTGCTTTTCTATAATATTCGAGTACCTCTGTATTTTATTTCCATTTCTTGCAGTTTCACAACTCTGATTGCCTTTCAAACTGGCTGCTTCATTTTATTGCTTCTAACTACTTAATCTTCAGTCAAAAACCTGAATTTGAAGACCTTTCGGGTAATTTACCAGTTTGCTTCCTAACCACAAAGAAGTTGATGTTTGGACTTAATGCTAGGGTGGATTGGAGCAACTCAGTCATGCTTAGAGTAGGCACATTGATTTCAGTAGGTGTACTCTAAGCATGATGAGGTCTGGATCCAGCTCACTATCAACATGAGTGCACACTGTTACTGATATTATTTTAGCAGTGATAGGATGATATCTTGCCCACCAACCTTTAAATCACCTAGAATCTGCCCTTCCAACTTTACTATGGAATTGATGGAGCTTTGTCAGACAAACAGGTAGTTTCATGAATACATCAGGGAGACAACATATCTGTAATTGTAGATATGCCACACTGGACATTCATGACATAAAATTATGAAGAGGAATTATGAAGACTTAATTCAAGAAATTTACAGGTGTAAAGAAAAATAGAGGTTGGTGCATAACTTGTTCATACAAACCTACCCCCCACTCAGTTGTCACATTATCAAGGTTAATACTGTAAACATTTGTGGTTCCAGCTTCATTTTACTCAAACAAGCATCCCCAGATGAGGGAAACGTAGCAAAGAATGCTGAGAGCAGCATTTGTGGGAGGAGAAAGCTGAGACTCATAAAAATTTCCCTTCCAGCAAGGATCCAGTGAGGGGGGGGGGGAAGGAATTTGTACAGGAGGGAAAGCCTAGAACGGTCTCCAAGAACTTTGGAGGAAAATCAATCTATGCACTTTATTATCAGGTGCCAGGTTTTGCATCCGGAGGAGAAGGAAGGAAGCCTAGGTCTAGATGGAAGATAGAAACCAAATTTGGAAGAGGCCTGTGTTGTCCACTATCTGCTTCCACACCCAAGCAAAGCAAATTACAATAGCTAGCTTTCTAAATGCTTTATAGCTCCTTATACCGCTTTATTTTTGATGAGAAACAAAATTATCTGGAACACCTCTTATGTGAAATCCAAAAGTTCTGTAAGTCAGTATCTCATACCAGGAATAACTGTATGTGTAAAGACTTCCACAGCATCTGGAACCCAGATTACACAGGGTTCCAGTTTGTGTGGAAGCCTTTGCGCTTATAGTAGTACCTGTGAAGACTGCATCCCTGCAGATGCTTTAGCATTGTATGTGCAGTCATCAATGGGCAGGATTAGTGCACATGATATTGAGAGCAGGGCTAGTTGGCGCGACCCCATTCATGTGCTTGGAGATCACATAAGTAAAACTTCTGAGTAGATATTCGGTGGTCCAGGCACTGTAAAATATGATCCTTTGGGTTCTAAAAGTTGTACAGAGTAGCACCTTTTGAATGTACATCCATTTTCTCTGCAGCCTTAAAAAGAGCCAGATTATATTGGTATGTCATAACTAGCATTGTATCTAGAGAAAGTAAGAAGGGCACTTTGAAGAATAACATGTAGTCATGGCTAAAACATTTTACCACTGGGTAAAAGAAAGCTTCCCTCCGTAAGAGAGCTTTGGAAGCAAAAGCTAGGACAGCTTTATGGATTCCCATGTCCTCTTTTTCTGCCGTGCCGTCAGAAGATCCTTGGCAGGATCTATCAACTCTTAGCAAGGATCTGTGACCCCACTGATTGGCAGTGCTTCCTTCCCCTCAAAATTTATCATTTCCCTGTATTTCAGTTTATCTTCTATAGCAATAAAATATATTGACAATTCATTTCTACCAAGTCCATTAAACATGGTGTTAGATGAAAGTATGTCACATATCGTTTTCAAATCCGTAGTATGTTAGAATCTTTTTACCCTGTCTGTTTCCAACCCAAGTTGAGTGCAGAATGTATGAAACTGCAATTCAGATCTGGTACAAGGTAGAACTTGACAGATTTCTAGCTTAGAGAGAAAAGGCTTATGAAGTTGTTTAGAAATACCAGGCTGGACAGAGCAATCTTTTAACCTGATAAATACATTTCCCTTTTTCTCATTTTAGTGGAAGAACGCAATTTTGTCGAGATGCATAGATGGCCTTCTAGTATGTACCTGAAACAGCTTGCAGAGTACAGGAACTACATTCATTCTCGAAAATGCCATTGCGTAGTAATGTAAACTGAAAGCTGATCCATCTTTAGTTATGAAGAGAAGAAAGTCAATTGCTTCAGGAATCGTACAACTTCACAAGATTGAAAGCAAATGCTGAGCTTACATGCTGTGAAACGATGATCTAATACTGCACTTGCTAATGAATAACTACTGTATTTTTTTAAAAGCATGTGAAACAAAATTTAGAAAAGCATAAGCATTTAACCAGGATGTTTCCCAATTCTGCTGCTGGGTCTAATTTCCTTGTATAGAGACATCGATTCATGTCATATTATTTCAGGTTTTTAGTGGAGTTTAGACTTATTTAGAGCCTGGAAATCTTGTCAGCCCATGATTGGGATTTTAAGAGTCTGAAGGAGATTCCAAATTCATTAAATGTTTGTAGGTTCTCTTTGTCTGGAAACTGTAGAACCTATTTTGTTTGCTAGTTACTCTGTTAAGGATTTCTGTAATTTATTTTTGGGCCTTTTAAGAATTTTGTAAAAACATAGAGTTTTATGTTTCTGCACTGGTAATTAGAAAAATGTACTTCCTGTTAGCATCATTAAATTCCTATGTTATGGTGTAAAATACATCACTATCTTTCTAGAAAATATTCATTTATGTTTTCCCCTCACTGAATGGTCTAATATATCTAAAATAGTGCCATTTATTTGCTGGTCATTATCCTGCAATTCAAAAGAAATGATCAAGTAATAAGCATTATTCCACACTGTTTCTGGTGTGTGGAGAAAAACCAAAACATTGTCACAACCATGTAACGCTACTGCGTTTTTGCCAGCTCTTCCTGAGTAGATGACAAATTAAGTCCACATGAATTTCTCCAGGAAAATTCTCCCTAAAGGGGGCATGTGACAAAAACACTTTTCAAAAGTACATTGCATTCGGAGCTTAGCCAAGGGCATGAAAATGCAAGGGTTGGAAATCTGCAAGGCAAAGCTTGTGGAGCAAGGTGACACTCAGCAGGCAGGTGTTAGTCTTTGAAAACCCTGACCAGGGCTTGTTGCTTATACTTTGATGTCTCAGAGGCTGCAAGGGAGAAGAAAAGAGCCAGCTGGACAGATCAGCTTTGGTCACTTTGGAGCTAGACATTGCAGATTCCAGGGGATCCAGGCATGCTATTGCACTCAGACTGCCACCCCAGTCTCCCAGTCACCAAAGTTTAACTCACAAGCCTTGGCTTTTCTTTTTTACACATCTCCAGACGTTTGATGTCCCAGCAAAATTCTCCTGTCCTTTGTCAGAGAGGCCCTGCATGTAGCCACCCTGCATCCAGTCTGCATGCCTGGACTGGCCAGGATCCAGAGGGCTGCATGCCCTACTGGAAAGCAGGAGCTGCCTCCCATTGGTTTTCAGTGGCATGTCCGTGCTGAGACTATTGTCTGCTTTTGTGTGCATATGAGGCTATATATATTTATATGTGCCTGTATTTCCTCACCTATCCTCAACACCTGTGTGCACATCCAGAGACTACCACATTGTACCTTCCACATGCGCAAACATGTTGTAGGTGTAGGATCCTGTTGATGTCACCAGAGATGAGATTTGCACCAAGTGTTCCTCCCTTACAGCCCACATGCATTTCAGTGGCCCTTGTAAATAGTGTTTTCTATTAGGTTTTTAACCTTTTTAAAAAAATTGAAGCATTTGTGGAGCTCTTACTAGAAACTAATATCCAGCAGTGTGGTTTTTATGGAGACCAATTAAAAAAAACACACACACTTGCTGCATTTTGCAATACATTTTCCACAGGTCAGCAGGGCAAGCATGACAGTTTCCCTTCTAAATGTCTAATGATTTGCTAAGTATGCAAGCACACAAAATAGGTTGTAATTCCTTACTTGCACTCTGTACTTGCATGTATTAGATACAACATTGCATACTACAAATAAGCACAGCAGCTCAAATGGATTTGATAATTTGTTGCGGTGATGTTGACAAGTAACCTTGGGAATAATGGGAGGAATTCATTGTTGTGCTAAGGCGATAGTTTTGTCATTTTGGCTTGTCAGACAGAATGGTACCCCCTTCCTTTCCCTATGTGCTGCTCCAGGGGTTCTCACAAGTAAATTTTGGGGGCATGGAGTGGGAGGGAGGAGAAGAGGGAAAGCCCCATTTTGCAAGGCTTTTGTGCAGGACTTCCGCTAATGTGACTCAGTCATTGAATTCCACCCAGGCTTGAACATGTTTAAAATTAAGATTTATTGTAAACAATTTCTTCACCTGAAAGAGGATCGCCACACACATAGGAGTTTGCTATAGATGTGCATATTGCAGTGAAAAAAAATTACACTCCATAGGCCCAATTCTGGCCTGCTATGGTGCAACGCTGTATACAGCAGTAACTGGATAGAACTGTGCGCGAGAGAAAAACAGAGCACTAGTATTACTGCAATATGGCAAGTATAGCAGTTTAAGAAGCTTTCTGGAACTGAGGGGAACTAGTTAGTTTTTTTGGGGGGGGGTAGGATTAGAAACCACATATAGGTCACCTGTTTGTGTTCCTCGATGCTCATGCAGATGGTGTACGGCCCTGTCTGGATTAGGAAAAATGCATAGTTGAATCAGTTTAGAATTAGTATGAACATGTATGAATTAGTTTAGCTTGAAAATTAGCAAGCCATGATTTGGTTTTAATATATAAATAAATTGAGAAACTCCTGGGTAGCTTGATCTGCTGAATGAACCACAAAAAGGCAGAAAAGCTTCCAGATTCCCTTACAGGCACACACATTGTACTATAATCCCTGCTCAGATAGTCAAATCCTGCCCTCCCATCTGCAAGCACATGATAGCAGCTTGTAACTTTCCTAAAGTTTCCTACAGTGGTTTCATGGGGCAATTGATGTAAGTCTATTTTAGAAGACAACTAGTAGATTTCACATTTCTAATTATACAATTATTAATTAATAAGCAGGTATTGTAAGTAGCATTCAAGAGAGTTCACACTGAAGGGATTACTTCGATGTCTATTTTTATTTAAATAATAATAATTTCTGATAACAGACTGTTATAATTTCTTAAAGTGAAATCATCAACATGGGCTAATGTCAAGCCAGCATGGAGATGTATAGAGAGCCAACCTTAAGATACAAAAATCTTTGTTGTAGTCTTGTCACATGGATGAGAGTGTTTGTAGCTCAAAGAAACACTTATTTTATTATGGCATGTGTTGGATATGTAATAATAATTTCACAGGTTAGCTGGTGCTTAAAATTTACAAGATTTTAAATTTAATATTTAACTCAATAAAATGTTTCTACTAAGTGTTCATCTCATGTGCTTATTTATCCATTAAATAGCTATAGTTCAAACTATACTCAGTGTGTATTTGATCATCTTTAGAAATGAAAAAAAATAAATCAGTTTCATGCTAGATGAAGTCTAACATATTCCACAGTAAATTTGTATCATATTGATACTTCATTGTACCGCATACTAGGAGTGAGCACTGGATTAAAACAAAACTTCCAAGACAATGCACTCACCTCAGAAGGATTAAGGTCTTAACCAAAGCAAAATGGATGGCCTCACCTGACCCAGATGTGTCATATAAATTACTTGCCAGCCGTACTTGCTTTGGTAACCTCCAGATTGGATTACTGCAATGTGCTTCTCATGGGGCTGCCCTTGAAGACAATTCAGAAACTTCCAGGGTCCAAAATGCAGCAGCCTGATGACTATCTGGGATTCCATTTAGCCCTTAGAATTCATATAGCCCTTAATTTAAAATGACCCCACTAGTCACCAGTTTGTTTCTGGGCCTAACTCAACACACTCACATTGGTGTTTAAAGTCATAAATGACCCAGATATCTGAAAGACCACCTCCATTCCTACAGATCCTCTTGGGTGTTAAGATGGGCAGTTTCACCAACCTCAGAAGTAGAGACAATGCCAGTGCAGGAGAGGGCCTTCTCAGTGGCAGCCCCTAAATTGCAGAACTTGCTCCCTGCAGAGGTGCATTGAACACCATAATTATTCAGTCTTCACTGTGCTAAAGACATACCTTTGACAGTTTAAAGTATTTTTGTGGGACCAATCATGTATACTTGCTGCATCAAGAATTGTTTTACTTCCCATTTTTTATAATTTATAAACTGTTTCATGGGTTTCAAATGTTGTAACCTGCCTTGGGACCTTATGGTTTGTAGGTAGGTTCTTTCTATGATTTTCATCACAAGAATGACTTGCAACATAACACAGCAATCGGCCTTCAAAGTCCTGTTTTAGTTCTCCCGATGGAAATGGCCCGAGATGAAACGAAACAGCCTTATTCATACTGTCAGGACTGCCGCTAGGTCCCAGCTCACAGAGGACCAACGCCCAGTGGATATTATATACAAAAGTCTTTATTGAAGTTAAGTTTCCATTTCCAAGCTCTGGGCGCGCAGACCCACGTCTTAACGCTAGACCGGCTAAGTCCCCTCTGACTCACTGCTCCACCCACACCAGTTTAAGATTCTAGCCCGGCTCCACCTCTTGCGCTGCTCTTTCCTGCGTTGGGTCCTTCTGCCCTCTGGGGTTCCCTCCTTCCTGGACTCCTCTGACGCGGAGCCTCCTGAGTCTTGCCCCTCCCTCCGGCGGGCTTTAGGACCTGGCTCCCTTCCCGGGCTCCCCGCTGTGCCGCGCTCCTGTACATTTGAACTTGGCGCGCGCGCCCAGCCGGTGACTTTCCTTCTGACCGTTTCCCCGCTTCCTGATGTGGGTGTTGCCAAACCTGACTCCTCTCCTCCCTCTGGTGGTGAGGACACTGGTCCCGACTCCTGGGACTCCCCCTCCCCACTGCGCTCTGGTGGAGACGCTGGTCCTGATCTCCAGCTGCTGCTCAGGGACTCCCCGCTGGCCCCTCCCTCTTGAGGTTTCTCCCTTGGAATCTCCCTTGCTCTGGCCACCGGCGCTCCCTTCTGTGAGTCCTCCGATTCGCTAGAGAGGCTTGTGGAATAACTCTGGCCACTGTCACTGCCTGCGCCCCCCTCGTACTCCTCCTCCTCACTCTCCATTTGCTCCCCCTCCTGTGTCTCTCCTTCTGAACCCCTGACACATACTAAAGGCTATTATACAACCATTATGTTATGTGCTAACATATAAGAGCTTCAATTATGTTAAAACACATATAATTGTACCTGAAGACAGCAACTTCAAAAAAAGATCTGCAATTGCACAACTTAGCAGCTTTCGCAGAATAATAGCCTCTCCCTTTGACAACAAAGCACAAACTTCAGTGGCATTCATGGGTGGAAAAATTAAGTCACCTTGCATTTTGTACGGCTGACAAGAAAATAGATTGCCACCAAGGTGTGTCACACTTTCATCAGAGGCACCTGATATTTGCTAGCGCTTTCCAATAACTTAACAATGCATGACTCAAAGGTATACATGTGTAAGAGACCAGTTCTTCTGTGAGGTCCCAGTGTAGGCTTATATTTGGGAAAGCATGTGTAGAGCATTCCAGAGCTAGACTTTGGTGGCAGTGTATGCTCCTCAGGATCCATACACATGCCCCAAGGGATGGATCCTGTGTCTTCCCACTCAGTTCATTGTCAGTTACAGCAATAGCATCAAAAGGCATCTCAGGTGAAGGGCTGTGGAATGTTCTAGGCTCAATCTGTGGCATCTCTGGGTAGGTTGATGAAGGGTTGGCTAAGACACAGTGACTGGCCCAAGCTCAGTCTGTGAGCTCAGTGGGGACTGGAATCCAAGTCTCCCCTGTACTGATTTGTACTCTTAAATTACTGTAGCAGAAGTAAAGGTAAGGTAGATGGCCCCTGGACGGTTAAGTCCAGTCAAAGGTGACTATGGGGTGTGGCATTCATCTCACTTCAGGCCGAGGGAACCGGCATTTGTCCACAGACAGCTTTTCGGGACATGTGGCCAGCATGACCAAACTGCTTCTGGTGGAATGGGACACTGTCAGAAACCAGAGCACACAGAAACACTGTTTACCTTCCCACCACAGCTGTACCTATTTATCTACTTGTGCTGGCTTGCTTTCAAACTGCTAGGCTGCAAGAAGCTGGGACAGAGCAGCAGGAACTCACCCCATCACGTGGATTTGAACCACCAACCTTCTGATTGGCAATCCTAAGAGGTTCAATGATTTAGACCACAGTGCTACCTGTTGTGTAGGAAAATTAGCTGTGTAGGGAATTAGTGGCATGTCAGTTTGAGGGTGCTGTTGTTGTTTCCAAATACAGGGAAATATTCTGACACTGAACTCATCACCTTGCTGGACAGTGCTACCCCTGTACAACGCACAGGAGGCAACAAGTTGACTGATCACAGCCCTTAAAAGCACAGGATTTAAGTTCCTTCTCTGCTGTTGCATTCCTGGGTGGCATGGAGTTAAGTGACTGCATCCTCTAAATTTTATCAGTGTATTGTAAACAGAGATGAAACTTTCCCCCCAGAAAGTAATTGTGAAGGTCAAGAGAACTAAGTGCTTTGCCATTAAGTGCTACTAAATCTAAACATTAACTTTTGTGGGCAGGCATTGTACAGATCCCCTGCCCAGAGGCCTAACAATCTAGGGCTCACTAGAAGGAAGAATGGAGAGTTGCAAAAAATGAAGTATGCTGACTGATGCCCCACAATGCCCAAATGCACAGGAGACAAGAGTCCCAAAAGGGTGCTTTAGGGTGCAGCTGTAGCAAATAATAATGGTCCTAATTTTGAGGCAGGATTGATGACCGAGAGAGAGATGCCCTGCCTTGCACCCTTTTATGATGGATGGCCCAATAATGTATGAGGATGGGCAGATACAAAGGGCTCTCTTATTCTCAGCCTGAAGAAGGACGAGCTAACTTTGAGAAGTGATTGAAGGAGGGCAGGATGCAGATAAATGGAACCAAATTTCTACAAGGTGGAAAAAGACAGGTGTCAGTGTATGGACTCACCCATGTTGGAAGGAAGTAAACAAAGCTAATGATATTGGTTGTATGAGAAGAAGTACGGCCTACAACAAAATGCCGCAGTATATTCTCAGAATATACTCAGAACCCCAGACATTGCATTCCCTCTCCTGCTGGTTTTTCATTCCTACTCTCCGCAAATTAACTTGAGTTCTGTGCCTCATGCAGCATGCTCAAACCTCCCTCGGATGTTTTCTGTGGCTCCCTTTAAGAGTCCCCCCCCCACCTGCAAACTTTGTTGTTCTCTCAAGACCACTGATGCCTCCCCTATGTGCATGGATAGTGCTGTCTGGGCTAGGCAAGGACCAGCTCTTGGAGAATGAAGATTGCTACCAGCGTATATATGCATATAAATTATATAATAAAACTCCTTCTTAGTACAAGAATTTTATTCCACTGCATCGGGTTCTGACCGTCCCCATGTAAACTAGCAGAGATGGTGCATACTAAAATGTGCCAGAAGTTACAGCCACGTGCTCAGCAAAACCAGACACTGACCAAAGCCTTCGGCCATCATTACTCTACATTGAAACGCACCATAAGCAACATAGTAGATGCAGGATAAAGCGAGAGGCAGGCAGCTGTGATTTCATTTCCAAAAGATAGTGCAGTAGCATGAGGTAGTGCTGTCCTCCTGTCCATTGCTGCTCTGAAAATTGAAAAAAGGGACACATTATGAACACTGGAAGGTTTCCATGAAAAATGAAATTTGGCAGCTATAAAGATCTTGAGCAGTACTTTGGGAGAAAGCTTGGTTTCAAAAAAGAAACCCATTGCCACTGAGACGATTATACTGGAAATGCAATACAGTGGTACCTCGGTTTTCAAACATCCCCGTTGATTAACATTTCATTTTTGAACGCTGTAAACCCAGAAGTAAATGCCTCAGTTTTTGAACACACCTCAGAAGTCAAACATGCCATGCAGCTTCCGCTGAGTGCAAGATCCTGGGGCCTAGCTGTTGGCTATTTAGTTTTTGGTTTTTGAATGTTTCAGAACTCAAACCGTCTTCTGGAACAGATTACGTTTGAAAACCAAGGTACCACTGTAGTTGAAAAAAGAATATTAAGTGACCAATAACTGCCCTGGACTGTGCAAACCTATCCAAACTCTGTTTTCTGCACTCTCTCTGTTGGTGCAAAAGTGTACCGAGATGGTTGCACACCATTGTAAGGCTCTCACTTCTTTGCACACTAGGAACAGATAGCAATTTTAGTAGTAGCACTTCCTATTGCCTCCTCCAGTGAGTGATTCCCCTCTGTTAAAAGCAGAGGCTTAAAGGTTACAACCACACCATGCACTTAAAGCACATTGCTTCCAGCAAAGTATTCTGGGAAATGTAGTTTGTTAACGGTACTGGGGAACTGTATCTCTGTGAAGGGTAAACTACAAGGCCCAGGAATCTTTGGGGAAAGCTGTTGCTTTCATTATATGGCATGGATGTAAGTGCAACTTGAACTGAGGCAATGACTACAGTTAGTAAGGACTGGCACTTATTCTGCAGCACAGGGTTAGCATAAGCCACCTGTAGCTGACTTGGAGGGTGAAGTCACTGCTCTGTGGGAATGAGAAAGGTTAACAGGGTCTGCAGAACATATTGAAAAGCTCCTTTGTCCAGCTGTTGCTTCCAGCATTCCAAGCCGGACTCCCAGGCAGAAGGACATAGAGAATGCTTCCAAGGGCAACTGACCTGCGAAGCAGCTGTTCATTTCCAGAGATCAGGCATTTGCAAACCCCTGCATGTTTCCAATACTATTATTTCAAGTGTCTAAGCCTTCAGAAGAGCTGTGTGCCTGGCCTAGAAAAAGTATCTCCCCCCCTCCTCGCCTCTGGTATGCCTCTTTTCAACTAATACAATTCAGGAAATCGACTGCCCTACAATATCTAGCTGCGAGCAAGATGCTGGCACGCCTCGCTTCTCTTCATCTGATGCAGCATGAGATGCCAACATACGTTCTTGCCATTTTAAAGTTGCCTCCTCATTCCTGCAGCAAGATTCCTCTGTGCATTTTGAAAATACTTTTGGAGCAAGCTTTTCTCAAAATAAACCTCTGTGCAGATCAGGAATCCTTTATGCTGCTTGTGGGAGCAGCCAGTCACATGTTTCTGCTTTGTGTGCAAGGAGTTGCACTTGCAGCTACTTGAGCTATGCTCGTCTTCCCCAACCTGGTGCCCACCTGATTTTTTTTGTTTATGGGTTTCTTTTTTTACTACAACTCCAGCCAGCACGGCCAACAACAACATTACTTTTACTGTAGCCAAACAACATGCTATGCAAAGCATGCAACTACAAATTTTTATTAATATGAAGCATGAGGGATTGTAATGGGTACCGCAATGCATGGGGAAACGAGGTTTAAACCTTCCTTCCACCACCAGGATCACGACCAGAGTCCCTTCCTGTCACAGCAGCTTGCTTTATTAAAAAGCACCCAGCTACAGCTAATGGTTATATGGGGGTGCAACTGCAGCAAGGGAGGGAAGGTTTAAACCTCCTCTCCCTATGTGCTCCCTGATACAATTCCACCCACCCCAGTGTTAGAAGCTAGGCACCAAATGGCTCCTTAAACCAGGGTTACCGTCACCAAAACAGAATGTCTAGTTGCCATTTGGGGGCCAGACGGCTCAGAAGTCTGTGTTTTTAAATAGAACAATTTGGTTCCTGAAATTCGCTCTGATGGTGCAGATAAAATAAAATACCATGGATAGAATTCTAATGGATATGTTGTTGTTAGTGTGTGAAAACAAACAAGATCCAAGGACCTCAAGGCAAGCTCCTCCAGATCTTGGAGATGTCAGCCATCATCCTGGTGTCTTCGTGTGGTCACAAGTGGCCAATAGCTGGTGAATTTTGAACACTGCCACAGACCACTTACTGTAGTATTAAGCAAAATGAAGCACTAGATGGACTGCTCTTACATATTGAATGTAACACATAGTTTGTCTCACAGGGTTGCATCTGCATTTCTTCCTCATTCTCAAGTTGGCTGGATAGCATATCCAAACACTTACCTTCACAAGGCTCCAATCTTCTGCAAAATGGATTTAAGTTCTCCACTCCTATATAGAGCGTCCAGGTCTGTAAAGCCACCTATACACTTTTCTCCAATAAAGACACGAGGGACCTAGAAGAAGTAGTTAAAGTTGTTAGGATTACTCGGTAAAGAAAAAAGGATTTTAGGAGCATAGTCTCCTAGGGAGGCAGGAGCTTAAAACAGAGCTAGAAGAATGACGGCAAAAGATAAACGGTGAGAGATATGAAAGCTTACTGTTAAGTTGGAGGGATAAGGATAGTGCAGGGCTGGAGAACTGGATCCAGCCAGCAGACCTGATCCTTATCTCCCCTACCTTTATGGGTGAAATTTGACAGTTGGGTGTGGCCAGACACCTGCCAATCACCCGATGTCACAATGACATTTGACGATGGGGTGCTTTGAAGTACCGACAATTGCTGGGACTTGATAGTGCCACACAGGGCTTACATAGAATCCTGTGTGGTGCTTTGAAGTGCCAGGTAGCTGATAGTCAGAATTCAAGGTGCAGAACAAAGCTCTTTGATAGCCCTGGCTGGCTACAGAGTTCCTCATGGAGCTCTGATCCCAGAGACCTTGAAGTGCCAGGTCTGAGAGGCTGACAGGCACTTACTTGAAGTTCTGCTTTTCTCCTGCGTTCCCTAGGGGGAACTCCGTAAGGCAGTCGTTGCCTGCTGGTTTGCTCTCACTCTCAGCCAGCTGGCTCACAGTGACAACATGCCTCCCTTGCCAATGCACAATCAGGAGGGCATTTTAAAGTTCCCAACTGGGCATTGGCAGCCACATCCCCACCTGCCCCTCACCTGACACTGTATGTGATGTCAGGTGCGTGCAGCCAGCGACGAAGCAACCTGATCCAGTACCCGGAGCGGCGCTTGTTCCAGGGAGCGTGGCACGTATCCTGGGGGTGCATTTTGTCACCCCTCCTTTGGAATGGTACCCGGTGCGGCCCCCCCCCGGAACGCCCCTGCGTGCAGCAAGTTGGCATGGAGAAGAGAAAATAAATACAGCCTCCCAGGGCAAATTGAGACCCATGCCAGGCCTAATTAAGCCTGTGGATCAGACCTTCCTCACGCCTGGGATGGACAGGATTTCCAGGTACAAATCTGAAGACTCTTTCCCCTCACTTAGGGTGTCGGAAGTTCCCAAGACGGTATACAGTGATGGCACCTCTTCCAATAATTTCTTCAATTTCTTCTCTTCCATGCTGTGAACCATAGGATAGAATGGCAAGCAAATGGAACAGAACAGCAGGACCAAAGTCCCGCAAGGTCACATCTGTATCTTGCAGGCCATGAAGACACGTTCTTGCTGTGTGTGATGCTGTAAATTTCAGGGCAAGCAATACTAGAGGCAGCTCATCTCTTGAGGATGCAGAAAAGACTGTTGTAACAAGAACTATTGCAGCTGGATCTCAGGTAACAGGAAATTTGCACATGACAAATTTCCATCAGGAGCAGGTGTGATTTACCCTCCCATGCACTATGGCAAAGGTCACTGTGCCATAGGCCTTGGACTTCATCGCCTAGATTTGCATAACTTGCTTTTGCCAAGGAGGAAGTGCCTTCTTAACACTAAGGATTCTCGTTGCAGCTTGCAGTAAGTCTCAGAAGGCCCCTATCCAGAACATTTGAAGACCAGTGACACGTGCCTGCCGTCATTCTTGGCCTGAAGCTAATGTATCAGGAGGTTTTACTCAACATCTGTTCTCTGTTGCTAACCAGAACAGTACGAAGCTCCTAACATGAAGCCCCGTTTTGCAGCGTTAAGCTGTGGACTTTAATTGGAGGTGCTGCTCTCAGTGCAATAATGTTAAGTTTAACTAGATATAGGTCCCCACAATACAACAGGCACAGTCCCTCCTTCCTTCTGAAGTTCTGTGGTGCAAATCCCATTGAGGTGAATGGGATGGGCAACCACCCAACCATACTTCTATACAGGTTCTGTTCATTACAGTGGGACTTGAAAACAGGGAATTCCCTGGGGATTTGGCTTCTACTGGCTCTCCAAGAATAAACCTCTGAAATCAGAACAAAGGCCCTACAGGATTCTGCTGCCATAGTGGCCCACCTATGGGAAGTCCCATAGAGGTAATATATACCCCATGCTGAGTGATAGCCACCAAAAGCTCTATCTATAAATTTATCTAATCCCCTTTTAAAGCCATTCAAGTTGGTAGCCAATTCCAGTTATGACTATGTGAAGTAGTGCACCCATTTTTCTGTCCTGAATCTTCCAACATTCATCTCCACTGGATGACTCCAGAGAGAGGGAGATAAACTTTTTTTCTAAGCTAAAAGCCCCCCAAAGCTTGTAACCTTTCCTCGTGGTGATGTTGCTCTACATTTGGGTTCCTCTTTCTTTGAACCTTTCTCCATTTCTACAACATCCCCCCTTTTTTTTAGATGAGGCAACCAAGACTGTATACAGTATACCCTGTTGCCCCACAGATTTGTATAGAGTTATTATGACATGCAGTTAAGTGCAGCTGTTCCTTTGTTTTACATTCAGCTCGGAAAGCGGAAACAGAAGTACTGCCCATTAACTTTATGCATTATAGGCAGCCATTCAAGAGACAAGGGCAGGGCCAGCAGAAATGTTGGCAACCCACCAATGGACTGTGCCAATTATCATCATGACTGACACACCATGCGCCTCATTTACAACTGGGGTGGCTCCAAGAAGCTGTTGGGACTCTAAATTCCCATCAGGTCTAGCCAGCCTAGCTGATGGTCAGGGATGATGGGAGATGGACTCCAGTAACAAAAGGAGAGCCGCTGAGGTAGAAATTCTGAAAACCCGTGGTCAGAGAAGTCAGCTTCATATACGCAAGGGTATGGCCTGTGCACAAAACTCACAGACTCTTCACCCTGCAGTGCATAACTAAATGGAAATCTGACTAACTGAGAATTCCAAAAGGGATTTACCTCCCTTGCCAAACACCCTGCCCTGTTAAGAAATCTGAATTCCCTAAAGCGTCCCTGCTCCAGGCATGTTGCTCATCTTGAAAAGTTTGAAGGAAGCCGCTGCGTTAAGTTTCACAAAGGGAAGAAGTGGCACAGGAATGCAGACCTAATGGCTTCTCTATTACAACATGAGAATGAGCTTGTTACGTCTTAACTTACATTATAGTTGCCGCATGTTCTTTTGGAAATAGTACAGGTTTTACAGGAGTGATCTATCATGCTGCTAGTCCGGTCCACCCCTGGAGGGATTGGTTTTAAGTACAGTACTTAAAATACTGAAATATTTCAATTTCTGTGTACACTAGTTACAATATATTTCAAAAGAGTCACACCTTACTAGCTATGTTTCAAAAGACTCGCATCTTTCTAGGTACAACGTTTCAAAAGACCCGCTTCTTAGTAGTTATGTTTCAAAAGACTTACATTGTGTCTTACAAAAATCTTTCTCACCTATAGAAGAATTCTGGAAACTGTTCCAGAAGATGTGCATTGGTGCTATGAGTGTCAAGAATGATTTATGTTACCCATCACATCTCATGTGACACTTGCTCTCATCACCACCGCCATCATTTATATATACTGCTTGATTGTAAGAAAACAAAGCAGTTTACATGTGCCTACATGTCTTCTTCTTTTTTTTTAAAGGGCTGCTTGGACTCTGTTAAATCCCACAATGGAAAAAAGTAGAGCAGGATGGTGTGTTAGCTTGCTAACCCCACCATAGCCTAAATGAGCATGACTTTGAACCCTTCTGCACTACACATTTAAAGTGGTTTGAAACCTCTATTGAGCAGCGATGGCTTCTCCCCAAGAATCCTGGAAACCATAGTTTTTTAAGGCTGTTGATAATTTTTGGGAGATACCTGTTCTCATAGAGTTAACAGTTTCTAGAGTACCCGGGGAAGAGGGATTGGTTGTTAAATTACAGAGTTGCAGCTCTGTGAGGGGAACAGGGGTTTCCTAACAACTCTCAGCACCTCCCTCTGTAGCTCACCCCCTAACTTCAGGTGAGCTACAAGCAAAAAAATACCTCACAAGGACATATGAAGGGCAACGTGGTCCTGAGCTGCCCTGGAAGAACGGAGATCTTTGGAAAGCTGGGTAGCAGAAGTGGCCCTTAAGTTATCAGGGCCACCTCAGCTACACACAGCTTTGTTTCTATCCTATCCTCACCCCCAGGTGGAACTTAAGGCAGAGCACACAATTCCCCCCCCACCCCACTGTATTCACACAACAACCCTGTGAGGTAGGTAGCAAACACAAAACGCCCTATGGACCAGACCAAAAGTCTCTACAGTCCAGTATCCTGCTTCTCACAGAAAGTGACTCAGGTGGGGACGGATGGGCGTTAACGCAAGATTCCAGCAATCCTCTCGTCATTACATCGCAGCAGCACTGAGCGCAACGGTATCCAAAGACAGACGCTCGTTTCCGCACAAAGTAGCCCCAGAGATCCATTGAGAGCTCAGAACCTTTGCTCAGAACTTTGCTGTAGGCGCTCAAGGCGGGGTCATTTCCTGAGCCATGCGTAAAAAGACTTCCAGTGCTGTCCACATGTTGGAGAGCTTTTTCCAGTTGATGTCATGGGGGCGGGGGGAGAGAGAGCCACTTCCTACGGTAGGGTGGAGGAATCTAAAGAGAAATGCACGGCTAGAAAGCAGGGGAAAAAACCATTGCTTTCCTTCTCCCTCGCGCGCAAGAATTAGGATCATTGAAAGGAAACTCACTGTTCTGGCCCCCGTTATCTCCAAAAGATAGTCCTGGATAGCAGACATGTCGCTTCGGGTGGTGAGATCCACATACTCGAAGTGCCCAGGCTTGAGATGAAGTCCTTCCAGGAGCTTGACAGCGTCGTGGCAGTAAGGACAGCTCGACTTGCCGAACACAACCACCTTATCAGCTTTCAGCTTGCTGTTGACGAATTGCTGAGCCATTCTGGGACCTTCGCCGCCTCTCCACAAGCAGCCTCGCGCAACTGGAAGATTGCAGCAGCTCCCGCCGCGCTGTGCGCTCTTTTATGAGTTGCAGCCGTCGCTCCTCCTTTAAGGGACAACACCCTGTAGGAGGAGCCCTCGCCCTCTCTTATCTGCGGCTTTCTTCTTTGTTTTTTTTTTTTTTTTTAATATCAGAAAGGACTATGAACAGTTGCCCAGTGGAAGCGTTATGGTCTGTATTCCCTACACAAGCCGCGTGGTAAATAATTTGCTGGCGCGCCCTTAGTCCATTTTGGACGGAAGTTGCTTGCTTCATAGCATTTGCATGGCCTTTATTTGTTTTGGATAGAAGAGTCTTCCTTGCAGCAGTCAAACTTGCTTCCTGAGGTGCAACTCCTACAGAACGGCGCGAGACCAACTTCCAAGTAAATATGCACAGTTTTCTGTGGGATTGAAAGGCAGGCTAGAAATCCCTCTAATGGACTCGGAAGGGACCCTGAGGATCATCTAGTACAACCCCCTGCAATGCAGGGGGAATCGAACCTGCAACCTTGGCATTATCAGTACTGTGGTCTAACCAACCAAATGAAAAGCTTGGTCTGCAACAGAAAGTCATGCCTCTTTTCTCTGGTGACATTGTATTGACTGGCTCTCCTGGGCTTGTTCATGTGACAAAATAGCCACAGAGCTAGAAGCAACAGGTGCCTTGATGCAATGCACTTTCCAAGACTGAAATCCGAAATTAGAGTGGCCAGATGCAAAAGAAGACAGGGCTCCTGTGTAGAAAATAAGAAGAAGAATAATTCATCATACAGTGTGTTTATATACAAAGGTTCCCATAGTGAACACGTTATTACAACAAAATATACAGTAAAGTAAATGCCATAAGCCAAGCTAAGCAGGAAGCCTCATTGAACACAGTGGAATTTTCTTTGGAGTAAACATATATGGGACTGCACTCCTCAGATCCTGGAAATGGGAGGGGAGGCACCCACCTTGGCCGCCAGATTTATGTATTTATCACATTTTCATGTGTGTGTTTTTCTCATCAGGTATAACTAGATGCACACAACCTCTTATGCTATGCATGGAGGAACAAAAGAATAGATCAAAAGTCTCACTGAGAGCTAGCAGCTTCAGATTTTCACCTGCCTAGGAATTCTCTCATCTGATTGAGCTGGGTATACACAACTGGTTTTACCCAGATTGCAAGGGCTTCTCCCGTTATATCCTCCCACAATCATATGAAGTAGGTTATTCTGAGAATACTTACAGATCAAAAAGGGTGTAACTTCTAACTCAGAGACTGGATTTTCTCTCTCTAAAAACATGGATGGAAGGAAGGAATGAAGGAGTCTGAAGAAACAGAGGAAATAACTTCTCTTAATATTATAATAAAAATACATTAACAAATGAGTTAACCTGCAACAGATTTTAAATGAAAAGGAATGCATCCATTGTTAGTTTTCCTCAGAGCAGACCCACTGAAATTAAAAGATCTAAGTTGATCATCTTCATTAATTTCAGTGAGTTTACTCTGAGTAAACACAACATTGGAGACAACCCAAAGACAATGACATTTTCAGGTGACCTGAGGAACTCCTTGCCTCCAGAAGGAGTAGCATGCTTGAGCTGAAAACTATTATATAAATCTATCAACATGATTATAAGATTATCAGTTAGGTAAGCTGCCCATTACGTTAACGTACCAAACTGGATAGCAGGAAAAGGACTGTCCCATTTAGGACACAACCTGTGATCTGTGTATTGCAGTACAGGATATTGGGATGAATGAATGATGCATTGTTCTGACTCCCTGATTGACTAAGACTCCTCGCATGCGACAACTGCAGCTCTTGTGAGACTATTGTGAAACCCTTTTTGAAATGCAGTGTTATGAAACTTGGCATATTGCCAATATATAGCAACAGTGTTATCTCCACAGCCATGCTAGGAAAGCCGTGGTGCATCTGGATGTTGCTGCTAAACAAGCCACAAAGTCAGCGAATAACTCTGGACCGTCCTTGCCTGTCACACTTGCAGTCCTGTGTTTGTCATGTACTTATTCTTTCTTCTTTGGTGATCACTCGTAGCCGAGTAAGATTGACTTCCATAAACACGGTTTTAACAATGAGTCTGTAAGTGACTTTGGAGGCCAATTCTGGATCCGCACGTCCTTCCACAGTGGGGACATAGGTTTTCCCGGCTGTGGAGATGGCACATCGCTATCAGCTGGGGCCACGTAGCTTCCCTGAGCCAGTCAATGCTCTCAGTTTAACCTAACTCACTTGTCGTGAGGATAATAATAATAATAATTTATTATTTATACCTCGCCCATCTGGTTGGGCCTCCCCAGCCACTCTGGGCGGCTTCCAACAGAACACTAAAATACAATAACCTATTAAACATTAAAAGCTTCCCTAAACAGGGCTGCCTTCAGATGTCTAATAAAAGTTTGGTAGTTATTTTTCTCTTTGACATCTGGTGGGAGGGCGTTCCACAGGGCGGGTGGCACTACCAAGAAGGCCCTCTGCCTGGTTCCCTGTAACTTGGCTTCTCACAGCGAGGGAACCGCCAGAAGGCCCTCGGCACTGGACCTCAGTGTCCGGGCAGAACGATGGAGGTGGAGACGCTCCTTCAGGTATACTGGACCAAAGCCGTTTAGGGCTTCAAAGGTCAGCACCAACACTTTGAATTGTGCTCAGAAACGTACTGGGAGTCAGTGTAGGATAAATTAGGGATCACAGAAGCCTAGAACTGTGGAGTTGGAAGGGACCACGAGGGTCATCTAGTCCAACCCCCTGCGATTCAGGAATTCTTTGCCCAATGTGGGGCTCAAACCCACAACCCTGAGATTAGGAATCTCATGCCCTACCAACTGAGCTACCTTCCTCCCCACAATCAGCTTGATCAAAATGGGATACAAGCATGTGTACTGACAAAGTGATATCAGGGTGCATACTTTAACCCAAATTTATAAGCTTTGGCCACCATCTGAAGGCCACTCTGAATCTCTCCACATGTTGCAGGCATTATGTTTGAAGCTGTTCCACGTGTGGATTAGGGACTTCTCATCAGCAGAAATCTTTTAAGAAGAGGACACTGGAACGCCTCTCATATCTACGTGCAAAATCTAGAGGATGAGTGGCGAAGCTTCTTGGGTCAGTGAGGGAGCACACGGGGAATTCTGAGGAATTGTAGATTGTGCCAGTCAGAAAATGCTGCCTTGAGGGCCTGTAGGAGACGACAAGCCCGGGCAAACAGGAACTGAGCAGGAAAAGCAAATAATCTCTCACCCATTGTGGATTTTTGAGCTGATATTGACTTGGACCTTTCACAGGAGCTACTAGCAAGCACACTTGCACATTGGCAACCCATTATCTAGAGTCTTTTGGGAGCACTGCAGTGCTGAGTTTTCTTACTGCCCTGAAACTAAATGCCAAGAATATTCATCTATGAAGTTTTCAGTTCTTCCAAAGCAAAGTGCCTTACAGTGGTACCTCGGGTTTACATATGCTTCAGGTTACATATGCTTCAGGTTACATATGCTTCAGGTTACAGGCTCTGCTAACCCAAAAATAGTACCTCGGGTTAAGAACTTTGCTTCAGGATGAGAACAGAAATCGTGCTCTGGCGTCATGGCAGCAGGAGGCCCCATTAGCTAAAGTGGTGCTTCAGGTTAAGAACAGTTTCAGGTTAAGAACGGACCTCTGGAACGAATTAGGTGCTTAACCCGAGGTACCACTGTACTCTGAATCAAGAAAAAGACTTACTTTCTTACTGATATTGATTTACCCTGTGACTTTAAATTGATGCGTAGTTTGACCAGCCTATTTGGGAACCCTGAAATTTCTTACCATATGGAGATTGTTTTTGTTTTGTTTTTGTTATTGAATTTTTAAAAATATCATTGCCTGGAGTGAGTTTTTATTAAAGCACTCAGGAATCCTGAGCTATCATTTTGGATTGACTTGTCTAACTTTGCATTAATTAAAAAAAATGTTATTAAGAAGGATAACAAATAAAATAATATGGTCTGGCATAGAAATCACAAGGATTACATTGGCTGTGTTATTGCCTATTCAGCCTTTCAAGCCTGCAGACTCAACCCTCAGGAGGGATTAAGCTGATTGCAACCAATTTTTTAAATTGTGTCATGGCATAAACCTACTGATGCCAAGTTGCATTTTGACTGTGATTTATTCATCATCTGCAATATTTAGCACTCATGTGCCTTATACAGAAAACACATCTTGGAGACTAGAGATGTGCTCTTGATTTAGGTCCTCTTAAACCTTACGGGTCTCCTTGAATAGGTACTGTTCCTGCTCCTGAAATAATCAGAGAAGCCTACAAAAAGCACAAACAAACAAACAAACAAACAAACAAACAAACAAACAGAAAACAGATTCCAGGGTGCTGTGCAGTGTCCCGGAATCACACAAGGGTTTGTTTATTTTAATCAATTACAATTTTATGCCGCCCTTCTTCCAAGGAGCTCAGGGTGGCATTAATTGTTCTCCTCCTTCCTCATCACACCTCTGTTATATGCTGAATGGAGAGATTGTTACTAGCCAAACATCATCTGGTCAGATTCAGAGCTCAGCAGGTATTCAAACCACCTCAATCCTACTCTGACCCTCTAACTGCTACTCCATACTGCCTTTCAGTTTGCTAAGGAAGTAGCATTAATATTTGTGGTGGGTGGCGTTACTGTTCTGTACCCGCCAACATTTAGCCAATGAAAATAGGTAAAATAATAATAATAATAATAATAATAATAATAATAATAATAATAATATACCCTGCCCATCTGACTGGGTTGCCCCAGTCTGGGCGGCTTTCAACATACGTTTGGAATAGAATATTGAACATTTAAAACACTTCCCTATACAGGCTTACTTCAGAAGTCTTCCAAAGGTTGAGTAGTTACGTAATTATTTCCTTGGCTTGGGAGTAGCATAACTCCATACCCTCCGACATTTTTCTGATGAAAATAGGGACTCCCTAAGGAAAAGCAGTGACATTCTGAGACCAATGCAGAAACCAGGATGGCTTCTGTAAATCCTGGATTGTCCTTGGAAAATAAGGGACACTTGGAGGGTCCTCTGTTTCAAATGCTGAATATTATTTCTATTTGGCTATAGTTATATATCTGCACACTAATTCATTCAAAACTTTATCGATCTTGCTGCTTTGCTCTTTCAGATTCTGCTGTCATTTTGTCTGTTTCGCCATTTTAATGTGGTTTCGTAGTTTCTCTCTTTCCAGCGTTTTAATTATTTCTTTCTGTCTTGCAAGCAGCATTTGAAGTGTTTGTAACCGCAAGGCAGGATGCGAGCAATTTAAAGGAAGTAAAAGAATGAACCCAGTTTGCACTTCCTTTCTGAGAGTAGAAATGCACATTTCTAGCTGTTACGGGAAGTTCTTCCAAGGCAGCTTAAAGTGTGTGAAGAGGAAATGGCACTCCCACAGCCCAGAATTCTGCCCCATACAGGAACTCAGAGTCCTTTGCTGGGCTGAGGGCCATTTCAGAATAAGCGGTAAATGTCACGTTCTCAATTTGGATTGCTACATCTTTGAAAGTCCCGTTTTCAGACTTGTAACCAGAGTGCCTTTATCTAGATGGGTGCCAGCTTCATAAGTGACGTGAGAGTATTGTTATAGGTTGTTTTTGGGGTTTTTTTGGGGGGGGAACCTCTAAACACTAGAAATTAAGAAATGGTAGGATTTTGATTATTTGGGATTTGAAGGGAATATACAATCTGCAGAGGAATTCCTGGGCTAGCCTATGCACAGACCCTGGAATCCCGTGCATGGCTTGGCAGGGATTGGGGTGGCCTGTAATAGTATATTCTACTTGGGGACAAAGCGTACAAATCTTCAAACATGCTTTGAACTATGGGCGTGCCAAGTTACTGCTTTCTATCTACTGTGGAAGTAGCTTACTTATTTTGGGGTATAACATGACCTTTTTGTGTGACAGAGATCAGGATGCAACTGTGGGTACCCGGAGCTGTGTGCGCCATGCAGCTTGCATTGCCCTGGCACCAAAATCCGTGTCACCTGGAATAACTTGAACTCTAAATAATTTGGGTGTGCACTTTGGGTCCTGAATTTTGAGGGGGGGGGGAGGCATACAAATGTTCAATTTTCAGATTTTTCTTCATGTTGCGGCATCTTAAACTATACTTACCCCACTTTTCAGATGCCAGCACATCAGAAAATAACTTCATTATTTTGATATCCCTGGGAGTAAGGGAAATGAAAAAGAAAACACGAGCATATTGGTGCACCTAGAGTGCCATAATGTACCTAATTTCAACAGAGCTGACCTTTTAAAAAGTGTTTTTTTGATTGCTTGTTTTATTATAAGATTATCATAGATAAACTATTTCATCCCTAGGTTTATTCATTGTGGTTGAGGAGACGGTGAAGGCATTTCAAGTTCATGTAATAATAAAACATATTCCTGAGGTGTTGCTATTAAAGATGACTTGGGCAGGCATGAATATCAGCCGTCTGCTCCTTCCTACACCCTGCCATGTCGCCTTGCTTCATTTTGGAGGGATGAATATGGAACTGGAGCATGAGGTGTGGATAATTTCAGCAAGCACGGAGACTAGATTAAGATGCCAGTCTATCAATTGTGCAATTTTAGCTCGCTGTGGTTTCCATTACTAAAGTACCATGGGGAATTACAGCAGCTATAAATAACTCTGGGCTGTGAGTCAAAAGTAGGTGTATACAGCTGTCTTGTTGCTATAACAACCGCTTGTGACTGGGGAAGGGGGGAAAAGTGTAAGATATACATCCTGAGAACAGAAATAGGGTTTGTTTGTTTTTCAGGGAAATGAAGATAATGAAATACACGTTTAAGCTGTGGTGCTAAGTTGGTGATGGTGACATTCTGAGACATTTCTCCTGAAAGACCTACATTGGCTCCTACATTGGAAATTGTAGACGCTATCAGAAGCCAATTCAAGGAGGCATTCCCAAAACTTGCTGGTTTGGGTCATTTAAGTTTAAGAGTCTTCTTCTTCTTCTTCTTCTTCTTCTTCTTCTTCTTCTTCTTCTTCGGTGATCACTCGTAGCCTAGTAAGATTGTCTTCCATAAACACAGTTTTAAAAGTGAGTTCGTAAGTGACTGTGGAGGCCAATTCTGGATCCACACGTCCTTCCACAGTGGGGACATTGGTTTTCGGGCGGGAGTTGATCATGGTGAGGGTTTGCCAAGCTTGCCTTCCTCTTAGCACATTTCTCCCTTGCGTCCTGAGTTCGAGCGTCTTCAAAGCCCATGACACCTTTGGTAAAGGCTGTTCTCCAATTGGAGCACTTGCAGGCCAGTGTTCCCCAGTTGTCAATGTTTATACTACATTTTTAAAGTGGGGCCTTGCATTTTTCACTTGCTGGAATGGGGGCATTCAAGTTTAAGAGCAGTTTAGTGTTGACATAAGGTGTCAAGAGGAGAGGAGCAGGTGGCAGCAGGGGCGGAGGAAGGGGGCGGTGGGGGCGGCCCCCTGGTGTCTTCTCTGAGGGGGGTGACATTTGGCGCACAGCTTACCCACGACTCCAAAGACTACCCCGAGCTGTTGGGGGAAGGGGGAACTGCACTGCTTTGCCCCCCTTCCCTCTTTGTTTTTACAGCTGGGGGAGGCTTGGGAGTTGCGGGTGGGCGGTGCACCAAACAGGGCCTTGCAGAGCCAGGCAGAGGCCCGGGCCAGGTAGATAATGTGGCCCCCCCTTTTTTACCCTGGGGATAACTGAAGTCTTATAAATAAGTAAGTATATAAATAATTTTCACAAAAGTTATGCTGACAAATAATTTTATTTCAAGGCTTGAACCGTATCTGCATATAAGGACAAAATGAAAAATATAGATATACAATAGTGCTTTTAAAAAATAAACACCTGGCGTCCATTCCGCGCTTCTCTGAGGAGCCAATCGCAGGCTCCGCCCCGGACGCCGGGGAAGCTTTTCTCTCGCACTGCCAGACACGGCCCCAGGGAATCCGCCCACCGCCTCCGCGTTCGCCCCAGTGCATCCCCTGCGATTGTGAATATGCTGACTGAGGCCCCCTTTGGAATTGGAGGCCCAGGCCAAGTGGCCCATATGGCCCCCCCTCTGTCAGGCCTGGCGCCAAATGTCTGCCATCAGCGGCTCGCTCCACCCTCGTGGGCGGCTCGTTCTGCCCCTGGCTGCAGGGCGCATGCGCCGTTCCGTGCACCTGAGTGGCTATCCCGCACCTGGGAGGGCACTCTCCATGCCCCGGCCCCCTTGGGAGTGCGGCCCGCCCTAGGCAGCACAGCCATATGCTCTGCCGCTGAGTGGCAGCAGCAGTGAGCAACAAGGGCACCAGGTGAGGGCCCTTGGGGGCCTTCAGAGCCAGTTCCAAACTCTAGTTCCAAGGTAGCAGCAGAGGGACCCTCTCCCCTCAGGGCCTGACTGGGATGGTGGCAGCAGCTGTTACTCGCAGCTGAAGAAGGATGTCAGGAGCAGGGCAGCAATAAATCACACAGCGTCAATGAAGTTAACTCTTTATTCAAGGAAACTGGGTTGGCTCAGGAAGCCAGGCCTAATGAGCACAGCAACTCGTCCGGGTAGATCTTGCCCCTATGAGGCAGTTGTGTGGACTGAAGGTCCCTGACTTTCCACAGTTGTCTAAGTCTCCTCCTCCCGCTGGCTTTACGAGTTTGTTCGAAGAAGTATTTTCTCATGGTGTTATATATTCAAAGGTGCCTACAGTATGCAGATTATCCACTAGGTGGCAGCATTGTATTGTTGCACCACATTTCCATTTTATTAAACAGCAGAAAGAATCGCTGCTTGCAATCAGCTTTGAGAATTGCTTTTTTCCCGAAGGACTATTGATATCTCACTTGTGATATGCATAAATTCTACCTCCCTGAGATTTGCAGTCCTGGAGAGTACAACTGTTGGCCATCATGGGTCAGTGAATCATTGATCAATGGTCAGTGACTCTGGTCCAACTCTAATTGAACTTTGTATGAGCAACGAATGGCTCACCCATATCCTTCAAATTCAGCACATGAAGAAGCTGCCTTCTTCATCGTTGGACCCGCTATTGGCCTCATCTGCTCTGTCTATGCACACAGGAGAAGTCTCTAACTCCCCAAGGGTTTGAGGCACATTGGCTACCCTCACCTGATTTAGCTGGTCAGCCAAAGCTATTCCAGGGTTTGACTGCTGTTGCATATTGACAGCTTTTAGGAGCCATAGGTGAGAGTTGTGTTGACCCAAAAGGCAAGCTGGTCTGGAAGCCCTGCTTGCAGCATATTGATGATCAAGATGGCTCGTATACCACCTTTCTATATTACTATACACAAGGTGCTTTGCAAGCTGAAGAAACAACAAATATCACACACCTTATAGCAATCTGATGCAACACAGAAATGTCACAATGAAAACATAGCTTTAAAATAAACAACTTATATTGAATAAAGTAATATCCATTAGCATATAATAGTACACAATAAAATTAATAATAATTAAACAGAAATTTATTCTTAAAGATCGCAACAAATAATTTCTAAACTATAACCAATAATAAATAACAGCAACTCATAGTGCATAACATAACACAATATAAAACTGAGAAGCAAAAACACACAATTTAGAAAACTTTTTTATTTTTAATATCCCTGAACTCCTCTCCTCTCTCCCCAGCTGCTTCTGCTGTTCTGGGAAAGGCTCCCAGGGCTGGAGAGGGTGGGGCAAAGCAGGTGGAAAAAGCCATTGCTTGATGGCCAGCAGAAAGTCTCTCTCACCTCACAGTTTGATGTATCCACAGGCCCCAGGCCAAGCTAGAGGAGGAGGTAATGGTTAAGACCAGCTCCCGGTGTTCCCATGTGATGTGACCTGCCTGGGCCTATAAAGGTTGTGTGTCTCTTTACTTGGGTATGGACAAGGCATCTCCTCGCTGTGGAGTCCGTCCCACGTGAATGCTGTGAGCAGGGGCAAGGAGGAAGGCATTGGACCTTTGCTGTAAGTTTGTACCCTTACCTGATCACTCTGGAAGTTTGGGCATCTTTCTTCGAAATTCCTGCGTATCTGAACTCCTATGTGTCCTCTGGTTCTGCAGGGCGTTTCAAGGGTGGGGGACTAAAGGTGGACAAGCTACCCCAGAAGGAGCATGATGTTCTCCCCACCCCAAACCAGAGGTGCTACCCCTCCCCTGACACCCCATACGAACTCCTAAAGGAAGGGAACTAAATCCTTCTTCCCTGGATGAGAATATGTTCACATACACGTTCAGTGTTTATGTTCCCTTTGTGTGCAAGGGATAAGGGCTATGAGGCAGGAAGGGACAACATATGAAGATGGACGCTCTTAGTGGCACACATCTGACCACAGTGTGCACATGGTTTCTCCCTTTGTACATGTATTGCCCTGTGTGAATCTCTGGTGCCAATTTTAGTGGAACAACTTGCACCATTACTTTGACTGCCAGAGCCTCCCTGACCTCCATTAAGAATGCTTTGCTCTTTTTTTTACTTTTGCCCTGTGCTTGTGGAAGTGTAGAGGTTTCTTTTAGCTGAAAGTCCCCACTGAACCAGTCATCAATAGTGAGGTGCTGTTTGCACCTGTCAGTTACTGACGACCACTGCTTGGGATTAGTCATCTTTCCCCTTGTGTCTTTCTTCACCACCAAATTATCCAAAAATCTTTTAGGGCACAAGACGGATAGACCAATAGGAGGTGAAGCCAGAGGCAAACTAATTCTACTTTTATCCCCATCCTCCTCCTCACTCAGTTCTACAAGGGCAACGCTGAGACTAAAGTGGAGAGGTTGTCAGACAGTGCCACCTTCTGGACTGGAGGGTAGAGACAGGTTAGTGAGGCAGGGCCCATATTGACCAACCTCTACAGTGGTACCTCTGGTTATGTACTTAATTTGTTCTGTAGGTCCGTTCTTAACCTGAAACTGTTCTTAACCTGAAGCACCACTTTAGCTAATGTGTGGTGGCGGTGCGGCAGCAGCGGGAGGCCCCGATTTCTGTTCTCATCCTGAAGCAAAGTTCTTAACCCGAGGTACTATTTCTGGGTTAGTGGAGTCTGTAACCTGAAGCGTATGTAACCCGAGGTACCACTGTACTAGCATTTTTTTTTTGTCACTACATCTTTTGTTACCAAAACTTTTAACAATGGAAGCCATCTCTCCTAAATCAAATAAGCAACTCACAAACACATTCAAAGTCAGGAGAGGATGTCGATAAAAATAACCCCATTTCCATTAAACCCCACTGAGGATTTGATACCAACAAGGGCTTGTGCAGATGTGTGTGTAACAGCTTTTTTCTCTCAAAACTTAGGAATACAATTAATGCAGCATGTAATGTGCTAAACAAGTGTTGCTAATTTGCACGACGGTTCCTGGCAATGTGGGTATTGAATCTGAATAGTCTGGAAAACACATATAACCCTATTCCCGTGAGCAGGCACAGCTGTGTAGATGCGCATTAAATTGGCATTTTTACATTGCATCTGGGTTCTCCTCCTGGGAACACTGTCTCTTCTATAGAAGAAGAAAGCGTTAGGTGTTGTATTTCTAAATATGCAAATAAGATGGAAGTCTGAACAAGCATAACCTGGAGATGAGACATCATCCCATAAATGTAGGAATCCTGTGGCAAATTGTTTCTGCATCTGTTTGGAAGTGGCTTAAGCAGATACGAAGAGGCAAAGAGGAAAAGCAGTGCAAACACTGATCTAAATGTAGAATGTATGCTCCTAAGGCTGGGAACCTTTGTGTAATTCTATAAAGCACAGGATGTAAAGTGACTTTTTCCAACCAGGTGCCTTCCAGCTGTTTGGGACTATGATTCTCATTAGCCCAGCCAGCATGACCAGTAGTCAGGGATGATGGGAGTTTTAGTTTGGGGAAGGCTGGTGTAAATCAGAAGCACTATGTATAATTCCCACCTCTAGCACATTATAAAACCAATAACAGACCCTCCAAGTGTCCCTATTTTCCAGAGACAGCTCCGGATTTACAGAAGCCCCCCCCCCCCCCCGATTTCTGATTTGATCCTGGAATGTCCCACTTTTCCTTAGGCAGAGCCGTAGCTGCAGCAGGGCTAGCTGGGTTTTTTGCCCCAGGTGAAGCCTCCAGAGGGGTACCATTGAGGTTCCCAGCCTGGGGGGGGGGGGTCAAACTGGGTCTTAGACCTGTGAGAAATAAAGCCTAGTTTCACCCATGCCTTAGGATGCCCCTATTTTCACCAGAGAATTGTTGGAGGGTATGGCATTATGTGACTCCCGAGCCGAGGAGATAAGTAACTACAGTGGTGCCCCGCAAAACGAATGCCTCGCAAGATGAAAAACCCGCTAGACGAAAGGGTTTTCCATTTTTCGAGGCGCTTCGCAAGACGAATATCCCTATGGGCTTGCGAGTTTTTCCCTCCCCCCCCTTTTTCTAAGCCGCTAAGCCGCTAATAGCCGCTAATCCGCTAATCCGCTAATCCGCTAATAGAGATGCTTCGCAAGACGAAAAAACTGCTAGACGAAGAGACTGGCGGAACGGATTATTTTCGTCTTGCGAGGCACCACTGTATTAAACTTAAGAGGACATCTGAAGGCAGCCATGTATAGTAGGGAAGTTTTAAAATGTTTAATGTTTTATTATGTTTTTATATGTGTTGGAAGCTGCCAAGAGTGGCTGGGGCAACCCAGTCAGATGGGCAGAGTATAAATATTATTATTATTGAACAGGAAACCCCTCTTTTCCTCGGAGAAATGTTGGAGGGTATGGAGTTTTTAGTCCAAACTCTGCTAGGCACCAGTAGATGGGAAAGGCTGGTGCAAATGACTAGCACTATGTATAATTCCTGCCAACAAAGGTCCGTATAGTAAAAGCTATGGTTTTCCCAGTAGTGATGTATGGAAGTGAGAGCTGGACCATAAAGAAGGCTGATTGCCAAAGAATTGATGCTTTTGAATTATGGTGCTGGAGGAAACTCTTGAGAGTCCCATGGACTGCAAGAAGATCAAACATATCCATTCTTAAGGAAATCAGCCCTGAGTGCTCACTGGAAGGACAGATCCTGAAGCTGAGGCTCCAATACTTTGGCCACCTCATGAGAAGAGAAGACTCCCTGGAAAAGACCCTGATGTTGGGAAAGATGGAGGGCACAAGAAGAAGGGGACGACAGAGGACGAGATGGCTGGACAGTGTTCTCAAAGCTACCAGCATGAGTTTGACCAAACTGCGAGAGGCAGTGGAAGACAGGAGTGCCTGGCGTGCTCTGGTCCATGGGGTCACGAAGAGTCGGACACGACTAAACAACTAAACAACAACATGTATAATTCCCACCTCCAGCACATTTTTAAACCAATAAGCCCACCCAGTAACAGACACTCTTGGACAAGGCCCATGAGGGGCACAGAGGCTGCCATCGCCAGAGAAGTGTGGTGAGGCGGCAGCTTCTGGGAAGATATTGTGAGAGAGTTCCATGAAAGGCCAGCCGGTAAGTGACATGGTGGGCAGAGGAAGCACCATCCCATTTCTCCTCAGGTGGCAAAATGGGTTGAGCTGCCCCAGAGAACATCTTACTTCTTATTGGCTGACACATACCAGCTAATCCATCACCATTTACTTCACAGGGAGCCTGTTGAGATCATTCTTTTTTTGGCAAGTTCCATATTAAGGTAGTGACAGGGAACTACAAGAGTTTTGCACCAAAGCTCTGTCATGTCAGAGTGACGTGTAAGTGGATGTGCCAAAAGACTGGTATTTTTGTCTTTGTAATGGCTAGCAGGCTTTAAGATTAGGATATGAAAGTGATGGAGCCACAATATTTAACCTGCATTATGTGGGCAGTTTTTGGTTTTTTTAATAGCAGCCCAAAAAAGATCCTTCTCTGCCCCTCAAATATATAAGTGTAGTTTATTATCGGCCCATTACTGCAGAATAGGACCTATGCCATGGGTAGGCAAACTAAGGCCCGGGGGCTGGATCTGGCCCAATCGCCTTCTCGATCCAGCCCACGGCTGGTCCGGGAATCAGCGTGTTTTTATGTGAGTGGAATGTGTCCTTTTATTTAAAATGCATCTCTGGGTTATTTTTGGGGCATAGGAATTCATTCACTATTTTTTCCCAAAATATAGTCCGGTCCCCCACAAGGTCTGAGGGACAGTGGACTGGCCCCCTGGTGAAAAAGTTTGCTGACCCCTGACTTATGCATTTCAGTGCATTACTGCTCACAACAACACCTTCCACTCCTGGCTCTGTTGTGCAATTTTGGCTGGTTTCTGAGACTTCTGGCTCAGCAGCTGAGTCAGAATTCTCTTGCTTGGCTACAATGACCAACTGCATAGTTTACTCCAACAGCAGGTGTGGTGCTGGCTAGAAATGAATCTGGGAAATGTAAATGACAATTTATTTGATTTTTCTCTTCACCAAAGTAGGAGCTAATTAGGGCCAGGCAGACAGAAATAATAAAGAATTATTATTTTAAAATATCAGTCTCGTTGCTGCTGTGCATCCAATTTAGATAGCAGGCTGCTGGCAGCAGACCAAAGAGCTTTTCAAAGAAGGCTTGCCACACACCTTTGGCACGATATAAATCCTTACAATTTGCTTTGCTGAACAGATCGAGCTCAGAACTTGCTTCTTAATTGCTCCAGTGCTTAGTTAAAAAGCTAGTGCTGCATTGGCTATCTTCCAGAAAAGACAGGAGGTACTTCCCGAGTCTGGGAGCTGGAGAGATGGCCTGTGCTTGATGGGGCTGCATACCTGTTGAAAGACCAGGGGCATTGTTTGGAGGTTCTTGTTCATCCAGACCTGTTTCTGGAAGTCCATGGGGCCTCCATAGCTAGGAGCAAGTGCCTGGTAGTTTCAGCTATGGCTGCTTCACTATCTGTGGGCATTCCTGCACGAAGCTAGCCACAGTAATCCATGTTCTGGTAACCTCCAGCTTGGAATACTGTACAGTGGTACCTCAGGTTACATACACTTCAGGTTACAGACTCCGCTAATCCAGAGATATTACCTTAGGTTAAGAACTTTGCTTCAGGATGAGAACAGAAATCGTGCTCCGGCGGCGCGGCGGCAGCAGGAGGCCGCATTAGCTAAAGTGGTGCTTCAGGTTAAGAACAGTTTCAGGTTAAGAACGGACCTCCGGAACGAATTAAGTACTTAACCTGAGGTACCACTGTAATGCACTCTCAGTGGGGCTGTTCTTGAAGACAGGCTGGGGGAAGGAGGACTGCTATAGGAAGCTACAGTTGTATCTTGGATTCCAAACGCCTTGGTACTCAGACATTTTGGCTCCCGAATGCTGCAAACCCAAACTGAGTGTTCCGGTTTGCGAATGTTCTTTGGAACCCGAACGTCCGACGGGGCTTCCGCAGGTACCGATTGGCTGCAGGAGCTCCCTGCAGCCAATCAGAAGCCGTGCTTTGGTTTCCGAATGTTTTGGAAGTTGAACGGACTTCTGGAACGGATTCCGTTTGACTTCCAAGGTACGACTGTATTTGGATTCCAGAACCTGGAGTTCTTAATTTAGGGTGTACCATATTTCTAGAAGTGAAATTCAGGACACAAAAGTTTAGGCAATCAGCCTCTAAATCCCAAACATTTCCCCCAGATGCTCTCTCTAGCAAATTTCTAGTATCCACAAGGCAGGACCGGCTTCAAACAACTATCACTGCATCACACAACTTCCTGTCCCAGTTTGAGAGATTGTTTTCTGTCCCTCCTAATTCCTTGTTCACAATCTCTGTCTTGCTTGCTTCCTGTCTGTTTATCATCTGCTGAGTCATCTTACCTCAGATTCTCAAGGAATAAGAATTTGGATAATGATGTAAAGTGGTTATTTTGGTTGGTGTGTGAGTGGGGAGATTCGGGTTCAAACTTCCACTCTATCGCACAGGCTCTTCAGGAGATTTGGGGCCCAGTCACTGTCTCAGTCCCAGCCTAACTTACCTGAAATGGGGGGGGGGGGTAAGGGGAGAACCATACTGTCCTTCTTCAGAGGAAAGGTGGGACAAAAGGAATAATTTTATTAGTTATATGCAGCCCATCTGACCGGGTTGCCCCAGCTACTCTGGGCAGCTTCCAGCAAAATATAAAAACACAATAAAACATCAAACATTAAAAACTTCACTATACAGGGCTGTCATCAGATATCTTCCAAAAGTCAGATAGTTCTTTATCTGATTGACATCTGACAGGAGGGCATTCCACAGAGAGAGCGCCAAGCGCCACTACTGAGAAGGCCTTCTGCATGGTTCCCTGTAACTTCTCACATTGAAGGAACCACCAGAAGTCTCTCGGAGCTGGACCTTTAAAACACATTTAATAAAAGTTACGATATTCAGCTGAGTACCAAAGCACATAATGAATTATTAATTCTGAGAGGAGAATCTCAATTTCTTTGGCACACAGTTATGGGTCTGATTCACCTAATAAAGTCTGTCACTTGTGCAATGAGGCTCTCCCCACTCTCTGCCCCCCTGCACCCTCTACACACCCTCCAAAATTGGCTTGAGTGGTTGAGGAAACCCCCCAGAACCGCACACAGAGAAAGGAAGGAGCAGATAATTCCATCTAGCAAGCTGAAGTGCAATGTTGAATTCCTCCCTGTTGTCACCCCCGCCCCCTGCTAGGCACCCTCCCAGCTTGTTTATATTTAAAAACACAGGCCATATAGGTTTGACACAGCCATTCCAGGTTATCATCTCTTCCAATTGCCAGGGATTGATTACAGCAGCATATAATACCAAGCACTGAAAGATAAACTTTCATCTACTCCTGGATTTTTAAGAAGCAACACCTCCCTACTCGAACGATAATCATAAACAGAGTTATGTTCCATTTTTGTCGGCTGAACTTTTGCTTTTCACTGTGCTTGCTTTCGAAAGTTGGCATTTTTGTCAAAGGAATTATTCAGGCTGACGCAATAGGATGCCCTCAGGGGCCGAGCCATTTCAAGAGGACAGAGGCACTTGTGAAACCGTGGGGAACCCCTGAGGCAAACCCACAGGGTGAGGAGAATTTCATTCCAAGTTACTTTGGGGGGAAGTTTCTCATTAACTCCTTTGGAAATGCAGTTTCTTCACCAGGTCCTTCAAATTCATATTTAAATGTTCTGATGCTGGTGAGAGGTGGGGGGCAATAAAGTTTTGTTCACAACCTACATATTCATTTTCTGCCTGTCCTGAGACCAATTTATGGAAAAACTATGTTAGGTTCCTTGATTGACTTATTGTTAAAAATCCCTTCAAATCTTCCTTCCTGTGAAATTTGGTAGCCACTCTTGATCACAGTAGCCTGGGCTGGAGGCAGAGGTAGAGAAAGAATGAAAGCTGACCATGTTTCACTGCTTGAAGTAGAAATTAAACCTTCCTGTCTCCTTCAGATCCATCCAACATTTTGTTCCATCGAATACACCTTGGTTCATAGGAAGTTGACGCTATAAAAAGGAATTATAATTGCCTGGCCCAGGAAGATTCAGAGTTTCGGCTGAATGCAATCTGACTTGCTAATTACAAACAGGCTATATACCTTCACCCACCCATTCAGTGAAATTTCCTGACCTACTACTACACTGCTAAATAGCTAGATGAGGCTGGGTTTTTAATAAGCCCTTTTGCTCAAGGGTTTGTCATCAGCTTCCTTTGCATCGGTTGTGATTCTTTGTTTTTAATGAGCTGGCGGCTCAACCTCGAGTGACTCCTCCCTAGGAGGTGACGGGCAGCAAAGACAGTCAGACATGAAGTAGTGCTTACTGAGGAAGGAACCACCACCCACAGTCCATTTAGTCATATGGCCTATGAGTGCTGTTCTCCTGGATTTCAAAGAATTTCAGGTTTCCTCTACACATTTACAATTGCACATAACAGCCCAGAATGCACACTCAACTTGAGAACGGGTATCTTTTCTGTGGAGAGTTGCTCACAAGATCCTCACCTGTGATCTGTACTACAAGTAGCATTTAGATGTGACAGGGAGACATGCAGTGTCGTCTGCAAGCATATCTTTGGTAAATGGAAGACCAGACTGTCAACGTTGGGCATGTTTAACCTGGAAAAAGGCAACTGAAAGGAGATATGATAGCCATCTTCCAATATCTCATGGAAGAGGGAACAAGCTTGTTTTCTCCCGCTCTGGAGGTTAGGAATTGAACCAACGGCTTCAAGTTACATGAAGGGGGATTCTGACGAAATGTCAGAAAAAACTGTGACACTATTTTACTTTGTAGAACAGCCTCTACACTGAAGAAACTCTGTAAACCACATTAATGTGTAAGCTATATAAGAAATGCCTTGTTTTCTTGGGCTCAGAATCACTTTAGGAGACCTTCCTCTCAAATTCTTATAAATGCTCACCTGCTAATAATGATATTTAAATGTCTCTTGAGATAAACACCTGCATCTTCTGTTGCTTCCTATCAGTTGCATCATGGCCAAGCTTGCTTGGCAGCTGGGCTTCAAAGTGAGTGCAGGAAGCGATGATGGCGATGAGCCATGCTTCCTCCTACTTGAAGAGAAACAGGGCTGGATAATAAGACCTAAGATCAAGGCCCTGACTAATTGCGGTAATTGAAAGGCCTTGTGATTCTGTCCTGCCCCACTTCTCCTTGGGGGGAGCTACCATTCTGTCCTTTATTCCTATACTATGATTTGTTCAGAGGCGCGGGAAAACAGCTCACAAGCAGGAGAAATTACAGGTGGCACCCGCAACAAAATCTTGCAGTGCAGAGTACACCTAACAGCCAGCCATGCCCTCTTTCAGGAAACTCCATTCTATTTCTCTTTCCTCTAGTTTTCTGTCTTCCTGCCCCCATCAGTCAGTATAACATGCCCACGGCATGTGCTTAATCCTCAATAGATTGTTTTTCATTTACAGCCCTTATATTCCACCCCCTAAATATTTTTCTTTTTTGTACTTCTTCAAATGTCAGGGATCCTCCTAGCCTGCTAATAACTCCCCGTTCTATGTGGATGGTGGGTTCCCCCCCCCCTACTTACAGGATCCACAGTTTCACTATAAATTAGTAATTACTTAATTAAAAGTCTAAAATACTGGACAGCAAGCTTGTTGAATATCCCCTGTCCCCAATGTACCGTATCTCATCTTCACTGGACATAGAGCAAACGAAAACAAGCTTGCAATTATAAAAGAAAAAGGGGACGAATGCCAAGTATTGGAATAAGGTTGAGCAAACTACCTGCTACAATTTACCAAAGGATTATTAGGACTGATTGAAAGAGAAGCTCAGAACCAGGAACTAATATCAGTAGATCTGTACTTTGCCAGTTGGTTGGTGTTGATAAGAAGCCAGAAACCAGCAGAATAACCCACAACTGGTTGGCCTGCCAATCCCCTGGCCATCACAGGCTTGGGTGTTATGGTCAGGCTACAACAAAGTCAGCATAACATACACACCCAGCAGCAGAGCCAACTGCGCAATTGCTGCAGAAACAGAAGCTGTCAGCTTTTTCCTGGGTGCTCAGGTGGCTACAGTTGCTTGGAGGGGCTTTTATCAGCTTCAGCTGATATGCCAGATGTGACCATTATTACCTGGAGAAGGCAAATTTGGCTTCAGTCATCCATGCTTCAATTACTTCCAGGACTGGATTACTGTAATTCAAGGGTGGGGAACCTTAGGCCTAGGAACTAAATGAGGTGCTTCAGGCCCCTCTGTTTGGCCTCTGGGGTTGTCCCCTGTCATACGTGCCTCACTTGCCTTGCATTGTACCCTTACTCCAATGTTTGGAACGTGTCCTTTATTGTAATATACAGTTACTGACTCTCACTTGTGTACAAGTTCCCAGTATTAGTTTCTGGCTGCAGCAGGAGCCCAGCTGAGAAAGCAGGACCCACTCCATTAGCTCAGCAAAGAATCTAGCTGCCCTTTGGGTCCTCCTCTCCCTGCACTGTCTTCATTCAAGATGGCCATACTAACCACTATGTTGTTCCCGAGTTTGCTTGTTTTCCTTTGCCCTCCTCCACCCCTTTTCCTTTTGTGTTATCTCTTTTAGGTTACAGATGGGCAGGCCCCAGACTTGCAGGATTTAATTTGTTACTTACCAGAACCCCGAAGTCCACCAGCCTGAGCCAGGTCCAAATAGTAGCTTAGCAAGGGCAGGCATACACCAAGAGGATACAACAGAGTGCTTCTGAGCATATGCTCAGCTCACAGATTTGTGATCCGTACTAGAAGTAAGGTCCCGTATTATTTCAGATGAAATGCACTCTAACCTACATTAATTTGGGGCAGGGGAAAATGCTTTTTAGTTGTTGCGGTTGTTGGGTAACTAGGAATCAAATGACCTTAGCTAATTTACTGCCAGTCACCCAGAGATCTACCAGTATATTCTGATCTTGCCACCCATGTTTTAGAGATTGCACATTTGCAATAATATATTGTTCTTCTTTTTTTTAATCTGCGTGTTGCTTAGTAAATTTAGATGCCTTATAAATAATGGCGATGATTGCAGGAAGCCACTTGCCATCATGAAGACATAAGATTTATAAAGTGGGATTGCTGTGTTTACCTTTCTTTCGGCCTAACCTGCCCGCACAAAAGGTCATTTTTACATTAAGAGTTTCTGCCTCTCAAATCTATTACGGGCAATCACTGGAGCTTTGAAATGCAAATAGGTGAAGTTCAGAAAGCTGTCTAAGTTTGCTTTTGACCTCTAGTCAACAAACCACACTCTACCTCTTGGAAGAGCGGGTGACCTATTTTATACTGTCGCACCTTTGTGAAAGGTTTTGGCAGCCATTCCAGGAAAACACTGAGTAATGGAATAAAACCTTGGTTTCAGAGAAAACTTTCCATGAAAATAAGTTTTCTGTAGCAGAGAACGCCTCTGATCACAGGGGGGACAGTCAGCGCTCGGCCTTAATGTAAAAAGTGGCGAATGATTATTTGAAAAGTAGGGCAGGAATCTACACATTGCATGTGTGCTGTGCATGTAATTCTGGCAGTGTTGCACCTCAAGCATAATGCATTATGTCCCCTGCTCCTCTGATATAGGACACTGAATGTCATGCTTTAGGAAAAGAGAACAGATATATTTAAAAAATTTAATGGAGAGAGTAGTTCCAATCAGGCATAAATAAAGACCTTCTGAGTTGCATGGCTAAAAGCAAATGTAAGACCTGGGTACATACTGTTGTAAACAAAAACTGCTCCCTTTCCTTTAGGGGATACACAAGAGCCCTTAAGAGTCCTTTGTAGGTTCTCCATCGGTAGGAGAAAATAACAGAGGCCAACCAGAGAATATTGAGAAGCAAAGCAGCTAGTAAGCCTGATCTTCATTAAAGCTTTTGCAACAGGGTGCTGCCCCCACATGCAGGAGAGAGGAAGAGGAACCAGGACAAAGGTGTGCAAGCCCTTATACAGACTTTTGAACTGCCCACCCTGTAGCTCAGGACCACCCCCCAATACATCATACATATATCACAGAAGGGTTGTAGCCCAAGAGCACCCCCCAAATACACCATACGTACATCAGAGAAGGGGCAGACTACAACAGAAATGTGAGTTGTTTTTATCCTGTCTGCCAGTTACCTGACTGGATTACCCGGGCATCCTGGGCACTCTTTTGTTATGATAACTACTTAATTCCTGAATCCAGGTCACATGCTTACCCTATTCAAATATTAAATGTGCCTTTGAGACAGGATTTGTGAGCAAAGAGACAATGGGGAAGCTCCCCATTTCCTTCGACCTTGCAGAGAAATATTTGAGGTCAATTTGGAAGAGACAAATGGTTTCAGGACTTTTTCTGTGGGGTTTTAGACATGTGCTTTATACATGAATATTTATTTTATATATATATATATATATATATATATATATATATATATATATATATATATATTTGCTTTTGTAGATTTTCACGGGTACAGGAATGCAGGTTTTGGTGTCCTCGGGTGTCTTCCCGTGTAAAAGTTGGGGTGTCTAGGTGACGTTTCGACGAGGTCTCACTCGTCATCTTCAGGCTGGTGCTTTCGGCTTCTTGTTACTGGAACAGAGCGGGATCTCAATGTTTGAGTTCCTATAAATACTGTAGAGGGGGTGTGGTGTCTAGCCTCCAATGTTCTGGGCAGAGAGGAAGTTCCCAGGCTAGTGTGCCTTTTCTTCTTTTGTTCCTTAATTACTTGAGAGATACCTTGAGTGATTTCTTGAGTGATATCCTGAGTACCACTTAGGTGGGTCATTAGGTGTGGATTAGTTGCTAAAGTCTTTGTGTCTTGACCTCTTGAACTTTGTGAAGAGTTTTCCTGAGAAGATGGCTGTATTGCACTTAGTTGTGCTTTGGCTTGGCTTCGTGTATAGGGGCGAGCTGTGGTTTTGTGGCTTGTGTCAGCCAGATCTGTGTAGGGATTGCAGGGGGGTGCAGCATCCGGAGGTGCCACCATGGATTGGCTACTGGATGGTGTCAGTAATTCATCTGTGGAGAGGGTCTGGGTTTGGGTCTGGTGTGGTTGATTGGTGTTGGCGTTCTGTGTGCCTCTGGATCTGGTGTCAGTTTTTGTGGGGAGGGCTAATTTCCAGATGTCTGGCAAGCGGGATGTGTCGTCACGCTTGTTCATGTTGTGAGGGTGTTTCTCTATCTCGATGGCTTCCATGATTATTCTCTTGTGGTGATGTTCCGTGTTAAAGAGCAATTTGGAATCTGCAAAATTAATTTCGTGTCCTGTTTCTTTCATGTGTTGGAAAAGAGAGGAAGTTTTTTCTTCTTTTTTGACGGCATTCTTGTGTTCTGCGATACGTGCATTTATTCGTCTGTTTGTTTGTCCAATGTACGTGGCTGGGCAGACTTTGCAGGGTATTTCATAGATCCCTTGGTTTTCCAACTGGATTTTATCCTTGGGGTTTCTGAGGATATTGGCTATTTTTTGGTTGGTGCAAAAGGCTGTTTTGATATTGTGTTTATGGAGGATTTTGCTAATTTTATCTGTAGTGCCCTTGATATAAGGAAGGAGGGCCATGCCATTGTTTTCTTCTGTGTCTTGGTTTTTGGGGGGTGTTTCCTTTTGGATTAGCTTCGTAATCCTGTTTTGCTGGTATCCATTGGCAATTAACACATTTGAGAGATTCTGTAACTCAGTTGTCAAGTGGTCTTTGTCAGCCAGGCGTTTGGTTCTGGAGATGAGAGTCTTGGCTACGGAGAAACACCCTCACAACATGAACAAGCGTGACGACACATCCCGCTTGCCAGACATCTGGAAATTAGCCCTCCCCACAAAAACTGACACCAGATCCAGAGGCACACAGAACGCCAACACCAATCAACCACACCAGACCCAAACCCAGACCCTCTCCACAGATGAATTACTGACACCATCCAGTAGCCAATCCATGGTGGCACCTCCGGATGCTGCACCCCCCTGCAATCCCTACACAGATCTGGCTGACACAAGCCACAAAACCACAGCTCGCCCCTATACACGAAGCCAAGCCAAAGCACAACTAAGTGCAATACAGCCATCTTCTCAGGAAAACTCTTCACAAAGTTCAAGAGGTCAAGACACAAAGACTTTAGCAACTAATCCACACCTAATGACCCACCTAAGTGGTACTCAGGATATCACTCAAGAAATCACTCAAGGTATCTCTCAAGTAATTAAGGAACAAAAGAAGAAAAGGCACACTAGCCTGGGAACTTCCTCTCTGCCCAGAACATTGGAGGCTAGACACCACACCCCCTCTACAGTATTTATAGGAACTCAAACATTGAGATCCCGCTCTGTTCCAGTAACAAGAAGCCGAAAGCACCAGCCTGAAGATGACGAGTGAGACCTCGTCGAAACGTCGCCTAGACACCCCAACTTTTACACGGGAAGACACCCGAGGACACCAAAACCTGCATATATATATATATATATATATATATACACACACACACACACACACATATATATGACCTTAAAATTCTTATAACAATACAGTTTGAAAGCCCTTAAAAAAAAAAACTCTTCCCAAAACAATGAGATGCTTTAGCTGAGATTCCTGCATTCTACAATTCTGTGTGAGGCTGAACAATGGGCCTGATCCAGGTGAAACTCTTTCCTCCATTAGCACTACCAAATAACTTATTCCCAGGGCTGCTGGATGTGCTTACACAGCCCCCATTCACTTCAATTGGACCCACCCAAAATATTAGCCATGCTCTAGTTGGTGCGATGTGGGATAGCAGTCAAAGGAAAGGAATGGGGATCCTTTTACAGAGGAAGGAAACATTTCAGTATCAGTAGGCATAACAAACCACCCGCTTTTGCAACTGACAGTTTAAAGCCTTTCCACTCGCGGTATTTGTTTGTAGCTCAGCATTGCCCAAGTCTAACAGGAATAGTAACTAATTTTGCAATGTTTGTTGCTCAAATACTTATTGAAATGCTCTAGAAATGTGTGCTTTTTTGTGGGGAGTGGGTGGGGCTAGAGGAGAAGAGACTCTGGCAGTGCCAGTAAGCTTTGGAGAGGGATGCCAACAGGATTTCCTAGGCATAGCACCTCTCTGCCCCTCAATCCATTGGCAAGAACTGATGCTAATGTATATATATTAACTTAGCCTGACCTACTTCACAGGGCTATTGTGATTATTATTATTTGATTTCTTGCCCACCCTTCATCTTAAGGTTTCAGGGCACATAAAGGTAAAGGTAAAGGTACCCCTGCCCGTACGGGCCAGTCTTGACAGACTCTGGGGTTGTGCGCCCATCTCATTTAAGAGGCCAGGGGCCAGCGCTGTCCGGAGACACTTCCGGGTCACGTGGCCAGCGTGACATCGCTGCTCTGGCGAGCCAGAACTGCACACGGAAACGCCGTTTACCTTCCCGCTAGTAAGCGGTCCCTATTTATCTACTTGCACCCGGGGGTGCTTTCGAACTGCTAGGTTGGCAGGCGCTGGGACTGAGCAACAGGAGCGCACCCCGCCGCGGGGATTCGAACCGCTGACCTTTCGATCGGCAAGCCCTAGGCGCTGAGGCTTTTACCCACAGTGCCAGCTGTATAAAACCTGATATTAAAGCAGTTTTTTAAAAAAGCACATTAGTTACAAGAATAGGCTGGATCCTATTGCAAAGTTGAAAGCGGAAGAAGGGGATGGGTAATTTACACAACCTTGAGCTCCTTTGTGGAAAAGCAAAATGCAAATATATGTCATTCACACTGGCCCCTTGCTTTACCGGCAACATTTCGTAGTCCTTCAAGGAAAAAAAGAAAAAGAAAAGGGCCAACTCTGATAAGGAAAAATAAGTACACATTTAAGTGTGTGTGGTTTCACTGCTTGGGTGTCTGAACTGCCAACTCCCGGCCTAGCTTACCTCACAGGGCTGTTGTGAAGGGGGAAGAGGAAGACAATGTATGCAGCCTGGAGCTCCTGGGAGTAAAATCAAGATAGAAATCTACAACCACGAGCACAAGTCACAGCTCTTAGCAAAACACATACACAAAACTTTTATGAAAAATAAAAAAAGGATCGAGTTAATGCATTGCCTATAGGAATTTTAGCTTACTGCAGCCTGAACGTGTTTGCTGATTCCTTTTGCATTTTCCATTTTGTTTATGGTTGCTGCATATTCATAAATAACAGCCCAGTGACGACAAACCAATCAACACCAGGGGTGCTGCAATAGCATCTTTTTTCCCCTAAGTAGGAAGGAAGCTTTATTTATTTCAAGTGAGTTACTTCTGAGTAACAAATACCCAAGTCAGCCAGTTGCCTTTTATTCTTGGGGAGTGAATTAAATCATTTGAACTTAGAGGAAAGTGCTTAACCATTTCCCAGGATCCACCTCTGTCTAGCTTCAGGCTAGTAGCAGCCACCACTCTTGCTGGGATGGGGGGGGGGCATCCCAAGACCCTGGTGGGGAGTGGTCAGCCTTTTTTGCTTTGTTTCGCAACAATGATTAAGTGTCCTTAGCAATGGTGCTGAAGTCTTAGAGCTGCCTCCACATTTGGTGTGCTAACTTCGTTCAGAAATGTCTGACTCAACAAAAAAATTTTTTTTAGGAGTCTGATGCTGGCGAAGTACATGTGAAACCCCTGTACTCCTATCACTGGTCCTGTTAGGGGATGAAGTAGAATCACAGAATTGTAAAATTGGACGGGACCCCAAGGGTCATCTAGTCCAACCCCATGCAATGCAGGAATCTCAGCTAAAGCAGATGAAAATGTTCCAATATTCACCTCTCAGTGCTTGTGCCATGGTTATTAAAAGCCTAAGAAACAAATGATGCCAAGTTGACTGTAGACGAGAACACTACAAGCACTCTTGTGAAACCACCACAGCCTGGATAAATCGCAGAAAAACAAACATTAAGACTTGCATTTGCTCAAGGTTATTAGGGGGAAAGCTAGAGTTTGGAAACATGCATGCTCCTGGTGGGCCAGAGTTGTTTTATCTGGCCCTGACACAAGCAAGCCATTTCATTATACTCTTCCAGTTGCTGCCGGAGGAAATGTTTTTTGTTTCATTTTGAAAGCAACACATTTAAACATAAAGGAAATGTGCAGGTTGTATTCACGTGTTGTTTTTTTACTTAGGCAATTGCAGCCCTTCTTAAATAATAGGCAGACCTGTTTAGGGAAGTTTTTAATATTTAATGCTTAACACTCGATTGGAAGCTGCCCAGAATGGCTGGGGAAACACAGCCAAATGGGTGGGGTATAAATAATAAATTAATAATAATAATAATAATATTTTTTATTTATACTCCCCCTTCCTGGTTCAGAAAACTGCGCTTAGGGCGGCTATCAACAAATTTAAAACCCTTAATTGATGCAACAAAAAACAGCATAAAATACAGTATAAATGATGTTCCAGTAGCCTTTCACATTTACGGTGCAAGACTAAGATGTTAAGGTCCATTGAAAGCACATTGCTCCCCACCCCACTGAATACTGGGAAGTGTAGTTTGCTAAGACTGCTGGGAATTGTGGCTCTGGGAGGGGTAAATTAGGATTCCCAGGATTCTTTGCTGGGAATGCCCTGTGCCTTTAATGTATGTTTCCCACAAACATCTGGTTGGAAACAGGATGCTGGACTAGATGGGCCATTGGCCTGATCCATCAAGCTGGTCTGCTTAGCCAAGAGGGTGGGGAAAGGATGAGAACAATGCTTGCTTGTATAGACTATTAGCCATGAGGACTCGTTAAAATTCGTTCAGGCCTCATTCTAAAGGAAGGCTCTCCAGATGTACAAGGCCCTGCCACGTTGACATTTGGCCAAGATGCTAGCTCAGCACATATTAAGTTAAAAGGTGCCACATTCTGGATAATCATCTTCCCGGCAGGACCGATACCTTAAATGCTGCAGGAAGCAGTCTTAAGCCGGCCAGTACATACTGTGTCTATTTGCAGCATGTTCTGTTCTGTGCAGAGATCTTCGGAGGTCATGTCCAAAGGTTTTTTGTTTTGATCTGCCTCTCGATTTAATTCAACCAGACATAGGTAGATGTTACAAATCCTGCCTTTTGTTCTTACCTTGGTTTATTATATTAAACCCTTCCACAAAACCCATAGTCTCTGAAGTCCCCGTTTTCAATGTTAACAGATCTGATTGAAAAATGTTTGTAATGTTTCCATTACAAAATAAAAAGCCGCCTGGTTAGTTTTTTTTTTTAAAGGGCATTTTAGTTAAGAGTAAAGCAGTTTCATAGGCAAGACACTTGAAAATATCCAGTTACTGCCCTATAACTCATATTTCTAATTTTTGATTAGTAGTGTTTACTAAACCATCTAGTTCAGCCATAGGCAAACTTGGCCCTTCAGATGTTTTGGGACTACAACTCCCATCACCCCTGACCACTGGTCCTGTTAGCTAGGGATGATGGGAGTTGTAGTCTCAAAACATCTGGAGGGCTGAGTTTGCCTATGCCTGGTCTAGTTAAAGGAACTGACGAGTTCACCGTAGATTGTCAGGAAGAAAGTTTTAATTGTAGACAGACATACTTGTAAGCTAAATACTACTTTGGACTTGCCTTTTTTACTGTAACTCATTTAGCAAAAGAAACAGCCCTCACCTACTAGATAATACAGTTCCTGTTGCTCCTGTCTTAGGTCATATGAATACCATACCTTGAAAGCACACGGCTTCCCCAAAAGAATCCTGGGAACTATAGTTTACCCTACACAGAACTAAAATTCCCAACACCCTTAACAAATCAAGAGAGCACAGGATTCTTTGGGGGAAACCATGTGCTTTCAATGTATAGAGTGTGGAAGTCCCCATGTTGAATGTGATTCTTACCTGCACCCCTGATCTACTGGGAGGTCATAAGGACATTCTGTGCTGTTTCAGAGGAGTATGTATTTAAAATTTTAGCAACAGAATTACACTACTGATGTTATCTCATTGACTCAGTGCACTGCCATTTTGGTTCCTGGCCACAGCTTTGTAACACTATTATTAATTTGGCACTGTCAATATATGTGACCCTTAACAATTTATAATACTCTGTTTCCAGAGCAGTTGCCATGTTAACCTTCTGAAGCAAAAACAGCACTTAAATGATAACAAAAAATCATATGCATTTGAAGTCTAAAGTTCGCTTTGTCCAGCTGCGGGAAATGAATTTTGTTTGCAGAAATATTATGTTAAGGAGAATGTGGATTGAAAGGTTAGTGTGTGGAACAACTGGATATTTCCCAGGCCTCATGGAGAATGTGCCCATAATCCGCCCACAAAGAAGGAATTGTGCACATTTCTCAGACAATATATGTAGTCTCCAACTGGCCTTGGTAAATACACATATATTGACTGAATTTTGTCCATTCTCAGGTCATTATGTCCAACAAGCTTTGAGAAATCCTGTCAACGTATACACAAGGAGGATGGAAAGAGGGAAAATGTAAGGTGGGGGTTAAACGGCAATGAAATGTGAAAAGTACATTCAATTAACACTTAAATGTATATTAAATATAATGCACTGGGCCAGATGGTGTATCTTGTCTAAGGCCATGCTGTGGGTTCATTGGTGCACTGAAATTTGAACTTAGAACTTTTTGCCCATAAATCACTTAGCTATACTGCTACAGCAATTGTCGAATTACAGTTCATTTAAAGTAGTTGTCAGCTTTCAAGGCATGTAATGATGGAACCTTAGAGAAATAATCACTCTTCAGCTACTTCAATGGCTGCACTCGTTTCTCTCTGGTCGGGGACAGAGGGTGGCGCTTGGGGGGGAATTGTCATCGCGCCACCCCTTGGTGTGTGGAGTGCCTCAGGGTGCGATTCTCTCCCCGATGCTTTTTAACATCTTTATGCGCCCCCTCGCCCAGCTTGTCCGGAGTTTTGGGCTGGGTTGCCATCAGTATGCTGATGACACCCAACTCTATCTGTTGATGGATGGCCATCCTGACTCGGCCCCAGACACACTGACCAGATGTCTGGAAGCTGTGGCTGGATGGTTACGTGGGAGCTGGTTGAAGTTAAATCCTTCGAAGACAGAGGTCCTCTGGCTGGGGCGGACGATATGGGATTGAGGGGGCAACTCCCATCTCTTGCGGGGGTGCAATTAGTGCCAGCACCGTCCGTTAAGAGTTTGGGTGTAATCTTCGATACCTCCCTCTCTATGGAGGCACAGATTACAGCTATAACAAAGGCAGCATTTTTTCATCTCCGCCAAGCTAAGCAGTTGGCCCCTTATCTCTCTCGCCCTGACCTAGCCACTGTGATCCATGCGACGGTCACCTCCAGACTGGATTATTGTAACTCGCTCTACGTGGGGCTGCCCTTGAGACTGACCCAGAAACTCCAGCGGGTGCAGAATGCTGCGGCGAGACTCCTTATGGGGTCTTCGCTGTGAGATCACATTCATCCGGTACTATACCAGCTGCACTGGCTCCCGGTGGAGTACAGGATCAGGTTTAAGGTGCTGGTTTTAACCTTTAAAGCCCTCGTACCTACGGGACCGCCTCTCCTGGTATGCCCCACAGAGAAACCTACGGTCTGCAAATAATAACATCCTAAAGGTCCCAGGCCTCAGAGAGGTTAGGCTGGCCTCAACTAGAGCCAGGGCCTTCTCGGCTGCGGCTCCAATCTGGTGGAACGCTCTGTCACAAGAGACTAGGGCCCTGCGGGACCTGACATCTTTCCGCAGGGCCTGCAAGACAGAGCTGTTCCACCAGGCCTTTGGTCAGGGCACAGCCTGACTCCCTCCTCTGGCAACCTGCACAGAATCTTGCTTAATTAGTTGCCATTAATTCAATTTTAATTAATTTTTATAATGAAATATTTTTAGAATGTGTGATTATTTGACTGTTGTTAGCCGCCCTGAGCCCGGCTTTGGCTGGGGAGGGCAGGTTATAAATAAAATTTATTATTATTATTATTATTATTATTGTAAACAAACTTGTAAAATCATGAAGTGCATGCAACGTCACAGGTGGATTTATTTTGCATTATGATGTATTACAAATGCAGCATGAGTGCTTTACAATCTCTCTGCCAATTAGCTGTATCACCACTTTGAGCTAAGTAACCATCATTCTGGTTTTACAACAGGGAGGAAATGAGATGGAGGAAGTGATTTGCCCAAGGCCACGGCTGAGTTAGGTTACAAACCAAAGCTTCTCTGCCACTCAGGCTGATGTCCATGCACTTGCAGCAGATTGAGATTTCCCACTCAAGTCTCGTGAGTAACAAAACTACATATGACAACTGGTCAAAAAGAAAAAAAGTTAACACCAGTATGTAGCAGAGAAAAATGCCAAGTTTGATATTACTGTTGGGTCCTCTATGCAAATAACATTAACATAAAAAAGAATGTTGCCAAATGCAATTCAGAAATTTCTGCATCAGTCCACTAAGCCTTGAAAGCCAATACACCAAAAAAGTACTCCTGAGGAAGAGGTTTGTCATAATATATTAAAATGACTACACTAAAAAGCTGTGAAAATTTATGCTTTGTGGCTAAAATTATGGGCTGTGAAGAGGTACATGGTTTCTTGTGAAAAATGTTCCAGATATTATTTTTTGTTGTCTTTAAAATCTGAGCCCAGCATTTCAGAGTTATATGTGTATAATGCTTATGGTATTTGTATGAAATGTACCATGTTCTGTTGTTCTGCTGTACAGCAACACACAACAACTGAGTTGATGCTGGAGACAAGTTTATTAAAGATACTACCAAAATTTTGGCAAACATTCCAAAAAATAAAATAAAATCAGACTTGTAAACATAATGCTTCCCTTTTCAATTGGCAGCACTTTTGAAAGAAATATATTAAGACAAAAGAAAAGACAAGTATAAGTCAATTTTGTGACCAAATAACTTATGTTCCCACATGATAAAGTGACGGTTTAACTTAAATTAAACCAATTAACTGCATGAAATGAAAGTTTGTGCTGTTTGATGATCACAGTATTTTATAGTTAAATACATCTTTGTTATATTCCTGACACACAGGAAGAAAAATCTTTAAATATACATTTCATGTAGGCAATAGCTTCATTGCATATTCTCTTCAAAAATACTTTTTATAGCAGTATATAAATAGGTCACCTACATGTTAATTTTATAATTTTGCCCCAAAACTATAGAATTTTTTTTTTTTGTAAAGTATCATTTTTTCCTGGATAAGAAAGCTGACAAATCGTTGAAATTGTTGAAATGGAAATATTTGTCTTCCAGAACAGATGCAGCAGTTTTATTGGGAAAAAACCCTGCATTAACACTTGTCAGTTGTCAACCTGAACATTTGGCCTATATAGCAGATTTACCCCCCAACTGTGTATGCACACAACCCCCCTCCTCTCTCTCTCTCTCTCCCATGCACACACGCAGACATACACACACACTTATTTCAGACACAGTAGTGCTTCCCATTTTAATGTACTGGGAAGCAGTGTTTATGGAGAAATGGATTAAGTACAATTCAGATACATAAGCAAACAATGTAAGGCAATCATTGCAGTGGGGGTTGAAATCACAGAAATAAGTTACTCTTGTTGATAGGCGTGTGCATGTGGGCATTCACACATACACACCTCTGAACCCTCCAGAAACAATGTTTATTTTATTGTGCAAATTTTTAAACTTTCTACCATTTAAGGCAAATCGTTTTTGCATTAACAAGAAAAAGTCAGGAAGAAAACAGGCTTGTAATTCATCCAAAAGCATCTGCTTCTGCTACAATTTATATATATATATTTTAAAAATGTGCACAACCTCAGAACTACAGAGACTGGATCCCCAGTACCCAATGGTAAAATGATTTCCATGGATAAACGAGTAAATGTTAAGGATAAAAAGGGACCGGGGGAAAAAGCAGCTTCAACTATGCAGGGAAGCAACATCCTCACCATCAAGAAAAACAGCAACTCGGCCTGCTAATGCTGAAACTCCCGCATTAGAGATTTCACTTTGTTTTTAAACCTTAGAGCAAGTCATATGGAATTTTAAATAAATAATCTTTAGTTTATTCACATCTTCTGGTCCAGAGCCCTAGTGCCATGACTCTGCGTGCCGTTGGTCATATTCACCTATAAGTCTCTTAATGTGAGCCAGCTTGTTGTGGAGATATTCACATCTGTACTTTTCTTCATGGTAGTTAGGACTAGACTGCAACAGAAACAAAAGTAAAATTCTAACTATATACAGAGTATATATTTAGCATATTTATATCTCATCGTCCTGACACTGACAGTATATAAGACACAAAACATTGTTTATATGTTTGCATTTCATTACTTTTTAAATCACAGATAAAACAAAACCTAATCTGTCCCACCCCCCACAAGCATCTCCTGAAACCCTACCAATTCAGAAAGAATAGGAACCACCACAAAGTTGGGCTCTTAAACCCATCTCAGATACACAGTTCACGAGGACACCATGGTCGTTGGCACTGATGCCAAGAGGTCCTTCACAATAATCAGGGACATGCTTCCCCTGTCTAGGATCAGTCAGGGATGTTTCAGTCACAAAATTGGAATAGAAAACAGGCTGAAGATTCAGACAATCAAATTCCATAGAGGAAACTTTTGATTTCAGGGGGGTTTTTGTTAGCCTTTTTTTGTCCTTTGTATGTTATACAACCCATGCCCAGGCATTTTCCATAATTAATCAGATAGTTAACAAAACTTACGCAATTATACAGTGTAATTCACTGTATTCTGTTCTCTGCCTATCAAGGAACTTTGTGTGTTTTGCTTAAGGCTGGTGACAGATCTGGCAGCGACCACATGTTTTAAAAAATGAGGGTACTTCCTTCTCAGAGAATCCATGGTGTAACCTGAGACAACTCTTGACATACACAGTATTCAAAAGGCATATCTAACTAATGCTACATTGGAACAAGCAATGTTCAAATACTACGTGGCCTTGCGGTTACAGTGGAGGTTGGCTGCATATCGTACTGCAGTAGAAAGGACAGGTGCCATTTTGTTTCCAAACGGGACCAGCTGAGATATTTGTGATGCGCTGTATGTGGCCCCAGGATGTGATTCTGGAGACACAGTGCATATAAAGTGTCTGACATGTCCACAAATACAGCCATGGGTTCCTAGAACTAATTTGATCACTATGGTAACTGAAAAAAACGGTTACCGCACAAAAGAGGAATTGGGCACAACTATTGCTTTTGGACCCATGGCTGAACCAGACAGATCATGTACAACTTCCTCCACACTGCTGGGTCCTTGAGTCACTCTCACAGTTTTAACATGGGTTTAACACACATGAATTGACCCAGAATTTTTAGGAACTCTGTAAAATTCTGGAAGCAGGAGGTACAACACAGGGAATACTAGGTACTTCTAAATCCTGCTGTGCAGGGGGAGCCCAATGAACACAGTTACACGAGATAAGATGAAGCCTCTTGCACTTTAGTGGGATTCAGACATTAATGTATCTGGATTGCTCATGTGAAAAACACTTGTTGGGGGGTTTATACCACCCTCATCTGCCTCTCTCCACCTCCGGCTATGGGACCAGCTGATATCCTTCTCAGTTCATGCCTCTCTGGCAGAAGGCTCCTCCCCAATCCTCAACAGATGGTTCTTCCAAGGCCCGAGTGACTGTCACTTCCCTTTCCAGCTCTGCTCTGCTTCCTAGGTTATGTGCCCAGGCTCAGAAAGTGATGCAGCCACATAAGGCATACAGATGCTCAGTACCATATTTGCAATTACTCCTTCAGTTTTAAGCAGCAAATGAGGGAGAGCACATAAGAAGAGGCATATGCTCGATTAGAGCCTCATTTCTAAGTCACATTTCTAAAATTCTCATTCTTTTAAGAGCACTATTTATAATTTTGAATATCTGGGATCAATACCAAGCCTTGGCTGTCACTATGGCTAGAGGATTCAGTTGGAGAGTGGAATGCTATAGAAGGCAGGACTAAAATGTGTATCACTCATATGAAGATTCACAATTCACATTGATCATAGAAGCCAAAACAAAACACTTGCCACCAAAATTATTAAAAACAGACAAATAGAAGCATTTGTCCAGACTGAAAAGCAAGCCCAATGCAACGAGAATCCAAGAGGCAATGATCCAATATGGTTTCAGTATTTAAATACACATCACCTAAATATGTGTTTTAATCCATTTCACTGTAAAATTAGAAGTGCTAGAATTCTATACAGTGAAGCCAATATGAGTACAGGAATTAGGTCTTTTTGATGTTAACTCTGAGCTCTAATTAATCCTATTCAACTGGCATGGCATACAGTTTTATACATACACCATACACAATAATTAAATAAAGGTTATACAAACCTGTTTGATCTTCCGATATTCTTGTAAAACTTCATCATGAAGGATCTACAAGTTTAAGGATAAATTTATGGTTACTAAGTACAGCTAGCAATTAACAATTACCTTAAGATTAACTGAAGACACTGTACCACACCTGTACAGTAAGAACATCCATATTACACATTCCTGGATTTTACCAAAACCTCCCATTCTCCCCTCAAGAATTGGGATGGTGTGTATTTGGTACTACAGTTTGAAAACCCATTTGGTAGAGCCCCTCATTTCTGCCTTCTCTGAGGAAAAATAATTGCTCACTAATAGAGAAGAACAGTCAGTAACAAAGAGTCAATGAGCCAGTTCAGACAATCATATCTCAGCTTACTAGGCTGAAATATGAATAAGAATTTAAACCAACTTCAAACTGTTGCTTAATGTCTTGGCTTGTTCTGGAGCTGGTATCCCTGGAATACTGAAGCTACAGTATCCCAGTTTGGATGAAACAGGAAACTATGATTTGTGGGAGAGCCTTGTTGTTTTGATGGATGTCATTGGAGGCTAGAGCTTAAACACGCCACCCCCCCCCCCAAGGGGACTATGAGCTTAAAGCAATGTTGAGATACAACTTATGTTTAAGAGGAAGAACATGGGCCAAAAGTCACTGTGGAGGTGAGAGAAATTTTGCAACGTATGTGTGAAGCGGTGCAGGGTCTCTGGAGATGCTTCTGATGGGAGTGGGAGGTGGTCACCACTTGTCAGCTATACTTGGAGAAAAATACCCTGCCTTCAGACTGAGAAAGAAAATGGCAATTTCCTGGAACTTGTTGATCTAGCTGACCAACTGAAAGGAGAAGACTATAGTTCCTTTGGAACTTCCTACTATGGGATGGAAGGGACAGGAACTGAGCAGAGGAAGACTGGAGTTATCCTTGAGATTTCAGCTGTCCACCCCAATCACAATGGAACAACAATACAGTGGTACCTCGATTTACGAACTTAATCCGTTCTGGAAGTCCGTTCTTAAACCGAAACCATTCTTAAACCAGGGCGCACTTTCCCTAACGAGGCCTCCCGCTGCCGGTGCCCTTCCACTGTTTGGATTCCATTTTTAGACCAAGGTAAAATTTGCAAACCGGGACACTACTTCTGGTTTTGCGGAGTTCGTAAACTGAATCGTTCGTAAACAGGGCTGTTCTTAAACCGAGGTGCCACTGTATTGTGACCAGCCAGCAAAGAATGCAGTTTAATACATCAATGGCAGACACACAAGACCAATGAATGTCAACAACTGGATTTATCAGATCACATCTGGACTGAAGAGAAAATAAATATTGCTCCTCACTTGATGTTATATGAAAAGTTAAACAATATAATACAATGAATAGAAATCATTAAGAGTGCAGCTGTTGACTAAGTGATAATTTTGTAAAATGGAATGTAACCAGAGGTAAATAGGAGTATGAAACAAAGTATTAGTAGATGATAAAGACGCATCAAGAATGGCATGTGGGAAGCCACTTAAAACAAAATTGTATTAATTTGGAAATAATTAGTAGAATTTTCATAATCAAGCTAAAATTTGGAAAACCAATAAAATTGACAAAAATAAGAAACAGGAAGCTATGGCTAATTAGAGGCTTTCTGGTTGGTTGGTTGGTTTACACTGCATGCACACAGCTCCTTTGCTCTTCCATTTGCAGTGTGAGCAAATGTTCATCTCAGTTTATTAAACCAAGATATGCTGAATGTGAATGCTGAATGTGGGCATTGCCTTTTAGCATCAGAGAGCTTTTCGACTAGACACTTTAGGAAGTGTCCTCTCCTGCTGTTCTGTTTGTGCTAAGCAACACTCCAGGGGTTAGAGGCTAGGACAAAAGAACCAAGTTTATACAAATATATTGTTGATCCTACCACAACATGAGCGTCATCCTCCTCTTGCACAACCGTTTGCCATCACTAATCATTGGTTTTAAGACTCAGCAGCAAATACTGCTTCTCATTTATCTTAAAGTAACCTGAAGGCACAAGACTAATGAACCTATATCCCTAATCACTATATTGGTTTGAATCAGAGAATGGGAGTAAACACCGAGGATCGGTTCATGATTGATATGTAAATAATTCTCCTAAAATAATCCAATACTAGTTTAAGCCTTGCCAAGGAAAGTAAAGATCCATCACTTCCCAAAATAAAAAATGTGACGGGGTTTACAAAATAGAACCAGCCTCTGCCAAGTCTCCAGGACAGGAATGATCACAATTGTGGAACATTTCCCAAAAGTTCTTCTCTCTAAGGCCTCCATGGAGGGATTTGGCACATGCAAGGTACAGTCAAAAGTTCTTATAGAACTTAACATTATGGCCATACCATAGGGAACACATGTAATGTATGTCCAACAATACTAATCCAAATCATGAGGCATACTTGGATGAAGGTTAAAGCTACATTAACATCAGAGGAAGGTGGAAAGCAAGTTTTACCTGATATTCTTTTGATCCTGGAGAAACCAGCTTACGCTGTGCATCTAGTTTCATAAACCTTCTAGTAACACTCTCCATCCTTGCATGCAAGGTTCTATATTCATCATATTCTGCGTTGAAGTCATCCTTGTAACTTTGTCGTTGTTCATAAGAGATAATAGCTATGTATTTTCTTTTTTTTAAAAAAGAAGAAATAAAATAAACAAGATTTAAAATTCATGGTATTGTAATTTTTTTAAAGGGTACCATAATTCACTTCCCCTTAAAAACTTATTAAGAGGTATAAATTACTTAATCCCCCCTTCACTGTCATGGTGATCTAACCACCTTTTAACTAGTCAGAATTTAGTTTCTGCAATCTCCAGGTTACCGGTTATTTTGTTCAAAAAAATGTTCACAATGACATGCATTTTTTACATAGGAACCAAGAATATTAAAATCAAACACTGCTGGTTTTTAAAATTCTTCTGTGAATCTGATTATAGTTTATATTTCCTACAATTAATACAACTGAAGGACCTTTTAAATATCAGGCAAAATCTCATGACTTGGGTGGACTAAAGAAGTTAATAAAAAGCCCAGGTGGCTAAGACTGAAGAAATAGTTACAGTATTGTATCAATTACGATTGTGTAGGAGGAAAGATAAACAGCTTCCACCTCACTGAATATGTTTTAGTGGAATTACATTTTATGCAATCAACCTAATTGCCGCTTATTGCTACATATCTCCAAGCCTCCCTCTCTGCTGGGTTAGGGGAATTAGAAGGAACAATATTATAGATTGTCTCCTTTCTGTTCTTGCATTGTCCTACGTTATACCCTTCACTTGCTCTTACCATGCAACAGCCCTCTTTAATTCCCTAAACTGGCTTCCTGTTTGCTCCTAGATCATGCACAAGATTCTTATCCGTACCTTCGCAACCCTCCATGGCCTTTGCCTTTCCATATTCAGTTCTTGTATCTTGACACAACCCTAACTGTAGCTATTACTCATCCAGCTCCACCCTCCTCAACTATCTGAAGGTCTTCTCCTTTTGCTGCCCCTTCTACCCAAAACTGTCTCCCTGAACACCTCCATGTTGTTTACTCTCTTCAAGTACTTTCTCAAAACCCGCTTTTGCCATGTTATGAAGCCTCTGGGACAACCCCCAGTCCCGATAGCCGATTGTAACTAAACCCAAGTACATTTATGAGAAATAATGGTACATTCTACTTCCATTTACTGCTGTGTCCATCACTCTCCACTTCCTCTATTTCCCTTGTGCCTATTTTTAGACTGCAGGTGCTTAAAGACTCGTTTTCTCTCTTTTTGTAAAACGCCATGTACATAGGCAGCACTGTAGATTAAAAAAAACATTATTCCACTGGCCTTGGAACCCTTTATCTGTTTTCTGCATGACTGCTAACAAACAGTGCCTTTGGGAGAGAAATTGCTAGCCACACTGTCAAGTGAGTTTCTACAGGAATACAAGACACCAGCGTCTCAGATTTTTCTGCACAAAAGGAATGTGTGCTGCCCAAGTAGAACAAAACGGGGCTCTGTGCCAGTTACAGCTGATATGCGATAGACATGTGCAGGCAGCGTGATTCCAGGGACAAGGGTCATGTGAACATGATTGGAGTCATTGCACTCTCACCGCCCTGTTGTACAGTAGCACTACTGGGCAAGGTTGTGTCAGCATTTCGATTCACAACATTCAAAAGCACACACTGCTCTTTCTCTCTCTCTTTTTTTTTACACCAAGGGTTATTAGGTTTACTGCATGTATTTAAATCCCCAGTATGGATGGCTTTAAAAAAAAAATATTGTTAGAGAACGAGAAGTAAATCTCTTTCCAACACAGAGGGGTGTTGGAAAAGCATTTCAAGTAACTCATAAAAATGTGCATTTCATTTTCTTTGTCTCAAGAAACAATTACAAACAGGACATACTGAAAATCAGCAACCAGATGTTTGAAAATAGTTACTTTTCAGCAGGATTTCTACAATAGCACTAACTAGTTAATTATTAGTGAATAGCTAAATCTGTGACTGCTGCAAACTGGACATCTACCAAGAGGAGATGTTATGTCTGAAGGGTGCAAAGTTCTAGTTGTAGAAATGTTTACACCCCAAGCAGGCTGCAGTCCCACGCCATTGGCACTGCTGAGAGGCCAGCTCCACCAGATGTTTCAGCTTCCTCAACTATCACCTGACAGCAGCTTTCCATCAGGTTGCAGGAAAGATTAAGACTGAAGCAGAAGAGCAACTTTTGGCTCCTCCTCGAACCATTTCTGTCTCAGCTGGTCATTAGAAAAACTTAACTGAGAACTAATGCCCAACTTCCCCCCCCCCTTTCCTTCATCCTAATCTCTTTTTCTTTTGTGTCTCTTTTTAGGCCTGAGGGCAGAGACTGTCTTATCACTGGTCTTTGTGAGGCACTCTGGGGAGCCTTTTCAGATGAACAGCTGGGTGGGAATGCTTTAAAATAAATAAGTGAGCTTAGTTGATTGGACAATATTTTTGTTTTTACATCCCCCACCACTATCTCATCTAAAAAATTTTTACATGAAGTTTTGCTGTTTTTATTATAAACAGTCATAACCCAGTCTGCATTGCAATGGCTTTTTCAAAACAGGTGTAGCCTGCTAGGCCACAGGAATATTCATGCAGCCATACATTCATGTTGTTTTGATGCCCATTTGTTTCCTTGACTGCAATGGCTTTTGTGTGCCATTATTCTTTTTCACTCCCTTTTGCTTTCGATGCCATTTATCAAGGGTGACCCACGGGATTTTGTTTGCATCTGCGCCACAAAATTGCAAGGCATACCAGTGAGCAGTTGTCAACAAAATCACATGGATTGCCACGGCCAAATTAAACGGCAAAAAGGGAAAGGAAAAAAAATGGTGTTTATAATCAGCCGCTGCCAAGGGAATAAAATGGATGCAGAACATACCAAAAAACAAAAAACCCAAAACAAATAAATTCAGGTTGCTGAGAGTCATTTGACTCCAAACGTCTGGGAACAATTTGAATTCAGCCAGCTATCTCATCAAAGGGAGTTACTCTTTTAACAGATTACACTTTCTGGAAGGATGAATGGGCAGATCTCAGTACCAGGAATCAAGATGGCAGACAAGCTAGCCAAAGAACACACGTACCTTTGACTATTTTATTCTTATGAAAAGGCCAGAGGTGAGGTAAACATGAACTTTATTCACAAGCACTCCTCGAGATGGCATATCAACTAAGAGACTTTTCTCTTCAGCGTGGGAATCGGAGGGAAAGTCAAGGCAGAGCCTCAATAGCGCAAGTCTACTTGAAATAGACTTGAAATGGGTGGTGCTGTGGTCTAAACTACAGAGCCTAGGGCTTGTCGATCAGAAGGTTGGCGGTTCAAATCCCCGCGACGGGGTGAGCTCTCTTTGCTCGGTCCCTGCTCCTGCCAACGTAGCATTTTGAAAGCATGTCAAAGTGCAAGTAGATAAATAGGTACTGCTCCAGCGGGAAGGTAAACAGCATTTCCGTGCGCTGCTCTGGTTCACCAGAAGCAGCTTAGTCATGCTGGCCACAAGACCCAGAAGCTGTCTGCGGACAAGACGCCTGTTCCCTCGGCCAGTAAAGTGAGATGAGCGCCACAACCCTAGAGTCGTCTGCGACTGGACTTAACGGTCAGGGGTCCCTTTACCTTACTTGAAATCTTACACAGAGCAACATTTCCAGGCAGCTTTCCCCTCTTTACTTTGTTACTAAGTGCTTTTTCACTTTGAGGGAGCACTGCATAAATTGTTTCCTGCCACTCTATCCCCTTTCGCCAGTATTATCCTACTTACACAAAGTAGTCCGGTAGTTCACTTGTTGACAAAGGATCTGTGGTGGAAGCGCAAGTCTCTTCAACACCTATAAAGAAATACAAGTTTACACACTTTGATAAGAGATTGTTCCCAAACCAAACTGGATTTGACTTTCAAGTGCCTACACAGAGGGTTCCTTTCTAGGCATTGGCTTTAAGAGACAATTAAGAGAAAGCCACCCTACTGAATATTTATAATAGTAGTTGCATGACAAATTCTCAATCAGCCAATGGCAGGAACTTAAAATGCAAAAGGAACTTTGGTCTGCGTACAATAAAAGCAGTCCAGTCTTAACCTAAGGTCAGCCTTCTATTATTTCAAGACAAGTTGTGGCATCTGCACAGCAATTCAAGAATTTCTGTGGCAGATGTCGGTGGACAAAAGGAGATGGGAGTTTTACATCAACATCCAGCTTTCACTAGGGCACAATAAACAACAATGGAGTGGAATGCCAAAGTGCTTTTCTTTCTGCTAATTCTTCCCCTTCACACAAAGTTATGAATATGCAAAGATAATCAAATAATTTACTATAAAAGAAGATGACAAGCAATTACTGGGTTGAATCTATCTGTCATCAGAATGGCAGGGTTAAAAATAATTGCTTGGATGTAAAGAATTTCTTGTATGAACAGAAGGCACTTGCACTTACATGTGAGGCAATATATATATATATAGATTTCTTACAATGATGCCAAACTCGATCAAATATAGTGGTAGATTAATGTATTTCATATCAATATATAATCCAAGTTAACAGATTAGAAAAGGAAAAACTTATTTTGTATTCCTAAAAATATAATTTTAAAATGTGTGTTTCTTAAGCTGGACTTAGTCTGATAAAGAAGACCAAGAATCTGTGATAGTACCCTGTGCGACCAAGCAACTAAACAAAGACAATTCAAATTGTCCCAGGCCCTGACTAGGACAACCAAGTCATGAGCCTCAGTGAACTGGAAATCTATTGTATCTAGTCAGCAATAATATTTAAACAGGAATTTGTTCAAATATGTAGTCAACTTTTTATTTAACTTCACAAAATAGTTTTAATAGTTCACAACTAAATTTGGCTCTACAAAGTGTATCATAGGTCCTTTAGAAAAAGTTACAAATCACAGTGCCATTGCTGATATTCAATAACTTTTTAAAAAAATAGCAGCTACATTTCCTCCCTGTCTGGATTTTTCTAACCACAGCATCTTCGTATCCTTTCTAAAATAGGGAAGGCAACAGATGGGTTAGGTGGTCAACTTTCAGGATAACAACTCAAGTTCCCTGAGCGGCTGTCACTACAACTATTAGGGGAAGCCTGGAACTCTGTATCTAAATACTGTGTCTTGAGACCATGTCAAATCTAACAGTTGAGAAATTAAAAGAATGGCGCTGTGGGTGGCACTGTGGGTTAAAAGGTGGCGCTGTGGGTTAAAGCCTCAGAGCCTAGGACTTGCCGATCGAAAGGTTGGCGGTTCGAATCCCTGTGGTGGGGTGCGCTCCCGCTGCTCGGTCCCAGCGCCTGCCAACCTAGCAGTTCGAAAGCACCTCCGGGTGCAAGTAGATAAATAGGGACCGCTTACCAGCGGGAAGGTAAACGGCGTTTCCATGTGCGGCTCTGGCTCGCCAGAGCAGCGATGTCACGCTGGCCACGTGACCCGGAAGTGTCTCCGGACAGCGCTGGCCCCTGGCCTCTTGAGTGAGATGGGCGCACAACCCCAGAGTCTGTCAAGACTGGCCCGTACGGGCAGGGGTACCTTTACCTTTTATGAATAATTATTTCTAGCTATTTACTAATGGAATGCCTATGTACTTTAATAATGTGCACCAATGACTTAATCATGCTACAGCCATCAATCATGTTTGTATTTTTCGCTATCTGAAAAGTTATGAGGTATGAGTTATGAGTTCTTGAATTTGGCCACAAGTGTGGTAACAGTAGTCAATATAACAAACTTGTGCCTTTTAGCTCCAGCCTGTATCATATGGGCAGTGGGGGCTTGTCACCTTGACTCTCTGCTCTTGAGACACTTAGAAGTACAAAGCAAACCCTAGCCCTACTTTTCAGCTGCAAGCATGCTGGGGCTTACCTCTAAGTATTGTGATTTCAATAACACCCCACTAGACCTTCTCAAAGTTCAACTCCAAGGTGAGTCAGTGTCCTGGTGACTGTAAGTTTGCGACTGGTAATCAAGGCCAGCCCAAATTTGTAGACTGCTCCATATTGGGTTCATTACTGTCAATGATTTAAATATTATTCCTGTCCCACCCACTAGACTCTCAAATAAATCAATACAAAGGAAATCTGTGGGGCAGGTTAGAATAAATGATTTCCCACAGCTTTTTGCAGCTGTTACTTCTCTCCAACACTGAAACTGTGTATGCAAGCTAATAAAGAGAAAAACAACCTTACAAGAACAGGCGTACGAATATATACTTCAGCTGATTAGAGAAATTGTTTGGAGGCAAGATATATACACCGTATAAGGCTTTCATTCATGTGGCTCTGAATATGCATTGGTTGTTGGCAACAGATTTCAAGTTCAGACAAAAGGAAAGAGACAGGGAATTTACATGTACTACATTTGCATGGGTTTAACTGCTTGTGGGCTGGCCCCATCCTGCACTAATAACAGGAATGCCTGCATCCTGGAGACAAGGGAGGGGTTGGCATGGGAGGTAACCACTTCATTCAACTATCCCTTGTCTACCTGTATGCAGGTATTACTGTATGCAGGTATTACCATGGGCAAATAACTCCCATGCTTCAGTGCTAATGTAATTATAGGGCATAGGTGCCTTGGTCGTCCAAAGTGAAAAGCAATGACAATACCTTCAATCAATTTCAGGCTGGAGTTCTTCAGTTTGACAATTTCCTTCTTTTCACAGTCTCTCTCCTTCTCTGCAGCATTCCCAGTGTTGTGGTCTTTGATTTGGTCCTTCTCCTTATGCTTCTTTGACTTCTTCTTGGATTTTTTGTGCAACGCTGAGTGTTTCTCATCCGTAGACTTTGGGCACACAGACAGATCTTCAGCAGGTGCTGGGATTTCCAGCGGAGTCCTAGAAGTATATTTCTGATGCTGGTCCCCATAAATGCTGCCATTCTGACTCAAAGTGTCAACAGGCAGGTCTTGAGTCCCCCGGCCTTCAGGAGTGCTGGGGGAATTGGAGTTAGAATTCACAGTCCGAGGAGGATTTGAAACAGGAAGGCAAGTTGGAGGAAGTGGCAGAGCAGCTGGTGTTGCAGCAACTGCAGGGGGAGGGGGAGGCTGAGAAGCTTCAGCATTCTTTTCACCAGAAGCAGTCAAGTGACCATTTAGTGTTGGTTGAACTCTATTGGTAAGATGAGATATCCTTGGTTTTTTGCTCATTAACGGGTCAATAAAATCAGAATCCAAAAGCCGTTTCTGCAATAAATTGAGGCACACAAACAACACTGTTATTTTTTGCACTTATTAAGAAATGACAATTAGAAATAGTTATATAGCAAATATAGAAGATAAAGGAACACTATTTCAAGCTTTAGAAGACGAGTTGTGTGAGCAGAAGGGAGCTCCTGCAATGGAATTTATTTATGGTGCCATGGGAATTCTCTATTGGACATGGATTCCTTCCTTAAGAAAACCAAATAATTCACACTGTGATAATTTAGATATTAAAGGAACAATGTTTGTCCTTAACATGTCAACTGGTGTTAAATTAATTTTCTGAAACCACTAAACACACTTTCCTTGTCCTAATTTCTTGTGTCCACATGAAGCCATGGCCCAAAATATTTTGCTGCCTGAAGCAAAGCATCAAATCGTGACTCCCCACCATGACAGAACCAACACTTTTAAAAAAAGTTTTGATACGTTGATTTCTGCATTCATCAATCCCTTTCACCAATGCTATCTGAAATGATCAGCTTCACCTTGCTGCAGGATAGGACCAGACTTTTTCACATGGAAGGAAAGAATAATTCCAATATTGTCTGAAGTCACTCTCACCCAATAGTGGAGGTTTTTTTAAAAAAACACCACAGAGTGAATATATGCCCAAGAGCCCACGTGTACACACCCAAGCTAGATGCTACTTTGCCCAATCAGCACTTTCCCGGGGAAACAACAAGCCACATTTTGAAACTGAAAAGCTTAAAATGCGCTTTGGTGGCATGGGGCTGCCAAACTGGAAAGACAACTAATGCCAGGTGTATGTGTGCTCAAGTAGTCAAGTGGGTTGTGTCCAATGACTCATATCTGTAAGGACATGGACTGTTTCAGTACAGTGCAGGAAATCTTACCAGAAGGGCTCAGCACCAATCTACACAACAGATTTAAATTAGATGTGAGTCAGAGAGAGTGCACAGAAGAGACAGAAACCAGCGGACTCAAAAGCAAGCACAAAAAGTCATTCTTCCTCCTTAAGGCAGATTAGAGCTGCTCCTGATTCTTTTTCTCTTGGAACACTTATTAGGAATTTTAAGCCACTCTATAAGTGCAATATTTTCAACTTTGGAAAACTGTTGTAATTCCCTCTCCAAAACAGGTGTTACCATAATATAGATATCTATAGAAATATTCAGAGAAAGAGAAGCTGCCTTATATCAAACTGGAACACTCAACCTTCTAGTTCAGTGTTGTCTATAGTGGCTAGTAGCAGCCAGAGGTGTAGCATGGTGGGTGCCGGGGCTGCCATGGCCCCGGGTGCAATTTTGAAAGGGCACAAACAGGAGCCCCATAGCAGGCTCTTTCATCAGACCCTGGCTTTGTGCCAGAAGAAGCTATGCCTTGGCTGCAACACTTGTGCCTGTTGCAGTTCCACCCCCTGGGTCAGGCCTGACCTGGGGGGGAGGAGAGCAGGCAAGTGGGTGGAAGAGCTGCTGCCCACCCTCCTTGGCACACCTTGCACCTGGCAGCAGCAGCTCTGCCACTGGGTCATTTCTGGAGAGCGACTGCCACCCACCCTCCTTGGCTGCAAGGTGCCTTGTGCCTGGCTGCAGTAGCTCCACTGCCGAGTCATGTCTGACGCGGAGGTGGAGAGCAGGAGGAGAATGGGCAGGAGCTTCCCCGCCCCTCTCCAATCCTGAACTCTGTGCCCTGCCCACCCCAGGCAGCGTGGGCATACGCTCCAACACTGGTAGCAGCTCTTTCGAACTTCAGACAAGATGCCAGGACTGAGCCTAGGACCTTTTTGCATGCCAAGTGAGTGTGCTCTACATGGCTCTTTCCTACCAGACAACTGAAGCTTCCAAACATACATCAGCATTTGTCATGTGTTGCCTTATTGGATGAATCAGGGTATAAAGAGTGACAAATAAAATACCTGAGAAGGAGAAGCAGATGCAGCATCTTTTTGAGAACCCAGAGGAGATTCCAAGTGACCGGTGCTGGTGACATTCTGAGATGAATTGAGTTTTCTGTAAAGATCACCCACATTCCAGGTTACAAGGAATATCAAGTTAACGATGCTCTAGCAGTTAATATTTGCAGGAAGCAAATAGCTTTTGTTTTCAAGTCAACATATTACAAAGACGGGATTGAACTTACCGGGAGAGTATTAATTCCAGCGACTGTTTATCTATTTCATTGTACCCAGGCCAGTCTTTCTGAACTTCCTTATAAACATAGTCTTTCAGTGTATAAGAGTTGTCCTTTGGATTCAAATTGGCTACCTACAGGTAAAGAGATAAAAATACAAACAGTATCAGCAAGTTGACAGAACCTGATGTTCAACACAGCAAACCATGAAGGCAGGTCTTCTCCACAGTGGTGCCTACTCTATAGAATGCCTTCCCCCAACTCCAATGTTTGGGAGGCACAGACTGTTGGGTTTGTCCACTGCTTCCTAAAATCGCACTTAACCAGACTTTCCCTGACTGGTAGCACTACACGCTTCCTAGTTTTATTCCTATGATTGGGCTTCTCAGTATTATATACTCTTGTAAATCACTTTGCAAGTGTAAATCACCATGCAGGTGGTATAGAAATATTATTAAAGAAATAAGCTACAGATAAAAATTGGGTAAGACCATGCAAGACTGATGTAAAAGCCACAACAGCTACATATAGGTTTATCCCAAGAGTTTAAAGAGAATATAAATACCATGTTAAAAATAGTTTTGCTTACTCAGTGTATGTGTTTGCACACAGACTCATAGAAATGTTTTAAATACAAAACATATAACATATACATACACATGATTAAATATGGTTAAACAGACATATGATCTGATCCCGCTTCTTTTATCTCCCCTTCCCGCTCGCCTGCCTCCTTCCCGTCCTCTCCCCTGCCTGCCTGCCTCCTCCAGCAAAGAGCGTGGGGAGATGGCGCACTGCACGCCTGTGACTCCTGAGCCTACCGCACGCCATCAGAGGAAGGGGGAGCTGCTGCGCCACGCTCCTGGCTGGAGAAGGCAAGCAGGCAGGGGATAGGACAGGAAGGAGGCAGGCGAGCGGGAAGGGGAGAGGAAGGAACCAGCAAAGCGGCACAGAAGTTCCCCCTTCCCCCGACGGCTCGCGGTAGCGTGGGAGTCCGAGTGGCAGGCGGGCAGAGCACCGAATGTCACCCCTGCTCAGGGATGACACCCAGAGCAGTGCGCCCCCCCCCCACCTCCGCCAGTGTCTAGAGTGATATCAGTAAGTGCTTAAAAGATAACCGGATATGAAATTATTCATCTATTTTATGCGGTCACTTTTAAACACCAATCAAGTATAGCTGTCTACCCCAGATACCTAAACGATGGCTATATTCCAAAGAAAAGATCTGCATGTGCAGGAGTGAATTGCACATGAAGCTGGAACTTTGCTTATTGTTCTTGGCGCAGCAGTTTTTGAAGAAGCAAACTGCTGTTTAGCTTAAAAACCAGGTTGCCTCTCTGGCAGTGAGAGTAGGAATACAGCAATGCTGCATCAGGAGGAGTTAACTTCAGATATTCTACTCAGTTAAGACTTCTCAAATAAACTTCTCAGCTACCTTGTAGTTTCTGCAGAAAGAAGAGTCTACATTTTTACACACATGGAATTACTTCATCATCCCACTTTGAAGGCTTGCATTTAGCAAAAGAGTTCTCTTCTGCCCACTCTTTTTTCTAAATTCTTTTGGAAGTAGCTTAGTCTTATTTTCTATTTCTTTATTCTTGTCAATTTAAAGACCCCGTTATAATCACTTCCTAGTAAGATTTCTCCTTCAGCTAATAAAATTAATTTAGCTGGGGGGGGGGAGCATTATAGAAGTTCTCATTGATTCAAGTTTAAAGAGTAACAATTCTCACTCTTTAAAATATCAGGAGAAAAAATTCTTGAGGAGTTGTTTTCTCAATTCTTAAAATGAGAATTTTAGAAAAAATTGTTCTTTTTAACTGGGTTGTTTAAATCCATTGGCTTGGAAGCAAAGATGTCTTCCTTCACCTTTTCATTCAAGTGCTGTTTCTGACCAAGTATAAATGTGCTTGGTCATGAAAACTGTGACCCCAGATTCAAAGTAGTCCTCCCATTTGAGCAAGCTAATGCACAAGATTTTTCTCAAGAGTTTTTACACAAACAATACTGTGGAACATGTTACAAGAGTCTTTAGATTTAGACCCAAACTTGCAGTTTTTTATATAGATGGATGTTGGCAAAACTGGAGGCATTTTCAAGATATGCAAAAGAAAAGAAAAAAACAACTAATTTGGCATAAGACCACTAGTTTGAGCATGGCAATATATGTACCATAACCACTGAAAACAAAAACATGAGAAAGGATAGGAGAGTAAAACAAATAATCTCACCTGTTGAAGAATAATTGCAAGGGAATTCCTGTCTTTTTGACTAACACCATCTTTGAGTAAGCGAGCAAGAAGCTCTGGTTTTTTATAGGTTTTCAGTGCCAATAAGTGAATCACTCTATCCCTATATGGCCGCTGAGAAATACTGTTGTTTGTATGCGTCTTGCGTATTGTACTTGCTGGGTTGATGGGAGTGGACCTTTTCCTCTCAGGCACTGCATCTGGAATACTTTGTGGCGCTTTCCGAATTTGTACTCTTTTACCTATATGCAAGATAAACAACCGTTTTCATTTCTCTCCACCTTAGACACAAATGAGTTACCCAAACTTTACTTCCAAACTGACTGCTGGAGAAAACAGGTTCATTGACTCAAGTTTTTATGACATACTAGGGATTTATTTTATTTTTTAAAAAGGATTTTCAACCGTTTTAGAGATTTGTTCCTTCTTTGTGCCTATAGCCTATATTAATATCAGTAACAATGGATATAATATCATTACCTTGTAATTTAAGACTCAAGTAAATCCCTGCAGTATATTTCCAACGGGCAAATTTGGTCAGTGTTAAGGTTATGTAATTTGTGTGAAGGGGTGATAATCAACCCATCTCTTTTTATTCTGTAAAATTTAACTGTGGCATCCTGCTAGTGCAACAGACTAGGTGAGTCCAACTATGAGCTAGTTGATGAAATGGAACCACTCTCTTTTTTTGTGATGGTATTATTTTCTTCTAGTATTAAATTTTCTGCTGGTGTGTGTCTGTATCCTCTGCTCTCAACTGTTCTTTAAAATGAAACTAAGTCCAAGGATCACTGACTGGTACCCCTGCTATTGTGCTTTACAAATTCTATATAGGGCAAAATGGATTCAAAATTTAGTAGAAGAGACAATGTAATTTTACTAGCAGTTTCTTGGCAGCTATAAATAAAATAATTGATCTTTTGACACCTGATAGATACTACTTAAAGACTTTCTACTGCTTCATTTTACACTAGAAGGAGATGCTAATAAGCTATTTCTAGGAAATCAGAGTTTCCCAAGTCAGTGAAACACCCAAATTCAAAGCTATGCATGGCTGAACTCACCAGGTTGCTTTGAACAAGTTTATTGTGGGATATGGTTTATTTATATACAGTTTTTAGTCCAAAGGCCCCCAAAGTGGTGAACTATATTTATATTACTACAAAAGACGGCTATGATATTGCTCACTCTAACCTATGCCGCACAGAGTTACGACAGAGCACTAAAGATGATAAGCAAATATGTTTCTCGTTAATATTGCAGAATCCAATATGCCTAGTTTTTTTCCACAGCCAGTCAAAATAGTTGCTATGAAGTTTCTCTGAAGAACCCACAACTAGCATGTTTTGGTTCTGGAGCTTTGCTGTTATCTTTCCAGGAAAAGAGCTTTGCATCACCACAAGCATTCAAAATTATTTGGCAAGAGCTGTGTCTTTTAAAAAAGTTCTGCAGTGCTTCATCTCTTCTGTAAATCTTGCTAACTGTGTGGAAGGAGGAGTTCTAATGAAAACCACCTGAACTCATTCCACATACACACAGATCCCAGATTTGAACAAGGGATGACGTGGTTTCAACAACAGCTACTAATGCTTCGGAACATGGCTATTTAAGAGTTCTTTGGTGTCATGAGTTAGATGACTGGCTGAGAAAGCGGATGATAATGTTTTGTAGAGCTGGATTATACTAGGAAACTCACTGCTTTGGAGGCCAACTAAAGGTAAAAGACAGAAAACTAGATGGTTTTATTACTGCTATACTAAAACCTTTGTTAGTTTTTATAAAAAATCTAACACACTTTAACCAAACACAGGTAAAACCTATGTTATTTAAAGAAACTATTATCTTATTTCAGCCATCCTTTGATAACACTTCAGTAAGTGTTCTCTCATAAATCAGGTTGTTATTTTCTTGTTTTAGAAATAGCTTCCTCCCAGTTAACATAATAGCTTCCCAGTTATTATAAAATATATTGGCAACGTGACTAGCATTTTACTATTGCAGAAAAGACCCAAATGCTTCTCTAATTCTAATCTACTGCAAACAACAAATACACCAGAACCAAAACATTCTTTGGAAGTTAAATGTTTACTGCTAATAGTGAATACAGATTAAATGATCTGTTTACATCATGACACAACTTGCTTGAGAATTACTATTCCTCTAGGTTTCACTTGGCAAAAATATGTTTGCATGAACAAGTCTGGAGTTTTGGCATCCTTTGCCGATCTGTGAAGTGAGAATCATAGCCATCTACCTTACAGATTGCCAAAGAAAAAAATAAAAGAAGAATAATGTGACTAGAAATTAAGAGAGCTGCAAAAAAATTATTTGGCTAATTTTATAAAATTTAGCTTTTCTTCCAAAAGACATTTAATGATTTGCCAAGTGGACAGCGCATTACAAAGAATGCCATTCCGAGCATGTACAACCCAAGTTTCTAAAGTCAATAAAGTAAAAGATAACTTGAAGCTCATATACAACATGCAGCAACTTGAATTCCTGCTTCAGAACATTAAAATAGACACATAAATAGAAACAAAATTAAAAGCACTAATCCAAATGAATTAACTGCAGTTGATTCCTATTAGCCTATGCAGCTTAATCCTCACTACTGTGTTTCTTCAAACTCCTGAAGAGCCATAGAGATAAGGTAGGATAGAAAAGGACTCTTCCTTCTCTGTCCTACCTTATCTCTATGGCTCTTCAGGAAGCTGAGCCTTCCCTGGCACATTACCCAACAACCAAAGAGTATAAAATAGTATAGATTACATATGGAGTTTCTCCATTTTCCTTTACTCAGGCTACAAATCCTATACTCCCTTGCTTGAGAATAAGCCCCACTGAATTCAGTTAAGTCTTATTCCTGAATAGACCTATATAGGATTGTGAAGGAAGCCATACCACAACAGCTGAACGCCAATCCACCTATTATTACAATTACCGTCATTAGCAATCCTGTAGCTACCACTGGTATAAGAACTAGCAGACAGCAGCATAAATATTCTAGCTTTAATACCTACACACTTGGTATGTCAGCTGCAGCTGTCCAAAACGTCAGCTGGCACAACTTCTGCAGACACTGGACATACTTTTTTTTTTAATGCACACAGAAATGTCTGGATCAAAGTATCTCTGCATATTATGGTTTAACTTATTTAACACATCTGACAGAATATAAATTGGCAAAACTGGTGTCTCAATTAAACTCTCTTCTTCATATCTCTCTTCCATCACTGTTCACTGTAGCTGCTAGTGCCATTTAAAATCCTGTTAAAATACTGCCTCCAACATAAATTTGGACACTGAACTAAATAACCTCTGAGATCCCTTCTAAATCCAGTTCTATGATTTTAAGATACTAATGTTCTACTCCTTAAAATCAGAAAGATATTAAAACAGCAACTTATATCTACTGCAGAGTCGGTAACTATGGTATCCAGCAGCAGAATTCAGATGAACCTGACATGATGCCATCAGGATCAAGAGATACATCACTAACAGATAGTCATTCCCATAGCACAAATGTCAACCATCGTTTCCTCTCAAACAATGTATTCTGATGCCATATGGATGCTTTCAAAAAAAGGCAATGTATGAACGTTGCAGTCCTATATATGTTTACATAGCAGTAAGGTTCACTGAAACCCACAGGTTATACTTCAACCATTACAACAGTTAGCATCAGGCTGTTACAGAGGGGGAGAAAAAAGAAGACGACAGTCATACCTACATATGGTCCACCAGGTTTTATGACCTTTGTACTTCGATTGCGAGACTCCTCTTCTGCTTGGGTCATACGTTCTCTAGTCATTTGGTAAGAATCATTTGTTGCACATACTGTGATTTTGTCCTGTATAAACCCCAAGCAACTGAGCTGGGAAGATCCGGTACTAAGCAATAATGAGGGGGGAAAATCCTTATTTAAAACATTTGGATGTAGATACAAAGATATAGCAAAACTAAGTATGAAAAGATACTATTTTAATTCCTTCTGGTCATTTAAAGCGAAGTTATGGACTGTAACATATTCATCTGTTTGCCAGCTTTGTATATAAATCTGTAATAGATGTTTTTGTAACAGAGAACTCAGGCAACGACATAAAACAGCATTTATACAAATATACTGCAGCAGGGAAGTGAAATGAATTGATTTCTTAAAGCAAAAGCAATGAATATGGTGAAAAAATTAAGAGCAGCCTTGATGGATCAGATCAAAAATTGAATCAGTCTAACATCCAGTTTTGGCCAATCAGATGCCTCAGGACACCCCATAATCAGGGCTAGAAAACAAAAGTCCTCTCCTGTTGTTGATCCTAGACAATTCTTAGTGGTCTAGTTTGTACATAATGCTACACCATGGTTAAGTGCTCTGTGTATAAAGAGGATAGATTCACCATGAGTCTTGGTCTCACACGATGCTCATTCCTCCCTGGTGACTGAAAGTCAGGGTTGAGGAACTCTTCTTCCACTTGACTTTATAGAATGAAGAGAGAAGAGTGGGAGCCAGAGCCCAGGACTCATAGCAGTTTTTCCCTGATCTGCACATAGCTAACCTATGGTTTAGCAGAACTGGGCCAATGTTTTTAGTTAGCTGCCCATTATGAAGAGGCATTTGAGCCAGACTTAAGAACTCGATTTGACACTTAAAATTTACAAAAATGATCCTAAACATTTTTACTCAGAAATTAGTAAACTTAGAAGTGCAGACTTCTCCATATTCCACCAAATCACAGTAATATTTACAGGTGCTTCAAGATCAAGAATTTACAAAAAGGCAAAACGTGCGTAAATAGACACTTATCTGCTCAACCCCCACTGATCGTTAGATTAAATATTCTGGTGCCTACAGAAGACGCCACAATAAGTAGTTTCTAAGAGGCTGTAGCCTTAAAGAAATTTGTACTGAATTTCTATAATACACACAAAGCAATTGTGCCAAGAATACATATTAACATTCCTTTCATTCCATTCTATAGCAAAGGCATGATTCATCAGTAGTATCCTGGGTGCATCTGCCATATTTAGCAGGCTGAGTAACAAAAGTAAACAGCTCTTTCTGTATGCTCTTTATTAAATGTGTGAGCACCGTGGATCATCTCTAAGCATCACACATGTATGCCTGGTAGAAAGAAACTTGATAATGTAAATTGGACAGGATACATTGGCACATTTATAGGGTAAAGAGTGGAAGGCACTTCATATCAAATAGCAGAAGGTGAAGAAGTTGCATTTTTTTGTCAAACACTAAGTCTCAACAAGATTATTTCCCACAGACAGGTAATTGCATTCTGGAGCAGATTGTAGCACATTTTAAAGTAATGTTTAAATTAGGAGAGGGATTCCTCATCAATAGTTCATTGCAATTACTCTTCAGATCATAGGAGCAATTAAAAACAAACAATTTCATTTCCCTTTCATAAACATTACCTTGAAACAGTTTGCTGGACGCAGTCAAAGCTTCCCTGAGGATTATCTTTGCCAACATTTGACAAATAGAAATTAAAGGTATGCACTTCATTTGGGAGATCAGTTTTGGGAATCTTGACAAGCTGAAAAAGCAATTAAAAAAAAGAATCAGACATGCTTACTTTATGGAAAAGTACCATATCTGATCATTAATACTGTAATGAACAATACAGCAAACCTGCAATGTCAGCCGCTTATAATCATGTAACAGATGCAACTGAAAGATGACAACTTGCCAAAGGGACACCCACTGGGGGATATCCAACCAAGCCACAGAGTAGATCTTCCGAAATCAATGGAGTGAAGTTCACTGATTTCAATAGATTTATTCTGCGTATGAATAACACTATATCCCACACACTGAGTCTAAGAAAGAACTGCATTCTAATCACAAAAGCACAGGCAAAAATATTGATACACATAGAAATATTTTAGAGTTCACAATATATTTTCCTTTCACTGGTTTATTAATCCATAATAAGGCATACAACAAACTAGACATTTCTCGCAAGGTATAGTAGCCCTAAATGCCCCTTTACATAATTCATTTACATTTAAAGTCTCAATAATCTCATGTGTACACACAAGGGGGGGTGGTGTAATTGTTTTGTTCTTGCTTTTATTATGTATTTTGATCATGTAGGTTTATGCTGTGAACTGCCTGAGATCTTCAGATGAAGGGTGGTATACAAATTTAATAAATATAAATAAATGAATAAACGCAGGCACAACAGACTTCTTCCAAATTTATTGGCTATAGGACACAGCAGTAGCGATGCCAGGCAGCTTGGCCACTCAGCATTATCTACAAACCCAGAGTATTTCATTTGGGTCCAGAGGGCCATTTTGGACTTGACATATTATATGTCCACTCAGGTACCAAGCTAAAGTTGCTAGGATTTTCTTCTTTATAAAAACTGAAGATATAGTTAGGATAAAATAGGGATACCTATGGTCCAAATCTTGACTAGCATAAATGTCAACAGTATTACTTTATTTTTTAAATGTTTTTCATTAATGCAGTACATTTCATAGAATTACAGGCCAGTATTTCATGGAATTATAAGCCTAATTAGATAGGTATTTCCAACAGATGCTCAATGGGGTGAGGACTTTAATTGCATCTTCTTTCTTGCTCTGTAGATGTTGCTATTGTCAAAAGGTAAATGGCAATAGATCCAAGAAATAAAAAATGAGGCCGATACAAACACTGATGCCTGCCCACTACAGCAAACATTCCAGTGGGTTCACAAGTAACCCTGCTACTAAAATTGGCTTCAAAATCACTCTGAGGACCCAGCAACTTCTATCAACAGCTTTTGTACAAAAGCATAATGGGGCCAGCATAATGCAGCTATGCTGTTCCACTGACTGCAACTGATACTGTATTCTAGTAGAGATTATAAAGTACTGTACTGTGCAAGCACAGATAATGTATACAAAAAGGGGGGGGGGAGACACTTTGTCATGTGGTCCACTATACAAAGGCATATCTTATGGAGCAAGTATTTTTGAATAGGTAAGCAACACTAGAAAATATCTAAATAAATTAAGCAAAGGGGATCTAGTTCAAAGATGATGTCTATGTCCAACAAGAGTGATCTATCTAGGGTTTCTTCCATACCTGGCGTATCACACCCAACAGTTTTCCTGTACACTTAAGCACAGCTTAGCAAGAAGAGTGTGCACAACCATGTGCCCTAAACAGAAGCAGAAGGAAGGGAGACACACAGTAGGTTCACCCTGGCTGTTCCTCTTCTTTGGGGAAACAGAAATTGGGTGTGGAGTAAGACCCAAAAAAGACTTTGCTCAGAATCCCCTCACAATGCAGATATGCTGGGGCTTTTATTGGAGGGGAAGGCAGGGTCTGGGAGCCTTCTGAATGTCAGCTTCAATCTATGAGAATATAACTAGTTCTCTCTGCTTGTGGCTCCTCATTTTGGAATCTTTATGCAGTATTCCCAACTGAAATATTTTTCTTGCATGTGTGTTCTCTTTCCCAAAAACCAATGTGTGTTTTAGATTCAATTCCATTCAATATTACTATTGTAGACTGCTCTTTCTAAGATAATAGGGAGTTCTTAATGGGACCAAAAGGTGGTATTAAAGATGTCTTTATAAACAGATTTATAAATAAATAGTTGCACCTACTGGTTTACATTCAAACAGGTTCTTCAATACATTGATCTTTGGGGTTAAATCTGATTTTGCTACTGTAATATTTATAATTATAAAGTATCATGGATGAGAGCCAACATGGTGCACTGCCGAGTGTTGGCTGCAACCCAGTCATGATGCTCACTGGGTGACCTTGCGCTAGTCACTGTCTTAGCCTAAAATACCTCACAGGGCTCTTCTGAGGATAACATTGTGAGATGAGAGAAACCATGTGTGCCACCTTGATCTCCTTTTTGCTCCAAGGAAAATGGGATGTAAATGTAATAATTAATTAAGGTGGGGAGGGCACAACAGTCCATGAGTACATGAAGGCATTTCAGCCCCCTTCCCAATTAAGCTCCTTCTGCCTCCCCAAAAGGTGTTCCTGGAGATCAGAGATGCCATAAAGTGGCATTTGATATGACTACAACCAAATGGAAAAATTGTGTGTGTAAAATAACACACTGTGATATAATTTAGCATTAAGGTAACTTAAATGATTGTGTAGGATGTGCATATTTGGAAAATTCTTTCCAAGGGCCTCTTTTCTATTTGCTTCCTAAGGTATTTTCCTAAAGGTTCAAGTTCTCTGCATAGTCACTGAAGTCTTCCAGAAACAAAGAAGAATAAGTAGCAACTAAACGTGCTTGCTTATAAACACCCATACAATTTGGGCATAACATATATAAGGAAATGTTTCTAGTTCCTGTAATTCTCTGCACTCTAAGGCATTACCATCCATGCAGCAAGGACTGAGCATATAGAGAAGAACTCTATGTGCCTGTCTGCCCCAGTCCTCTAGGGCAACTTGCTGAAGACCAGACCTAGACACCACCTGGAAGCATTTTTTTATTCGGAACTAGCAGTTTTGTACCCAGTATTGCACTGGAATTCTACACTCCTGCTATCAGTGCAGTGCAGTGCAGTTTAATCAATGGTTAAAGGCAGTAGAGTTTTCAATTGTGCAGTCCATCACTTTGATTCAAAATGGTACCCAACTGTATCCAAACAGAGACAAAAACCTGCTCCTTGATCTTGGGAATCATCATGCACAATTTGGTTATGACACCTTAAGGGGTGTTCAAATGCACAGTAAAAGAACAACTTTGCAAAATATGGTAGATATTAATGGGCTTAGATGACTGAATTGATGTATTGCCCCTTTTAATATAAATGGTTTGGATCCAATGATAAGGGAGGAAAGCTTTCCATTCCTTCATCCCCACGGCAACCCTCTGAATAACATCTACATAGGAATATGTCTGTGTGTATGTTCTCTTGAAAAATGCAAAATGCCATAGGAGGAAGAGAGTATGGGAAAATTCCATGTATAACTGTAATCCTGTACACATTTATTGAAGTAAGACCCTCTGTACTCAAGGAAACTTACTTCTAAGTAGATAAATATAGGGCTGGATCCAGTCTGGCTTGTGTTGAGATGGGGGAGAGGCCACAGCTTAGTGGCAGAGTGTGTTATGTTCAATCTCCATTTCCAGGGAGAACTGTAAGAAGATCCCACCCTGTTTGAGACCCTGGAAAGTCATTGCTTGTCAATGAAGACAATGCTGCACTAGACAGACGGATATTCATTTTAAAAGGGGAGGGGGTAGCAACACGCCGTGAATATGCTACGGACTGTTTCAGGTCAGTAAATAAATTTTCAGAAGTATATCCTTTGGCAAGAGAAAGGTAACATTCCTTATATTTCTGCCAGGCACAATAAACTGGATGGCTAGGGGCTGACATACCAGCAAAAATGAAGTTGTTTATTAGTCACCATGTTAAAGGGAGATTCACATGTCACTTCTTTAATTATAGCAGAAGATGTAATTTTCAAAAAGTTTTTAATTTTTGGAGTTTCTTTATACATTACCAACCATTTTAGAAGTGGCATTGCCAAAGATAATATTTGGTATGACTCACAAATAGTATGTGAAATTCTTCAGATGTATCTTATCTGCTACTGAGAGGAATCCATGCCAGTTGAAACAGAACCAACACTGGAACTGTATCTAGTTACTACAGTGGTACCTCGGGTTAAGTACTTAATTCGTTCTGAAGGTCCGTTCTTAACCTGAAACTGTTTTTAACCTGAAACACCACTTTAGCTAATGAGGCCTCCTGCTGCCGCCGCGCCACCAGAGCACGATGTCTGTTCTCATCCTGAAGGTACTATTTCTGGGTTAGCGGAGTCTGTAACCTGAAGCCTATGTAACCTGAAGCATACATAACCCGAGGTACCACTGTATTCTTAAATACAGTTATACCTCAGGTGAAATGTGTTTCAGGTTACGCTCTGCGGCGACCTGGAAGTAACGGAGTGTGTTACTTCTGGGTTTCACCGCTCGTGCATGCGCAGATGCTCAAAATGACGTCACACGCATGCACGGAAGCGGTGAATTGCGACCCGCGCACACACAGATGCGGATTGCGTTCGCTTCAGGATGCGAATGGGGCTCCGGAACGGATCCTGTTCGCATGCAGAGGTACCACTGTACTTAACTTCTTCAGTTGTTCTTAGACTTCCAATATTTGGGCATATACAGGGCAATTCAGTCCTCAAAATCTGGCTTTAAACCTAATGAAACTCTGACGGCTGTAAAATAGCAGATGGCATCATCTTTGTAAATAGATCATCAGTAAGTCTGCCGATTCTGAGGAAGGCATTTAGGTACTGCGGCCTGCTCAGTTCAGCTAACCAACCAATGTGGTTAAACAGTAACCAGATGTGCAAGCAGAAAGAGGGACAGAAAAGTCAACTTCAGACTCAATCCAAAATTTAAGATAAGACGAACCAAAGAAAGAAAATACTTGCCAACAGTCTAGTGGCTTATGGAGAAGCAGAGCAGTGGTGGCTTTGCATGCTAAAATTTAAGATGCAAATTCACAAAATCTACAGAGTTTCAAGGTATTGCCAGCAAAGAATTCAATTTTGTATTGCCTTATTTTTCCAAGTGTTCATACCTATTATAAGAAGTACCGGTAATCACATGAAGCAGCTAGAGTCATAGTACAGTGGTCCCTTGGGTTACAAACACCTCAGGTTACAAACACTTTGGGTTACCAACTCCGCTAATCCGGAAGTAGTACCTCGGGTTACAAACTTTGCCCCAGTATGAGAACGGCAATTGTGCGGCGGCAGTGTGAGGCCCTATTAGCGAAAGCGCGCCTCAGGTTAAGAACGGTTTTGGGTTAAGAACGGACCTCCAGAAGTTCGTAACCCAAGCTACCACAATATAAGAATGCCCTCTAGTCTGTTTAAAATTATGGCCTGTATTGTTGTAGCAGTTGTTAACAACCAGTCCCAGAGATCAGAGAAAGCCACCTGACCACCTTATCCATGGGTAGCCATCATAGTGCTCTCTAGATGTTGTTAGACTAAAATTCCCATCATTCCTTACTGCTAGCAGTGTTGATGGGAGCTATTGTCCAACAATGTCTAAAGGGCCCCATGTTCCCTACCCCGAAGCACTGAATAACCAACAACTGAGTTGTCACTTCTCAGCCTAGAATTTATATTGAAACTGGAGTGTCATGAATTCTAGCAAACACACCTATTAAATCTTCCCCATGTCTTGCCTTCATATTTAATTTAGTTTTTTCCCCTTCCATCACTTGACTAGGAGAGTCCAAAGCACGCTGGCATTTAGAGCAATGTTGGTGGTTTTGAATAGTAAGTACACTGACCGTAAGACCAATTTACTTCAGGAAACACCTTTATTTATTGCATGTATATGTACTCCACCTTTTGTCCAGAAAGACATACTTAAGGCTCCCAAGTTCCAATCCAAGCACTGACCTGACCCAGATTTGCCTTTAGTAATGTATACTAAATATGCATTTTTAGAAGTCTAACACTCAATATCATTAAGAGCAAGATTATTTATAAAAGCTTTCCTCCCTGTCGCTTCTGTTTGCCTTAGACTTCAAAACTTCTCTGTCATACTAAGGAAAAGCCTCTATACATCTTCCCTCCCAAGTCTATCCTTGCACATTTCCAAAAAGGCTGAATGAAAAAAATTATAGCAAAAAAAAAAAAAGCACTGTCACATATTTCAGTTTTCCATATATTACTGTCTCCCCCTCCCTGTTTCTTCCAAACATGTTCACATGTTAAGTTTTATGTCACTCTGTTCTGAGAGTGCTAGTCTCAAATATCCCAGAAAGTCAGTTTATGGAGGCACTACACACGCCAGAAGAGAGAAGCTTTTGTTAACATGATAATAGTTATTTTTTTAAAAAAGTAAATACTCACCCCTTGGAGTCCTTGAAATTGGATGGAAGGTCGAGAAGGAACCAGATTCTAAAGAAGAACAAGGAACAATGAGCTCTCAAAGAAAAGAAAAAAATCAAAGCTACTTCAACAATCATCTTAAGTATTTTGTTCATGCTTGTAATTATTGTACAAAGAATCAAAGGTTAATACACATTAAGTCTGATCTCTGAAATGGCATTGGCTAGGGTCAGATGCAATGTCAAACCATGGCTTAGTGTTACAGGAATGAGTTGCAGCAAGGCTTGGGTTTCCGTATTCTGCCCATCCCTGCCTTCCATGCTGTCAAGAGGACTTCTGCAGTACTCACTTTTAGTTTTCTTGAACCCTGACTTCCACCACACTCAAACCCAGTATCATGGTTTATCCCCACCTATGGTCAGTTTGAAATAAAGGCAACTTCAAAACATGGGTCCGCCTTCTAGTTTCATGGAAAGAAGAAGAGGGAGCAAGCCTGAAGCCCACCATGGCTCATTCATGTAGTACTAAACCATGGCTTAGCATTACATCCATAGTATGCGCTCTGAATGAAACAATGTTGTTGTTCCACTTGCAGCAACAAGTGGAACTAATGTAAGTGAAGGGAAAACAGTTCTCAGTCATTCCTTCTGGCCTCTGAAGCCCCCTGCATGACCATCTCCACTGCTCTGAATAGGCTTTCGGGGGTCTGCAGCAGAAAAGCACTTCCTCACCTTCTCTCTCCTTAGCAGAATAGCCACACTGAACATCACCCATTATCTTTATCTCAGCTGGTCTAACACAAATGTAATTTGATCAGCTAACTTAGCTAGGAGAGCATTAGATCCCACAAAAATGAAAACATAATGAATCAGGTAAAGTTCTTCACAAAAAACTAAAACAAAACACAACTGTGGGACACATATCCCTTTCCACTAATTCAGGCGGGAAAACCAGACTATGAATAGCATTTAAAGCATTTAATAGTGAATGGTTTGTTACCTTTCAGCAGGCTTATTTAATATATACAAACAAAAAGTCGTCTGCTATTCCCAATTTGTTTTGGTACAAGAAAAACCTACGACTGCGAATGGAACCTTTGGAAATTATCCAAATACAATAAAATCGAATGAATGGCTTTATTGTAAGGATACTGAACATGCTTTGCAGAAAGCGACAAAAACAGTGATACTTTACTAATTGTTAAAGGTCTAATTTGATGGTGCCTCATATAAGATGAATTACAGCTTTACTGTTGCAATACTCAGCTTTAGGCCCATAAAAAGGCAGAGGAACTGAAGAAAAGAATTTCTACAGCCCAATCCCAAATTGCTCAAAATGTTTCATATAGCTGGATCTTTCTATTTGATGTTTTGTAACAATACAACCAGAACCTAACTAGATTTGGTTTTGACAACGTTGCATCAAACTAATTTAACAGCTTAGGCAATTGTTTTTGCAACACCAATGGGGAAACTCAGGCCCAGGATTGAATGTGGCCCTCTAGACCTTTTTATCTGGTCTTTGCAACTCTCCCCAAGCTACACCCTCTTTTCCGGGGCTACACCCTTTGCCTGCTCTGCTTTAAGCCCTACCTCATTTCAGCCCTTTTGTCTGCTTGATGATAATACCTCCTGGTTGCATGGATGGAGGGATATGCCTGGGGGGTTTGTGTAGAAATATTTGAGGTTGACTAGTAGGAAATGTGGCCTTCAAACTGAAAAGAGCTCCTTAGCATTAATCTAAAAGCACCTCAGTGGACAAATTCAAGACACCTCAACAAACACTGCCAACAACTGAAATTAGTTACAGATAGGTAGCCGTGTTGGTCTGCCATAGTCAAAACAAAAAAAATTCCTTCCAGTAGCACCTTAAAGACCAACTAAGTCAGTTCTTGGTATGAGCTTTCGTGTGCATGCACACTTCTTCAGATAACTGAAATTAGGTTATATATGACAAAACAGTTTAGGTTCTAGTTCTGCAGTTCTGTTGGTTATGCCATGGAATAGTCATTTTAAAAAGAGCAACTCTTCTGTACATATTTGCATTCCTCAACAAGCACCTCACTATTCATTGCTCTAGTGTAGATGCATAAACTATGGTTTACGTGAGATTCAAAATCCTCAGGCGTGTGCACTGCCCTATTATATAAGCTGTGACCATAAGGACACTGGAAGCTTTCAGGGAAGTTTTCAATTAACTGCATTTTATAATTAAGTTTGAGCCTCAAGCTGTCGTTCATCTTTTAACTATATTTTATTGAAACAAGTCAACTTAATAAACCATGGCTTGAAGTTGGCTTATTTACATAAACCATAGCTTGGCTAACCAGAGTTTGTCCAGATTCAACCAAACACTAAAATGTATTTATCTAAAAATCAAAATGAAAGCTTTGGCTCCCCTCTCCCTGCTGTACAAGAGACTTGATGAAACAAGATTCTTTTGCATAACACTAATGTGGAGTTTAATGTCACAGTCAAACAAGACCAATATCTGCATCAGTTTCATAGTGACTTGAAGCATTGCAGATTTGTTTCCAGAAATGTATGTGCTTGCTAAGACAGCTGATGCTAAATGCCTTGTGCGTCAAGCAGATACCTGCTTCCACCTTCATTTTCTTAATCTTCTTCTACGCATGTTTAATTTCAACACAAGCAGTACTATAGCTTACTCAGAAATAAGGCTCACTGTGTTCAGTGGAAAGCACAACAGTACAAAATATACTTTTGTTATAATTCTTAAATTCATGAAGCATATTCAAATATTTGTTAAATATGAAATGACAACTCAAATATGCTTGTTTAGAGTTTTCAGACTCTATTCCATTCAGATTCACAATATAAACTGTAATTATATTTGATGCTTCAAAGGGGTGTGTTACATCACTTGAGTTGATTAGGAACTCAAATAACTTTTTGATTAAGAAAAATGAAGACATCAGCCTAGGAGTTGAAATTGGAAAACATTTTGCAAACCTTGACCTGCATGAAATGTCAAGCTACCTACATATTAGCAACATATTAAATATTGAAAAACTATACAATAAAAATCAGCCACAGCTTGATTGCTTAATTCTGTTGCCTTTAAACTACTGTATTCTTACAGTGTTACATAGGTAGGAATTAAATGAAAAACAGCTCTTCATAGTAAAGAGATAGTAAAACCAAGCACCTTTTAAACCAAGTGTCCCCTTAATCTCCATACTATTGTTCTCAATTCCCTTCATTTTCCTGTACTCTGTTGCCTATTTTTAGATTGTAAGCTGCTTTGGGCAGAGGTCTCTCTGTATTACCTTTTGTAAAGCTCTCAGTATATTTTTAGGTGCTCCATAATCAACCTAGAAGAACGATATATATTACAAAGTGCAACACCACCCCCAAACTTGTATTAAAAGGGTCACCTTAAGACTTTTGCATGTAGAGTTTATATACTAATAAGCCAGTTGCCTGAACCCAAGGGATCTACTTGACACAATGGTACAATCATTTTGGCGCCAGGTTAAAACTCATTTATTTGCCTGGGCAATTTAAAGTCCAAAGTTTTAAAGTTGATCAGTATCCAGCCTGTTGCTTGCTTTTAAAACTATCTCCATTGTTTTTATGTTGTTGTTTTATATTTCATAGTATGATATTGTTTTTATTTTTTTTAATTAACCTTTGTATGCCATCCAGGTATCTCTGTAGATGAAGGGCACCCTAGGAGCATTTATAATAAATAAATAATCAGCAACAAGCGCAAAAGCTTGACATCAACATTATTAAAGTATTACAATTCTAAAAATGTTATGTGAAGAGAAAAAGGGACTAGCACAGTGATCAGACTTTTAGTAGATTAGAAGAACTATTAACACCTGCCCTGACCCCAAAGTTCCTACTGGTTATTTATGGGCACATAAAAAAGCTGGCCTTGACACCAATCAGATTCCTGCAGTATTAGTTGTGAGGCCATCCTTCAAGAGAGTGATCACATTCAGAATAGTGCCAGCTTGTAAGCAATTATACAAAGTCTGATCACAGATCTGCAGCAGGAGCCAATCTGGTCCTCTGAGGAACTCAGTTCATGAACTATTCTGAATTTCCTGTTCAAACTAAAGAAATAAAATAAAAAGACAGGCTGCTGGAATGATCTGATTAAAAAGGTACAAGATGTGTTTGTACCATAACAAGATTTTATTGCATATATGACATTTCAGCTTTGCTAAATGTTTTGACAGTACCTATAAATGATACATACATTACACAGCAAATGCTTTGCACCCACATCATGTTTATGACTATAAACATTTGAAGATAATATTTCTTAAATCCCTTACACAGTGCCTATGGCTTCTTACAATATTTTAATTAATTTATTTTTCAGGAGGCTATTCATGCATGTTACATATTTTTAAATACCAGGCAAAAACATTCCTCTTCTCCCAGGCCTTTAGCTAATTAAACAACCTATATGGCTTTTTAAACTGTATGTGTGTGTGCTTGTTATTGTTTTTGTTATTATGGCAAGTATTGTTTTATTTTCATATTGTAAAACTGCCCTGTGCTTTTTGGATGAATTCAATGACAATAATATATAACTACTGCGATATAGCAAGAATAAAAAGAAATTAACTACAAATTTCCCTGTGTTTTGGACGGCTGGAAGAACTGTTCAAGTTAGAGATGTTTTGCTGTTTAATTAATTAGGCAAATGGGCATAGGGAAAGCTGGTGAAGATTACCAATGCAGGCAGCTAAAAGCCAAACTGACTTTTGTTCATCAAACTGTCACTTTAATAGCTACTTTATGACTCTGCAGGCAGCTGATCAAATTGGTGGGCAAGTACTGTTCCCTTCCGTTACAAATTCCCGGTATGTTGCATATTGCAGAACTTACTTTGAACATATTTGCACAGTAATATTTTGCCAGACAAGGAAACAGCAACTAGCTTTGTTACTTCAAATTTTATTTATCTCAATTATAGGTAAATAACGTCTGTATACACACGATAATTCTGTACGTAACATAAACTCCAGGAAATTAAATGATGTTTATTCTCATGTAACTGATATTTCACATTCTAAATCACTAAAAAAGTTGCAGCTAAGCTCCTGTTTTTAAGTTAATCACATTTGATTTTACAACGCTAGGGCAATTATCTTTCTCGATGATGCATTTACCTACAAAATGCAGACTAGTTGAAGTCAGCACAAAATTTTAAATAGTCATGTGTTGTAACATGCAAGAGTGTCACTACGTTCACATTAAATTAGGTATTACGTACATGAGACCCTATTCATAAGAGACTCCAGAAGAATGCTTAAAATTAAACTCAAATCTACAGTTTTATATATATTTTACATTTTATAGGAAATTAAGTTGATGTGAAAATTATGTACTTTACAATTAAAACTTCAGAAACAGTTTATTCTGTGCCACAAAGTAATATGTCTTACATTATGGAAACCTAAAGCATTATGGAATTTTAAAAGCTAGCAATTTCAGCCTCAACAAAGCCTTTAGTTTATTTAAACTCTACAAAATAGGCAAAAATTATTCAATATGACTACTTTTTATGTTCGAAATATTGACCGAAGTTAGTTTCAAGACAGGAGAAGAATGATATTTAAAACTGAACATAAAATTGGTATACTATGCAACTCAATTTTTTATATTAAAAAACTGCTATAACTCAATCTCACTTTAATTAGGTTAAGTCTGAACAACAAAAAATCCTCCGAAGATATTTACTCTAAAACTTTCTTTATAAGCAGTTTGGTTCAAAAGTTAATGAGTTTATTTTTAAAAAAACACTGAGTATGAAACATAATTATACCTCCAACCACACACTGCTTACTCCAAAGTTCTAACTTTTCTTAATTATTAAAAGATGGGGGAGGGGAACACAAGCAACTCTCTACATTTAAAGAAGAAATCAATAGTGTTTAAAACTATCACATTCCAGAATATGAGCCTTAGAGCAGCCTTGACATAGCAATAACAGTTTGCAGTTCTTCAAGAAACATATGCAGTGGAAAGCTGCAATTTGAAGTTGATTTCGAAGGATCATTTGGCAGAAGTAATGATTTCCACTCAGGTTTAACAAGGGAAACAGCTGATGTACTGCATAATTGTGCAGTACAAAACCCAGAGTGGCTATAATACACTGTTCAATGGCTAAGGGGCAGAGAGAATGATGGCCCAGACACGCTAGAATAGAAGGGGCAAACTCGGTGAAGGAAGCTTACTCGCTTACTCTATTTTAGATTCACCTACTTATTATGAAAAACAACCATTAGTCATAAGAAAAGGCACAATTTGGAGGTCAATTCTGGGAAAACCATGTCTGAGTCATCTTTTTACATGAAGAACTACATAAGGAAAGCAGCACTGAGACTCTGAGAAGAGAGACTGTTGTCTGTCAAGAACCTGTTATTTAAATTCTGTCTGGTTTTAGTATGTTCCTGGCTTATCTTTTAAGAATTGCTCCTAGAACTGTTTCAAAGGAAATCTTTTGGAAGAAAGCCTGCTGGCACTACAAAAGACATAGAATTATTTTTTTAAAAGAAAAGAAAAAAGAAGAGTCGATCAGCACCTTTTCTTGGGATTCATTGTACTCAAAGTAACAATCCTCCAAGATTTCTCAGAACAGTAAGGGAGAGGGGAGAGAGTAACAAATGGGCCTTAGGAAAAAAAAATGAGACAAGCAACATTTAATTTGAAATTCCATGTTAAAACACCAGCTAATTAGAGCTTAATCCTCCTTGCTGGGACATATAGCCACTTTTAATGTGCCCTGAACAAACACAAGCGGAGGCTCAAGTTTCCAATGGAAAGCTACAGTAAGGAAAAACTAAAGAAGACTATCAATTCTCCTGTCCCCTACTTTTGCAAGAGAAGCCTGACAGAGAGAGATCTGACCCATTCCCCTAAGTCTAAAATGCCCTTCCCCTATGCTGTTTTATTTTTTGGGGGGTGTAGGGTGTTAATCCCCCAACCAAAGACAACATTGCATGAATCCAACCTATCTACAGAATATGAATGAAAAGGGGAATACAATCCAGATATAAACCGATTTAAAATAATTCTATATTATCTCCGATGTGCTGAACAATTTATACAGCTGCTGTTACCACTGGAATGTGCTGTGGAACTTGTCCCCATCAGGATTTCTCACAAGGCAGCTGTTACGGATGGGGGTGGGAGAGGGACAAGGTATTGGTGGCGGGGGACACAGGAAGACAGTGAGAAACAGTTTTCCTGACAGCATGATAAAGATGTACAATAAAACTGTCATAGTTGCCATTGTCCCTTAAAAAAACAACCAGGGCCACTTCACATTTTCGGGGTGGGCAGGCTGAGAAGCTGGGCCTAGGGGAAAGCTCAGCCCATCCCTCTCTCCCTGCCCCGGGGAGGGAGAGCGAGCGAGCGAGATCAGCAGGCAGAAGAACTAAGCCCATAAATAAATGACAGCTCAGCAGAATCCGCCTCATCTGGGAAGGGCTGGCTCCGGTCACGGCCAGCTCCAGAGGCACTAGCTGGCACCGACACCGAGAAAAATGACTTTCTTGTGTAAATGCCATTTTCAAAGGATCGCCCTCTGCCACGGCCAACCTCCTCCTCCCTTCTGCGTGAGGTACATACAGGGCAGCTGGGGGCATTTGTTGCCCCGCAAAACTTTTTTTCCCGTCCCTTACGCGGAAGGAAAAGAAAAAAGAGAGGGGGATCAAAAGTTGGTGAGAAGGAAGAATGTGGAATTAGTATTCTTCTTCCCACCCCCCATGCCTATAAATAGGCACGAACCATATGGAGAGACGGTCCCATGGAAGGGGGGGGGGAGAAGAGGAGACTTTTCTAAGGGATCCTCAGCCGGACCCAGAGCTCAGCGTGGGGCGAGATTTCACGCCCTGGGGTGAGTGGGGTGCGTGGAATTCCTCGAGGAAGCAGCCCCTCCACGCCCCTTGTGCCGGCTGCGTGTCCCTCTTCCCTTCCCGGGCGTCCCAGCCCGGGCGAGTGAGGACAACCGGCGACCCCGGGGCGCCGCTCACCTTGCTCCCCTGGTAGCTCTCCAGCGCTCGGAAGGCGGTCTCGGTCAGCTTGACATGTAGCACCGTGATGTTGTCCTGGGTGACTCTGCCGCAGGACACGCCATACCTGCCCCCTTCCTGCAGCGCCGCCATCTTACCAAGCCGCCGCCGCCAACGCCGCCGCCGTCACCTCCCGCCCCACAGCCACCACTGCCACCGCTGGGGCCGCCAAGCCGCCACCGGAGCCTGCTACTGTTGCTGCTGCTGGGTCAACAGCTACAGCCATCCTGCCGCTGACGTACCAGCCAAGCCCGCCAGCGCGCAGACGCCGCCAGCGCCGCCGCCGCCGCCGCCGCGGCACCCCGCCCACTCAGCGCAACGGCCGCCCTTCCCCTCTCCTCCTCCTCCCTCTCCGCACACCTTAGCCACGCCCCCTTTCTTCCCCCCACGCGACAGGCCAGCTGCCAGGCCGCGACACGCACGCCACGCCCCCCTCCCCGCGCGAAGACGCCTCGCGCCGCCGGCCTCGCTGATTGGCCGAAGCTTCCCCAGCCGGGATCCGCGCGAAAGAGGCTTACCCGAGGTCAGCCGGAGAGGAGGGGGGCGGGGCTGCACGCTGACGTCAGCGCAGGCGGCGTTCAAGCGCGTTTATATCATTATTGACGCTTAGGGTTGAGTCACCTGTAGGACCATTATGTACCTTTGGCTGTCAGCGGCCGTGCTCTGTGCCGCCTGTTTACCCACATCAGTGTTTGCTCTCCTCCAGGATGCTATTTCGCCCCACATCTGGATCCACGAGGCTGCATATATCTCTCTGTGTGTGGCTTGTGCCCTTATATTGCAGGGTTAGGGAGCCTGGGGTTCTCCAGATGTTGAGGCTTTCAACCTCCCTTGTCCCAGACCATTGGCCATGCGTGCTGGCTGGGGCTGATAGGATTTGGAGTCCAGCGACCTGCCTCACAGGGTTGTTGTTTGGATAAAGTGGGGGGGGGGGTACCACATTGAGCTCCTTTCAGGAAAGATGGGATAAAAATCAAATAAGCCTCTGGAGGTGAGCCTTCTCCAAGCTGGTGACCTCCAGCTGTTTTAAACTACTAAATCTAAGCTATGCTGGTTGGGATTGATGGGCGCTGGAGTTTGAAACAACTGGAGAGCACTGGGTGAGGGAAGGCTGGTTTGGAGGATCACAGGATTCCCATCCTCACTGCTTAGCCAAGTGACTCACTAGGTGGCACAGAATTTAGATATAGGTGGGTGAAATCAGGAGTTTCCTTATGCCTGATTTGTTCTTTGTAGAAAGTCTAAATATCAGTGAAGGAAATGTGTGGTGGGGGTAGCTAGAATGAATGTACTACCATTACCAGTCAGTCTCGACAAGATGCTGGGCAAATGTCTGAAGCATAGAGTCTCTTATACTTGGTTGTATATATTTAAAGTACATTAAATGACTTCATGGCCTTCATGACAACCATGGGGCTATCTCAGATGGGCATTGGTGCAACACATCGGGCGGGGCATACCCTTGATGCTTGATGCCATCCCTCCAAATGTAGCTCTCAAAGTAATCTGGGATAATAAATATATTGTTGAGTGATTTATATAGTTCATTTTTTAATTGTGCAAAACACTTCATAATTCTTATTTTACGTATCATTTACTGTTTCCATGCTGTTCCATATACTGTACAGATAAAAATCTCCACTGTATCCGTAAGCAGGCATTGAAAGAGGCTTAGAGTTAATCATTTAGTGACATTTTAACTATTCAGTTTAGCTCCCTTCATGCGCTCATCTCAGGGAGTTTGGAAGACATCCCTCCCTTCTATGAGTTCAAGGGATATGTGAGAGGTGCCCATGCTTGGCTAGTTCCTTGCTTTCCTAGCACTGCACTTGGTGCATTGGGGATGTGGCAATCACACCTAAAGCCCTTTCTCTCGTATCAGACCTGTGACTGAGGGCTTAATTCCCCTTGTGTGAAAGGGGCAGTGTGGCTGGCTGTGAAAGTGTGCAGTTCCCTGGCTGCTCTCCTTGACATCCATGCATTGAGTGCAAACCTCTACAGGTCCAGGAGCACAGTTTCACCACTCATGGTCTATGCTTGTAGCTTTCCTCTTCTCAAGGGGACAGTCATGGTTCTCTCCTTCCCCATTTTTTAATCCTCTCAACAATTCTGTGAGGTAGGTTATAGACTGAGAGATGATTGGCCTAAGGTCACCCAGCAAACTTTATGGCCGAGTGGCGATTAAAACCCTGGTCTCTCAGGTCTTCCTCTGAAACTGAAGCCATACACTACAGTGATTCTATTCAGATCCTGGATAAAGGCAGAAAGGGTGTTATGAATGTAATCCCAATGGGGGTTACAAATTTAATCCCAAATGTTTATTATGTCATGCAATCTTCTTACATTTGCCATATGAGGGCAGAGATGATAGCTAAGAAAAAAAGCGGGTGGAATGTATTTTTGGAGACATCAGTGTGCTTATCCCCAAACTGGAAATATCTCGAGAAATCAGGACTGTGTGTAATGTTAGAATCCTAGAATTGTAGAGTTGGAAGGGACCCTGAGAATCATCTAGTCCAACACTTGGCAATGCGGGAATATGCAGTTGTCCCATGTGGAGATTGAACCTGCAACATTGGCATCATCAGCACCATGTTTTGTTGTCCTTGTTTTGAAATTCTGCATGTTTTTGTTTGTTTGTTTGACAACTAACGTGCTAGCTAATATTTACGTTCTGGTGTTAAAGGAAGACGGCAGATTACTACTAGCAATAGCTGGGCTTGGGGAATCAGCTACTGTTTTAATACAAATTCAGTACATTCCAGCATTTGATACACATACTGAGAAAGGGAGGATGTGTGATTTGGTGGCGGGTTGCAACAGATGGTTGCATAATCCTGTTTGTCTCCATTCTTCCAGGGTCAGGTACTATTTCTCCTTGCCAGGGTTTTTGTTTTCTTTTTAATATGAAGTCTGAAAACAGTTGGATGAACTATTTTGCACTACCATAATTTCTTCCCAGGATAAAAGGCTGCCTCTCCCTGTGTGAAGATAATGGCATATGGCACAGACAATGGTTAAAACAAAGGAAGAATCACAGAGAATTGTTCGTGCTGAAGTTGGTAGCCTTCAGAGCTGCATATACTCAGTTTCCAAAAGCCTGCGCCAGGTTATTCACATTCCACTACAGGAAAAATAAACACATTTGAATGGTTTCTGTGATGCTAGTGTTTTAATGTAAGATTATTTTGCTTGTGAGGGAATAGTCCAGGAGCACTGGAGGACACTGGAGCCTTGTTCTCTAGCTTCCAAAGGCTAAACTACAGGTAATGCTGCTGTTTGCTCTTGGCATCCAATCAGGATTGGGACATCTGTGAAACACAGAGAAGGCGGCTGCTGCTGTTTTTAAACCCTCTACTCCTGTCTGAGACACCCCTGAAACTGCTATTTAACAAAGAATGCTGCGACACGATTGCTGACAGGAGAGGTCTTGTCACCATATAACACCTGTGCTCAGAGATCAAGAAGAATCTTGAGAACTAGTTTGTTAAGGGCAGTGCTTTTTTCTGGGGGTACACAGGGGTACACATACCCCTAAACATTTTGTGAATCTAACGGGAGAAGAAACTTTTTTTAAAAAAAATTCTTCTCTACCATGGTGAATTGTCAGTTCTGTTGCCACCCCAATGGTGGCCTTATTTCCTGTCACGGTGTTTCCTGAGTCTTGGACAGAAGTGAGCGTTTAATGTGTGAAGTAGGAGTTGGAATCTAGCATGGTGATTGGTCAGTTTCGTTGTTACCACCTCCAATGGTGGCTTCCTTTCCTTTCCCCATGTAATGCATGTTCTTTGTACTTTTGTCCATTTACTGTATTTATTTCCCCCAATTTGAACTATAAAATGGTGATTTTCTTGAGTCAAAATGAGAGTACATTTTTTTTAAAATAGAAAAAAAGGCACTGGTTAAGGGTGCTTGGAATGCTGACTCTGTGAGGGCTAAACTACAGTTCCCAGGATTCTTTGAGTGGTGCTGGGAATGTGTTTTAATTGTATGGTCTTTGTCCGCAGCCTCTGAGATAACTGAAAGAAAAATGGATCCAGTTCACAGCCTGACCAGCATGCCGATTTTCCAGGAAGGAAGTTCCGCTGTGTTCAAGTAAATGTGCATAAGGCTGCAGTCTTAGGTGTACACAGTGATACTAGCACCACCACCACAACACTTCCTAGAACTGAAATAGGATGAAAGCAGCCTTGCATCCAATTATGCTCACTTAAGTCCCATTCAGATTGATAGAACAACTTCAATCAGTGGGACTGAATCATGCATAGTTGCATGCTGGATTACAGCCATTGTGATTTATTCCTCCTGACAACTTCTCCTTAATTCTCCTAAGTACCGAAGTGAGCACCGTTTTTTAAAACTTGCACTGACTTTGAAAGAGTAAAAGCTTAATGAACAGGCAGAAGTGTCCATTGCGCTTGCATCCCTGTTTATATCATGTGTGTTTCTTGCTAGACCGCTTGATTTTATTTATTTATTTATTTATTACTGAAAATAGGCTGCAGTTGCTGTGGTCCATTTGTCCCATGGCTGCAAATCAGGATGACTTTGTTCAGAACAGGACAAAAGGCTTAGAATCCTGCTTTGGAAACATGTTTTGTCTGTAGAAAGGGATTTCCTAAAGTACTTTAGCATCTGATTTGGAGAGTTCCCATCTGGAGGGGAGCATTGTTAAAGTCACACTGGTGCCAGAAAGTGCAATGATAAGGGCTACAAAAGAGATCAATTGAACCTTCAAAAGTCAGACAATGAATACAAAGAACTTTTACAATGGAGACCATTTGATAGGAGTCTTCTCTCACCAAGGTCACTGGCAAAGTGTCCATACACACAGGTTTTAGGCTTAGATTTGAGAGGTTAATCGTATTTTAAACACGTGAAACACCTGCTACACAAAATACAATGCAGTGTTGCTGTTGTTTTGTTTATTTTCGTTGTGCAACGTTCTTGTGGAGGGTTCACAACAAAGGTGAAAAGGGTTTCCATGGAGCAGCCCTCACAAGCTATTCCAGGGAATAAAATGATAAATGCATGTTAGACTACTGCTGGAGCTTATTTGCATCTCACTCTGTTGACCCTCTAGATTGTAAGGTAGACTTCCACCACCCTGGGGAAGCTTATGCCCTAAGGTTGGGGAAAAGCTTGGTCTGTTTCCTGTACAGTGGTACCTCGGGTTACATATGCTTCAGGTTACACACACTTCAGGTTACAGACCCAGAAATATTACCTTGGGTTAAGAACTTTGCTTCAGGATGAGAACAGAAATCATGCTCCGGTAGCACGGCAGCAGCGGGAGGCCCCATTAGCTAAAGTGGTGCTTCAGGTTAAGAACAGTTTCAGGTTAAGACCGGACCTCCGGAATGAATTAAGTACTTAACCCAAGGTACCACTGTACTACATACTGGTCTTCATGGAAATATGAATAATAATAATCTTAATTTATTATTTATACCCCGCCCATGTGGCTGAGTTTCCCCAGCTACTCTGGGCGGCTCCCAATCAAGTGTTAAAAACAGTAAGATGGGCCAACTTGGACAGTCGGGTGTAACAATTCACCTATCAATCACCTGCCATCAGGTCTAATGGTTGGGCAGACAATCCAGCTGTCTCTCTCCCTGTTCACATATGATGTAAAGTGTAGGGCAGTTGGGTGTGGTTTGGGAAAATTGCCTCTCGGGCCAAATTTGGATCAGTGGTTCCCGTCCTTCGGTACACCAAAAACCAACAGACGTTTCAGCTGGATCTTCACTTTGTATTACTTTGCTAGATCCTTATAACCGACCTTATCAGACAAAATGCCACTTTTTGAGGTGCAACCTAGAAGAAGCTTTGGCTTGTAGTTGGTGAGGACAAAGCTTAACCACAAGCCCAGGTTTGGATGATGTGCTCAGCCATAGCTTAGCCGGGGCAGACTTGGGTCTTTCAAATTGCAGCGGCACCCTGTTCAAGGCCAAAATTCAGCGTCCCGTCCTGCCTCTGGCCTTCCATTCTGTTCAGTTCACTATGCCATAGTTGCAGTGCTCTGCAGTGCCTCTTAGACTCAGTGCCCAGTGTGGGGAAGCCAGTCATGCTGCTCTTAAATCTGCCTCTGAGCTTGACTTAGCTGTCAGGGCTTGAGGAAGGCGTAGGTCAGCAATCAAAAACAATAAATCACCCAGGGCCAGTGAAGTTAAATCTTTATCCAAGGAAACAAGCCACAGATCAGGCCCTGTAGTCTCAGCAACTCTTTCTTGGAAGTCTTGCCCCAATGACATAGTTGCGAGGACTGAAGGGCCTCACCTTCCTACTGTGATAGGAATTTTGAGGTCTTAGATATATGGTAATGTTCATAAGCGTACCAACCAAGCACGTACATAGATCAGCACAGGAAGACTGACCTGGAACCATTTTGACTCCTAACCTGAGCAAATGTTTTCTCTGCAAGGTCAAAGTGGGAAACCTCCCCATTGTCTCTTTCCTCACAAATCCTGTCTTAAGGGCACATTTAAGATATGAATAGGGTGTGAGCCTGTGACCTGGCCCAGGAACTAAGTATTTATCACTACAAAAGAACGGCCAGGCTCCCCAGGCAATCCAATCAAGTAACCTGCCAGAAAGGAGATAAACAAGGACAGGAGAAAAACAACATTCAAATTTCTGTTTAGACCGCCTTTTCTGTGATGTAGGTATGATGTATTTGAGGGGTGGTCTTAGGTTACACTCCTTCTGTGATGTATGTATGATGTTTCTGGGGGTGGTCTTGATCTAAAGGTAAAGGTAAAGGTACCCCTGCCCGTACGGGCCAGTCGTGTCCGACTCTAGGGTTGCGTGCTCATCTTGCTCTAGAGGCCGTGAGCCGGCGCTGTCCGAAGACACTTCCGGGTCATGTGGCCAGTGTGATGAAGCTGCAGCTGGCAAGCCAGCACCAGCGCAGCACACGGAAACGCCGTTTACCTTCTCGCTATAAAGTGGTACCTATTTATCTACTTGCACTTAAGAGTGCTTTCGAACTGCTAGGTGGGCAGGAGCTGGGACCAAACGACAGGAGCTCACCCCGCCGCAGGGATTCGAACTGGCGACCATACGATCAGCAAGTCCTAGGCACTGAGGTTTTACCCACAACGCCACCTGCATCCCTGGTCTTGATCTACAGGGTGGCAATTTCAAAAGTCTTTATAAGGCCTTGTGCACCATTTTTCGGAGTTCCTCCTCTCCTGTGGGTGAGGGGAGCACCCTGTTGCAACAGATCAAGCTTACTAGCTGCTTTGCTTCTCAATATTCTGTGGTTGGCCTCTGTTATCTTCTCCTACCAATAGGGAACCTATGTAAGGACTCTATATGGGCTCTTGGATACCCCATAAGGGAAAAGGGCATTTTTTGTTTACAACACTACCTCTCTCTAAGGCTCCTCCTCTCCCGGGTTTTCCCCACACACTCTCAAACTGTGTGTGCACACCTCTGACCTCTGTTCTGCTCTCCTCATTATTCTGTGCCTTCTTAGGGAGCTTGTCACTGCAGGAGGCGGAGAATCCCTGGATTCTTCAGGAGCCTCTTGACCCCCTCCTCTCCAGCCTCTGCTTCCGCCTCAGAGTCTGAACTGCATTCAGCCACAGACTCTTCCTGCTCACTAAACCCTGTTTCCCCTCCATCTTCCAACACCTCTCCCCACCCCCGTCTTCTTCTGACCACTCATCATCGTCCCTCCACCAATCCCCTGGCTCTGAGTCTTCCTCCCCTGGGGGTTCCTCTGCTGGTGCCTCCCACCACTCTTCTGTATTCAGCCAGTTCATGACATTAGCTCATCATGGTGTGGTGGCAAAAAGGGCTTGGGAGCAGCAAAGCAGCTGCAAGCTCCTTTCTAAGGGCCCACAGGTATGTTGTCAAGCCAAGTCTTGGTTTAGCATGCCATGAGCACCAGGCTAGGGTTGTAGCCTTTAAAAAAAAAAGAAAGCCCTCTGGATCAAAAATGTGAATTTGTTTTTTTCAGTACAATGTGTCCCCACCAGAAAATCATTAAACAAATTAGAGGGGAAGGAATTTGTTTAAAACTATAATTGCTTAAGTCTGGTGGACTGCATGTAGGTAATTTAGCATGTAGCAACAGGTTCAGTTTACTATTCCATTTTAAAATATATAATTGTTCCTTAAATAGGAGCCCTGCCCTTCTGGTTTTGTATTTGAAAGTCTCTGTTGTTGTGGAAGCAATAGAATTTTTGTTTCTTTTGCTGGAAGAAGTTGAAGCCACCACTTAAGCCTTCATTAGTTCTGTCAAAACACTATAACTGCTGTGTTTTCTAGGAAGACGAAGTTTTGCCATTATTTATAGAACCGAAGCTTGTAAATGGGGCATTTCTTATCTTTCATAAACACTATGAACACAGTAGCCAGCAAAATGGAGTACTTGAAAATAAAATGTAGACCTTTTATGTGAATATTTTATTACTCCGGAGTGAAGTTTAGGCTGCAATCTTGTACACACTTACTTGGGAGTGAGCCATACTAAAATATCTATAGGATTGTGGTGTTAGGCCACAGTCTTTAAATGCACTTTCTAAGACCACTGAATGCAGTGGGACTAACTTCTAAATCCCACCTTTCCATGCCTCACAAATTGGCCTTTTAACCATCAATCCCTCTTCACAGGGAACGCTGAGAATTATAGCTCTGGGAAGGGAATAGGAGTTGCCAAACAAGTCTCACCACACTTAACAAACTACAGTTCCCAGGATTCTTTGGGGAAAGCCATGATAGTGGTACAATACCTGTTTAAAATGTAAGTTGCAAGTGTGGCATTAATTTTTTTAATGTTGCTTATAGTTTAGCTGTGTGCACTGCAAACTATTGTGTTGATAAAACACAAACCATCTAACACCCGGAATCTAGCATTTCACTATCCCAAAGGCAATCTATACATATACTGTACATTGTGTATACATCTAAATGTGCAAATGTAGACTTTATGCACCTTTATGTCATGCCTCTGCACCCAAGTTCTGCTCTCATCTGGGCTATATGCCTACGTAAAGTGATTCCAAGGTGATTTTGTAATTAATTAACTATTTGTAGGGTTGCTATATTTCAAAAAGGAAAAACCAGGACACCGCAAAAGTTGTTGAGCTTTATTTTACAAAAACGCCGTAAAACCCACAATTTTTCAATTGCCTAAGATCCTGGACGAAGCACTTTCTTTCAGAAATTTTCCCCAGCATAGCTGTCAACGTTTCCCTTTTTAAAGGGAAATTCCCTTATTCTGAATAGGATTCCTCGCAAGAAAAGGGAAAAGTTGACAGCTATGCCCCCCGGACATCAATTCCACCTTTGAAATCTTGGAAGTGTCCAGGAGAATTTGGATGTATGGCAGCCCTACTATTTGCACAATGTTTGTGTACTCAAAATGTTTGAAGTATGTTATCCAAAAGTCCCCCTTTGGCTTGAGGAATACCACTTTTCAAGATTTAATGCTGGATCTAATCGTTGTATATGCCAAGTTTACAAATATGGAGATTTTTGATATTTTAATGTCATTTCTTTCTTGACTTGTGTGGCAATATGTATTTCAAAATAAGGCTTTCTAAAATTTTCAGCTGTTGGAACCCCTAGCTAAGGCTTACTCACTAGCCAGCTATGTCTCACTTAATGTAAAACAAATATATCAAAGTTCATCTAGCAAATGTTAAGAGTTTTGCACAGCCCAAGTGTACAGAAGTTTGAGAAACAATTTTGAAATTAGGTTAAGAGGCTCCAAACATATTAAAACTCTGGATGCGTCCAAGGCAGCGCTTTCACTTTTTGTTCTTATGAATATAAACATGCTTTCACCACTTGACAATGTTGGCTCAGGGTTTTTGTTTTGTTTTGTTTTTAAAACAACAACACTGAGTTTGTGAAATTGCATTTGCATCCTCAGGAGATGTGTGCCAGATGAGTCTGATGCACTGCACATTGTTGAAAAAATGGAGGATGGGGAGACTTCAGATGGGCCGGGTGAAATTTCCGCATGGGACAATAGTGCAAACTCATAATAGGAATGGGTCTGATGATTAAAGAAGAGGGATGAGACGATGGCTAGGAAGACAGACAACAAAACACAGAAAGGTTTGTACTTCTTCAGGCTGCAAGTGGAGCACTTAGTAACATCATATAAATCATTGCAGACTGCACCACTGGCACACAAATATCAGTGGAGTATCGTTCAAAAAGCCTGCTATCTATGTGCAACATCTGACTTGTCAGCTGAGGAATCTAGAGTCAGACTATTGTCTTTCAGGAGGCTAGAGAAGGTTATGTGAATGAAATATTGTATATTAGAGCTGATTCACTGACAGATATGCTGAATATTAAGTCTCTTAATGGTGCACTATATGGGGAAAGCCTCCATGCACCTGTAATGGCCATTAGTTTCAATACTACAGAAGCCTCCCTCTAGCTATCTCTTGCTCTGTGCTCCCAGGAAGGACAGAGTTTAGCATTTGCTCACTTTGGCATTAGCTTTGCATTTTCTTGTTATTGAGGACCCAAACAGTGCCAAAGCTTTTTGTTACTCTCTCCTTGAAGCTACAGACACTTGTACTCACTCTTGAAACTTGGTAGCCACTACAAGTGTATGCAGTGTTCTATATATTAGGCTCCCCTAATGCCTATTAAGTGTGTGTGTGTGTAGGGGGGGGGGGGCTTAATATCTGAACAAATCCCAGCCTTCCCCAACCTGATGCCTTCCAGACATTTTGGACTTCAACTCCCTTCAGCCCCAGTCAACATTGCTAATGACCAGGATGATGGGATTTGTAGTACAAAACTTCTAGAGGGCAACAGGTTGGGATAGGCTGCCCTCCCACCTTAATCCTATGTGCTTCTTCATGAAAGTAAGTCCCACTGAGTTGAAGCTCCATGGAATGACTCCCAGGCTTAAGCAATTGCAACCTTGCACTACAATTTAACCACTTCCTACAATATTGAATGTTGCTATATAATGGTGGTTTTTCCCTACACTATGCTTGCAGACTTTCACCTACATTAATATTGCACATTTTCATCATGTAGGACAGTGGTTCCCAGATAGCTAAATACTGCAGACCCCCTGCTTTTCAAAAGCCAAGCCGTGGACCCCCTACTTTCGAAAAATTTGATATCTCCCTGGTAGGTTTTCTAAAATGTGAATGGTGTCACAAACCCCCTGGGTGGGTTATGCAGAGGCCCTGGGATCCATGGATCACTAATTTGAAACTGATGATGTAGGGTATTTATGCAATGAATTGCATAGCCTGCCTTGGACAATGTAAAATCCCTAAGGTATCTCACCTGATTCTTGCAAAGTACGGTAATTGACTGCAAGCAAATCCAATAGCTAAGTAGCCCTTGTTCAGAATTTTAGCAACTGAGGAGTGACACTAATTAACTTTGTGGTGTTAACTTGGAGGGATTGTCAGAAGTGCTCCGACCAGAAGGTTTACTTAAGATAAGAACCTTGCCCATGCAAGAACACCAGATATTAAAGCAAAACTTGCATGCTGCAGATGTGTGACTCTGCTTCCACAGCTAAATCTGATCTTTTAGCTTTCCTTTCAGTGTAACTTTGCTTTTTCTTCTAGATCTTATAGGTTTAGGGAATTAGATGTTTTGCTGTTATTAGCAACCAGTATTTAATTCTTAATGGATATCTCAGAATCTTGGAATATGTTTAGTCAACCAATTGCTGAAGATAAGATTTGTGTGAAGTTTTCAATACAATTTTCGGTCTGCCTCTTTACAGTAAGCAAAAACTGCTTACACTGCAAGTGTTCACCTTATACATGTCTGCTCTGGTAAACCCAGTTAAGATCAATAGGACTTAATCTCTAGCAAGGATGCAGACTGAAGCAGGCTAGCCTAGCCTCTTTGAGGCCATATTCACACTATATACTTTAAACAAAGAATACTGGGAGCTGCAGTTTCGGAAGGGTGCTGAGAGTTGGTCTGAGGCCCCCACAGTGTTTCCCATGCAGAAGTACAATCCCAAGAGTCCCCTGTTAAAAGGGATTGATTGTTAAAACCACTTAGCTTTAGCTCACATTCCTAAACCTTCTAGGTTGAAATCAGAGAGTTTAACCACTGGTCCCAGAATTTTTATCCATGTCATTCTTTACAGATGATATAACAAATCCACCTGGTATAGGGTGGTGTATATATAATAATAATAATAATAATAATAATAATAATAATAATAATAATGGCGACTTTGACAATAAACCAATTTCCAATGCTTCTTTTGTTTTATATTTGTATGTGTGTGTAAAATCCTAGTATATTTGCCAGGATTTGTAATTATTTAATAACTGTACATATTGAATGAATTAAATGTGCATACATTCAGTTTGCCTTTTTGCTAGTTTCAAGGGTAAATTGTAAAAAAAATAAAATATCTAGGTTGCAGAAAGATCTGCTCTGTTAAAGGGGCTTTAACAGTGCAATCTGTATCAGGTAAAGCATATAGAAGTGTACTTAGTCTGAATGCCCCTTCAAAGGAATGTAACAGGGAGGATTTACTTAACAGGTGTGTCTTGCTTGCTTAATAAATTGGCTTGTTATTATATAAATATGGGCTGTGAGATAGTTAACAGTGTTATCATATAAGAGGCAATAACAGGACTTCAAAGTTAACTTTCATGAATGGGAGGAACATGCACATTCTACAGCTGCTGTTTTTATCTGAACTAGAACTAGATCAGAAGACAACATTGTTTCAGTTTACATTGTAATCAGGACCAGATTAAGGGATTACAAGGACACATGGCTATAAAATTTGGGGAGGGGTGTTCTTTCTTGCTTAAACTGTGTCTTTCAAATGGGTAATCATGTGAGAATGATCTGAAAAGCTTCACTGTTTTTTGTCGGGCTCTGTCCATGACCCATCCATTCATCACAGGATGTTAGCCTTATGGTAGTCTCTAATATATAGTTACATATATACGGTAGTTATTTCATTTATGAATTGCTTCCCATAAAATATCCAGAAGCAATTTCACAATTAAAAACATCTGCAATAAAAACAATCACAGTTTTGTATATTAAAAAAATTACAACATTTAGAAACACTTTCATACGTAAAAATAGTTTCAAATCATGTTAAGTAATATTGTTATATATAGAGTCTTGAAATGTAGTTTTTTTATTTTCTTCTAGGGGACAGAAATGCAAAACATCTACAACAATGCAAAAATCTATGCAACTAGCAGCCAAGAACGTCACAAGTGGGAAACTTTTTATGACATAGGGAATTCTGAAGAAATATCTGTTCTGCTCTTCCTGAAAGAGTTCTATGAATATTTCTTGCCTAATAGACTTACTCACTTAGTGGCATGACCTCTTTGGCAGCACTCAGAACTGCCCATCTAATACTGGAAATACACAAGACTAATCAAGACTCAAGTCTAAGTGCACGTCTCAAACAGGAGAATCACAGGATTCTCTGCAGTTTAATTTAAGAAATTTGCAAGTCCTTGCACAGTTCTGACAATTTCCCATTTACCCATTGTTATAACCAAGTTCCACCCACATGTGTGCTTGAAGCATACAAATTGATTCCTAATATATATTTTGGTTATGAAATACGGAAGGAACAGACAGTGAGTTCTGGGTTAGATGTCATTTCTTCATGATGTTCTGCAACACTTATCAGCAACAAGCACTTCATAAAGACACCATACTTATTCATCCTGGCCCTGCACTGGTCATAAACTTGAGAAACATCTGTGCAAGGATTGGGTGGGAAGGGATTTCACCCCCCCAGGTCCGTTTTAGGCAAGATGTGAGAGACTTAATGACTTTGAGCAGGGACTTCCCAGGAGCATCTCTACCATTAAGAATACTTTCTCCCCAAGAAGGCCCACCAGGCCACTTCCTTAGGGATGCAGGAGATAACATGCAGGATGTCCCTTGGGTTTTTGTTACAGATAGGTAGCCGTGTTGGTCTGCCATAGTCAAAACAAAAAAAAATCCTTCCAGTAGCACCTTAAAGACCAACTAAGTCAGTTCTTGGTATGAGCTTTCGTGTGCATGCACACTTCTTCAGATACACTGAAACAGAAGTTTCAGTGTATCTGAAGAAGTGTGCATGCACACGAAAGCTCATACCAAGAACTGACTTAGTTGGTCTTTAAGGTGCTACTGGAAGGAATTTTTTTTGCCTTGGGTTTTTGTTTGTTTTAAAGTTAGTAGCAGCTATAAGACCATGATGCTAGAGAAGGATTATTTTGAAGACTTTCTGTTTTGCACCATTTTCCCAATTAAAAATGTCCCTCCCTCTTGCATTGTTAATTTTCCTCCTATTGAAACCAATGGGAGGGTGTTTTTTGTTTAAAGAAATAATTAAATAAGTTTTTATAAAATAGGAACGAGGAGGAAAGCTGCTTCCTCTACCTTCTAATCTGGTGGCACAATTTCACCAGAGCCATAGGAGCCACCTCCTAGAGGCTGAGGGGTCTTTGGACCCCCCAATAAAATATTTGAGGCGGTCCAGCCCCCCCAGGTGGATGGGCATTACCATCATGTGATTGATTATGCAGGGTGGGACTTACCTGCCCCCCCCATATTTTATTCAAGCTGGCACCCCTGGGCTAAGGAAACAATGGTTTCTCTGTTATAGCATTGCTCTACTAGTGTTTTGGATCTTTTGAGGAGATAGTGAGGAAATATTTTATCCATTTCTTTTTTAAAAACGTATCTCTGTGTTTCTAGTATACTGATTTTATAATGTTTCTCATTTTTATTGTTAATGTGTTTAGCCTTGGGAACTTCTTTAGATATTCAGTTTATATATTTTAAAATAAAAATGAGTGTGAGTATATCATTGGCCCCATTCTTTAGTCCTGATTGTCTCCCTGGCTATCTAGTTTACTCTGGAATACTTTGTATATAGCTTGCATTTTAATGCTATTAATATTGAATTATATACTAAGCACAGGTTGAAATGATTAAACAAACATTCATTATTCACACTCTTAATTGTTTCTTGCTATTATATCATTGGATTTAATTAAAAAAACTGTATTTACATAAGTGCTTGGCAGCCACACTGCTACATGAGGAAGCGCCTCCTGACGTCGGTGGAGACATTTGGATTAATGTGTTAAAGGCTGCTTATGTATTTATTTTGATCCCTCAACCCCTGCTCTACTGTAGTTGACTGGACGAATCTTCTTGAACGAGAGATGCAAGTTGGCACATGCATGTTCAGAATTAAACAGATGGTGCTGATTTTCACCCACATTAAATAGTTGATAGCTCCTGACAGGAAAAGTAGCCTGTTAAAAACTTGTATATGAGAAATGAAATAAATTGTCTGGCATAAAAAATGTAAACCAAAACACTCAACACACTAGACTTAGCTCCAGGACCAGCTCCAGAGGGTGACAAATGCTGGAGAGGACTTGTCACAATAATATCAGAAGTCCCACTACCTTAACAGTGCTGCCATTTCCACTTTGCACAGAACATTCTAGAAGTTCAGATACAACTTAAGAGAATTCTCAGGGTTCATGTCCTATCTCTACCAGGTTCAGGGGTTTCTTCCCAGTGAACCCCTCAAAATCCTGAAGCTACTTAGACCAGGGTCCCCACACAGAAGGAAGATAGCTCTTCTCAGCATCTCTAGCTCAAGAAGAATAAAAGAAAAATGCATTATTCCCTCATTCTTCCTGTGTTGGTGGACAGTAGTTATAGACTGCTGCGTAAACTAGGCCATCTGATGTCCACACATTATCTCTACATGACATAAGGGTACATGCGTCAGAAAGGCAATGTGGCCACTTTGTACCACTGACTTTTATGCATAAAAAAATGAGAGGAAAACCCCCATAGCAACTGTTTTTCATTTTAAATAGGTGGCAAAGTCTACAGCTCTGTGCTCAGGAATGCCAAAGGGGCATTAAACAGCAATGAGCCAAGTGACCTCTTTTCAAGATCTATGGTTTAATAATTTGCTTTTAGCTTTCTTCATTGTCTGAAAAGAACAACAACAGGAAACGTTCCAGGTAATAAGCTACCTGTTAAAAGTCTGAGAGCTATTATCCTGACACAGCTGATTGCTTTCTCCTCACATCTGTGTTTTTCAGTTTCAAAGTCACAAGGTGACAATGGCAAAGTATTCAACGGCTGTTTTGTCAATTGCTAAATTTTCCTCCAATTTATTGATACTTCTAGAGTTTTATTTACAATGTTTTGTAGTTACTGTGTATTTAAAAGGAAACATTCACTGTGTTTTTAAAAAACGCCTACCCTCATGGCTCAGTAAAATGGGATAACATTTCAGTAAGAGTTTACTGACTTTGCTGGTTACTGTGAATTGGCCGTTCACTTCCTGGATTAAAAAAAATGTTAATGTTTCTTAATGGATGTTTGCTAAAAGGGGCAATTTACCTGCAGAGGTGAGGCCTGAGACAAAGGCATAGCAGATTGTATACAAGCCTAGCAGTTTAGGGCAGAAACAGAGAAGAAAGCCTGATAACTGGCTGAATATAAAGCACTTTGAATCTAATATGCAGTTCTGGGTAAGTGCCAAGACTTCCAGAATTTCACACTGCTCAGAGAGTGGGGTGGCGTGTTACAGTATGTTTGTTATGAAGTCACACCTGATGTGTCTCCAGTGCTCCCTCACCTGAAGGAAACAAAACTAGGTGATGCTGTCCCTAGAAGTTCTTTCACCAACCATGGAAGCTGGCAGCATGTAAAAGTATTAATTGGCAGCATGGGTGTGCCTATTACCTCAAGGACACACCTCAGCATAACTCTGTATTGAACAGAAGTTGCAATACATGCTTAGGCCCTGTAATTATTCCCTTCCTATTGTTCGACTTCAGCTTTCTGTCATGAGAGAAGTAAAGCATTCGTTGTGTCTGCGCAAACATAATCTTTGTGATATAATCAATTTGTAGCAGAGCGTCTTTGGAAATCTATATTGCTCAAGATGCCACTTTGTCACTTTAGCAACCTGTAGCCCAAGTTTAATGTTTTGATAGACTCTTCCCAGGGAGGCTCACCTACAGGACTGTCTTAAGCATATCCAGTGCTGTGGTGCAAAGCTCCCTCCGACACCCAACCCCCCATTTCCCCCAGTTGTTCACCTTTTTTTAGGGAGGATGGCGCTGCCGATGGGGCTGGAGGAGGTGGGCAGCGGCTGGAGGGTGGCTCCTCCGGCGGGGAAGAGGCAGAGGCTGGCCACGGTGCCTCCCTGCTCAGCTGGCCGCTTTGTGCCACGGTGGCCATGGCAGACGGAGGCTCCAGGCGAGGGTGGCGAGGTGATATCGGGAGGCACTGCGTCCAGCCTCTTCCTCTTCCCTGGGGCCTCCAGAACTTGGCACCTTGGCGCCCCACACCACTAGCCCCTATGGGTATGACGCCCCCCCACTCACCTGGTGCCTTCATTCTGTATCTTTAGGCACCAGGAGAAAATGTTTCTCTTCAACCATGAGTTTGGCTCATTAACAACATTTTGTGGCTTTTAAAATGTGTTTGTGGGAGAGAGTTTATTGGTTTGCTTTTGTTTTATTATGTATTTTGTATTCTCATTTTGTATTTTTCTGTTGTGAACCACCCTGGGATCTTCAGGTGAAGGGCACTATAATAATAATAATAATAATAATAATAATAATAATAATAATAATTAATGCAAGTCAGGTTTTGTGTTTTGTTTTTATAGTACTTTGGTTGGTTTACACAGTTTCTTGCTTGTTATAAGGTGGGGTAATCTGGGGTAGAGACAAATGGGATAGAATCCAAAATAAGTCCTTACATGCACTGCCTGGGCTCCTGAGTTGTCCTTTTATTTTGCTCATCTCTTAATTCAAGAGTGACAGATCCAGTCCTGAATGAGGAAAACAAAACTTTCAGTACCTTGTTTTTCTCCTTGGAAGTGCTCTCTGGGTCACTGCTTGCTGTTCCACCATATTAGCATTTTAATAATAACCACCTTTGAAGTTCTGTTGTTCCAAGCAGGTTTTTGGAGAAGGCTTATTTACACACCTCTAGTTGACAAGCATCATTGTGTGTGGGGTGGGTGTGGGTGTGGCAGAACCCTTTTTATTAGAACAGCAAAGAGCAACTCTGGTGATAGGGATAGGACCAGTCATGTCCAATGTTGCTTCAAGTTGGTTTTAAGGTAAAACCCTTTTGCCACGACTGCGTGATTATGGTCAGCCTTGTGTTCCTTAACATGACTCACTGTGGTTTTCTGCTGATGCAATTTTCAAGGGAAGTTAGTACCTAAGGGGGAAAAAATAGTTTTAATTTTTTTGTTCTCCAGACAGCTTTATTGACTTTATGTTTGCCTATTTATGTTGTAATTGACGCCTCACCTGAGGGAATTTGTTCCTCCCCACTTTTACACAATGTCTTTAAATTCTGAATAAAACAACTACTTTGCACAATGCTTCAGTGGTTGCTGCCAACAGCCCCCTGTGGACTGTTTCTCTGTTCTAATGTACATTTTGAGGGAAGAACAAGGGAGTAGACAATAATGAGACTTATGCCCTCCCACCCCCCACATTGTCTCGGTGCTGGTCTTCCCAACCCCCCTAGCATCCTTTCTTATTTTATCTAAATGTTATGTCATGTTGCAGAACATCTAGGCATGATTGTTAGGCTCCAGTTTAACATCCGTCACAGAAGTGAAAACAAAAAGGGATTCTTATTTATTTATTTATAAGTGAAGCACATAGGTAAAGGTAAAGGGACCCCTGACCATTAGGTCCAGTTGTGGCCGACTCTGGGGTTGCGGCGCTCACCTCGCTTTATTGGCTGAGGGAGCCGGCGTACAGCTTTGGGGTCATGTGGCCAGCATGACTAAGCCGCTTCTGGCAAACCAGAGCAGCGCACGGAAACGCCATTTACCTTCCCACTGGAGCGGTACCTATTTATCTACTTGCACTTTGTGCTTTTGAACTGCTAGGTTGGCAGGAGCAGGGACCAAGCAACGGGAGCCTCACCCCGTCACGGGGATTCGAACCGCCGACCTTCTGATCGACAAGTCCTAGGCTCTGTGGTTTAACCCACAGCGCCACCTGCATCCCCCGAACCACATAGGTACAAAGGGGCTATTCGGAAAGGGAAGGAAAACAATTTCCGGGGGTGGGCATCTAACTTATGTAGTGTAGTTCTGCATCCATGTTCATTCAAGCCGGCTCCAAGACTGTTGCAATGAGCTCTGTGCAAGGCTGCGCTTAAAGACCGTTTGGAAGCTCCAACTCCTTGCAGAATGTAGCAGCCAGGTTGTTGGCGGCGGTCAGCTGCAAAAATGCACCAAATACGTGATTTAAAGCAGTTGCACTGGTTGTCTCTTAGATTCCAAGCCCACTTTAAGGCTCTCATATCAGTTTTAAGTCGAACTAGCTGAAAGAGTGCCTCTTTCTATACAAACCAGCCTGGTGAAGGAGGCCCTCCTGGTGGTTCTGCCGCTCTCAGTGGGCAGTGGTAGCAGCGGCAGCTTGTGAGAGTGACTCAGTAAATATGGAACTCCCTTTCTATAGAGGTGGGTCTGACACCATCTCTTTATAGCTTTCATCAGTTGTTGAAGAGGCACCTCTTTACCCTGAAAATTGAAGAAATTGATTTTGGTGTCCTCCCTGTAATGTGCTTTGTAGAATTATTGTTCTGTGGTTACCAGTTTGTTTGTTTTTAAATAATCAAACCCCTGGCGTTTATTATTTTCTAGGGTTTACCCCAAATCTCTAACAACATGCTGTAACACACCCTACCATCTTCTAGCTAAGGGCTGGTAAAAAAAATACTACAACAACACATGCGTTTATAGTAACCCTCATACTCACATCCTTTTATGTGAGACATCTTGGAAAACCAATGTTTGAGGCCTCTCCGTAGGCCAAACATCGCTTTTTCAAGTGAATATTTACAGAAGATGAAGTCATTTTTTCCCCTGTCAAGCCCCAATTAGGCTTGACAACACTTGTAAATTTGAACCAGTTCCTGGTTTTTTTAAGTGGGCATTTAAAGTCTGGGTAATCACTGAAGACAGATGAGATCAGGAAAGGATATTAGAGCTATCAGGGCAGTGACCTTCCTAAACTGTCAACAGTTCCTGCCCATTATATCAATCAGGGCTTGGGGAAGACCCATACTAGCAGTCAGAAATCCTAAGATTGCGCAAGAAACAGAACCCATGATTACGTCAAGTAATCTCAGTGAAATCTTGGGCTCAGTTTTGCTATCTGTTTAGCTGGTGTATAAAAATGGCAACCCAAAGGGCTTTTCCATCACGATATTATTTTCCACCTCCCTCCCCACACCCTGAATTAAGCAATACAGCTAATCTATCAAATACTGCAAATAAAAATAAGAATAATGCGAGCCAACAACTCAGAATGGAAAATTCTGTTTGCAAAAAGGTAATGAAATTAGTAACACACTTTCAGCTCCTGTTGTAGAATTCAGGGCACAATGTACTGTACTTTAACAAAGTATATGTTCTGTGTTTTTTTATATATATATCTATCACCCCTGAGGCTTCCATTTAATCATTTACTTCTTGATGACTAACTGCTGTTGCTCAGCCCATGGCGTCAGTGTTGCAAGTGGATCCTCTTGCCTCCAGGAGGGAAATGACGCAAGCATTCCCTGTTAGTGCTGCTTGCTTTGGGCTTTGTAGCATTTCCCCTGTGGGATTAGCAGATCTAAAGGAACAGAGGTTAAGCCATTTCAGTTTTAAATAGGTTAAAAGGAGGACGTGCTTGCCTGACATTCCGACAAGTCAAATGAAATGACAGTTCTGAACATTGGGAAAGAGTGGAACTGCAATCTTGATTTTCCTGTTTAATCATCCCTGTATACAAATACTATTATCTAGCTTCTGCTTCTCTTAAATGTCAGCAGCAGCAGCAGCAGCAACAGCAGCAAATTAACTTTTCTATGACCCATCAGCATGCACCCAACATGTTCTGCAAGGGAGGTGGATTAAGGCTAGTTCAGATCTGAAAATTAATTCACATGACTTTTATAAATATTCTGAGTCCTCACTCAGGATAGTGAGCTGGGCATTTGTGAGTCATAGGTCTTTCAGTCCATTCTCTCTTCTCTTTGCCCCTCAGATAACACAGTAGTATGACCTAGTGGTCAAAGTGTAGATCACACATACTGTGTGTGTGTGTGTGTGTGTGTGTGAGAGAGAGAGAGAGAGAGAGAGAGAGAGAGAGATCAGGTTACAGTGATACCTCAGGTTACAGATTCTGCTAACCCAGAAATAGTACCTCGGGTTAAGAATTTTGCTTCAGGGTGAGAACAGAAATTGTGCGGTGGCAGCAGGAGATCCCATTAGCCCAGGTTACCTCAGGATAAGAACGGATTCAGGTTAAGAACGGACCTCCAGAACGAATTAAGTTCGTAACCAGAGGTACCACTGTATTATGTTCCTGCTGCACTGTAGCAATGTTGTATTAGCAACATCTTCAGTGAAAGGTCTGTGAATTCTTTGCTTCTAAAGCTTGAAATCTATACTCGGTCCTGTGCTGCAGTTTGCTGTGCAGCCAACACAAGAAAGAAAAAAAGATCATGGGAAGTGGTAACAAATCAGAGCGGCTGTGGATCTCCACATGCTTCCCAATTTTTGTTATGAAATTGCATAAAAGGCAGAAGGATCTTGCCTTGGACCTTCTCGGTAGTGGCACCCGCCCTGTGGAACGCCCTCCAACCAGATGTCAAAGAGAACAACAACTAATGTTTAATGCATTACTGTATTTTAATATTTTGTTGGAAGCCACCCAGCGTGGCTGGGAAAACCCAGCCAGATGGGCGGGGTATAAATAAATTAATAATAATAATAATAATAATAATAATAATAATAATAATATTGGAGAAAGAAAATATTTGCAATGCTTTGGGTTCTTAGAAGGTAAAAGCAAGTCTTTTCACTTATGTCCATCTCTGCAGGGAGAGCCTCTGAGATGAATTTTATCGGGGCATGGCAATGCATTGGGCTAGATGACACTTGGGGTCTCTTCCAGCTCTACAGTTCTATGGTTCTACGAATAAATATAAAAATAAATATAAAAGAAGATAAGAGATAAGAGAGCATGTTTGATTTGAACATTTTTGTGCATGCTGTAATACAAATAAGGTGAAACGATTCACAACGAAACACCCTTTCATATTGCAGTGCAGATCAGATCATCATAAGATGTTAGAATTAGTAAAAAAAAAACACATGGGTAGATAAACCTATTATTAAAAAATGAGCATTTCCAGGGGCTTGTGAAAAATTTCACATCTTAGCCTGAACATTAATTGTTCTTTGTTTTTTCTGCTGCATGAGCCTCAGGGCTTTTTGGGCTCATAGTAGTTGGCTTGGCTGGTTTATATTTGGAAATGATTTATTTCATTCAATGTATGCATGTATACCTTATGGCGTTCGTATAGAAGACAATTAATAAATCAGTGGTGATGGTGATAATATATATTAAAAACTGTATGCAATACTACTGCTGATAATAACTATTATCATCTTGTAGGGTGCAGACTTTGGTTTAAAAAAGGATGCAATTGTCTCTCATTCTGATAGGTCAAACGGAAATGACAGTTTGAAATATTGGGAGTGAATCAGCGAACTTAATTTCCCTGTTCAGTCACCTTGGTATGCAAATAGTATTATTTGGATTTTGTCTATGCTACATGCCCTACCAATTAAAGCACTTCCGTTATTTCAGCGGGCAATTTCTCATTGTTTGGTCTGAGAATTAAGGGATCGCTTGTTTTTACTGCAACAGATTAATAAAGCTACCCCACAGGAGCAGGGGTGGGGGTGGGGAAAGCCAACAGAGTCATATGGCACCTTTAAATATGATCACATTTCATTGTGGCATAAGTTTTTGTGGAGAACAGTCCCAGTCATCGATACATGAAGTGTTATTATAGGAATACACTGCACCCTATTTTTATTGTAGCTGTTACGGTTCTGGGGGTGCAATTACAATTACAATATGAAATAATAATAGTAATGATAATAGTAATGATAGTAATAGTAATAATAAACATTAAATATGGCTTTTCCTTCTGACAAAGTGCCCAATCCAACAACAGAAAAATACTTTGATTTCAACTTGAGATTGAGTGTTTGTGTGTGGGGGAGGAAGGCTTGGTTAATTTCATTGTACACAGGTTGTACATTGACGATAAAGGTATTGTTGTTGTTGTTGTTGTTAACATGAGATAGTTAAGTGCTTGTCACAAAATCACAAGGAGATGTTGTGGAGGAAATGGGGAAGAATGGGAAGAGCTCAGAAAGTTGGAGTTTGATGATGCTGTGAAGGGACTCAGTAGGTTGGGGTGGCAAAAACTGCCCCCCAAGAAATGTCAGAACCTGAGGAGGGGGCCAGTGATCCAGAGAGTAAGGACATGGATGCAGGAGTGGGACCAAGTGGCTTGACAGAGAAATGTTCTAACTCTATGATTTTGACTCCTTCTGGTTAGATACTTGTTGTGGAGCCTCTTCTCTGGGGAGCCTAGTGGAGTGAGACTAAATCCACGCCGATTCCACTCCTGTGTTCATGGACACAGAAACGCCAGTGTGAACCAACTCCACAGGCCCAACCCACTTGAAGGAATGCCCATTCCCTGGGCTCCAGCTGCTTGCTGCACTGAGACCTGTGCCTGCCCCACTCTGAAAAGAAGTAGCAGGAGACATGTTGGATCAATGTATTAATAATTCTGAGGCAAGCAACTATGCTTTTCTTGCACCTGGTAAACCTTGTAATCACTGCCTTGCCTATGTACTGATCTGTTGCGTGCATTAAAGTCTTCAACGGGAAACAGAATGGAAAGTTTGAGTTCTTCATCTGGAAGTAAATCAGACAGGCCTTCTCCATTGCCTGAATTTAGAGAGAAACAAATAAAGAGCTCCACGTGCTTGAAAATGAATCAGAAAGTCCCTTTCCCATTGTATGCCTCCCTGCCCCCCGGACAGGCCTGGGTCCTGAACCCCCTCTAGCCTTTCTTGACAGCCTTGCTGTCCTTCATAGCAGCCATACAAGTCTGCAAATATATCTCATAAGATGCTTTCACCATGACTGTTGAAAGTGAGCCTTTGTCACACTGTCTTTCAGTTTCTTGTCTTGACTTTTCAAGAATACATTCATAATAATACATTTAACTTTTCAAGATTAGTAATACATTCCTAAGGGATGGAAGTGGTCAGTGGCGTAGCGTGGGTTGTCAGCACCTGGGGCAAGGCAAGTAATTTGCGCCCCCTAACCTGTGGATTTGCGCCCCCTAACCCGTGGATTTGCTCCCCCTAACCCTACCCCCCAGATGTTGTGCCCGGTGCGGCCGGTCCCCCCTGCATCCCCCACGCTACGCCACTGGAAGTGGTTCTCTCTCTGAGGTAGTTTCCTAGTTACTCTCTTGCATTTTTGAAGTTTCTGAATTCCTGGCCCAGTAGTACAGTGAGTCTATTCTCACTTGTGGGAATTCCTGTAATGACGTCTCAATATAGCATCTCTCTCCATCTGTATTGGGGTTTTCTGTTGCACACTAATGAGTAAATATGTTGTGTATGCAAATGAAGTGTGATATATTGTGTGGGGTTCACTTTTTTTAAAAAAAGGCAATTGTGCGGTGCACAAATGAGATCAGAACTGCAACTTTCTTTATGTGGGGGTGTTAACCGCTTTCTTCCTTGCTATCATTCTGATTTCACCTCACCAAAACCCCCACAGAACTGCTATTTGTCCCACAGATGAAAACAGATGTTTCTCTGTGTCAAGGGACTGACATAGATTGGGGGAAAGCTAGGAAGGGAAAGGGTTAAACTCCTTTGTCCAGTTCTATAGACCCAGTCTTAGACCCACCCCCAGCTGCTTTTATCTTGTAAAAATGCGGATCTCCCACAGCCTGCCTTGTGGTGCCCACGGTCTCTTATCTACTGCACTACAGCAGCTTGGCTCTTGTCCAATGTTTCCTTATCGCTTACTTGTTCTAGAGGCACACTCATTTTGGAGACATGGATACAGAACTAGATAAGAATCGTATCTCCAGCTATGAACTCTGCAAGCAGATGATTTGATCATAATGCCACAGATTAGTCCCATAATTTGAACACCAAGTTTATACATTAGCCCCACCTCTAACCTAAACATTAAGTGCTGAGCTGCCCTCTTTTAGGACACATCTAAGGTTGCTAGGTTTTCATGGCAAGATATCTGTGGCTTTCAGAGTTCCCTGATGGGTAGCCTCTTCCCACATGTAGGTGTATTGATGGGCAAGCCAAACCTATTGAATTTCTGCCTGTTGTGCAGCTTTTAAAGTCACAGCAGTGTTACAGGGGGTAGGAGAAAGCGAAAACCCTGAACCGATTGCATTAATTTCATTGCTTAAAGATTATAAAAGACAGAAGAAACACTATGGTAAATCACTAGAGCTATATGAAAACTATAGCTAAGACAAATGGCCCTTTTTATAATAGACGTTGTGCATTTTTGTGATGAGTTGGTACCTGGAGTTGTGATCCTGAGAAAAAGCTCTTAAGGCTAAGAATGGATGGATGAGCCCTTTTCCATTCTGTGACAGTTTTGCATCCTCTCAGTCAAAGAGCTGCTGGGAAAGACAAACCCCTCTTGAGATGTAAATGCTGTTAACTCTTTCGCCATAAAAACTCAGGTGTAAATATGTGTGAATAAACTATATTTCATAAAGACACTAGTCTCCCCTGGGCCTCATTGCAGAGGAATAGAAACCCTGGATAAGGGCCAAGACCCATGGAATCTCACATCGGTCAGCAACGATTGGTGTGGCTTGTAACAGTGTTTTAATCTTCCCATTTAAACCCTGTTCATCATGGAAGTTAAAAGCATCAAAAAATCTAAAACTTAAGTAGTGCTTTGGAGCTGAACAGTGGAGTCCCAGGCTTTGCTAGGTGCTAAAGAAATGAAGTTGAAAATGTGTTAATTTAGAAACTTTTCTAACCCCTAGTGGTTTAGAACTAAAGACTTGCATGGTGGCAGTTGCAAGATCTGAGTTCTGAATTGTTTTGCTGCTCAGATCTAGCTTAGTTATGCTAATTTAAAATACAAATGAGCTGTTGTAAAGGACCTGAGTTGTTGTGCCATGTTGTGAGCCAGGAAGTTCAGTCCTGGTGCAATGTACCGTAGCCAACAAGAGCATTACAGGAGCCACAACAAAAGTGATACTGAACAAGGTAGTCCAAAGATCAGTTTTCAAGGAGGAGAGAAAAGAGATCACTTTCTCAGCCAAAGCTGAACCGTGGACACTTCTGAATAAAACTCACCTTCCTCTCTTTCTCTATCCAAGGGGCCAGCGATAGGAAAAGAGGGAAAGGGCTTCACAGCCTCATCTTAACCCTGGGTCACTCTGCTCGCTTGTTGAAGTGGCTTTCCTTTCTCCCTGACTGGCTGGCATACAGCTTCTCAACTCTGAGGCAATGGGTGACCTGCAGAAGTTGTAAACTCTGAACACCAGATACTTTGCAACCTGCATTCCCTGATTCAGACCAAGCCAGACTTTAAGATATTATGAGCATCTGGTCATCCACAATTACTGGATTGTCACTTGATGACAGCATGGCATCACGCCTTCTTGGCAATAGCATTCCCACTCTGAGATGCCCTTCTTCATTTGTGAAGTGGAGACAGTTTAAATGACTTCAAAAAAAACCCCAAAGTTTACCCACACTTTCCTAGACTCGGATTTTTAAAATGTTTTATTTTTTGTTTTGTATACTCCTCAGTTTTCTTTTTACTTGTGATGTAGAGTTGATTTATTATTATTATTATTATTATTATTATTATTATCCTGGCTTAAGGTTTTCTTTTAATGTTTGCATTTTTATTGTAATTGCATTCTTTTGAGAAGTTTATTACATTAAGTTGTACATTGGAATAAATAAATATAAGCTACATCACAGCAGTCAGGCAGTGAGGTTGCTAAATTTTGCATTGGGAATGTTGCAGCTTTCTTCCGATATATACAGATGGCAAAAAGTACTCATACTGAAGACAGAGATGCAGCAGTGGATCCAGGAATACCTCAAGGCTGCTAATCTGAGTGACTAGGTGAATCCCGCCTTAGTCAGGATCCATCTTTAATTGGTTCATCCATAAATACCCCTGACTGGAGCCAAACATCCAGACCTGCATAATCATGAACAGACAGAGGTGCCAAAAGTTTCTGTTTTGAAAATCATTTTCAGAGAATTAATTTGATACAGTGTTGGCTGTCTGCTCCATTTCATTATTTTATATTTTAAAGATGTTTTAGGGGTTTTTTCCCCCTTTTACACTGCCATGGTATATATGTGTGTATATGAGAGTTGGTGGTTTAGAAATACGCTTATAAATAGAATAAAATATAAAATAAAAGCTGGCTTATTGAGCAAGAGGATACACAACCAAGACATCAGGAAGTCCTGGTGGCCCAGGTAACTGCCCTGCCTTTTCCCTTGTGCCTCATCTCACACACTGTTCCCAGTTCTTCTGTCATGCATCACTTATATGATATACTGATATCAATGAAATGTGGGTTAGAAATCTCTTTAATAACAGCAGCAGCAGCAATAATAATTTTGTGAAAATGCACTTTTTAAACTGATTTTTTTTCACTCGAGTCAGTCAGCAGAGTCAGCTTGAATTATTTCTGACTTAACGGCCAATGTAACTGAGAAGTTTCCAAGCTCTATTTTTTGGCAGAGATATGAGTCAGCTAAACTGTGAAAGCTGACTACACACAACAGCTGTTTAAATTATCTTGTCAATTCAGAGATGGCCTCTTCTGTTTCCGTCTTGCTTGTATGTCACTGTGAGAATTTGTCATGAAAGGCTGTGGCCTATCGGACTCGCTATATTTAGCCGTTTGAAGCTTCTCTTGCTGCCTACCTTTGGGACTTTGGCCTCCGGCCATCATGACTGCCTGGAGAGGCAGTGCCAAGGTTTTCCCTCAGCTATACATGGATGGGTACGTCAGCCTTCCTCCAAAAGGAGCTAGCGCCACTGAAAAAAAGTGCCACTCAGCTATGTGGCCGTTCCAGATATTTGACATGCATATTTGTTGTGTGCCATCACCCTGCAGTATGGCATCATCACAAATACTTTGTCTTTGAAAAATGATCTGCATGAGCTGGAATCAAAAATGCATTTGCTGTTCTCTGTTTTCATTGAACACAAAAAAAATTCCTTCCAGTAGCACCTTAAAGACCAACTAAGTCAGTTCTTGGTATGAGCTTTCGTGTGCATGCACACTTCTTCAGATACACTGAAACAGAAGTTTCCAGACCCTTCTATATAGTGAGAAGGTGGGGAGGGGTATTACTCAGAAGGGTGGTGGGAATGGGTGATTGGCAGATAGCTGTGATGAGCCTGTTGACGACTCTTAACGACTGCAATAGGTCTTACAGGAAGAAGCAAGGGGTGAAAAGGTGAAAAATGGCTTTGTCATGTATAATGAGATAAGAATCCAAGGTCTTTGTTCAGGCCAGGTTTCTCCATGGTTTTAAGTTTGGTGATAAGTTGTAATTCAGCAGCTTCTCTTTCCAGTCTATTTCTGAAATTCCTTTGTAGTAAAACAGCTACTTTGAGATCTTGTATAGAATGTCCTGGGAGATTGAAGTGTTCTCCTACTGGTTTCTCTGTCTTGTGATTCCTGATGTCCGATTTATGTCCGTTTATTCTTTGGCGTAAGGTCTGGCCTGTTTGTCCAATATAGAGAGCTGAAGGACACTATTGGCATTTGATGGCATACACAATGTTAGACGATGAGCAATTAAATAGTCCCAAGATGGTATGTGTGATGTTGTTGGACACAGACAGTCATCTCTGCTAGCATTCATAGAGAGAGAAGTTTCGTACCTGATCTCCACCAATAACTCTTAGCTCATCATCTGCATAGTTTATGGATGCCTTGCAGGAAATCTAATAGTGTCTGCCTGCCAGAAGAATGGTGGAATGAATTCCCCATCCCTCCTGCAGCCCCCTGTGTGCGCCTAAAATCTGCTCTAAAGCAAATTTTGTGGTGTGTGTGTGTATGTGTATGTTTGAAAGGCGACAGAGGGGATGAGAGGAAGGAGAACTCCATCACATGAGTGGAAGTCAAGTTCAATCTGAAAGTTACCAAAGCATGTATGAGAGCTGAAAGCTAAAGGTAGCAGCATTTACTCAAGGATCCATCTCTATGTCTAGCCGTGAGCATCTTTAGAATTCTCGTAATTCTCCTGCGCTGGCCTCCTCCTTCCTACTTTGGCTTCCTCCTCTTTTGTTGAATCCATCTGACAACCATGACATCCTGTCCTCCTAAGCCGTAGGTTTTGCTGAACATCCTGCTTGATGGTCCAGCCTTGCTTGTTAGTGCCATTGGATTATATGCTTTGATATGATAATATCAGACCTGTGTTACAACCCCAACAAGTGAGCCAGCTGCCTGGTGTCAGCATTGTGAAGAAGAAGAAGAGAAGAGTTTGAATTTGATATCCCGCCTTTCACTCCCCTTCAGGAGTCTCAAAGCGGCTAACATTCTCTTTTCCCTTCCTCCCCCACAACAAACACTCTGTGAGGTGAGTGGGGCTGAGAGACTTCAAAGAAGTGTGACTGGCCCAAGGTCACCCAGCAGCTGCATGTGGAGGAGTGGAGACGCGAACCCGGTTCCCCATATTACGAGACTACCGTTCTTAACCACTACACCACACTGGCTCTCTTTGTGACTCTCTTTGACACCAGTGAACTTGATGGTGGCTCCAGAGATGTCACTGGCTGCCACTGCTTTCATTGCTTTGATATTCCAGAGTGTTTTGCAAGGACAGCTGGACAGCTGGGCTGGACAGCTCACTGCTTCAGGGCAGTGGGGGAATCCTTTGATTCTGAATGCTAAGGTTTAAGGAAAACCTCTCATTAAAGAACACCTTGTTGATGACACCTTGTTTGTGCAGATTGGCCTCAAAGCCTTTTATCAGAAATAGACTTCTCTTGCTGCTTACCTATTATGTACACCTAATAGTAATGTTTTGCCTTGCTGGGATGAATAATCTAAATGGTACACTGAATGTCACCATTCTTATACTGGACCACATGGTTTACAAAAATGTTGCAAAGTCCTTCTCCTCTCTAGAATTAACTGAGTAAAGGAACTTGAAGACTTTACAATGTCGAGGATAATTTCAGGCAGATATTAGTAGAGTGTGTCAGGTGCAAGAGCTACTGATCCATCTTAGTATTAAACAACTTGAAACTTAAGAATTCACAAAAGTTGGTGTCAAAACCCACTCTCAAATCAAACTTACTGCAGATAATTGTCCCAAAAGAGCATGCACTTGTAGATTTATGTGCATTAATACCAACAACTGTAATTTTTTTTAGCCTCTCGGTGGGTCACAAGCTGCCTATTCCTATTGTTCACAAGTCATAAACTTTGTCACTTGAGTAGTTACATAATATTGAACCAATTTCTAAAGTGGTTGCTGAAATTGATGCAATGCAACACGGGCTTGATAGTTCTAAGCACACTCACTTTGTGTTGGATTGTGAATGCTATGTATTGTCACAGAAAGAATTACCCAGGATGCAGCATATATCCTGACTTCCACGCTCTGCAGACTTCTCTACCCTCCCCTTTCAATTCCTACTTGTACTATCGACACTGCCTAATCTGTTGCATATTGAAGGTAACACTGAATATGTGTCAAAAATTGATTCTTTTTTTATACCTGTATTCCTTGTTCATGTATGAGCATGGTCACCAAAATTTCTATTTAAATAACACACCACAATTTTATAGGTTTTAGGAGAAGACAACTCCTATTCCTGGAAAGTTTTCCTCATTATGGTTGACTGAGTTCAAATGTGGTTTTTGAAAAGATGCCACACTAGTTTCCAATCATAGTTTTCCCCCTTAAAATTCAAAAACCATTGTAATTTTTTTACAATGAGTGAGGCACATAGGAAACTTGGTTATAAATATTATTATTAATCCCCCCCCCAGATCACTCAAGACATCCATTTCTCCCTTGTATTTTTTGAGTTAGTTTTTCACCCAAGAGTGCCTTCTGTTTGGCTTATCACAAGCTTGTTTATTTGTGTTTTCTGCAAACACACACACACACAGCACAAGAGAGAGAGAGAGGTTTATCTTGTTTTCTGTCCTGTTTTTCTGTCCCAGCAACATTCATAGCTGTGTTGCTAATATTTACATCAAAGGTTGGCAAATAAATCCTTAAAACAAATAGGGCAGGCCGAAGACATTTCATTGCCCGAGGCAGCACAGCACAGTTCCCTCCTCCCACCACTGGTCCCAGTCTAACTGCAATGTACTCAAGGCTGACAATGTTAGTTGGGGACCTGAAGTAAAAATCCCACATGTGTCTCTCTCCCTGGGAACAAAAACACAATAACAACAAACATAACCATTTGCCACCTTTTCATGACACTCAAAATCTGATGCCTGAGGATATTTCGCCGATATGAAAAATCAGTCTCCTATACACATATGCCTTTTTACCCAAATTGTTAACTTTCTACATATCTTTGACTACACTGCTAATTAACAGTAAACAATATATTCCTGGAAGAGGATCTGGGCCTGAATCTGAATTTATAAAGAATCTCTGCACACTTCAGAAGATCATCACAGAAGAACTGACCGACTTAACCTAACCTTGTTATACCTGGTCTTGTGTCAGGAATTTAATGCATATCTAAGCATGTGATATGTTGCAGGGGTAGGAATAGATCCAGCATCATATAGTAAAAGATATTATATCAGTATATATATCTGCTGGGGCATTTTCCTCCTCCCTTCCTTCTGGTGGCACAGATGCAAAGAACAATATACCAGTCAGAGCAACACACACAAATTTATGTATAACAGTGTTGTGGCAACCTGAAGACAAAAAATAATAGCTTGGGGGTACTTCTGCATCCACCTGCTATCACTTGAGGCCAGAGGTGTAGGAGGTGGGGGTGGAGCGCCCCAGGTGTCATCGTTGAGGTGGGTGACATTTGGCGCGCTGCTCACCCGCGACACCCAAGTCGTCGACGTGGGGGGTGGGGATGACAAAAAATTTCTGCACCGGGTACCACCTGACCTTGCTACACCTCCGCTTGAGACTCAAGTGGCTTTGGTGGCATAGAGCACCAGCTTGGGCTGGTGGCTCAGCTGCACTCCTGTCTGGACAGGTGTAGCCTGACTTCTGTTGTCTAAGGCTCTGGTAACCTCTAGGTTAGATTACTGCAATGCATTATATGTGGGGCTGCCTTTGAAAACGGTTCGGAAACCGCAGCTGGTGCAAAATTCAGTGGCCGGGTTGCTCATTGGGGCAGGACAGTGTGAGCACATAGCACTAATCCTGGCCCGACTGCACTGGCTACAGATTAATTTCTGAGCTCGATTTAAAGTGCTGGTTGTGACCTATAAAGCTTTATGCGGCACTGAATCCCAATTTCTCAAGAACCGCCTCTCCCCATATGAACTGACCTGGACCATGTGATCATCATCTGAGGCCTTTCTTGGTGTGCACCTCAGGAGGTGAAGAGGGTGACAACACGAGAATGGGCCTTTTCAGTGGTGGCTCCCTGCTTGTGGAATGTTTTCCCCATGAAGGCTCACCTGGCGCCATCATCACATATCTTTAGGCCCCAGGAAAAAGCTTTCCTTTTTCATCAGGCCTTGGGGTTTTAATTATCTATGGCCTTTTCTGTAGGTGTGATGTTTTAATCTATTTTTAAAAAAACAGATTTATATTTTAGGTTGTTTAAAATTCAGGTTTTAATATATGTAGGTGTTTGGTTTTTGCTTAAGATATTCTAAGTTGATATCACTGATAATATATATCAACGGCATATATTCACTCTGAGGAAGCTCAACAACTTTTGTGTCCAGATTTTTACTTCTTGTAATATGGCAACCCATCTTTATTGAAATGAATGGGACTTCAGGCACAGGAGCTGTATGCCTGCTTTGGAGTGGATACACAGCTCTGAATTAATGCAATCAAGTTATTTATATCATATGATTTTTCTTGCTGTGCTATATTACTCCAAAAATGTAACATGGGGAAAGTTAAAATATGCATGTAGCTCTAAGGACAGCTGAACCACTTCCAGGACCCCAGTATATCTGTATATCTGATTAATCTGAAACAATGAGTCAATCCTTCTTTTGGTGTTCTGTTTGAAGGTCACTGAAGATATGGGAGCATCGTGTAGGAACACTTCTGTGTTTAAGCTAGATAATGAGGGAAGCATTCCTGAGTTCAGCACTTTGAACTAAAGCTTGGGTGTAAAATGTTGCGTGGATCCACCCAAATGTGTTGGTTCTCATGAGCCAGAGGAGTTTTTCTGGTATAACGTGCATCAGAAGCATAAAAAGGATGTGTAATCACCACTAGTGGGGCTGTTTATGCTGACCTGTCAGGTGTAGAAAACACCTAGCAACTTGGGCTGATCAGTGCAATTCTCCTACAAGGAATATGCCTCACCTTCAAATTTATGTTTTTAAGACATATAAATTTGTGTGTTAAGATTTGGCAACTTGTGCGAATGTGTTTTCCCCGCCCTCCAGTCTGATGAAGACCTTAGTGGTGCACTCTGCTAAGAGCATAATGGTTATCTATGTCATGCTAAACAAACGTTAAGATGTCCATCAGAAGAGGAAGGTGATCAAGGAAACATTGTTGTTGAGATAACTTAAAACCAATTCTTTAGAGCTGGGTGCAATAAGAACATGCTGACATTTTGCCTTGCAGTTGCCGCCATTTGGGAAATCTTAAGAAAGGAGTTAATTTCTAAATTATATGGAAGGTTTTCAAATGAAATCTCCAAGGAGTGTGTGGGTGTAATATGTTGGTTTTTTTATTCCTGTGCATTGTTATTGGTTTCAGCGGAATACACTGGTATATGTGGTCTGTGATTTGCCAAAGTGCCTTCCCTTCTGTTAGGTATCCTTATTAGCTCAATTGGCAGAGCATGAGACTCTTAACCTCAGGGTCATGGGTTTGAGCCCCACATTGGGGAAATGATTCCTGTATTGCAGGGGGTTGGACTAGAGGACACTCGTGTTCCCTTCCAACTCTACAATTTTTGCTTGTGCAACATGACTTTCCCTTCCTCTCCTTTCCCCATTCCCTTCCCTAAATCAGTTCCAGAGAGCGTGGAGGAACCCCTGAAACAGATTTTGGGGACATGCAGGTAAGGGTGCAGCAGTCCATTGTGCAAGGAGAACAGTTGCCTTAGTAAACTCTACCCATTATCTGGGTTGGGTCCAGCGCTAGTAATTGGACCAGCTTACAAGCCAGCAGATTCTTGGCAGGCCTAGTTCAACCTCAAAATGTCTCCTTTGTGGGGCTCACACTGGTTACCAGTGGCAAGCAAATTGCCAGTATTAGTTTTCTCCACCCAAGCTTTTGTGGTGTGCAGCAGGGCCTTTTATGCCAGCAGAATTGAGCTAAGCCAGGCTGAAGGAGATCTTCATCATATCCAATTTGGCTTAAGTGTGGTGGATCAGGGGTCTGTATTGCTCTCCCTGGCTGTTTACATCAGTGGTAACTAAATTGTGGTCCTCCAGATGTTGGTGAAGAACAACTCCCATCGTCCTGTCCATTGACCTTGCTGACTGAGTCTCGTGAGATATGGCATCCAGCCACACTGGAGGGCACCACATTGGCTATTCTTGACTTGGCCTGTTTACACGTAGCTGTCACCCATAATCTCTTCTTGAGTTTCAGCCTTTTGATTCCCAGACATGAGTCATACATTTTCCTCATACAAAAATGCCTCTTCCCTCCTCCTAATAGGGAAAAAGGAGAACATTTTTTTTACCTGGAATTTCTGACAGTAAACATATAATGAATTAATCACCAACCTGATACTGACAAGATAAATTGAGATTAGGTATGTCAGGGGCATACAAAGTGGGGAGCACAGGGGGCGGGCCGCCCTGGGTGCCACTCTGGGGTGTGCATGACAAAATGGCCCCTGCCTCCCCTCAGCTGTAGAGCAGCCAAGGGTGCGTGCAGTCACATGGCATCCATACAGGCTGCTGCTCTCACGCACCGTCCATATGGGCATCCGTATGGGCTGCCTCTCGCACGTCGACCGTATGTGCTGCCGCTCTTGCGCGCCGTCCATACAGCGTATGGACATCACATGTGCGCCACCGGGTGTTTCGTCCCGCCCCTTGGTATCCCGCCCCGGGTGCTGAAGAGGGTTCTTCTGCCACTGAGGTGCATCCATGATGCGACAAACATACATGTTATCTGATCAATTTAAATAAAGATTCCCCCTTCCTCCCACAGACTATCTGAAGCAAGTTATGTGGGAGCAACATCTATACAGATGAGAACAATGTGAATCTCATTATCTTCAGTATATATCATTATTTCATATTATTATATATTATTTTTAATTATTTAAAATACGTTTAAAGCTGTAAAAAGATTTATACTTTTTAATTTCTAATGTCTACAACATATCCTTTCTTTTTCAAAAGGAGGTTGCAGCACCTTCCAATTCTACATTTCCCCCCTCCTGCTAGAAATCACCCCACTTAACATGCAAGAAGCAGCCTGTTAAGCAAAGAGCACTTGAAGTAAATGAAATATAATTGTTCCCTAAAGCTGCATGAATTTTATAAATCACAGGCAGCCATAGAGTCTATTTTAGGACTTTGACATCTCTGATGATGAGTGATCTGTCAGGAATACACCTGGCTTGGTGAATAGAATAATTGAAGGTTCACACTGGAAGGAAAAAGCAAGCTTTTAGTCTTCCAGGGGCATTACTGTTACAGGCTTATATTGCATTGAAGTCTCATAAAAACTGGTGAAATTCTTATACAGAAGTTGAGTTCCATGGAGAAATTTGTACGCCCCTTTATACAGATCACTGTGCCACATGTTTATTGTAAGACATACATCCTTAACCTTATCTTCATTTCTCAGATGCTTGCCACAAAAAAGTAGATATGGAAGTTACAATACAAAAACACTCCGCAAAATATAAATTATGCAAGAGAATTAAAAACTACACCACCAAGCCACAGACAGAATCTCTCCTTCCCTCCAAGCACATACCCATCATCTTGGTCACCAAAAATTAGCCAGCTAAAGCACCACAAAGATTCACCGGAAAGAATGGAAAGGGAGAGGCAAAGATAGCAGCAGATACAGTGAAATCACCATGCAGTTAATCACGTGAGAATCATGGCAATGTTGCTACAGATGTAAATGAACTGCAATAATGGCAAGCAAAATCCCGGGTTTCTTAATTGCTCTGCCAGGTTTAGTAGTGCTTGTGTAACAGAATTAAACTGTGTGGTGGTCATCTCAAGGACACAAATATATTTAAATGGGGCTTGGATATGTATTGGGAGCCAGCGTAGCTATACTGAAAAATTGCAATAAGCAGAAATTTGTCACTGAATGCACACCATGTGTGCAGAGAATTATTATGGTACCATCTAGTTGACATTCCATGCATATGTCTATGTGAACTTGGCTTCCAGGTAGGAATTCACATTGGCTGTCATATTGGATGAGACTGTGGAAGAGGAACTGCTGATGACGGAGGCAACAAGGAACTGATCTCAAGGAATCCTCTATAAAAATGAATATGTGTTTATTTGACTACTCACTGTACGACCTGAGCCATTTTTGAAAGTAATATTTGAGAGGCAATGGGAATAACATGGGAGGGAGAAGGAAGCTAAGGTCAGTCTGTGAACAAAATGCAGTGTGCAATGTTCTGATAAAGCCTTGCATGCGTCTGATACTCACACGCACACTCATGACTTCAAATGATTATGCAAGGAAGTTTGAGGAGGATTTTAAAGGTTAGAGTAGTTTGGTAAACACGGACTGAAAGGCCCTTTGCATGGGCTGAAATTGGACACCCCATATTGAAATCTTTCCTGATTTCAGAAGAATCGGCCCTGTCAATAAATGCCTGCTGATTCACTAGTTTGAATTAATACTCGATGATGGTAAAACTGAGTATTAATCTCAGTTCATCGTTTGAGCGATAGCCAAATTAAGCACAACAGTGGTTTCAGTGAATAAGTTGTTGAGCCTGTATTGTAGTATATGGTGATGATTAAGTTCTAACTCACCTGGCCTTTGTTTTCGGGACCACACCCACACTCTTACACGTTGAGACAGAAAAGGATGAAAGTGAATTGCTGTGGCCCTTACTTCAGTTTTTCATTTGTTCTTGAAAACTTGTGTTCAAGTTCTGAGCCACAACTTATAACATGAGAAAATGTTGTAACTTATAACAAGAAGAAAATGGGCGTATTTTGCCATTTTATTTGTCCTTGCACATTCAGGTGATGCAACTCTTTAAGCTACCAAGGATTGAATATAATGAAGTTTTTATTTTTTTTTAATTAGGACACATTTGCATGGTACACTTTTTTTTTTATTAAGGGGATGGATTTGCATCCACACCCTTGTGAAGAAACACATCTTGCAACCACTTCTTGATCATTTTCCTGCAACCTCTGGAGGTTATTGCCAGGGATCAGGAGAGAAAGAGAAAGACAGAGGGAGAGGGAGAGACATAGAGTCTTCTTTTTCATTCATCTCTGCTTCCCTGGAAAGCATTGCCTAGTCTCAGGTAAACACTGGCCACCTTATGTACCCAACATCTCCCCAGACTTTTAGGTGTGTAGTTTCTTTCACTGAAATGAGTGTATGTGTATTATTTTTTTAAAAAAATATTCTACAACTCCATAACGTCCAACTTTTTTGGATCTAAAACTGTGGTGCACGTCTTTAGGGATGAGTTCCTGAGCGTGTCACATGATTTGCTCTGTGCTCTAGCCCCCCCAGTGCTTTTTGGGGGACTAGAGAACAGCCCAAGAGTGTGCAAGATCATGGCACCTAAAACGGACACTGAGATCTCGTGTGAAAAAAATGAGATGTCCTATTTTTCCTAGGTCACTTGGCAGGTATGCAACTGTTTCCCTGCATTTATTAGGTTGTTGAAGAGGGTACAACCACCTTGTGATGGCTCTGTTGTGTGTGGACACAGTTGATCTTTTGGATCACAAATAAGATATTAGGTGTTGTTGTTTTTTTAAAAAAGCAAAAAGCAAAAGCAAAACAATGGCTAACGAATATTCTGCTTTTCCCCTAGCTAAGAAGAGAGGAAGCTTCAAATATAGGACATTGGAAGGGCACCAATGTACTCGGGTCACACCCACACCATACATTTCAAGTACATTTATACCACTTTAGTAGTCATAGATTCAGCAAAAAAAAATCATGGGAACTGTAGTTCAGCCCCAATAGTACTACAGTCATCAGCACCCTTATGGGACGCAGGTGGCGCTGTGGGTTAAAGCCTCAGCGCCTAGGACTTGCCGATCGAAAGGTCGGCGGTTCGAATCCCTGCGGCGGGGTGCGCTCCCGCTGCTCGGTCCCAGCGCCTGCCAACCTAGCAGTTCGAAAGCACCTCCGGGTGCAAGTAGATAAATAGGGACCGCTTACCAGCGGGAAGGTAAACGGCGTTTCCGTGTGCAGCTCTGGCAAGCCAGAGCAGCGATGTCACGCTGGCCACGTGACCCGGAAGTGTCTCCGGACAGCGCTGGCCCCTGGCCTCTTAAGTGAGATGGGCGCACAACCCCAGAGTCTGTCAAGACTGGCCCGTACGGGCAGGGGTACCTTTACCTTTACATCAGCACCCTTACCAAACTACAGTTCCCAGAATTTTTTGGGGTGGTGGAGAGAAGCCACAACTGTTAAAGTGATATAAGAGTGCTTTAAATGTGTTAGCCAAAGCAGCTTTTGCCAGAGTGTGTGCAAAATGGCATTTGGGGATTGGCTGAAAGCACCTTTTCTATGGATTGAATGGTCCCACATATCCAGGGAATAAGGGGGACCTTGTCTTGAATACTTCTGCGACAATCCTGTTCATATTCATGAGTTCATGAGGAGATGGTCATTTTTTGAAAACTTACTGTTATATTTTAAGCCTTTGTGTAGAGACAAATGGATTTCTTCACAATGGATGCGACGTTGCAGAAAAAGTGGAGACAGTAAGGAAGGACACACTGAGATGGAATGATTTATCCAGGCTTTTTTATTATTACTTTAAGAGAAAGTGAAAACAGGGAACAAAAATGTCTTCACTCTCAGTCCTGCACTTTCTTCAGACAATATTCCTACAATCTTTGTTGAAAACCCAGTGCCATTTCTCCAAGGTATCAGCCATCTATTTCATCCGCCTTTGTTGGCGTCAGGAATCTCAGCTTATCTTTAAAAAGCTCTCGGTGGCTTTGTACTGATGTCTCACTTGGTTTGCCTAAAGCATCATCCTGTGCGATAGTGTTGAGAGCCTCCACACCCAGAGCATTAAATTTGTAGAACAGCAACCAGCCATACTAGTCCTCATTAAAATGTCAATGTACATTTTGCTCATGGATACAAGTGGTGCTAAAGTGGCAATTTATCTCTATTATAGGAAGCTTACTAGAGCTAGCATGGCCACCATATGTTTTTCATTATGTTCCTTTATGATGGAAAAAAATTGCATTGGATGTTGGAGGGGAAAGGCAATTCTTTTCATCTTGGTTCACGATTGCCCTTCCTCAGCTTGATTTAAGACTGCTCAGTTCACGACCATTTCCCCATTAGTGAAGATGTACTACATTGCTAACTTTTCTTTGTGTATCTACATTCAATGAGTGGCATTTATTATAATTGGCACCATCGTGCAGAGATAAATTTTGATGCCCAAAGTTAGAACACAACGTAACAGCTGAATAGTTTAAGTCTTTTAAATTGCTCTTTCTACTTCCTTTAAAATAAAAAATGCTCCCATCATACCCCCCCCCAAAAAACCCCCACCAGAAATAAAGAAAAAGAAAGGCCAAATAAGATTGGGGGTGGTGGTGGGGAAGCAATAATACAATGTAATTTGCATGCAGCCTAGTTGTCCCATCAACCTGTCTTGGGGAGATTTATGAGTCATAGCAGAAAAGAGGGGATAACAAACAACTCAGTCATTGGCTTCAACTGATTGGTAAGCATTTGTAACAAAGGGATCCCAGAGCAAGTTACACTGCATTTTACTCACTTACAATGTACAGTTTGTATCCGTCAGCAGAAAGCATTGTTGCTCGATCCACGCTAAGGAAGAACCTTGCTTAACCAGTTTTTAATCACTGTGGTTCTGCTAGTCAGAAACATGGTCAATAAGCACATTTTATGTGGTAGTTGAATGAGATAGGTTTCTCTAGTTCCCTGGTACAATATGTGGTGTGTGCATAGGTTTTAGGTTTGTGGTAGTTTTGCTCCAACTATGTCGCAGATAAAGCTTTGCAAGGCTGGTGTATGTGAAATAAGAATAGCTAAAGTACCACAGAAATGTCAATGACCATTAAGCATTTTCTCACCCCCTGCCCCCAGATCGGTTGTTTTGTTGGAAAACAGGTTCCATGGGTGTAGCCAGGATTTATGCTGGGTGGGTGGGTGGGAAAGACTTTTGTAGGGAGTGCAGAACTGAGCTATCTATAACTCGATTGGACAGTTAGTTACAGTAAGTATTTTCATTTATTTACTTGATTTAGGGGGCAGTTGCCCCCCTGCCCCCCTGGCTACACCCATGTTCCCCACAAGGAATGGCTAATTACCCACTTAGATACATTCCTATTTTATATTGCCACATAAAATTATCTGCTTAAGCGTGTTCCCATTTGCATGCTTGAACTCTAGTAAAGTATGATATGGCATCGCTGACATGTTTTGACAGATAGGGTGATCCATTAAATATGTTTGTGCTGCCCCAGGCTCCCTACCCCACCAAATCATTGTTCTCAGGAAGGCAAGGAATCCCACTGAAAACATGACTGGACTAATTTTTGATAAAAAAATAAAAATTATGTTCCTGAAGAGGTGTACAGATACAGCCTCTAAGTCTACAAAGGCACATCCATACTTAGTGAAACCCTGATTTTTTTTCTAGCACAAGTTACAGAGATGGCTGTCAACTTGGATAGCTTTGAAAGTGGGGTTAGACAAATTTTGAGAAAATAAGTTATCAATTGCTTTTAGTCATGATGGCTATCTCTGGTATCATTTACATCCCTTGCCTGCAATATAATTTTATGTTGTAAGAACAGAGCAGTAAAAAGCTAACAGAGTAGTAAGGAGCACAAGTACAATTTATTCCATTTGTAGTTAAATAATAATTACTATTAAATTTGCACCTATACATATTAATTAGTATGTGCGCATTTTATACAAACCTGTGCTATCTTTGTCCTCTCATTTTTGACTGTTAGTGGCCACACTAAGCAGGACTTACTAAAACAGACTTTGTTCAGATAATATTCAGCTCTCTCTCGCTCTCTCCCTGCTGCCCCCATTTTCAACATAGAATCTCTTTGAGTGAGGCAAAGCTTTTTTTCAGCCGGAACTTGCCGGAACTCAGTTCCAGCACCTCTCAGGTGGGCACCATTGCCATTCTAAGACGGAGGTGTTTGTGGTGAGTTCTAGCACCTCTTTTTCTAGAAAAATAGCACTGGGTACAGTTTTCAGGCTTGCTTGCCTAGAAGACAGTGCCCAATCCAAACCAGAACTAAGGACAAAAAAGGCATCAGAAAGCTGGAATTATCTGAGAAAGTTGTTAGGTGGAATTAAACACCGCCACTAAGAAACACATAAGCAGAAATCAGATTTCCTTTAGTTGGAGATCTTAATTTAAAGGGTGACAATGTGTTGCTAAGGATTGTATATATAGAGAGAGAGTTCCACCCCTAACAATTGTTTAAGGTTACTCTCATTTTGACTGAAGAAAACCACCATTTTATAGTTCAAATCTGGAAAAATAAATACAGTAAATGTACAAAAGTACAAAGATTCACAAATTTTTTATATATATGGAGATATTTATTTTCAGTCCCTGGTTTGATTTGAAATCCAAGCCCACAACTGAAGCACCTTACAGTTGTTATAAGAAAAACTGCTCCCTTTTCCTTATGTGGGGTATTCCAGAGCCTGTATAGAGTCCTTAATTGGGTTCCCTATTGGTAGGAGAAAACAGAGGGTATATTGAGAAGCAAAGGGACTAGTAAACCTGACATTTATTGAAGGAATTGTTGCAACAGGGTCCCAACTCACCACATGCAGGAGGGAGGAGAACCCTGAACAATGGTGTGCAAGCCCTTACATAGACTTTTGAAATTGCCCACACTGTAGCCCAAGACACCCCCCCCCCCAACATAATACATACATCAAAGAAGGAGGCGGTCTACAGCAGAAATCCTGTCTTCCAGGATACCTGATAATGGTCACTGATTGCATTACCTGGGCAGCCTGGCCATTCTTCTGTGATGGTTAATCCTTTCGTTTCTGAGTCCAGGTCACAGGCTCACCCTATTCATACACAAATATGCCCTTAAGACAGAATTTGCAAGCGGAAAGACTTTCCCCATTTGCCTCTCCTACTGCAGCGGAATATTTGAGGTCATTGGGAGAGTCAAAATGGCTTCAGGATTGCTCTCCCGTACTATTTCAGACGCATGGTTCATATATTTAGATATGTATCCATTTATGAATATTTATTCTATGTTTGAGACCTTAAAATTCTTATAACACAGTGTTAAAAAAATAAGAGATAGCAGGCCGCATGAAATTCTTTCAGAACGCCCTCAGGAGGTAGCGATGGCCAACTTGGATGGCTTTAAAAGATGACTTGACAAATTCATGGAGGAGAGGACTATCGGTGGCTACTAGCTTGTGGATATGAAACTGAACTTGTGGATATGAAAGTTTACTATGTTCCCTAATACCTTATAAGCTGTTTGGCTTTTCAGATCCAATCAGGGCTAACTGGGAAGAAAACAAAGCTTGTTGTTGCCTCTCCCATCTATAGGCTTATCTCTTTAACGGTACTTGGTAATTCATCCCTTGTTCTGTTTGGGATTTCGTGTGAGGAATCAAATAACACAAAGCAAATGCAAGACAGGTCCTGCTTTACCAGTGACGGGGATTGATTCTCACAGATTGCTGCATGATGCGTCATGGATAGCGATGGGTGGTGTGCTCGACTGTGTTGGCACATCAAACGTCAAGCAAGCGAATGAAGCTGGAAATCTCAAGCAAATGCCAGTGTAAACTTGTAACAGAACATGCTCTGAGATGCTCTTTCTTTCTTCCCTGCTCTTTTTTCCTGGGGAAAACTATCCAGTTTGTCGCCATTCTGCAGTTCATAGCACCACCTATCTGGGGCCTAGCAAACTGCAGCATCATGACACTCTTAGATTTTTATTATATAGACAGATAAATAAATAAATATTGCTATGCTATATTGAAAGTGCAGCCAATAAATATTTAAATAAATAAAACATTTAACTATATGAAAACTGGATCCACAGTTGTGCACATGGCTGGCAAAAACAGGAGAGCTGTTTTTCTTTGCCTAACATTCAGTTGCTGAATATACAGTAGTACCTCGGGTTAAGTACTTAATTCGTTCCGGAGGTCCGTACTTAACCTGAAACTGTTCTTAACCTGAAGCACCACTTTAGCTAATGGGGCCTCCTGCTGCCGCCGCACCGCCAGAGCACGATTTCTGTTCTCATCCTGAAGCAAAGTTCTTAACCTGAGGTAATATTTCTGGGTTAGCGTAGTCTGTAACCTGAAGCATATGTAAACTGAAGCGTATGTAACCCGAGGTACCACTGTACTCCAGGGGAGCGATGAAATTCTTCAGCAGTTCAGGAGGAGCTCAAAAATTTTAAAAACCTAGCCCAAAACTGTTTTCTGAGACACTTCAGGTAGTCCCTAACCTTAACCACCATACATTACTAGTTATTTAGCAAAAATACTGTGGCAGCTTCAGAAAACCTTTGTTGGGAAGAACTTTGAAAACAGAAAAAGGCTGAATTGGAACCAAAAGAATGGATCAGTAAATATTGGGTAAATATTAGCTATGACTAGATCTTAACTTTATGATCCTATTTTTCCTTCCAAGGGCTGCCCTGTACCAAGTCAAATCAATAGTTTGGTTTGCCTTCTCTCCAATGTGAGCTTTTTAAAAAGCTGCTGTTACCCACTGAACTGAAAACCTTTCCATATACAAGGTTCCTGCTTTTTTTTAAAAGCCACACCTTTCTTCATGATAGCCTCACTAGACTATTTGCAGCTTTTCTGTTCAGGTAACTTAAAAAGATTGATGCCAATTGCAGTCTAATTTGAAAATGGCCAAAATGAATATAATATAATAATATAAACAGAACTGGGGTTGGGGTTGGGGTGAAGGTTAACAATGCATGCCTACTCAGCATTAAGCCATACTGAGCTCAATAAAATTTACTCCCAGAGAGGTGTGTATAGGATTGCACTGTTTGCCTTAAGTGAGTATAGGATTGCTGCCTAAATTCCACTTCATTAACCAAATTAAATTATACGCACAAAGGTAAAGTTTGTAAGGATAAAATAGGGGAAAGTGAGATACTTTCCCTCAGCTCCTGAAGAAGGAAGGTTAATACAGTTATACCATAGTGGTGATAACGCCAAGGTTGCAGGTTCGATCCCCGTATGGGACAGCTACATATTCCTGCATTGCAGGGGGATGGACTGGATGATCCTCAGGGTCCCTTCCAACTCTACCATTCTATGAAATAATGTGATCAATATATGATTACGCACTGTACCAGCATATTAAAAAAACTGTGAATTTAATGTATATTATCTAGGGAGCTGATCCTGCAAATGCTAATTCTAGTGTACTATAATTGAACTCACAGCATTACACATATTCTGCCCTGGAAGTACCGAATATTAGTCTTGTTAAAAGGTAAAGGGACCCCTGACTGTTAGGTCCAGTTGTGGCAACTCTGGGGTAGCGGCACTCATCTCACTTTACTGGCCGAGGGAGCCGGTGTACAGCTTCCGGGTCATGTGGCCAGCATGACTAAGCTGCTTCTGGCGAACCAGAGCAGTGCACGGAAAAGCCGTTTACCTTCCCGCCAGAGCGGTACCTATTTATCTACTTGCACTTTGATGTGCTTTTGAACTCCTAGGTTGGCAGGAGCAGGGACCGAGCAACGGGAGCTTACCACGTCGCGGGGATTCGAACCGGCAACCTTCTGATTGGCAAGCCCTAGGCTCTGTGGTTTAACCCACAGCGCCATGCGCATCCCATTAATCTTGTTATGAACATCCTAATTGAAAAGTTGAAAGGAAATAACACCAGCCAGCTTTCTTAAGGCACTCTATTCTTAGTGTAATGTGATTGAAATCTTTTGCCAGTGTGCCAATTTGTTGTTTATCACAAAAAACTAAAATAAAAAAAAATGGCCATAGTTCTACTAGGATTATTATTTTTATTCGCTTTTGTCTTCTCTGCCTGCCACATATTTTTATTCGCTTTTGTCTTCTCTGCCTGCCACATATCAGTATGAAAAGAAAGTGACAATTTTTTTAAAAATTATGCATTTGGAGGACAGAAATGGCATGAATGTGACAATGGAAGCTTGGTTTGTGTTAACAGGAACATAATATCTTATCTGTTTATTGGGTTTTCAAGGTAAATTATAACTGTTCCAAAAGAAAAAGAGACAACATAAATCAATTTTCCAGTAATGCTACTACTATATAATTAGAAAAAGAAAAAGAAAAAGGATTGTCACATTTACATTTTTCTTGCCTTGCTCCTGTTCTGTTAACATCGGAATGACAGTAAGAATTCTAATAAGTGAAGCTCCCAATTAAATTCCCCCAAGACAGGAAAAGCAGCACCAACTGAATTTCTGCCTGCCATTAAAGAAACTGGAACCCTGCAAGAAGAAAAGTGGCTCAGCTGTGCTTCTTCCACTTCCTGCTTGCTTACCTGTGGAGTCACAAAAGAGAAAAAGACAACTTATAGCTGCTTCTGGTATACTCACAGTGTTTTTATCAAAGAGAGGGGGAGGATCTGTGGGATAAACATATCCCATATATAAGCATCTCATATAAGCCACATGCTTATTGCGCAAAGGGGTTAATGCCATAGAGTGAGCTGTCATGCCAGGCTTAGGTATATCACTTCCCTTACCTTGGGAAGACCTAGGCAATCAAGCCTCTTGTTGCCCCTCATTCTACTGTACCTGAAAAGCTCAACACGTGAAGAGGTTTGAGCTGGTTGCTCCAGCGAAGCTGCATGGCTCTCACAAGCCTCTGTTGAGTTCTTATACCAATAATCTAAGAACTTTTACTACTTTATAACTAAGCTAAGTTTTACTGCCTGTGCAACTTTTCTGACCAATCTGTGGAAAAGCACATGAAGTGGACCTTTGGAGAGTTTGTAAGTAAACCATTTTTAAAAAAACTTAACAAATGTGTAGTCTTTTCCTGTGCTAAGGGAAGAGGAAAAGTTGGAACTCACCCGGAAGGGCATATTTTAAAGGTCTAGTAGCCTATCTTTCCACAAATTTTGTGATTTGATTTTAAATCTCTGCAGAGATTCTCTCACGAAAGAGTACTTATGCCAAACCTGGATCTTGGCATCAAGAAACTCTCTATTTTTTCGCACCAACAAGAACTGCACAGAAAACCAAATGACACAGAGTTTCCTATAGCTGCGTCCATTAGGCCCCAAGGTTATCTGTGCCTAATGTTGTGGGAGACTTAAGCAAATTAAACATACTTTAAAAAGGAAAAGATGGCAGCAATGATGCCCTTCTGACCCACTTTATGTCAGGTGGTGACTCAGCTGTGGGTTGCCATCTACCTGTTGAAAACAAGTGGCACAGTGTGTCCAGGAAAAGGCATCTAACCCTTCACCTGAAATGCTTTCCACAATTACAGTTTTAACACCCAAGTGTGGAAATGGACTTATAGGAATCTGCCTTGAAGGTATGAAGACAACTTCTTGCATGCATAAACTCCAGCTTCTCCCACCAGCAAATTTTATTGTTATTTTAGAGCGTTTGAAATGATAGATTTCCACTTTCCTTTTTCATACATACGGTAATTATTATGCGGACCAATAATGTTCCCTGAAGGAAAACCGCATATGAAAAGAACAGAGGTGGGGGTGGGGAAACTGGAACAACAGATGTCTTTCATCTATAGCTGACAATTATCTGAAGATTGGAGAACAGCAATTTTATAGCTGAAAGACTTTTCAGCTCACATTGCTGCAGGGCACACTGCTATAGCACCCCATACAGCATAAAATCCAGGCCCCATTTCACAGACTATTGTACCCCAAGGCTACCATATGAGTCTTGGATGTTTTCATGTATTGGATTAACATGACCATGCAATGTAAGCACAGCAAGGAATGAAACTTAGAAGAGGAACCGCACCGAGTTTCTGGGATTCTGCAGACAAAATTCTGCGAAACGCTCTTTAACATGTGCCAGTTATGGGAACAAGTCTTTTCTGAGGTGAAGTGGATCATCCAGATTGTTTATCATGAGCGCAAACCATAATTTTCTATTCTCATCCTTAACCCGCAATAAGAAAGCATGCAGTATAATGCAGGGTCACGTTGCAACAATTCAGACCAGATGTTCCTGCTGTAATCTATACTAGCCCAACCATGGGCAGAGTGCTTGTGTGATGGAGGTTCATCTGAAAATTTCATTTTAAAAAAAGAAAAAAGTAATTATGTTCTATATGCAGCTGTTTAAATAGATGCTTTGACTACACAGCTTATTTTTTCATTAGCTATAGATACATGGATACCTTACAGAATCCCTCATTCACTTATTGTCAGGCTATGTTTCAGTTCACTCTGTTTCACCCTGAACTAGATTTATCTCATATTTAGTATAGAAAAAGAAAATGAGCCAAAATATGTGTCCAGTTAGTAGATATCCTTGGGTTCAGGACTGTTAACAGCAGAGTGAGAGTCACAAGAACAAGAGCAGGAATCTCCTCAACAAAAATAGAGAGTTCACATCCTTGGCAGGGCCAAAGCCACTGTCAGGTCAGTTGCTGAACTGGGTCAACACCAGTTGGACACAGCCCAGCAATTAATGGGGTTCTCTTTGGCTGCATAAGCTTTTCCTTCCTCTCTGTGAATTTGAACAATAAGACCCTATATTAAGGTTACCAGACATCCCCGTTTCCCGGAGACACTCCCCAGATTTACAAATCAATCCCCATACAAAATCCATTGAAGTTGAAAAGTGTCCCTGGATTCACTGAAAAAAATCTGGTAACCTTACCCTATATAGACATGTAAATGAATCTGCTCAGAGTAGATAATGTGCTCATGTAACTGTGCACCTTCAAGTATCTGAGCCATGAGACCAATGTATATGCATGTTTATTTCTGATTTCATGATTCTTTGGGTATTGGAAATGGAAAAAAAAAATGTTCAGAGGTCTGTGGTTTGTGGTTGCAGCAGTTACAGAAATTAGTGCCTTCAGGTTCTTAGAAACCCAAGGAAGGGTAACTGAAGTACTCCTAGAGAAGTTTATTTTGGTTTTCAATTGGTTAAAACCCACATTTTTGTTTGACAGGTCTAATTGGCACACATTTTTAGTTTTTATCACTAGGCTAGACATTGGATCACTCCTTTTCAATTAAGTATATGAAGTGCTTTGAAGATTAAAAGCACTGTGTATGTATTATTGTAATTATATGAAGAGACGAAGCCATTATATCAGTCATTATGGTCTGTAAAGCAATAAAGCTGCAGAAGCTTCTAAGAGTCTATATGTAATTCTAGTAGTCTGGTTGTCCAAGTCTACCACTTTTAACCTTGTGACTTACTGTGGAGCTCATTAGAATCATCCTGAATAAAATAAAATAGAACTCTCTTCACATTAGGCATCGTCATTTGAAACTGCATTATCTGATGTAGCTGTTTGCCTTCCATATCTATGTCTTTACACTAATATCTTTTAATGCAACTATAAATAGCTGCCTAGTTTATCTGAAGTTCTCATTATCCAAATGTTTGGGCCATCTTCGAGGGCACCAGGTTATAGCAGTATGCTCTGTTTATGAATTAAATATCCTGAAAAGTTGCCTTTAGAAAAGCTGGAGACATACTAAATTTGTGTGGGTATGTCTCCTTCCCATTTGGTATGCCTGCCTTTAATTATGTCTAGGAATTCATCTGCAGTGTAAACACTGGAGTGCAAAAAAAGAAAAAAAAAATTAGACAATGAGCATATTTGAGGGGAAAAAGGATTAAATCCTGTTACATTTTTAGACGATAGTATTCTGAACTTTTCCTTTTTGCTGGCTCATCAGTTAAGTTGTAGTCAAAGAAATTCTTGTGAGTCCTTGTTCTGCCTTATTTCTAAGGCTTGGGTTTGGAAAAAACTCCCAAGGAATAAAAATAAACCAAATATAGACCATACAAAATAACATTTTAAATTAAAATGCCACCTACTCTTCATCTTTTCCATCATCTGTGGCAGAATAACCATTTCCATCTCAAACAAAAAATGGTTCCATTTCCAGAAGATAATCAACCAGATGTGTCTCTTAAGAGAAAGAGCTCTATGATTCTGGGACTTATGAGATTTTTGGAGGGCCAAAGAAGCTTTCTGGTGGGTGGTTGTATAATATTCCTGGGAAACCCCAATGTATCCCTTTTCATTGTTTGTGGCTGCTTCCTCTTGATCCTCTCCTGGATCCTGTTTTCTTTCTCCCCCACTGTGCGAACTTAATCTATTAGGGATCCTGTGGCAAATGAATTTATATCCCCAAGCTATGTAACCAATCAGATTTGGCTACTTAGCAGTGTCGCTGAGGGCAAATGAAGCAGTACTGACGTCACCCAGGAGGGAGGAGGGAAAACATACCATGTCGAGGCAGCAGGCTGGTGCTCCTCCCGGACTCTGTCCTGTGGTGGTTTTATTGCCTGGCTGCACAATACAGAGTGACAAGAATGGTCATGTTGCTTAGTTGCCTCAGCGATGCCAGGAAACATTCTTTGCCTTGTGCCGATCTGTGAGGATGGGCAATAAAACTGCCACAGTGGAGTTTGGGAACACAGGGTTGCCTTGACAACACAGGGTCCCATTCTCTGTGCTCCACACAGCAGCTGAACATTTTCACCCTGGTTTATGACCCGTTCCAAAACCTCTAGATGGGGATGACTTTTGCAGGGAGCAAAGGCGTTATCAAAATGCACCATTTGGGGGTCAGCTGTAGGGGCAGTCACCACGAATACTTACCTTATCCATGACAGCACTTGTTTTAGGGAACTTTACCACAATGCTGCTGGCCAAAGATATTTTGCTGCTGGGCGTGAAGTCCAAATTCTTCTTCTGTTAGGGCCGACACTTTAAAAATACTTTTCACAGCATCTATTTTCTACTCGCACCTATTGCTCCCTCATGGTGTTGCTTGAACCAAGACGCTTTACCCTCCGGCATGGCAGGGCTGGTCCTGGGTTACTGGGTAGAGGGCAAGGCAGACACGAAATAACCTTAGCAATTTTTGTGATGGCTGTGGCTGAACAAAAAAAATGTAGAGTCAGATTAAGACCATTAGAAGCCCATAGCACTTAAATGTTTTTGGTGCCCCCATACATATCTAATTCAAAATATAAACAACAATTCTTTATTGTGGTCCAAATAAAATAAGAATAAATTTTCATTCCCCCCCAAATGAAAAAAACCTACAGTAAGATGGATGTATACTTCCATTTTATTTATTTTTGCAACTGTTGGCTAATCTGGTAGTGGGGATGGGAAGGATCAGTGCTCTGAGCAGCATAGGATGGTAGAAGGCTGCCATTGTAATTTCCAATAATGCTCCCGAGCAATGCTATGACATGGGGGGAAGTTAAAATGGCAGCTAGGCCCAGTCTCCCCATGCTGCTTACAACAATTTTAAAAAGAGGGTTCCGGTTAATGGTGAGCCCTGCCAGGTCACTGGGCTCTTGACAGCTGCCCAAGAATACCAAGAGTTGATGCCAACCCTGACAGTAGTCACAGCCTATTAAATTCACAGTTTGCAAATACAAGTACCGGTGCTTTTGCGTGTGAAAATACCAAGGGCTCATTTTCTCTCAGCTTCTACTCTCCAAGTGGCTGAAGTAGCAGCTGTTGTGCAAATGGTGTTTATTCCTTATACCACAATATTCCTCCAAGCTTTCCCATTTGTTTTACAGGCAACAGAAATCTCACTTTCCTGTTTTTCACTGTAATCCCATCACCAGTATAGAGCCATTAAATGTCAAGCAAACTTTGGACTATATGATAAAGGAAACTCCTTAGAACATTCCCGTTCTTCTTTGGAATGTGAAGTTGGCATTTATCTAGATTGCTGCTAATAGAACGGGAGATACAGTGCATTCTGCAGAGAACACTGCAGATGTGAAGAGAAGCTTAATGTCAGTGGAATGACAAGTGGACCATACAGAATATGGGGGGAGGGGGAATCAGTGCAAACTGGGTGGAAAATGAGAAATTTCCAGTACTGTTCACAGAACAGTCTTTTGTCTGCTGCTGGATTATGAAAAAACCACTGCATACACCCTCTTTCTCTAATTTATGGTTTAGTTTCAATCGTTTTAATATGGCACAAGGCTATTTGGAGTAAATAAGGAAGGCGGGTAGTGCTGTGGGTTAAACCACAGAGCCTAGGGTTTGCCGATCAGAAGGTCAGCGGTTCGAATCCCCGTGACGGGGTGAGCTCCCGTTTCACAGTCCCAGCTCCTGCCAACCTAGCAGTTTGAAAGCACATCAGAGTGCAAGTAGATAAATAGGTACCACTCCGGCAGGAAGGTAAACGGTGTTTCCGTGCGCTGCTCTGGTTCGCCAGAAGCGGCTTAGTCATGCTGGCCACATGACCTGGAAGCTGTACGCCGGCTCCCTCGGCCAATAAAGCGCCGCAACCCCAGTTGGCCACAACTGGACCTAATGGTCAGGGGTGCCTTTACCTTTACCTTAAGGAAGGAATGTTAATTTGCCTTTAGACATTTGCAGCTCTGGAGGTGAGGAAGAGGAATCTCCAACAAAAAAAGTGGGTACCAGGAATGGTTGGTGAGCAAGCAGTACCACCATCACATACTTGGTCTCCTAGCAGGGGAATCAATGCTGCCTACTGGGAGCAGGAGGGGATGGGGAGGTTGTGCAATGGCAGGAGTGCTGAACTGGTTCTGCTGGTGCACCTGCACAACACAAACCTCCCTACCACCTCACTCCTTTCCAGTGACTCTGCTGGTGTGAGGCCAGGTGCATGCCTCCGCCTCTCCCTCTGGCCATGCCTGGTGTGTCCAAAAAATCTCATTTTGTTCTTCAAACCAAGGGCCCCCATGTTCCAGCAACCTCTTTCCCACTGTGGCAAACAAGATGGTTCAGGGAAGCCCCTAAATAGGACACAACATCAGTAAATACTCTTACCTATTCCCACTGCTTTCAGCATCCTGGGGGAAAGCATTTTTCGGAGCCAGTAAGGGGAGGCACTTTGGCTTCTCCACCCACTAGCCATGAAGCTCAGCATAACCAGGGCTGGATTTAGATGAAGAGAGGCCCCTCCTCATCCCCCACTCTAATGACTAGAAGAAAATGGAAGTGTTATAAACAAAATTGAGTGAAGCCAAGGATGATGACGGGTATTTAAAATTCTGCAATTGATAATTTCTCCTCTAAAGCAGTGTTTCCCAACCTTGGGCCTCCAGCTGTTTTTGAACTACAATTCCCATCATCCCTGACCACTGGTCTTGCTAGCTAGGGATGATGGGAGTTGTAGTCCAAAAACAGCTGGAGGCCCAAGGTTGGGAAACACTGCTCTAAAGGACCTAGGATGTTATTGTTAAATACCATGGTGATTTAAAAAAAATGCATAAAATTAACATTTGCAATAGCTGAACTTTGTAAACCTTAACCAAGTGTCTCCGCCATTCCCAAGAGCACTCAACAAGGTCACAGGAAGTATAAGAAAACTCTTTGTTTGCATGCCCCACTTTGGGGAGCTAAGGGGACCCACCTAAAATGCTCTGCTTGAGCACCTCCAAAGATGGAGCTACTAATGAGGAAGTACAATATATCTCCAACACTGCTGCGTGTGCAACAGAACCTTGCTTTCCTCTCCCATGCAGCCCTCTGGAGCAGATTTTGGGGCACATGGTAAGAGGAAAGGAAGTTCCATTGCATGAGTGGAACATTGCTCATGGCCATTGATGTAACCCATTGTGTCTGAGTGTCTGGGGTGGGTTTTTTTTGGACGGGAGAGGATCTTCTTGAATGAATCCTCAATACTGCTTGCACCTCACTAAGCACATAGTGACACCATGGCTTAGTATTCTTCTGAGACTGAAAGTGTTCTGATGAATTCCTTTTCAGTGCAAAAAGTCTGATTCATCACTGAAATCCTCTTAGTCAGAAAAGATAATAAAGGGGCAGCAGCTCCCAAACTATTTTCTCAGGGGATACATGCACCCGTGAAATGGTCTATGTTGAAAAACCACCAAAGATTTTCATCCCCCGTTGCCTCCTGTTTTAGCAGAGATATTGGCAACCCACCCATTGTGCTTTTGTAGCCCACTGATGAGACCTGACTCACAATTTGCTTTGAGATAAAGCTTCTATTCTTCATCTCCAGTGACTAGAGAAGGTTAAGTTCTCTTCGCATATTTTGCAAATAGTAAGATCCTGGACTAATAAGGTTAAACTGACATAATATTCAACTAGATAAATACTGGATAGGCATAATCCAGAACAGTGTGTTCAGTTTTGATTACCACCTTTTAAGAAGGACATGGAAACACTGGAAGGAAATTTGAGGATAGATAAAAAAAACTTTTGGTTTAAGGGAACAGTTAAGCCCTTGACAAATTCACTCACGCACCAAAAATACAACTAAAAATGGAAATGTTAAGCTAAGTCTTAGCATCCTGCCTTAACTTTCACACTATGCAAGCAATAAAACACACTCTGCTATGCTGAGTCCCAACATAGCATCCATGAACTCAGACTTCTACTTGGAAACCTCATAACTTCAGGAATTCAGAACAGATTTCAGGGTGGATGGGATCCCTACAACATACCTGCATTTTTGGTGTTATATCCAAACAGATGAAGTAGTTTAGTCTTAGAGATTTAAAACCACATTAAGCTAATATTTAAAAAGGTTGGGGGAAAACATCTGGTGCTGGAATAGCAGAAGAGCAGGCACCAGATAAACTTTCCTGTGGAAAGCAGTTCATAGGTTGGTGTGCCAGCTACAGCTTGGTCACTGTGATTGATGTGTTGGTAACCTTACAACTGGACTACTGTAATACACTCTACATAGGGATTCCCTTGGTATTGGTTTGGAAACTGCAGCTGATGTAGAACACTGCAGTCAGGCTGTTGAGTAGAACACCTGAATGTTCACAACCTACATCTGTGTTAAAGGAACTGCAATGGCTGTCAGTCAGCTCCCGAGTCATGTCAAAGGTCTTGTGGTTATCAAATATAGCTCTGGCCAACTTGGGACCACATTACCTGAAAGACCACTTGCTACTATACAGACCTGCAAGATCACCTAGATCAGGCACGTCCAACAGATAGATTGTAATCTACTGGTAGAGCACTGGATGTCTGAGGTAGATCACTGGCTCAACAACTTTGGTCCCCCTTAAAAAAGCTCAACATTTTAGCCCTGCACCCCCAAAAATGGTGCTTTCCTCCTCCCTAAAAAAACCTGGTCAACTTTTACCTGAACCCCTAAAAAACAGGGCTTTCCTTTCCAAAAAAAACAAAAACTCAACAACTTTGACCTGAACCCCCCAAAAGGGGGTAGATCACTGCCAGTTTTTAACTCTGTGAGTAGATTGCAGTCTCTTGGGAGTTGGCCACCCCTGACCTGGATCATCTGGGAAAATTCTGTTTATTATAGAGTATCATTGGGCGAAGACCCCAATACAGTGGTACCTTGGGTTACATACGCTTCAGGTTACATACGCTTCAGGTTACAGACTCCACTAACCCAGAAATATTACCTTGGGTTAAGAACTTTGCTTCAGAATGAGAACAGAAATTGTGCAGTGGTGGTGCAGCGGCAACAGGAGGCCCCATTAGCTAAAGTGGTGCTTCAGGTTAAGAACAGTTTCAGGTTAAGAACAGACCTCCAGAACGAATTAAGTTCTTAACCCGAGGTACCACTGTAATTGCAACTGACTGATAGTTGTTACAATCCTCGGGATCCAGAGGGTTGTTTTTTGTTTGTTTGTTTTTTTGGTTAGGAGTGATATTACAACCACATTTTTTTTCAGCAGTGCAGGATCATAAACACATTTGTAGCCTCCTGAAGCCATGGTTAATACCGTTTCATTATATGTTACTAAAGAAAGGCAAGGCTTGAGCAGATAAGTGGTAGGCTGACTAATTTTTGATTTGATAACTCCATATTTTGGAAGCACTGTCAAACAAGAATGTGGGTTTCCAATAAAAAATTGAGTTAGGTTAACTTGCATTGAAAAATAATTCAGTCTGCATCAGATTTTTTTCTGGTGCCTTAGGGTGTTATTTAATGTGGCCTGTTTATTTTACTCATATTCAGTAATCAAAACTAAAAACTCTGAAGTTATAATATTCTATTTGCAGCTGTCATTCCTTCTTTGTTACTGATAAATTTGTGAAATGGAAAGCTTTGCACTGAAATTTTAATGGAATATAATAAAGTATTACTATCAGTCCATTTAAGCTGAATGTGTATAATTCAGTGAACATGCTGTCTATTGAAAAGGTTCATTGACCAGCAAACCGAAGCTTCTTTTCTTAGAAGTAAATCCCATTGAGTTCAATGATTATTATTTCCAAGTAACCCATCTGTGTTAAGGATCCATGAAAAGCATGGTTTCTGAAGTGGTGCATTTATTACTTGTACTTGTGCCACCCTGGGTTTCAAAAAGAATGTTATTTATCTGAAAGTGCTCCTTTGTGAAAAGGCTTATACATCAGAGAGGTGCCTAGGCTTAACATAACATACTCAACCAAGCAATCATCAGATTTTGAAATTATATTATTCCCATTACATGTTACTGTCTACACAGATTGAGCAGTGATCCCTTTAACGTTTGCAGGATAAGCAATCTCTGCTAAAATAGTTCAGGACAACTACAGTAACTACACCATTCATATGTATGACCTATATTACAGTTTTGTAAACCAAAATAACACAGTTGCCCAAAACTGTCTAAGAATTCCCATATGGCATCTATTCATGCAAAGTTTTATTTTTAGAAATTGTTGGGAAGCATCCAAATGAGCCATAGTTTGACTGTAAAGCTTTGGCTGATTATACCATTGCTAGTGTGTTACTCTGTAATCACCACGTTGTATAGAGGGCAGTAACTTCTGCCTTACAGACGTCTGTGGTATAGTCTTCCAATTACTTTTCATTTTCTCCCATAGCTTGTCTGCTTTTCTCATTTGATCCACAAGTTGAAACCCCATATTTCTGTCTGTGATACCACTTTGTGGATAGAGCTCTTGAGATCTGCTGATCTAGCCATTATCAAATCATGTACGGCTATTATTTTTCAAACTCATATATATTTTAAGTTACCGTAAAGAGATGGCAATAGTCAATTGAAGGATTTCTTTTAAGCACTGTATTCTTAATGTGCATTTAACAATAGAAGGAAACTTGTTTAAATGGCATGGAAAGATGAGAAAGCGTGTTCTCCAATAAATGAGAGCACGTGTTGCGGTGTGGGCCACCAGGCCAGGCCTCTTGTTGCCAGGCAGGTTAATAGTTGTTGCCTGGCATCATGATTGGGTAACCGGGTTGCTGGGGCAAATTGTATGTTGCAAATTGGGTGGGTGGGACCATAGTCTTTAAATATTGGTGCACTCTGGTTTCTCTTTCTCTTTGCAGAGTGCATCAGATCACCCGCCCGCCCGCCCTCTTTCCGGTTGACCTTGCTTTGCCTGTCATGGGGTCGTCTGCTTTGGAGCAGGGGCCTAGTAGGAATTTGCCATTTGGTGATTGGTTGTGCCATTTGGTTTTGCCTACTACTCAGCAATTCGTCACAACTTGTAAGGTTGCGGTTAGGCATTGGTTATAATATGCTGGTGGTGGAGGGTTAAGGCTGGGCCTGCCCCTCCTATTGCGCTGAAGGGAATTTGGTTAAAGGAATCCTGGGGCTTGCCACTATTTCGTCCAATCCCTGTTATGGGACCAGGGCCGCCCAATCCCTGTTATGGGAATCCTTGTTATAGGACCGGGCAGGCAAGCTTTCGGGGAGCTGCTGGGGTGAGCGGCGTGGGTCCGACGCTTAGCTCAAATGACCCCCCAGTTTGACTTTCTCTTCTACTGGCTACCGATCGGACCTCGGGATGTCAGTTCTGTCCCAGGCGGGGGGACAGATAGTCATAACCAATGTCTAAACAACCACTCACTGATTTTGTATTTTAATAAAGTTGTGGCCAAAATAGTGCCCAAAAACCAAAACTAAATTACGTGTTATGTGTGAAGTTATTTGAGAGGTGGCCTGGGGACCTACACACGCAACAGCATATTGACCACATTTTCATCACCTTTGGTGACAAAATAATGGTTACTCCAGAGAAATATATTTCATTGTTGCATGGACTGTCATAAGCATTTATTTCGTCAGGTGCAAAAATAATCTTTCATGGACACTAAAAATGTATCCTAAAATTGTACTGCATCACAGAAAACAAAGACAAGAGTGATCATGTTATGGCCCTCGTTCTCTAAGAAGAGTGGATCCCTTTGTTGCCAAAATTGCACTGTCCATGCACAACTGAGGGAAACTCAAGGTTTTCAGAAGTAGAGAAGCAACACACATACGCACAATCTTTAGGAAGCAACCCTGAAGGTGTGAAGACCCCAAATCAGTGCAATAAGGACTGAGCATGCTCAGTAGCCATGGAATAATGGCTGGCTGTTGCGGGAGGTGAGGTGAGGAGAACAAAATGGAAGAGAGGACATTGCTGGCTGGCACCATAAATGAGAGCATTCCATCATATTGCAGATCCTATATGTGTTCTTAGAATGTGAGGATATTAGACACTTTGTTCGTTTTAGCAGGGAAGTACTATGGCTTGCCTGAGTTCACAGAAAAAGGGGAGCGGTGTATACTGTAAATTGTTGTAAATATATTGTAAATATTCTGCGTATTGTTGCACCCCACCCCAATCTCTGAGGTATGCAAGATTCCAGGGTTTCCAGGCGCTTACCCAGGGTTGTGTTTCTGTTGCAATGAAGCACAGTAGAGACTGTAATGTCATACATATACGTATATGCATATATACAACCTGAGTCTAGGATATGGTTACCAGATTTTTTTCAATAAATCCAGGGACACTTCTTTTTTTTTTTTTTGAAGCTGAGTAGCAACAGAGAGTCAATAGTGGGGATGGTGAGGCAAAAGACCCTGGGGTCAAGCACACATGCATATTGTATAGAGGTGCAAATCCCTTCTTTTGCACCCTGTGAAACATAAATGCACAGAGTTTATAAAAAAACGAGGCAATGGCCACCTGCCCACGACTCCCAAGCCTCCCCCAATCAGTCAAAACAAAGGGGGAAGGGGGCAGGAGATCGCTCAAGACACATCATAGGCGCACAAGACACATCATATGGGGACTTCCGGCGAGGAAAAATGGCGGACGCCACGGCAGCGAGCAGCTCCTGAAGCGAGCCAGAGCCAACTGTGCTACCAGCTGCTGAGGTTGCCGCTACCACGTTTCCCAGGGACAGATTTGCAAATCTGGGGACATTCCAGGGATGGAATTTGTCCGGCGACAGATTTGCAAATCCGGGGACTGTCCCTGGGAACCGGGACATCTGGTAACCCTAGTCTAGGACCCCCAAAGCTCTTGCTTCTCTCATTGCCTTAGCCTTGAATTCAAATAGAAATCAACCCCCCCCCTTACCAGTTTGTTGCTTTTCTTCTAGCTCACATCATGATATCTTGGCTCTCAACCCTGGCTTTGTCTTTCTAACTACCTGTGAGTTGGGGACGGCCCCCCCCCCACCCATTTGCCATTTCACACAGGTCCACTTCTTTTGTTTCCCTTAGTGGCCCATCATCCAAGCCATCGCCTCATTAGGAAGCTAGCCTGGCTATTCCAGGCATTAGACATCATTTTTGCCAGTGTTGTTGTTACTGAGCATATGAACTACCTCTGCACTTCTTTCTCTACCCCCAAATTGTTGTTCCAGCCTACAGCCTAGTCCCCCTCTCCCAAACTTATAACACTATAAAAATATTAGTAAATCCATAATTTGAGATTCTGCTGAGAAGGTTCAAATGCGAATGGCGACTTGTACTTGCACAAGAGTTTATGCTTCCAAAATCTGATCCCAGGCTGCTGATGTACTGCTTACAGGAGCTATTGATACTGCTAAACAAAGCCCCTTCTGCATGGCTCATGAGCTCAACTTGATGAGTTTGTGCTTTACGTCTCTCCATTCTGGCTTGCAAAACAGAATTGGCTGTAACCAAACACTGAGCTTGGATAAATGTGCTGGAAATGATGTCGACCTTTCCTAAATCCAGGAACAACAATTTGGAGGCAGAGGAAGAAGTGCAGCGTGGTTCATATGCTCAGTAACAACGATACTGGCAAAAATGTATTTTCATGAATCTCATTCTCTCGGACTCCATCTTGCTCTTGCTAATATAGTTTTAACAACTGTGTATTAGGCAAAACTGATCTCTGCTGACTTTAGCTGTCACATCACTAGCAATGGACAAATCTGTCAATTTTGGTTTGTCTCATTTTCTCATTATCGGTTCTCCACATTTCCACATTTGTATACAATTTTGCTGAATATGCACACTTTTGCAAAGCAATTCCCTAATTTAATACATTTTGAATGTTTTCACTAATATACACATTTATGATATGTACTGAAGTTCTCACCCTGGGCCAGCAGGGGGATACTGTAGATAGTTGTGCAAATAAGGGATCGAAAGTGACGTTCAGTGATTGGATAGTTTTAGGAAAATGTTACAGTTACGTTGTACTAGAGCTCTATATAAGCATGCTGACTTCAGTTCAGTTCAGTTCTGTTCTGGCCTGTGAATAAACAAGAGCTGTTTGAAGAATCACTGTGTCGTCTGATATGTTCACCCACAACTTAACAATTTATACACATATTTTATCCCACTATGTGCATTTGTGTACACATTACTTGTGATGGAGAACAACACTGCAAGATTTAGAAAAATGCAAATTTCAAAGAACTGCTGCTTTGGTTCATTTATTGTTTCAGAAAGGGTGAATTAGGTAGGTTCACCTTTAATTGTGAGCTGAATCAAGTTATGTGACCTTCCTACACATCATAGGAACATAAAATTCCCAATGTCTTTTTCAAGTCAGTCCCGCCCCCTTGCATATTACTTAGTGATGAAATTTTCTGAAAATCTCGATACTGAGCTTATCTGTGCGGATTTTTTTCTCCTAATTCCCATCTCACTCCTTAACTTTACTTAAAACAAGCCCCAAGCTCTCCTAAAAGTAGGAGCAATTTTTGCATATAATATAATTATGCATACCGGTATATACTTCAGGTTTCCTAAAATAACCAGCACATAAACAGACACATACAAAAATGCATATAGCTGTATAAAAATATGCATGCATTTATATAAAATTAAGCTACAGAAGTGTAATACAGCAAGGGTCTTGACTTTTATTGCATTGTGCACATATTTCTGCAGTTAATTACTCAAGCTTTTGTTCTTAAGTGCATTAGTGACTGAGACATAATACAAGAGGCAGTCTAGTGTGAGCTAAGCCCAACGGATTCAGAACCACCAAATTCCATTTATGAAACTTATCCTCCTCTATTCCTAATGGTATTTATTCTTTTTCACAAAAATCTTCCCTACTTTGAGCCACATATAACAGGGAATTGCAGAAAGGCTCACTGTTATGTCTATACTCTGTTGCAAACTGAGTAAATTATGAGTGCTATTTCTGCTTTCCAAGATATTTCTCATGTATTAGCCTGTGGTAAGGGAAGGCGAAAAGAGTTGTGTATATAGGTTGAGGCGATCCTTAGAAGCCCTGTGTTTTTGTTTCCAAAAAGGCTTCAGAGAATGAAATAAAGTGCCTCCGAAAAGCATGGATCAAATTCACATTGCATAAAGAGGGACAATTTGGCGGAGGCAGCAAAGAGGAAATGCAAACTGTGTTTGCGTATCTTTGGCTCCGAACGCCTTATAGTTCACAGCTAATATTTGCATTGGCTCTTAATTATGTTAAGCAGTGTCATCTTATTACAGTTTCAAAATGTGACAATAACCTCAAGTGAACTTTGGGAAATAAGTGCATCATTTGAAATGGATGCGAGCCTTTCAAACTGGGCTGAGCCTGTTCCATTTCATTAGCAGAACTAGATAGAAGGACAAGGAAACACAGGCAGAGGGACAGGAAGTTGCTTGCAAGGTAGCAAAAGCTGGTTTGTAAACACATGGAATGGCTATAGTTAGTACAGTTCCACTTTCCAAACTAGCATGGACTCTGTAACATGACAAGAAGATGTTGTAAACAAAATCTGCCCTTTCCCCCTTATGGGGTGTCCAAGAGTCCGTATAGAGTCCTTACGTGGAAAGATATGCTGCCACAACCTACCCCCAGAATTACCATTTCCTTGCAAGCCATTTTGGAGATATGGGTCAAAACAGTGATGGCAGCAGGAGCAGGGGAACTGTGCACAGCCTAGAATGGTAGTATGGATTCTGAACTTGTTCAACTGAATTTGAAGTCATACTCTCCAACTGTAATGATTCATCACGGTTTTTGGCTCAGTTTTTGGCTCCTATCCCAGAAGAACCACTGCCTCCGGAAAATCCCAATTTTCTCCTCTCGGCAAGAGCCATTTAAAAAAAAAAAAAACAGCTGCCAAGAAAAATAAAAAAGGCAGCACTCATAACTCTTTGTGAGGACCAAATTAGATGTGACGGGACAGTCATGTGCACACCGATCCCATTCACCTCTTTCCCCACCTTAGCTCACTGTGTTCTGCTGTGTTTAAACAGTTATTCCTGAACCCAACTGCAATATGGGTAATAAGCCAGAAAGGGAGAAAATGTGCTTAAAGCAATGGAGTTCAGTATTCTTATTCTTATCCTGCCTGGGTTGCCCCAGCCACTCTGGGTGGCTTCCAGCAAATTATAACATCAGACTTAAAAAACATCCCTAAACAGGGCTGCCCTCAGATGTCTTCTAAAAGTCATAGTTGCTTATTTCCTTGACACCTGATGGGAGGGTGTTCCACAGGGCAGGTGCCACTACCGAGAAGGCCCTCTGCCTGGTTCCCTGTAACTGGTTCCTGTAACCTGGTTCCCTGTAACTGCCAGAAGGCCCTCAGAGCTGGACCTTAGGCTGATCAATGGAGGTGGAGATGCTCCTTCAGGTATACTGGACAAAGGCTGTTTAGGGATAAGTGAGGTAAGGTGTGGGAAGAGGGTGGGTTTAGCTGCCCTCTCCACACATTCCTTTTCAAAAAAAAGCCTAATGTTCAGTGGAAAAGGATATTGCATCAGCTATTCTGATTCACCAGTCCTTTCTCATGCAGATGAGATATGGAACACTAATTTTAATTTAACCATGAGAATAGATTGCTGAATGATACCTTACATGGACTACTGACCAAATATGAAAAAATGTAACAACAGCCACATTATTATTATTATTATTTAAAAACCGAGTAGTAAGGGAGAAAGAAATCTGGTTACTTTCAGAGCCAGACTCTTGGCAAAACTATTATTATTATTATTATTATTATTATTATTATTATTGATTAAATGTGTATAAACTGTGCTGCCCTTCTAATTGTATATAGTGCAATGATTTCTAGTTGGTAATCTGCAGACTCCTTGTGTCTGCGTAACCCTCCTGGGGGTCCATGGCACTATTCACATAACAAAAACTACCATAGAGATATCAACATTTTCAAAATTAAGCAGTCCATGGCTTGGCTTTTGAAAAACAGGGGGTCCTCACTACTTAGCTAACTGGGAGAGCTAGACATCAGAAGACAAAAACCGGTGTGGCGAGAACTACAGAGACCTCAGACTCCAGAGACAAAAGACGTTTGGGAGAAAGCAAGAAGGCTGGAAGCTACACTGTCATAGGACCAGTAATCGCTGAAAGAAATTGTTTTATTGCTAGGTCTTGGCTAAAGCAGGGAAATAACCTAGGAAATTTTAGTTAGATGCATTTTTCAATGGTCTTCTCATTTCCTAATTGTGCTTACAGTTAACTCCTAAAACTGTTTTGAAATCTGCCCCCACCCCTAATATTACATCTTTTAAAAACTAAATGTGTTCTTGGTTAACCCTGGTTTGATGGCTTGCTTCCTCCCCCTTCACCCCAGTGCCTAATTGCCTCCCCACTCTACCCATTACAGTGAGTTGGCTGTTTCAGTAAAAGAGGCAACATAGTCCATAGGAGACAACAAAATGAAAGAAACCAGGAAAACTAAAGACATTGATTTGGTGGCAGTGCTGTGGATCCTGGGAAGGAAATGGCAAATAGCAAAGTTGGTTGGTTTGCTAGCCTCTTCCCACCTGTCTGTGCATGATTGACCCTAAGATATGAAGCAAAGTTACCTGGGTTTTGCAAAGGTGCAGATGGAATTTGGATTGCTCTGCTACTTGCTGAATATAGTGAGAATCCAATGGAAGGGGAGAAAAAACAAAGCTGTATTAGATGGTCCAAAAACCAAATGGCAAAGAAGATGCCTTGATGAACTTTGGAGTTTTTCTTTGTGAAATGCAGTCCTGATGGCATTGATGAAAATCTTTTTTATCCTTGCCCTACCTATCACAGCAAACCATCAACTTAGAAATACAGGAGCCATTAAGGTTAGGGAAGTCTAACCTGTCCAAGAACATTAAGAAAGAACACTGGGAGGTTAAAGAGATGTCTATCTTCATGAATACAATTGAGTGCCCAAGACTGGGATGATGATGTGTGTACATAAGGCTGGGACAATGTGTAAATGGGTCAAACTTATCTTTTGTTTTGTTAATGGGATGGTGTGAATGGGGATAATTATGTCAAAAGGGGGGAGAATAGTGATGGAAAAACAGAGCATTGGTTAATATTTGAGTGGTTACCAACGGAGCAACTTGTACGTCAGTTCTGAATTTTTGTTAAACAGTCCACTTATCATATTTCCCAGGAAGGCTTTAAGATTTCTGGCAACTAGTTCTTTTTGGAAAGTGGAATCATGCTATGAACTTGGCTGTCACAGTTCACATGAATGAGCCCACTCCAGCAGTTCTGCCTGACAAACTTGACAAGCGAATAGGGATTTAGCAAGAGTTTTAATGGTTCTTCGTTTCCTGGCCGATATACATGAACAAGATATCTCCCACCCAGCATGTTGACCATCCACAGTCTGTTGTAATAGGACTGTGTTTTCCTCAGCTGCCTTCTGCCAGTCTTGCTTGATGAGCAGCACCAACAAACAGAAGAGACATGCCATGTGTGTATATACATCAATGGGAAGTACTGAAAATGTTGTATTTGGCATGAAATTGGGCTGTTTGTTTCCTTTTTTTTAATGCTGGGAAGTATCCTGGCTCTCACGCACAGACACAGTAGTTTGACTCCCAGCTCAATTATTCCTGAAGGATTTATTCCAAAAAGTCCAAAAGGGAAATGTGGGCTTGGGAGAGCATGTCTTTGTTTGAAACTCTGTCCTGCCATGTGATACCCAAATCTTTCTGAAGGAGATGTGGAAGGAGTTGAGAGATAGACAGAATCATACTGCATTTCTTCAGGGAATATCGTGTGGAGGTGATTACTTCTGGTGTTACTTGAATATTACACTCCAGGAAGACCCATTTCTGTATGGCATTTGGCAAAGGGACCCCTGACCATTAGGTCCAGTCATGGACGACTCTGGGGTTGCGGCGCTCATCTCGCTTTACTGGCCGAGGGAGCCATCATACAGCTTCTGGGTCCTGTGGCCAGCATGACTAAGCCGCTTCTGGCAAACCAGAACAGCACATGGAAATGCCGTTTACCTTCCTGTCGCAATGGTACCTATTTATCTACTTGCACTTTGATGTGCTTTCGAACTGCTAGGTTGGCAGGAGCAGGGACTGAGCAACGGGAGCTCACCCCATCACTGGGATTCGAACCGCTGACCTTCTGATCGGCAAGCCCTAGGCTCTGTGGTTTAGACCACAGCACCACCCGCTTCCCTTTTATTTGATAAATATATCTAAACAAAATAGCTTTGCATGGGCTAGAGTCCATTTGCACAACCAAATTGCACCAGTAACATTCCATATTACCTAGCTAATTTCTAAAGAAAGATGATCATTGTGCTAATGCTTTATTGACTTTTCTTATTCACCAGGCTGGGGGCATTAATGGATGAGGTATTGACTTTCATGTTTTTGTTGCAAATGGCCATAAAAAAAGGCTGCAGTTGTATGTTATAAGACTTAGGAAGTTTTCAGATCCAAATTCTCAGCAATGCCAAATGTACTTTCCCTGTTTGTCCTATAAAACTAGATAATGGAGAGAACAAATGGCGCTCTCTGAACTTCAGCCCAGGCCAACGTATTAGATTTAGCATGTTGGGGTGGGGGGGTGGGGGCATTCGAACAGAAAGCTCTTTGTCAAACAAAGGGTACCACTAAACCTTTGGCAGAGTTTTCCTTTTTCTCCATTGACCTATTCTTTAAAGCAACAGTTTAGTGGCTGAATTTAATTACACAGTAGTAACAATAAGGGGTTCTTTTCGGAATTGTAAGTGACAAGAGGAAGCAAGAAACAAACAAACCCAAAACCATGGTCACTTCCTTCTGCCTGATCAAAAGGGAAGCAGATAACCTGCACACGTCTCACTGTCTGATAGAATTGATTGCTCTCCAGGCTTGGTAAAATCAGCTTTTTAACTGGTTTGTGTTGTTCGCCTCTTTGGAGGCATCCAGCATCCCTCTCCCAGTGGGTGCCATTCTTAGGGTATAACTCAACCAAGTTCAGGTTATGGAGTGTCTTCAACAAAGACTGAGTTAAAAGGCTGAGGCAGCTGTGCAATGCCTCTTGCTCACTATGCCTGCATGTACCATTTCACTTTTGTAGCTGCTTGGTTTTCCTTAGTTGTTTCTAGTAAACGAAAGCTCATGCTGTAATAAACGTGTTTGTCTTTAAGGTACCACAAGACTATTAATTTTGCCCTTTAAGTCAGGTTTTGCACATTAAGGCTGCAGTCCTAGACATACTCATCTAGGAATAAGTCCCACGAAACTGAGTGGTGCATAAATGTGATATAATAAGTAACTATTCTGAAAATAACTTCTCTGTTACTTTTGTGTCACACACTAAAGCCTCCTTCAAACAAACTATTCACTGAGCATCCACCCTGATTTGTTTGCACAGATCTAACCTTATGAGGGGATTAGAATATATCCGGTCTTTGAATGTAACAGCTGTCTCTGGTCCTCACTTACCTTTCATTACTTTGGTTCCCATTTGATCTATAGATTGCCTGTTTCCCCACATAAAAACTATTAGGGCAGGCTCAGCTATAAATGCAATGCATTTTATGTTTTTGTAAAAAATTCCTATCATTCAGAAATTGCAAGCCAGGATCAGTTTATCAAACATGGGAAGCAAGGAGATTTGAGTTTCAACTTGTGTACTGCTTGTACAGCCAATTCTCCCTTTTGTCCTTTACATATTTATATCTGGAAGATCCTCCAGGATAATTTCAAATAATACCATCTTAATGAACAGCTTGCCTTGCATATTATCTACTTCCTTATTATTTATAGGAATGATTTATACCAAATTACGAAGCTGCCTGGTTTGTTTCATAACGAACTGTGACATGTATTGCAATAATTTGAATATTCTGGAAATAAGACCACGCACACACACAAGCCCATTCATCACTTTTCTGCCATATTGGTCTGGATTCATTTTATCAAACAGGTGGGAAAGCTGGGATGTCGGAATGATGACTCAATCAAAATGGTTTTTTTAGGTTGCTAGCATTGCAGTGCAAACTAAATCTGACCGTATGAGAATAGCCATAAAGTGGTATATAAAGATGGCATAGTTGCTTTTAAATAATCTCCAGCCATCTGCCATGCATTTGATAAAGACGTATGAGCCATTTAAAGGCCTGTGTTCTGAAACTGACTAGAGAAAGAGGAGCAAGCTCAGTCTCTGTCAAGAGCTGGAATCTGGTGTAGGTCAGTGATAAAAAAAACCATGGTACCGGTGAAGTTAACTCTTTATTCAAAAAGACCGAAACAGTGCAGGCCTAGTGATGCCAGCACTCTTCCCAGTAGGTCTTGCTCCAACAATACAGCTGCCTGAATGCCCTCCTCTCCAGGGGTTTTTCCAAGCTCAGTCTCCTGGATCTAAATCGGACAGATGTGTGGTTATTAACATGTTGGCTCTTTTACTTTTAAAGTGAGGATAAGGGTAACTCTTTATACTAAGAGCACAGGAGCAATGGTAATTTTGGACTCTGGGATTACTGGTCTTTCTAGGGACATAGGAGGCATTTAGAAGGCCATTGGCATTACTTCACTTGCGAAGGGCTCAGTGCTTTCCCCATCCTCACCAGGTCATTTCAGGCATTATAGCTACTTAGAGTGAAAACCCAAACCCAAACCAAAGCAGCTGACTTTCCTTGATTAAAACGAAAATGAAATACTCTAGGCATGTATGGTTTTGCATTTTAAGCTCCCTTACATCACAGAATCATCCTAAACTCATTGACGCTGGACTTGCTTGTCATTGCCCTCAGCATCTGCCATGCTCTGGATGGTCATTTGTCCCTGCTCTGGGATTTTGGCTCCAAGGTCCAGTCATAGCTGCACCACTGTCTGAACTCATTGCGTTCCATTGCTTTGACACACACACACACACACACACTCCAAATCCAGATTTGGTTTTGGGAAGTGAGCCGGGGGAAAATGGCTCAATGCAGCCAAATAAAGTGCAGGAGAGAGAGACTTCCATCCTGTACACTGTACACTTCTTATAATACAGAAAGTTGATGTCCAGCCCCAATTTATAGCCCAATAGACCACAGCATGATCAATTAGATACAATGTTTGCTGTGGCCCTTGGTCACTAACACACTGCACAATCTCTTGCATGTATATCCCACTTTCTTCCAAAAAGATTTGGATTATCTATTGTCCCCGCTTTCTCCCAAAGACCTCCATGGTATTCTGGAATGACCTTCTTCTTTTAGGAGTAGGGATTGGGGAGAAATTGGGTTCAGTTCCAGGGCCATCTTAAGTATATCCAGTGCGGTGGTGCAAAGATCCCTCCGGCGTCGGTGTCCCCCTATCTCCCAGAGTTGCTGACCTTTTTACAGGGCTGCTGGCAGCTTTGCAGGGCTGGAGGAGGCAGGCAGTGGCTGAAGGGCAGCTCCTCTGGTGGGGAAGAGGCAGAGGCTCTGGGAGCAGCGCTGCTTCAGCGAGGCGGGCGAGGGCAGTGAGCTGATGCTGGGAGGCGCCGCGCCCAGCCTCCGCCTCTTCCCTGGTGCCCTCCAGAACTTGGTTCCCTGGCGCCACTAGCCTCTATGGGCAAGACGCCCCTGTTCAGTTCACATTTAAAGGCAAACTAACTAAATTTGTACTTCCCAAAGCTGAAATGCTGCTATCCTTTGAAATTCCAAATTTTGCAGTGCAGTGCTCTTGCCAAGTAATATGTACAGAAATGCATATACCATGGTAATGTGTACATTAAAAAAAAATCACATATTAGTGAAAATAACATACACAAATGCCTTATATTGGAGGAAATTGCCTGCAAATACATGTATGTTAGGCAGAATTGCATACAAGAATGTGTATTTTGGATGAAAACTGCACTAAAATCCCAATGATTTTCATGAGAATTTTAAAAATAAAAAATATAGAAACCCGGAGAACTGATTTTAATACTGGGAAAATGAAGGAGAGAAATTGAAACTGAGATTTTCACCCATCCCTACATATGAGGAAGCTATTCATCTAGTTTGCACGCCTATTTTATCCCCAGCTGTCAAAGCTTGCAAAGAGGTCCTTTTGACATCTGCATAGGCTTCAGCAGTCAAGCCAAGAGGCCCATGCCAGGAATGTCTATGACACTGCAGAAGATGCTGAGGCACTAAGCTTATGCATAGCATTGCCAGCTTCATTTCCCTTGGCTACTTCAAAGAAAGAGCTGGCAAGAAGGATGCTGCAGCCTGGATCTGTGAAGAATGGGACCACAGATAGGACAAAGAAAGGAAAGCGAGAAGCAAGGTAGGCCAGCTAAGTCCACAGGACCCAGTTGCTCAGCGAAGGCACTTCAGTTGTCTTATGTGGCATTTGTGCACCTTTCTCACAATCCATTCCTTAGAAGTCTGTGAATAACTCTTTCTGTAAAAAGGGGTTTACAAAATCGAGCCAGCACAATAATTTACAACGACTGGAAATTCTTGGGCTGTGGTTTATAGCATATCTTCAACCAGCAACACGGAACAATTTCTGATTCAAAGCCTGGAATGTAGTGGGAACTGATGGTAAAACAGAGGAATGTTATAGCTGGAACAGCTGAGCAAAAATCCTTTCCAAGCCTGTCAGTTGTATTTATATGAAACTGAAAAATAAAAGCAGACCGGGGGAGGCAGGGATGTTAAGCCCAATTCTTCTCACAACCAAATGGTACAAGCCTGAGTATATTTGTTGATGGCAGCTGGACTAATGCCTTTATAAATTGACATACAGTCTTGGTTGGAAGATTAGAAATGTATTTCTTAACCGCCATTTGTTGGTGGTTAATGTTTATCTTAGCTTTATAGGAATCCTAGTCAGCCTTCACATTCCACGGAAAATCAACACCTGGTGGAAGAAATATGGGTTCATGCTCGCTGCCCATGCCTTGCCTCATATTGAACACTCCTTTGGGACAAAGCCTTTCTCCACAAGATCTGGAACCTGGAGAAAGCATGTGGGGAGACCATACATGTTTGGCGATGTCCTGTGTTCTATGCGAGATCAAGACAGGGACAGCAAGAATGACCTCATCTGCCTTCTCTGTGTTATTCCTGCATGTAATTGAAAGGTCTAAAATGAACTATTCTGTGGTCCCATTGATTTCCAAAACTGTAGATTCTACAGTTCCCTAGTTTGGGACACTCAGACCCACCGAGTGCCCCTGTTTCCGGGGACAGTCTCAGTTTTACAGAAACCGCCTCAGTTCCTGGTTTGATTCTGGACTGTTTGGCTTTTCTTTAGGACATCCCTGTTTTCATTGGAGAAATGTTGGAAGATATGGTACGTGAACCCCCGAGTCTAGGAGATAAGTAACTATACAACCTTTAGAAGACATCTGAAGGCAGCCCTATATAGGGAAGATTTTAAAATATTTAGCGTTTTATTAAGTTTTTATATTAAGTTTTTATGTTTTATGTTGAAAGCCACTCAGAGAGGCTGGGGCAACCCAGTCAGATTGACAGGTATAAATAATGAAATCAATATTATTATTTATTATGGAACAGGACATCCCTATTTTCATCAGAGAAATGTTGGAGGATATGATACGGCCTCCAACAATGGAAGTAGAACATAAGCATCAGGGTTCATAGCCACTGATATCCTCCATGAATTTTCTTAATCCTCCTTAAAAACCCTTACACAGTTGTGTGTATTTTTAAATAAATACCTGGTATGGGTGGCGCTGTGGGCTAAACCACAGAGCCTAGGACTTGCCGATCAGAAGGTTGGTGGTTCGAATCCCCGTGATGGGGTGAGCTCCCGTTACTCGGTCCCTCTCCTGCCAACCTAGCAGTTCGAAAGCACGAAGTGCAAGTAGATGAATAGGTACTGCTCTGGCGGGAAGGTAAATGGCATTTCCATGTGCTGCTCTGGTTCGCCAAAGTGGCTTAGTCATGTTGGCCCCATGACCTGGAAGCTGTACAGCGGCTCCCTTGGCCAATAAAGCGAGATGAGTGCCGCAACCCCAGAGGTGTCTGCGACTGGACCTAATGGTCAGGGGTCCTTTTACCTTTACCTTTATGGGGAGGACTGAGCATGATCAGAATGGGAGTATGAGCCGGGGAAAGTGTAGGGTAGCAGACATCTCCTGCTTTGCATTAGGGAAGAGAATGTGGCCATCTCACTTGCATTTGACAAGTCAAATCTATTCACCCACTTTTGACAAAGTAGACATTTGTGTCTAGAGAATTCTGCTAATAATTCCACTGGGGTGTCTTCCTTTGCCATTTGGTTTGTAGGCCTGATTGCTCCAGCATATCTGAGGTTTTACTTCCTATGAGTAACATGCTTCTTTCTTTCTGTCTTTTTTGCAATGCTAGACCTTTATTCCTTCAAGTCTTGTAACATGCTTCTGCCAGTAATTGATATTTTATGGGCCTGCAGGTCAAGGTGCTTGTTGCTTTCTCATGATTTATAGTGCCGGTTGTGCGAAAGCATATGTCTGTGAGAAAAGGAAAATTCCCTCTTGTAATTCTTCTTTCCTTCTCCTCTCCTTTTTTTATTTGCTCTCATGCATGATTCTTACTTCACTTAGGAATGACGTTCTTATTTTAACTGATTTACATAAATGTAATATTTTCCTTTCAAAGTCCTCCAGCTAGAATCCATTCTCTAAACATGGCAGGTTGCATTTTTGCCTCAATCCCGTATATTTAAATTTGTAATCAATGTTATTCCATAATACATATAGGCAGAGAGAGAGGAGAGAGTTGAGCACCCCTCCAATGTGAAATTATGCTAGAATGCTCTGTTTTCAAAAGATCTTGATATGTTTCTAAATGATAATAATGCTTTTCCTTTAAAGAATATATAAGGTAGGAAGGGGCAGACTTGTAGGATGAACTTTAGACCTTTAGATTCACCAACAAAAGCCAGGAAGAAAATGGTGGCTGGGAAACAGAGGTTGGTGCAAAATAAGGGTCAAAGAGGCAGAGTCAATTACCCACAGCACACAGGAGCACAGAATAATAGGCTGATATTATCACCTTTTTATTTGGAGCCTGGAAGTGTTGCCAAGTGAGCACTCTAAGACCACATAAACCATGATCTAAGCACATATGCATATAGCTAATTCTTAATGTTTGAAGAAGTCCTATGCCTGGGCATTTTCAATGCTATCTGTGGGATACATACCTAGAGCTCAAGTAATGGAGAACCAGACCAGAATGGAGAGAGACATGAATGCAGACATGGCCATCATATGATTTAGTTATATATAAGCAGGAGGTTCTGTAATAATGAATCACTTTTATCATACTTATGGTCTTTGTTTAGTTCCATTACATCAAATCAGTACATTTAAGTGAAGAAGAGAAACTCGGGGTATTAGGCTTAGTTCTCCTTTAGACACAATGATGCTGCTTTAATTATTGGTGTCATAGCTTAAGGGAGGTTTCCAGTAGTTCTGAAATGAAGTAGTTGAAATGCCACGACTCAGCAAATATTCTAAACTGGATGCAGTGACTCAGCTTCCCACACCCATGCAGAATGCATCAACTCAAGCTGTTAGCTTGGTCCATAGATAATTCTCTCTCTCCCCCCTTACCCCCGCTGCTGCTGCAGAAGTTCCCTGTGAATGCCACAATTTACAAAAAAATATGTATTGGTAAAACACAGAAACAGAAATGTGAAGTGACCAAAATGGAGACAATGTACTTCCTTCTTCTTCTTTTTAGTTCCCTTCATGTGGTTTCAAGAGTTTAATTTTTGTCATTATAGAACAAATACAAATTCTCTGAGGAGAAAGAGAAGAAAGTCTTAAAATGACCTTTTAATGTAAGTAGAACCAGACCTTAAGGAACAGAAGAAAACTGCGGCGACTGCCTTAGGATAATCAGAAAACACAGGAAGCTTAAATCACTTTTGAACCTTTTTAAAAATTTTATTTTTTTTACATTAACATCTTGGTTTCTTTTTCATGCAGAGAAAGAGAAAGTGAAGACGAGGCATTTGTAAAGTAAATGAGAATTCTGGCCAGTGTTTATATTTGCATTACGAATCTAATTGAAGCAAAAACCATTTTAAGCATCATGCGTGACGAAATATTTTTGTAAGCCATTGGCAAAACTTTGTCCTAAGTGGCCCAGTGATGAGAGTTCCTGCAACATTTGGCAATTTGTATTGCAATAGTGTGTCGGCACTTTAGCGACCCTAAAGATTAAACATGCACAGGTGCCCTGTCACATCTAGTTGCATCCTCAGTATGGAGCAGGGGAGGGGCTAGGGTGGTTTTTTAAAAATATATATATATATTTATTAGCAGTTTTTTAATTTAGTTACATTTCCAATAAACAATACCATATAACGTATCTTTTAACACAATCTTCTTAACTTCTTTGGACTCCCTCACATTTCCCGCTCCTGCGTTCTTAACCAAGAAGGTTTTTCCAGCAAATTTATCCCCTTATTTCGATTCTTATTATCTAATTTTCCAATATTATATCTCTAATTTTTAATATCCTTTATTCAAATCTAAAAGAATTAAATATAACTTAAAAAATTTCCAAAAAATTATCTTTTCTTAAATTTAACTTATCTTCATATATCACTTCCTCTATCTCAATGGTGCCCAATTGTTTACATTCTAGCATCCTCCTTAACATTCATATAATTTACAATATTTTTGTAGATAGATCTTGAATTTCTTCCAGTCTTCTTCCAACGTCTCTTCTCCCAGGTCTCGGATTCTGCCCGTCATTTCATCCAGTTCCATATAGTCTGTCAGTTGCATCTGCCATTCTTCCAGGGTGGGAAGGCTAGGGTGTTTTTTTTGGGGGGTGCAACACTACCCTAAGCACATCGCACCAGCAGCAAAATATCAGTCACATCTGCACTGCACACTTAAAGCACTCCCATTCCACTGTAAGAGTCATGGCTACCTTTCCCAAAGAATCCTAGGAATGGCAGTTAATTAATTTCATGAAAGTTAGTTAGAAAACTCCAACTAACCACAGTTCCTGGGATTTGGAACAAGGGGAGCCAGGACTCTTAAAGTGGAATAAAAATGCTTTAAATTCATGGTGTCGATGAGGCTCAAGACAGAAAATGGCTTCAAAGTGGCCACAACTTTATTAGTAAAGATTTTGGTCAATTGCACAATATGAGCGCTAAGTGTTATTCAGAGGTTAGTGAAATGCTACAACCTCATATAACTGGGAGGAAATCCTATTGAATATATCGAAGGCCTTACATAGGAATGGACTGCAATGCTGCCGTGCTTTCTATTTTATTTCGATTTTAATGACTGAAGTCACAGCCCGAAATGACAGGAAAAGGTAACCAAGCTGGGTTTATTTTTTTAATTCCGAGATAGTTTCAACTCTCCTTTTCTGTTTAGGAGCTTCCTGTTATCTGAGCAGCGTTCCTCATGTCACTTGCAGATGACTGCCTTGGTCTGTGTCTGTTTCAGTTGCTCTGTCCCACGCCCAGCTGCAGCCATCAGATAGATGCTACCAGGAGCTTTAAGGAAAAAAGAGATTTCAGACTTTTTAAAATACCAAGTATTTCATTTTTAAAAAACAAGCAAGTAAACCTCAAAAGGCAGGTACAGTGAGCAAAACAGAAACCACTTCATTATCTGAAACTTTGCTCTTTCCAGAAATTCACCGTGTCACACTTGACCTATGTCACTGAAAAAATGTCATGTCATGTTTGAGTTTGCTGTTTTGCTTCACTGATCTTCAAAAGACAAGTATATTTCAGTATATATTACGGTAAGCAGGAACTGTAATGAACCATGATTGAAATGTATGCAAAGGAAGATACTTGTAGTCTTAACACTGCTTGGGAATTCTTACTTCTCAGTGCATTTAAAGCTGCCATGCTGCTCTTATGGCTCCATATCATTCAGGATGGCAGCAAGGTTTGGAGGAAACCTTTAATGGTATATTTAGAGGAGAGTACTTTTGTCTTATTTTAAGCTGATGTGCCATTTAATCTGATTTAAGATACCATACGAGGCACTTTAGCAGACACTGCTTTCCATGGTATAAATGCTTGTGGTTGAGTCAAGGCTTTCATTTACAACGTAACCTTGCTTTTAAGACTTTCTCTTTTTTTACTGAAATACCCAACAGCTTTAATTATATCTGTGCGGAAGTAGGGATGTTCTTCATGCTCCTTTTTGAGACAACCAACCCAATTCTGATAGCAAAGACCTGTTGTGACAAGGCAGTGTTGAACAGATTATGATTTCAACCTAGTCATAGAAATGAAAGGGGATTTATGGCAGAACGGAAGAAGAAGTGTCCTGTAATTACAAGCATGGATAGAGAAACTGTGGGCCTCCAGATGTTGCTGGGCTCCAACTCCCATCATCCCATACCATTTGCCATGCTGGCAGGGGCTGATGGGAGTTGGAGTCCAGCAATATCTGGAGGGTGTCAGGTTCCCCACTGCTTCTTAAGGGGCAACACATGAATTTATAAGGAAATACCCAGGTGCAAAACGTTAATGGCTGTTTAATAGAAAGTTGCCACAGCAGCCATTTTGAATTGAGAAGTGCTGTTATGGATAATCATTTTCCTGCTGGTCTTCTTTCTACTCCAACCTCCCACCCGATCATCTCCCCCACTACATGCCAGATTCAATACATATGTTTACTTATATATGCTTGCAAAATCATGTCTAGAACCCCACATGTAAGGAGAAGGGGTCAAGCTTGGAGTGGGGGTCAGTTTGGAACAAAAAATGGTTGGCATGCCATTTTAAAAATAGAGATGTGAGACTGGGGCAGAGGTGGGTAGGGAATACAACAACAACAACAACAACAACAACAACAACAACACATATGCTACCCATCTGACTGGGTTTCTCCAGCTACTGTGGGCATCTTCCAGCAAATTATAAAGCCACAGTAAAACATTGTACATTAAAAACTTCCCTATACAGGGCTGCCTTCAGATGTCTTCTATAAGTCAGATAGTTGTTTATTTTCTTGACATCTGATGGGAGGATGTTTCACAGGGCGGGCGCCACTACCGAGAAGGCCCTCTGCCTGGTTCCCTGTAACCTCACAGTGAGGAAACTGTGAGAAGGCCCCCGATTGGTGGATCTCAGTATCCAGGCTGAACGATGGAAGTAGAGACACTCCTTCAGGTAAGCACAGTTAGCTGACAAAAGGTAGGATGTAAATCCAGGTCTTCATGATAGAAGCCCCATTGACTATGCATGGGGCCATTTTGATGTCCCTAGTATTGCCTCTGGAGCTCACCTTATCATCTGACAATTGTAAATCAATATACTTCTAAATCTTCTGCAAAAAAAGAATTGCAGTTTGAAAATGAAATTCCACATGGGAGTTGAGCCCGTTGGGATTCAGTGGGACTCGTCTTCCATGTATATGATAGGGCTGCACTTGCCTGCTGCTGCTGCTTCCCTTCTTGGTCAGGGAGGGAACGCCTTTCAGCCTAGGGGACCACATTCCCTTGTGAGGAACCTCCCAGGAGCCACTTCACAGCAGTGGGCAGGGGCAGAGTCAAAAGTGGTCTGAGCAAGAGATGTGACACTCACCTGTGGGCAGTTGACTAGTCAGAGGTTTCTACACCCTCCCCTCTCATTTTCCCACCACTCATTCAGGAAGCAAGAGGCATCAATCCTGTTCAAGAGCAGCTTCCAGCCAACCAAAAGCATTCAAGGATGGTGCAGAGCAGAGCAGGGCAGGTAAAGGATATGATCTGGGGAGAAAGGGCCTGGCTGAAGAGACAGAGGGCCAGCTAGAAAGCCTTGGAGGTCCACATTTAACCCTCAGCTCTGATATTCCTGATCACTCTTCTATTCTTTAGCTTCTGCTTTGATACAAATTAATCTAAAAGGATGGATTTATGTCATACGTCACAGAGCACCATGGTTAATACCAGACCCAGTTAATACTGGGAACTACAGGGAAGCCATTAAAATGAGAGGGGTGGCCATGCGAGCTTTAAAGTGCCTCAGTAGGTTCCTAGATAAGGAAATGCAAAGAAAAGTAGAGCAGGATTCTAACGGCTGGCAAATGCGACAGAATATATTTGCTGGGAGTGGGATAGGGAATATGCCTAGTGCTCTGTTTTTTTGTTTTTGTTTTGAAGAGGATTCTGTTGAGACAACCCAGGCAGAGGCTGGAAATAACAGTGCTTTTGCATGCAGAACAATTCAAGGCACAGGCTTGTCATCACTTTGCAACGTCCTGCTGGCATCTGCTCAAAAACGCACTGGAAATTCCTGAAAGGTGATCCGCGAAGCTGGTGGTGAGAAAGAGCCAAACATGGCTGAGTGCCTTTTAAAAACACATCACTAAGAAACATAATAATTGGGAGTGTTGTCTAAAGTTTTTTGAGCTGAGGAAATGTGTCTGCTTTATCCAATCCGTCAATTAATCCCTTAAAAAACCCACTTATTGTTGTATCTATCTTCCAACGGTCTTATAAATACTTGAATCTCCAGGCACCAGAGAGCTTGCTGCAGTTGTGGGGCTAGAAACTTTCCCTCTAAAGTGCTCATGCTTTGCATTTGTTGTTGTTTAGTCGTTTAGTCGTGTCCGACTCTTCGTGACCCCATGGACCAGAGCACGCCAGGCACTTAACAACTTCCACTGTCTCCCGCAGTTTGGTCAAACTCATGCTGGTAACTTTGAGAACACTGTCCAACCATCTCGCCCGCTGTCATCCCCTTCTCCTTGTGGCCTCAATCTTTCCCAGCATCAGGGTCTTTTCCAGGGAGTCTTTTCTTCGCATGAGGTGGCCAAAGTATTGGAGCCTCAGCTTCACGATCTGTCCTTCCAGTGAGCACTCAGGGCTGATTTCCTACAGAATGGAGAGGTTTGATCTTTTTGCAGTCCATGGGACTCTCAAGAGTCTCCTCCAGCACCATAATTCAAAAGCATCAATTCTTCGGCGATCAGCTTTCTTTATGGTCCAGCTCTCACTTCCATACATCACTACTGGGAAAACCATGGCTTTAACTATACTTTGCATACACAGAAAACCATGGGAAAACCATGGCTTTAACTATGCTTTGCATACATAGGGAAATTTAAGAAAGGAAGTCATGCAGTCATGCAATTCTCCACATGCATTTTGGAAGTTATCAGAGTCTCATTCAGGACTATACCACATGTACTACTGAATTCTGGCTAACCCTTTGGGTCTGGACCCAACAACAAAAAATGTAAACCTTATTGGCAAACTTTGAAATCACACAAAACTCACTCTTTCTCTTTTCCTCATCCTGGAGCAGAGATGGAGAACCTGTGACCATCCAGATATCATTGGAATACAACTTCCATCTGTTCCAGCCAGTATGGTCAGTGATGAGGGTGATGGCAGCCATAGTCCAACAAAATATGGAGCGCCACATCTTCCTCACCGCCATCACAGAGCCAACTGGCAGCATGTAGAGCCAGAAAATTAGATAAGCCTAATTCATGGGTAAGAAAAAGACACTTAGGGTCCTTCCACATGGGGGCTTAATATTGCAAATGAGTCACTGAGAAATTGCAAATGTGTTGTTGGCACATTATTATTTTTTGAACATCAGATTTCAATGGAAAAAGTAAATCCAGATTAAATGAGGGAAAAAAATATAGGTTGGCATTTTGATCACCATGTTATCTTGTGGATGCTGTGAAAAAAGAGTTACATGAATGAGATGCACTATTCCACAAGAAGCAGCAGTCTGGGAGCACTCCTAGAATTCAAGGAACGGCAGAGAGACCTGGAAGGTGACACTGGTAATGCCATTTCAATGATCCAGCAAGGGATTTTTCCCTCCAGCCCAAGGTCCAGATGGAGAATCAGCTCACACCTCCATGGGCCATTTTTTATAGGTGAGCTGAGCCATGCACCTGTCAATCACCAGAAAGCGTTCTTCAAAGGGGCTCGATGATGGTGAGGTGTCTTTGCCTGTTTGCGGGTTCATTGTGGGTTCAAAGGTAGGCAAAACTGTTTGCAAAGAAAAACATGCCTCCTTGAATTCAAACCACACCTGAAAGTGGACTGCTACAAAGGGGCTTGCTGTCAGTACCCACCAGCCAGTCAGTGCTGTCAGCAAAACTTACTTGCCAAGGAGCCACTGGGAGTGAACTTTAAGCGCCTGATTGTTCTTTTGCAGCTGAATCTTTATCTACCCTACATTTGATGTCACTTATGAGGTCTGCTCTGGAAAAAATGGCCTTGCAGACCCCTGGCAGGCCTAATTAGGCAGGAGATTCCTCACCTCTGACATCTAGGTTTGGAGTTACATCATGTAGTGAAAAAGATCAGGGAGCATTCAGATTGGAGGAATGCCAAGTAGCACTGTGATGAATATATCTGAGCTGAAGCTGGAGGGTGTGCAGCAAACAGATACAAGCAGTTCAGAGGGAAGCACAAACTGGATCCATTGATGCAACCTGCAATTTTAATCTGTTGCACAGAGAATAGAGCTCAGCATGATTGTGATGCTTTGAGCTCAGAAAAGCAGCCCCGTTATGTTTCCTGGAGTTAAGAAACAACTGTAGATGTTCCTTGGGCTGATAAGTTGTTACCCGGCCCAGTGAGTCCTCAGAATAATTCTATAAGTGGTTTTTCACCATGACTAACTGCCAAAGAGTGCTTAAGAAGTGTGGAAACATTTTGTCTCTATCTTCTTACCTCCACATGCTGCATCTGAACCACTCCTGAAGATCCTTGAAGTTTCAGAAGTCTACTGGGTGTTGTGTAGACCTGCTTTCAAGAAGAGGTTTTCAGAAGTTCTTGCTTCTGTGTAGGGTTTATCATGCTCCTCTTTGGATCATGGACCTTGTCATCATGCCTGCACTTACGATGATTCAAAAGCAGTGAAAATGCACGGGGGTAATCTTCCTCCCAGGATTTTACTGCTTCAATCTTCAAACAGGAACATAGGAAGTTGTCTTATGTTAGTCAAGGCAGGCATGCTCTTTATGGCTGAACTATGGACTGCACTTTTAAATGTTATTTGGGAGAAGGGTTTTAGTCTAACTCTCTTCCTCATGTATTAGCTTTCCTTGTCCCCATTTTCCAGGGACAGTCCTGGATTTACAGAAGCTATTCCGGTTTCTGATTTGATCCCGGAATGGCCCACTTTTCCTTAGTTCGTCCCTATTTTCATTGGAGAAATGTTGGAGGTATGGGTGTAGCCATGGAGAGGCAGCTGCCCCCCAAATCAATAACAATCAATATAAATACTGTACATAGCTAACTGAGGTTCTCCCCCCCTCTAACATAAAGCCTGCCACTGCCCCCAACAAAAATCCTGGCTAACACTCATGGTTGGAGGGTATGGAATAGGATGTCCTTATTTTCATCAGAGAAATGTTGGAGGATGTGGGATTTTCTTTGAAAATGAAAGCATCTAAATGTGGGATCCCTCAAAATCAATGCAAGGTAATACAGTCATAGGCAGGTTATACTGTAAGGGTTTTGTGGCCAGAATCAGCAGAACTTGTGATCAAAACAAGGACATCTACCCAGCACGTTTAGTTTGTGGTACCAGTAGAACATCAAGAAAGAAATGTTTGTGGTATAGAATAAATGTGGAAAATCAGATTTGGGAGTCATCAAGGAAAGATAGTAAATGAAGCCATGAAAAGAGAAGAATTTGTCTCTATTATACATTCCTTCTAGGGAACATTCCGTTTTCAGCATAATCGTATTATATGGATTTAGAAAAGCATTGTACTAACTTGTATATTGTGAATGAAGTCAGCTAGCAGGTATGCGCCTTAATGTGAGGACATTCTCATTTTAGTTGTTAGCTCCTTTGTACATGTTAAAAATGTTCGGCTAGTTTATTATATATGTGTGCTCCTTTCCCTGTTCTTCTGGAGCCATCCCTCCCCCCCCCCTTTTAAGGCCTCAAAAGAAAAGCACTGGGATGTCATGAGAAATGGAGAGTGTCAGTGAGCACGTGACGGACAATGGTGACGTACATTTTCCTCTACCCAAACATTTCCTCGTCTTTCCAAAGCCACGTCCGACACCCTCTGTTTGCTTGCTGTGACCTAGCTGAGATGCTTTGTGCCCAATACTTTGGCAGCAGCGACGATGCACATTGTGCTGTGAGGATGAGGAGGAGATGATGACTAGCTTCTGAAGTCTGTCAACAAACAGCTGATGGCTAGAACAGATGCTGCTGCTGCCCAGAAAATGTTCTGATCCTTGATATATTTTTTTTATATTGAAACTGAATTATTCAGCTTACAGGGAATTTGGCAAGAGATAATTCACAGGATAATGGAAGTAACTGATGACAGCACCGAGATCATTAAGCCCCTTTCATTTGCAACACCACCAGCAAGGTTTTGGCTCCTTTTCAGATGTGTAAAGCCTGCTCCTTGACACACTGAGTCACTAATTGCCTCCAAAGTTTCATTAAAAGCAGATGCATTGCTAAAGAGCAAGTATTAGTCACACGCCGTTCAGAGTACAAGTAGATTTTCTGAGCATGGACAGATTGCCTGTCTAACAATACGAAAAGCAGTCACTAATGAAGTGACTGTATTCTTCATTGTACACACCTAATTAATACGAGCAAAACTGAAAAGCCTGTTGGGAACATGTTATAGTGATTGGATAAAAGGAGACTAGGGGAAAAGACGACTTTGTAATAAGATAAAATGCCATGTCTGAGCATGAATCCTGAGCGGAGTGCATTTGCGTTTCTTTCCCTCTTTTTAAGAAGTAATGGTCACCATGATCATGTAGCAGTGAATGTTTACGCTCATGGCAGATGGACGTACTATAAACATTTGATTGATAACTTAAAGCCAATCCATTTTGTTGTTGCTGTTTAGTCGTTTAGTCGTGTCCGACTCTTCGTGACCCCATGGACCCGAGCATGCCAGGCACCCCTGTCTTCCACTGCCTCCCGCAGTTTGGTCAAACTCATGCTGGTAGCTTCGAGAACACTGTCCAACCATCTCATCCTCTGTCGTCCCCTTCTCCTTGTGCCCTCCATCTTTCCCAACATCAGGATCTTTTCCAGGGAGTCTTCTCTTCTCATGAGGTGGCCAAAGTATTGGAGCCTCAGCTTCACGATCTGTCCTTCCAGTGAGCACTCAGGGCTGATATTACATGGACAAATTGGGAACTCCTAGCCATCTCTTGCCTAGTCTGTTGTCTCATCTGGCTCCCTTCATGTCTATCTAGCACTCTGCTTACCAAATGAGCCACTTCTAATGTCACTATGATTAAGTGACACCCTTCCTGAAATCCCTACACTGATTTCCTGCCTGCTCCTGGACTCAGCATAATTTCTTTGTCCTTACCTTCAAAGTCCTTCATGGCTTTTCCTGCCCTCCAGCCTGTTATCTCTTTGCTCCTTTATCTCTCTGCCCATGTTCTTTGACCTTCCAGTTCCATCACCTTCAGCCGTCCAAAGGTGTTTTGCTTCCTCAAAAGATGGCACCCCTTCTCCCTTATTACACCATTTGCTTTGATCTGCTTCTTAGAGCATCTTCTTAGAGCATCCCTCTTAGGAGCCATTCATGCTATACATTTAAAACAGTATCATACCACTTTAAGCAGTCATTGGTTCCCTCAGAGAATTCTGGGAACTGCGACCTGTTCAGGGTGCTGAGAGCTGTTCCAAGACCCCTCCCCCCCCTCACAGAGCTACAATTCCCTGGGAACAAATTCCACAGTTTAAGAAGAAATGCCATGGTGTACCTGTAGCAGCACAACCAGACGGCTCCATCTGCCCCAGCTGCAACAAAACATGCCTCTTCCATATCAGTCCCAACAGCCAAAGCAGGTGCTGTAACCTTCCAACAGTTTGACTTCACCCCAAGGGGCACTTCTCCATTGTTTCCCAAGACAGTCAGATGCCAATAGCTTCTGTGAGAAGCAGTCTTTCTTTTTGTCTAGACTGAATCGCTAAACAATGTAACTTAAACAAACACAGCATCCTTCCCTTTTCTACCCTTGCCTTCACCTTTCTACCCATCTACTTGTTTCTGTTTGTTTGTTTGTTTGTTTGCTTGCTTGCTTGCTTGCTTGCTTTGTGTCTATTTTCAGATTGCATGCTTCTCAGGGCAGAGATTTGTCCTATAATGTGTAAAATGCTATGCACACCAGTGATATTACAACTACTACTATAATAATGATAACAAAGGAACAAAGAAGCAAAACAGCAGAATAAGAAGGAATGGCAATTTGAGTAGAAATGTGTACGTTGATATCCTAGTTGATATCCTTTAATGGCATCTTATAGAATGAAGCCACGTTAGTATTTCCTTTTCTTCTGAATTTCTTCTATTTGTTTCTGGCCCACTTTTCAGTGATGCTACTGATTCGTATCTGGTGAGCCAAACATGAAAGCAGATCAGTCATAAAAGTTAACAAGTGCATAGCAGGTTCAGCTGGTTAGATGCCCCAAACTGGTTTTCAGAAATATATGCAACGTAGTGAAGTATATATTCTTTCTCTTACTTTTTAAATAGCTGCTCCTTTAGCTGAGTTGGCCCCATCTGTTGGTCCTAGGGAAATGGATTGTGGATGTGGCCATTATTTATCATCTCCTATAGCAGAAGCCACAGACTGTTGGCCTGTAGAGATCCATCATCACTGCATTAATCTAAGACAAATTGTGCAGTTATAGCACCACTTGACCTGAAGCATCGAGCTGGGCACTACTTGTGCAAGTGCTTACGGAGAATTTGAGGTGCATAGATTTATCACTGGGATTGACATGTGACAAGCTGGTGTGCAGTCGTAAATAAAAGTCTGTTTTGTGAGTTTATGGGGGGGGGGGAGTTGAGAGCGTGCGGCGCAAAAGTAGTTACAAAGACTAGAATATTATCAGTCTCCTGCCACAGAAAGTTGAGAAATTATGGTTACATGAGAAAAAAAAGGTTAAAATGTCTAGGTTTGCTATTTTCTTGTGCCCCAAGGTCCCAGTGTTGCTTCCTGCCACACTTCCTCCCTCTCTCTCTCCCTCTCTCTCTCTCCCTCCTTTTCTGACTGTGCAGTCAGAATTGAGTTTGGTTCATGTGGCGGTGAGGTTAGAACACTGCATGTGTACAAGCAGAAGTGCTGGATTGGCTCTGGCAGTGTACCAGGGCTGCCCCAACCTCACCACCTTCCTGATAAGCAACAACAGGGCCGGTCCACACATGAGGCAAGGTGAGGCAATTGCCTCGGACAGCGGGATGCACAGGGGCAGCAAATCCCAAGGTAGATCTTTTTTCTGCCTTGTTCCCAATCTACTTCCTGCTTTATCCCAACCCTCCCTATGGCTATCTTAAGAGCAGAAAAAAGGAGCTAGAGCTTTAGTAACCCAACAATACAAAACATTTATCTCTACCAAAAGAATAATAAAATAATAATAAAAATGTTAAAGTTCATGCTATTATAGTAATTTTCTTTTTTAAAAATAATAATGGAATGATACTATACAGGAGCATAGATAACAATCCTTAATAAATGACTCCGTCTGTTAACAAATTAAATTTGTAAGCATGGAAAGAAGATTGACATTATATTACCTAATCTGCTTCTCCACCGAGAGACTGTAATACTATTTTTGTTTCATCAGGAATATGAATGCTGCTTGTGAAAATAATAATAATGATAATAATGATGATGATGATGATACCCCACCCACCTGACTGGGTGGCCCTCATCACTCTGGGCAGCGTCCAGCATATATAAAAACATAATAAAACATTAAACATTAAAACTTCCCTATACAAGGCTGTCTTCAGATATCTTCTAAAAGTCAGATGGTTGTTTATTTCCTTGACATCTGATGGGAGGGTGTTCCACAGGGCAGGTATGACTACCAAGAAGGCTCTTTGCCTGGTTCCCTGTAACTTTGGGGCCCTCAGGGTGGAGATGCTCCTTCAGGTCTACAGGGTCCAAGGCTATTTAGGGCTTTAAAGGTCAGCACCAATGCTTCAAATTGTGCTTGGAAATGTACTGGGAGCTAATGTAGGTCTTTCAGGATATGGTCCCGGTGGCAGCTCCCAGTCACCAGTTTAGCTGCCGCATTCTGGATTAGTTGTAGTTTCTGAGTCACTTTCAGCCCCAGGCAGAGTGCATTGCAGTAGTCCAAGTGGGAGATAACTAGAGCATGCACCACTCTGGTGAGACAGTGTGCAGGCAGGTAGGGTATCAGCCAATATATCAGATGGAGCTGGTGGACAGCTGTCCTGGACACAGAATTAACCTGTGCCCCCAGTGGCGTAGCGTGGGTTGTCAGCACCCGGGGCAAGGCAAGTAATTTGCGCCCCCTAACCCGTGGATTTTAGTAGGGGCAGAGAGCTGCGAGTGTGAGCGTGCCCCCCCCCCCGATGTTGCGCCCGGTGCGGCCGGCCCCCCCTGCACCCCCCACGCTACGCCACTGTGTGCCCCCACGGACAACTGTGAGTACAAAATGACCCCAAGGTTTAAGGTGTCTGGTACAAGAAGGCCACAAAGTGTTTAATCAATGCATATACCTCGTTAGACACTGTCTAAAAGCCAGTTTTCTTTTCTGGGTTTCATCTTAACTAAAGGTGTAATTAAATAAGAGATTGTTTTTACAGGCACAGGCACATATTTTAACCCAAACCTTTAATCATTATCCTTATTGGAAATAATTTTGATTCCAGGTGGGACTTGCAGAAAAAAAACCCTTTGATAGAGCCTCACAAGAAATAGCCTTGCACTCAACATGATGAAGCATCTCTGCTTGGGAATACAGATGCTGAGTAATGTTCCATAAAGGCTTCCAACCTGTAACAATAAAAGGCTTCCAATAAATGAGACAGCATTGCCTGATTTCCTATGAATTTACAAAACATCTATAAAGGATTAGTAGTCTGTAAAGCACTTACAATTAACTTGTCCAAGGAACAAAACAAAAATAGAAAAGTGAGTCTTCTAGCTGAATCCTAAGAGATCAGAGCTATGCAGCATGCTATAAGCAGCTCGGTGGTATGACTGCTTACTTATGCCTTGCTGCCTCAGTTTCCCTTATTGAGTAATGCAAACTTCTGAAATGATGACGGGGAATACTTTTGGGGCATTGTAGTCTGCTTTTGCAATGTCTAATGTGAAGTAGATTCCTAGATCATTTGGTCAATTATTGAGTAACAGATTGATTGACTCCATGGAGAAATGCCTTGGGAAAACAAAGAGGGTTTTCCTCTTGGATAAAAGTAAAGGTAAAGGGACCCCTGACCATTAGGTCCACTTGTGACCGACTCTGGGGTTGCAGCACTCATCTCGCTTTATTGGCCGAAGGAGCCAGCATACAGCTTCCGGGTCATGTGGCCAGCATGACTAAGCTGCTTCTGGCGAACCAGAGCAGTGCACAGAAACACCGTTTACCTTCCCGCCGGAGCAGTACATATTTATCTATTTGCACTTTGACGTGCTTTCGAACTGCTAGGTTGGCAGGAGCAAGGACCGAGCAACGGGCGCTCACCCCGTCGTGGGGATTCGAACCGCCGACCTTCTGATCGACAAGTCCTAGGCTCTGTGGTTTAACCCACAGCGCCACCCGCATCCCTCTTGGATAGAACTGGCTACAGTCAACTGAAGACTGGCGAGGGGACCACTGTAAGAGCCCATTGTGCTATCCTGGAATAACTATGAAGATGTGCCCATAGAAGAGCAGTTGTCAGCCCTCTGTGGTGAATTGTGGAGAGGGTGTGCTCAGACAGGAGCTTCCCATATTCATGACAGGGATTAGTTCAGGGGTTGGCAAAGTTTTTGAGGCTTGGGCCAGTTTACTGTCCCGCAGACACTGTGGTGGGCTGGAGTGTGTGTGCGCATGCATGTGCACACATGCGCAAATGCTATTTCTGGCACTCCTTCTGGTGCGGAGGAGGCGTGCGCAGCTTCCCATTGACTGCAGGAACTTGAAGCTGCTTCCAGCAATGCCCTTCTTGTGTTCTCTCAGCTTGAATCTCCTGTTCCTGCGCCAGTCTGACAAATGAAATTGTTAGACAATACCTGTATACCTCACAGTTTTGTTGCACAAAGTTGGGCAATTCATATCAATAGGCACAATTGAAAGTATGGAATGGTTAAGCGGTGAGGCCCATAAATGAGAAAAGAGCTATCCTATGTAGCAGAATGGATTGTGCACTGATATTCGTTTTTGAAAACCATGCTAGAAATAGAAACAGCTAATTTGTTAACCCTCAAAAAATGTGAAGTAGCTGGATTTCATCTTATAGAACATACATTGTTTCCTTCCTCTGCTTTATATAGGGAAATGTGTCCAACAATAGAATAATTGTGCTTAATACACGCCCCCCGCCCTGCCTCGGACTGAAGTGCTTGTTAACAGAGGGGTTACAATAGTACATGGGTTTAATTATTATTCATTCATTATTATTCATTCAGCTGCATAGTCCAGCCCTGCCATCTCAAAGGAAAGCAACAATCAAACAACCACAAATAATATAGCCAGTTAGCTTTAGGGAAACAAGAAAAATAAAACTTCAGCCTTTATTAAAAGCCAACCAAAACAGAATGATTTCACATTGTTTTCAAAACTCTGGGTTTTGTGAGACTCCAGGTGTAGGAAACATAACAGTCGCTGAGCTGCTACAGAGGATACTTTTGTGTTTCACCTGGAAGTGCATACAAAAGAGATGCACAAATGATTTGTACAGCTCCTAAATTTGCTTATAGGTTGTGTGTGAAGCAGGAAATAGCAGGCGTTCCTTGTTGCAGACTTGCATGTTCTTCCAGAAGCACTGAGTGTGTCCCCCTTTTGCAGGACATGTAGGGAAGTGTGTTTAATTAAGTGTACAGCACCTGAAGATTTTTGCATTCTTTGAGGGGCTTGGGCAAAACCATAATATTTTTCATGGTTAGACTAGCTCATCATGAAGGAGAAGAGGTGGCACAGGATGGCTGCATCATTATTTATTTTTATTTTGCAGGGGGCGGGGAAATGTCACCACTTTAAGCAGTGACAGAGCTGCAATAGCAACCCAGCAGTGTTTCTCGCTGAATCACAAACAGAATGGCCAAATGGGAGGGATACTATTCTGAGGAAAGCACCTATGAGAATACTTGGGAGGAGGGGGAAGTCTATGCAGGTGCCTGCCTGGATCAGGGCTCAGCTGAGAGCCAGGAAGTGGAGGACCTCTGCCTCCCATTTAGCCTCTTGTCCTGAGTCAGATCATCACTGGAGCAACAGCTCCCTTGGGACTCTAAGCTCCTGTTTATTGCCGGCCAGCTGCCTGTCTCTCCAGAACCGGGGAAATGCATACTGACTAGGTCATTCCATGCTCTGAGCCCCTAAGCAGCAAGGGCCTTTCATCCCTGCTAAATGAATGTCTGTCAGCATGAGGGCCGCAGGAAAGATAACCTCTAGGAGCACAAAAATGCGATTTATTAGGCCCAACACATTTCGGTTTATTAGGCCCAACACATTTCGGTCAAGTTCTTCAAGCTTGACACTATAATATATATAAAATAATACATTGCCATTTGAATAGTTTTATTGATAAAACGTAGGTAAAATACTGCCAAGTATTACAAAGACAATGGTTGTCAATGGGATTTACCTCTTAAGATTCTGCAGCAAGATGGAATCTAGGATTTCTTGATTTCCTCATGAATTGTACATAACTTGAGCTGTGACTGATACTTCTATAACTGCAAGGCTTTAATCTTCGCATGGTTCTCCAACTTGCCAACATGCATTTTGTGCAGAGTTAGTGCTGCTCGCCTCCCGAAATGCTCCAGATGTCAGTGTGGAAAATTAGTTTCAGGGTCTCTTTGTTTTCTTGCTAGAGGACCCATTGATCCTGCTCTCTAGTTGAGATGGACTTCGCTCCTTACAAAGCGAACACAACCACTTCACCATACCCCAGATTCTGTGAGACAACACATAACAATCTGAGCCTAAACAACAATGCAACGGAGTACTGAGAAACAAAAATAATTATTTTTGAATCCAGTTGAACTGTGTGTTGAATTGGTTTGGGTGTTAATTAAATTCAAAAAACACCCAAAGGCATCATAACTAATTTACATTAAAGGCTCTTTTATATCAATGGAGTAAACACAGGCAGCTTGGTCTACACACCCAGAGGTGCATTTTAAAACAAATGTTCTTTAATCACTTCAGACGCCTCCAAGGACTCACTTGGTGCTTAAAACTGGCTCATTCAGGTCAAAGCTTTAAACCAGCAATGCTTTGCAAGTATCACTGCTCTTGTGCACACCTGGAGCTCCTCTGGTACATTTATTTATATCTCTGTGTATTTATCTAATTAAGGTCTATACCATTGTTTGTAACAAATAATTTCAAGGCAGTTTACGCATGTAATGTTGTTAAAATTAAAATTATTATAAAATTATTACCGTAAATATAATAAAAAGGCGAGCCATCTACCGACAGCACTTCAATTCCCCCCCCCCCCCGATTCAGTCTTAAGTTTATTGCCCATGAACTTGCACACCTTCTTTTTTGAGCTTCTGAGTAACAGCTGAAGCTGCCCATGGTTATTGTTCTTTCTGCATATTGCAGTTTGTGTGTGCAGAAAAGTGAAAATGGTTTTAGGGCCTCCCGGTTTATGGCAGCATGATTTTCCAGCATACCGGTAAATGCCGTTGAAGGTCTGGTTCAATGAGGCCAGCATGCCACCTTAAAATATTCTTAGTGCAAAACCATTAGAGAGTCTCTTCTGCTCTGCCTGCACAGTCAGATGCACAATGCAAAAGGTTTTCCAGCATGTGTGCATTAGTATTCTTCATGCTCATACGCAGCATGATATTCCCCACTCGGTCTGCTGTTCTGTGAAAACACATTTAAAGTCACACAGACCGTACTACGGATCCAAAAACTAACTGCCAGGAAGAAATGAACTTACAATTTTAGGTGGTCAAATCTGTCCATTTTAATGCTAAATTTAGGCACAATCCATGCCCCCTTGAAATATCCCTTTCTCCCCAGTCCCTATCACTATCTGTCTCTCAGTTGGTAACAAGTATAGCTGAGCAAAAAACCTCCCATACAGAGATCATGAGCTGACAGTGTGGTCAGACTCACTTGACATCTCTCTGGTTGCATTTGTTGCATATTGAGATGGACAGGGGGCGGTAAGAGGAGGTGATGAGGTTGATACAGTGCAACTGCACCAGCAGAGCCAATACAGCGCACTTGCTGGCGTGTTTGTACCTCACCACCCTCACCGCCCTCTCCCACTCTCCATCCTGGTATGCAGCAGTGACTTAGCCCAAAGGAGATCAGGTGAGCAGTGTGGCTTCACCACGCCACCCACTACTGACTGATGCAGATTCAGTGGTGTGACTGTTCTCCAGGACTATGCATGCAGGCTACTGTACTTAACGGTGTGAGCACGTCTAGGCTGTATGAATGGCCCCAGGAAGGAGCAAGATAGTAGAATCTGCATGTGGGTGGTGTGCATGGGCCTTCCTGTTCCAGGAAATGACCAGGTGCATTGCAATGTGTCCATCAGGAAGTGATGTCAACAAAGGAGGAAGAGTTAGAGCCACATGAGGATCCTGTGCATTTTGCTGTGTGAGCATGGGAGAATCTGGATTGTGGCCTTTCTTAGGGGATAATTTTGTTTTAGTCCCTGTGGAGAAGTCATATTTTAAAATGTGTCTAATGAGACGGTGTTTGCGTTATATATACAATGTCTAGGAGTTCACTATGTGTGTGTAGTTATGTGACGGATTAAGTTTAAAATACAAAGGATCCACTGGTGGCTGGCAGTTAGTTGGTACTGAGTTATATTCTTCTTTCTTTGGCAATCACTCGTAGCTGAGTAAGATTGTCTTCCATGAACACAGTCTTAACAGTGGCCAATTCTGGCTCTACACGTCCTTCCACAGTGGGGACATAGGTTTCCAGGCAGGAGTTCATCACAGTGAGGGTTTGCCAAACATGCCTTCCTCTTAGCTGATTTCTCCTTTGCGCCCTGAGTTTGTGCTTCTTCAAAGTCTGTGACACCTTTGGTAAAGGCTGTTCTCCAGTTGGAGCACTCGAAGGCCAGTGTTTCCCAGTTACCAGTGCTGATGTTACCTTTTAGTTTTTTTAAATTTGCCTTGAGACCGTCTTTAAACCTCTTTTGTTGTCCCCTGCTATTTTGCTTTCCATTCTTGTGTTGGGAATAGAGTAGTTGCTTTGGAAGACGATAATCAGGCATCCAAACAACAGGACCAGTCTAATGAAGTTGATGTTGAAGAATCATTGCTTTGACACTGGTGATCTTTGCTTCAAAATGTACATTGGCATTCGTTCACCTGTCTTTCCAAGTGATGTATATTTTTTTCTGGAGACAACATTGATGGAATCTTTTGAGGAGTTGGAGATGGCGTTTATAAATGGTCCATGTTTCACAAGCATACAGTAAAGTTGGTAGGACGATAGCTTTGTAAACGAGCATTTTGGTTTCCCTGCAAATCTTTACTGAGTTATATAAGACTGGTCTGGGAACAGCAAGGTTCTTTTTATACTGAGTTAGAGAATGGTAAAATTGCACTTCTGATTGGCTCGTTGGATTGAAATTCTTGGTCACTCATAGGACAGGATTCTCTGCCACTGAAATCTGATTGGTTGAAGGGTAGGCTGGCTGGAATATAAATAGGCTAGTTCTCCCACAGCTCAGGGAAGGAGTATGACAGATTTAAACTGCTGACAAAAAGCAGAGGAAGAAGCAGAGGAAGAACCTGGAAGAGATGGCTGAAGGCAGGAATCTTACATCTGCTGCTGGAGCTGAAACAAGACAGGCAAGAGGCTATTGAGATTAGGGAAAGCCTGGTAATATTGTCTGTTCCCCCAGATGCTAAATCATTGACTTAAGCCAAATATTGGCAGAGAGGCCATCTAAGAGCGGTGAGCAGTGAGGAAGAATTTTACAAGGACCTTCAGGAGCAGACCAGAGAAAAGAACTGCCTGCGAGACTGAATTATAAGACAACTAGCAGAAATCCTTAGTACTAAGAGGGACTAAGGGTAATTGGCATATACATTAACTTTAGGCTAAGAACAGAGCTTTGCAAATCTGTCTCATGTAGGTGTCTGTATTTGAAAGCAGCTATCATTTAAAATATCAACCTCCTTTTAAAAGCCAGCATAACCCTTAAAGAGACAGCAACCAATTAAGTATAGTATTTATGTTACCTTATAGCTAATAATAAAGAAAGAACATCTCTTCCCCCCCTTTTTTTTTACTTATGAAGTGTGTCTGGCTGGTTTTGCACCATATCTAAAGTACCACAGCTACTGGGTTATACATTAAATGCACAGTATAACTATTTGATGGCAGTGCTTTGAAGATGAATCAGCAGCAGTAAATAAAAGCTGATTCTCCACACATTAAAGAAAGCTAAATTTCTACAGTCCCAAGGTGCATATTACAATCCATGTGTGCCTAACTCTAGGGATGGGTGGATCTGTCAGTTTTGGTTTCTCTCAGCTTCTCATTTCCTTTACGTTCAGTTCTCCACGATTCCGCATCACTTTGCTATTTTTGTTGTTGATGCATTTGCTCTTCAGGTAGAGCCACAACATACATCTAAACCATATGAGTCTTGCAAAGAATAATGGAATAATGGGAACTATAGTTGCTGCCTCATGGAGCTACAATTCCCAGCATCCTTAAACTACAGGTCCCAAAACTACAGAGAGGTGTGGCTAGTTTGGCCCATGTAGCCACTGCATGAAAGCAATTATAAAATATGTTTTTATTATCATTTCCACCATCAGCCCCCACCTGCAGCTATTGTGCCCAGTCATTTCTGCCTTTCATCACTTGCATTGTTGATGCCTATAGGATCTCGATGCCAAACACCAAGTAAGTCTCTATATATTCGAAGTTAAACTTTGCTCTATATTTAGAGAGAAGCTTATGTTTCACTCACACCACAACTCCTAAGAAAAGATACTGTCTGGATTGGACCCAAATGGAACATAGCATGCCCTCAGTCAGGTATCTCATTGTCTCCTAAAATAAAGTTGACTACCCTTTCAACTGGATATCATTCTCAACTAAGGTGAGTCACAAACTGGGATATCTGGAATAAAGATGAAGCCTCCCTGAAACATATGTTTATATACTGTTCTATACTTCCTAAATTTTGGGAGAAAGTGCTGAATTGTATAACTATGACTGTTCAGAAAAAAACCTAAAATTTTCAGCAGAGAATATTCTTCTGAACCATATGCCTGCTATATGGAAGTTAGTGACGAGACAGCAAAAAATGGATTTTATGTGCTCTAATGGTAGCCAAGAGACTGTTATTGATGAACTGGAAGAATTAAGACATGATCTCCTTCAATCAGTGGATTGATAATATGATAACACTTGCAACCTACAAACAGACTGCTTACAGACATAGACTCTGCTTGGATAAATACGACAATATTTGGAATGAATTTATGCAAAATGTAGTAGGCTATGAATATTTATATTAGTATTAGGAGAATAATGCCAACTTTATAAAATAATGTATGGGTTAGGGTTTTTTATATATATTCATATATATATTTCCCCTTTACACAGTTGTGTGTTTTGTTCTTTTTTCTTTTTCTTTTCTTTTTGTATCACTTTAATAAAGTATCAATTATTTTTTTTAAAAAAAGATGGATCCAGGAAACAAACAAACAAACAAACAAACAAACAAACAAACCATCCACAATCCAGCTGTTTTGTGTTATTAGTGTTCAGTCACCCCTAAAACAAATGCCAAGTTCTCCGGAGTTGAGTCAGGCCGCTGAAATTAGAACTAAGCAAAAGTTATGCTTACATAATCAGGCAATGTGCAAAGAATATGACCTAGCATGCTGAGAATCTGTAGCATTCAAAGCTGCCAGTGAGATGAAGCTCGGGGGAAACACAGCATTCGGGGACACCTTCTATTTTTACTGGTTGTGTTTTCAGAATAAAAGGGAGTTTTTAGCCACGGGAATGTATGCCTTTAAAAAGATTATCCCGGAACTGAAGGCAGGAGTTTGAATCCTTTCAGATCCCCCTAATACTTTTCATCCCCATTCCCAACACAGTAGCTAATCTTACAGCCTCTTTAGAGAGGCCTTTCCCAGTAAACTCCCTGTTCTCATCCCTCAGTGTCCCAAACCACGGAAATAGGATTATTCTATCTTCTAGACATGCCAACTCTGGGAGGAAGTGGAGAGTGGGTGAATTAAAAACAGCCTTTGAAGCTGCTGCCAGTGTAAAATGTAGTAGCCCATCTTTCAACAGGAGCAGAGAGTATAAAACTCGGATCTTGGCACGACTTCGCTCCCTGCCTGTTACGGGCACAGCTCAAAAGTGCTGCTTTTTGACAGCTTCAAGGGCTCTAAGCAGCCAGGGACCTGCATGCTGGCTCTCATATGTTCCTCCCTGACCTTCAGTGAAGATGCCTGTGTAAAATAACCTTTCTTAAATCAGCTTACTTTGGCCAGAACATGGTGTCCCAGGACAGAAGCCAGACATAGTTGTTTGCTGAATTTGGCAACTAGTAATCATCATGATCTTGCAAGAAGGGAAGAATGGGTGTGTGGTTAAGGCATGGGACAGGGTATCTGGGTTTGCATTCTCGCTCTCCAGCAGATTGTATGTCTGGTTTCAGGCCTTGGTTGCCCCACATGCAATTATTATGATTAACAGATCACTTGATCATATCAAGATCCAATATATTCGTATTAGGTTGCATAGCAGATAGACATAAAATGTAAAATAGTAGCATGAAAGCTTTTGCAGTAGTAACTCTCCCCTGTATCAAGACTAAACTGCCTTCTAACTGCTCCAATTAAAAAGGATATATGCCGATTTCCTGAACTTCTGTTTCAGAAAACTCTGAGCAAATGAAAATATGACTAGTGCCATCTAGTGTATCTGATGTTAGACACAATTCCAGCTTTTATTGTTAAAGTGGACGTCTGTAATTTGAGGAATGTCACCGTCATCTTATTGTTATTAGCATTAGTTAGTCACTCGATCAAAATAAAAAGTCTCAAAGTGACTGGGCAACAAGATAAAATACAAACAGATAAAGAAAACAATGTACACATAAAGCACAACAATGCAAGGAGCGTAAGTCCTACATCTCCCCACTAAAAAATGAGTGCCATGGTAGAATTTAACTTAGCCACCAAAAGTCTAGGCAAAAAAGAATGTCTGAGGCTGGTGTCTAAATAACGACATTGACAAGGCCAAGCACATTTTCCTGAGGAGAGCAGAAACGGGAAGGAGGACACCACTGAGAAAGTTCGTTCAATGTGCTTATTGTGAGCATTGGAACCAGCTTGCACCCGCGATTGCGGAGGCCAACATCCCTCATGTGACGTCCTGCAGCACGATGTCGTGCAATGTTGCCTGATGTTGTGCTGTTTCTGCTGGATATTGAGGGGGTTCAGACTCTCCTCAAAAACCTGAGGGGGGGGGGGGAGTGCTTTCCTGCCAGGAGCTGGCGCCCCTGATTGTGAGTCTCTGAAATTAGTATTTTGAGAGAAAGACAAAAACCTCTCTCTGCCCCTTTTCTCTACACTGATATTGGACGTATAACATACATTTTCCACAGGTGTGTGACCTGCTTCTGTAAACAGAATGTAATACCTGTATGAACTAGAAAGCGTATTTGAGTTACAGTGGTACCTCGGGCTAAGAACTTAATTCGTTCTGGAGGTCTGTTCTTAACCTGAAACTGTTCTTAACCTGAGGTAACACTTTAGCTAATGGGGCCTCATGCTGCTGCCGCAACGGCAGAGCACGATTTCTGTTCTCCTCCTGAAGCAAAGTTCTTAACCTGAGGTACTATTTCTGGGTTAGCGGAGTCTGTAACCTGAAGCATCTGTAACCCGAGGTACCACTGTAATACATCTCAGGTTCTGTTCTACATTGAATGGGTGCATTCAAATTGAGGGAGACATTCTGGCACTTTTAAAATACAGATTAGGCTTATTAAATGTATTTTGTGAGGTTGGGGGTTTTTTGGGGGGTAAGTGGGGAGTAGGCTGTATGCCTGAGTCCCTTCTAATTCCTGGATCCACCAATGATTCAATTGTTGGACTGGCCAGGCCAGCTTCTTGGTAATGCCCCCCCCCCCAAGTATGGGTTGTTAAGGTGACAAAGGAAGTGGCGGTGTGCCAGAGGAAAAATGGGTGGGCCCCTTTCCTTAACTGGTTGGGCGTTAGATGGACAAAAGTCAGAGTATTGAGGGAGAGCTGGGTGAGAAGCAGGCTGCAGGCCAAAGTCTGAGAGGGAGAGACATGCTTGAATCCAAGGCTGTGGCTATGGAAGAAGCAAGAGCTTCTTGGTGTGTTAATACTGTGAGCCCCTCCACCATAGGTTCAGGTTGTATATGTGTGTAAATAAACCATATATCATAAAGACACCGCAGTCTCCACTGTCCCTCATTCCAAGGTAACATGAAACCTTGCACCACTCGGATATTGGGGTGGCATGCAACTGTATGAATTGCTTCCAACTAAAAGACGTCCTGAAGCAATTTACTAGCATGTTAAAGAAAAAACCCAATGACAATAAAATAACATAAACATATTAAACACAGATTCAACAATATTATATCGCTGATGCCGAAACATTGACAAGGTTAGTGCCAGGCAGGCCATTCTGAGGACAGAATCTCATAAATCCCATGGGTAGTGTATAAATAAATTACTACTACTACAAAAATAAAATAAAATACCCATTGTCTTGTGGCCACCCTTGGACTCGGCATGAAGAGCAGGGCCTTAGGTGATGATCTCAGGAATTTCAAACTATAAAAGTGCCTTCTCGATGGTAGCTTCTGCCCTGTGGAAGTCCCTCCCATCAGATGTCAAGGAAATAAACAACTATCTGACTTTTAGAAGACATCTGAAGGCAGCCCTGTTTAGGGAAGTTTTTAATGTTTGATGTTTTAGCATTTTTTAAATATTCTGTTGGGAGTCACCCAGAGTGGCTGGGGAAACCCAGCCAGATGGGTAGGGTATAAATAATGAATTATTCTTAAATTTTTAAATTATTATTATAAAGTGTTAAAACTAGCCCTTTGAATTAGGCTTGTACTGCCTGTGTAGTCAAGGCAGAACCGGTGTTATGTGTTCATGTTTTTTCTTGTTCCAGTTGACAATTGGCGTTCTGCACTATCTGTAGTTTCCGAACCATCATCAAAGGTAACCCCACATACAACACATTGTAGTTGTCCAACTTGGACTTTACCAGAGTACAGTCAAGACAACACAGGCTATACACAGGCTAAAGTTGAAGAAAATGTTCATTTCTTTTTTGATGTAATTGTTGTAGTAAAAACATTGTAAGATGAAAAATTGGAGAAATAAAATATTAAAAAATATATAAAAAAGACAACACAGGCCATCTCTAGATAGTCACAAAGATATTCCGTCACCCTACTTGTAGCCAATCCTCCATCTCTGAACCTGCTTTCATGCGTCTGCTTACACAAGCAGGTTTAAGTCAGAGCAGAAAACTCATGTGAGATTGTGACTTCTCTCCTGTGTATGAGGGGGGGATGCAATTTGATTAGTGTGAGCTGTAGACAAGCATTTAGGTAACTATAAAACGCTGAATGTGTTGGTTTTTCAATAATAATAATAATAATAATAATAATAATAATAATAATAATATCTAAGCATACAGTGCCCTCTAGAGTTGATTTTTGGAGAACACTGTTATTTCACCACAGTTCAAATTTAATTATTGCTATCCGTACTTTTCTGCATTGCCTTTCACTGATGATAATTCCCACCCCCAAATGTGTACATATTCCTGGAACTCAGAATATCACTTCATGCATCTGCTGAAGTGGTCTGAGCTTATGGCATAATACATTTCTTAGTCTCTAAGGCTCTTTGCTCTTTTTACTGCAATGGACTACACAGCTACCAGCCTGCCCCCAAATTGCTAAAAAACATATTACTGCTTCCCAATCAATATGAATTGTTTGAAACGCTTTATCACACGATCATCTTATTCATCCCCTCAGTTCCTGCTTCCTCCATCCTTCTCTCAGCTGTTGTCCTTTCACTTTCAGCGCTCTGTAATACAGTGGTACCTCGGGTTACATACGCTTCAGGTTACATATGCTTCAGGTTACAGACTCCACTAACCCAGAAATAGTACCTCGGGGTAAGAACTTTGCTTCAGGATGAGAACAGAAATTGTGCTTCGGCGGCTCGGTGGCAGCAGGAGGCCCCTTTAGCTAAAGTGGTGCTTCAGGTTAAGAACAGTTTCAGGTTAAGAACTGACCTCCGGAACAAATTAAGTATACTTAACCCGAGGTACCACTGTATTTATGAAATGAACTTTATAATCCCTGTCAATGTATGTGTTGCCTATGATAGGGTAGATGGAAACCTTTGCGCCCATTCATCAGATGATTTTTTGCCTTACATCCTACTCTCAAGTCCCCCTAGAGATACATGGATGCGGAGGATGCCTTCTAGGAACCAGAATCAGTTCTGGCATTTGACTTGCCATTTTGGTGAATGGATGTGACAACATATTTTATGGCATCTTTTCCTACTGACGTCCAAAGCCAGCAGGAAGCAGTGGATCCAAAGACTGTTTAGATCGCATCACATCACACTTCTAAGGACAGATGAATGCAACTGATCATTTGGGTGTTTAATTAATTAATTAATTAATCTTTTATTAAGTCCACTCACCTCTCTTGGTGAGGCGGCATTGCTGGACGGAAGGGGCTTCACTGGGGCCCCGACAGTGGAATTCAAATGGCAGTGCCCTTCCTGATAGGCGGCGGGGGCATATGTCCCTCCCTTCCCTTCCATTTAGCTGCACCCTGCATTGGCGAATAGGGATGCAGGCTGGGACATGGGCTGTCTGTGCCAGGGGGCAGAGCCAATGGAGCCGACTGTGGGCTTCCCTCGGATCCGCCTCCTGCCCATTTAAGCAGCCCATAGCTGGGGCATGGCCTGTTTTTTCCTGCACTGGGTTTCCCACCCACCCACAGTTTACACTGATAGGCAATGACTTTGCTGTGGCTACGGTGGTCACCTTTCTTTATGGGGGGGGGCAGATGGGAATTTGCCCACCGGGCTAATTGGCACTGACACGGTGGTTTTGCCTACTTCATAGCAATTTGTCACAACTGGTTGAGCATTGGGGCAATCTCAAGTGATAATCTCTGCTGGAAACTGTACATTCATAAATAAGAGTTTTTATCCCATAGGTTTTTGAATAAATGCTTAGGTATTCCATTCAGTAGGACTACCAAAGATGAATTTTGTCACAAAGCAGAGCGGTATTTCTCATTGCATTTTTACATTCATAAAGATGCATGCCATTAATATCCTCAAATACTTCCCAAAGTTATAGCATTTTAATGCTGTCCTGATGTAACTAAAAATAAGAATCATACAATGTGATAGGAATATAAAAATGTGATTTGAATATACAAAATGGCAAGACTGAATGTCCTGTGTTAGATTCTAAGTAAACTGCCATAGGACCAGATTGTAAAATGCATACTAATTTGTATGTAAATTTAGAGCTGGGTCTTTAATTCAATATCTTTGTCATGAGGGCATAGAATTTTCAGGATTTGCAGTTGTTTAGCAAATTTGCTTTTTCTTGCGTTGGAACAGAAGCAGCTGACAACAGCTTCCAGGGAAAATCAAAAGCTGAAACTGTTCTAAAGTAATATTATACGGTGCTGGGCCATTTTTTCCCTTCAAAATGTGTACTACGAAACTTCACAATATCTTTCTGGTGTGTTTCACAAGCATTTTGATAAACGGAAGAATGTCTGCCTGAATTACACAGTTAAATCAATATTCTACAGTGTTAACCAACTTTGACATAATAATTTCACTCAGGCTGTTTATTTAAGGAATATGTTTATTGTAAGTAGGTAATTGTTATTCTGTGACATTAATAGTTTGTAGACACATTCTTGGGTTTGGTTATATATTGGTAAAGTGTTATATAGGTTTAAGGTTGGTTCTGTGAATATTACTGTTTCCTTGTTCATTTCTTTAAAGCCCCTCATAGAAATGCCACACAGCCTAGTATGGAAGATAGCCAGGGAAGGATTAGTGTATGCATTTGAAATACTTATGTAGTACTAATACTATTAACAACCACTAGATGAATAATATTGATAATAGCCGCTAGATGGAGCTCCACACTCTAAACTTGCTAATAGAAATCCCTGCTTGTTATTACAGTGAGTCTCAGTGTCCTGTAGCATATCAAAACAAAAAAAATTCCTTCCAGTAGCACCTTAAAGACCAACTAAGTTAGTTCTTGGTATGAGCTTTCGTGTGCATGCACACTTCTTCAGATACACTGAAACAGAAGTTTCCAGACCCTTCTATATAGTGAGAAGGTGGGGAGGGGTATTACTCAGAAGGGTGGTGGGAATGGGTGATTGGCAGATAGCTGTGATGAGCCTGTTGACGACTCTTAACGACTGCAATAGGTCTTACAGGAAAAAGCAAGGGGTGAGAAGGTGAAAAATGGCTTTGTCATGTATAATGAGATAAGAATCCAAGGTCTTTGTTCAGACCAGGTCTCTCCATGGTTTTAAGTTTGGTGATAAGTTGCAATTCAGCAGCTTCTCTTTCCAGTCTATTTCTGAAATTCCTTTGTAGTAAAACAGCTACTTTGAGATCTTGTATAGAATGTCCTGGGAGATTGAAGTGTTCTCCTACTGGTTTCTCTGTCTTGTGATTCCTGATGTCCGATTTATGTCCGTTTATTCTTTGGCGTAAGGTCTGGCCTGTTTGTCCAATATAGAGAGCTGAAGGACACTGTTGGCATTTGATGGCATACACAATGTTAGACGATGAGCAATTAAATAGTCCCGAGATGGTATGTGTGATGTTGTTGGGGCCAGTAATGGTGTTGTCTGGGTGTATGTGGCAGCAAAGTTGGCATCTGGGTTTATTGCAGGCTCTGGTGCCAGTGTCCGTGTTAGGTCTGGTTGTAGTATTATTGTGGGTTAGGAGTTGTTTAAGATAGGAGTTGTTTAAGGTGCTACTGGAAGGAATTTTTTTTGTTTTGACTATGGCAGACCAACACGGCTACCTATCTGTAACTGTAGCATATCAGTTTGGCATGATAAACATATTATTTAAATAATGCTCCCATTGGCCCAGATATCTTATCTACAGAATATAGAAGTAGCCATGATAGTTAGTTTCTTGCAGCAAAACCAGTACAGGGTTTTGTGGCACATTAAAGAACTACTGTAATCCTAGCCATGTCTGAAGGTAAAGGGACCCCTGACCATTAGGTCCAGTCGTGGCCGATTCTGGGGTTGCAGTGCTTATCTCGCTTTTTTGGCCGAGGGAGCTGGCGTACAGCTTCCGGGTCATGTGGCCAGCATGACTAAGCCGCTTTTGGGCAAACCAGAGCAGCACACGGAAACACCGTTTACCTTCCTGTCGGAGCAGTACCTATTTTATCTACTTGCATTGGTGTGCTTTCAAACTGCTGGGTTGGCAGGAGCTGGGGCAGAGCAACTGGAGCTCACGCCATCATGGGGATACGAACCACTGATCTTCTGACCGGCAAGCCCTAGGCTCTGTGGTTTAGACCACAGCGCCATCCACGTCCTTTTTATTTGATAAATATATTTAAACAAAATAGCTTTGCATGGGGTAGAGTCCATTTGCATCTATCTATCATCTATATCTATCTATCTATCTATCTATCTATCTATCTATCTATCTATCTATCTATCATCTATCATCTATCTATCATCTATCTATATCTATCTATCTATCTATCATCTATCTCTATCATCTCTCTATCTATCATCTAACTCTATCATCTACCTATCTATATCTACTTACCTACCTACCTACCTGCCAACTTCAGATAACACTTCATGCATCACTGAAGTGGATTGTTGTCCATGAAAGGTTATGCCGCAATAGATGTGTTCAGTTTTAAGGTGCTACAAGCGTCTTTGTTGTTTTTGCTGTGATAGATGAAAGGCAGCAACCTTTCTGGAAACGATTATGTTAAGAAGACAATCAATAGGAAGTGAAATTGACAAATGCAAGAACAGCAGATGGTGCTCTGAGTAACAGAAATCTGATATTTGTCTGGAGATGACTAATCTTTCCATAGTTAGAGAGTTAACCAAAGTTAATCTTGGCTGTGACGCATTATTTGCTCACTCAATGAAGAGTTGGCACAACTCTTTCTGCTCTTGGTCTCAACCAGTCTGGTAAAAAGGGAAGAGAAGCGGCAACGGCGATGGGATGAAAGCTGCTCTGAGTCCCTGGAGAGCTACTGCCAGACAATGCTGGGTTAAATGGGCAAATAGTTCAACCTGATAAAAAGAAGCATCCTATGAAAATCCAGAGAGTGTTTAATTCAAATCCAAAAGATAAAGGTGTTATGGTGCTCTTTTTTTTGCCCAAGTTAGAATTGAGGGGTGGAATTCAGTGTTGCGCCATTAGTCCATCTGTGCAACAACCAAACCAGGGGAGAGAGAGGGAACGTTTCACTTTGTTGTTCAAAGTACCAGACAGAGAATCCAGGACCATGTCAAAACTTTATGGAGGAAGATTATTGGCCTCTTTACTCACCTGATCCCTGTTCAGATGTTAGCTGCAATACCCATGTCTGGTGCTACTGCTTCCTTTGATAGAAAGCTACCATGAAGGAGCAATGAGCAAGGTGTCACGACCCCAAGTCTCTGGGTTAAGTCAGCTCTCCCATCTTAGACTAGAAGAAACAGATAGTTGGTCTTCTTCTTCTTCATTGTCATAAATGGTTGGTAGGGGTGAGATGGTCTAGTACAGTCTCCCCCAACCTGGAGACCTCCAGACTTTTGGGACTACAACTCCCATCATCCTTTACCATTGACCATCCTGGCTGGGGCTGATGGGTTTTGGAGTCCAAAACATCTGGCTAACACCAGGTTGAGAAAGGTTGGTCTGGTGAGACTGATATCACTATTCTGTCGCACAGAATAAGAATTTAAATGCACATAAGCTACATGGATAACCCAAGACTGTGGGTGACATGGGCCTTTGTTTTGAAGCATTGTTAAAACACGGGGGATCCCTAACAACAGCTCATTTCCTAAATGGGCAAACTCTCATAGTAGTCATTTTTGTGTGTCTTTGTTTTCCAGAGTTAGAGGCATATTCTAGCCGGAGCAACAGATCACCCTTAATTTTAGCACCAAAATATGTTGGTGCCCTTTTATCATGATTCATTTCTTTCCAGTAGTTTCACTGACAACAGTGCCAGCCATGTGAAAAGCAATTAGGAATAGTAGATCAGCTCCTTGGGTGACCTAGAAAATAGTAGGTGGCAAAGGCAAATGGAACGGACCCAATAACAGCCTCTGTGTGTGCAACATGAAATGCCATAATTAACTACTTTTCTCGGAGCCTGAACATCACACCCTCCCACACACTGCAGAGGTAAGTAAACAGGAAAGATCTTTGCCTCTGCAGGCTACATTTCAGTTCTGTTTCAGGTGAAATTATACGTGCTAACATTGCACTCTGTGGCAAAAAATAATGATGGGTCGTAGTTCAGTGGTTGAGCTTCTGCTTTGCAGGGTGAAAAGAGGGGAGGAAAGCCCTATTGAGCAAGCAGAAGTCTTGCACAAGGCTGATGGGACATTTGAGTTGAATCCTGAGAGATTGAGAATGCTGTGTTTGTCCTGCATCCTAGGAGTGGCAGGAAGTTTTTTTCCAGCAAAGCAAAAGTGGTGATTGGGCTAAGTATCCTGTTATGTACTGAGTTGAATAGGATCCAAAATGCAGCAGTCTGATTGGTCCTAGAACAATAGGATCCAAAATGCAGCAGTCTGATTGGTCCTAGAACAATGCAGCAGTCTGATTGGTCTGCAGGAACCACCCAATCCAGCTCCAGATATAAGTGAATCCACAACCTGATTGGCCTACAGGAGAATTCTGGAATTAGCCAATCACGTGCATCCCATTGTGTAAATAATGTATATAAAGCAGATACTTTGGGGAAACTTTCATTCCCTCCTCACCACTATGAGCTGAATAAAGAGCATGAAATCTGCTCTCGACTCTGAGTATATTTCACATCCCTTGTATTTCCTCCTGTTATCTTGCATCTCTTTTATATAAATTTGTCACTGAGCCACGCACTATTTGACTTGGCTTTTGGAATACAGATGATGGAACATTCCCTTCTTTCTCAGCAAGAATATTTGCCATGCTATGCGTTAAGAGACTTCATGATCCTCAAAGGAAAGGATTCTGCCCTGGCTCACTGCCTTTAATGGGACTGACATATGGCATTGACTTTATAACTAGCCGAGCTTTTATTGCTTTATTCCACAGAGGAACTCTGGACTTCATTAATAAACCTGCAAATCTTTCATTCTAAGTGCACTTCCTTATCAGGCTGTACAGGCCTGCATTACTGCATGTTTTAGCATTCAGAACATTTTACTGATAAGAAGTATTGTTAAACAAAACATTAGTAGATAAAACAAGAGCAAACCCATTTATTCTTGGCTACCGATATCACAGCAAGGGAAAAGAAATCACTCTCTGCTGCGTATTCTTAGATATCTAAATAGCTGTAGTAGCTTCACCATTAAGAGCTATTTCCCCGATAATCGTTTGGCTACAGAGCCCTTGTTCTTGTCTAGTATCGTAAGAGGAAGATAACACTTGTCTCCATCAAAAGGCATTTTGCCTGGGTGCATCTTAGGGAGAGATGAGAGGGCAAGGCCCGCCTCCTGAGCCTGGCTGGGACCAGGTGGCATCTTCCTCCTCCTTTTCCACTCCCATCCCCTGCCAGAACTGTCTCCCCTCTTGGCCATTCCACCAATATAACATTATGTAATCATTGGTACATGAATTTATTGGGCTTCCTCTTTTCTTCCTAGCTTCCCCCCTCCACCACTTTTGTCATTGAATCTATTACATCACACATCCTTGTTTTAAAATTTTAAAATGCCTCAAGTGAATGATCAGAAAGGCAGTGTTTTAACTGCAGAAAAGAAGTAACAAAATAAATAGCTTGATAAGAGTTACAAGAATATTATTTACAGAAACATCAGCAAAGCTACTGTGATATGGGCATACATACTGTTTTTCAAACACATATAGAACAGTGCTTTTTTTGCTGGGGGGGATGCAGGGGGATGCATACCCCTAAACATTTTGTGAATCTTTGTACTTTTATCCATTTACTGTATTTATTTCCCCTGATTTGAACTATAAAATGGTGATTTTTCTTGAGTCAAAATGAGACTACAGTGGTACCTTGGGTTACAGACGCTTCAGGTTACAGATGCTTCAGGTTACAGACTCCGCTAACCCAGAAATAGTGCTTCAGGTTAAGAACTTTGCTTCAGGATGAGAACAGAAATTGAGCAGCAGCAGCCGGAGGCCCCATTAGCTAAAGTGGTGCTTCAGGTTAAGAACAGTTTCAGGTTAAGAATGGACCTCTGGAACGAATTAAGTACTTAACCTGAGGTACCACTGTACCCCTAAACATTTTTTTTTAGAAAAAAGCACTGGATTTGAAACAAACTGTGCAATCCCTAAACAGGCCCCCTGAATACTGCATTCTGAGGCATGTCTCTTCATTGAGTTCAATGGGGCTTATGCCTAGATACACCTATGTAGGATTGCATTCCAAGTCCCTGTCTTGTTACACACACACACATGCTTACATACACACACAATACACACATAAACACAGGTCAGTTGCCATGAACGTTTTGGAGGAAGGGTAAGATAAAAACATGATAATTAATCAGGAAGGGAGCAGAGCTGTCCCGCATGAGGGTGAGGCAACTGCCTCAGGAAGCACCCTGCCAATGGGCGGCACACTTGTTCTACCACCCAGCTCTATTGCCCGTTTCCCTGCCCTCTAGGGGCAGACAGTGGCTGAATCTACACATACATTAAAAAAATGCTTTGAAAATGCTTTTATATATATATATATATATATATATATATATATATATATATGGAATTTGCCATTGGTTCAGCAGTGCCATCTAGTGTCAGATTTGCACAATGCACTTAAAATGCACTTAAAACGTCATATTTGCAGCTATATAGCCAAGACTGTTGGCAACCTCTGTGGAACACCTCCCCTCTCACTGAGTCAGTGAGAGGAGAGGTTTTCCACCATGCAGTTTTGCTGCTGCTGCTCCTCTGTGTGTGTGTGTGTGTGTGTGTGTGTGTGTGTGTGTGTTTGTGTGTAGATTTCCCCCCACCCCCAACCTGGTGGTGTGGCAGGGCTTTGCATCGACTACAACTCCCATCATCCCTAGCTAGCAGGATCAGTGGTCAGGGTGGTGGGAATCGTAGTCCAAAAACAGCTAGAGACCCTGCTCAACCCATTGCATAGGCAAATGTGTATTTAGGTTGTCTAGTACACCTGACTGCCATCACAGTAATTCTTGCATAATGCTGATATCCCATGTTGACTCTGAATGTCATCTTGTCCCAACTGCTTAAGTTGGTGCTGTTGCACTGGAATAGCCACCACTGTCAAATTCATTACAACAGCTTTCCGTTTAGCAGTAGTACTGTTAGGTGATTTTAGACTCAAGACTCAATGGTTTCAACACCCCGGGATCTAATAGACTTAGATGTCTTCATATTGCATAGGTAAAAAGGTAAAGGTAAAGGACCCCTGAATGGTTAAGTCCAGTCAAAGGCGACTATGGGGTGTGGCGCTGATCTTGCTTTCAGGCCAAGGGAGCGGGTGTTTGTCCACAGACAGCTTTCCGGATCATGTGGCCAGCATGACTAAAGTCACTAAACCACTTTTGGTGCAACGGAACACCTTGACGGAAACCAGAGTGCATGGAAATGCCATTTACCTTCCCGCCACAGCGGTACCTATTTATTTACTTGCACTGGTGTGCTTTCAAACTGCTTGGTTAGCAGGAGCTGGGACAGAAAAACGGGAGCTCACCCCATCACGGGGATTCAAACTTCCTACCTTCTGATCAGCAAGCCCAAGAGGCTCAGTGGCTTAGAGTCTTTAGACCACAGTGCCACCCACTCCCCTATCCTGCATGACTAACCTGTGACCCTTCGGATATTGGGATTATGGAAGTTGTAGTCTAGCAACACCTGTAAGGCCAGAGGTTCAGCACCCCTCCTTTAGATGGCAATGTGCACGACTTCACTTGCTTCAAGATGTCACTGCTTACATTGGAGGAACTTCTGGTTCATTCTGCTGCATTCCTCTGCCCCCAAAGTCCTGCTCTGAAAGCACCATGGCACTTTGAGGCAGTCCTGTGCTTTTCCTCAGATTCAACCCTTCACAGCACTGCCTCGTCTTTGCAAGCAAATGTATTTCACGTGACGTCTCTGTGTTGTGCTTCTTTACAAATGTTAAGACCACACACTCTGGGCTCTGCTATCACATTACGTTGTATTATGCTATGATTAAACAAATGTAAATTTTAACATCACATCACATCATATACATATGGCTGTTGTCAACCCAACAAGCCATCAAAAATACTTTATTGGACGAAGTTGTTTTGCTCAAATAAAAAAAAATGGTTTGCTGTCATTTATTATTTTTAAAGTTTGTAATAATTTATTGTTTTCAAATTGTCTGATAAAAGCTTTAATATGTTATAAATAGCTGTAAAGAAAATATAATTCCCCCTCGAGATAAGACATTCTTTATCTTTCATTTTACTTTTTCACAAAACACAGACTGGCACCAAGAAAAGACTAACAAAAATAATTTAACGTCTATATAATGCACTCTAGGTTGGAAGCATTCAAGCAACAGAATTTGTATCAGAGGACTTTAAATATAGGTCTCATGTAATTTTAGTTACAATACGGGTTACTGATCTTAAATGAACAAAGCTAAACAAAACCAGGTATTCAGAAAGGGTTACAATCATGTATTGGCCATCACTGATGTTAATTAAGGTGTGCAGTGGTAATTTTCACATAATGAATAATTACTTGTTCTGCTGCTCCCTAAAGGAAGCAGCCAGTAATTATCACAATCTAAACTAGAGGCTAATGAGGGCTAGAAGCACTGCATTATGTACAATGTGGCTCCCAGGTTCTGATAACTTAGCAGAGGGAGGAAGTTAGCATTGGTTTTCCAATTTCCCATTAATCATCCCATCTTTACTTCAATTTTTACATTCTATTAGGTTATTATATCATTGAACTTTCTGTTCCCTACCAGGGTTTCCCAAAGTTGGGTCTCCAGCTGTTTTTGGACTACAGTTCCCATCATCCATGACCACTGGTTCTGCTAGCTAGGGTTGATGGGGGGTTGTAGTCTAAAAGAAGCTGGAGACCTAAGTTTGGGAAACCTTGATCTAAATGTTATTTGAGCTAGGGAACTTTATAGAAAACTCGCATCAAATCTGCTACTAGTTTTCAGTGTAAAGTTCATGGCATATGTTGAGGGGCAAATAGAAGGAGAAGAGGAAGGTTGAGAAGGAACTAAACTCATGAAGGGTGAAGCCCCTAACAGCCAATTTTTCACCTCATGCAGAAACTCATTGCTACTAGAGGGATGTTCTCAAAAGGCAAGTGAGCATGCCTCGTGGTGACAACCAATGTAATTAGCACCAAGGAGGGGGAAAAAGATAAATACTTGCTGTAATCAAGACTACATTTTTGCATGCTTTGAAGTTCAATGGGTGCGAACCAACGTCATCATGCACAGCTGGTTGGCACTACAGTTTGATTTGAAATTATTATTACATAGGTAGCTGCCTCATATTGAGTCAGCTCCTTGGTCCACCTGAGCTCACTGAGCCAGTTCATTGGTCAGTATTGTCTACAGCAGGCATAGGCAAACTCTGGCCCTCCAGATGTCTGGGACTACAATTCCCATCATCCCTGACCACTGGTCCTGTTAGCCTGGTCTGCAGTGACTGACAACAACTCTCCAGAATTCCAGGCAGGACTTTTGCCCAGTCCTATCTGGAGGTACTGTGGCTTGAAGTTGGGACCTTCTCTGTGCAAGGAAGATGGTCTGCCAGTGAGCTATGGCCCTTCCCCATGACTGTATTGCATAGAGGAAAGAGAGGGATAGAGTGGGGAGATGTTGATCATCACTATTTATTCACCTTACATTAAAAGGTAAAGGTAAAGGTACCCCTGCCCATACGGGCCAGTCTTGACAGACTCTGGGGTTGTGCGCCCATCTCACTTAAGAGGCCAGGGGCCAGCGCTGTCCGGAGACACTTCCGGGTCACGTGGCCAGCGTGACATCGCTGCTCTGGCGAGCCAGAGCCGTACACGGAAACGCCGTTTACCTTCCCGCTGGTAAGCGGTCCCTATTTATCTACTTGCATCCGGAGGTGCTTTCGAACTGCTAGGTTGGCAGGCGCTGGGACCGAGCAGCGGGAGCGCACCCCGCCGCAGGGATTCGAACCGCCGACCTTTCGATTGGCAAGTCCTAGGCGCTGAGGCTTTAACCCACAGCGCCACCTGCGTCCCCACCTTACATTAGTTTCATTTTAATGCGCTCGTTTACATTTTCTAAACTGTTGATTCAACAGTGTATTTTCTCCTTTGGGATGCATCTTCAACATAATAGATTATGGCCTTATTCTACACAAAAAATGTGCACTTAAATGTACTTAACACCCTGCAATTTATACTTTCTTTTGAACCTTACCTGATGATTTAGCATTTCCCCTGGCAGTCACCATACCTGTAGCTAGATGATGTGCGAGTGATGCTTTCTGCCACAGCCCTTTCCCACATTTTCTCTCCTGTCCTCTTGATTTCCTTTTCACTGCTCTTGCGGCCTCTGTGCCCGCATTTTGTTTCACTAGTTATTTCCTTGATGTCCTCTTTTTCTCTTTCTTTCTTTCTTTCTTTCTTTCTTTCTTTCTTTCTTTCTTTCTTTCTTTCTTTCCTCTTTCAGCCTTGGCTATGGTCCCTACAGACACTGCCTCACCTAATAAAGCAGCCAAGCCAGTCTAGGTATCTTTCATTGAAATGTTTGTTCTGCATTCAGTTTCCATTTGTTCTTAAAAGCCCCTGTGCCTCTCTTCCCCGGTTTTTCATTTCTGACAAAAGAGCCTCTCTGCTAGATGTTGACAAATGTGTCATACAGCAAGAAAATCACCACAATAATGCCAGATCTGGCCAGATCTGGTTAGATTCAGCATTTGCTATTTATATTTAGTACTCTCTGGTTATATTAGGGCTTTCCCCCAGGAAGCCTGTCTCTTGAAATTTGGGGGGGTTTAGATATTTGGGGGGGGGGTAAAATTAGCACATTCAGCACCTAATAGGGCTATAGAGTTTTAACACCAGCAAAAGGGCCTAACTGGACTCATTTGATCCTCATGCCCAGGTTTTGGCATGGTGCTATTCACATCTGCATTTCTTCCTGTGCCTTATTAAAGAAGACTGGTCTGGTAGTATCCTATTTACATTTCCCAGGATCTATATAATCCGTGTAAATTCAAGCATGGTCTAGGTGTCGTATAGGATTCTCCTAATAAGTGGATCAGGGCTAAGAGATTTGACATACAAAGTAGATAGTCAGCTGATTGTCAGTACTTGGGCCCAGCTACATTTTTTACTTATAGAGGTGGGTGGGTGTGGCTTGCCCCAAATGGTCTGGCAGGTATATTTAGGCATGTGGATCAGAGATGCCTCACTGCTGTTCTTGAACCACAGCGGTAGAAACTGATTGGCTATATGGAATAAATTTTTTTGAAGGAGCGTTTTTACATGTGAATCCAAACTAGGGCAGGGTGGGGGGGTATTTGGGGTTGAAAGGAGTTGGCTGGATTTTGTGACAATACTGCCTTATTCCTTCTGAAAGGAAACCTCTCTATGGGTTGAAGAACTCACTTCAATTAAGGAGACGTTAGATAATCGCTGGCTTTTGGCCAGGGCACAGCCTGACTCCCTCCTTCGGCAATCTTCGCGGAGCTCTGGCCCAATGGTTACCATTGGTTTGATTCAAATCAATTTTATAATGAATGATTTTAGAGTGTTGTGTTGTGTCATACTGTTGTACTGTTTTATTGTTGTTAGCCGCCCTGAGCCCGGCTTCGGCTGGGGAGGGCGGGATATAAATAAAATTTATTATTATTATTACTATTATTTTTTGCTTGAAACAATATCCCTAACTGCGATTGGTAACATAATTTTTTGGACAGGGCCTGCTGTATTCAATCTCTAGTATTTTCTCAAGTTGGTGAAATTGTCTCATTCCCGAAGGAAGCTGCCTGTTCTCAGGATTACTGAAAGCTTTCATAAAGGTGTGATTTCCTCACATCTAACAAGCAGCCCAATCTCTTTCTCCTAAAGAAGATAGTTGGCATGCGGAAAGCCATAAAAGTGATGATGATGATGCAGATTGAATAAGTGGGAGCCAGTCTGGAATGAGGAGTATTAAGAAGATGGGGTGGCTGTGAATGTTTCCAACCTAGTGCCTTATTCTATATATGTATATCTTAATCTTTTTCTTTCAGAATGTCAACCAAGGCTTGGAGTAGTCTGTCATCCCGATGCTTGTATGGTTTGCTAGTGTAAAAAAGGTCAACATAGTCACTATACAGAGACTCCTCTGAGTCTTTCAGCTGAGAGGCTTGATTTAGTTTCTCAAGAGCTTGATAGTAATGTTCATAGGGAATATTTGAGTTTTCACTTAGCACCTTTTTTGGTACTTGATTCCCACCCATCTGGTCACGAAAGGCATTTTGCAGTAGCCGGAGCATTGCATCTGACGAGGCCACTTCCTGTAATTTATCTTTGCCAGTGGTATTTTCTGTCACCTTCCTTTTTCCACTCAGGTTCTCCAGTGTGGTGTGATCCTGAAATATATATTGTGTGCCAAATGTCAGGAGCCATTGAATATTAGCAAAAGGAAAAAGAACTCCACATGTTTAAAGCAAACGCTGAGCAGATTGGAAACCCCAAGTCAAAAGTTCAACGTTGCCTGTGGCGGTTGAACTCATACAACCAGCTGTTCATGGGCTGGGGGCCAGCACACTCAAGCTTTCCTCACAGCTATTATGGGCAAAGGGGCTATAAAACAGAATGCTCCATGCAGTGTGATGTGAGCTATCAAAGTTCATTTGTGTTCAGGTCTGCTGCCAGTGGTCAGCCAGGTCAGGCATTGTCTAAGAGCCTGAAAAGGGTCCCTCATTGCTCTGACCCAGCAATGCTTCCATTAATGGTGACCACCTGTCATCTAAATGTACCCAAAATGCAAGGTCTATGCTTCTATAAAATGTACAGAACCCATTCTATGGATCTATGGAATCTATATATTTCATATCTATATATTCCTGGGGCACTGTGTTTTGGCAGATGGCCACCACGGTTGGAAGCTGAGCTTCACTTCCATTCAAAAGAGGAACCACCAGGGACATCTAAAGGTCATCAGGTTGGCAAACGTTGCATTAAGCTATCATGACTAACAGTTGCTGTTGTCAACAGGCTCATCACAGCTATCTGCCAATCACCCATTCCCACCACCCTTCTGAGTAATACCCCTCCCCACCTTTTCACTATATAGAAGGGTCTGGTGACTTCTGTTTCAGTGTATCTGAAGAAGTGTGCATGCACACGAAAGCTCATACCAAGAACTAACTTAGTTGGTCTTTAAGGTGCTACTGGAAGGAATTTTTTTATTTTGTTTTGACTGGTTGCTGTTGCATCCTTCATGAATTTATCCAGTCCCTTTTATAGCCATCTAAGCTACATAATAGCCATTGCCACATATTTTTGCCTGTCAATTCTGTACATTAATTAGATATACATAGACCTAAGAATGGAGGAATTCCAGAAAGACAAAAACATTTTAAAAGGGAAATTTCCTCCTGTTTGATTCTAATGCTACAAGGATGCTTCAAGGATGGGTATGATGAGAATAGATTGATACCTCTACAAAATCCGTCATCTTTTCCGCACCTCTCCTGTCATTTTGGACAGTATTATATGATGTGTAGATGCGAGGTTTCTTCATGTGCTCAGGTCGAGCTGAAGTGCCATGCAAAATCAGCTTCCAGTTCACAATTCTTCCTTCATTTTGCAATCGTCTAGACTGAGGGGTCATAGCAGAATAATTAGTCTTTTACATTGTACAGGTGGGAGAGAGAGGAGAATAAACTGGTGGTGGCAGTGACTCCAAGTGCAACACAAATGGTGTGTAGGCCGGCTGAATAAACATTTTAACCATTCTACACACTGTTTGTGTTACTCTTTGAAATCCATACATTGTCCTGTTGCATTTATTTCTCAGTACCCCAATTTCTTCAAAATAAATACATGCCTGCTCTTTAAAGCTATCTCATGAATCATTGCTTCTGTCACAATGTGCAAAAATAAAGCATTGATCTTTTATTAGAAACATTGATGTCTTCTTATCTCAGCTGAACTCCTGAACGATAATTTCCAATCAAACTAAAGTGATAGGTATTTGCGGCGCTGATTATATTTCCTCGCTTCTGGCCAGAAGGGGCTTACACCCCTCGTATCATTTCACTCATGCATTTGACTGCTTCAGTAGCTTCCCCTGCTTACCGTATCAACAACTTTTAAAGTCCATGTGCCTGTTGGATTCTCTCCCCAAGTGTGAACTGACATAAAATCCCAGTCTTTAAAGCCATTGGGTGACTTATCTCTTTGCCGTTCGGCTAGTAAGACTGTGGTGGTCCCTGTATTAGAGGAAAGGAATAAGAATCCCAGGATAAGGTCACACAAGGAAAACTGATGAGGCTTAGCAGACAGTGATAAATACAGTGTCAGCTCTGGAGACACAGAACGACCTTGAGTTTCATAGTCTGTACCACTTAGGTTCACTGAGGAATAAAGGAATAGCTTGTTGTCTCTCAAGAGCTATAGTAATATGTGAATTTGGGAATACTGAGTTCCTGTAGATCATAATGCACTGCCAAAATGATTCAGCACATTGAACAAATAAAATCAATGACTGAATACATTGTATACTTTCCTGGAAGTTTAGAAATTAGGCATTGAGATCAGTCACTTACAAAATCCACAACTTCTGACTGAACAGCCCGCTGCACTGCTTGACAAGCTGCTCATAAAGTGGGATGTGAGGAGGGACCTCAGCTTGTTATGCAGAGATCCTTGGGTCAGAAGACATAAATAGGGATTCTCCAGTGATTGTTTAGAAACAAATGTTTCTCCAAGGACTTCCATGGATCCCTGCCATTATCTGCAGCTTTCCACATCATTGCAAAACTCATCAAAACGAGTTAAACATTAGCTCCATGTTGAAAGAGATACTTGGGCCACACTACCAGCACCATCCCTGACACTGGAAGTCTTCTCCTGCTCCACTACCAAAACCAACACATTAGACATGGACATCTGAGCAGTGGAAGCCAGGTCTAAGCAGTATGCAAAGAGGTTTCCACAGAAGCTGTAGTCTTGATCACCCAGGTTTCCAGTTCCTGTAAAATCCTATGCATGGAGAGTCAACATACACCGAATTCCATTGCTTAGATGCCCATGCCTAAGAGTAGGGCCAGGTAGACACACAAACTCAAGGATGGGGATAGTAGCATGGCTCTGTTTCTCCTTCAATATATAGTTGTTGTGCAAGATTGTAGGTTCTGCATATGTTGAATGGAACTAAAAACTTGTCCATTAATGTGTTGATATACTGCACAGGCAAAAGGAAAAAAGAAACTGCCATGAGTAGGGGAAATGGCCCTTAAAGGCCTGAAAGTCTTGGCTTTGGCTTAGTTTTTCAGTAATTGGTTCAGATTTTATGACTGGGGAATAAGATTCAGAATATAGTATTGGTGGGAGTACATGGGCTATGATCAGTGCCTTTGTCATTGATTTTAATGAACATAATAACATGCCTTATACTAAGTCATACCAATGGTCCAGCTAGCTTAGTATACTGGTGGGTAGCAGCTCTAAATTGATTGACAGCAGGTTCAGAAACAGGTTTCCTCCTTGGGGATGCTAGGAATTGAAAGGGGGGTCTGCTGTATACAAACCATGTGCTCTATCATTTTCTCTTCTCTCAATTTGCTTTCTGCGACACATTTGTTTGAGAGTAGTCCTGATGACAATCGGCATGCTCTGGAGCAAGCAACTTAGAGATTACAACCTAAAGGAGTAGATAAGGGAGGTGGCATCCCTATTTTGCAAATTGACAGGTTTTGTGATCTCTCACACTATTATTTTCTTTATGGATGAAGCACCAGAAAGCTCACTTCTAATTTTAATGAGAGCTTGAAGGGGCCCTGAGGATTGGTCATGAGAAACAATAAGAATTTTTTTAAAAATGCCTAGAAGCTATAAAATGGAAGATATAAAATAGGAGAGCTCTGTTGTAGATGAGTTCTGTTGCTAAGACAACAATGGCTAGTTGCAAATAGATTAAACTCCACATGCCCTCAATAAGGGAGAGTTATATTTCAATTTTAACACTGCTGGACCTCTCTACTTTACATTATTGGCCTTAGCAGGGATTTATGTACACAATCTAACTAAGGTGGAGCCAAGGAGGTATCCCCGCATCTTAGTGAAAGTGGTGACGGACCTTTTCAGAGGCTTTCTGCAACAAGAAGCAACATCTCGGTAGGTGCTACTCTTTGAGAAAGCCCCAATGGGGATTGTGCTAGACCATGATGTGCAGCCTCATTCTCAGAGTACTCTGGGTTTTAAAAAAGAGATGGTTGCCTCAATTGACTCCCTCCACTTTTCTTCGCCCCTTTTGCTTAATCCTCTTAAATCACTGAAAAAGTGTTCCATGTGTACTTTCAGCAAGGTGATGCTACCAAGAGCCCAGGTACAACACCTCTGCCTTTAGCCATTGTTTTTTCCCTTGCTTAATTTGCCAGAGGGAACATGAATCATGGCCATCTCCAAGAAAACCATGGAGTAAATTAATTTTCCAGGAAGTGGGAGCTGGAGGCAGGTACACAGTATATAGATTGGGGAAGATATTTCGTTTCCTTTTTAATTTCCTTCGTGCTTTCATTTCTTTTTCCATTATTTTGGGTTTTCTCCTTGAAACATGCGCCAGGAACATTCTGGTGGCTGGCTCACCCCTCCCCAAACCCATGAAAATCTCTGGATCAAATACCTGCTCAGTTCTGGTAGGTTTGTTAGAAGATATGCATGTTGACATGCAGTTGTGCTTGCTACTGGCAAATCTATGCTTTGCCATCTAAAAGCACCCTCATTGATTTTTAGTTTGACATTTCAGGGTTTTTTGGTGTGCTGATACTAGCATGCCACTTCCCAAAGGGATGCTTAATCTTTGCAGCTCCCAAAACATTACAAAACAGCTAAAAGAAAAGAGAAACTGGTTGTGTCTAAGGTATAATTACTAGACATAGCAGAAATAGGTAGTTTGTCTCCTATACCTGATGGAGAAGTCAGGGTCACATGAAGATCACCTCTGCGGGAATATTCAATCGTTGCTTCAAATTGTACATGTTCCAGGGATTTAATGGCATTTTCTTGACCTTCACAAGCTGTTGTGGGAATTTCAATGGTAACTTCACCACTAGATCTTAATAACCTGGCAATGTTACAAGGAAATTATCAAGTTATTTCCCCCCCAATGTCAATTTATTCTCTTCATTTATTCAGTGAGGTTCTGTTGCCTTTTTACACTTGTGATATTAATAGTCTCAAGGTAAGATATGGACATTTTGCTTCATTTATTGTTCCTGTAAAGCTCCTTTGAAATAAATTCTGGGTGAACGAGCAGGAATGTGTATAATGGTTTTTTCATCCCACTGTATTGGGGACCCCTAGTCTTTCACAGGTCCAGCATCAGCACTTGAGCCTAAGCCAGGTTCAAGGATCTTTGATGCTTGCTCTGTACCAGGCAGCTATGGGCTAAATTTCCCACAATGCCCAAGATTACAATGCTACATACACCTGTGAGAACCATGGGGAAGTTTTCAAAGCAGCCTGGTATTGGGGTGGTGGTGGCACAGAGCAGATATCATTTCTGTCTTCTCTGGCAGCAGCAATCCATGGCCAATCCATTACCCTGAAAGACTTTTGACTGGATTGAACCTGGAACCATTTACATGCAAAGCCAGATGTTTTGCTACCAATGAATAGTAGTCCCTGTCCAATTCTTCACCTTCTTCTTGTTCTAATGCACATGAAAGGGAAGCAGTAGACCAGGAACACTGTTTTTTTTTACCTTAAGTGAGTTGCTGACTGGACCAGACCCTCTATGCTAGCTTCTCAGCAGGTGGATCATTGCTTCTTACATGGAGGGAGCAGGATGAGGTGGCAGGGAGGTAATCACAATGCAAATGCACTGACAGAGCCAATTGGAAGCAACCGCTTTTGTTTGCACCACCCTGACCACCCTGCTGCCTCTCTCCTGATAAGCGACAGTGACTCACCTTCTAGGCTTTTCAAGTGTCTTTAATAGGATAAAATATTTCTGGTAGACATAGGCTATTAACTAACAATGGAATTCTTACCTTGGTTCAAAGCTGCTGTCCTTAACAATGCACTCTTTCTTTTCGGGTACTTCTTTCCAGGTTTTAGGGTCAGCCAAATCTACCAGTGCTTTGGCATTGAGCAATCCAAATCCAAATCTGCTGTTCACCATCAGTCCAGCTCCATTCTTCTTCCATCCCGGATTGTTGGCCAACGGATCAAATTCAGATGTCCAGACTACCAAATGTTGCATATCTCTCCAGGTTAGATTAGGACTATCACAAACAAAATTCTAGTCAATTTCTAAATATCTCACCCAATGGTATTTGGCCACAATCCACTGGAATTTTCTTCCACACACTCAGCACATTCTTTCCAGTGGGTGGGGCTAAGCTCATGAATTTTGGCATTCTTAGCAAAATATCCTGGGGCTTTCATGCTGTCCACTGTTCTTCACATAGTTCCATCAGCCAGCAGATTCCTACTAGGTTCCCCAGCCATGTTTTTGCAGGGACTTTTATAGAGAAAGAGATTACGTTGTGTTGGCTGGAATAGTAGGTTAGAAGATCAATGCTACTTCATTATATAACATTTGTTAAGTCGATTCAGTATTGTGTCATAATACTATTCCCCATTATATATATCTGCAGCCTTCACTGTAAACATTTATGAAGGCAATTTTGGGGTTGAACAAGGAAGATCATAATGATTTATGGATGAAAGCTTTGTTCTTTCTCTCCCACCCTTCTTTCATTCAGCCTCTGAGAAAGATCACCACCTTGAAACTTGCAGGGTGTCTAATTCCTAGGATCTAAATCCATAATTGTCAATGCCAGTGGCTTTTATATTTACCGTGGGTTGGATCCATATTTAGTCATGCCTGGAACCAGGGGGATGTAAGTTACAGAACAGTTCTAACCATGTCTACTCAGAAGTAAAGTCCTGTTTAATTCTGTGGGGTTTACTCGCAGGTAAGAGGGGTTAGGATTGCAGACTACCTGTATGTCCCATTGATCTACTCTAAACATGATTAAGTCTGGAGATGAGCCTATATGTTAAACATTGTGAAGAACAGTGAGAGCCGATTAAAAACAATCCAGCTAACTTTCAAGACCTGAACTGCTGGAGGGTTTTTGCCATAATTTTCACAGTGATGATAACAAGAAAGAAAGAGATGGGTACTAAAAGGGAGTTTAAGAAGACTTACTTGGCCTCCAGTGCAAGAGCAAAGATCCCTGCTGCTAAAGGAGCAGAAGCAGATGTTCCAGTGTGTGTGGAAGTGCATTCATTATGAAGGTCAGCACTTATCTGAAGGAGATAAACATAATAAATTACAGAATTTGAGTTTACTGTCTCCATGCACTAAAACACTCTTGCCTATGGGTGGGATCCAGAATGAGTTATGCTTAGAACAAACTCAATAATCATGTCTGATTGTTGAGCCTGGATCTAGTTCCCATTTTTGTAATGAGTCCAACCTGAGGACACATTTGACTCTTGCTAATAAAATAACGTGGATGAGATTGGAAGACTCTTCTTTGCTGCATGCATTTTAATTCTAGTTTTTGTATCCAAACATTTTTTGCACTGAAGGAAAATATGTCCAAGTCAAGCAACTTGCCTTATTCTGAGATCTCAAGGAGCATACAAGTTAGCTTTCCATGTTTACAAATGAATCATAAAGCACATTGCTATGTTGGGCTTAGGAATTTATAAACAGCTTTCTGGCTTTAAAATCACAGAGTTTGAGACTGAATGCTGTTCTTCCCCTCCAACAGAAGCAGAACACGGTCATTCAGAAAATGAAGTAGATGATTTATTAGAAAATGAAGTTTCCCACTTAGATAAAGTACCTAACATGTCAGCAAGGAAAGGTACAATGTGTGGAAGTGAAGAACTAATGACAGGGCATATTCTTATTTGCACTTACTTAGCTTTATAAGTCAACCCCAAACTGGAAGTATTTCTGACCAATCACACTTCAGTTATTTTAACCCTCATCTCTGTTTCACAATCAGACCAGGGTCCCCCCCCCCCCACCCTTCCATGCTATAGGAGCAATATGATTGCTACTTCCATGTGGTTTTCTGATACCGTTGCAGTGGGTTTGCATACTACCACCTGTTTTAGACACATGACAAGAAGGGTGATCTGTTCGCTGCAATATTAAATCTATCAATTGGTCTATGAGCAGAGATGTTCCCTGCCATGAAAGGAACAGGAAACCCACAAATTTTCTACCCAAACACTGAAAGCAAATTCAATCCAATTCCCCGTCCAAGAAGCACAATTCAAAGTGTTGGTGCTGACCTTTAAAGCCCTAAACGGCCTCGGTCCTGTATACCTGAAGGAGCGTCTCCACCCCCATTGTTCTGCCCGGACACTGAGATCCAGCGCCGAGGGCCTTCTGGCGGTTCCCTCATTGCGAGAAGTGAGGTTACAGGGAACCAGACAGAGGGCCTTCTCAGTAGTGGTGCCTGCCCTGTGGAACACCCTCCCTTCAGACGTGAAGGAAATAAGCAGCTATCCTATCTTTAAAAGACATCCGAAGGCAGCCCTGTTTAGGTAAGTTTTTAATAATGCTGTATTGTTTTTAACGCTCGATTGGGAGCCGCCCAGAGTGGCTGGGGAAACTCAGCCAGATGGGCGGGGTATTAATAATAATAATAATAATAATAATAATAATAATAATAAGTGATACAGAGGCAGTTTGGTCCTTCAGGGTGACAGATTTGAGAGAGCCTCCTCTAACCCATGACATTCTTTTTTTCAGCAATCAACACCATGAAGACAAAATTATAGATCACTTTTTGCTCTTAAGTGAAAGGTTGTTTTGTCTTATCATTAGGGAAATGCAGTATCCTACATCCCACTACAGAAGGACTTGGCATATTAGAACATAAAACATGGATCAAGCGATTTCCTCCCCTCCCCTCAAAAATGAAAGCTTGTTAAATCTGGTAAAAACAACCTACAATTTTCTGGTCAGTATAATCCCCACTGCTGTATGCTGTGGCCATTGTTGAAGAGCACTTCTCTGCATACCAGGGAGAATGGCCTTGTTGAGAAGCACTGCTGATGGAGATTGTGTAGATGCTATCTGTGTAGCCATCGCAGTCACAGTTGTCTCCTTGGCGGCCGCCATTCCCAGAAGCCCAGACGAAAATAGAACCTTTCCCCTTTCGCCCCTATAGGAAATGAAAGGAACAGCATGGTTATCACAAGGGTAGAAGCTCCTATGCTGTACGTTCCCACAAAAAATCATTGTTGCAGCCATTTCATAGGCTGAACTGAACACATCAGCAATAAGTGAGCTATATAAATCAATTGAGAAAAGGTTATCCCTTTTTTTTTTAATAATACAATATAACACTATATAACAATTTGCAATTGGTGCAAGAGTACAGCACTTCATTCACTGCATGGCTATAAGGTCTCTGGAGAGTTGCAGCCATACAGAGTAGACAATACTAAGTAGATGAACATTCACTGAGTAGCTATAAGAACAGTCTGAAGTGGGAAGGGTCAGTCATGGAAGGTTGAAAATGAATGCAGTTTCTCTCTTGTAAATGAAAGGATAACTTGATTAGGGAAACCCTCACATGTGGTCTAGTGCGGTACGGTGGATTGGAGACACAGGGGTTTTCAAAGGTTTGACCTCTTAAGGCTAAGGGGAATGAGGCAGGAGGAATATGCGGTGAAAACTTCACATTGGGGGACAAGGTGGTTTTTAGTGATGGAGGGGTATGAGGGGTGCTTGGTTGAATAGCATGGCTGTGTGGCTGATGAATGGCTGAGGCTCCATACTAAAGAATGTGGTTTGCACGTAGAAGGCTTCGGTTTCAGTTCCTGAAATCTCTAGTTAAAAAGATCAAATGGCAGGTGATGAGGAAGCTCTCTGCTTGAGACTCTGGAGAGTCGCAGCCATTCAGAGAAGACAATACTGAGTATAGGAACATTTCTTTTTTTAAAAAAGAAACATTCAGAATTATCCTTAGATACGTAGAACAACAACTTCTAAAGCTTCAGCAGTATCTAACACCACTTTTTACAATAGGGGCGGTGGTAGCAATTGCATCTGAATTTCTCATGATTTGCTCAATTGAACAATAAACAGTCAATATACACAGAAAAACAAAATGTAACCAACATAAATAATTGCTCTGAGGGAACACCACCGATTCCAGGTATATGTTTTTAAAACAACACTTAAATAGATGCTAAGAATTCCTTTCATTTCCATGAATTTCACGTATAATATTGCTGATTTATTACCCATGTGACTAGTGTATGATTCACACAAGTGCATTGGCATTTCAAGTGTTCTATGTTTGGCGTATACTTTCATGGCAGTGGAATAGCAAAATATATAATCTGTGCCTTCCTGTTGTTTCAAAATCCATGACTCTCCATTAGTTAAAGTCAGGGACCAATCGCCCCCGTTGCCTTTTGAGTCTTGGGTGATGAGTGAGAGGCAGCTATAAAAATGCAAACACTCAGAGCTAGAGCAGCATGAAAAAAATATATTGGCTAGATCTTGTAGTAGCTTACTGGTGACCTTTCAGCAGATAGTTTATGTTGAGTCTTTTTTAAAAAAATGAATTAATGAACTTACACTCACTATAAAGAACAGTGTGGTCCACTATTAATCTGCTTGGGTGAATTTCCAAAGAGGACAAAGAGTAGTAAGAAAGAAATTATTGCTGGTAATGTTTGTAAGGAATGCATTTGATTGACTGGAGTGGGGGTGGGCAACTTCAGGTCCAGGGGCAAATTTGGCCCTCCAAGACTCTTTATCTGACCCATAGGATTCTCCCCCAAACACATCCCTCCCCAGTCCTGCTCCATGCTCTTCCCGACTGCCTTTGCTTGGCAAGAATTTGTCATTGGACTGTGACAATGCCTCTTTGCTTGCCTGGATGAAAAAGTGTCTGTGTCAAACATATCTGTCAAAAGTCAGAAACCTTTGATTTTCTATGGGTGGGATAAATGGATGTGGCTAACTTATGTCCATTAATTTCAATGGGTTTACTCTACATATAACTTAGATATAACTAAAAGCTCACAATCTGTTCCACCACCCACTGTTGCCTTTGGACCCACCCACCCTTGAATGGGGGCCCCAGAAGGTTGTCCTCAGGCCCTCAGGCTGAAAAAGGCTCCCCATGCCTGAGTCAGAGCAACAAGCAAACATGTGATGAATAAAATGCAACATTGTGCTGGGTCTCCAGCTACAAAGATGAATCCAAGAGCACCCCTAGACTATGTACCTGCTCTTTCAGGGGGAATTCATCCCCACCCAAAGCAGGCCATTGATCAGTTATCCTGACTCAGGAGCCACCCGCTCACAATGCCTCCATCTTGCCAGGATTCAGAATCAGTTTACTCACCCTCATATAGGCCACAACAGAGGCCATGCACTAGTCCAGGGCTGACATGGCACAATTAATTAAGAAGGATAAGGCAAGGAGGAAAACTTCTCCTTATCCACTTTTTCACCTTCTAAGCAAAAGCAAAAATAAAAAAACCCCACCAATTCAATAGGGAGTAGCTCCAACTTCTTGGTCACTTTGGTTGCCTGTTTTGGAACCTTTCCCAGTACTAAAGATAACCTTCTTGAGGTGATAACTATGAAAAAGATAAGTGAAGCACTAGAAAGGCTGCTGGTCTTCTAAACTGCCTTGCAGCCAAGTTGCTTTCTGTACATTTGTTGATGGATCGCTTTCATAACTATGTCTATGCAAGTTGTTACTGCCAGCTAAAATGGGGCTCCCTGTGGTGCGATCTATGTGGGCCAACAGGCAAACTACAAAAATGGAGCAATATATTAAAAGCAAATACAATTAACTTCCAATGGATTTATACGCAGGCCCTTAGTCAAACTCAGGCCTATTTATTTTTCAGCTGGAAGTCGCTGGAACTCAGTTCTGACATCTCTCAGGTGGGCACCATTGCCATTATAAGAGAACAAGGGAGGCACTTCTTTTTCTAGAAAAGCACCTCTTTTTCTAGAAAAATAGCACTGCTCAAATCTAATCCCAGACAGCTGATTTATCGCAAGTGCTACTAGGACGTGGCTGAGTATTCCCATTGACATCAAAAGATGCATCCTATTTGTTCAAATGGGCCCAGATGGGCACCATTATGTGGGTATAAGGCATAGGTGTCAAATCTATGGGGCTGAGGCATCCCAATCTTGAGGGGCCAGGCCCTACCAGCAACAGCAGAGGACCTTGCCAGGCCTCCCCACAATGGTGGGGGCCCCCCGGACCTAACCTCAGTGGCAAATGGCCTCATTGAGCTTTGTGGCCTCCTCCCAATGAGCATGATGTCACATGTGTGTGTTGCATGTGTGACATCACATGCACACGATGACCCCCCCCCCATGTCATGCGGAACTCAGCACCTTTGGTACAATGCAAACAGATCTTCCTTCCTGGATCAGGCAAACAGCATCGTTACCTACAGAATGTACAGCATTTTCCTTTATTACATATACAGGCCAACAAGCTAATGACCAATCCCATCCAACAGCATACAAATTGATATTGTTAATTTGGCTCAGCAACACCCCCCTCCCCAACACACACACACACACACACACACACACACACAAAACACACTGCAACCAACCATGCCCTGGGCCCTCTGATCTCCTAGTACTGGTGTGGTACACGTGTATTTCATAGGTAGGCATGAATAAAAAGATGCCAATAAAGGCCTGCATGATCTTTAGCTAGACTAAAGAGCTAGCATGGCGGAATTTCTCCCCCCTCAATGTGCATTCTCACCATCTTAATTATAATTGGATTGAGTTACTCCATGGGCTTACAAAATAATGCATAAAATCTTGGCATGTAAAAGAGAGACAAATGCAATATTCATGAAGCAGAAAGTTTCCATCAATATTTTATAGCAGCTCTTTGCACACACAAGACCCCCATTAGTATTGGAAGCAAAACAGGCAGTCAAGAAAACGAGCTGAAAGACAACGTGGGCTGCTGCTATCTAGATCTTGAGCTGAGCCCTAGAGTCTAAAAGCATACCCCCCAAGTGCCCTGATTTTCCAGGGACATCCTGGCTTCTGATTTGATCCTGGAATGTCCCTATTTTCCTCACCACTGCTGCCACCGCTTGTGGAGGAAGATGAGCTGGTGTTTGTCCTGAGTGGCAGCAGTGGCGGAGGCTGTGGCGGCTGAGGGAGCATCCTGTTGCCTCTCTATGGCCTCTCCAGGGCCACTGCCGCTGGCCTCCTCCCTTGGACAGCTCACAGCAGCTGCTGGAGAGCAAGCCAGGATGAGGCTGCTACCACTAAGGTCCAGCCCCACATGCCGCCCTGGCTCTGAGGGGCAGGCAGAGGGCAGGGCTGCCCTGGTTAGAAAGAAAGAAGAAGCGGAGCAAAGTGCAAGGAGTCTTGATTTTTATTTTTTTAAAAAATATTTTGTGTGTGTAATCTTGTGCCTCTCTACAATTTATTTATTGGTGTGTGTTTGTTTTTTTTTTGTAAATCTACGAAAGAAAATGATAAAATAGAATCGGGATTAAGGGGTTTTCTCAAGATGGTGGAGGGCATGTGTGTTGTGTCCCATTGGTTTAGCAGTGGTAGGACTGCTAGGATAGGAAATGCTGGGGGGCTGGGTGGACAAAAAAATAGGGAGTTGAGGTGGGTCAGTTGGGGGCAGGGATGGTGAGAAATGTTGGAGGAAAGTTGGAGGATATGTAAAAGCATTCAGCCACTCTTGCTCAATTTTTCTCTAGAATACTTCTAGTTTTTCTAAAACAGCATCTCTAAAACAGCAGAACGAGGGAACAAGTCACATAAATACTGCTCCTTGGAACGAAACAAGTTCCCAGGCCCTATACCCTGACATGTATGAACTGCTTAAAAATACTGTGATTTTCTCGGTTAAGAGGCCTCACCTTTTTGATGCCGTATTCAAAAGCCTTCTGTGCCAGCCGGCCAGGTCCCTCAACAGTTTTCCCATCATCATTTGGGCCCCAGCTGGCACTATAAATATCCACATGATCTGGGCTGAAACCGATTGAACTTGCTTCTATGGCGTCTGTGACTATTCCGTCCAGCATTCTTATGCCTTAATGTGAGAAAGCAGAGAGACGGACAGAGACAGAGACAAACTAGTGGTTATTTCATGCTTTCTCAACGTTAGTATTATGAAACATTTCTTGTCGCTATAGAATAGAAATATATTATTATCCAATATAAGCTGCCAGGGCTTTAAAATACAATTGACTGCGAAGAATTGAAAGAAACAAGATTTACCAACTATCGAAGAATGGCAGATGAAGATGATGGACTATATGGAACTTGCCAAAACTTATTGGGAGACTCCGAGACCAGAGAGAAGAGACGGTGGAAGAAGAATGGAAGAAGTTCAAAGAATATTTGAAAAAAATGTTAATATTTAAATCCTAGAATAGCTTTGGAAGTGGATATAGGCTGCAGGGTTAGAATTAGAAGATAGTGTATTTTAAAATAGTATTATTTGTAAGTGATAAAATGTGAAGATTTTTATGGTAAAAGTAAGTCTGATTAAAAAATGGTTAAAAATTATGATATATGTAAACTGCTAAAGATGAGGTAAAATGAAACTCAGATGGGGGGACTTGGGGAAGCTCACCTAGCAATGTTTAGAAAAAATAAGGATAAGACAAGAATTGTTTGTATTGTCTGTTTTTCTGTTTGTGTTGTTTAGTTGTGTTATAAAATGAAAATTTTTTTTTTTTGGGGGGGGGAAACAAACTAAAATACAATTGACATGGGCTACTGGGAGTTGTGGTCCAAAACTTCCAGGGGGCACCAGGTTGGGGAAGACCGATCCAGGACTTTATTTGACGCAGGAGATTCAATTCCATACTCTCCAACATTTCTTCACTGAAAATAGGGACACGCTATTCCTACCATTTTCATCAGCAGCCTCACATTCTGATGACTGGGCCAGTTCTGTCTTGAGAGGCAGTTGCTTCATTTAGGATGTTAGAAAGGTGTGAAGCAGGTTGATGAAGTCAGATTGGAATGTAGCATGATTGATAGCTTGCAAGGCAGGAGAGAAGGCTGTTAACTCAGGAATTCAAATGTGACAGCAGCCAGCACAGTTGTCTGTTCCACTTACAGATGTCCCATTTTCATATATATATATATATATATATATATATATATATATATATATATATGCAGGTTTTGGTGTCCTCGGGTGTCTTCCCGTGTAAAAGTTGGGGTGTCTAGGCGACGTTTCGACGAGGTCTCACTCGTCATCTTCAGGCAGCTGGAAGGTTTCCTCCCCGTAGAGGTAAGATATTTGCTTTCGTAGATTTTCACGGGTACAGGAATGCAGGTTTTGGTGTCCTCGGGTGTCTTCCCGTGTAAAAGTGAGACCTCGTCGAAACGTCGCCTAGACACCCCAACTTTTACACGGGAAGACACCCGAGGACACCAAAACCTGCATTCCTGTACCCGTGAAAATCTACGAAAGCATATATATATATATATATATATGTGTGTGTGTGTGTGTGTGTGTGTGTGTGTGTGTGTGTGTGTAAAAAGAGCAATGTTTCTGCCCCCTTTAGTACTGCTTCAGAATCCTCTGTTAATCGAGATTTCTAAAATTCGGATGGGTGGGTAAAAAGGGGCTGTACAACATTAGCATACAATTTGAGTATAAGACAAGCAAATGACCTGGACACCACCAAGGTAATTGGGAAATTTGATTGATGACACTGTGAGAAAAGCTGTGTAGAAAAAAAATAAATCTTTTACTTTGCAGGCTACATTACTCTTGACAAGGCATTTGAACTACATGCCTGTCATTCTCAGATTTAAAAAGCAAAACATAAACAAGCCCCTATCTATTTCCATATTACTCTTTCACTTAGACATGAACAAATGGCACTTAGGAGTTTTGGAAAACATACCTAGATTTGTTTATTATTATTATTTTCATTTTTATATTTATTTAACATTACTAGACTGACTACTATTTTTTCTTTTTTGTATCTTTTAAACATCCACAACGGTTTGTTTTTTTAAAAATAGTATTTCCACCAATTTTCCCATTAGTAAGCCACTTTCAGAATCATTAGAGAAGCATTTTCCATTAGAAAACCTATTATTTTCCATTAGAACAAGATCTTTTTCTTTCAAGTTGTGCCTGGTACTGGGAGTCCTAACTGTGACCTTTCCTCTTTGGCATAGGAGCCGAGTTCTTGGCTGTGCAGAGAAGCATTTACATGGCCCCTTCCACATTTGTGAAAGTGCATTGTATAGCCTCACAACTGAATTTTAGCCCATTTTAAAGGGAGATAGGAAGAAGCGCATATTAGCAGCCTAATTCTTGCACAGGTGCACAGGCAGAAAAAACATGAGGGTTAAGTGAATATATTATTTTCTGTTAAAATAAAATAGAGCAATGACCCTGGGGAAAGGTTATAAGCCTTCTATAGCATGCAACTTTTGTAGCAATACTTTCCAGCCCTTCTGCATGGCCATTGCATATAACAGAAAAGGAAGACTTCCTCTAATAATACATTCTCGCCAATGCAAGTTGCTCCATTTACTTAGACCTCGAGCACATCCTTTGCTTAGACCTCGAGCACATCAGGGGCAGGAAGCACTATTAAAACTGAATTTCTGTGTTGGATTCTTACCCCCAACTTTGGAATTGTATGCAACTCCTACTCCACATTTCAGGTTGTTGGCTTGCATGGCGATCTCTCCTGCACACCGTGTTCCATGTCTGCAACAAAACCCACAAGTCCATACCGATCATTTACAACTATTATTATGAATGATTATTCATTTGAATGTATCAGATTCAAATGGAGCCCACAAGGATCAGATACTGTACTGTCATTGCCATTCATTTGAATGATAAGCCAATTTTAATGAATTAATTCCAAGGGCAAACCTAGTTTCTCAAGTGAAAAAATGAAAATACCGTACTATAAAGCAAAGCCTGCCTTGTTTCCAGTACACAAGATACCAAGGTATCTAGGAGGAAGAAAACAGAATTTATATGTATGGCTTGTCCTTGTTGCCAGTCCCAGGGTAAATGGTAACATGTTTTCTATGATGTGTTCTATATGATTGCTCACCTTCTGTAGATGAAAAGCTGCCTTATTTAGTAGTACAGCTTTGTATGCAGTTGAGCTGTTGAACGCTGCCAGTCTGAATTCCATTTACATATTAATAAAGAGCTGATGTTATGCAGAAATGGTAGATTTTAGAGATAATGCCATTTGAATTGGAGGATAATGGTCTCCCATTGCCGATAACTGCTGCAGAGAAGCCGAGTGATGGATTTTCAAAAGGCTTGAAACATTAATCCGTTGAAAACTGTCTACTCCGGTGATATTATTTCTGTTATAAGAGCATCCATGTAGTAAATGAAATATCATTTTTGCCTGATAGATGCTGGTGAACCATCGTGTAAGTTCCTTATTGTGTCACTACAAACTGGCCTTCTAATTGGCTTGGAACAACTACTTGAGCTGGACTCCATGTTTGAAATGAGCCAATTCTCCTTGCCCTGGACTTCTCAAACCATCATTCAAGGCCCAGCCTGCCGAAAAACCATATTGTACTATTTGATTGGCTAGAACAGAGGTGGGGAACCTGTGGCCCGCAACTGGATGATGTTAGACTACATTTCTCATCAGCCCCAGATAGCAGGGCCAATAGCCAGGGATTATGGGTATTGTAGTCCAGCAACAAACAAAAACTATAACTCCCTCCACCCAAACACAGAGAGTTTAAAGGCTATAGATTGTTTAATTAGCCAACGGCCTGGGCCAAATGGAATGGTTTTGCCTGGCGCCTAAAGATATGTAATGAAGGTACCAGGTGGGGAGCCATCACAGAAAAGGCCCCTTCTTGTGTTGCCACCTTCCAGACCTCTCACGGAGGAGGCATATGAAGGAGGGCCTTGGATGATGATTGCAGGTTCCGGGTTGGTTCATATGGAGAAAAAGGGAGAACAAGGGGTGTAGCCACCCACTTTTGGATCTGCTCACACTCAGTTTTGGCTCAATCCCTGCTGATAGCCATCATGCAGTCCTCAGCAGAAAAATGGTTTCCCACCCCTGTGCTGGCTCATTTATGAAAGTGGCCAAAGTTCACCAAGGGTCAACTACCAAGATTTGTTTGGCAGAGATTATCGGCAGCATATATTAAAGAGAGAAACAGCAAGTTGTTACTCACTTGTTTTCATTTGTTGGGTCATATCTAGGAAATGGGTCGTGATCGTTGTCATTGAAATCATAACTTGCCTCAGGATCCTAAGTTGAAACAAAGGAAGAGGCTGGATAAAGAACACTTCTGAAATTGCTGAGGCAGCAGAGATAAATTAATTCTAACTTTTTGAAAACACCCCCATTTATTTATTTAGCAATTGCAGCAGCATGATAATATACAGGGCTTTTCTTCAGCTGGAAGTTGCCGGAACTCAGGTATGGCACCTGTCAGGTAGATGCCATTGCCATTCTAAGAGAACAAGGGAGGTGTTCATGATGAGTTCCAGCACCTCTTTTTCTAGAAAAATAGCACTGATATTATATTTTAGTGACTACTCCTGTTAGTTTTTTCTAACAGTATTTTTATATTTACACACACACACACATACGAGCTCACGAGAGACACTTGAACTATTGTTCAGTATTAATTTGTTTAACTTTATTTGTCATCTTTGTAATCTCCTAGCCTTTATTGACGGATTCCATTTTTATCCTCACAGTACCTACGTGAGGCAGTTCAGGCAGACAGAGAGTGACTGGAAGGTCACCCAGTGAGCCTCATTGCTGAGCAGGGAGATAAAACTCATTTTCCACATCCAAGCCCCAAGCGTCTAGCCACTCCATTGGATTGATAACTGATAACTGATTGATTGCTGAAGTATAAAACTCACATAGTTAATATAAATGTCGGTGTGGTTCCACTCCAAGCCATCATCAAGCACTGTTACGACAACACCTTTCCCAGTAATCCCCTTTTGCCACACAGGGATAACATGGAGATCCAGTTTTGGCAGAGACGGAGTCATTCTTGTGTCTTGCTAGGAAAAATAAAGGATAATACATTTATATATATTCCTGGAGAAGGTGGGGATTGAACCTGGGAGTTTATGCTTGCAAAGCATGTGCTCTCCTCCTCTCCAGTCAGATCAACAGGGCTTAACTTTGGATTATGCCCAATAATTCTTGCAATGTACTTCCCAATCTTAAGCAAAAACAAGTCATATCATACTTAATGGGAATTGGTTCCCAGTAAGCATTCTGTAAATTGTAGCCTGGTAGCCTGATCTTCTTTCCTCATAAATAATGTCTGTTGGGTCGGAACCATGCTCACTTGTGGGATGGGATTTCCCATTCTCTGTGTCACAGTAGCAAACACAGAGTGTGGGGTATGGCACAATGGGCTGCTGATGGAGTTGGCAGAAATTGTGCCCCCCAATGTGTGAGTGGAAGTGCCTTCCTGCTCCCTTAGTTTGCTTCTGATTGCAAGTTCAATGCATTTTATTCTAACAATTGCAGTCGAGAGTTTATTCCAAACCACTAGTCTGTTCTTTGATAGCTGTTGAATTTTCCATTTTCAGAACCTGAATGTGTGTGGGGGGGGGGGTAGTTGGTAGCCAGTAGCCAATTACATGAGCATTAAGAGACTTATTAGAGAAAAGAAAAATCCATCTCAAAAGGTGAAAACATTTTGCAAAAGTTCTTGTGCCCTATGCTCTTAATTTTATAATTTGGAAGCCGAGAGTAGAAGGAGTAGAAAATTGCTTGTCAAGAGTTGAATACCTTGCATGTCTCATACAGTACAATCCTATGGATTGTTACTCAAAAGTAAGTCCCACTCGGTTCAGTGCAATGGCACTTGCTCCCTACGAAGGGTGTTTAGGATTGCAGCCTAAATGGTTGCACCGCAGTTCATAGATGACTTTTGACTTTTCTTAAGACGTGTAGAGTCTACATATAAATGCAAGCTCTTACCAGATACCATTGTTGATTCCACATGGGGTCATTGAAAAGATTTTCTGCTGAGTCCCGCAATACCGAACGCTTACTTCTCTTCTTTTCATACTGTTGTTCTGCCCAAGACACCTGGAATATATTTGCCAATAGCAACATCTATAAAGAACCTCGAGTTTATTATTATTATTATTATTATTATTATTAGTGCACCAAACTATTTTTATTGCATTTTTATCCCACCCCTTTCCTAAGAATCTCAGAGGTGCATTTTAGACTCACAACATTTATGTCTTTTTTTAATTGTAGAGAAATCACTGTGGATATATATATATTTTAAGGTAAAAGGAAGAACTTCCCTTAAAAACAACATCAACAAGCACACTGATCTCCACAGCCTCTCCAGCTTCCTAACTTTAATTAAAATCCAGGGATGATGTCCATGGGACTTTTCTAGACCTAGAAGTGCAAACCACTGGGGAGGCTGCTGAGAACTGGAGAAATATTTAATGGAAAGAAAAGTACCCAGATCAACCTTGCAATGATAACACAGCTGCTGAAATTCTAAAGCACTCCAAAAGTGAAGTAGAAAAACAGAATCCTCTTTCACAGGGGAAGAAAGCTTTTTTTCTTTTTGAGAAACAGGCATACAGGTTTTTGGCACATCAGTAATAGAAAATGATTTCTCTCCTTTTTTTAAGCAACAAGACTCACTCATATGTATAAAAAAACCTTATCCATGAGCTACAGTTTAACATTTAGCTATGTGAACTAAAAACAATTATAGCAGTGAATGTGGGAGATATACTCTCTTGTTATACCAGTATCAAAGTTGTTTATTCACAGTCCATATGCTCTTCCACCTGGCCCTGTAACTGCATCTCATTGCGAATCTCCATATTAAGAAAACTGTTACTATTAGATCACATCTAATAATGATATATAATAGAATAAGAGCATTAATGACAGAGGACTCCACCCTATTTAATTTAGCATGTCTGTCTATGGAAGCATTAAGGGCATCCTACTTACTGGAAGATAGGTATAATTATTTTTATTTTTTTTAGGTTACTGGGTTGTTGTTGTTTAGTCTTGGCATATGGTGATTTATTACTTTAGGAAATTATATTAAATGATTCTAACTCAACATACTGTATTTTCTCTCTAAAAGGTAATTCAAGCCTGCTCTACCAACTGAACTATCCCAGCAAAGGGTATTTGCATTAAATCACAAGACAGGCATGCTCTATTTCATGTTGTAATATATCCTTGCAGATTAGGCATAACCCTGTTTGCAAAAGGTTGTAGCAACAGCCAGGAAGCTGGCCTTCTTCAGCAGCTGCTGCTAGTGCAAATGTAATTAATATTGCACTGCACACATGTCAGAGTTGACCTCTAATGCGGAAAACAAATTCTGCAACCAAGCCTTTGCATTTACAAAGCCTGGAGGACCACATTCTGATAAGTGCTCAATTTCGACAGATAGTAGTTTGAGGGGGCAGAGGGCGGGTTACTTAACTGACACCCATTCCCATTATGCAAAGTGGATCTCCCTGCTGATTATTTCATGTGTAGCACCAAATTTCACATGGAAAACATTGATGCCAATGAACTTTGCAATGATCCAGTTTGGAAGGCAAATCTGCCATGCCTGTAAAGCACACTAGAATATACTGACCTGAACCAACCACCCCAGCCCCATAGTTCTTTGGCGGCTCAGGTTACAATCCAAGCTGAAAAAGGACTTCTCTTCCTACCTATATATTTGGCTGCGGCTGCAGTGATGGCAGCAAGGAAAGTCTTACTCCCTTTCGTTTCCTTTCACCTTCGTACTTGAAATGCTAGCACAGGGATGCAAAACCTGCATTTCCCGGCATTCCTAGGACCTGCAATTTGCCATAGCGGTATTTCAAGAACCAAAGAGGAAGGAGTGGGTAGGAGAGAAAGAGGGGAGAGAGGAGGCAGAGATCTCACTCTGTCTCTGCCACTGACTCAGCAAACAGAAACAGCAGACTTCTGCATTAGTCAGGCAATTAGGTTTGTGTCTCACAATGCAAGGAGGGGATTCAGACCCAGTTGAGCTGCTGGTGATGTAATTGGGAGCACAGTTGGGCTCAAAGTGGGCACAGGATAGAGTCCAGAATACACAAAGCTTCTCCCCCTCGCCCCAACATGAGAGAACTCAGTTGGCTGAATCCAATTCTGAATTGAACTGGGAAGGGGGAAAGATTTGCTGAGAATGCCCAGGATGTGAGCGATTGCCATAATGTCTGATGAATGTGTCACTAAGACATCTGGCGTGGTGTGAACACTCTCCACTTTGTAGGCTGTTGCAGGTTACACCCCCGGTGTGGAGAGACATGACAGAGAAGCTGCTGTGGTGTGAACAAAAGAACACACACCCAATTGATTTCCCAGTGGCTATACCAAGAACTAAGATATCAACAATCAGCTGGTCTATGTTGCCCTTTGTGGGGCAAATCTTGATATTGACACCATGAGGCAACAATAGCCCTACTATGCAAACATTATCTACTTGCCATAAATTTCAGCAGTCTGCTTCACTCTCCTACGTTCAGGGCTGGCCCTACCATTAGGCAGCAGACACCAGGAGGAAGCAGCTCCCCTGAACCACCTGGTCACTTCCACCTGTCGGAAATCAGAGGTGTATGTGCCGCACAGCCTGTTGGACATCTGCTAAGCAAGCCTGCTGCCCTCAAGTGCTGTGGAGGATAACATCCCATTGCCAGAGCTGAAATAAGGCCCTATCTGCAACATTTAAAGGAGTTTCATGTCACTTTAAACACTCATGGCTTCCTCCATAGAATCCTAGGAAGGGTGGTTTTTTAAGAGTTCTGCGATTTGTCAGACTTATATTCCCACCATAGAGCTGCTGTTTCTAGAGTAGTTCAACAAGCAATCACTCTTCCCAGGTAACTCTGGGAACTGAAGTGGAATAGAGTGGAATAGAGGTCTCCTAACAACTCTCAGGACACATAACAAACTACAATTCCTGGGGTTCTTTGGGAGAAACCATGACTGTTTAAAGTGGTATCATGGTAAATCTGGGACCTAAGATTCAACTGCTGGTCCAGTCAGCTTCTGTGCCTTAAACTAAGGGTGGGGGGCCATTTGAATTGACAGAGCAAACTCTGACAGCTGTGGACCTCCCCATGTAACTTTGAGCCAGACAGTGTTTCTCAGCCTAACTACCTCACAAGATTGTTGTAGGGATAAAAATGGTTGAAGAGAACCATGGGCAATCCCTTAATCTCCTTGAGGAAAGGGGAGATATGAATTTAATAAATAAATTAAAGGCCAGAGGAGACTGCAATCCTATGTAAGTTTGCTCAGAAGTAAGCCCATCTGGGTTCATGGGGGTTCATTCCCTTGTAAGTGTATTCAGTTTTGCAGTCTCCGGGAAACTGCAAATGCAATACTTACGCGTTGATCATCCAAGAGTCTTTTTGTGATGTGAGTAGCACTCCTTCGCAACCTTCTAGGATGGCTCTTATGTCTAAATAGATAATGATTTTCAAGTGATCCAATCTGCAATACACAGGATGATTTCTGAGATATTTTCCCACAGGGAGCAAACAGTCAATAGCAACGGATAATTGGAATTTCCCAGAAATGCTTCGAATATAAGAACATTAAATTTTGCTGGATAAAATATTTATTCAAAAGCAGAAGTGCAAAGACTGTGGGAACAGAACTGTGTCTCCACCAATATTTTCCAAGCAATTAAACACATGAACTGTTTTTAAACTAATAGTAATGTGTCTTGAATAGAGCAATGTGTTGAAAATATGCACAGAGGACAGGATTTTTCTTAGAATTAAAAGGAACAAATAGGTTCCAACTCTATTACCCATCTATGTGTACAGACGATTAACTGTTAGGTGATTTTTGTTTAGAGCATAGGATTTCTCCATCCTTATCCTCAACCAAAACAAAGGCTGAGGACATGTAAATGCATTTGCCTACCTGCATTTGCCAAGGCTTCTCCTCATCAGACCCTGTTTGAATCTTTTCAGTTCCAGATAGACAGACAGATGATAGATATAGATAGATTAGATAGATTAGATAGATTAGATAGATAGATAGATAGATAGATAGATAGATAGATAGATGATAGATAGATGATAGATAGATAGATAGATAGATAGATAGATAGATAGATAGATAGATACAGATACAGATACAGATACAGATAGATAGATATAGATAGATGATAGATAGATAGATAGATAGATAGATAGATAGATAGATAGATAGATAGATAGATAGATGATAGATGATTGATAATTGATAGATAGGGAACTGAAAGGATTCAAACACAAAGGAGTCCCAGGTGTCAAAAAAGCTTATTTATGTATGCTACTACTGCAGCCCATGTTTTGCTAGCCCCCAAATGGAAAACAAGCGAGGTCCTAACCAAAGAAGAATGGCAACTTAGCTGATGGAGTACGCGCAGCTTGCAGATTTAACATATAGAATAAGAGAACAAGAAGAACATACGTTTAAAGAAGACTGGAAAATGTTTACTGAATATGTGGGTGAAAATTGTGTTCATTTAAAAACGCTGGTAGCATTAAGATAAATTCAGCAGTGTAAATAAGTTTTGATGGATGTAGCAATGGATTACTGAATGGTTTAGTTCATACAAACTATGTAGGGGTGTGTGGTATGCAAAATGAACCACGGAAAGAAAAGAAGGGAAGTAATAGATTTAAGGTTGTCTAAATGAATATTTTGAAATGTAAATTAGAATACATAAATAAATAAATAAATAAATAAATAAATAAATAAATAAATATCACATAAAACAGGATACAGGCCCCTCTAGCCCAGCATCCTGTCCCACCATGGCTCCTAGATGCCTGTGGGAAACCCAGAAGCAGGACATGAGTAAAAGAACACCCTCCCCTTCTGGGGTTTGCAGCTGCTGGTAAAGGTAAAGGGACCCCTGACCATTAGGTTCAGTCGCAGACGACTCTGGGGTTCCGGCGCTCATCTCGCTTTATTGGCTGAGGGAGCCGGCGTACAGCTTCCGAGTCATGTGGCCAGCATGACTAAGCCGCTTCTGGTGAACCAGAGCAGCACATGGAAACGCCGTTTACCTTCCCACCGGAGTGGTACCTATTTATCTACTTGAACTTTGACATGCTTTTGAACTGCTAGGCTGGCAGGAGCAGGGACCGAGCAACGGGAGCTCACCCTGTTGTGGGGATTCGAACTGCCAACCTTCCGATTGGCAATCCCTAAGCTCAGTGGTTTAGACCACAGCGCCACCTGCTTCCCTTTCGCAGCAGCTGGTACTCAGAAGCATTGCTGACTCCATCTGTGGAGGCAGAGCACGGCCACCTCATGATGTATTCCACTCTGTCTTCCTCGCTTTTCTCTTATCCAATGGCCTTGCTCTGGATTTCATTAGACAGCACTTCTTGGATTCCCCACAGCTCATTTCATCATTTCCCATTCTTTCTCCGTAACATTGATTTCCCCCCGTATATAGTCGTCTTGCTCATCTCTGGGATATTAGAGCGAATGATATATGGAATCGCTGTCGGCCTGAGTGCAACATGTTCAGTGCCCTCCACTTCTAATTACCAAGTGATCATCACCGAAATGATAATTGGTAGAAATGTCTACAGTAGTTTTGTTTGCATTGCTCTGCTGAAATAGCCTGCTTCTACAATGCCACAGTGATCTTGTGCAGCAGCCTTACAAATTCTGGCTTGCTTAGAACCCTCATTTTTCCTACTTTGTGTTCTGGCAGTTGGAACTCATGTTACATGGTATGCAGAATTTTGAGAGGACATTTACTTGGCCAGAAAAGCAGGTCTAAATCTTGGAGCTTATTCAAATATGGTCTTTCAGCAGTCAGGACAGGGAGTGGGTTTTGTTTTCAGCATGGATGGAGATCTAATTCCCTTTGCTTACATAACTCCTATTTGTTGGGTTCTAATGGCCTGGCATGCGTGGTTCTGTTTTAAAATTCCTGGCACATTGGCCGCAACAGTAGCAGGTCTTGACTCCAGCCATTTAAATGCAATTATGAGCAAATGTTAGGAATCATGTGGAAATCTAGATGGAGGAGAGGTGATCAATGCATGCCTAGAAACTACCCAGCTAGTGGCATAATACAGGAAGTGTTAAAACAGAGATAAGAGCTTGAGTGATTCTGCCTTCTGTTAAGCACTAAATGAGCTGAGTTTCAGTTCTGCTCAGCAACAATTATTACCGGGTTTTTAATTGGGACTGGAAATGTGAGCTCCTAGAGCTACAACTGTTGCCTGATTCAGGCAGTATGAACACAGGTTGGTTGCCACTGAAATCACTTCTGGGGCTCCAGGTAGCCACTCATATAAGCCTGCCAGCGGTTAGTAAATAGCCATGCTAGGGCCACTGCCCCCAGTGGATCTGGCAAACATTTGCCAGAGCCAGTTATAGGTGTTGCGGCTGTGTCGTGGAGCTCCTACCACGTGGAAGTGGTTTACTGCTGATGGCAGCCAGTACCATATTTACAGCACTAGGACCTGGGCCATATAACATGTCACCCCTGTTAGCTTCATCTCAGAACAACATTACCGCCTCCCATTTAATGCAGCAGCAATCTAAGTACTACACATCTTCATTAGAGTGCTTGCAAATGTCCGCCACTACTTGAATTCCAAATGCATTACATACAGCAACGCCCATGTATTATCCGTGTTTAGATCTTTGGGAAATTTAGCAAGGCGGAAATATTTAAAATAAACAAATCAAAATTTCTAAAATGAGAGGTGCCGAAGTGGTTCTCGACAGGCTTGGAGCAACACCCTCCGAGCTAGAAAGCCTGTCTTCCAAATCAAGATATATACGTGGCAAAAGAAAGGCAGACTTTTCTTTATTATTACTTGACAAGCTCCAGGGATGAGCTATGGCTATGGAATCAGAGACACTTGCTGACTCAAATTAAGTTCTGACAGGAGGGGAGTATCGAAGTGCCTATGAATCAGTTGATCTTGTATATAGGAAACCTGGCCATGAGATGTGCATATCTACAAAAATTCACAGTGGCTTATTCTCAGGTAGAGAGAACCCTCTGCAAAACAAGGGGGTCATTTAACTCTGCCACGCTCCCTGTCAGTTGCAATCTCTTTGCAACAGCTCACTGAACTAGATTGTGCCAAAGTAGCTGACTCGATTGGGGTACAAAAGCTCATCACATGGTCTCTGGACTCAGGGGCAAAACTAGGCTTTATTTCACCCAGATCAAAGACCCAGTTTGGCACCCCCCACACACACCCCCACACAGAGGCAGGCTGGAAGCCTCAATGGCGCTCCTCTGGAGGTTTCACCAGGGGCAAAAAAAAAACTGGCTAGCTCCCCCAGCTACAGCACTGCCTGGGCTACATTGCCCCTCATTGCTCATCTCTACATTACGCTGTATTCCTGGGTGCCTCTGTTCTGCTTCATTGGGTGGTCTGAGTCGTTGCCAATGCAATATTGTCAACACCCACTGCTGTGTAACAGGCAGGGGTAGGCTTGTGTCGCTGACACAAGGACACAGGATACAGCAGTGAATCAGATCCTATGCACTTCTATTTGCCAACACAGCAGTTCGTCAGCACTACCTTTATGGGGGCGCGGGGAGTTAAATTTGCTTCCAGCAGTGACAACGGAGCTTGTTTCAAGCATAAGAGGTAAGTGAGGATCATAAAAGAGAAAGCAGATGTTAGACTTTGATCTCCACCCTCTCCGTGCTCTGCATCACTGGACTAACACACAGACATATTAGGCTGTTTCTTTAGAAACCAGATCAGAGGGGTTTGGTTTCTGCACTACTGGAGTCAACTGCTGGGGTACAGGATACAGGTAGGAAACTCTACAATTAGATAACGGGGCAAGGTTGCTATTACGTAAATGAAGTTACTCATCCCTGACAACAGTGACGTCATGGCATGACAGACGGGGGGAGGAGGTGGGCTGGAGGGAAGGGAAGGGAGAGGAGATTGTGGAAAACACCTGGCGCTGTTAACTTTTAGGATACAGTGTAGGATTGCTCTTGCTCAATCCACATGGCACCTTCACCAAACCACGGAGGCACAAATATGTCCCTAAGAGCAGAGGGTTTGGGGAGAGAAACGGCAAGTGGATTCATTGCTCTGGGCTGGTAGAACTTTATCAAAGGAGGAGGGAGGGAAGAAAGAAAGAAAGACAGAGCTCATTCTTTGTCTGAAAGCTCGCTCCACGGAATGACGGCTTTCTCCTGCATAAACCCAGATGTCTGTGGTTACTCAGAAGGATGGGGGAAGTACTCTGCACACGCATTCTCCTTCTGCATACTGCTTCACCCATCCCTGGGGAATTATGAATTCTCTCGATTGTTGAATTCTCTCTCGTTTCAATCCTGGCAATTGAAACGGATCCTGAGGTTGGAACCCCAGCTAAAGGCTTTCCACCTTCGCCTTGGGGAGCTGTAGGGGTTAATGCAAAGGAGGAAGCACCCCTCGTTTCCCCTGAGTTGTAATTCCCAGCGCCTGCTGCCGATTCCACTCCGTTTGGTATTGTCCCCGAGAAAGCCACCTCTCGCAGAACGCAAGGGAGTGTGCTATCCCTAAAGTCATTTCCTCAACTCTGTTTAAAATTATTATTATTATTAATTATTATTATTATTATTATTATTATTATTATTATTATTATTATTATTATTCAGTGGTGTGCATAGAAAAGCAAAGAATCCTGTGGCAGGAGAGAAAGCTTGGGAACTATGAGGACTTTCCCCGGAGACTGTGTTTGCCATATGGAGGGAAAACTCGCCATCCTGAGCTAGGAAACCCACCTACCACTCCCTACTGCTACTACTACTACTAATAATAATAATAATAGCATGAGAATTCCTTGCTTAAGGGAGTCAGTGTCTAGAAAGGAGCACGTGACGTGTGTAGCTCTGTCTCAGCAACAGAGCCATTAGCGCACAGCCACTATCTCCAGCTGCTAGTCAATGGCATCGCTTGTCAATTACGCGCGCCGCCCGGTTCCTATTCGGGAAAGCGGGAGAAACAAACTTGCCTGCTTTGCGCAGTGGGGTGGGAGAGGGGTGGAGTGGGGAGGGAAGCGGGGAGCCTTACCTGCCCCAGAAATTCATACTGCAGCTCGTCGGCGATGGCCTGGGCTGCCGCCGGACCTCCCGGGATCTCGGCTGCCCACTCGTTGACGAACTGCCTCTCCGCCCCGGCCAGCAGGACGGCTGCGCTCCAGGCAGCCAGCAAAGCCACGGCCGCGCTGCGCCCTGCCCAGCCTAGCCTCTCCATGGCAGCCGGCGAGGAAGAAGGAGGACCGGGCGCTTTGGAGAGAACGAGGAGAATCGATCAAGGAATCGAGTCAGGCACTGGAGAAGTCAGGATTCGTGCTTCAAAAAAAGGAGGAAGAGTGGAAAACTCCTTCCCCACTCTGGTTGCTATGCGATCAGGAGAAAGGCTGGTGCGGGGCGGGGGGTGGAGAAGGGGCTGGCTGTTCTCAAGAAAGTGCCTGGCTGCGATCACAGGTCGCCCGTTTCTGCCCGGCTCATGCTTGAGCAGGACTCCAACCCGCCACAGCCAGAATGGAAATGAGGGCTTGACACGTCAAAACGACGAAAGCGATCCCTGACGTCAGATCTCCCGGGCTCGGATCGAGATGGTTGTTCCCAAGGGAGAGGAGGAGCTGGAGGCGTTTTTTCTAATATAGGGGGTGGACTGCAGGATTTATTATTATTATTATTATTATTATTATTATTATTATTATTATTATTATTATTATTATTATTATTATTATTATTATCATCACACACGCAAGAGGAAGGGGAAATTCTCCAGCGTCTCTGTACCAGGAGCTGTCCATGGTACGAAGGCTCCGGCAATCTGTCTCACTGTCGGTCTCTTTCGCCTCTCTGAATGAATTGACAACCCACCGCCGGCTTCCCTACAGATAAGCAAAGCTCTTTCTGTAACATGGTTGCCCGCAAACGGATGGGCATTTCGATCAACATATTGTTCCTGTTGCTTTCCTGATGCGGTGCCTCCGGTCACTGTCTTTCTGAAGCTCTGAAGCTTTGAACACTGCCAAAAGAATCGATAAAGATCTTGGGGGATAGGTGGGAGAGAGGTTTTAGCTGATGGGCTGCTTGCTTGTAAACAGATTTCAAAGAGGTGGCCGTAAGGAACGTACGTGTGTGTGTGTGTGTGCAGTTGGGGATCATTTCCCTATCTAAAGTTGGGAGGAGGAGTCTGCCCTGTCAACCTAAGAACAATTATTGTGACCCCACATGCAGGTCTTTTGGGGCAACTTCACAGCTCCTGATGAGAAGATGATTTATTAGGGTTTCATGCCTCGCCTACGCCAAAGCCTAGAGGCAATGTACAAAATGCACAAAATCACAAGCACAGCATTTTGAAATCGCAAGATTTGTCAGTGAAGGGGGTTTCCAGTTCTATACAGGGTGAAAGGCGATCTCCACAAAGTGAGAATGGAGGTTATACATCCAGGCACATTGCATGCAGTGGGAAGAAGGAAGAGAATGTGGTAGAACAAACATGCATCTGTCCACACCTGCAGATTCTCCACCATTGCTACCCCAATATGGCACATATTTTGAATCACAGAGGTTTTTTCCAGGCAGGAAATGTATGAAAAAGCTGGCATTCCTCTCCAATGTAGAGGAAGGTGGGTTTTTAAAACTTTATTTAGAAACTGATACCCTGCTGTTTGAAACAGGAAAAAAATATTCACAAAGCCATTAGGAACCATATATACTGACAGTCTTTCATTCCAAGTCCAAAATGGCATTATCCATGCTGCTCTTCTTACCAGATCAGTCTTAGACTCCTGGGATTCACTTGGCTTCGACAACATTATTGTCACGGCATTATCAAGCCATTTCTAGCGACCCCTTCCATGTTCCCTACCTGTTTCTCCAACCAAACTCCAGCATGAGTCAACGCCAACATATGCCTCTTAAGAGCTTAGAGCTTGCAAGTCAGGATGATGATTTTAATGTTTCCAATTCCCCATAGCATATGCCTTTCCTATGTGTCATATGGACCTTATAATCCCTTTAAGAATATAAGAAGAGTCTTGCTGGATCAGGCCCACTTGCCCATTTAGTCTAGCATCCTGATCCTAGAATGGCCAACCAGATGTCTGTGGGAAGCCCACAAGCAGGATCAGAGTGCAGCAGCAGTCTTGTGATTCCTAGCAACTGGCATTTAGAGACATGCGGCCTCCAACAATGGTTCCATGGGAGCCGTGATGCTGCCCAATTGTGTGAGATGGTGGTGGGTGCAAAGATGTCTACAAGTCATCAACATCTACAAAGATGGCTACAAGTCACTGGAGAGAGGAAGTGGGCAGCAGCATCTCCTGCAAACGCACTGACAGTGCAATCCTCTGCATGTCTGCTCCAAGGTAAGTCCTATTCAGGAGGAGCGGGTGGAGATGTGGTCTAAACCACTGAGTCTCTTCGACTTGCTGATCAGAAGGTTGGCAGTTTGAATCCCCGCAACAGAGTGAGCTCCCATTGCTCCCAGCTCTTGCCAACCTAGCAGTTTGAAAGCACGCCAGTGCAAGCAGATAAATAGGTACCACTGCGACAGGAAGGTAAACGGCGCATCCGTGCGCTCTGGTTTCCGTCACGGTGTCTCGTTGTGCCAGAAGTGGTTTAGTTCTGCTGGCCACATGACCTGGAAAGCTGTTTGTGGACAAACACCGGCTTCCTCAGCCTGATGCAAGATGAGTGCCATAACCCCATAGTCGCCTTTGACTGGACTTAACCGTCCATGGGTCCTTTACCTTTTTTTTTTTAACATTTTAGAGTCCTATTCAATGGAGCTTACTCACACTTACTTATAACTGTGTCTAGTAGGAATCAGTCACTTTTGACCTTCCAAATGTTGTTGTACTCAAAGTCCCAGCCACCATGGCCAATGGTAAAGGATGATGGAAACTGCTGTCCAAGAACCCTAGGTAGACCACAGTTCCCCATCCCTGGTGTATAGGACTGCAGTCTGCATTTTGTTTAATGCGCAAAATTTATTGTGCAGTCTCTTTTGTTTCACCATTTCTGCTATCTTCTCCGTGGCTCCCACAGTTACCATTAGCATGTTCCTTTGCACTGTCGCTCTTTCTCATAAGTCCCCAATGACCTTCCTTCCTGATTCTTTCTCAAACACCGACTTCACTTTTCGTAAGCACTGGTTAGTTGCCTGTCTTTATCCCCCCTCTGAACCCCCTCTTCTCTTGCAATCACTTTCCTTTATCTATCTTGTGAAAATTGCTTCTTTCCTTGACCTTGTTTGTTTCAGTTACAGGTAGGTAGCAGTGTTGGTCTGCAGTAGTTGAAACAAAATAAAAAAAATTCCTTCCAGTAGCACCTTAGAGACCAACTAAGTTTGTTGTTGGTATGAGCTTTCGTATGCATGCAAGTGTATCTGAAGAAGTGTGCATGCACATGAAAGCTCATACCAACAACAAACTTAGTTGATCTCTAAGGTGCTACTGGAAGGATTTTTTTTTTCTTGTTTGCTTCAGTTATCACAGCCCCAGTTTACCTCCAACTTCTATATCCCTTCCTTAAATTTCAAGAGGAGATGGTGGTTGAAATCAGAGTTTGTTCCATCCTCATCACCCGCTTTGGGTGTTTGCTTATCAAGATGACTCGAGGTTTGCCTTAAGTAGTGGGACAATTGAGAATTCTTTTATTTGTTTTGCTGTGCTATTGTTTTACATTGGCCTGTGCAGATTTCTAGATGGGTCTTTCAGTTGTCCTCCACGATTCTGGAGATCAATAAAACAAATAAACCTAAACTTTAATTTTAGGTTTAGCTGTGGTGGTGGGGATGATGATGAACTGTCACCCTTTTGGCCTAGGAGTAGGATGAGACATGGCGCCACGTAATGCAAATCAGTTCATCCTAAAGGGTGCAATCCTATCCTCACTGGCTCATGGGTCAAGGGGAGTTGAAGTGAAATGGAGGCTGCCAATTCCTGTTGAAAGCCTGCAGAAATGCCCCTGTATGCTGTACAGAAAGTCCACGGAGCCCCTCCATTGGGAAAATTATTTCCCTGAATCCTAGGCTGAAAGTGGGCAGCATGAATGGAGGAACCCAACTACACCAGATCCTAGTCTTTCCATCCCATGAACTTGCCTGTGAACACAACAGAAATCATGCCAGGACAGGACCTGGAGAGAGTAATTTCCCACCCATTGACTCTGATGGGAGGGGACAAGGTTGGAAGAAGATTGCAGCACCCACCAAACTTTTCTGATGGTTCCCCTGATGGTTGTGGGAATGGTTTAGATTTGGGATGGAGTTCTGGGCCTGCAGATGATTAAAATGTGGTGTGTGTGTGTGTTAAAGGGATTCAAACCACCATTTAGGATTGTTAATCAGGGTAGTGGTTATTCTGTTAGTCTTGTTAGAGAGAGAGAGGGGGGGAGGGAGGGAGGGAGGGAGGGAGGGAGGGAGGGAGGGAGAAGCTCAAGCATGGACAAGACAGGCACTCTCGTTTCTGGGCATATCAGAAAATCAGCTAGTAATAGGGAATATATATTTGCAGATGAAGTTAGGGGCACTGAGTATTATTTTTCTTCATTTACAACACAATCCTATGCATGCTTACTTAGAAGGAAGTCTCCAGTATATTTCATGGGGAAGCATAAATAAGATTACAGCATTAGTCACTGCACAAATCCATTATAATAATTTTAAACCTAAAAAGTTAAGAAATATGTAATCATGGCCTTTTTCATTAGCATGGAATATTCCATGCAGCATACAAGGGATTTAAGGGTCTTTTTTATTTTGGTACACTATAAAGGAAAGAAGATTGCCTTACTCATGCAAAACTTCCATGGAAGATTTCAATTCTTGGACATCAGTGGTCCAGAGTACTACTACTGTTACTATTAGTACTATTCATTTCATTTCTATACTGCTTTATATTTTTAAGAAAAAGATATCCAAGTGGTTTGTAACCTACTTTAAAAGAGCAAATAAAACATTCCAGAATAAAACCTTACAAAAAAATATGAAATATAATCATATATAAATATATAAATAAGAGGGAAATTAAATTACCTGAAAGATTTCAAAATAAAGCATTACAAAAGGAGGTCAAATATAGAATACACATTTAAAACAGCATCATTAGCCAGAGAACAAAATATTGTCTTAAACATACAACATAGGTCCATAGTCTAGGACCTTGGTGTTTAAATGAAGCAAAGGAAAACAAATATACAACATACCAGGGTTAACTCATGTCAAGTAATTAAGGTAATCATGTCCACTTTGGAATCAGTTTCCCTCAACAGCTGGTAAATGCTCTCTGCTCAGCAGCTGTATTCTCTGATGGGTAGCAAATCCATCAAAGGTTCTTTGTCAAAGTTCCCTTTCCAACATTATTGATTCCAACTCCTTGTCTCTCACGCATGCTAGAAAGGCAATGCTCAGTTTCCTGGGAGGGTAGATTACCGCATTTTTCGCTCTATAAGACGCACCAGACCATAAGACGCACCTAGTTTTTGGAGAAGGAAAACAAGGGAAAAAAATATTCTGAATCTCAGAAGCCAGAATAGCAAGAGGGATCGGTGTGCAGTGAAAGCAGCAATCCCTCTTGCTGTTCTGGCTTCTGGGATAGCTGTGCAGCCTGCATTCGCTCCATAAGATGCACACACATTTCCCCTTACTTTTTAGGAGGGAAAAAGTGAGTCTTATAGAGCAAAAAATACAGTATTTGCTTCCGATGAGTGTCTAGCCATCACACTGGCAATGTTCTTGGTCTTGCAATGGAAGTTTAATCTGTGGCCAGAAACTGAACATTCCCTGCTCCTGCTGATTTTCTTAAAAGCCAAGAGTGCCTCTGGTACTTGTTTCAGTATTACAATGATGGATATCAAGCAGCAATTTTGAGCAGAGGTGGTACCTTTTGTTCTCTCCCATGGGGCAAATAGCAAATTTGGGCATGTGTTGGTAGTGATTTTCATTGGGGAAAACAGCACAAGGGAAAGGGACCACTTCCTCTTGCTGTTTCAATTTCTTATCTGCCATTCATCCAGGGCAGGTTAATGTAATAATAAAAAAAATAAATAAAAAATAAAAACAGTGTAAAACCAATTACAGTTACAAGAAAGCGTGGGTCTTGAAAATGTATCTCCCAGATGTTAAGGTAAAGGTAAAGGCACCCCTGCCCGTACGGGCCAGTCTTGACAGACTCTAGGGTTGTGCACTCATCTCACTCTAGAGGCTGGGAGCCAGTGCTGTCCACAGACACTTCCGGGTCACGTGGCCAGCATGACGAAGCTGCTCTGGCGAGCCAGCACCAGCGCAGCACAAGGAAACGCCGTTTACCTTTCCGCTATAAAGCGGTACGTATTTATCTACTTGCACTTAAGGGTGCTTTTGAACTGCTAGGTGGGCAGGAGCTGGGACCGAACGACGGGAGCTCACCCCGCCACGAGGATTCGAACCGCCGACCATGCAATCGGCAAGTCCTAGGCGCTGAGGTTTTACCCACAGCGCTACCCGCGTCCCACCCAGATGTTAAAGGCCAGAGTAAAAAAGTGAGTCTTCAGAATATGTGAGTCATCATAATGATGGTATCAGATGCTGCTCTGTGGAAAGAGCCTTTCACAGCTTGGGGCTACCACAAAGAATGTCCTGTCCTAGTCTATCCCCTCAACTTCTGAGGGTAGAGGAACTACCAAGTGAGCCCCCTCTGCTGATAGTAATATCCCAGAAAGGGAAAGAGGCAGGCTCTCAGATATTTGGGGCCTTAGTCATTTAGGAATTTAACCACTAGTGTGAGCATCTTAAACTAGACACAATAATGAACTGGCAACTAGTTAGTTAATTCTCCTTCCTCAACCACACTGGCCACAATACAATCCCCTGTGCTATTAACCTAAAACCCCCCAAACACCTATGGAATTCCTGATCACAGATTTCCTGTGTCACTGTGAGCGGCACCCTTATTGGATTATATATTTTTGGCTACGCTGACAGTGATTTGTTTTATTTATGCCCACAGATAGATACAGCTATCACTTCTCTCCCCACTCTCTCTCACACAGCTAAATTGAGACGTGCTGGTGGATTCCTGGTGTCACCTCCTCTAGAGGAACTTACACTTCTGTTTTTTTAAAAAAGACACAGATGCACCTCAGCTCCATGCTAAAAAAAAATGGGGAAACGTTTGTTTTCTGAATACAAACAGAACGTTGCAGCATGAGACATGCCTTAAGTTAATGTAGGAAGAGCCTGCAGAGAATTGGAGGACTCTTAGACTGCTTACACATGACATTCTGCATTCAATGCACTCTGAAATATAGTTTTTTTCTTTCTACTTAGTCCCTGAGCCTACTGTATTACATATCTTATGTCCTTGAAAAGTCCTTTTTCATAAACTAAGTTCCATTCAAAATATGAAAAGCACAAGGCAGATTCATCTTGCATTATTTCCTAGTGTGTCCCATTGAAAAAGTATGGGAGCAGTAACAGGTGTATATATCCATACCTATTTAATGACGTTGTGGTTAGGTGTATACCAAGATCACAGTTCTCAAAAACTTCTTCATTCAGCTGCACAGGGGAGAGAAGCCATGGATAACCAAATCAAAGAGAAGTTTTTCAAATGTTTATCCAGTAACAGCACCCACCCTTTTGGACATGCAACATTCTGTGATGAGAAAATCTACCCAGTTTTGCTGCAGGTGGTTAAATGTTCACACTGTGCACATTCTGTAAAGGGACAGAAATATTATTCATTTCAACTAACACTGTAATTGACACTGTAGGGATGCGGGTAGTGCTGTTGTCTAAACCACTGAGCCTAGGGTTTGCCGATCGGAAGGTTGGTGGTTCGAATCCCCGCGCCGGGGGAGCTCCCGTTGCTCAGTCCCTGCTTCTGCCAACCCTGCAGTTCGAAAGCACGTCAAAGTACAAGTAGATAAATAGGTACATCTCCGGCAGGAAGGTAAATGGCATTTCTGTGTGCTGCTCTGGTTTGCCACAAGCGGCTTAGTCATGCTGGCCACATGACCCGGAAGCTGTACACCAGCTCCCTCGGCCAATAAAGCAAGATGAGCGCCGCAACCCCAGAGTCGTCTGCAATTGGACTTAACTGTCAGGGGTCCCTTTACTATTACCTTTAACACTGTAGTGGATTAACTCCAAAGTTGCCATGTCACACATGGAAGGGAGGAGCTTGGTTCGGGTGAAGAGTTCTAGGAATGGAGAGGAGGAAGGAAACCCCTCATTCCAACTTTCCCCTGTAGCCTCTCACATTACCTTCCAGTTACAGATTACCTTCCACACATTCTCAGAGGATTCTCCTGAGCAAGGAGGCAAGGAGAAGAAGGTTGCAGGGAGAAGACGGGAGAGCCAAGGCCTGAGAGAACGGGGCTTCAGTCGCAGAAGCCTGGATCCAATTCAGTGCCCAGATCACTGGATTATGTATATAATCAGCTGCCTGTAGGTGGGAGCTGGCCAAAGAAAGTACATCATAAATGTGATGAATAGCGACACTGGCTATTAGCTCCCAATGTTTTTGACCTTTAAAGTTGTAAAAGGCTTGAATCCAAGTTATCCCCCCCCCCCCCGTTAATATGTGAGCCTCCTGCTGTGCTTAGGCTTTTGCTCCTTTGCCTAAGCAGGTACAAGGCCTGGAAAAAATCACACTGTGTGATCCTTCATTGCTTTCACCTCCCCTTTATCTCTGCATGGGTGGGTTTTGGTCTTTCAAATTTCAGTGGTGTGAGCCCAAAATTTGGCACTCCCTGTCTCTTGGCTTCTGTTCTGCTCAATTTACTATCTCATAATTGTGGCACCCTGCAGCACTCATTGCAGCAGAACCAGTTGTGCTGCCCTAAATCTGCACTGGTCTCTGCCCCCCCCCCTTGAGGGCAATGGTGGCAGCAGGAACTCCTTTTCTTCCTCACTGACTTTCCTTTTAGCTGTGGGAGGGTCATCGCTTTAGTGGTGGGGGCCTCTTCCCCTCCCCCTACATCTGTGGTTCCCAACAGGGGGCAATTTGATTTTTTTTGGGGGGGGGCAATTCGAGAATGAGTTATTAACAGTTAAAGACCTTTTAGGCTTCCTCCATATAAATAGGAGTTCACTTTTTGAATAATAAAAATTATATGTCACAGGGTGGGGGGATCAGGATTTTAGAGATGGCCAGAAAAAAAGGTTGGGAACCACTGCCCTATATTCTTCCCTGCTTTGCTGCATATTTAGTGCTACCAAAAACCTCTGCTCCCATTGTCTCCCTCCTTGCTTTCCTCTAGGATGGGAGGCGATGGGGAGACTTGCCACATGGTGGGAGGCAGCAGGGCCATCCACACAGTGAGGATATTGGTGTGGCTACTGGCACCTGGTTTGGTGTCCCCTCCCAAAACATGGGCTTTTTGATCTCTGTTATTGACTTAGCCCATTGAGCTATGGTTTTGTTCAGAAGTCCATTTTGGTTTCTCTTTTCTCTAATCTTCACATCATTTTTCTTTTCTCTTTTTAATGAAAAAGAGGCCTTACGGAAATTTATCAGCATTTTATGTGAATTGCCCATATTATATATACTTTGTAGGCAATCTTGCCTAATATACACATTTTTTGCAAAGCAATTTCCCTTAATATAATGCATTTTTGTATGTTGTTTTTACTAATATATGCATTTGTGTGCACACAATTACCCTAGTATATGCATTTTTGCATGCATTACTGCATTGCAAAATTTGGAGAAGTGTGAATCTAAAAGGAAGTCTGTGTTTTGTTTCACATATTTTAAAAATACAATTTTGGTAGGCTTGCCTTTAAATTTAAACCAAACTGAATTTCCCTACCACAAACATGGAAAGAAGCCCTTATGCATTGTGTACTAGTAAAGGTAAAGGGACCCCTGACCGTTAAGTCCAGTCACGGACAACTCTGGGGTTGCAGCACTCATCTCGCTTTACTGGCCGAAGGAGCTGGTGTTTGTCCGCAGACAGCTTCTGGGTCATGTGGCCAGCATGACTAAGCCGCTTCTGGCGAACCAGAGCAGTGCACGGAAATGACATTTACCTTCCCACCGGAGCGGTACCTATTTATCTACTTGCACTTTGACGTGCTTTCGAACTGCTAGGTTGGCAGGAGCAGGGACCAAACAACGGGACCTCACCCTGTTGCAGGGATTCAAACCGCCAACCTTCTGATCAGCAAGCCCTAGGTTCTGTGGTTTAGGCCACAGCACCACCCGCATCCCTTTGTTTACTAGAACTAAACACCTAAGCTAGCATTTGATTTTTTTTGGTTCATAAATAATGTCCCCAGACTCCTTTCCTGCTGCCTGCTTTATGACTGAATGTATAAACATAACCCACATAGCAGCATCAAGAGATGCATTCCTGTTCCATAAATGTTGCTGCACTGTTCTGAGCAATAGGTTTGTTTATGCTGTGGAATACCCAGTGGTATTGTCACTAAGCATATTCTACTGTACAGTAACTGATGTTGTGGGTGGGAGGGGAAGGAATAATCACAGCACAATCATATATATAGTCAGACTTGTCACACTTAGTTCAGTTTGAGCATATTCCCAGGTAAGTAGATATAGGACTGCAGCCTAACGTGATTAGAATCCCAGTTCAATAGTAGAGTAAAATTAGATTCACATAGGAGATGTTTGTGAGGTTAAAATGGAAGAAACAGGACTATAGTTCCCTGAACTAAGAACTGTGAATCAAACATATTTTCTCCAGGGAGTTGATCCTGCAATATGGATCCAGTCTGCAGCGTACAGTCTAGCTAGACTTTTGTTAGTTGAAAAAAACCTTCAAATATTTTGGAGAGATTTGACTCTCTCGACTTTCCATCACAAACTTGATCCCACCAACAACTTGTTCTAGGGCGCAGAAATTTGGGAAGGTGCAGATGGCTTGGCAAGGCAGAGGTGCTCACCTGACTTCCCAATAGGTAAGCTGCTACTGCTGCTTACTGGGAGGGGCAAGGCACCAGCAGAGCAAATTCTGTGTTTCTGCCACTGCAAATGCACCACACCAACCTTCCCACTGTTTTGCCTCACCTCCTCACAGCAAGCAGCAGAAACTCACCAGCAAGTGCTTCATCACTCTGTCCGCTACTGAATTCAAGGTATAGTGGTACCTCGGGTTAAGTACTTAATTCATTCTGGAGGTCCGTACTTAACCTAAAATTGTTCTTAACCTGAAGCACCACTTTAGCTAATGGGGCCTCCTGCTGCTGCCGCACCGCTGGAGCACGATTTCTGTTCTCATCCTGAAGCAAAGTTCTTAACCTGAAGCACTATTTCTGGGTTAGTGGAGTCTGTAACCTGAAGCCTATGTAACCTGAAGCGTATGTAACCTGAGGTACCACTGTATCTAGGTATTTCACCTCATTATATAGGTTTTTCCCCTATGTGGCCAAAGTGGATGAAATTTACAGACACAGGGGCCCTTCCAGAGTGACTTAAGGTTGCTAAATTGTTGGTGGGTACATCCAGATGGTTTCATACAGAACACCTTTAAAGTTTGACCTGTCCATCAAAATGAAAAGCTCCCCCCCACACACTTTATCCATCCATCCCCTCTTGAGCTCTGGGTGTTTCCCCAGTAAGCTTGGTTTTCTTTTAGGCTGGGTGATGTGGGTGGCTATATCTATTTCTAATTATTGAATCATCCACTACCAGGAGCCCTCTGCTCCTCATTCGCATATTCCTTGCATTCACCCCCCTCAAAAATGGGCATTCCTTGGAGTGATGCACTTTTGCTCCATGCAAGTATTGAAGGTGACACCTTGGAAATGGGACATCTCTGCCATGTCCTTGTCCTTAGACCTCTCGGCTTCTCTCAGCTTCTCCAGGTCATCTATGCTGTCCTCAAGGCAGTCTTCTTTGACCAACTCCCCGTCTTAATCATAGACGTATCCCACCCTACCTAGCTCTATCTAGAAAAGCCCTAATATATCAGAGTGGTGTCAGAATTATATAGTGTGTTTTCTATGCTGAACACCACTTACTCATGTGGATGTTTCATTTCATTTTCATTTTTTATTTTTTTTAAAAAAAGCTATGATGCAGAATTTGACTTTAATTTACTAAATCCAACGAAGAAGTACAGTAGATGAAACACCTAATTAGTGACTGAACAGTTTTCAGCAGTTACTCGTTTACTATAACTATTTAAATACCTAAAAGGGCTATTCAGGCTAAATTTAATTCGTCTGCACGCTGAAGAACTCTTTAAAAACCTGAGCACTTTTCCTTTTTCTCCCCTTCTAGCACTCACATTCCCAAGTAATTGAAAGCTAATAAAAGAGAGTTTGTATGTGTAGGCAATCACAAAGAATATAGGAAACACCTGTTTTTACTTCCAATGACTATCTGCAGGACTAATAGTGAGCGTTTATTTGGAGACGTTACATTAGCTTGTGTAATAGCGCATGACACGCTTTCAGTTTTACTGCAGGCAAACAGCAAACATGGCTAAGAGTATGTGAATAAATGAAACACAAACATGTCCTCCAAGCCAGCCATGCAAATGAATGGAAGTATAATGACAGCATATATTACCTTCTCTGTCCACTGTGAGTTGGCAGGAAACAGTTGGTGAGCGAACCTCATTTTTCCATTCTTCACAACCTGTCTGCAGCTGTTTACTGAAACTCTCAGGTTATAATTCAACCAAAAGGCAGGGGTAGTGTGCAGGCAGGACTACATGAAACACACACACACACACACACACACACACACACACACACACAAGCATCTTTAGGGTAAAGAACAGCAAACTGAAAGGCAGCTGTTCTGCACAATGTTTTCCTTGCTCCCCCCCCTTTAAATACAGTTCAATCTACTTTACAGCCATGCTAATGACAGCTGTTTATAATGGACAAAACCTCATGAGCATTTACTTAACCTGGAGCTGATTCATGCATCACAGTGGAGTGGCTTGGGGACACTCATAGCAGTTAGCAGCCAGCAGTTCCGGAAGACAATACACCTGATATTGTCGCTTCCGGTTGTGTGCTGGTGTTGGTCTCTAAGCCACTGATAACAGATAGCACTAAGTACTAAATACACACACACACACACACACACACACACACACACACACACACGTGTGTGTGTGTGTGTGTGTGTTAAAGCTATGGTTTTCCCAGTAGTGATGTATGGAAGTGAGAGCTGGACCATAAAGAAAGCTGATCGCCGAAGAATTGATGCTTTTGAATTATGGTGCTGGAGGAGACTCTTGAGAGTCCCATGGACTGCAAGAAGATCAAACCTATCCATTCTGTAGGAAATCAGCCCTGAGTGCTCACTGGAAGGACAGATCGTGAAGCTGAGGCTCCAATACTTTGGCCACCTCATGAGAAGAGAAGACTCCCTAGAAAAGACCCTGATGCTGGGAAAGATTGAGGCCACAAGGAGAAGGGGATGACAGAGGACGAGATGGTTGGACAGTGTTCTCAAAGCTACCAGCATGAGTTTGGCCAAACTGCGGGAGGCAGTGGAAGACAGGAGTGCCTGGCGTGCTCTGGTCCATGGGGTCACAAAGAGTTGGACATGACTGAATGACTAAACAGCAACTAAATACATGTTTTAAGGCAGTAAGACTCAGTTAACATAGCCTCTGAGTACAAGTTTAGGATTGTGTTGCACTTGTGAGGACAAAACTTCTCATACTTCCTGAGTGTCATGGCAATGTCACAAATGACCAGAGGCCTCAAGGCAGGGTAAGCTGGTCATTCTAGCAATCAAATCTACCCAAAAGTGAATCTGGTTCTTTCTGGGATTTCTATTCAGTTAGGAGTATGTATGTGTTCATTTTGTAACAAATGAAAAACTGATATGAAAGTTCAGTTTTCATTGGTTGTTAAGTGAATGCCAAAAATAATCAATAAATACAAAAGGACTCTATTGTCATTCCTTAGGCAAATAAAACAAAAGTTAAAATAATGTGTCCATCTCTGAGCAGGGTGGGTGGGGTAGGTACTTTAGCTAGTCCTATCAGGTAATCTCATCAAAGAAGAAAAAGTCATGCAGTAGAACAACCAATGTCGTCTGTTTTAGTCGTCTGTGCCCAGCAAGCAGATGAATCGCATTAGAGAGCCGCAAACACTTTTGAGCTAGAGCTCAACATTTTCAGCTCACCAGACTGAAGCACAGCAGCAGAGCCATGTTCATGATCAATATGCCAAGCTTACAATGCTAAAGGACACAAAGTATGAGCATGGACCAAAGTGATGTGATGAGAACCACAAGCACTACCTGAGCAGAGACAAGCAGTGAGCCTCATTCCTACTTCACAGCAGACATGCATAGGGATGTGCAGCAATTTGCTACCCTTCAGAGAAACAGGTTTTTATCTTATGGTAGGTTTACAACTGCTAGGGAACATTTGAATATTTAACAGAAAAGGGGGTTGAAAATGCACAGAACATGTATTTTAAAAAAATCAAATAATTGTTTAGGAACCCTTCCCCCCCCCCCCAATCCACATCAACCTATATAAAACAAAACAAAAATGCAGCAGCTGTTTACTATTGGAAATTCAATTCCAGACCAGTGCCTAAAATCATACAAATGAATAATCCTCTTTAGCCTGGAAATACCTATGAGCTAGTTAATTGCCTCTCTCATCTTTGAAAAGAGCTATTATGTTCAGTGTGTTTTTTTAGGCCCTTTTCCACATGCTAATTCTTTTGTCTTTTGTTTGCTGTCTGTGGCATGTTTGAACAGAACTCCATTAACTGATCTGTTCTGTTCAATTAAAAGGATGAGCCCTGATTCAGGCTTCTGGGAAGAATCCTGTTTCAATGTTTACTGTTCAAATAGTCTAAGATACATCTTCAAGATGAATTGAATTACAATATTCATCATGCATGCTTTATGGCTAGCTCGGGTTATTTGCTTTTTGACCAAGAAAAGTCCAATTGGCTTCTGTTGCTTTTTGCCATTTTAAGTTGTAAATTATCTTTTTATTGGAAAAAGAAATAATAAAGAAAGGGCATCTTGAGTTTCAGTGGATACATTTTCTATTGCTTTCCTGATTCTGTCTTTGTGAAAGTGCTCTTTCATAAAGTGAACTCCAAAAAATTAGGTGGTCTCTATGTTCATAACATGGTTACTGTAAGATATAAAAAAATATGTTCATAATCCTCATAATTCAGAGGGGACGCTACTTCATATGCGGTGGACCTGTAACAAAATTAAGAGCTTCTGGGACATGGTATACGAGGAGTTGGAAAAATTATTTAAACAAACTTTTGTAAAAAATACCAGAAGCATTTCTATTGGGCATAATAGATTCAGATACCGCAAATGAAAATAAGAGAATATTCCTTTAGGCAACATCCACAGCAAGAATACTAATTGCAAAAAACAAACAAACCTGGAAAAGTGAAACACAACCAACAAAAAAAAGAGTGGAAAGAGAGATTATTTGATTACTTTGAGTTGGCAAAAATGATGGATGCAATTAGGGGACAGTCTAAACAAAAATTTCAGAAAGAGTGGGGATAGTACAGAGATTATTTTTTTAAAAAAACAGTGCCCTCAAATTAAAACCTGGAGTTGCTTCAAATAATTTTCGCAAAACAAAACATGGTTTACAAATACAGCATATGGAGAAGGGAAGAAAAGACGAAATGAGAAAGAAACAGTTTATCAAGTTTAAAATCAGACCCACATTGAGGAGGAAGTCTAATAGAATAGAATAAGAACTAAAGACTGGATAACATAAGTCCGTGTGCAGATACGTGTGGATTTATGGATATATGTTTATCATTTATTTTGTGTTTTCTTTTGTAGTTTGTTTTCTAAGTGTTGTGTGTGTGTGCTGTAATAATAAGTTAATAAAAGCATTTACATAATCCTCATCCACTGAGAACCTATTCAGCTATTCAGAAAAAGCAGTCTTCATGGTACTGTATGACTTCAGCATGTAACTAGTCCATCACATATTTAAATGGCGTCAGACAATACAACTCCCTGCACAGGGAAAGTGTGTGTGGCAAGGTGAGTGCATCCTGTCTGCCCTTTTCTCTGACAGATTGGCTTTTGATATGGGAAATATTGACATGTGCCGTTTTCTATGTGCATTTTCTAATAGGGCAGACCTCAAAAGATTATTCCACATGGAGGGATGCATAGATCAGTCAGTTTAATGCCTGTGTCAGTTTTGCATGTGTACATTCATAAATCCTATTTCATTTCTAGTTTGATCCAATATATATGAAAATCCCGATATGTAGATGTCACATCTGTTTTATTTATTTTTAGCTACTGTTCATTTTGATCATCCTTTGTATATTTTAGAAAACCTCCTCTTTTAATCAATAATTTTAATGGTTTAGTTCAGATTTTTGTAAACCACTTTTACAGTCAAGTGGTATGTAATTTTCTTTAAGTCAATGAATCTCTATATATTGTTCTTGCTGGCATCCATCTGTCTTGAGAGGCAATGGAGTGCATCTCTGGGAGTGAAGTCAAACTGCTGAGTTAAAAAAGGTAAAGGTACCCCTGCCCGTACGGGCCAGTCTTGACAGACTCTGGGGTTGTGCGCCCATCTCACTCAAGAGGCCAGGGGCCAGCGCTGTCCGGAGACACTTCCGGGTCACATGGCCAGCGTGACATCGCTGCTCTGGCGAGCCAGAGCCGCACACGGAAACGCCGTTTACCTTCCCGCTGGTAAGCGGTCCCTATTTATCTACTTGCACCCGGAGGTGCTTTCGAACTGCTAGGTTGGCAGGCGCTGGGACCGAGCAGCGGGAGCGCACCCCGCCGCAGGGATTCGAACCGCCGACCTTTCGATCGGCAAGTCCTAGGCGCTGAGGCTTTAACCCACAGCGCCACCTGCGTCCCCCTTAGAAAACAACTGCTGAGTTAGCAGAAAACAACTTAGAAAACAACTGCTGAGTTAGCAGGGTGCAAACCTGGGCAGTTTGTATGGAGGTCAACAACAGCAAGACCTCCCTCTCAGACAACAGGACCTCCTTCTCAGCCTTGCTGATGTGGTCCAAAGGAAAGTAGAGCAATACATTTGGAACCAGCTTGGCTGCAGGAGCTGCCAAAAGGACAAAGTGCCATCCAACTGTCTGAGGGACTCCACTCCAGATTTGTGTAGGGCTTACTCCTTTGCCTTTTCTTCTCCCAGATATATCCCACAAGGCAGAGCAGGTTTGGATCAGAGTTTTCCTTCTCCTAGATGGACTACCTTCCCTTGTTGACAAGCCCCATTTGGCCCTCACTTCCCTCTACAGAACACGCAGAAACCACCTTCTTGACCATTGGACCCACTATTGGTCTCATCCACTCATCTTCGCATGTAGAAGTCCCTAACTCACTATGGGTTTGTTTCCGGGTTATGACTGCATGCTGACAGCTTCTAGGAGCCACAGGTGAGAACTGAGTGCTGGGTGGAGACCAAAGGTGGACCAACTACCCCAGAAGGAGCACAGCATGTCCACCACCAGAGGTACTACCTTTTCTCTGTGCCAAGGAGATGCTCTACCATTAAGCTACAGTCTTTGCCCAATAGAGAGAGTAAGGAAGGATTGAGGGGGCGAGGGAAAAGGTGCTTGATGATGATGTCATGGAACCTGCGTTCGGTTTACTGTCTAGCCTGATGAAGAGGTCTGACGAACTCAGAAATCTGCATACTATTTTGTGATGCTTTGGATGGCCTAGTAAAGGCCTTGGATTTTTTTTTCTTATGGGATAGCAGGGCTACCTTTACTTTAGTATATAAGTATGAAACTAGTGCCTATGCATAGATTGGAACCAAGCATGTGTGTGTGTGTGTGTGTGTGTGTGTGTGTTGCACAAATTTCTCATACAACTAGCTAAGGTGGATGATCCTTAACAAACACTTCTCGCTTCCAAATTTACTACGGCATACTTCTTATTCTGCAATGCTCCCCCCAAGCCCCCCACCTATATGGAAATAATATCCTCGTTTCCTCAATAGAAACCTTAATCTCCCAAGAGTAGTAGCAGGTGATGGAGCAAAGATATCAAAGCACGGCTTTTCTATGGATTAAGCCGATGATTAATTCATAAAGCCTTATGGATGAAAGTTATTTCAGAAGCAGGCTGAGCATTCAATGACAGCAAATTCCTATTTTCACTCACCCGCACAAAGCAGATTGCAATGACTGCAATCACCCCCATGGGAACAAATGCTTGCCCTATCAGAGAATGTGCTTGGCACCTATTGAATCACAAGTAAAGAGGCAAAGTGTCATGTTCAAGATGGCAAAGGAAGTTGTAGTTATCATGGGAAAGCTTGATAGGGGACTTTTCTAGCAGTGAACCTGGGGAAAATAACACATCTGAAGCTAATGGGGTATTTCTTCACTCAGGGATGGACATTGCTAATATTCTGCCCTGTGTAGTGGCATAGCATGGGTTCAGACCCAGGTACAAAACTTGTTGTACGAACCTTGGCTATTTATTTCTTCAGATTATCTATAACCCACTCATCGCTGTTCACACAATTCCAAAATGAAGAACGTCATTATGCAATGGAGCGACGTCTTACTTAAATGCAGCTTCATATAAAATCAAACAATATACAATCAACATAACTACATCAGTCAAGTGAGTATACCTTAATCAAAGCTTGGGCTGAATAGCCACATTTTCAGCAGGCATCAAAACGTCATTAGTGTGGGTGCTGGTTGCACCTGAGAGGGGAGAACATTTCAGAGCTAGGATGCTGCTATTGAGAATGCCCTCTCACAAATCACCACATGCTATGCGTCAGAGAACTTTGACACTGTAAGAGGGGAATCACCCAATGACCTCAAAATCTGGACAGGTGTATATGCAAGAAGGTGGCTTTCCAGATATCTGAGTCTAAAGCCTTGTACTTTCTGTCCATTCGAACATTCCTCCAGAGGCACCAACTTGTGAGGGAAACTGGGGGCATCAACATCGTGTGTGTGAAGTGCTGGTGTTCTGTCAGGACCTCAGAGAAGCTAGGGGGCAGAGCCAAATATGGTGGCAGTACAGTTTCAGTGGCCAGTGGCTGCTTCCCCTCTCCTTCTCCTCCATGGCAGGAGGAGAAGAAGGAGCCGGCCACTGAAGTCACACCATGCTTGGCTCCATGCTTGCCCCTGACTTTTTTGAGCATTGGGGGCCTGCTTCTCAAAATATTGGGGGGGGGGAGGGTTGGGCCCCCCAGGCATTGGTGCCCCTGCATTCTTCCATGGTTTGTTGTGAAATGAGGGGAATGATCTCTTTGTGAGAAGGGCAGGGTTCAAATGGGAGTATACTTACTATTATGGAACAGAAGGCACAACTTGCAAGTTAAATAAATTAGAGTGACTCCCCCCCGCCCCTTTAGAAGTATTTTCTTTTTAGGGTAGCAAGACGACAGCCTTAAAAACACAGTGTATGTTCTTCATTCTGTGACCTTACCAAGTAGCTCCTTGTCCTTTTCAAGTTGTTGCCCTACCAAACAACCTTCAGAGCTCAGAGCTCTTTTTGACATTTCGAGTGAAGACTCCCTTCTGAACTTGCTAGCATCCTTTTAAAAACAAGGCACAAGATGCATGTGACAGTTTGTATTCTGCTTTTCTAATTTAAAAAGAACCGTCCATTCTTCATCTCATATTTAAGATTTCACCTTGAATGCCCTTGACCTTTTGCTTTCTGAACTTGGCACTCAGTGAAAAACAGGGGATGTCAAACAGAGACTTGTTTAGATTGGCGGGGGTGGGGAGGCCACCTGCCCACTAAAGCAGGGGAATTTCGAGGCTTATCCATAAACCTTAGAATTTATGAGCGCCTCCAAGCTATCAGTATTTTGGAACTTTACACTTGCGCTAGTGGATTTGTTGCACTATGGCGACAGAACACTTTAATCTAGTATGCAACAAATACACTTTTTAAAAACCCAGATTTATTTTTGCAGTTTGAAAAATGATGGGAAATGCACTGAAAAGTGTAGGATAAGCTAGGTGAGGGTAGCCAATGGGACTCCAACCCTCAGTGAAGACAGGCTCAAGCAGATTGAGTGGATAACACCAATAGTGGGTCAAGAAGGTAGTTTATGCACATGACGTAAAGGGAAGTGAGGGGCAAATGGGGCTCACCCACCTGGGAAGGTATCTTCCCACCACTAGCAGCTTTGACATCATGATCTGATGTCATGATGGTGTCAGATGACTGTTAGTTGGGCACACCTGTCCAAAGTTGACCTGTGGGATGGGGAGAAGGATCTGCTTCTCCAGCATGTTACCCACAGAGAACACACTGGTGGAGCAGAACCCAGCAGGACTGAACCTTCTGCTCATCAGCTGATGAGTGCAAAATGCAATCATGCTGGCTGCAGCGGTCTGCTTTGCTGGTATGTTCCCTATACAGGAACATGCCAGTGAAACAGGATTGAACCCTGCCACCAAGCCCATCATCAGCTGATACCATTCACTAATGTCAGGTGATGGACAGGTGGGTGTGGTTTGGGGACATTGCCCTGTGGGCCAACTTGGACCCCCTGGTGAGCCAAAATTGGACCACAGGGGCATAGGTTTTCCACCTGTGGACTGTTGGCAAGACTGTCAGTTTCCCTCAAGCAAATCAGGATGAATCTCATTGTTGCATAAACAAATCAGAATGAATGTTCAATAAAGACCAGGTCTAATCTAACCACTCCCTAAGATTTGTGCATGAAAATCAGGATGAATACTGAGCAAACATCTGGAGGAGTAGAAATACTGAACTCAGAATATGCCCCCTTCTTTCTCTGTGTAGTGACACCTATTATTCCCACATTCACAGGCATATGGAATTCCAATTGGTGTTTTTTAGGGGATGGAGAGCTGATTCAATGGCAGTAGCATAGCTAGGCAGGGGTAGCAGCAGCGGGGTCAGGGCAGCAGCGGGGTCTGTAGGGTGTCATGGTGGTGTTACGGTGGTTGTTGGGCTCAACAACTTCGGTTCTCCCACTAGGGGTTGCTATGCTGCTGAGGAATGGCATCAGAAAGCTTGCTTCTATGAAGCCATTTTGCAGGGCTTGGTTCATAGTGTCATTTCATCCACTCTATGCTTCTTATTAGGTGGACTTAATCCAGCTACTGCCACCTCCGTCCTTTTATAAACGAGACTCAATACTCATCACAGTAATATTTAATAGTCATGATCTCCACAGCAATATTTTATTTACTCTGCAGTACCAAGGCCAGGCCAGCTGTCTCATTACATAATCTGATGAAATCTCTAAAGACAGAACAATTTGCATGAAATGTACATAGAGGCAGCCAATTTACATATAGCTCTAATTGCCAAGCAAAAAGTATTGAAAAGGAATTGTCATTTTCACTGAACTTAGTATTCAGAACGTGTTGTCTGAATACATCAACTTCTTTGTATCTCCTGTTGTCTGACTTGGAGTTGTTCGCAAAAACCAGTGTGGAAAGACGTCTTTAGCATACTTCTGGAATACGAATGAGTAATCCCTGTCAAGAATTATGTTTTTTTAACAACAAGAATTAAGTTCAGGAGGGAATTTATGGTTGAGGGTTGCATTCTTTTGGACGCCCATTTTTAAGTGATTACATGCAGGACTGAAATGTTTAGCTGATGAATAAGTTAGATGAATCAATTAAAATTTTTGAATTGACTTAAAAAGATGTTCCAGATTAATTGATCAGGAGCTATATTTATTTTTTAAATGCAGTACATATAAATACAGTTGTACGTTGGTTCTTGAATGGAGTCCCTTCCGAAAGTCCGTTTGACTTCCGAAAACATTTGAAAACCAAGGTGCTGCTTCCGATTGGCTGCAGGAGCTTCCTGCACTCAATTGAAAGCTGCGGAAGCCATGTTGGACATTTGGCTTCCAAAAAAAATGTTTGCAAACCAGAACACTCACAGGCAACAAGAAAGGTGGAAGACAACTCAGTACCAATCAAGAGGTGAGCCAATTTAGGGAATCTTTTCAGATTATTTTGGTGACAACTGTGGGGTGGGTTTTAATGGGTATGAGATGACATATTAATTGCAATTTATTCCTCTAGGCACCCACATTTGTGAGGTGAACAGTTTCAAAATCCCGCCCATGGCAGCAAAATTAAAAGCATAGGAATTAGGCTATGAAAGCTTGTTTTATAATGAAATAAGCTACCCCCCCATTCTTACCCCGCTTAACAAAGAATCAGGAAACAATTTGTAAAGTAACTTTAAAAATAATATTTACCTGCTTTATAATCATTCATTGTCTCACAGCAACAGTAGCAGTAAAAACTATTCAGGCAAAATACTTATATTTACAAGCCTCAGGCATTTGCCTGAGCTGGTGCAAGCGGAGACATTTCTCCTTCCTTCGCTTGTCAAAGGAAAAGAGGAACATTAAATACTCTATGCTCCTTCCTCTTCAGGAGAAGAGGGGAAATGACATTGCACAGAGACCACTCTACCACTCTACCACTCTATGGTCTGAGTATTTGTCATGCTAGCTAGCAAGAATATGCAGTTAGATTTGGCTGCTAATCTCCCACTACAAGTAGCATATGCTATAGCTGAACCAAAGTAGCTCAGGCAAACTTTGACTAGATAGGTAAGAGTTTTGTGGACCCTGTGCAGAACCAAAGGGACACGTATGAAGGAGGTGGAGAAAACTGTTGTGAGGGAACCGTAAACAGCTAGATGAAAACCACTGTGAAGGCTCCTTTTTATGATGAAATATGGAAAGCCACAATAGTGACCATTATTAAATGACCCATTTAACACAATCCTCTTTCGAGTCTGAATTTTTATTTCTAAAGAATTCAGTATTCAACGTCGAGTTTATTTCTTAAGAAAACAGAAATGCATAGAAATTAGTTATTTTCAAAAGAGTTTTGGTGCTCCACTGAGGCATGAAGATAAAAGAAAATAAACCTTGGCTGTTGAGTGACTCAGTGGCAGAAAAAAGGTCTGCTTTAATGAGAACTACCTGCTGAAGATTTATAAGCTATTCCAGCTATTATTCCTGGTCACCAATATGCTGTAATCTCCTTCTAGAGCAATATAATTAGCACTGTGAAAGGAGTGACCTTTCTCGAGATCTTATTTTCCATTTTGCTAAAAATACCAGTGTGATCTTGGGTGCCTACAGCACTTTCAAGCATGACAGAAAACAGCAAACTGACGCTCAGGAGGAAAGGGAAGATCGATGGGCAAATAGTTATTGCTGCAGTCCAATTGGAGGAGGGAGAAGAGAGCCAGTCTTCATATAATCATCGGGGTGAGGTGTGGGAGCCAAGTATTTATTTATCTGTTACTCACATCATTTCTGTCTCATATCCTTGGCCTTTAAGGACTTTTATCTATTTTATCTCCAGATGGTTTGCATCAAAATGCAGTTCATCAGCTTTATGTGACAGCCAACCAGGGCAGGGTTCAACCAGCATTTGGCAAGCTTCACATCTTACATTGAAGCAGGGCTGGCCTAGCCATGAGGTGAGCAGTCACCTCAGATGGCAGAACCCCAAGAGACCATGATTTCCCTCCACTCTGCCCAAGATTTTGAGTCAACCTCTGGGGCATTGTATGGGAAAAGGAAAAACATGGCAGCCACCTAGTGGTGTTTAGTACCCATTGAGGCTGGTAGGGTGGAAGGAAAGGGACCCAAACAATCGATGGAGGCAAAATTAATGGCAGGCCAAGCCAGCTCCTTATTTTGTCTCCAATCTCCCCTCTGCTGAATTCTGACTAAGGAGAAGGAAGTTGACGACCATGGGCTGGTTGTAATAAAGAAGGCAGACAGGTGGGGACTGGCTGAGGGTAGGATGAGGTTAGTGGGGCAATGTACCATGCTTGCTGGGTTTTTTCTTTTGTAGTAGTGGTCATTTCCCCAAACACACTATGCCTTTGAAGCATGTTAGATTCCTGCTCCCACATAGTATTCCAGATGTCAGCCCAACTTCTGAGGCATTGTTGAAAACATAAATTACCTGGAACTGGGAAGGTTAAATTGAAGGGGATGAGATGGCAAGAGTGCATGATGTGCTTTGCCAACAACTGTCTAAGAATAGTGGCACCAGCCAAATATGTGCAGGAAGTAGATGATATTCTTTTGGGGGGGACACTGCTCTCTACTGTTTTGCAGAGGGGGCAGAGTGTTAAACCATTGGTCTTCAGCACATGCATTGGAACCCAGTACTAGGTCACAATCTGACATCTGTTAACGGTGCTGAGAGTTGTTAGACAACCCCTATTCTGCACAGAGCGCTACAGTGGTTTAACAATGCATCCATCTTCCCAATGATTTCTGGGAAATGTAGTTCTCAGGGAGAAATAGCGGTCTCCTAATGACTCTCAGCACCCTTAACAAACTATAGTTCCTAGAATTTTGCTGGAGAAGCCAAGACTATTCAGAGTGGCATGATTCTGCTTTAAATTTAGGTGGGGCCTAACTCTGAACAGTGCGGGTGGCGCTGTGGGTAAATCCTCAGCGCCTAGGGCTTGCTGATCGCATGGTCGGCAGTTCGAATCCCCACGGCGGGGTGAGCTCCTGTCTGCGGTCCCAGCTCCTGCCCACCTAGCAGTTCGAAAGCACCCCTAAAAGTGCAAGTAGATAAATAGGTACTGCTTTCTAGTGGGAAGGTAAATGGCATTTCCGTTTGCTGCGCTGGTGCTGGCTCGCCAGCTGCAGCTTCGTCACGCTGGCCACGTGACCCGGAAGTGTCTCCGGACAGCGCTGGCCCCCGGCCTCTTAAGTGAGATGGGCACACAACCCTAGAGTCGGACATGACTGGCCCGTACAGGCAGGGGTACCTTTACCTTTATTAACTCTGAACATATTAATTATTGAGCATTAATGGTTATTAGTGCATTTGGGTTTTTTTGGCACAGATAACCTTTCTTTGGCAAAATATGTGGAGGCCCAAAGTTAGGAGGTTTGTTAAAAACAACAACCGCAGCCCTGCTTGACCCCCAGTCTCCCACACTAAGCAAAAGCAGCCTCTGCAATCTTCTTTCAATGACAGTCTGGCACTTCAGTTTGAAGTCTGCTCCCTTGTATGCAAAGGGAAATGGTACATACAGAGTTCTTTAAAAGGTTCGCATTGCGAAATGTCACTGTGGCTCAAAGTGTAACCGACATTGATCATCCTGGCCAAATGGGATTATGAAAATTTGCCTTCATCTTTTCAGTTAGAAAGAACAACTGCTCAAAGCAGTATTTGTAAATAAAAGGAAATTACATGTCTCTGAAAGAGGCAGATGATATGGGGGTCTCAGGTGAAATGCCATCTGCCCTGTCTCAAATAAGTTTGACAGCACTAGCTAAAAGGCAAAGTGCTTTTATAGAGGTGGTCTATGCTCACAGCTGTGTGATGCATGGTTGTTTAATGGCTGCAATATTTTTTGATATTTTCATCTCAACTTGCTCAGTTTGTAATCATTGCAGGCGTAAGTGGATTTTTAATATATATTAAATCCCCTGAACATGGCACCTTATATCACAAACAATATATACTTGCATAATAGTTGCTCTCTGGAGCTGTGCCAACAGCTAGAGGTAGGCCAGTGGTGACAAATAATAGCTGTTGCTCCTTTAGACTCAATTAAGTTAATATAGTATATCGGTTTGTGTGTTTACTTTTGTTGCCTTTGTACTGAGAGGCAACATCCTCTGTACTTACCCTCTGTATAATATTTTTATATCAGCTGATGAAACAGATCCAGGATGAAAAAAGGAGACTTGCCTCCAACTTTCCAAGGAACTGTAAACACATGGCAAAACACGCTGCTCTGTATTGTCAGCCTATCTTCAGGCACTCAGTTACAAGAGGAAAGAGATGCTCAACGCACCAGTGCATTATGGAGTAGGGGGAATATAACCAGGATGGCGTAGTGGTTAGAGTGTTGGAACTCAGAACTGGGAGACCAGAGTTCAAATCCCTACTCAGCCACAAATCTCACTGGAAGACTTGGCACCAGTCACTGTCTAGACCAGTCTTGGCCCTCCAGCTGTTTTGGGATTACAGTTCCAATCATCCCTGACCACTGGTCCTGTTAGCTAGGGATGATGGGAGTTGTAGTCACAAAAGAGCTGGAGGGCCAAGTTTGGTGATCACTGGTTTAGACTAACATACTTCACAGGGTTGTTGGGAGGATAAAAGGAAGAGAGAGGGAGAAATAGGTACAGCATCTTGAGTTCATTGGAGGGAAGGTCGGATCGTCATCATCATTGTTATGTACTGAGTTGAATAGGATCCAAAAGGCAGCTGTCTGATTGGTCCTAGAACAATAGGGTCCAGAATGCAGCAGTCTGTTTGGTCCACAGGAGCCACCCAATCCAGCTCCAGGTGGAAGTGAATCCACAACCTGATTGGCCTACAGGTGAAACCCAGAATTAGCCAATCACGTGGGGCCTATTGTGTAAATAATGTATTTAAGCAGACATTCTGGGGGAGCTTCCATTCTTCATCACCACTATGAGCTGAATAAAGAACATGAAATCCACTCTCAACTCCGAGTATATTTCAATCATCATCATCATCCAAAGGGACATGAGAAAAGACCTACCAGATCAGGCCACTGACATACCACCCAACTGTCCCACTTTGAGTGGGACATCCTGCAGTTACAGATGCCCCCGGCTTCTGTTTGAAATTCCAGATGTCCTGGTTCCTCCTCCTCTCCCTCCTCCTTGGAAGCCTCCTCCACCATGGCCTCCACCACGTGGCCTTTGCCAGCCCTGCCATACTCCTGTAAGGAAGTGGGCAGAGCACATCTGGAAGCACACTTCTGAAAGCAGACACACCACTTCCGGCGGCCGCAGCAAGATCGAGGAGGCCGCAAGGAGGCCAAGGGAGCGGCAGTGGAGAAGGAGGAGAGAGACGTGGCAAAGGTAAGGCAGTGGCAGGTGGGGTCGTGGCAGCAGGGGGCAGCAGTGGCAGTCAGGAGAAGGGGTGGCATGGTGCACAGGGTGGGTGTGTCCTGGATTTGGGTGAGAAGATGTTTGAGGGTATACATTGAGTCCAGCATTCTTCCCATAGTAGCCAACAACTGGCTGCTTCTAGGTAGAAGATCAGACCCTGGAGAAGAATTTAGGTGCCTAATTATCCTTTGGCAGGACACATACCTATTTCACTGGAGGGGCTGCATTTGAGATGCTCAACTGAACCCCTAGCAACTCTCTCTGCTGCAATCTCATCTTAGCCAATATCTCTCTCTTTCTCTGTTTCTCAGGAGCAAGAGGTGTTCAGAGAACAAGCAGACATGCAGAACAGGGTTTGGGGCCACAGTGAGTGGCAGAGCAGATGTTTCTAACTCACTCCCTGGAAATATGGAAATATTCCCTGCCCCTGAACTATGAACTTCCCCATCTGTCCAAAACAAAGGGACACAGCTAAACTCCCTGAGGTCCTCCTTTGCAGCCTCTGGCCAAACTGTGTCTTTGTGTCCTTGGAGATCAAGTACCATAAAGTATTCTGCATTGCCTTTCCTCAATATTTTGCTAACAGCAAGTATGTTGTGCCATAGAGGTTTTGCCCACTATTGTAATGTTATGCTTCCTGATTCACTTGCCTGTGGTTGAAACACACACAACCTACCAAGATAATGGTATGAGATTGTATTGTACTGTATTGCGAGTCCTTGTCACACGGGTCATGTGTGGAATCTCAATGTCTGCCATTAATCAAGGTCACTGATTCTTTCATAAGGATTGTTGTTAGTGGCTGCTGTGGGATTCATAGAGTCACAGAACTGTAGAGTTGGAAGGGACCAAAAGTATCATCTAGCCCAATTCCTTGCAATGCAGGAATCTTTAGTCCAAGGTGGGACTCGAACCCACAACCCTAAGCTTTAAGAGTCTTATGCTCTACTAACTCAAAGGACCAGTCCCCCCCCCCCGAGGATACTCAGAAATACGCAGTACCAGCACCATTCCCCCCCAAATGTTAAAAATCTGGCACTTACTATAACAACTTCATGGTGAGTACTGGCACCTATATGGATGGATGACAACTTTTTCAGAGACTTTGATCATGGCTTGTAGGAAGCACATAGATTTATTTTTTAAAAAACTAACTATGGTCCCTGGGAGATGAGCTTCGTGTTGCTAAACAAAGACAGGTCTAGGAATTCTGGCCGTTGCTCAGATCGTATTTCCTGTTTTCATCAGATACCAGTGTGTGGGTTTCATACTGATTTAATTTCAGCTCTTCTGATGTTCTGCAGACAGAGAGAAAGTATGCCAGTTTCAGCAATTGCCTCATTCCAGTGATAAAAAATAATATATGCACCCAACCAGGACACAGTTTTACCTGTCTTTTTAAACATAATGTTTGTAAATGTTAACAATGGGAGATGTTGCCTTTTCTTTTTTAACATAAATGCTGCAATTTGAAAAATTTGTTCTAGTATTTTATGGTTTGATGTTGTTGTTAAATTGTAAGAATGATTTCAAATGTAGCATCTCATATATAGCAACAGGTAGGTAGCCGTGTTGGTCTGACGCAGTCAAAATAAATAAAAAAATAGTCCAGTAGCACCTTAGAGACCAACTAGGTTTGTTCTGGCTATACAGTAAGCTTTTGTGTGCATGCAGAAGAAGTGTGCATGTACATGAAAGCTTATACCCAGAACAAATTTAGTTGGTCTCTAAGGTGCTACTGGACAATTTTTTTTGTTTTTATTTATTTATTTCATATATAGCAAGTTATTGGACCATTTGAATGAAAGTAAACTCACACTAGCCTTCCTGTGACTAGTGCATACACTAAGGTACAAAAAAAGATTGCTTCGTCTTGCAAACACACAGGTATCACCTAGGGAAAACATCAATTAAAGCATCTTTATTAACATGCTCTTCTAAGAAAGAAATAGATGGGGAAAGGCAAGGGGTTGTCAAGCAGTGCATCACCTAACCACAATATAACCAAAATCAAGATCTTCTTATACCAACCATTCAATATTTTCAGTGGAGAGGTTATATATAGTAATATGTTTCAATGTTGAATGTGTAAGTATATGTCTAGAGACAATGGATAAAAGAAACACCGCTAGTACTGCTGGTTACGGTAATTGGTTGTTGGTTATTGATTATTGTATTTGTTTGTTTAAAAACCAATAAAAAATTGGTGTGGTTTTTTAAAAAAATATAGAGAGTGCAGGAAAAGGGATGATTCTATGAAGAAGGCCAGTGTGTTTCAATGTTGCATGTGTCAGCTACAGTGAGCCTTGAATTCCTCCTGCATTGCTCCCCTGTGCTTGGAACGAACTAGTTCAGTTGAACATAGTTGACCAAACTAGTTCAAAAATCTCCAAACTACACATGAAAGTAGTTCCTATAATCAGTGGTTGAACTAAAGGTGAATGATCACGGACCTGTTGTGGGAGTAGGAATAGAAAACCGGAGTGGGAGAATTGGATGGAATAGCAGGAATCCTGAACAGGAGCACTCTACACCACAACATTCTGTTGTAGTGTAACAAATAATGTACAGTAATGCAATTGGACTTAACTGTCAGGGGTCCGTTACCTTTTTTAATGTAACTAATATGTTCTGAACTCTTCCGATGAATGCACTATATTTGGCACTGAATATTATGGAAAATTGTTCCATTAGGTTTGACACGAACCAAATCATAGCTCTGTGGATTTTCCACTCATGGAGTCTTTGTAGGCCCGATATTGCTGGAACAGAGTGACCCAGATGTGGTTTTTTTAAGTCCGTTACTGTTATTATTAGTGACACATAGATGCAAATAACAAGCTAAGGGCTTTGGCAGTGGCAAAACACACTGTGATTTCATTATGTTGCGCACAGAGATTGACACATGGAGCTATTCCAGTTGTGTCAGGGTTATACCTGTCTTTTGTGACGGGTGCATTCATTTGGCATAAAAGATGTGAAGCTGACTTTTTGAACCGAGGAGCTTATAAGATAAAATATGCAGACATGATGCGAGCATGTACAAGGTGCCAGCAAGAGGTTTAATACACAGCAAAAAAATAGTGAGCCTGCATGCGAAGTAGACGTGCTACCACTGAGCTACAGCTCTTGCCTAACATAGGAAGTCCATTTCACCCAGTCAGACCATTTCTGCCTCTAGCGCAGTATTGTCTTGTGCCAACTGGCAGTGGCTCTCCAAGGTTTCAGGCAGAGGTCTCTTTCAGCAGTGCAAATGCTCTTATCACTGAGCTATGGGGTTTCTGCTGAGCTACAAGGTTACCAAACAGCAGACAAGGTATTGCACACCCCCAGTCTCTGAACAATAAGAAGCCTGTGCTTACCCAGGGTTTGGTTTCCTTGGAATGAAGGTCAATGGAAACTGTGGTGTCTTTAGGATATGTGGTTTTATTTACACATATATACCACTCAAGCATAGGATTTGAGGGGTGGTGGGAGGGGCTCATAGCCTTACCACCACGAAAGATCTTGCTCATCCATTAGCGTTTCCAAGGAAGCCCCACTTCATACCCTTGGGTCCATCACAGAACAGACATGCCTCTGTTTCTCCAGCTTCTGCTTTCATATCTCTCTCTCTCTCTCTTTCTCCTTGACCTATTGTTCCCTATTTAGGATGATGTGACATCCAGCCAGATGAGGGGTTGTGATTGGGGAAAATGCTGGCTGCCTTCTTGGAAAGTGTCATCACTTAGTTGTCATTATGGCTACATAGCTCCCTTTTTTGAGATGCCGATGAGAGCACTTAACTGGCCAAAAGCCATTACCTTAACAAAGAAAATTGTCTGACTGGTTCAGTAGCCTTTTCTACTGGATTCTAAACCTCACTGGATACAGAATCACAGCCCTGGAAGCGATCCACAGGCATCATTCAGACTTACCCCAAACCCCATGACAATAAATATAAATTGATTGGCTTGAAATTATGTATTTTAGTGCTGGTTTTATTAATGGTATTCTATTTTCCTTTGGGACGTCTTAAATATGTAATTACTAAAGCTTTTTTGCAAGCCATTTTAAGGTGCATTTACAAAAAGCCTGGTTGGGCTGGCTGAATGTGTGAAGTTTGGGACAACCAGGCCTGGCATTTGCAAAAGGTTGTAGCTCGATCAAGAGAAATACTAAAAGTAATATACAGAACAGCATGCATAATCTCTTGGGCTTCTTCCATTTTCCCTTCCTGTCCATTTCAGCATGTAATCTGAATGCACCATGGTGCGAATGAGTGAATGGAAGTTGCCTGACTTGTTCCTTTATGAGGTTGGGCATAAAATAATAAGCAAGCCACCCACTGTAAATTTAATGAGGCAATTTGCTTCATGGATCATACCCAATAAATGACACAGAAATCATTTCTTTTCTACCGATGTGTTGTAAGACATGACTCAAAGGAAAGTGATAGGGTCTGGTTAAGGGAAGTCTCAGTCGTTAGCAAATGGTTATGATTGCAAAAATAGATATTTTATTAAAAGTTTAACACATCACATGCAATGATTGCAGCAAGTACATGTAGAAAGGGGAGGGAGCCGAAGATCTCCATCTCCACATTCTTTACGAGGGATCTAACTAGATGTTCTTGCCTAGATAGCAGCCATGTCTTGGGTATTATCAGATGTGGTTAGTGATTTTCCTTGGGACTTCACATGTGGGGAATTTTAACAAATTGCTGGCAAAAATATCAATGAAAAATTGCTTCAATATGAGGGGCACCAATGGGAGCTTGGTTTCTAATGCAGATTGCTATACAGTGGTACCTCAGGTTAAGAACTTAATTCGTTCTGGAGGTCCATTCTTAACCTGAAACTGTTCTTAACCTGAAGCACCATTTTAGCTAATGGGGCCTCCTGCTGCTGCTATGCCACCGCCGTGCAATTTCTGTTCTCATCCTGAAGCCAAGTTCTTAACCTGAGGTATAATTTCTGGGTTAGAGGAGTCTGTAACCTGAAGCATCTGTAACCTGAAGCGTCTGTAATACGAGGTACCACTGTAAATGGGGAGGGGGATTTTCGCTGGGATCACAGCTGGAGAGGGAAGGTGTGACTCTTATCACTTAAGTCTATGGCTGGGAGCTGTTGGGACATGGAATCTTAGAGAACAGTTTGGGGTGGGGAACAAAAAGGAAAATGGAAGACATAGCAGACAGGGAATTGATAGCTTCTAGTGAGTATCCTGGAGGGAGTAAAAAAAGCTTTTTTGAGTGAGTATCCTGGAGGGAGTAAAAAAAGCTTTGTGACATACTTTCCTCTCATGACTCCATAGTAGCATTCACATAATTTTGTCTGTGCTTATCTTAACAGGGATGTGATTCTGCTTTCATACAGGCTTGAAAGCAATGGGGTTTTTTTACATTTTGCTAAGAGAATCAGTTGTTTTAATGGTGTGTTGATAAAATCTGCACCACTCATTTCATTGTTGTCTATTGCTGCTGAGGATCAATCAATCAGATAACTGTCACTAATTGTATATACCGTAAGTTTTACATAAAACATAAAACAGACTTTTCCTCTCATGGCAGTTTTTATGAAGGCTGCAGTCCTAAGTACAGTGGTACCTCAGGTTAAGTACTTAATTCATTCCGGAGGTCCGTTCTTAACCTGAAACGGTTCTTAACCTGAAGACCACTTTAGCTAATGGGGCCTGCCGCTGCACAATTTCTGTTCTCATCCTGAAGCAAAGTTCTTAACCCAAGGTACTACTTCCTGATTAGCGGAGTCTGTAACCTGAAGCATCTGTAAATTGAAGCATATGTAACCTGAGGTACCACTGTATATATGTTTGGCATGGAAAAGAGATTGAGAGGAGATATTATGGCCATCTTCAAATATCTAAATAGCTGGCAGATGGGAGAGGGAGGAAGCTTGTTCCTCCTGCTCCAGAGGGTAGGACCCCAACCAATGGAATCAAGTTACAAGAAAGGAGATTCTGACTAAACATGCGGAAATACTTTATGACAGTAAGAGCTGTTCTCAGTGGAATGATGTCCCTCTGGAGGTTGTGGACTCTCCTTCCTTAGACGTTTATAAGGAGAGGTTGGACAGCCATCTGCCTTGGATACTTCAGCTGAGATTCCTGCACTGCAAGAGGTTGGACTAGATGACCCCTAGTGTCCCTTCCAGCTCCATAATTCTATGATTCCATGTACCAGAAAGGAAGAAACTACTGCTGACCCCTGTGGGATTTATTTCAAAGTTAAGATGCTTACAATAGTGCTATCGCTCTCATGTAGCATTACAGGTTTCAGAAGGTTCCTTGAGCTGGTGTGTTGCAATCCATCTATGGACAACTAAGGGTGAATTCGCCTGTGCATGTTTTTAACTTGCAGATTGCAACAGTCCTATTCATTCATTCATTCATTCATTCAGAGTGAACGCAGGTGGGCTTACAGTGGGGAGAGGGTGGAGGTATATGCAAAAGCTCTGCCTCCAGTATCTCAGCAAGCTCTGGTGCAAAAATCTGAAGAAGGATTCTAAGTGCATTAATATGAATGCATGCATCAGAAAATCCTGAAAGCACAGAGTTTCCATAGGTGGAAGCATTTAGCTCTGAACACAGCTAGATCATCCCTGCATACCTTCACTCTCAGCACGATTCGCACTTTAAGCCCGCAGACATTCACACAAACACATACATAGGACTGTGATGTTACCTACACGGGTCTAACAGCTGCCACATATCAAATATCACCAAATGGAGTTTTAAAATTGCCTCATGTCATGCCAAGAACAGTATTTTTCAAAGGACACAATTCCCCCAATTCAATTGTGAGTCACTGTTTGAGGAGATATCATCAGTTCTAAGAAAGGGTGAATGTATATATAGCAGCAAACAGAAGATCAGAATCCTGAAGAAAGCCCACTTAAGTAAAATTATCTTCACCTCCTTCCTGAAAGCAGGAAATGAAAGATCCATGTGATCTCATTGTACCCTGAATTCCTTGGTTCATTTAGAGACTTGCCAGGTTTAGACAATCCTAGGTTCAACTGTATACAGTGATACCTCGGGTTACAGACGCTTCAGGTTACAGACTCTGCTAACCCAGAAATAGTACCTCTGCTTCAGGATGTTAAGAACTCTGCTTCAGGATGAGAACAGAAATCATGCTCCAGAGGCGCGGCAGCAGCAGGAGGCCCCATTAGCTAAAGTGGTGCTTCAGGTTAAGAACAGTTTCAGGTTAAGAACGGACCTCCGGAACGAATTGGGTTCTTAACCCGAGGTACCACTGTAGTACTTTGTTCTGCTGTGGTTCTGGCCACCTGCTCTGTGTAAAAAATATATATATATATTTACTTCTTTTGATGCAATTCTGCACACACTTAATTGGACCAAGTTTTGCTGAGCTCTGTGGTGCTTGCTTCTGAGGAGACATGCAAAAGGACTGCTGTGTAAGATACAGCCTTTTTTCAGCACACAGCTCTGTGGGGTTTACAGCATCTGTGATTTTTCAATAGAACTGTTAAGTGATCTGCCACAGTATTTCTGATGTTCATGGAATGGATCTCTGAAAGGAAGGGGCCAGTTTTGGAAGAAACTAGTAAACTATTGTGTGCGTTCCAGTTTCTCAGAACATAATGGTCAAGTATTGAGGTGGTAGTTGTGCGATGACCTGGCTTCTTGATGGACTGCCTGTAAAGATCTATGACACTGGAACTAAGTCATCGCTTGCACCCTGTGACATCTTGTTTCTGCATTTGGTTAAGCTATGAAATATTGCCTTAACAGATTTGATTTTTTTACTTTTTTCATAAAACAAACCAGCAGTCGAGGACGTGATCTAGGATTTATAGCAGTGATTATCTTCTCACTTGCTGACGTAAATTTGCCTTCTGGAAAACCCAAGTTGTGTCTCAATATGCTGCTAATGAACAATGAGTCAGAGCCACTGATGATCTTTCCCTTTCCACAAGAGTTTTATAGTAATCGCAAACGTGAAATCATGGTAACTTCTATTCCGAGAGCTTTAGAAGAGAGGGTCAGGACTCTTTTTGCTATCGCAGGCTCTTTGGCTTGACAGTTTTGAATGCTTTTCAGTAACGGGTTTATTTTTCCTCTTGATGTGATAATGTAAGATAGGGATGATCATTGCCACCACTGACATTTAGACTTGAGAATGGTTGTTGTTGTTTTTATTGTCTCGTGAACTGACAGTGCAGAATTCCTTAAGGGAAGCAACTTGTTGCTTTTGACATATGCATTGCAGCATAGCTCTTCTCAGGTGTTCAAACTGAATGCATAAAGAGCTTTAGCCGGGTAATGCACACAGGCTCTCCTTCCAATGACCCTATCATCACAGGAGACCTTTGCGTGCTGAGCATGGAGGTCTGAGGCAGCTTCTGTTGCATTCAGGTGAACCCTGTGCTGTCAGTTCCCAGGTGTTTGGAGACATTGAAACACTGCATACACTTGGAAGCCCCCTTCAGTTCATCTGTCTCAGTGCTCAGAGTGATGCGCCAGGGATGGGGACACTCAGATTGGGACAAATACATCTAAACCCATAGATTAGAATTGCTGTGCATTTCTAATACGTCTTATGGTAGCTCACTGCACCACCTGATGGCCATGAAAAATCCTAGAATTAATGCACTCTCATCCTCCCTCCCCCTTCCAATATTATTCTTAATGTATTGTTGTGAGTTTCGGAGATTCTATGGTTGAAATAGCTAGGTAAGCTTCTTGGTAATGGCCCTAAAGTATGGGTCAGGTATAGAATCTCAGCTGGGATCAGAAATCACCCTACCATGCTTCTACCTAAGTTTTCAAAAAACCTGAGTTTACAAAACATTATCCCTAAAGGTTGGCAGAACCCCCCCAATCTGAGGTGCAGGCCTGGGGGAAGGCACAAATAACACCTATCAGACTATGGCATATTTTGTGTGTGGTGGCACACAGCCGCTATTGTGGCAAGGTCAAATGTGGGAGAAGCTTTCCGGCCTTCTCACACCGCAGCACAAAGACTTGTGGATTTTTTCACCCTTCCTCCTCGTCTCGCCCTCATTCCAGACACTTCTGAGTACTTGGGGTGTGCAGAATGTAGTAATTTCTAATGCGGCTATTGTGGTAAAGTGATTTTTCAGGGGTGGTGCCATACAGCTCCTTGCCAAGGATGCAAAGGACCCTAAGTATACCTCTGCTTGTGACCATAGACTCATTGCGATTCCCTGAGATGCCATTCATCAGTTGATCCTGTGGACCAGGTCGTTTGTAGCTTATCCTCTTCAGTGGCGTAGCGTGGGGGGTGCAGGGGGGGCCGGCCTCACCGGGCACAACATCTGGGGGTTAGGGGGCGCAAATCCACGGGTTAGGGGGCGCAAATCCACGGGTTAGGGGGCACAAATTACTTGCTTTGCCCCGGGTGCTGACAACCCACGCTACGCCACTGATCCTCTTACAACCACAACCTTAGTGCTGTTACTTGGACCTAAGTTCCACAGAAATCACAGATGCAATAAACTCTGCTGCCTTTTTCAATTAAATGTTCGCTTGAACATATTTTTCCTCAGTTCGCATTTTTGAGATAGTCCTGATTCCTTCTTTAATGCTAAAATACTATTCCTTCATAGAACTGAGCTGCCTGCCTTTGGTGCTCTGATATTTTTCCATTTCCCATCTAGATTTATGTAAGCCTTCTTTATTATTAGAAGTACTTATGGGCATACTGGAATAGTACCCATCTGCAGCCCAGCGTAAGGGTGCTCTGAATCACTTCATGACGTCTGTGTCAACAGTTGCCCCATCATCAACAGGAAGCAACTGCACAATCAGGTGTGGGCAGGTGGTTGAGTCCACTCTGGCAGTGGGGGGAAGCGACGTCTGAAAGTACATTAGGTCCCTGCAGCTCGGAGAGAAAGAGCACAGCATCGCTTAAGGAAAATGGAATAAGGGGGATAATGGGAGATTCATTGTGCATGTAAACTGAAAAGCTTCGGAAAGGGAAGGAAATCATTTGGCATCAGCAGAAAGTACCGTAAATGTCATCAGAGAAATTACACATAAGTGCATAGGACAGAAGGTCATCTCAGTAAACTAAAATTCAAGTATAGCAATATTTGCACATCACTTCAGATATTTGATGCAGGTGACGCTGTGGGTTAAAGCCTCAGGGCCTAGGACTTGCCGATCGAAAGGTCGGTGGTTCGAATCCCCATGGCAGGGTGCGCTCCTGTCGCTCGGTTCCAGCGCCTGCCAACCTAGCAGTTCGAAAGCAGCCTCGGGTGCAAGTAGATAAATAGGGACCGCTTACTAGTGGGAAGGTAAACGCTGTTCCGTGTGCTGCGCTGGCTCGCCAGATGCAGCTTGTCACGCTGGCCACGTGACCCGGAAGTGTCTGCGGACAGCGCTGGCTCCCGGCCTCTAGAGTGAGATGAGCTCACAACCCTAGAGTCTGGCAAGACTGGCCCGTATGGGCAGGGGTACCTTACAGATATTTTGGGCTACAACGCTCATCATCCCTGACCATAGGGCTGATGCGAGCTGGAGTTCAACCACTCTCGTGGGTACCATATTGGGTGCTTCATGTTGGCTACCCCTGCGTGGACTCTGGGAAGCTGCCTGATTCAAAAACTCCAAGCACCTGGGAAAATAAGCGTAAGAACAGCAAACATTGGAAAGAATGGTGATCATTTGGACAGTGGGTTGGCTAATGGCACAGACTTGAACACAGAAGGCCATAGGATCTAGTGAAATACACTTTTCTGTGCTGTATCTGTGTTGCACCCATATAGGGAAAACTCCATGTGAACTCACGTTTCCTTGATTTGTATTTATGAAACTGAAGCTGCGGTTGAGTGGCGTATTGCCTGCTTACATTTGGCCTTGATGAGCACAGTAAAATTGTGGCTGTAGTAATACTGCTCATTGCAATTGCTGGTCTGTAAAGTCCTCTGGGTCTGTCTGATTTATTTACAGACAGTTGGTTAGGCACATAATGAGAGAGAGACAAACACAGCTGCCTCTTTTCCAACAAACAAGCAATTTGCTCATCATCAGACTCAAATTCAAGGGTGGTGCATTAATTCTGAAATAATTGGCTTCTGTGATTTACATACACTTTTGGAGCTAATCACATCACCTTCAGGTCAGATTGGGTAACGCAATTAGCATCCCTCCAAATTCTCCACAATGAGATACCCAGTTTGTGGCTTCTTCAGAAGACCTACCTCAAAAATGGATAGGATCAATAGTCTAAGGCCTTGGAAATTGTGAAGCATCACAGGGCATTTCAAAATCCAAGGGATGACAATATTGGTAGCTACATCTCTCTTTTACAGAAGTCGTAAAAGTGAGGGGATTTTTAAAAAACAAAACAACCACCATTATTCTCTGTAGATGAGAAAAGAATTTGCATTCAAAAACTGTTAAATGGATGTAGGGCACAGGAATTTTGTCCTATTTACCTTCCTTTTGAGGTGACTGAGGGGTGTTTGCGAGTTTTTGCATTGTACAAATAATCTCATCTGCAGTCTCCACCCTGCAGGCTCCTTGGGTGCCCATACTTCAGTTAAAGGCATCATGAGGTAACTTTTCCCCAGTCATGTTTGTGTGTGGTGGGACAGAGCCATGGAACTGCCCCTCCCCCTTGACACCAGTGTCTTTGCTGCTTACCAATAAGAGGATGGAGTGGGGCAATGGTGAGGTTAGGGCTGTCTGGTTCCACATATGGAGGACTCTCAGCTTCTACAATTAGACAAATTACATTGTTAAAATAAATCATGTTTAAGTAAATGCACTTACTTTCCATATCATTAGTGGCCTCCACTCTTCAATCTATGGAATGGGCACTTTAACAAGAGCAACATAATGTTCATTCCACATTTGTAAGAAATGGACCTTTTCCTGTGGCAGCTCCTACACTTTGGAACTCCCATAAAGCTGACATATATTATAATCTGCAATTATAATTGATTTAATTTCTAGTAACAATTGAAATAATAATAATAATACTAATATATTTATACCCCGTCCATCTGGTTGGGTTTTCCCCCAGACACTCTGGCCAGCTCCCAACAGAATACTAAAAACACCAAACATTAAAAACTTAACTAAACAGGGCTGCCTTCAGATGTCTTCTAAAAGTCAAATAGTTGTTAATTTCCTTGGCATCTGATGGAAGGGTGTTCCACAGGGCAGGCACCACTACCGAGAAGGCCCTCTGCCTGGTTCTCTGTAACCTCACTTCTTGCAGTGAGGGAACCACCAGAAGGTCCTCAGAGCTGGACCTCAGTGTCCAGGCAGAACGATGGGGGTGGAGACACTCCTTCAGGGATATTGGGTCATTTTATCTCCATTCTGATTTTTTAAAAACCTTTGTTAACATTTTCAATGTATGTTTTATATTCTTTATAAATTGCTTAGAGTTTTTGTTTACAAAGCAGTATACAGAACATCTGGAGAGCACAAGATTGGGGGATGTTTGCCGTGGCAATCATCAATTCATGGGTGATTGGCAAAAAGAAAGCTGTAACTGCTGTAAGTGATAAAATGCTTTGGAATTCTGGTGCTGCAACTTGGATCAATGCAATGGTCTTTGAGGCAATGTGGCTGACCATATCATTCTTCTGCTACAGAAGCTGAGGCTTTCTTACTCTCGGATAACACAAAATGGCTTATCTTTTGTCTGGAAGGCATAGCAGATCAGACATTTGCTGCTTAATAGTTCTTCCCATGTCAAGCAAATTCCCTTCTCAATTCAGTCTCTGTCAGGGGCACCATCTTGGTGGTGGGGCTGAGGGGTCAAGGGCACCCCATTTTTTTCAAGGAGGGCCACCTCAATATTCAGCTGTGACGTATGTGCATGATGCAAGCATTTCACGTGGCATGCTCACATAACTTGTACACGCCAAGTGCCCTGATGCTCCTTAAGCAGAATAAATAATCATATAAACTGCTGTCAGCATTGAAGTTTTCAGCAGTAACCATGTAGGATGAAACTATGTTTACCATAAAGCAGGCTAAGTAATGTGCTTGAAGAAAAAAAGGAAAGTAGATTTTGCCGTAGGCTGCAGACTTGAAAGCTTGCAAACTCTTACCCGAAAAACATGGCTGCAGTGAAATAGATCACTTTTCTTGTTCATCCCAAAAAATGTAAGCTACAGAACATGACAACAGTGGCTTATTTTAAAATAATATAAATTGCGAAACTGATAGCTATTCCCCTCAAAGCCTAATAACTTTCATGTAATAATTCAAATTTGATAAGTGTTGAGTTGGAAACTGTCAAATAGGCTGAATATTTTAACAAAGGGATCATAGCTTCCTTTTCAATCAGATCCACAAAAGATACTGTTATGAATTAAACTAAAATAAGAGAATGTCAGAGAATGTCAGCCTAGCCATAGATCAGCATTTCATTTTTCATAAATGACTCAGCTGGTAGCTATGGCAACTTCTCACTCGTATCATCACCATGTTAGCTGTGGCCTAGTTCTCACTGAGGCAGGAAATATTTGCCTGGGCAGTGTCACCTCAGACTGCAGGTGAGCTCTCACACAACTGCATGTTGCCCCCTGTGAAGACCCCCCTGTCACTGTTTGCAGCCCCCAGCCAAATCATGTATATATATTACTGTAACTCAGGATGCCACATTTGACATCTGAGATGAAGTAGACTCTCCAGTCCATGAAAGTTTATGCCATAATATATTAGTTATGCTTTAAGTTGACACAAGTTTCAGCGGCGGCATACACACCATATGTTTAAAGCACATCATTGCTCTCAAAGAATCATGGGAACTTTAGTTTGTTAACGGCTCTGGGAATCGTGGCTCTGAGGGATAAACTACACTTCCCAGGATTCTTGGGGAGGGGAGCCATTTGCCTTAAATATATGTTGCTTATGTAGCATAGGCACTGGCTCCAAGGGGCCAATGCTCTTTGGGGCCCTCCAACTTTTTTTTGAGGGGGTCGTGGCCCCCCCCATTGTTCAGGCCGGGTGCAGAGCTGAGTGTAGTACGATATCAGGACATCGTACAACATCAGGACATTGTGTTTGGCTCCCTCAATGTTCTTCCGAATGTGGTGCCTCTGGTATGTAGCCTCTGTTGGTCTTCTGTGAAATAGCCTAACATGGCTGCCCCTCTGAAAATTCTCACGTAAAAAGGATTCCTTGATGCAGAAAATTGCCAGCATGTCATATTCAGTCAATTTCCACTAACGCAGCCTTTTTCAGTCTTTGGGCTCCATATACTGTTGAACTACAGTTCCTAATCATCCATGCCCTTGCCTAAGCCGGCAGAGGTTGATGAGTCCAACAACTGAGGACTCAAGGTCAAAGATGGCTGCTCTAACAAGTCATAACCTTTTCTGCAATAAACTGTAAGTGACACAGTTTGAGAACTTGTGAAATTGTTGCAGTCTGTACTACGCTTTGCATAGGTATGAGATGCTTTGGTGACCTCTCTCCAAATGAATGATTCATTGTTTTGCGAGCCACATTGCGTCTTGAACAGAATAGCTGCTTCCTCCTAAAGGAGGAGTAACATTTTCCTGTCTTACTAAACATCAGAATTTGTGCAATTTGTCTGACTTCAATGTAGAAACCACAAGCAAACTTGGGTCACAAAGCGTGCAAACTCCAGCAGATATTTTGGATCAAGGTCGCTCGAGTTCAGCATCCAATCATTCTCTGCTGTTGGTCAGCCTCTATTCCTGGCTAAAAAAACTTCAATTTACTAGAAACCTTTTTCTTCAACACCTGTTTTATTCTACAACATTGGACCCAGATGACACTCCCTAGACCAGGGGTAGCCATTGTGGCGTTGTGGACTCCAAATCCTACTAGCCTGGAACCTCAGCCATCTTGGCTGTGATGGAAGGTTGTTGGAGTCCAACACCAATATCGGCTACCTGTGTCCTAGATGAATCTTCTCTTGTTGACAATAGAATAATAGATGGCCATCTAGCTTCTGCTTAAAACCCTCCAAGGAAGAAGAGCCCACAACCTCCCAGATGAGACCATTCCATTATTGAACAGGTCTTACTGTCAGAAAGTTTTTCCTGATGTTTAGTCAGAATCTCCTTTCTTGTAACCTGAAGCCAAGAAAGGCGAATTCCAACTAAATATCAGGAAACATTTTCTGACAGTGAATGGTGAACTGGCTTCATATTCATATTTGTCAATTTCCATTCAGGGTCAAAATATTTCAAGATGGAGAAGGATAAGAATGTTATCGTGAATTGTACCATCTTCTGCTGAATACTACAGCACCCTGATTGATACAATAGGATTCCTGGAAATCACAGTGGTACCTCTGGTTAAGTACTTAATTTGTTCTGGAGGTCTGTTCTTAACCTGAAACTGTTCTTAACCTGAGATACCACATTAGCTAATAGGGCCTCCTGCTGCTGTCACACCGCCGGAGCACGATTTCTGTTCTCATCCTGAAGCAAAGTTCTTAACCTGAGTTACTATTTCTAGGTTAGCGGAGTCTGTAACCTGAAGCATATGTAACCCGAGGTACCACTGTATTGCTACTTTCTCTGTAGAACGTATCAAGCTAATGCAGCCTGCTGGCTTTACCCTGGTGACTGAACAGTTTCTCTGTTTCACAAGAGAAATTGGGTCTGTACTCTGGATTTAGGTAGAAAATACTTTTAAAATATGTCCATCCAAAACAGGGGTAGGCAACCTAAGGTCTGGGGGCCGGATGCAGCCCAATCGCCTTCTCAATCCGGTCTAGGAATCAGTGTGTTTTTACAGGAGTAGAATGTGTGCTTTTATTTAAAATGCATCTCTGGGTTATTTGTGGGGCATAGGAATTCGTTCATTCCCCCCCCCCAAAAAAAATATAGTCTGGCCTACCACATGGTCTGAGGGATGGTGGGCCGGCCCACAGCTGAAAAAGGTTGCTGACCCCTGATCCAAAATGATCAGAGGCCATAACCATATATTAAGTGACAACAGGGGGCAGCAAGGCACTTGCTTTTTGTTGAAGGATTAAAAGTATATCAGGTGAAGCTGGAATGAAACCATCTTGCATGAATTAATTGGGCTTTTAAAATAAAAAAGTAAATAAAAAGTGGAAGTAAACAGTTTGAATCCTAAGTGACAAGATAAATGGCGCTGTGTGACTGCAGCTGAATTCTAAAGTTTGGAGACCGTGGTTTAAAATGTCTGGGTGAATCTCCTACCTGGAATTGGAGTATTTTGTTCATTCATTTATTAAAAATATTTGTGTACAGTGGTACCTCTGGTTATGTACTTAATTCGTTCTGGAGGTCCGTTCTTAACCTGAAACTGTTCTTAACCTGAAGCACCACTTTAGCTAATGGGGCCTCCCACTGCCGCTGCGCCGCCGGAGCAAGATTTCTGTTCCCATCATGAAGCAAAGTTCTTAACCCGAGGTACTATTGTCTGGGTTAGTGGAGTCTGTAACTTGAAGCATATGTAACCAGAGGTACCACTGTACTACCTTCCACATCAAAGAAATTGCAAGGTAGATTACAGCATAATAAAACAACATTCATCAAATGCAGCAAATAAAAAAGGCGTAGCATAACAATAATCAGAAGAATAGTAGAGTGAAAATAATAAACATATTACATATTGTTGCTTTTCTAAAGGCTGCTTTGTTGGTTTTGTGGTATCTTTTGACAGGGAAGCATATTTAACAAACAGCGTTAGAGTGTACATAATAAAGGAAATTTTATTTTGGAACTTCTCTAAGCAGCATGCAAACAGCCAGCAGATGGCACCAGAATCCATTATTTCGCTTTAATTAGCAACTTCCCAGTTTTGTCTGGCGGGGAAGATATGCATTCTGTTACTGAAGGTTATTTTTATTTCACTTCCCTTTTGGCGCTTCTGATTAACAGTGGTGCCACACTATTAGCATAATCTTTACTGTCCCGTGAATTTATGCATCCATGTCCATCCTACTACCGTTGAGTAGAAGGCTGATTTCTAACGGCACAGCCCTTAGTACTATTCCAGCTTCTGAACCCAGTAGTCAGAGTCACTAACAAAAAGAGGCTGCCTTTATGGTAGGTAATCTTTCCTAGTAGTACACAGAAGAAAACTGAAAGAAATGGCTAGCGGCAGAGCTGACGGTAAATAAATGACTCACAGATTCAGGGGACAAAGGGAATCACATTTCAGCACAGCTGCCTCTAATGCTATCCTGTAATGCACAGATAAGGTTCCAGGACAGTTGCATAGTGATCAGCACATACTATCAGCACATTCTAAAATGCCGTTTTTGCTGGTATAACATGTTGAGGATCCGCCACTGTTTGATTGCTTCTTTATCCTAGAAGTGACTGGATCCCTGGAGACTATGCTGAAGCTGACTTCTAGTTCCCAGTTCCTTAAAGTTCAAAACATTCCAGCATCAAAAAGCTGATTCCCTTGGTTCAACTACAGATGCTCAGGTGTTCCTCAGTAGAGACATTATTTTGGAAAGCCTTCTCTGCCCAAAGAAACTCAAAAGTACTGGTCAAGTCCAACAGGCTCCTTTTTCTTCTTCCTCCTCCTCTTCTTCTTCTTCTTTTACTTCTTCTTCTTCTTCTTCTTTGAAAGGATCTTCCATATCAAACTACTTAAAAGTGTAATTTAAACGGAAAGGTTGTGTGAAGGTGGGGGAAATCCTTCTCAACAGATAAGTCTGGTCTTTTTAATATTATTGTATACGGGATGTTTCTGAGAAGGGACAATTAGAATACCCAACAAAGCAATTGACATGTTATAGGCAGCATCCATAAGTCACAATATTACCTGTCCATCTCAGTTTGCAGGAAAATGCCTTACTGATGAGCATGAAAAGCAATTCATCTGTCAAGAGAAACCATCGCCTTGGAATACAATTATATGGAGAATGGCAGTGAATAAAACAGGAAAAAATATCAGCCAAAAGACATCACCATCAGGCCCTTGTTAAGTGAACTTGCACATACCATGTTGGGAAGTTTGCCAGGCCCAAATTAGCAAATAATTGCCCTTCCCTTTCTGCACGCTGGAAACTGGTGAAACATGAGACTTGACAGGATTAAGCCAAAAGGAATACAGTTCATGTGACATCTTTCTTTTTAAACCCAATCCAATCCTTTTGGGTTCTTCCCTCAGTAAGGTTCTTAGGCTGCAGTCTTATACGCAGAGAGATTGAGAGTAAAGCTTATGAACTGGATAGGACTTCCTTCTGTTTAGACAGGAGTAGGATTGTGCTGTTAATCATACATCTGACGTGAATGGAGGAGTCTGGACGATACACAGCCAAACCCCCAGCTGCAATTCATGAACCAATGAAAATGGGGCACTTTGATTTGTCCCCTAAAAAGAGCAAGTCTGGTCAGTGTTTAGAATTGGGAGACTAGGGTCCGAATCCCCACTCAGCCACAAATCTCACTGAGTGACTTTGGACCAGTCAGTCCCTCAGCCTGACCTACCTCACAGGGCTGTTTTGAGGACAAAATGGGGGGGGGGAGAGCCACGTACACCACCCAGAGCTCCTTGGAGGGAAAAGTGGTATATAAATGTGCTAAATAAATAAACAAACCAAGAAATAGCATTAATTGCACATAAGCAACTACCAACTGGAAAGCTCAGGGACCAAGAAGACAAGAAATTCAAGAAAGAATGGGAAAAGGTTATAATTTATCTAGGAGACCACTGTAAGCAGGTGAAAACATTAGCAGGATTTTAACCTCGCTTGTAAGGTAACAAACACTATGGACAATATGGATAGATATAAAATATAGATTATGAAATAATATGCAGTTGAAAATGTTGACAATAGGACCCATGGAGGGGATGGGGAAAAGTCTCAAGATTCAGAGTAATCTCTTTATATGGTTGTACATTTGGTATGGTTTTAAATTTATATTTGTAAAATCAAATAAAAAAGATTTCTGTGTGTGTGTGTGTGTGTGTGTGTGTGTGTGTCTGTGTAATTGCACACCACCCTTTAAATACTTGCTGTCGATTGGGAGGGGGCCACAGAATTGGGTCTGTAGCATGTGGAGGCTTCCAACAAAAACATTGGTCTCATGAGTCCTACCTCTCCTCTGCAATATTTACCAATGTGCTACACTGCAGGGTTGCAGCCACTTTCTCAAACCGACTGTCTTCCCACTGCCAGAGAATTCCTATGTGTGTTCCATCTGTCACCCACCTGTGCCAAGTAGATGAAATGTAGCAGCGCTTGAAATACTAGAAGGAAGCAAACCGTCCTTCCCAGTTCTTCCTGCCTTGGCAACTGAAACAAGATACATAACAGCAGAAAACCAAAGAGAATAACACACACACACACACACACACACACACACACACTTTCAAGGCAATGTACAAATAAATAATAATAAAATAACAGAAGCACCAGCATCAACATTCAATTTCAAATATAAACCAAAAATATCAGTCAACCAATCAGTTTATTATGATCATAGACCAGAAGCAGCCCCCCAAATCTACACCCATTAAAACTATGTCTTCTAGATCAGCATCATTGCTCAGTTAAGAGTGGACTGAAGCATCCAAGCATTTAAAGCCTTAAAAGAAAAGTCCATAAGAATGAGCATCACTGAAAAGGTCCTGTCGCTTGTGCCCACCAGCCTGATGAACCTTACCTACAGGTCCTTGAAAATTGTCTCCATCGGAGCTATTTTTCTAGCTGGGAAAAAAAGCCCTGGTCTACATCATAGGCCCCAGGCAGATTCATACAGGTGCCATTTAGGGCCTTACATATACCGTATTTTCCCCTCTATAACACGCAGATTTTTTCTCCTAAAATGTAAGGGGAAATGTCTGTGCGTGTTATAGAGCAAATGTGTGGTCCCTGGAGCCCTTTGTCCCAAGTGCATGGCAAAAATCATATTGTGCCATCACGGAGGAGAGGAGGCTGCTGCTTTCCTGCATTCTGCCTCAGGGTCTTACTGCCCACCCTGTTCTGTTTCGGTTGCTGTTTGCTCAGACGGAACAAAGAGCAGTGAAATCCCCTCCCCTCCAGGCAACCCCTCCCCTCCAGGCAAGTAGAGAGGAAAGCAGAGCGTCCCTGCTCCGGTGGTGCTGCTGCTGCTGCTGCGTCTGGGGACTCGGCAGGCAGCGGAAAACATGCAGATGAGAGAGAGAGAGAGGGCTGGCTTGAGTGGGTGGGTGGACTTTTGCCTTCCTCCCCCCCCCCCTTTAAACCCCTCTCCTGCATTCTTAGCCAGCTGCTTCTCCGCACACCCCTCTCGTGCTCCTTGTCCCTTCTATATTTTTCCTTCCCTCCCCACTTAAAACGTGGTTACAAAGCACGGATCCACATGGATCCTCAGGATCTTTGCATTGGGTCACCCCAAATTCACCATCAGATCACATAGCAATGATCTGATGCAAAAACAGGGCTGCAATGGTGCAAAAACGTGGTTACAAAGCATGGATCCACATGGATCCTCAGGATCTTTGCATTGGGTCACCTCAAATTCACCATCAGATCACATAGCATGTCCATGGCTACAGCCTGCCCCCAAAAAATCACGTACCCACTGTTGCCTGGGGCTGCAATGGTGCAAAAACGTGGTTACAAAGCATGGATCCACAGGATCTTTGCACTGGGTCACCCCAAATTCACCATCAGATAACATAGCATGTCCATGGCTACAGCCTGCACCAAAAAAATCACGCACCCACTGTGGCCTGGGGCCATAATGGTGCAAAAACGTGGTTACAAAGCACGGATCCACATGGATCCTCAGGATTTTTGCATTGGGTCACCCCAAATTCACCATCAGAGCACATAGCATGTACATGGCTACAGCCTGCCCCCCAAAAATCACGCACCCACTGTTGCCTGGGGCTGCAATGGTGCAAAAATGTGGTTACAAAGCATGGATCCACATGGATCCTCAGGATCTTTGCATTGGGTCAGCCCAAATTCACCAATAGAGCACGTAGCATGTCCATGGCTACAGCCTGCCCCCCCAAAATCACGCACCCACTGTTGCCTGGGGCTGCAATGGTGCAAAAATGTGGTTACAAAGCATGGATCTACATGGATCCTCAGGATCTTTGCATTGGGTCACCCCAAATTCACCATCAGATCACATAGCATGTCCATGGCTACAGCCTGCCCCCCCCCAAATCACGCACCCACTGTTGCCTGGGGCTGCAATGGTGCAAAAACGTGGTTACAAAGCATGGATCCACATGGATCCTCAGGATCTTTGCATTGGGTCACCCCAAATTCACCATCAGATCACATGTCTGTGGCCACAGCATGAAGCACAAAAATGATACATCCACTGTTTCATTCAGAATGTTTTTTCCCTTGTTTTCCTCCTCTAAAAACGATGTGCGTGTTATGGTCAGGTGCGTGTTATAGAGCGAAAAATAAGGTAATTAGCAGCATTTTAAATTGGTACCTGTAATGCGCCAGCAACAGAATTGGTGCTGTATGTTCGCAAGCAACCAAGGAGCCGCTTGCTAAACCAGCTGAAGCTTTCAAGCAGTCTGGAAGGGCAGTCCCACATAGAGTGTGGTACAAGGAGTCTCATCTAGATGTAGCCAGGGCTTGAGTGTTGCAAGGTCTATTTTCTGTTGACATGAATGCTGATAAGCAAACCAGCTGATAAAAGGCACTCCTGGCAACTGTTCCTTGATAGACAGTACTGTAACTTTTTAAAATTATTTTTAAGAATTCCTGGAAAATGCAACTGCATAGAGAAAACAAAGCATGGTTTACAAAGAGAAAGTTGGAAGAAATAAAGCAATTATTTGGTTACAATAACCCAACACAATCAGTTTGATGAAGAGCTTCCATATTTTGATTCTTGAGGACAGAGCAAGTCAGTGTCATGAAAGAAAACCACGATCAGGCAAAAAATTGAAAATTGAATTGCAGTTTTAAATGGGAATACAGAGGTACCTCAGGTTAAGTACTTAATTCGTTCCGGAGGTCCGTTCTTAACCTGAAACTGTTCTTAACCTGGAGCACCACTTTAGCTAATGGGACCTTCTACTGCCGCTGTGCCACCGGAGCCCGATTTCTGTTCTTATCCTGAAGCAAAGTTCTTAACCTGAAGCACTATTTCTGGGTTAGCGGAGTGTGTAACCTGAAGCGTATGTAATCTGAAGTGTATGTAACCTGAGGTACCACTCTATGTTTTCTAAAGTCTGCTTTTATGACCTTTTTTCACAAGGGGGTGCTAAAGCCTACTAGATGTCTTATAAAAGCATTATCATTTTCTGATTATTGTTCATAATTTTTTTTAAAAAAACCACCTTTTTAATCAGCCTCTGGCTTTTCGAGAGGCAAGCCAAGCATATTTCACCAGACTGTTTGTTGATGATTCAGAGGAGAGCTATGGCATGACTCATCGCTTCTGAAATCACAGCCTAAGGGAGGGGGAGCAACTGGCTTTTAAAATCACCCCATGGAGAAGCAACAATTCCTGCTTTTGCTGACGGGAAAACCAAGCATTGAATTGAATAAAGTAAGTGAGCTAAGTCAGGATAGTCGCAACTGGAATCTCTGCCACCAGATGATTTTCAGTATTTTAGAAAACAAAACGAAACAGCCAATTCACTCTATGAGATTAAAGGCCTGAAAAAAGGGAGGAGTAGAAGAATACCGTTGAAGAATACTACAGAAGCTAGATTTGAGGCTCAGCTACTTGAAGGTTAAAAGAAAGAAGAGCCAGCAAACCTTTCTTCTACTAATTCTTCAAAGGGGGCTGGGATGTCACAAACATTGTCAATTTGCCACATGCTTGCTGACTCATCGTTTGCAGGAACCGAATGCTGTTTATGAAAAGGCGATTGTTCTGTAATGTAAAGGTATACCCTCCAACATTTAAGTGGTGGAAATAGGGTCATCCTAAATTATTATTATTGTTATATTTGTACCCCACCCATCTGACTGGGTTTCCCCAGCCACTCTGGGCGGCTTCCAACAAATATAAAAACATTAGAAAAGATTAAACATTTTTAAAAATACCCTATACAGGGCTGCCTTCAGATGTCTTCTAGAGATTGTATAGTTAATTACACTGGTACTTCGGGTTAAGTACTTAATTCATTCCGGAGGTCCGTACTTAACCTGAAACTGTTCTTAACCTGAAGCACCACTTTAGCTAATGGGGCCTCCTGCTGCTGCCGCGCCGCCGGAGCCCAATTTCTGTTCTTATCCTGAAGCAAAATTCTTAACCTGAAGCACTATTTCTGGCTTAGTGGAGTGTGTAACCTGAAACGTATGTAACCTGAGGTACCACTGTATCTCCTTGGCTCAGAAGTCACATAACTCCATACCCCCCAAAATTTCTCCGATGAAAATATGCGGGTAGCGCTGTGGGTTAAACCACAGAGCCTAGGACTTGCTGATCAGAAGGTCAGCGGTTCAAATCCCCACGACGGGGTGAGCTCCCATTTCTCTGTCCCAGCTCCTGCCAACCTAGCAGTTTGAAAGCACGTCAAAAGTGCAAGTAGATAAATAGGTACCGCTCCAGCGGGAAGGTAAACGGCGTTTACGTGCACTGCTCTGGTTCGCCAGAAGTGGCCTAGTCATGCTGGCCACATGACCCGGAAGCTGTACTCCGGCTCCCTCGGCCAAAAAGGCGAGATGAGCACCGCAACCCCAGAGTCGGCCACGACTGGACCTAATGGTCAGGGGTCCCTTTATCTTTAAAGAAAAGTGGGACATTGCACCGGGATGGCTTCTGTAAATCCGGGGCTGTCCCTGGAAAATAGGGGTCTGTAAAGGCAGCAGTTTTGTTGCAGGTTCCATTTATTTCTTCTTTCTATTTTTCACATTCGCAGTGGACACCTGGTATTTATCAGTGATTCTGCTTCAGTCCATAGTCTATTTTAAGGTGGTGGATCACGGAGGTTGCTCCTTCAGGCTCATTAATTTATCTCAAAGCAATTAGCTTGATATGGAAGTGGCTGGGGAGCCCTTAGAAAGAGGTCAGGCACTCCCTCCAGGTTGTAATGCCTGGAATTCAAACAGGCAACACCCAGTTTGTCATATTTAACTTCCTTTTACACTGTAGACTTAATTCTTTCTAACCAGTATCCACATGATTAAAATTAATATTATTTTTTGTAAATAATGTGCATAATGTTAATCATGATTTTGGCAAAGTGTCCCTGCCCCAGTTTTGGTCCTGCTTGTGCTCCATCAAAACCACACCGAAGCTAATGCTGTAATGTAAACATGATAAAGATTGCCTGAGATTGCTTAAGAGCCTAATTAGCTATATACTTAAATACTTTTTGCATTTCATTGCTAGTTGGCTATGTGAGATTGGGCAGAATTTGGTGCAAAAACCTTATACCATTATAACAGTACAATGACATCTATGTCTACTCAGAAGCCATTAATTTTAGAGGGGTTTATTCCCAGGTAAGTGGGTGCAGGATTGATCCTAGAATGTCCCACTTTTCCTTAGGATGTCCCTATTTTCCTTGGAGAAATGTTGGAGGGTATGGAGTTATCTGACCCCCAAGCCGGCTAAAGGCAATCCTGTATAGGAAAGTTTTTTTAAAAAAAAGTTCAATGTTTTATATATGTTGGAATCTGCCCAGAGTGGCTGGGGCAACCCAGTAAGATGCGTGGAGTATAAATAGTAAAATTGCCATTAGGGAACGGGTCGTCCCTGTTTTGGAGGGTATGGCTAACATTCTGGAAAACGTTTAAATTTGTTTCAGTGAACTGTGATTAGAAAAATGCAGTGTTCAACTAAAATGACCTAAAATGAAGAATTTGGGATCCTTTGTCTGAGATCTGTTATTAAGTGTGTGTGTGTTTAAGTCCTTGGTTCTTCCAGAAAAGCGCAATGAAAAGAATGCTTGATTCTATTGCAGCATTTATAACAGGGAGTAGGATCATTCATGCTGAACCCTCAGGAATGCAGTGCAGTCTGTTAGACCTGTTGGCTGCTAATGCTCAGCTGTTGCTTACAATTAAAAGGCATACCTATTCGGAGAATTACATAAAGATCATTTATGTTTCGAATAAGACACGCCCTTTCTTTTGTTGCATTCTCTTTACTTACTTTCTGAACACATGTTAAGTGCATGAGCTATGAGCTGATAGTCCCCACTTCAGATCAGAACCACAAACTCAGAGTAGCAGGTTCCACCTTTTTCTCTTTCTCTTTCTCTCTCTCTCTCTCTCTCTCTCTCTCTTTCTTTCATTCATTCATTCATTTTCTGCTCTGCTTTTCAATCCAGAGGATTTTCAGAGAGGCTTACAACAATTAAAACCCATGAATTAAACAGCTTTTTAATCACATACTGGTAAATTCAGGTTGCAGACTTAAAGATGATTTAGTGCTCTTGCGCAACAAACCCACTTTCCTCTAAAACTGATCTTTTGCAATAAGAAAAAAGACAGGAACTTTTTGATACAATGCTTGATTGTATCAAATGCTTGATACAATGCTATGTAACCTTCCTGCAAACCACTCCATAAATAAGAAATGTTGCCTAACTGTCCAGCAAAAAAATAAAAATAAAAATCAGGTTGAATGCTCAATAAACAGATCCATCTGGAAGCAACCAGAGGGGTTTTGTTGTTTTTTATCAAATCTAAAATACTTGGGGAAATATGAAGGCTATCACTTGACACCAAAATATGTCAAACTTTTCCAGGGAGAGTATTTCAACAGCAGGGCTTCACCACTGAAAAGGCTGCAATTTAGGTATAATAATGGGTGTAATCTGGTAATAATAATAATAATAATAATAATAATAATAATAATAATAATAATAGTGGTTTACCTTACAAGGTGGATATGATACATGTGACACACATTGGAAGTTGCTACAAATGGGACAGGCACCCTCTGCACTCGAGAGACACATTGGGACACATTCGGTGGAGATGGGTTTGTAAAAATAAAATAAAGGCAACATACAATATAGAGAGCCTCTTTATGGGAGTTAGCAGGGAAAGGATAGCCTGCTGCATTTCAGAGTTTTGGACTCATATGTGTGGACTTTCTCGTCAGTGCAGGGGCCGCACAAGCCGGTCACCATCCTGTTTCATGCTAGACAAAACTCTCTGACTCTTGCAATTGAACAATGTGTGCAAAGGGCAGCTACAGCCCTGGCATCTAAACCAGCTATCTTGTGATTTGTGATAGCATGACTGTTGTTATGCAGGCATTATGTTCAGTGCTCTTCATCCTTTTTCCAGGCGCCTTCTCTCTGAATTCTGCAGTGGCCAAGTAGGATTTGTGTCAGCCCTGGAACCATATTAGTGTGTGTCATATTTGGTGTAATCATCGTCATTATTGTGAGCCCCTCCAGACTGACACACACACCCCTTCCCAAATGTATTCTTCAGCATGTCATTGGAACAATAATAGTGCATTAGGGTGGATTTATACGGGACCATTCATACATCATTATGCTTTATTAGTTGTTCTGCAATGCCTCTTTGGTGCTACCGCATTATTGCCACTCTTGTACTATAGCACAACCAAGGCAATAAAATAAATAAACCGAAACACCTGTGGTTTTTTGTTTTTGTTTTTAAAAAGAAGGTAAAAGAAATGAAGCTGTAGGTCTGCCGCAAAACTTTTGCAAGTGCAAAAAGAAATGAAAATGGCACAATAAAAAGGATATCTGGAGGGACCTTGTGTTTAACCATGCCTGAAGTGGTGATTGCTTGGGCTCACTTTCCATATTAGTGGTGAAATTCTGGGCTAAGTACTTAGTTAAGGCACAGATGGCATAGTCAAGGCACAAGGGCAATTTAAACACTCAAAAGCAAATAAATGTGTAATCAAGCAATTCCAGCTCTCGGCAGCTAACATTTTAATGCCACACCATGTTGTGAGGGAGTAAAAAGATCAGAATCCTACCACCAGTTTCATAGGTGGATCCATTAGCGAGTACGATATTTTAATCTCACAGATGATTTAATGCTGTAGGCTTACATTTCCATGGTTTATTAGGTTTATATCTGGACAGATTTGTACATTTCACTTTCTTTTACTAGCAGCTTATTAGCTTATTTATTTATTTATGCCCAAGTTGAACCTATTTTGACAACAGTGCTGAAATGTTATAAACAAGCATACATTTGGGTTGAAATTGCACTTAAAGCACAATCCAAGGCATGTCTACCCAGGAGCAAGTCCCACTGAGTTCAACCGGGCTTATTTCCAGGTGTGTACACTAAGATTTCAGCCCTTTCTTCTTATATTCTTCCTTTACTGTGGTGGCATACACAGGACTTCACTCCCAGACCCTCCAAGTGCCCCTATTTTCCAGGGATAGCCCCAGATTTACAGAAGCCATCCTGGTTTCTGATTTGACCCCAGAATGTCCCGCTTTTCCTTAGGACGTCCCTATTTGCATCAGAGAAATGTTGGAGGGTATGGAGTTATGTGAACCCCCGAGCCAAGGAGAAAAGTAACTACACAACCTTCAGAAGGTGCAGCCCTGCATAAGGAGGTTTTATAAATGTTTAATTATGTTGTTATATATGTTGGAAGCCACCCAGGGTATGCTCCATCTGGTACGCAGACCCTACCTGCCGACAGACTGCTTTGCCAGAGTGGTGCATGCTCTAGTTATCTCCTGCTTGGACTACTGCAATGGACTACTGCTTGGACTACTGCAATGCACTCTACATGGGGCTACCTTTGAAGGTGACCCGGAAACTGCAATTAATCCAGAATGCAGCAGCTAGACTGGTGACTGGGAGTGGCCGCCGAGACAATATAACACCGGTCCTGAGAGATCTGCATTGGCTCCCAGTACGTTTCTGAGCACAATTCAAATTGTTGGTGCTGACCTTTAAAGCCCTAAATGGCCTCGGTCCTGTATACATAAAGGAGTATCTCCACCACCATCGCTCAGCCCGAACACTGAGATCCAGCACCGAGGGCCTTCTGGTGGTTCCCTCACTGTGAGAAGTGAGATTACAGGGAACCAGGCAGAGGGCCTTCTTGGTAGTGGCACCTGCCCTGTGGAATGCTTTCCTAGCAGATGTCAAGGCAATAAGCAACTAACTTACTTTTAAAAGACATCAGAAGGCAGCCCTGTTTAGGGAAGTTTTTAATGTTTGATGCTGTATTATGTTTTAATATTTGGTTGGAAGCTGCCCAGAGTGGCTGGGGAAACCCAGCCAGATGGGTGGGGTATTATTATTAATTATCCCAGTCAGATTGGTGGGGTATAAATAATAAAATTATGATGTTGATGAAATAGGACATCCCTATTTCTATCAGAGAAATGTTGGAGGGTATGCACTCCCCCATCCAGGCACCGATCTGGTCCAGACTTGTGTGCCTTCAGGAAGCAGTGGTTTCCTTTATTTGTGCAAACATATCTGGTAGGTTTTATTCTGCTGAAAAATATTAAGCTTCTGGTGGGTGAGGCACATTTTTATCTTGTTTGAACTGAGCCAAGTCTTATCATGTAGGAGGAGTACTGGCTGGGCTAGAAGTTCAACCCCCAGATGTTTTGGCCTATGATTTCCATCTTCTGGGCTTTTTGAAAGTTGCTTTGCAGTTTGTTACCATTTCCCCTTTCAAGAAGTGGCCGGGGAACTTTCCTGTTCTTTTTTTTCTTCTTCTTCTTACAAAAAAATGTTTTTATTAAAGATTTCTTAGTTTAGAAAAATACATGCATTGCCTGTTTTTTCAAGTTGCATTTTCTGCAGATCAATTTTGTTTGTTGTGAGACATTAGTGTTACATGCAGTGTTCGGTTAGGAAGAAAAGGGGGGAGAATGGACAAACTAGGGAGCACCCAAATGCTCTGGCTAATACACCACCATTTACATGCCCTCTTAAACAATCCAGCAGTAAAATCAGCAGCAACTAGGCCCTCGACAACCTTCGAACTTTCCTGTTTTGAGGCTGAGGCTTCGTCTTTGCCTGCCAGAAACAAAGTCTCTCCAAAGCAGCAAGAAAGTGGGATCGTCTTCTTCCTCGCTCAGCGCCCCGTCTGCCTGAGAGAACTGCGCTCAGCTCAAACAAGATAAAAATGTAGCCTCGCCCAGCCCGGTCAGGAGTCTCAGCTGAACGTCTTAGCCAGCGAACGAAACACAACAAACTCGCCACCGAGTCTTTTTTGTCCCTCCCTTCTCCACAAACAACCGAAGCCGAGAGCTTTTTTTCGGTTGCTTGTTGCTAAAGCGGCGGCTGCAGGAAGAGGAGGGACCTAGCGGTGCCTGGCTTTTGGCACCACCGGGGGGGTGGCCGTCGGAAAAGCTGCTTCATAGCCGCCCGGACCCTGCCCGCTTCGCTCGCCTTCCCTCTGGCGGGAGTTGTTATTGCCTCGTCCTCGCGCCACAGAGGACGTGAGGGGGGAAACAAACCCACCCGCCTGTCAACATGTCCCAGCCGCAGAAAGGCAAGAAAACTCCCGCCAAAGAAGGCAGATCCGTAAGTAGCGGCGCGGGCGGACGGCCTGGGAGCGAGTCTGTCAGACGAAGTTCCCAGTGGTTGTTTTTATTGGTGTGGGGTTTTTTTGCCGCGGGGCAAGAGGCTGAGGAAGAGAAGCGGGCTGGGGGGCGGGCTGAGGAATGTGCCCTCCGGCGCCCTGTGGGGCTGAGGCAGAAGGAAAGGAGACAAGCGAGAGCAGTGGGTGGGGCTGGGTGGGGCGAGGCGGCGGCAGCAGCGGCGCAAGTGAGGGAGCGCAAGGTTGGCGCAACTCTCCCGTTGCCCCTTCAGACGCAGCCCCTGAGAGAGAGGGTAGGCCCGGGAGTCTGCCCCACACTCGCCCCCAGGAACATGGCAGTCCTGAGAGAAGGTGACAGTTCCCCTCCTTTCTAGTGGGGCGTATTTCGGAGAGGGCCGCCCACCAACAGACGGCTAACATTCTCGCTCCGGCCCCAGGAAGAGACGCAACGCGTGTCTTATCTGCGCGTCTCGACTCAGGACTAGAGGTCCGGGCAGAGCTCGGCAGAGTTGTCCCCCGCGAGGGATTGTGGGGAGCGAGTGAGCGGTCTTCCTCCCCTGTCGTATCATGGCGGGTGGAGATTAAAGCTCAGGGCGCCTCCCTTAGGCTCTGGGTGTGTGAGGCTCGCTCGGTGACTAACCATTTCTGGACAAATTCCAGAGGGGGTAGCCCTTGTTAGTCTGTTGAGGCGGTGTTAATGGCTGTATTGTGCCATTTTTTAATAAATAAATAAATAAAAAGGAACAATTAGGTTCCAGTCCCTGAAAGTTTATGCCACACCAAAATGTTAGTCTTTAAAATGGCACAAGATGTGCTGGTTCTTCTCTGCAGTTGGTAAACTGAAGGGGTCAGGCTTGCCCCGAGGCCCTGCTTTTGGAATTGGAAGTTTTGCCTACTAATCCCAGGCGCAAGCAGGCTGCTCCTGGCTCCTCTGTTGGGAGGCACTCTGTATGTGCTCAGAGGCATTTGTCATCAACACATCATGCGTACATGGGCCCTGAAAATGTGTTGCTGGCTGTAAGCAAGCTCAGTAGGTAGAGCATGAGACTCTTTAATCTCAGGGTTGTGGGTTCGAATCCCACGTTGGGTGAAAGATTCCTGTATTGCAGGGAGTTGGACTAGATGATCCTTGTGGTCCCAGCTCTACAAATCATGATGGGTGATGTAAGCAGCTTTCTAGGATCCCTCCAGGCCGTATGTATTTTGCATTCAAGCACATTCAAGAGATTCAGACATCATAATGTGAAATTTAAGTTGTGGCAATTAAAGTAGATTGAATGTCCCCGTTGTCCTAGTGCAACAAAAGTACTATTAAAAAAGAGGATTCTGAGGTTAGGAAACTGATAGGGTACTATCAGTTGTTGAACTGAACTGAAATGTGTGGAATGATTAACAGGAAGAAATCCTCCACAAGCAAATCAGGATGGATGTTCATTGTCATGAAACCTCAGCACAAACAAATCAGAATGAATGCTCAGTAAAAAACCTGGTATAGTCCAAGTGCCACAAAAGGTTTGTGAAAGCCGATCAGGGTGAACGTTCAATAAATAAGTGATCTGGAGGAGTCCCTAGAGTGGGAAAGACAGCAATCCAATTGAGACCTAAGGAGTTGCGGCAAGAGATTGTCCAGGGCATTTTCTCGAAGAAATAAGGGGAAATGATATATCTTGGGCAATAACTCTTCACTTTCAAAACAACCAGGGAGACAAAGTTTAGAGCTTCTCCTCCTTTAACCAAGGAAGGCCTGTAGCTCAGGGGTAGAACATCTGGCTTTGCATCTAGAACAGGCATAGGCCAACTCGGCCCTCCAGATGTTTTGGGACTACAACTCCCATGATCCCTAGCTAACAGGACCAGTGGTCAGGGGTGATGGGAATTGTAGTCCCAAAACATCTGGAGGGCCGAGTTTGCCTATGCCTGATGTAGAAGGTTCCAGGTTCAATCCCTCAGTAGCATTGGTTAAGACCCTGAAGAGGTTCTGCTAACAGTGCTGAGCTGCATGGACCAATGGTCTGAGTCAGAGCCTGCTTAGAACATTATTATTAAGCAAGCCTATTCAGACAAGCTGATATTCTTCAATCATTTTTTTACTCTTATTTTTAATTATTTAAAAACTGTTCTAATGGTCTTTAACTGTGTTTATTTATAATTTCATTATTTCTTGTAAACCACCTAGTGGCTTTATTGCAATCAAGTCGTACATAAATTCTGTTAAATAACTTTTTTTTAGAAAAATAAGCAAGGCAGCTGCTTGTGTTTCTGTAGAACAGCAGATGGCAGCCTGGCGTAGCTCAGTTCAGTGTTTAATTTGAGACCAGTGTCTATAGCCACAGCTCAGTCCCAGCCCTTCCCTGTCTGCAATAAAGCCAATCCTCAGCATTCCCCGTCTCTGCCAACTTTCCCCGTGACCAAGTCCACTACCGAGTTCTGCAGTTGCCAGCTGGTGTGAACAACCCTTCTCTTTCTCATAATGCCCTCTCCTTCATTTTGTCCATATTATTAGCTGCAATTCCCCCCTCACCCCGTGTGGGTGGGTGGGTGGAATAAAGCACTTGGGGACAATGTTGCAGTGAGGTTAAACCCAACCTACTCTAGAGTAAGTGACCTGCCCCTTCCCCCTCAAAGGGGACCTGAATGATATAAAAACTCTCCCTCCACATACACAATAAGCATTTCATTTACCTCTGACCATGGACTTAGCCAGGATTTATTGGGGGTGGTGGGGTGGTGGCAGGATTTATGTTAGAGGGGACAGAACCGATCTTTTTTTAAGTATTTTTATTATTGATTTTTTTATTTGATTATTGATTTGGGGGAGGGCAGATGCCCCCCCCCACTCCTCTGGCTACATGTGCAGAGTGCCTTTCCTTAGTTGTGGGCTGCCAACATCATCCCATCCAACTGGGAAGCAGAATAGGGGAAGCTCTCCCTGGTAGTTGTAGGAGAAAAGGACAGAGCCATTTCCTTCCTCCTGAAAGAAATCGGTTTGGGGAGAGGAACAGAAAACTTTGGGACCTGCCTGCCCACTATGAATTAGGCCGGGGGAGGACATGAAATCCTACCTCAGGCCACACTCAACATTTACAGTTCACACCATACAGTACGTTTCCGAGCACAATTCAAAGTGTTGGTGCTGACCTTTAAAGCCCTAAATGGCCTCGGTCCAGTATATCTGAAGGCGCGTCTCCTCCCCCATTGTTCTGCCTGGACACTGAGGTCCAGCTCCGAGGGCCTTCTGGTGGTTCCCTCACTGCGAGAGGCCAAGTTACAGGGAACCAGGCAGAGGGCCTTCTCGGTAGTGGCGCCCGCCCTGTGGAATGCCCTCCCTTCAGATGTCAAAGCGATAAACATCTACCTGACATTCAGAAGACATCTGAAGGCAGCCCTGTCAGGGAAGTTTTTAATATGTGACATTTCAGTGTATCTTTTATCTTTGTTGGAAGCCGCCCAGAGTGGCTGGGGAAACCCAACCAGATGGGCGGGGTACAAATAATAAATTATTATTATTATTATTATTATGAAAGTGCCCACTCCCAAAACTTCGGGATCTGTAGCTTACAACTACAAACTACAGTTTAACGAACTACAGTTCCTGTGATTTGGGGATGTGTGCTTCAAATCTATGTTATGATTTGGTCTGTTTGGCTCTCTGTACAGTACTTCTGCTTCGTTTTATTTGGCATCTGTTGCTTTATTTTCTCGTGTTTAAATATGAATAAAAATCTATTATTGGGGGGGGGGTGTATGGTTGCACTTAGCCCAGGGCTCAGGCAGCACAGCCAGCACCAGGGAGGTCCCACTACAGGTTCTGTACCCTGAAGGCGAACAGAGCACGCCCTTGCTCGTCACTAGCCGCAGATCTTCCCTCTCCCCCCGGAACTTATGCGCTCCAAGCCCGCTGTGGGTTAACTTTGTGCCACTGCCGCCAAACCCAAAGGAGCAGCCGCAACAGGCGCAAGCACCCCCACCCCACCCCTGCCTCGCCCTTTCTGGCTTCACCGCCTGTGGAGGGGCGGGGCCGATGGCAACAAGGGCCAGGCCACGCCCCCTTTTCCCCTCCGCCAACCTGCCCCGCCCTAGTAGAGGAAGCAATGCAATCCAGCCACTCGTAGCTGAGTTTGTGAGCGCGCAGTTGGTGCTGCTGAAGCTGAAGTTTGGAGGGATCGATCGGAGAGGAGGAAGCAGGAACCCAGGATGGCTTTTGCAAGCTGGTGGTATGCGACGGTAAATAAGAGGGATGTACTCTGATTGTTTGCTGTGGGTTTTGTGCTGTTTCTTTTTGGTCTTCACGCTGCTGACTGTGTATAGATCTTGTCAGGGAGTGTCAGTCATCATGGGCAATTGGGTGAATGGAGGGGAAAGCTCAGCTGGAGAGCTTAAGTGCACACCTATGCGCAGGTTACGCCAGGTTTTCGTTTTCCCACAGAACAGGAAACTTCACCCACTTATGGTATGCGGAGGAGAGTAGCTCGCAGGATTCCATTGCAGCATTTTTCACTTTAAAACGTGGGGAGCTTTTGGGGCGTCACAACAGAGGGAAAGTGGAAGTGGTTCGGAAGACCTGGGGAATAAATCTTTTGTGCATGGTTTTTGGTTTTGGTTTTTTTGCCTGGAATGTAATAAAGTAGACCATGGACAATTTGTTTAGTACAATACTTCCTCATGCTTGTCAAGAATGATCGGTTGGCACTCATGACCTTGGATGGTTTGAGAGAATGGCATGTGAATCTTTTAGGAAATTATTGGTAGTTTCGGGGTTTTTGATGTGTGCTGATATTGTGACAAGTCAGGCTTTAATATTCCTTCTTATTATGGAGACTAGACATACAACCCACAGCTAATTAAAATTAATGACAGGTCTTCTAAGCATGCTGTCCTAAGCCCACTTACCTGAGTGTAAATGCCACTGAATTCAGTTGGATGTTCTTCTGAGTAGACATGGTTAGAATTGTAGTGGAACTTTTGGGCTGTATTATTGCAAAGTTTTATAGATTGCTTAAAAAATCAGTTTTCTTCCCCCACCCTCAGTAATGTTTTTAATTGGGAAAGGTTCGTTTTTTCTGATGCTAAAATGACAGTAGTAGGCTTTACTGCATTATTGGAAAAGAGTTTAGCATTTCACTTAAAAAAAAAAAGCTCCTGGCTTTAAGAGCTTTACTTTTTAATGGTATTTCTGGCTTGAGGGCACCTCCTAAAATAAATCACAACTGTTTGAAGTTTGACAGTTCCCATCACACAAGATCATCTCAAGTAAACCTGCAATTACTAAAAAATAAAAGAAACCAAAACAGCCATCCCTTCAATTTGCTGACCTTGTAAATTCTAGTGGATAGTTGTAAAATTGCAGAAAAGGGGTGGTGGTGGAATAATACACCCTGAGAGATCTGTGGGCAGAAGCAGGTAGCTACATTCATACAGTAATAGTTATCTGGATCCCAATTGACTGACAGTATGTCAATGTCTTGACAGAAATGCACTAGGGCCACTAAACTCAATATAAGGAAATGTGGTATAAATATTCTAAACAAACAGGTATTGCATGTAACTGGTTGTGCACAGCTTCAGGTGACTTGCGGCCACATGTAAGAGGCTACAGTGGGGGTTGCTTAGGTTGGAGAACAAAATATGCGCCCAGCATTGGAGCCATAATTGAGAAATAAAAGCAATTGACTGCATTACTCAACACAGATGCATTTGTAGCACAGTTCTCCCTCAGAAGTAAGACCTATTCAATTCAGTTGGGGCTTAATCCCATTTCTGGATCAAGACTGCAGCCCTAACCTCCTTTACCTGGGAGCAAGCCCCGATGAATTCAGTAGGACTTACTTGTTAGTAGATATGTTTAGGTTTTGATTGCAAGTCCTGCTGATTAAGATAATTTGGGATAGGACTGCAGATTTAGTAACTTTATCCGATTCGTGCAAAATATTCAAATACTGATTTCCACAGGGTGTTTTTGGGAGGGTTCCCATGACCCACAATCTATATCTGGCCCATTGCTTAATTTTATCTGGACTTCGGTTTCCATCTTTGGAAACGCAGAATTGGCCAGCTATCTGCTAGCCCAGTTTGTACTTTCAAATCTCTCCTCAGGTGGTAGGTTGGCCAGCCTCCCTCCTGAGAAGGCATGCATTTGAAAGCAGAGACCAGATTGGCTAACATCTGGCCCAGTTGATGCTTTGAAACATACACCAGGCGGCAACTCAGCATTGGACAGCCTCCCACCTGAAGGGAGCTTTGAAAGAAATCTCTAGCTTATAGCATGGGCGTTGCCAGGATTTTTGTTGGGGAGGGCAGGCTTTTGTTAGGGGGAGGAAAACCTCAGTTAAGTATTTTTATTGATTTTTATTTAGTGGGGGGCAGCTGCCCCTGCCCCCCTCCTTGGCTATACCAATGGCTTATAGCAGGACTGACCCACACATTCAGTTCGGAATGTACTAAGAGGATAGAAAAAAGGATCCCCCATTGCTAGAGGGAATTTATTAGGATATGCATACTTTTAATTCAATTAATATTAATTTTCTTTCTCGGTTCCTGTTTTATCTTTACAACTGAATCAATTAGCTTCTATTAGCAGGTGTAGATGAAAGGTAGTTGGTATTCTTAATTAGACTTGGGAATTCAAGTAGAAGCATAATGAAGCAGCTGTGGATTGTCATATACAGATTGTGCTTATGGGCACGTTGATGGTAAGAACCACCCAGGGAGTCATTGTGCATAAAATGAGTTGAACCCAACGCCTCTTGTTAGCTCTAAATTCTCCAGGCAGACGCCTGAAGTAAACAATCATTTTTCTTGCATGTTCTGGAGTATTAATTTTTCCAGGAACGCGGTATAAACTTTGGGCTTCTAGTTTTGCAATCAGTATGTCTTTAAATGAAACAGTAAGAATGCACAGTCCTTTTCAAAACCACACATTATGTGTTTGTATACAGACAAATCTCCAAGGCTTGGCAAAATGTGGCTGGCCTGCAACTTTGCCATAGACCTCCAGTCAACCTCTTTATCTCACTTGTGCCTCAGTTATGAGAAATGACATAACTTGCAAGTTTAGCATCCTAGTATGTAAAACAAAGATCTCTTGAGTCCTAACTGGCTACCAGTGATACCACTGAAAACCAAACATTGTGCCAGCAATCCACAGGTAAATGAACACTAAAGTGTTTGGCAAGGCCATCAAAGTCAGGTAATCATGGGTGCTCAAGATTGTATTAAGATCTTGTGCCTAAATCTACTTCAGCAGCAAAATGTTAATTGCAGGGACTAAATGTAGGCCAATACAGGGCCATTCCTGCTGTTAGGTAGGGTAGGGTGGCTCTCTCATGTGGCTGATGCTGTGTTTGTATGTGTCACATGGCTGTCCTGCACCTTTCCCCAACCAACCTGTTGCCCTCTAGCATGGTGGAGTATGGTATCCCATTGCCACTCACATGCAAGTGCAGTTGGCACCTCTATACTGAATGAAGACACACCAATGTTGTTTTCATTGGGCAGCAACATAGTCTTGGGATGGCCCTGCTGCACATATGGTTTGTGTGTTAAACAACCACACATACTAGCCAGTGTGATGTAGTGGTTAAGAGCGGTAGTCTCGTAATCTGGGGAACCGGGTTTGCGTCCCCGCTCCTCCACATGCAGCTGCTGGGTGACCTTGGGCCAGTCCCACTTCTTTGAAGTCTTTCAGCCCCACTCACCTCACTGTTTGTTGTGGGGGAGGAAGGGAAAGGAGAATGTTAGCCGCTTTGAGACTCCTTAGGGTAGTGATAAAGTGGGATATCAAATCCAAACTCTTCTTCTTCTTCTACACATACTAAAAGGGTTGTGACAGATATACACATAGGCCATTTTGATTGGTTTTAAGTGACTTATTAAATGCAAAAGTGATAAAATGAACAAGATAAGATACCCTTTTTTCCAGGGCAGAAGACCCGAACTCTCATGTTGCATATTAAGGAATCTGTGGTTCTCCAGAAGTTGTTGGGCTTCAGCTCTCATCAGTCACAGCCAGCATAGTCAATGGTAGGGGATGATGGGAACTGGAAGTCAGCAATATTGGAAAGGCCACAGATTCTTCATCTCTCTTATAAACAGGGCAGTCAGATAGCCAACCAGTTGTGTGCTTTTATCAGCAAAGCTTCAAACTGATACCATTTGTGGGCTAATACACAGCGATAATTTTCAGAATCTGGAGTATGTGATATTGCACATATGTGCTCATGCACAGTGGATGAAACACGGCATAACAATTATTTATTTGCTTCCAGAAACTGGATGCAAATCTCATTGAAATAGCAGGTGTGTCTTCCTGCATGTTTTAAAGAGGGAAGGCTGCCTAGGTGCCTCCAGTGACCTGCTGGGATTTTCTCTTGTGGTTGCAACATTTCCGCCATCCTCTTGTGCAAAGGGCAAGTTGCAATCGTATGTATGTATCTTGTGAGCTAAGAACATACTACTGTATCTTGTATTTATAAATTGCTGTGTGTTATATCCTGGCCAAATAGAAACATTGCATGGCTACATAATGGCAAATGTGTGCTATACCAAATGCCTCAGTATCTGAAAATTATTGCTACATACAAGTCAACAAAGGATGAACTCAGTCATGAAAAAAGTGAAGGACTGGCATGAACAGTTGTGGTATGCACCATACTAATAGCAATGTTTCTTTGTAGTCCACTAAATGATACAAAATTGCATTTTTGTGCCTTCTGTTAGTTTGCAAGCAACTTTGTAACAATATTACATTTAAATGTACATATGCACATTTAACAATACTGCTTTTATTTATTTATTTAATAGCTCCCTTTTGATTCCTCCCTCCAAATTTTCCAATCTAACCACAATTTTTTTTATATATATATTTACTGGGGCTCGAAATACAGAGAATAAAATATTTTGTGAGGATCCAAGCCAATGTTCTGTAATTAGGCTTCTATGAACAGGAAACAAATTCATCTATAGCAGTGTATGGGAGAGACATTGATTCCCTCCAGTAGCACTGCTTGCTCTGCTCCAGAGGGCCCCCCAACTCTTTGGAGCAGATTTTTAAGGGGGTACAAGTGCCCGAAGGAAGCCCCCCTGCTTCCACTGGCAGGAGCATCGTGTAAGTGAAACTCTACTTGGGATGCTCCTGTCATCAGAAGCAAATGCAGATTTTGTGGAATGGGAAAGCTGTCCATGGACCGGAGTTCTGATAAAGATGTTCAGCTATGTGGATGAGGTAATACTTTATGCACAGTGTCCATTGACATTTGAACTTTCCTTCATCTCTTGCTGTGGGACACTTCTCTTTCAACACACCTTCAAAGTTGAGTTTGTTTTCCCATTTGGCATCTGTATTGGATTGGAAAGTTATTTTTTATATGCACTTATTGTTTTTGTTGCTTTATATTGTCAATGTTTTATGTGTGATCCCCCCCCCCCGATGCCTCATAGGAAGTGATTTATAAATCTGTTGTTGTTGTTAACATCCCATCACCAGGGAAGTCTTCATGTGTCTGCTCCAAAGATAATAGAAGTCAATGAGAGAAATCTTGAACGTGTTCCAAATACATTTTAGCTTCTGTCTTTACGGAGGTCTGTGCCTTCCAGTTTATGAGGCTTACCTTGACTGATCAAGGAGTCAGATCTGACAGGTGTGGCCATGAAAGAACATGCTTTTATGGCATTTCAGTCTGCTTCATTGAACGCTATTGTTCATGCTTGTGAAGAAACTTGAAAACGCTGTTCACTGGAATGTCGTGTTCAATAGCTATCCAACTTTAGCCTCTCAAAGTTTTCTTTTGATTTGCTGTGGTTTTACAAGCTAAGAAATTACTTGTACTCCTTAGACTGTTGTTAATAGCTCTCCATTTATTTGGGTATGTTAAGAAAGTGTGGTTCTAGTTAAACACCAGGTACTACTTTTGGTACAGTAATAACATCAATAGCCAGATAAATGTTGGACTTTGGATTTGTGCCGCCGCCTTTGCATTGATTCCCCACCCAAAGAAAATACAGGTTCAAGTTTCAAAATTCTGTGACTGAATGCAGCATATTCCTATAGCTGTATGCTGCTCTTTAGATAGAAATCTTACTTACATTGGTGGGAAAGCTGTGACAATTTATGACTCTTTAGAATTTTTATAGCTGGATCATAGTGATGTAGAATGACTGACTTAGGGCTAGTTCACACATGCATCTCCAGCAGTTATTGACTGTAGCGTCATGCAATGACTTGGATTTATGAATGAGCCACCACAGACTCCTCACCAATAATAAACCCATCACCTAAGGTTCACTCTAAGTTTATTACTGTCCAAAGGAGATAATTCAGTTGTCTCGTTTAGAGGCATCAAATGATAACATATCAAGTGGTGTACAGTATATGTGAACCAGCCTCAGAAAATAGTTCCTTAAATGAAAAGCTCTCTAGGGAAGCATGGTGCACTGGAAGTGAATATGTTTCTCACGTAAGAGCCAATGTGATTATACCGTAAGACCAGTACAAGGAAGACCAAGGTTCAAATTCTGGATCAACCATGAAACATACTGGAGCAGCTTGCCCAAAGTCAGGCAATATATTCCACTGATGTAGTGAGGATAAAGCTGTAGGGATCATATACACCATATTGTGCTTGTTGGGTATATATGCAATAAAACAAGATGTAGGGGTATATAGAAGCAGCATCAACGGATGGCATAGGTCTTGGATATACCAACTGTAATTATTGGTGGTTGGATGGGTTTGTGTGCGTGCAGAAGATCAAGTATGTTTATGGCATGATTTCACAAAGTTTTAAAAGTGCTAGTTCAAAAGCAAATGCAAACACCTTGTGAAATATTAATACCTAAAATAGTGTGCTTTATAGAGGCGTACACATGCTGCAAGCTATTTCCTCCTTTTAATTAGAGCATTAGGTGCTGGTTTAGCTGATTAGAGAGTTAAGCACATAATTCCTGAAATGCGTGCTTCGCAGGAAAAGCATTCATGCAAGGGGAGATACTATCTCCTGTGGGATGAAGTCTCCATTATATGCACAGGACTGTTGAAGTGACACAATATAAAACCCTCTGTGGTTATACGTTTTGTATTATAGAAATGCTGCATCTTATATTCTGTATCCTATATCATTCTCAGCACCAGAACAGTTACAGGCAAACACAGTGCAATTTATTTGCAAGGTTGCAAATGGTACACGTGTAAAGTGTACAGTACAATTTTTTGTAGAACTGCAGTTTGTTGAGCTGATATAGTAGATTTATTATGGTAGATTAGTATGATTGTTTTTGCTGTCAGGTCTTTATTCACATGAAGCTACATCACTAAGGATGTGCAATGGGGTAGAGCAGCAGCACCTTTCGTTCAGTAGGGATGAGATGAAGAAGAGGTAAAATTGGGGGGGGGGGGGAGATCCAAGGTTGGCAGCAGAGGCCATGCTGGTGTGCACACACCACTGGGCTGCTACCAACTTAACTCTTCTTTAATCTTGCTGCCACTGCACCTGTCCCATCCCTCTCCAGGTGAGCAAGCAGCAGTGCCACACGGTGCCTCCACTGTGCATCACCTCTGGGTCACACAGTGGATGTGCCTGCTTAGTTAGGATGTATATTTCTTGGCAAGCTATGTGCCTGTTGATTATCTTAATGTGTGAGCTGCCTCATACAGGTTAAGAGGACCTTTCAAGTATCCTGGTCCCATGCCATATAAGTCACGAATAGGGAGCCTGAGGTTCTCCAGAAGTTGTTGGGCCTTCAACTTGCATCAGCCTCAACCTGCATGGACGGTGATCAGGGATGATGGGGAGTTGTGGCTCAACAACTTTTGGAGACACACAACTGTCATCATTCCTGACCTCTGGCCATGCAGAACTACAATTCCCCATCATCAGTGATGTAAGCCTCTAGGGGTCATGACCAGTGGTTTGTGCAGTGCCTTCACACCATCCCTGCACTCCTCCCTTTTTGGCACACCATGACTGAATAATTTTAAACTAACTACAGTTTCCTGTTATTTCCCACTTAGGAGACTAGGGGTACCAGGATTTTGAGTGAATTTTGATCTTAAACAAATTAAAAACTGTATTTTCAGATCCTGACTTGTTCAAAACATAGTGATCATAGGCTTTGGATTCACATGGTATAGAAGGGGATATTTCTCTGCAAGAAATAGAAGTCCAAAGTTTTAGTGGGTGTGGAGAGAAATAGGTTTGTACTTCATGGGTCACGGCCAATATCTTGGCTGTATCATTTGTTTGCTTTAATTTACAGTTTGTCTTTATGTTTCCTACAGCGTGGGCCTAAAAATGCAAGTGGATCATCGGGAGATAAAAAAGGAGCAGAAGCAGTGGAGGTAACTATAAAGCATTATGTTTTTATTACTAGGATTATGTTACAGTAATGAATTTTGACCAAAATTATTGTGCTAGTCAAGGCAGCTAACAACTCAAAATGCATAAATAATTCCTATTTTCCTGTGTGCAATTGCTATTTTAAAAAAACGTTTACTGGTGAAGGCTCTCACAGTGCACTGTTTGCTTAGATTTCATGATTTGAAAATAGCAAAAAGTAATATTGCTTTGTTTGCCATAATTTAGAGGATGAAAGGAGTGATGAAGCACTACATAAATATTTGCAGCGCAATATCTGTAACTGAACCCAGTTGTAATTTCAATAGTGTGGGAAGGAAACATAGTGTGGGGGAGAGCGAGGAAGCTGAGAGGTACAACAGACCAAACTGCTTTGTTTAATGATTCCTACCTAGAGCGCTGTAACAGGATTCTCTCGATTCAGAAGAGCAGCAACCTGACATTTCAGCCACACCAGCCATCATGTCACCTAAATCTCTGAGACTTCCTGACTAAATGGCAATTTGCTTGTAACAGGATCTCTTCTGCCTTTCATTAGACAGATGAGTAGATATTGTATTGCCTGGAGAACAAGGGCTGCTGTAATGCATCTCCTCTGACTTTGTCAACTCAATCCTTTCATCGTCTAAGTTTTTTTTCAGCCTACCTGCATAAAGCAGGGTGTTGTGCTGTGTTGAATTCCAAGTTCCTGAAGACACAGAAACTGGAAATGCATGAATAACTGTTTATAGACAGTGGGTGGAATTGAATGTAGGGCTATGGCAATATTTCCGTCAGTGTAAGCATTTTAGCTTGCCGAGCAGAAATCCCATTGCACGATTGGAAGTCCTTGTGTGGACTTTTGTTGGCAGTACTCATTAGTTGAGTCTGGCTTAATAGGTTCTATGTTTCCAGCTAAGTCATGCTCACAGTAGACATGCAAGTCCACTGATTTCAATGGGTCTACCCAGTGTACGACTTAGGTGGATATGACTATTATGTTGGCATATCATGGACAGCCATTGTATTGTACTTTCAAAGAAGAAAATCCTGAGAGCTTAATTATGAAAACAACTTGACACATTTGCATTTCCATTGTACTGAACATACATAAGTATAAGAAAGCTATCAAACATTACTAGGAATCATTACTGGCCCCAGTCCAGGAAGGAGAGACAACAATAAGAGGCTACACAGCCACTGGAGACCTTCCACTCCCTGCTCTAAGTTGAGATTAGTGTTCTCGGTTAAGGAATGGGCACATTCAGCATCTTTCTAACTTAGCCATTTCTGTCTACCTTTTCTATCTCCTCATTCTGCACTGTCAAAGTGGATAATCCACTGGTAGGTGGTATGTGCACAGAGTAGCAGTAATATACATGCACTGTAGGTACTTCCTTTTCTGTGTCAAGTTTTGAATGCCTTGCCTTGTACATTGCTTACTTCCAAGGAGGAGTTTGGCACTATCTACTTGTCTGAATAACATTGGCAGTGCTATGTTTTTGCCTCCTGAACCAATCTTCCCTGCATCATGCCAATTTTTACTCCTTGATTTGGAAACTGCACAATTTGTGGTAATGGTGGTGGGAGTAAAAGGGCAAAACAATTCTGGTTGGAACATTTCTATTCCAGGGCCCTTGCTGAAAGGCCAGCATGAGTGTTCCTACTTCAAAATAAGTTTGAGCCCAGTTCTTGCTATTCTCTTAAAATGTCAAACTTTGAATGAATGACTAGCATCCCAAACTAACATTTACAGGCAGGAGTGCCAGTTGGCCCTGAGACTGTGCGTGCCCGGGGCTGTGGGTGCCATGCAGTGTGCATGGCCCTGGTGCTGAAATTTCTGGGTGCCCAGCCTCTTCATGGGGATTTTGTGGGTGCTCAGGCAACTGGTTCAGCCGGTATGTTTCACTGGCCTGGCATCTTCCCCTCGTACTCCCAAAATTGGCTAAATTCTACCCCATTACTAAATTTAGGATTATGAGGAGTCTGCCCCCCAAAATCATAACAGTATTATAGCACTTAATATACCACCTTTCAGTAGGAATGCACAGAGTGGCTTGCATAAGAGATGTCTTTTTGGAGTTAGCATCTGTTGGTTATCGGACAATTCGTTTATTTTGTTTATACCCCACCTTTTCATCCAAGGAACTCAAGGTGGCCTACATGCATCTATCTCCTCATTTAATTCCAACTACCCTTTGTGGTACGTTAGGCTGAGACCTTGACTGGCCCAAGGCTACCTAGCGAGCTTCATATTGTTGTGGCATCATTCATCGCATCATTAATAGACACAGTCCTCAAATTGATCATTAACTATAAGATGCTAGGAGAATGGGTGCTACATCATTTCTATGATGCTGTTTGTAGTGTGTTAGATGTTTTTCTGATATATGCAATCTTACAGAGAAGATTATATATATAAAAATAATTTATGTAATGCATAGTATATGGCCCAGCCAATGCATAGTATATGGCCCAGCCAATACTAAGCACTTCTAAGCTAGGAATGACTACCTGCACTGGTTAAAGAGATCATTAATGCCTCTTTGAGGGAGTGGTGCTATCTTTACTGATGGAGGCCATGGGTGATGTGCTGTCTACTGTCTCACTTGACTAGAGCAACTTGGAAAATCTCCAATTCAGATTGAAAGCACAAGTCACGGACATGTGTCAGCTGTTTTTGTTACACTCTAAAACATCATCTGGGACATTTGATGTTGTTACAGTGTTAGTATATTATTTACTATTCTTGGGGAAAGCTCCAAGCATTCCTGGGTTAAATAGATTTCTTAAGGCTGTTTCACACTACGTTTGGATGGAAATTCTTTGGCAGGTATTATTATTATTATTTATACCCTGCCCATCTGGCTGGGTTTCCTGAGCCATTCTGGGCAGCTTACAGCATATCTAAAAACATAAAACATCAAGCATTAAAAACTTCCCGATTAATTTGATTTATTCACCCTAAGGTCCCAGGATGGGTCACAACAGTTTGAAATAGAACATCAGAAACAATTTAAAGCAGCTTACAACCACAAAAATAGGGTGTGTCCTAAAAATATACATCTTAAGGAGATTCTTCATGAGCTAGGGACCAATATGAATATCATGGAAATGTTTGGAGAAGGGCAACTCAGTGTGTTAACTTGACACCCAGTGTGAAAAACCACCAGCTCAGCCTGGTCTCATTGACATGTTTGAATTCTTGAATGAGATAGTAAATAATTGATTCCAAGGTTTTCATGCAGGTTGGATGAGAGTGGGAGAGAAGGGTTTAAAAATATTGTGACCAGAGGATAAATTGCCTACATGTGTGTCAGCAGTCTGCAGATCTGCCTGCCTGTTTTCATATTAAGATGCTGGAACTTTGACAGAGAAGGGCAATTAATTAATTATGTTTGCATTGACTTTTTGCACCATTCTTAGTTTTCATCTTTCAATCCATCCTGTGTTATTAATATAGGAGAAAATATGTATTTATAATAAAAGGCTAAAAGCCAGGAGAAGCTCCTTGTACTTGATTGTCTATGCAATGTCCTGTTTATAGAGACCTACTTATTTAAAGAGCCAGCCCATTTGAGAGCATTTCAGGTGTAGTATTAACAGTGGTTCACTTTCGGTTTTCTGTGCCCCCCACCACTTGTGCTCCATTCTACATCACCCTAAAACTGCCTCTGGTATCAACTATTATTTGCCATGATGTCAGGTACCCTTTGCTGATGCAATCATTTCCCCTTCCAACCTGCTTGCAACCATGGTTTTCAATCCATTACCAGAAGTTGTACATATTGCTTGTTTTATGTTGCTATGGCCATTGGCTAATGCGAATAAAGTTTACCTATCCGTCACCAGAAGTCCCTGCCATGGTTTGCTGATTTTTTTCCAATTATGATAACCCCTTGGTTAATACTAAAAAGGAAATTGAAAGGGGAGGACACATCTCATTCACAGTCTGTGCATCACCTGTTTAAGCTGACTATAAGGTGAGCAGAGCACAAATCTTTGCATCCCTTCCCAGGGCAGGTCTTTATCCGGGGTAACAGCAGAGTTGTTATTCAGGAAAGGACATAGCTCAGTGATAGAGCGTCTGCTTTGCATGCAGAAGGTCTCATGTTCAATCCCTGGTATCTCCATGTAGGACTGGGAATGTTCCCTGCCTGGAGAGTCACTGCCAGTTGGTGTAGTGATACTTAACTCGAAGGACCAATGGTCTGATTCAGTTTAAGGCAGTTTTCTATGTTCCTATTTATATTCCTACTTTCACATGATACCCAAAGATTGCTAATGAGTGAATTAAAGTAATTGCACTTTAGTAAACTGCTGACTACAAATCAGTACATCATCAACATGGCAAGGAAAAAAGCTCTGGAAATAGGATACAACATTATCTTTATTGAAGATTTTCCCTACAGCATTAGTGTTTTACTTTTAAATTAATATTTCAAATTTTTTTTGTCTTGTAGAAGAAACCTGAAAGTGCTAGCCTTACTGAATCTCCTAAAACACAAACAAGTGGGACATCTTCCATCAGTAAGGTAACTTGAGTGGTTATAGAACTGTTCGTCATATTCCTGGAAGCATGACCGGCAAATGCTTTACTAATTATCTAATCTTGAATGTTTATGCTGGTGTCATCTGTCTTTAAATTGACTGTGGGTTCTTATATTGTTGACAGATTGTTGGAAGCTGACTTTGGAGGGTTTGAACCTAAAATGTGGCTCATTCATATTTTAAATTAATAATATAGATGAGTGGTATATCAGTCAACTGAAACTTCAGTGTTCTCAGTGATTCAGCCACTTTAAGTGTGCGTTTTAAGGCTATGTGCATTGGATTCATATGAATCCTGAAGTGTAATGAAATGCCTCAGAGGGATCTTCTGCCTCCCTGAGGTGAATCAGGATCTGTACAAGTCAATCCAACAATGATTTAAAAAGTGCTGTAGTCAAGTTACTAAAATCAGTGCCCTATTCAACAGAATGTGTAGGAGGGCCTTGTGGATATTTGGCATATCAGAGGCAAAGCAGAATCTCTGGAAGGGAGCACAGAAGTTAAAACAGTGGGCCCTGAAGTGAGTTGTGATGCCTTGACAATACAGGTGTCACCCCTCCACCACTCCCCACAAAAGGCTGCAGACAGGCTTCTGCTGAAACCGAAAGTAATGTCTCTTAAATTTGCCATAATGATGGTGAAGCAATGGGAGAAGGGCGAGCAAACACCAGAGTGGAGATTTTCTGTCAAATTGCCCATGAAACACAAGAGAAGATTAAGGTAAAGGTAAAGGTACCCCTGACCATTAGGTCCAGTCGTGACCGACTCTGGGGTTGCGGCGCTCATCTCGCTCTATGGGCCGAGGGAGCCAGCGTTTGTCCGCAGACAGCTTCCGGGTCATGTGGCCAGCATGACTAAGCCACTTCTGGTGAACCAGAGCAGCGCACAGAAACGCCGTTTACCTTCCCGCTGGAGTGGTACCTATTTATCTACTTGCACTTTGACGTGCTTTCGAACTGCTAGGTGGGCAGGAGCAGGGACCGAGCAACAGGAGCTCACCCCGTCGTGGGGATTCGAACCGCCGACCTTCTGATCAGCAAGTCCTAGGCTCTGTGGTTTAACCCACAGCGCCACCCGCGTCCCTAGAGAAGAGAAGATTAAGCAAGTCTTTTTTTCTTTTTCTTTTTTACCCCTTCCAAAACTGTAATGGCTGTTCCTGTGGGAAAATGACAAATTACAGAATGATGTCTGCCGTGAGGATTTATGCCTCTGGAAGGTGTGACCTTACCTGCAAATTTCATCAAATTTCACCCCAAAATAAAAAGGGGTTTAGGCATTACCTTAAAAAATAAAATAAATCAAAGGTATCTAGCACAAAGTGCCTTGATCTATCTGTCTGTAATTTGGTAGGCGTTATTGACTCTGGAGAGGAAAATATGCTTGCAGATTTAATGCATGCATGTCAGGAGAAAAAAATGGTTATAACCATTGCTGAATTTCCCAATAGCAATGTGCGCAGCAGGTTGGAAGACAGCGTGGACTTGGGCAGACCCTGAGATGAATCAGGCACCTAGAAAGTGCTTTGACGAAAGCTCCAAATCAGGGTCCAAATGAAATCATGTGGTTGATGTACACCAATTGCATACATGTATAAAATATCTGAATGAAAACTGCAGACTTTTGTGTTAAATTTTGAGGTGCTATGATGGGTTTTGGGTATTTCACAGCACTGTGAGGAAGCTAGCATCCTGTTAATCCCTTAAAATGTCCTGCATTGAGATAATCATAAAACATTCATGCATGTGCAACTATGTTTTACCTATTGGTTTCCAGGCACAGTTCAAAGTCTTGGTAGTAAGCCTCCTCCCATGTCTGCTTACCTGTTCACTAAACTCAAGGAGGGAAGTCATAGTGGAAGTGCTGTTGGGTGGGCCAAGGAAGGTGGCTTTCTCAGTGGCTACACCAACATTGTAGAATGGTTTTGCCCAATGAGGTTCAAATGGCCTCCTTCTGAGTGTTTTCTTGTAATTCATATGAAGACTTTTTTAATTTGCCAGACTGAAGTGATTTTACTGAAGGCTGTGTTCTGTTTGGAGTTTTTGTTGTCTCTGAGTTGTGCTCACCTGATTTTAATTATTGTGAGTTGACTTGGTTGGTGAAGCAGGCTACCACTTACCTGGATTGTGTCAGGGCAGGGTGGTGGCAAGGCTGGGGTTATGCGGACAAATTGGTGTCAACACCAGATAGGCACTTTCCTAATGGATGAGATTTCCAGAAGTTTAGCTGAGCCATTAATGCAGCTTGTTCAGTGTTTATCTATTTCACAGATATTGTGTTATAAGAGGAAATATTTATTTTTAGAGTGGTGGTGAAATACCCGTAGGAAACTATCATACTGGATCTACCTTTTCTCTTATTTTCCACCCTAACTGCTAGCAGCTCTCCAGACTGCGGTTTTTGCCTGCTCTTCTAGCTAAGATTAAGTGGAATGTCTGGGGTGGACTATGGAAGCTTCTGCACATGAAGTATGCACTCTGCAAGTGTGCTATGGTTTGTCCCCATCTATATATTATGCATATAGTAAAGAAAACCTGAAGCACTACAGCTCCTATAAACTATTGTTCTTGTGTAAGCTTTTAATTTGTTCCCTGGCTCTAACAGTTTTATGTGCAGCAATAAAATATTGTCTGATAAAGAGAATGTTACATGTGCTATACAGTGCACACTAAAATGGCTTTATTGCTATATAGAATTCAAAAACAACATTTTGAAAATATAGTTCTCTTCCTCTCTGCATTCTGGATTAAGAGAAATTGCCAAACAAATTTCAATATGCAAATAATTTGTTTTTAAAAAATATTCAGAATAGTTTCAAAAGATATGTGATACATTGTTGTTGATGTTTTCATATAACAGTGTTAACATGCTGAATATTTATTTAGAAATCAAGCTAGAGTCATATTATGAAGAGTTTCAAATATTTTTGTGCCCACAGATTCTTCCTGGTGAATAAACGAGAGCAGTGAAAGGGCTGCCTTAACTGGTTTTTGTAATGCATTTATATGTTATAGAGCGGTCTTCAGGCTATATGCCAGGCATCACCAAACTCAGCCCTCCAGATGTTTTTGAGACTACAACTCCCATCAGGACCAGTGGTCAGGGATGATGGGAGTTGTAGTCCCAAATATCTGGAGGGCTGAGTTTGGGGGTGCCTGCTATATACCTTTCCCAGTTTGGTAAAACAAAATCCCCTGCCAGTAGGTTATTAGTACTCCCACTTCAAGCTTCCTTGTGCCTTTGGTAGCTTTTTAATATATATATATATTCAGAAAATTCAGAAACCTCAATAAAACTTGGTGATTCAATTTTGTCTACTGTCTTCTCTTAACTACAAGCCACATAAGTAAAACACCCACATTTGACTTTGGCAGCAATTCCTGTTCCATTTTGGCAAAGCCTAGCTGCTGCCTGTCCCCACCTTCCTTGTGAGAATCTCTCAAGTTTATTTGAATATTCATAGGAGGTGGAGCAACTGAGCCTGCAGACTGAGTGTGTCTGCTTGTGCTGTTCGGATTGGCCGTCCCATCTTCACTGGCATGGGTTTGTTCCAGGGTCTGCGTTAAAACTGAAACCATGTCTAGAACTGATACAAACTGAAATGAAAGCAAGCTTGCGATAAGGATCTGGTGTGGTCTGTTTACTTAGAGCTTGGGAAGGAAAATATCAGCTGCCTGGAGTGAGTACTGTTTTTCCGGGATGGTTTTTTTTGCTACTGTCAGTACTGCGGTCTAACTGCGTTGCGTACTTCCTGCTTTCTTTTGCTTCTCCAACCCTGCAGTGCTCTTTACTGCAGAACATGAACTGCTGAATTAGTTAGTGTTGTGCTTAGTAAGTGGGCTGGAGCATTTTATTTCTGGAGTTGCAGAGTTTTACATCTCTTACTCTTGCTTTCTAGCCCTGAGAAGAATAGGCTTTTCTGCAAGGGGCTGCTGACTATCTGGCGTCTTTTTATCAGAAAGGTTGTTGTGAAAGCAGTGACTTGTAAGTTCTTAGCAAAATCTCGAGAGTAAGATCTTTATGGCTATAGATCTAATGATTCATAATCTTTTTTTTAAATTAAAACCCCCCTGAATTGACTGTCATAAGCTCACAATGGTGTCTTACAAATTTGGTGTGTCATTGCTGACTGTCTATTCAGTGTATATTTGGAACCTGTGTGATTCAGGGTGTGGTGATCTGTACAGGATATCTCTCTCTGTTCAGGCATGTCCAGGTAACTATTGTCTCTACCAACCCAAAGGTGGTGTTTACTTTATATTATATGTATATTATTCCATAACACTGAAGCTGAATGACTAAAGCTGTTGCTAAGCTAACAATAGTAGGAAAATGTTTCCGCCCGACCCCTGAAATTATAAACAACCCCCCCTTTAATGTTTTAGAAAACAATTATTTTCAGTTTTGGGGTTTGGAGTTAATTGGCTGAGTTAAACTTCAATCCTAAGCATTCTTACCTGGGAATAGGTCCCGCTCAACTCAGTAGAATGTTGAAGCTGAAACTTTCTATATGATGTCTCTGCTCCAGGAAGTGATTTCTTCCATCACGTTGAAGGTTGAAATTGGGAGGCTTGTAATGGCAGGCTTGAGTATGCCCATTTATGTATTATGAACCAATCCCATCCAAGCTAGGATCTAGCTTATCATGTACTCTACTAATCATCATTACCACTGCTCTTTCACTCAAATCACACCTGGCAATGTGTGTGGCAACAAGGGGGACAAGACATCCATTGAAATGGCATCATTTTCTGTGCTCTCTTCACAGTTCCACTACCATTTTAGCAGTGGAAAAGCTCTCTTGTTTAAGGAAAGGCAGCAGGGAATAAAATCCTCTGCTGCCACCTCTTATAATCATAGAACTGTAGAGATGGAAGGGATGCCAGGTGTCATCTAGTCCAACCTGCTGTAATGCGGTATACCTGAAGGAATCTCTCCCCCCCCCCATGTTCAGCCCGGACACTGAGGTCCAGTTCTGAGCGCCTTCTGAGGATTTCCTCACTGTGAGAAGTGAGGTTACAAGGAACCAGGCAGAGGGCCTTCTCAGTAGTGGCCTCCCATCAGATACCAAGGAAATAAACAACTATCTGACTTTTAAAAGACATCTGAAGGCAGCCCTGTTTAGGGAAGTTGTTAATGTTTGATGCTACATCTTGCTCTTAATGTTCTGTTGGGAGCTGCCCAGAGTGGCAGAGGAGGCCCGCCCAGATGGGTGGGTATAAGTAATAAATTATTAATGTTACTTTGTTGATGGTAATGATGCAGGAGTCTGAACTAAATCCATGACCGATGACCACCCAACTTCTGTTTAAAAACCTCCCATGAAGGAAAGCCCACAACCTCCTGAGGGAGTCTGTTCTACTGTCGAACACCTCCCACCATCAGAAAGTACTTCCTGATGTTTAGTCAGAATCTCCCTTCTTGTAACTTGAATCCATTGGTTCAGGTCTTACCTTCTGGAGCAGGAGAAAACAAACTTGCTCCATCTTCCATGTGACAGCCCTTTGGATATTTGAATATGGCTATCATATCTCTCTTATAAATGTTATGTCCCTGCCCTCCTTCAAAAATGACTCTTGTTTTATTTTTTCCCTCATCTCCCTACACCAAGTTATGGGAGATGCCCATTTTCCTGTGGGCCAAATAGCTTCATGAAACTTGGAGGTTTTAGATATGTGCTTTTTGGATAACTAGCTCCAGAGCATGGGTATAGGGCAATTAAGTGACAATTTGGCTATTTCCTCCAGTTATCTTTGTGGTGATGACCTTGACACCACATGGTAGCTGTCATTTGCCTGAATCTTTGAGTGCATGTTGATTATGCACTTTGGGTGTTTAGCAAATAGGACTTGTTAGGGAGTTGATGGCCTGAACTGGGAACCGCACTACTTTTATGCTGCGCCATAGCCCATGGTCTGTGTACCATGCTCTTGGGCCCCTCTTCAGACGTAGTAGGCATATTCAATCTGCGGCATCGCCCCAAAGACTGACAGGCAGTAATAAGCCCCTGGATTGGTCAGATTTGGTCTAAATAGTAGGAGCCTGATCTTCTCCTGCCTCTTGATCAACATAGTAATACCTTTTGCTTGCTACTCTTTAGGCTCCTACTTCCAGCTCAAGACTCTGATCTCTAGACAGTGTTTGAAATTAGCGAGATGCCAGGCACATTTTGCACCTGCTTTTCAACTGCTTCTGACCAAGTGAAGATGCCTGGGTGCCAGGGTGGCACCTAACATCTTCACTATCTGGGGATCATTGGATCTGGACTGTTTTCACACACTAAAACACCATCCTGTATAAGTTATATTTTATCTGTACAATGAGAAAGAATTTCTGGAACCAAAATGGTTTTTCTGTGCAGCCTGAGCAGGAGCAGTCACCATTAAGAAAAAGAGATTAGAATAGGCCATTATATATGTGGACTGTCCCAGGATCAAGTGACTTTAACTTCTCAAAGCTCTTAAGCTAGCTCAAGGTTGCCATCTGAACTCACAAGATGTCAGTCCCCCATTTGAAGAATAAGACTTTAGAGCCATTTGAAAAATAAGAATTTAGAGCCATCTTGCCCAAAAATGCAACTAGACATTCCATTTTGGTGCCTTCAACCTTGGTGTAAGGAACCATTTGGCATCTAGCTTATATATCTAAGTATATAATACTGTCTCTAGGAAGCTAAGGTAGAGATAAACCCTCCAGGTCTAGATTCAGGTGTGACTTATGCCTGCCCTACCTATACTGTGAAGCATTTTTTATTCTTTACTAACAGCTATTTTAATATTCTATAGTGGTGCTCTGATTTTATCATGAAAATATCCACACTGTGGTTTTGTTCCTGCTGTGTTTTTGAAATCTGAAATTTCTCGCTCTTCCTTTTCCAGTAGAGCCAGATTTATTCAGTTCACCAGTTAGTTCACAATTCTTGTATTATAAACTGGGTGTGCCTCTGGTCAAACACGCTACAATCGCTCCCAAGTTCTGTTTAGCTATGAATCATACAGTTATTACCGGTTACCAGGCAACTCTTTTCATATTTGTTTCCAAGCCCGACATATGTATTCACATGGTTCATCAGTGGCAAAACTTTGCTTGTTTATGAACAAGTGGTAAAAAGCTTTTTATTTTTTAATGGCTGCTTGATAAATATTTGAAAGGAAAACAGCAGAGGAAACAAATAACATTCTGTAGAGTTGCGATGAAGAAAGACATCACTGCAGCATTAGATGTGTACAATGTTAATGTTGTTATTGTCTCCTTGCAGTCTTTGTGACAGATTAAATTTCCCTTGGCCACACTCTTGCCATTTCTTCCTAAGGGTTTTATTACACGTGGTGCTGAAAAACTAAATTGTGACCATTCTCAGTTTAAATAAAAAGCTCCCTCTAGTTTCATGTTCAGTTTCAAACCTGCTCTGTTTATAGTCCAGTTCAAGAAATGATACATAATATAGCTGCTGATCCCATCAAACCTCCTGTGAGTCTTTACAGGTGTGTGCAAGCTAAGATTGTTATGTAGACCGTAACACACGTAGAGGGGAAGGTTTATCTCTTCACCCCCAGTTATGACTGGGATTAAAATTGTCCTCCTCCATGCTTAAGAAGCCTTAGCCTATTATATTGTTCTCCCTGAGTATCTCATCTCCAGTCTAAAGAGTTTGCCATGAGCTGCTGTTCTCTTTCCATGATTACTGCTTTGATCTCAATACCTCACTGGCTCTTTTTAAAATTTTTCACACTTCCCTATGGTCCCTCTGATGTTTATTTGCTGCTCTGGAACCCCACAGGGCTGTTTTACACCCACTTGGGGACTGACAATTTGCTTCCCCAAGTCCTGGAATCCAATTGCCTCAAATCTGGCAGTTTGAGTAGGGTAGGCATGGGACTTTCTTATAAGGCAAGGGTGGTGGCAGCCTCTTCCAGATACATGTTTACTCCATGACAATGAATGTGACTCATTTTAGAGAGGCTTGGAACAGATACTTGTCCTGTATCCAGGAGGAGGAAGACTTTGTACAAGTAACTTGATTATGTGAAGGTGGCTTACTGTAGAACGAAAGTATGACTTCATTGCCTAGCATTTACTTGTTGGAAAAATATAGGTGGATAATATAGTCAAATTACATAGTGAAAGCCTTTTGGCATGCCATTCAGAATCTATTGAAGTTGAGTCCATCACTGAAGACATGTCGTTAACAATAGAATATCTGCTTGACACATTTTATGCAATGAGGGTGCAAAAGAAAATGGTTTTTCGAATTTGGTAAAAGAGAAAATTTAAATAAGGGACCTGTTCCATGTGGCTCCTATGTAAATGTAAAACCCTTAGGTTGGACTTGCCAGAGCCTACAACCACTTACTGTATTTCAAATGATAGCTCAGTTAGTAGAGCATGATTCCCATGTTAGGTAAAAGATTCTGGCACTGCCGGGGTTTGGACTAGATGATCCCCGTGGTTCCTTCCAACTCTACAGTTCTGTAATTCTGAGTTTTAATGTTTTCTTTGGGCCAGCTCTGGAAAGCTTGGATTAAGATGGGATTGTTAGCCTGGTTTTTTTCAATAAATAATTTTGACAGTATAATGACTCTTAAATAGATAATTATAAGCACAAATACATCTTTGGTTTCAGTACATCATTAACCTTCATATTGAAGAAAGGTGGGAGGGAAGGTTAATATCTTAACATTAATTGGTTTTGTAAGCAGCCTGTAATAATTGCTCTTCTGTGCCCTTTCATTTCTCCTGTGTCTTTGCATTTTTCTTAAGTCTAGCAATGTTAGTTTGCCCCTATTAAGAGATTATCAAAACGTAATCCACCCTTGAACAACTCGCTTAGTATTATCAATTTCATTTCATTCTATTGGTTATCTGTAACCCACTTTGCATTCCAGAAGGAAACTAAACATGGCTAATAAAAAAAATCTGTGTCTGATATAAGCACTCCAGGTTATTCTGACTATTCAAGCTTCTACTTGTTTATAGCACATTCCCCCCCCCAAAAAAAAACCACCTTTGCACTTTAGTTCAGTCCTACCACTAATGAATGAGTATGTTATATCTTGTTTAATCTTGTAACAAGTCTATGGAATTTTGGTTATTTGTGTATTTAAACGCAACTCCCCATTCATTATATGCTCTGTCCAATTCGTGGTGGAAAGGGTCAGTGTTCACATCTATCAATGAACATCCAAGATCAATGAGAGCTTTGGCATACAGATTTGCAACTTGCTGTATTGGGATGGAATTCTAAAATATATAAAAATAGTTAACTCCCATTGGTAGGCAATTAATTCACATCTTTTTTTTCTTTTCTTTTTTTTGCACATTGTAGGCTCAGTCTTCTTCCACGGTTTCCTCAAAGGCACCCACTATGAAGCCTTCTGAAACAAAGGTATGTCTTCTGAAAAAGGATAAGCAAGTGTCCATTTATACCAGTCTGATTCTGTGCTACTTTTACAGCAGCTGTTATTATAAGAAATTGCTATGTGATCTTTTTCCATCTCTGAGCACTTATAAGTGAGTGCAAGTTGCTGACTGACCCAAGAAGTAGGGTTTAACACAAGAGTTTAACACTACTGGTGTACTATCAGTGTTAATCCCCATCAAAATGGTTTATATGAGCAAGTAATAAATGTTAACAGTGCTTAAGAACTGTTGTGGAGAGCAATTCTGTTGTGATCACATATCATTGGCTGTATGGAAATTGTACCACTTATTCAACCAATTCCTACTGATATGGTTTCAGTGCTAGGATTTGAATGGAATGTCCACAATCAGTTTCTCCAAAACAACAACAGCATATAGGTGATGCTAATCTTTGTTTTATGTGTCAGGTGAAATTATATGTTTCAATTTGCTCATATGTGCATAACTGATAGGCAATCTTTATTCCTTTGCAACTAATAGTGTTTAGTCATATATGCAACTCCCTAGACAACATTCCTTCTTTTGAGAGAGGATAGTAGTGAGCTGAAATTGTCATTGCTTAAGAGGGGAAAAACTTTCCCAGGTAGGTCAGTTATTGACCATGTAAAATTGCATGTTCTATTTTACTTCCTCATCCCCATAACCTTGATTCCTAAATTTCTCATTTTCTGACTTCATCAAATCCTACAGCAGGCTAACCTCATAAAAACAAGTCTATCTCATTCTGCCTGTTATGTAATCAGTCCCATTGTTGGTGCAGTAAACTACCGTATTTTTCGCTCCATAAGACACACTTTTTTCCTCCTAAAAAGTAAGGGGAATGTGTGTGTGTCTTATGGAGTGAATGCAGGCTGCGCAGCTATTGCTGAAGCCAGCACAGCAAAAGGGAGAGCTTACTTGATCTATCTGGTTTTGCCTTTGATTGCACCCTCCACCAGCATGCGGCTCCTAAAAGCTTCTGTACAAGGGGATGCAGCCCTCCAGCTGAAAAAGGTCCCCTACTCCTGGTCTAGAGTATTTAGCTTCTATTAACTTGCTTACTTGGCAGTTGTAAATCATGTTTCTGTTAAGGCAGGTGTGCCATGACTTGTCAGTGTAAGCCAAACTCTGAGAGATCTGTTCTTGCGCTCTGGTGTTCACCTTCATGGGACTGGAACTCAAGTGCTCATATAAATAGGCAAAGTGGGCATCCTATTTATAGATTCAAATGACTATTAGAAGCACTTGGCACGTTCCTTACCTTGTTAGAGAGGGCACCAAAAACCCAGCTCTAGAAATCCAGAGCCTGTTTTTGCACACAATTTAGATCAGACTAGAAATGTTCTGCTCTTCTCTTGTGAACAAAATAAAGGATCAATCTTCCTGTGAATTGTACCTGTGTGATACCTTTGATTTGTAGAAGTTGCTTAATGTAGCAAGAAGAGGAGGAATATTGAGGTGGAGTCAGGCCTTCAAAGCACCTATCAATAATAATTTCTGCAAAATTTAAATCACCCAGTCACCTTTGAAATTACATGGTAAACTAAAGTTCTCTACATTCTGCTTAGGGTAATGTTGCAATTTGGAATGAGGGATATCTGCTTACTACTTAGATCTCTGTCTTTCATACCTCCGAAACTTGTTGAAACAAAAAAAGAGGTGTGCCTTTTCCTCATATTCCTTTTGCCTTGATCTACCTGATGGGGAGTTGCCTTACTAAAGAGCAAGACTTTAGGAGGTTATCAATGCTTGTTGGAGAAGAAGTGGTTGAAAATCATTCTTAACTGCTCTAGCTTCCTTGATTGCAGGAAGAGAGAGCATTAATCCTTTTGCTTCCCTGTTGCTATATGTTTCAGTAATTGCTTTTCTGCCTAACCCAGGTGGGTCTCTCTTACAGTGAAGTGGTACATGAATGGCATGAAGAAAATGTATAGGAAGCTGCCATTTGCTATTATCAAACAGCAGCTTCCCATGCCATAAAACCCCTTTGAAAACTGAAGGGAAGCTTATTGATATGACATTGTGGTCTCCTTTTCAAAAGGAAAAAAAGTCATTGATCCCACAGAGAATCCTCAAGCCCCTTGGGTGTACCTAAAAGAGATTTCTTAATCTGAGCCACCAATATATATATATGTATGTTCAGGTCTGTTTCACATTTTTATCCTCATGGCTCAGGTACAGAAGCACATATAATTGTGAGCAGATTTTGTGTTAAAATGGGACCCTTTCTGTCCTCAGACTGCAAGTAAGCGTAAAGGGACCCCTGACCATTAGGTCCAGTTGTAGCCAACTCTGGGGTTGTGGCGCTCATCTCGCTTTATTGGCCGAGGGAGCCGGCATACAGCTTCTGGGTCATGTGGCCAGCATGACTAAGCCGCTTCTGGCGAACCAGAGCAGCACACGGAAATACCGTTTACCTTCCTGCCAGAGCGGTACCTATTTATCTACTTGCACTTTGACGTGCTTTCGAACTGCTAGGTTGGCAGGAGCAGGGACCGAGCAATGGGAGCTCACCCCGTCGCGGGGATTCGAACCGCTGACTTTCTGATCGGCGAATCCTAGGCTCTGTGGTTTAACCCACAGCGCCACCCGCATCCCTGCCTCAGACTGCAAGTACCACTGGCCTATTGCCAGTCCTATTCTTCTTCTGTCTTTCCCACTCAACCCATTTCTTTTCTCCATGAGCTGGATCCTTTCTGAATTTTAAACTTGAGTTCCATCCACAATTATATTGAAAATCTCTTAGCATTACTTACACAACACAACAAGGGCTGGAAAAAGAATAGATTCGGTTTCCAGGACAGCTACATTGGATAAAGCAAGGGAATCTCTCCCATCCTTTTCAGATGGGTGCCACACTTTGGAGCAATGCCCACATGGCCTCTGGCAGTGAAAAAAGGGTACCCCCCACTTCACCCCACTCCCTCTGCTCCTGTAGCATTAAGGTGCAATTTGTGCTGGTTGGCTAAGAAGTGAGGGCCATTAGTGCAACTGAGTTCAGAAAGAGGCAGCTTTATAGAAAAGAGAATGAGGATGGGAAGCGACAAAAAGAAGCTGCAAATCCAGCTGAAGGATCATCTGTTGAATATCTTTTCACAGCTCCGTTCTTGCAATGCATAATATTACATAAAACAATCAGTCAGCATATGTCCTGTTCTCTAACAGTGTTATCCTGTTTACCCAGAAGTCCTTTTTAGTTTCCTGGAACATAGTTTCTTTCTAGTAAGTGTGCAGAGCATTGCAACCTACTAACTCAAGCCAGTGATGCAGCATAAACGCTGCATGGAAAGGCTATGCTCAATTCAGTTCCATTGTTTTCCTCTCTTTCTTTGATGTGTTTTATGGCTGTAAACCTTCTGTGCAGAACAGGAAGCTAGAAAAGACATTGTTCTGATTGGTACCTAAGTTCAGTGTTACTTTTAATGCAAGCGCAACGCTTACTTGACCTTCACAACTGTTGGCAGTTGTTAATTTTTTGGATGCCGGTTACCTGTATGTTCGGGGGGGGGGGAGAGTTGGGGAGGGGTGAACAGAGGCATAGCCCTGCCATGTGTTTTCATACCTTTCCAAGACAAGTCTCTCTAGGTCAGTGTGACTTTTAAAGAATATGGCTAAAGCTGTGTAGGAAGCTGACTCAGACAATTAGTCCATCTAGCTCAGTATTGTCAACACAGATCGGCAGTAGCTCTCCAGGATTTTAGGCAGGAGTCTCTCCCAACCCTCTCTGCAGATGCCAGGAACCGAACCTGGGAATTTTTGTATGGCAAGGCTGTGTTCTACCAATAAGCCTTTCACCAAAGAGGAAAGTTTTCACCATTACAAGGAATGCATGGGTACATATGGTGTTCAGACATGCACCTGCTAATTCCTGTAACATGCATCTGTGCTGGAAACTAGGGTGGAACACATGTTGGCACGGAAGCTCTTATTACTGAAAATGTCGTGTTTAAAAATTCAAAATTTTTTATTTCATAAAATAAAAAACTTCCTCAGAAAGCCTTTAAAAAGGAAAGGCAATTTTCTTTTCAGTGCTTTATGCTCTAAAACGGCCTCCCCCTGTTTTTGAAACACATTTCCTTGGCATGCCTTACACAATTTCTGTAAGCACCCTGAGTTTGTGCTCTCAATATTAGGCTTCTTCAAGCCAGCAAAAGGCCAGTGGAGTGGAATCCCACAAAAGGAAACGAAACAAGAAGCAGGTGAAAAAAGATTGGTTTTTGTGTGTGCGTTTGAAAATAACACCAGCTACACCGGCAGCATGTGCACATTCATCAGTCTTGAACTAATAAACTTCATTTTTTGTCTGTCTTTAGTTGCATATAGTCACACTGCAATCTTTCCCAAAGCATACAGTCCACCATGGAAATAAACCATCAAACGTAATTTCATTTGTGTCCGTGTTCTTGTGGCGTCACAGTATGCAAACTACTAGCTAGAGATGCGTGGTGGCTAATATCCATGTAGTGGTCGAACTTGACTATTGGAGAACTATATGGATACAGCTATAGCAGACTTGTTTGGGCTACAAGACAAACAGAAAACCTAGGATTTCCTGCTCTCACTTTCTGTTTATAATGGAGGTCTTGCATACTTATAAAATGTGTGCCTGTGTGGCTTGTGTGTATGTATATATATATATATAGGCACTAGAGAAATGCTTCAGGTCAAATTTTAGAATGATGGCTAATCCAGACTAAAACATGTAACACTTGAGTTGAAGTGAGCAATTTACAGCTGTGTTGCTTGTGTTCTTTGAGAGCTTTAAAAAGCGCTTGTTGGTTCAATGATAGTAAAGCTGCTCCCGAGGTATCACTTGCTATAAATTCTCTCTCCTGACTGGGAACTCTCTCCGCTCTCTTTCCATTCTAATCCACCATTTAAATTGCTCTCCCCACATAATTCCTCAACACTTGGATTTTATAATTCCTTAACTGTCTGCCTGTTTTTATGCTCTGCTTCATGTCATTCTGCTAGCGTCACTGTTAATAAGCAATCTTGTGCCACACAAGAGTTAAGAATTCATTGGTCAATTAAAATACGTCTTGCAAAAAAAGCCTCATGGGAGTCATAGTTTTGTTTTTTTACTCCTTAGCTATTGGTTCAAAATATTTCAATCCCTATCAGTAACAGCTCTCAGGGGTTTGTTCTGCTATAGCCAATGAATGTTCCCGAGGAGGAAAGTCCATTTCATCAACTTCTGTTCATGCTGTTTCTGCTTGTAAATATTGTTGCATTCTAAGGGATATCAATTTATTTTTAATGTAATAATTGGCTTTTTCATTTGACATTGTTCATATTGTAGGCAGCCCAAAAAGCCAAAGCAGAAGCTGAAAAAACAGCACAGTTAGCTAAGGTAAGGTAACATACATTTATGTTTTGAATTGCTGTGCCCTGAACTAATATCTCATAAGCATTTACATATGTGATGAAGCTTGCTTGTTTGACTAATCATTATTTGTTTTAAACAAAAGTTCTGGGTTTCATAATCTATAAGGTTTAATTCAGGGCCTTCTGAATGTTTTATCACTCTATTAGGTTGCTTTTAATGGGATGTTGTAATGCCTATTCTGCAGCTTGCAATAACTCTGAAAAAGAAAATAGTGGCTTTCTGACAGTAGCAGCTTGCCCAGTTGACTATCCCTGCCCATTTCCCATTTCCGCACAGTGTCAAAGGAAAGCAGCCTGAAATTAAGTTGCACTGAAATCAGTGGAGATTACACTTAGTTCCTAGATGCATTTTAATAAGAGTAAATGAGCTCTTAGGGAAAAGCAGGATACAAAACAAGAGGAATAAATAGCTTCCATTATGCACTTAATCTGGTATAAACAAATAGGATTTGTAAACTATGTATCAGTAAATGAGCTTCCATTAGCACAGTGGCTCTTAGTTTTTAGGAACATTGCCTGTGCAAATGCATGTCCACAAGGATGTCAGTAAGGGGGGAAGACAGCAGCACCAGAAGAGCAAATGATGCAAAGACCCTCCCCCACTCGGGGAATGAAGAGTTAGAATACAAGTCCCATAGTTACTGGGCACAAAATGAGTTGCACAGTATCACTTAAAACCATGATGAAACCTGCACATATCACTTCTGCCTAGAAATAATGAGACAGAGGCAGCCCATCCTATGATTCCCGTGAGTATATTTTGATCCATCAGGAAGACTTGTCAGATGAAGGAGAGGTGGGCTTCAAGTCAGTGCAGATTCAGTTGAAGACTTGCTTGCAGGGGCTGTGCCCATCCCAGATTCATTCAGATTTTGACATTCAGATGGGGTGTTTACTTCACCAAGCACCCCTAATTTTCATGCAGTTGTGCTCATAGACATGTGATACAAATACGATTTTTGGACAACGTTCAGGCTTGTATTGTTCCGTCACAGCGAAAATATTTTTGACTATTACTTTCTTCATTGTGCAGACTGGTTTGTTTACATTTTATCTGTAACTGTTTGTTTACATTTAAATTTGATCAATTATATTGCTATCTCTCTTCACACAGCCAGATGATTCTCAGTCTAAACGTTCAGCAGAAGAGAAGCAAAAAGAACCTGGAGGGGTAAATTTTATTTTACTTACTAGGAGATATAATTCTTTACAATGCAAATTTATGTAAGGGCATTCATCTATTTATGTGTGTACATGTAGGCAAAAAGCCAAAGCAAACCTGTAGTGGAACCTAAGCAACCAAGTACTGGAAAAGCATCCTCTGGTCAGATTGACAAGACAACAACACAGCTGACATCCAAAGTAGAACCAAAGGTAAAATATAAGCAGAAAAACCTTCTTCAGAAAGCTTTTTGAGTGGCACTCCCAAGGTTAGGTATCTAAAGTGTTTGCCCCAAAGGATGGGACAAAAATTGAATAAAACCCAACTTTAACTGGACCAATGCATGGCTTAATACCATTTTATCATCATAAATAAGTTGAATAAATGATTTGCGCTTATCCTGCTTTTTTCTAGTTATAAATTAATATACTGTAATACATAAATACACTTGGATGTTTTTGTTTTTCTTTGCAGTAAAATAATTACAGAACATTAATATAGTTCTCTGTAAGTGTTGAATAAAATGTGATTTCTTATAGATTTTTTTTTTTTTTTGCAAGGCTGACTTTGTAATGTCTGGCTATATGTGTGCTTTCCCTTGTTCAGCTCCCCAGCTGTCATGCAATTAAAACTCCAGGAAGGGAAAACATTATGTCCATGCTGCAACATAGTTTTGTGTAGGTTGTAGTTGGGCTGCCTTAAAATGTTAATGGCAAAGTTTCACCTGGACCTCTCTAATTTTTCTCCACTTAAGGCTAAACCTGATGACAAGTCATTGCCCACCAAGGCAGCTGTTGCAGCTGCTGGCACAGCTGGAGCAGTAGCAGCTGCAGGCTTGACTGTTGCAGCTGCAGAGGTAAGTTTAGTGTTTGGCATTAATCGGATGCAAATGTAATCCTATGCTTAGTTCTCAGAAATGCATTCTTATTTGCAGACTAAAGAAGGCAAATTGCCAGCCCCAGCTGCTGCAGAAAGTAAACCAGCTGAAAAGGTAAGCCACAGTTCATTGGCTGTCTAGTTAGATCAGTGATGGCCAAACCTGGCCCTCCAGCTGTTTTGGGACTACAATTCCCATCATCCCTGACAACTGGTCCTGTTAGGTAGGGGTGATGGGAGTTGTAGTCCCAAAACAGCTGGAGGGCCAAGTTTGGCCTTCCCTGAGTTAGATCATTTCACAGAATCATAGAGTTGGGAGGGACCATGAGTGTCCTGTAACCCTTGCAATGCAGGAATATTTTTTGCTGAATTTGTGAGGGAAATCTATAAGTTATCTGAAGTGCCATGTACTTCATAAAAGTCTTTTTTTCTAGTCTGACATAGATGCTGCCTTAGATGATCTAATTGATACCCTTGGAGGTCCAGAAGAAAACGAGCCACCTACTCCTGAATATACTGGACCAACAGTTTCGGTATAAGATCTCCTGTATTTAAACAGTCTTATTTATTAGGCCTGTGTTTGTGAACTTATTTGTTTTGGTAGCAGTAGCCTTTTTTGTATATGAATTTGTACTTCAAATCATTAGTGAACTTGATCTGAATTGTACATTATAGGATTAGACAGATTCACGGAGGACAAGACTACAAGTGGCTATTAGCCGCTGCTATTTTTGTAGAAAAAGAGGTGCTGGAGCTCACCATGAACTTCTCCCTTGTTCTCTTAGAATGGTAATGGCACCCACCTGAGAGGTGCTGGAATTGAGCTGCGGTGAGCTCTGGCTAGAAAAGAAGCCCCGCTGCTAGCCATGATGTCTTATGTTCAACCTCCACTGTTGAAAGGCAGGGGATGCCTATGAATGAACAACAGCTCTGAGCTTATCCTTAGCAGGGAACTGCAGTTTGTTCTAAAGTGAAAGCAGAAGCTCTCTTCCTCTTCTTCTCTCACACGTGGAAAAGTGGTGAAGGAGGCGCATACAAGCCTGAGGCTCATGCCGTCTTATTCAAAAACATCTAAAACGCAGTTTAGAATGGATGGATGGATGGCTGCCTGGCCTGGACCCCTCCCTGTCTTTTCCTGTTGTTGAGAATTATGTTATCTTCATCCTCACCATAAACTGGGCTCAAAGCCTAGATTGTCACTGGATCTCTCCATTTTCCAACTTCTAAATTTAGGAAAATACGTAATGTGTTTGCAAAAACAGCAAGACTTTGTAGAAGTCCTTTCAGCAATTTTTTAAAAAAGCATCTGAATCGAGGGAACCCAGTTAGGGCCAAACGTATTTGGATTTAACATGCAGTTGTTGTTTTTTGCTTTTTAAAATATATCTAGCAATAGCTGGCTTGGGACCTGATAATTTTCCAGATTGGGTATTCCCATGGAAGAGGGAATGTGTGAGTTTAAGACACCTGCAGTCTTGTTCGTGGTAATCTAAACCAGTCATCCCCATCCTTGTGCTTTCCAGATGTTTTGGATTATAATTGCCATCATCCTCAACCAGCATGGCAGGACTGGGAGTTGTAATCCAAAACTTCTAGAGGGCACCAGCTTGGGGAAAGCTGATCTAAACTATGGTTCACTGCTTGTGAACCTGCATGATTTATATTTTTAACCATGTTTTTGAATGAATTGTTGTTGTTTTTCGCAGCAACTAGTAAGTTTAGGTGGTTAACAAATATTTGAATGTTATTGCTCTCTTTTCATAGTAAATCATAATCTTATATGAATGATTTGTATATATTTATGTATTAGTCATTGATTTAATGAGTCAACAATAATTTTTACATGATGCAGGACCCAATGTCTTCCTTATATATAGAAGAGCTGGGTAAACGGGAGAGCACAATTCCTCCAGAGTACAGAAAACTTCTAGAGGTAAGTAGTAAAACCAAAACTGTGCCTTGGATGCTTTCTCTACTGCACATTAGTTGCAGTACTCATTCACAAAACTTTGTTTTTCAGGGTAAAGGAGATGGCAAAGTAGTTCCCCCGCCAGTGACGGTCGGAGAATCTCAGGTATGGTTTATTTATTTGGCACAAAGTGTGAAAATGGAAAATATATTACTGGTTTTTGAAGATATGCCTAGTTCTTTATAATCTTTGCATTGTAATCAATGGGATGGATGGTGGTTTTACTCAGAGTAGACCTGTTAGCATTTCATTGCGTCAATTCTGAGAAAAACCTCGCTGAATATCACCCTAAATTTCTTATGCTTTAGTCCCATTGAAATCAGTTAGTAATTTCTCCAACACATTGTGTGCTATGCTGCTGCACTTGAGTAGTCTTGGTATTGTTGATATAAAAAGGTTTAAATGGTTAAACTACAACTGTGCCAGCTTCTAGTATACAGCTGTGGTTCATGTATGGCCAATGCTAAAATCTCTTCATTTGATTTATGTTGAAGTCAGTAGCTAGACTCTAGAAATTGATTGATGTTGCATGCAAGAGATATTTATGCTAGTTGATTCACCACAACATGTAGTGGTCCCTTAATCAAGGGATCAATATCTGGATCCAGACCATAATCTGCTATTTGTCCATTGCTGATGCAGACTGCCACAGGGCAGAATTGCAAACAACTGACAGAAGGAGTAATTCAGAATAGTTTGTAATTCTGCAGTTCCCTTAGCAGATTGTGGGTTGCAGACACAAATCATCTGCAAAATCCTCCTATTTCTATAAGCAGTCTCCCCATCAAGAGGTAGATTGTCAGCTCTTGACCCGAGATGACAGCCTGTTTTTCTAAAAACTCCAGGGCATAAATATATATGTGAGTAGAGTGATTCTCACTCCAGTGTCTGTTCTTCTGCCCCATTTCCCTTTCTGCTGCTACTTCAGGACTGGGAAAATAAGCCACTGTAACTTCGACAGAGTTGCTAGAGTAAGAGATGGTGTCTTTAGCTCAGGATTTGACAACCCTACAGCACAGCTCTGCATCCATAAACGTGCAAATGCCCGCAAACTGTAAGCTGCTGTTGGGCAACTGGTGAAAAGCGTAACCCAGTTTGTGTTTTCATTTAGCCAACAATGACAGATGATGACCTTGCAGACGCTCTGTCATCTGATTTTACTTGCAGTGCTGTAACATCTGCTGGAGAGAAGAAAGACATGCCAAAAGAGGTACCGCTTTTGCTATCTTTTTGAAAGGGCCTCTTTATTAGACTTACAATCTGAATCCTGTGAAAAACTCAACACATTTAAATTGTTTCATGTTTTAAAAGAAGCCTGCAGAAGAAGGTGAAGTCCTACAAGCAGAGTCTGCAAGTTTGATCAGCAGTTCAGCTCCTCCGAAAGAAAAGAAAGCCAGAATGGAAGAGGTATAAATTAAGTACTCTGGTCTACCTACCCCACTGAAATAACCACACAGAACCTGATATCCTAAAATAGTATTACAAAGTTATAGAGAGAGAAAGACTCCCTGGGCTCCACATAAATTATATATGCTCAAACTGTAATATAAGAGTCAGTGCTAAATCTTGTTGTTTAGTCAAAAGGTATTTAAGCTTTCGAAGACTAGGCTGCAACCTATTGGAGGAAGGTACATTTCTATTAAGAAACTACCTGCCTGCATGCATCCCCCTTCTTTACTTCAGCATCCCCCTTTGTCCAATGGCCAAGATGCCTTTAAATTCTGGGGGATGATGATGGTGCGTTTGTGCATAGGATTCCAGGTGTGCACACACTTGTGGATTGCAAACAGTTGTGGATTTAAAAATTTCACCTTTTTACGAATCAATTACTCATTCTGAAATAACTTCTGTTTGGCTGCTATTGTGAAATCACTTGGAACAGTGCAGGTTAGAAGCTTTTGAACCTTTGGGTACGCAGCCTGAATCTGTAGTAAAAAGGTTTCAAACTAAAATATACTGCAGACACGAATATAACCCACATTGTGGCCATAAGTAGCCTTTTGAACCGATGTGACAGCTAGGGATTCAAAATGTTACCTATACTGTATTGGCTGTTTGAGTCAGGATGTGATTTAACTTCCTTTGTTGCTCTAAGACAGGCATCCACAACTTTCGGCCCTCCAGATGTTTTGGACTACAATTCCCATCATCCCTGACCACTGGTTCTGTTAGCTAGGGATCATGGGAGTTGTAGGCTAAAACAGGGCTGCAGGTTGGGGGTGCCTGCTCTAAGAGGTGGTTTTTCCTTTCTGACAAATGAATGCTCCCTTGCTTCTCCTGGGTGCTGGCTTGGCTTCTGTTTTTACTTTCTGCTTGAGTAAGGTATCACTGTATATAGCCTTTCCATTGCCTTCTAATATTAAGGATATTGGATGAGCTTAACACTATATTATTTGTTTTGAAATACTGTTATCCTGCCTTCAAAGGTTAAAACTTCCTTAAGGTGGTTTGCAGAAGCCAAACAAACAAAATACATTTTATTTCTCATATATGCATTTTAAAAAGCCACATTCACCTGCTGCCTCCAAATATTGGAGAATATTAAGCATTAAGTAGCTGGAAATAACACCCAGTCATTTTATTTACCTGAAGTTAGACAGCAGTCCAACAACCTATAAGTGATTTAGGTAAATGGGAATTTATATCAGTGGGCTTTCTCCATATAGTGTCATTTTCTTTGTCTGAGTTCACTGTTCTTGGACCACAAATAAAATACTTGGATCAAGTTTCAAACCCAGAGATGGATTTAGTAGTGGCAAATGCACAAGCCTCAGCCATTCTGGTTCACTTACAATTTAGCTTCTGCTACAGAAAAGCTAGATTCCTACAGATATCGTGCTTGAAGTGGCCTGACATGTTGCCCAATAGCTGAAGAATACACAGTTTACCCTCCTACACTGCAATGTTTTAGACAGAGTGTCTAGATTACAGTATCCTGCTGTTTAAGGATGCCAGATTCATCAGTGTACTGCCGTAACTGGAGTCCTAATAATCTCAGTATATATTGCATCTATTGTGAGACATATGCTGTTTTTATAGCCCATGGTCATTTTTATCACTTTGCGATGCAGGTAGCCCTTAGTGACAGCGCCTTGGATGCTCTTGTGGATACACTTGGCATGCCAGAACCGGAACCGGAAGTAGACCTTAGCTCCATTGTGGAAGTGGAAGAGGTATTGTTTACACTGCAAAATCTTGCAAAACAAGCCAGAAAAAAATGCTACTTTGTCTGCTGCTAGCAGAAACGTTTGAAAGCGCTTTGAATTCTATGGTAGTAGTAGCTAGTGGCCTGCTTCTCTGCTGAACTACAATGTAGCTTCATCAATGTGGGAATGTGTGAGAATGACTGGGAAGACTTCTGTTAAGAAGCAGTTTTGCAGTACTGTATGACCTTTTAAAAAAACAAAACACTCCCAAGACTGCAATCTTGTGCACATCTAATTGGGAATGAGCCCAGCTGGGCAAGGCAAGACTTGCTCCTGTGTAAATATAATAGGATTGGTTTGCAAGTGAATCAATTGCTGTATAAATAATTAGTACATGATTGATACCACTTAAAGTCTTGAAACTATGTAAGGGGTACCCCTGCCCGTACGGGCCAGTAATGTCCGGCTCTAGGGTTGTGCGCCCATCTCACTTAAGAGGCCGGGGGTCAGCGCTGTCTGGAGACACTTCCGGGTCACGTGGCCAGCGTGACGAAGCTGCTCTGGTGAGCCAGCACCAGCACAGCACACGGAAATGCCGTTTACCTTCCCGCTATAAAGCGGTACCTATTTATCTACTTGAACTTAGGGGTGCTTTTGAACTGCTAGGTGGGCAGGAGCTGGGACCGAAAGACAGGAGCGCACCCCACTGCGGGGATTCGAACTGCCAACCATACGATCAGCAAGTCCTAGGCGCTGAGGTTTTACCCACATCGCCACCCACATCCCTTGAAACTATGTAGACATGCATAAATTGTGGATGACCCTTGGGGTCCCTTCCAACGCTACAGTTGTAGGGTTCTGTGCCCCATTGACTTCAATGTGTTAAATGCATGATGAAAATGTTGCTTGTGATAGTAATTCAGCTGAAAAATGCTTAATTTTGGCTGGATTACACTTTTCAGATGTGTAGCGAAAGCAACAGGAAATATGCAAAAAGTGCTATAAAGGAATACCTTAATTCACAGAAAATGCCCAATGCATTTTAAGTTTTGCCTAGTTATTTCTTCAAGCTTTTATAGTTCCTATAAAAGAAATAAGAGTTCTTTCTTAGTTAATCTTGAGAAACAAAGCTGACAAGGCTAGAAATGTATTGGGCCACTTCAGATAAAATGTTTTTTTTTTATTAGTACTTTCAGGATCCTCCACCTCTGCCCCCGAATAAATGTTACAGATACAGTACCTATAACAGTTCTTTTGCATCTGTAATATGTATGCATGTTATTTTATTTAGTTTAGGAAAAAGGAAAAATATAGATTCAAAAATTATGAGTTCCCTGCAGGAGAAATGGAGATTGGAGGAAGCAGAAATATGCCAAATATGAGGTGGAGGTGTGTGTATGCATAGAAATATGTTTACAATTTAACACGTTTCTATGGCACAATCACCCTGACTTCCAACTTGCCTGCAAAAGATCCAGCAATGCAATTCAAGTGTTGACATGTTGTGATTCTTTCTATTCAGCCAAAGGCCAAAGAAAGGAAGGAGAAGAAACCTGGTGAACGCGATGACACAATCCCTCCTGAGTACAGATTAAAACCAGAATTGGTAAAGTTCTCATCTCTACTTTTCATTGCATGTGCTATAAAATCCCAGATTTTACCATACTGAGCCCATGTTAAGAAAAATAGAAAAAATAAGAGCTCTTTCAGCACTCTGCTGGCTATGATACAACAGCAGCAAGCTAGAGCTAGAAAGCTCCCTCCTCCAATTATTTAAATGTATCTTCTGTTGTCCACCTGCAGATCAGAGTATTGCAAGCGAATGCTTTTGAAGGCAGTTTAGAAACTGTAACTAATGCAGAATCCCATGTGCAGATGGTTAACTGGGACCAGATAGTCTGAATGCATAAAACTGATTCTATCCTAGCTAATTCAGCTATCAGTTTCTGCTATCAATTCACAGTTATGATTTCTACAGCCTTCTACAGCTTAGGACCCTAATACCTTAGGGCAGAGATTTTCAACCTTTTTAAGTCCACAGCTCCCTTGACAAACTATATTCTTTCTGCAGCACCCCTGTGGGGCTCAGGAGCCCAGTTACGTCACCCCTTGCCTGCAGAGCTGGCAGCCTCTCACCCTTTTTCAAACACCCTCCCTTGTGGAGTGTTCCCTCAGCCGCCGCCTCCTCTCCCCTCTCCTTGGGAGCCCTCTGGGCAGCCATTGCTGCTACTCCTGAGCTGCCCCTCTGCCCCAAAGAGAGGTGCCTCCTCACACTGCCCCACAAGGGCCTGGGACTATCAGTCTATTTCCAACAGCAAGGGCTGGTGGACAGGTGGACAGGGCCCCCTTACCCACTTGGTTGTTTACTCTGAGGTTGCCTCAGCTCCTGGCAACCAGCACCTCCTGACCAGCCCCAGAGGCACCATTTTGCCTGGGTAGCTTGTAGCCACGGCTGCTGCAACAAACAGCTGTGCGAGCCTTTGGGAGGCAGAGATGTGAGAGGGCATCAGAGGACGGAGGGAAGGAAAGAAGGACAGAGGCCACGGTTGCCAGTGGGCCTCCATGACCATCATCCAAGGATGCCATGGCACACTGGTTGAAAACCACTGCCTTAGAGAGTGCTTTCCCCCATATGAACCTACCTGGACCCTGCAATTGTGTGTGTCTGGGGGAGGTGAGGATAGAAGCATCTGATCATTTTCACATCAGAAGAGTGATGATTTCTTAGCTACTCCTTACAGTTATTTTCAAAAGGTAGCCAAGGGAATGTGAAACCAGAAACAATCACTAGTGTATGTAGTTTCTTCTCTTCCTTCAGCCTGAATTATTCTTATGGCTCAGCAATCTTAGCTAGTCTTATAAGTGGAATTCCAAAATGAAATGTGTTCAGTGGAGAAACTCTGGGGATATTTCCCTCCCATTGCGGGGACTATTTGGATCCCTCTGGAGTAAATCTATATATTGAGAATTTAAATAAAACAACAACAATGTAGAGTATCTTAAATTTGGTGCAGTGTAAATGGCAAAGTTAACCATAAATCTGCCTGTTTATTTTTAGGATAAAGATGGGAAGCCCTTGTTGCCAAAGCCTGAAGAAAAACCAAAGGTTCTTAAGTGTTTCTATTAGTTTTACTTTCCTTCACCTGTATTGTAAACAAATGATGAAGCTGAACTTTTACATATTATTTTTCTGTGATTTCGTAATGCCTGAGATGTTTTAGAAGGAAGCATAGTAAACTTCAAAAGGCAGTTTCTAACACAGATGGTTTACTTAATATTTGGGATCAGTGCAAAATGAATATTTGAATTCAGAGGCACATTTTGCGTTGGTTTAAATTGATTCCTCTTTTGCTATTTTAGCATTGTGGCACAAATGCCTATTGCTCAATTACTGAAGACAATTCAGCCATTTATCTTTGTCTCAGTGTTTAAACACTTACTTTGCTTTATGGCAGGAGTATCCAATACAGTGTCCTTAAGATGTTGTTAGACTACAACTCCCATCATCCTTTGCCATTGGCTATGTTGGCTGCAGCTGATCGGAATTTGAGTCCCAACAACATCTGAAGGGTGCCATGTTGGTGACTCCTGTTTTGTGGTATAATTATGCAGGCATACTCCTGTTTTGTGTTTCATAGATATAAAATAGTTCTAATACAGCTGAGTCAAATCAAAGGTTGGGTGCTTTTTCTGCAAACATTATATACATGCACACATGCTGCAGCAGCCTTTATGCTCCTAACTTTATCAGGTGATCTTTTCTGCCAGCTTGTGCAGTGTTAGATAACCTGTTTAGGGGGTGGACTGAATCCCCAGAGAGAGAAGAGCCAAGATTCCCTCTTTCTCCCTACAATTACAGGTGGTCAGTACCACACTGACCTCCTGCTATTTCTGCTGTATATGCAGATTTAAATCCATTGTAAATGAAGTGCAAGCATGCCATGGAGCCCCTGCAAGTTGGGTTCCAGCTGCTCAACCACCATTTTCAAGTTTCCTCAAGTTTCCTCTATTGCATTCTAACAACAACAAATAATTTATTATTTATACCCTGCCCATCTGGTTGGGTTTACAAGCCACCCTGGGTGGCTACCAACAGAATAGTAAAAACACGATAAAACATCAAACATTAAAAACTTCCCTAAACAGGGCTGTCTCCATATGTCTTCTAAAAGTCAGATAGTTGTTTATTTCCTTGACATCTGATGGGAGGGCATTTCACAGAGTGGGTGCCACTACCAATAAGGCCCTCTGATAAATGCCACTTCTTATGTCTGTTCTTTATTTTATCAGCAGCACAGTTCTGGTCTTCCTCTCATTTTTTTGTTTTTGTTTTTACAGCCTCTTAGCGATTCTGACCTAGTTGATGAATTTTCAAAAGATTTTGCCTGTCCCACTCCTCCCGCAGAAATACCCAAACCATCTACACCAGCTGATGTGCCTAAGGTGAGTTTACTTTGCCTAGGAAACCTGCCTTAAAATTCAGAATCTTTCATTGCATTGGATGCAGAGAATTTTTTATATATATATAAATTTTTTATTAAGAATTTTTCCATAAAAAACTCCAATCATACTAATTTCCACATCACATATTTTGACTTATTGGACCTCCCTCAACTTCTCTGACAATCATTCGTAATTAAAATCCTATCTTCACATTCCTTAATTTTAATATTGCCTTTAAATACTATATTTCTATCCTTATTTACTTTCTTACAATATTCCTTATATTTTCACAAAGCTTCTTTAAAGCACACTAGCGTTGTATATTCCTCACATACAGTTTTCAAATACTCTGTAAATTTTCCCCAGTCCTCAAAAAACTTATGATCCTTTTGGAATCTAATTTTTCCAGTTAGTTTGTCCAGTTCTGCATAGTCTGTTAATTTTGTTCTCCATTCTTCCAAGGTCGGTACTTCTTCTTGTTTCCATTTTTGAGCCATCAATGTTCTTGCTGCTGTTATTGCATACTGAAAAAGTTTACAGTCTCTCCTATTTATATCCGTTCTTGTTATTCCCAGCAAAAATGTTTCTGGTTTCTTAGCAAAGCTATATTTCAGCATTTTCTTTAATTCATTATATATCATCTCCCAGAACCCCCTTACTTTCTTACAATCCCACCACATATGCATAAATGTACCTTCTTTCTCTTTACATTTCCAACATTTGTTACAGGTTTTGTACATTTTTGCTAATTTTGCTGGTGTCATATACCACCTATATACCATTTTCATACCATTTTCTTTTAATGTGATACATGCTGTAAACTTCAAGTTTTCATTCCATATTTTTTGCCAATCATCCATTTCTATGTTATATCCTAAATCTTTGGCCGGATGCAGAGAATTAAAGGTGAAGTAAGCTTAATTCAGGTATAGCATTTCTGTTCTTCCTCCCTTATATTCCTCCCCATGTGTCACTTGTGTACTTAGCGTGAGGGCAAGGTGAAGCTGTGGCTTGGGAACATACCAGGGGCCAGGGCTGGTGGTGTGCAAAGCCACACAATGGTTGAAAGTTATATCAGCTGCTTAATATAAGGCCATGGGAGGTGTGCACAAAGATGGCAGGTGGGTGGGCCCATCCATGCTGTGGTCTCCTGTGAAGCCCACCTACTCATTGGGAACAGAGGTTTAGGTGCTACAATTTCCACTGTTCTCAAGCTAATATTAGAGACCAGTTTTCAAAATCCATTAGTTGCTGTTTTCTTTCAGAAGCCAGAAGCTGCTGAGCCCCCCAAAACTCCCAAAGAAAATGTGGCCACATCCCCTGCAGTTCCTTCAGTGCAACCTTCAGCTCCATCAGGAGTTTCTACAGTGAGTAGCTTCTTCTGGATCACTCTGCAGCACTGAATAACTCTGTGTCTGCCTTGTGGAAGTTATGTTTTGAGGTGCTACAGAGCACTGTTTGGTCCCCAATGCTTTTTAACAGCTAAACGAACCTGTGGGGAGATTTGAAGCATGATATCTACAGTATATTGATGACATTTGGCTTGATTTCCATGTAACAGGCCTGGATGTGCAAGTCCTGAGCTATCATCTGGATGCAGTTTTGGGCTAGCCGGGGGCCACTAAACTGGAACTGAATCCTACCAAGACAGATGCCCTGTGGATGGGTGGCTTTCAGGTCCAGGAAACTGACCACATTCCCTTTGAAGGAGGAAGTTCGTAGTCTAGGGCAGGGTTTCCCAAGCTTGGGTCACTAACTATTTTTGGACTACAACTCCCCTCATCCCTAGCTAGCAAGACCCAATAGTCAGGGATGATGGGAATTGTAGTCCAAAACCAGCTAGTGACCCAATTTTGGGAAACCCTGATCTAGGGATACTTAGCGAGGTAGCTGGTAAAATGTGGGTTGAACAAAGTAACGGTTCGGTGGATTTGTAGCTGGTTGACTGTCCGAACCCATAGCATACTCATTAATGGGGTTCCTCATCATCCTGGAAAAATGTGACTAGTGGGATGGCACAGGGTTCTGTCCTGAGCCTGTTGTTCAACATCTTTATAAACATCTTGGATGAAGGAATTGAGGGGATGTGCGGCCCTCTAGCAGCTATGGTGGCTCATGTACCAGATGTCACGTATTTAGCATTAACTCTGGCAGTATATACTTGATTCTGACCAATATGACCAGTATACAGTGGTACCTCAGGTTACAGACGCTTCAGGTTACAGACTCCACTAACCCAAAAATAGTACCTCGGGTTAGGAACTTGGCTTCAGGATGAGAACATAAATCGTGCGGCAGCGGCAGGAGGCCCCATTAGCTAAAGTGGTACCTCAAGTTAAGAACAGTTTCAGGTTAAGAACAGACCTGCAGAATGAATTAAGTTCTTAACCCGAGGTACCACTGTATACTTGATTCTGATGTATATTTTGCTCTAGGAGCCTTAGTTTGGTTAACGCTAAATACATCACTTCTGGTAAATGAGCTACCATAGCCGCTACAGGGCTGTGCAAATATGTGTCCTGGGCTTTTTAGACTCATCTTGTTCCTGCTATCTTATTTCAGAAGCCCTCAGCAGTTGAATCCAAAAAGATTTCTACAGAAGAAGTGGTGTCCGCTGCTGCTGCTCCTTCTGTGGCATCTTCAGCTCCCTCAGTAACTTCTCCAGTGAGTAACCATTTGTGAAGGTCAACAAAGGTTCAAGTGCCACTTACATAAAAATTAGACTGGCTGATTTTGCAGGGATTTCTTAACACATATGCACTGCACATTGCTTAAAACTGTTGGTACAAAATTGTTTGCCATTACTTACTTTTATTTGGGATATTTAGATTGTAGATTTTCTCTCCCTTTGCTTATTAACTGTTGGATGTGTTTAACTATTATGAGTGCAGCCTGCTAATGGGAACTCTTAAAGTCCCATTGAACTTAAAAGAACCTTGTGTGAAAGTAGATCTTCATTTTAAGTGGGCCAAGCTAGCAAAGATTCCATGTGGATTTTGCCAGTGCACATAACAGAAAACTAATTTATAAATATGAAAATGTTCTGCACTAAGGTACTTAGGCTATCCTAAGCAGACAGTTACTCAATAGCAGTCCGTGCTGTCAGGCAAAGCCACCCTGTTGACTTGGATGGTGCTGGGACAGGGGGAATATGATGACAAGGGTAGAGCTCTGTCAGTCCAATGGAGAGGGAAAACTGGTCTGGCTCCACCGGTGTACTTGCACAGTCCCAACCCAGTCCTGTCCATGTAAGCTGGTATCAAGAAGGTGGTTCTGTGGCTCCACACAACCATATGGGCCACTCCTGCAGTCAGTTAATCAAATTAATACTGCTTTGTAGAATGCTGTCCCCAGGGAAGTTCAGCTAGTGCCTTCATTATACACCTTTGGGTGCCAGGTGAAGACATTCCTCTTTAACCAGACCTTTGGCTGATTGACATCCAATGCCCCCTAAAATGTGTTGTGGAAGGGGGGGGATTATTGGTTTGTTCTTGTTTGTATTATGTATTTTGTGGTTTTTATATTGTAATTTTATGTTGTGAACTGTCCTGAGATCTATGGGCATAGGATGGTATACAAACCAACAACAAACAAACAAATAAGTGAATCACCTCCCATAAAACTAATACTTGGGTGGTTAAGTTTTAATAAGTGTATTTGTCAGCTGCTCCATTGTTTGCACTCTTAAGAATATTGCTTCAAACATTGTTTTCCAAAGCACTAAGCTGATTTAAAATAATATTATTTCTAGACTTCACAGGTACCTGATGAAGCCCTGGAAGCCTTATCTGGAAGTCTAGGAAAAGTGGAGCCTCAACCAGAAGAAAAGAAGCCTGCCGTGGATAAAGTGAAGGTAATAAAATGATCAGAGTCCAGGGGCGTATCAAACATCTATCTATCTGTGTGTAACTATTGGGTCTCTCTTACTTTCTCTTGGGGGAGGGTACCAAATTGTTAAAGAACCCTGAATTTCTGGCACTCCTGGGGGGGTCTGATCTCATAGGATGCAGTCATTACTCATGGCAGGAAATCGGAAGTCCACAGAATGCAAACTGGACTTACAACTAATTTTTTGGAATACCAGTGGGTAGAGTAAGTGGGCAGTTCCAATAAGCTGTGTTTTAGTTGATTGAAACTTTAATTATACATAAATAAATAAATTGGGTATACACTTTCATATGCTTCTATGCTACATGTACTATTATGAAACCAAATGACTGGGGACAGTCTCTCTTTATACATGTTGAGAGCTTTTCATTTCCCCCTGCTCATCCAGGAGAAAGCAAAACAAGAGGAACGTGAGAAACTTGGAGAAGATGAAGAAACCATTCCTCCTGATTATAGATTAACTGAAGCAAAGGTGATTGATTTTTCACTTGTTGCATGATCTTTTAAGTCAAATTAATTGGATGAGCAGCACCCTAATAATTGCATGTAATTGTACACCTTAGGTACAAGATACAAAACATTTTGTGTCAATGAGTGAGGGGTGTGTGTGAGCGTGGTGTTCAGTTTTTCAGGAAATTGTTCATAGAATAATCAGCAAAGTCCCAGCCCTACTCTAGTCTATTCTCTTAGCAACAGAGATTGTCATGCTTGGATGAAGCAGGAATTAAATATACAGCCCTAGGCCATGGAGGGCACACCCATGATTGGGGGCAGTGCAGTTGATCCATCTAATATTCATAAGTAGGCAGACAGCTGCATTTTACTGTAACTGAAGCTCCGCCATCAACTTCAGAGGCAGCACTGCGTAAATCACACACCATATGAGTGTTACAAAGCTGCTTGGAGGTTACAAAAGAATGGAGCAGTGTAGCAAGAACCCCTCTATTCATGATGAGTGGGTTCTATCTAGGACAGGCAGTTGGTGCAGGAACATGCTTATCAAAAAACATAAGAGTCCAAAAACACTTTCAAGATTTCTTCTGTTCTGATCGGTTAGTGTTGCATTTTATACATAATGGTAATGCGTCAAATTCAGTCACCTGTCATAGCTCATTTGTAGTAGTTAACCAGTGTCATATTTTCTCTGCAGGATAAAGATGGGAAGCCACTTTTACCAAAACCTCAAGAAAAACCTCAGGTTGGTAAAAAAAAATGCTTCTAACAGGCTATTTTACATTTTTTTAAATAAAGTCTACGAAGCACAAAATTTATTACAACCAGAGACTGGACAAATGGTTGGCATATTCCTTCTACGTTTCCAACAAAAAACTGAGAAAAAGTAATAAAGTGTTTGGTTTCCAGTCAGTTTTCAAGAATAAAATGAAACATTTGTTCTAATATATATATTTATTTCTAGCCCTTGAGTGAAAGCGAACTTATTGATGCTCTGTCAGAAGGGTTTTCTAGTTCTTCAGCACCAACATCAAAGGCTGCCCCAACAGCTGCACCTCAGGTAAGTCATGTGTCTCTGTGTAAAAAAGACTTTATTTAACTTTTAGACATAGTGAGAGACAGTTACATACAAAGAATCATAGAATTGTTGAGTCATCTAGTCCAGCCCCCTGCAATACAGGAATCTGAACTAAAGCATCCATGATAGATGGCCATCCACCCTATGTTTAAAAACCTCCACCACCTTCTGAGTGCCTTCCAAACAGGGTTTACTGTCAGAAAGTTCTTCCTGATACACTCATTGTAAGCAATGCACACACATTCTTGCTTTGCTGTTATTTAATTACGCTCGTCAAAACCACCAGTGGTAGATATTCTCACAAAATGACTTTGACTATCCTGGAAGGTCTCTTCTCTTTGCACCCAATACTTAGGATGATGCCTGTAAGGAGAAGAAACACACCTGACACGTGGCAAGTCTATGAAGGTGTGCTGTAGACGCAGTGCAGAGTGGTTTCAGAATACCGATCTGAGCAAACTGTATGGGATGCAGGGCACATGGCAGTGAGCTGACTGTAGCCCAAAATGATGTGGACACAGTGTGAAACAGATACCTGGTTCCTGCCATCTGATTATCCTTCACTGTCTTCTGGCACGTGTTTATGAACCCATTGTTTTTATTGTAGAAACCTACAGGTGCTGGCAAACCTGCTGTTGCACCTACTGAAGAAGTGATCTCTTCTGCATCTGCTTCTGCAGTCCATTCATCGGCTCCTCCGCCACCAGCAGCTACCCCAGTAAGCAGAATAATATTTCCTACCTGCATTACTTTCTGTGACCAAAGCCACAGTTTATTTTCCCTTTAAAAATGCTTAGCCTCCTTATCGCTTAAAGGCTTGTAGGAACGTAGGAGCTGCCTTATTCCAAGTCAGATCATTGGTCCAGCAAGTTCAGTGTGGTCTACAGTAGCCTTAACCAACTTGGTGCCTTTAAGATGTCTTGGACTACAGTCATGGGAGTTGTGGTCCAAAATCGCTGGAAAGCACCAGGTTGATGGAGACTAGTCTTCAGTGACAGATAAAAACTCTCCAGGGATTCAGACAGTCTTTCCAACCCTACCTGGAGATTTCAAGGATTGAATCTGAGACCTTGTGCATGTAAAGGTGCAGCCATGTCCCTCAGTTATATTTTGGAGTTCAAAATGTCTTTGGAAAGATCTGTGTATATAACCATCTTTGGAACAAAAATTGTCATTCTTATATGGGATGCTATTTTTCCATTTTAAGGTAGAGCGGCTAGCCTCTTAACTGCTTTGAGTAATGTTGAATCATAGTTTGAGGCTAATCAAATTTGTTTTACAGAGAGTTATAAAACAGTTATGGGTTGAGGTACACTGGAAGCCAAAGTTGCTTGCTTGCAGCTGAATGGTTTGGTTTTTTTGCCTGGCTATGCATATTTTGTAACTTTCCAAAGTTTTTTGAGTGCTCTGAAGTTAACTTTCTATCATGCTGACTAAAGCAACTCTGATACCTTTGACGTTTTTTATTTCTGAGATTGCGTGTGGCATATTTTGTTTTTGCTCTTCTCTAATCTGTTAGGGTAGGAAAGAACTCGATGATGCTGCAGATCTTCTCGCAGATTCATTGGGGCAAAGAGAACCTGACCCAGATGAAAACAAACCACTTGTTGATAAAATAAAGGTGAGGAAAGTGTTTGCCCCCCCCCCCGCAGTACAGCTGCCTTGACATGGTTGTGGGTACCATATTCATCTCCCAAATCTGCATAGGAAGCTGAAAGAACTGGGCCGGGTGGTGGTGGTGGTGGTTTTGGTTTGTTTGTTTTGGGGGCTAGGGGTTCAGTCTATGGCTTTCAAGGTCACCCCCTCACCATTGCTAGCCCACCATACTACCTCCCTTGTCTTTTGCAACACTTGAGGGCAGAGTGAGGGTCTTCTGATTTCTGCATATTGTACAAGGTATATTTAGCTATGAAAGCAGGGGTCTATGCAGGGTACTTTTTGCATTTCAGGAGGTCCCCTTTCATGGAAAGTGTTTCGTGGCTACAGTTGAACTGAATTTGCTTTCTGTTAGTGTGACAAGTATTTTTTTAATTCCAAAGGACGTGTGTAAATATAATAAACCTCTATTTTTGCAGCGTTCTTTCTGTCTTTGGATTGTTTTTCATAAAGTGCAGCCTGTTCACAAATAAGCAGGGAGGCGGGGGGAATCGTTATTATGTATTCAATTTATATCAGCCCTTCCTTCTGAGGTAGCCCAGGGCAGCAAACATTGCAATGATAAAATGTTAAAAATAAGTTGTTACTACACAAATTGCTATTTTGTGTTTAGTTCTCATAGGGAAGCTCTAATGGACTATGTTACTTTTTACAATATTTGGTGTGATAATTGTGTTCATTTGGGGGTTTGTTTCATGGTTGTTTTTTTCAAAATTTGTGGCAACTTTTTTTTGTATTTTCTACAATTTGAGGACAAGTTTAGATAGTGTGTTCTTTGGGTTGAGCTTTCCAGAACAATTAAGAACATGACCTCCTGTTGTTGCTTTTACAGGAAAAGGCTAAATCTGAGCATAGAGACAAACTTGGAGAGAAAGATGAAACAATCCCTCCTGATTATAGGCATCTTCTTGACTCGGATGAGAAGGTAAGCTAATCCTTTCTGAATCCAAATTCATCTATACCAGGGTGGGGGACCTGTGGTCCTCCTGACGGTTTTGAGTCTTATCTCCCACCAGCCCTGGCCTTTGGCCATTCTTGTTCGGGGTGATGGGAGATGGAGTCCAACAACATCTGGAGAGTCAGCGGTTCCCCACCCCCAATCTATATTGATAGATTTTGCACATATATATTTATCATGTCATGTCATATATGATATCATAGTTCATCTATGCTCTTCATTCAAAGAACCCAGGGTGGTTTACAATATAAAATATATGTTGAGGGCCACATTTTACCATAACATAAGTGAGGAACCAATGGATTTTATGTAGTCAAGTCCCCATGTTCTTTTAATGTGCCTTATAAAATAAAGTCAGTAAAATCAACAATGATACATTTTATAATGCACATTTTAAAAACTGGCTTTATTTTGAAAAGGTTTAGGCTAACTGGTTTAACGTAAGATGTTTATCTCATTTTATAGGTAATTTTAAATTTTGTAGGATGCAAATCCTTAAATAAATAAATAAATAAATGCTGCTTTTTGTTGTTGAAGGGGAAGCCAACAGGCAAGGATGCTGAGAAACCCAAAGAACAAAAGGTAAGAAGGACCTGCTCTTAGCTAAATGCTATTACTTGCCTGTGGGTTGCATTTACGTAGCTATTTGGAAGAGGGCTGCTCCGCTATAAAGGCTCCCAGAGTGGCTTACATAAAATGAGTATCAAACAAGATAATCCCCACGAGCAGGATTACCAACTAAAAGGCAAAACACAAAAGGAAAGAAGACTGGGAGAGGAGAGGAAAGAAAACTTGAGCCCTAATTTTTAGTTACAAATTTCTTATAATGGCAACTTGAATGAAAACCAAATGAAATGGTTTTTCAGAAAAGCAGATGAAGTAGCCCACCTTTATACCTGTCCCTCTGCTCCACGCTGTTGTTCTAACTCAATTCATTCTACTTGTGGCCAATGAGGGACTAACATAGACCTCAAAAAAAGAGAGCTGTACAATGATAATTCAGAAAAGGTTCCTTATTTTAATGGCACCTGCTGATTTGGTGGCACTTATAGTAGAAGCTTAAAATTCTTTTTTGGGCGTAGAACCAACAATTTAAACATTGAAAATGGGAGGCTATGTTTAAGTAAGGCACTTATTTTCCATATCACTAAATACTCACATTTTTAAACTATTATTTTTTATTGCAGAAGCCAGCTGATGACTCGGCAGCTATTGATGCCCTTTCAGGGGACTTTGATCATTGTGGGAAACCTCCTGTTTCTCAGCCTTCAACAAAGGTGAGGAGGCCCATTTTGCTAAAACTAGTGTTTCTCATTTTTAAGATGCTCCTTAAATCACCAAGTAAGCATAAGTGAAGGCAAAGATTGCAACAACAACCAACAGGCTTTTATGCATGCTACTAAAACCCCAACTGGTTGTAAATAGGCAACTGACAAATGAGATTCCTGCTTTTTTATTTGCAGTTCAATTGCTCTGAGCAAAATAGTTCTGGCACTGCTCTGAAGATGCACAGTATTGATTAGCCTGGTTAATACATTGTTTTAAAAAATATAGTCACCCCTTCTCGTTTCCACTTTCTGCATATCACTTTGCTCAAGAGTGACATCTACCTGTAGATGCTCTTGCATTTTCTTTTCTGTCTTTCAGAATTTTACTTTCCCACTGCCTTGTTGTTTCAGGAGTTTGGGCTTTGGCCTCCTTTAGGAAGTAAGACTTTATTACATCTTAAAACTGGTCTGTGTTTCTACAGGCAGAAACTCTTTTGACTCATTCAGCATTGCTACTTCTGTTGGCAGCCTTGCCCTTGCTCTTAACAGGACTGCCACAAAGAGGTTGTTCTGAGGTTGATTCCACTTGGGTTTATAAGGCTTTGAATGTAATGTAAAGAGTTTCTCTAGAAAAGGGAGACTTTATGCTGCTTTTATCCAAAGATTTCAGAAATAATCAGCTTATTCATTTCATGGAGGTTACCCTCCTTGGAGCATTAGCCGGAGTTTCTTAAAGGCCAATATAATGAAAGTGTTAAATGCCCCTTAATTACATCCATGCAGATAATTATTTTATGTCTTGGGTTTAAACCTATCCATGCAGATAATTATTTTATGTCTTGGGTTTAAACCTGAGTTTTATTGGCACTCATCAACCACTTGAATGTGAATCCTAGAACTCCTCCTGTTGAAGTTTCCATCTCTCCATTGGACCCCCAAAAATAATGGTTGGCTCTATTTCACATTTCCCTCTACCCTTTCTGGCACATATCTTATGCTTGCTAAAACTGTAAACTCTTGTGACATTTAAAGACCTTTTCTCACAATAAAGCTGTCTCAAGCATGGGCATATTTATGGAGCTGCCCCTCTTACCACTCAAAGGGCCAGTTGTTGTTTTTTTGTAAAAGGCAGCCTGTTTGTCTCCAACACAATGGTGAATATGCATAATTCCTCCAGGTGTCTTTTTCTGTGCCCATCCATTGAAACGACTAGACCTTATTCCAGAGTGTAAGATGAGTTTATCCCATGAACAGTATATATGAAATGGTATCATCTACCTACTCTTTATGTTGAACTGGCAGAAAGTCTCATTATCTTTTTTGGTAGGAATAAAACCAGCTTTGGTGTGATGGGCAATTTTAATTGGGAAACAGTGTGTAGGGTACAAGGGGGTGGAGAATAAGTTACTTTCTCCTCAGACTGTTTTCCAGTTGTGATTACAGTCTCAGTAGCTGTATAAAAGATAGTGTCTCCTTAAAAGAACCATGGAACTATATGGAACACACAGTTTTGCCCTTAAAAGTAAAGGTAAAGGGACCCCTGACCATTAGGTCCAGTCATGACCGACTCTGGGGTTGCGGCGCTCATCTTGCTTTATTGGCCGAGGGAGCCGGCGTACAGCTTCCGGGTCATGTGGCCAGTATGACTAAGCCACTTCTGGTGAACCAGAGCAGCGCACGGAAACACCGTTTACCTTCCCGCCTGAGCGGTACCTATTTATCTACTTGCACTTTGACATGCTTTCGAACTGCTAGGTTGGCAGGAGCAGGGACCGAGCAACGGGAGCTCACCCCGTCGTGGGGATTCAAACCGCCGACCTTCTGATCAGCAAGTCCTAGGCTCTGTGGTTTAACCCACAGCGCCACCCGCATCCCTTGTTTTGCCCTTAAAGAGTGGCTAGTTTTAGGGTGGTTACCCCACCATGCTTACTGCTGCCTGGGTGTGCAGCTTTTCCAGATTATTCATGTCATCCCAATTGATCCACTTTGTGTGGCTCTTGCAGAAGTAACACTTTGCTTGAAAAATCTTTTACCAGACTCTTTCAGACTCAGGTGTGTTTTAATCCAAATATTCATGAGGTTTTTCTCTCTGGTATAGGATGAAAAAACAAAAGATGCTGCGACATCAAAACCAGCTAGAAAAGATGAAAAGAAATCCAAATCCAGAAAGGTAAGAAATTGTTGATTAGAAAGAATGAATTTTTGCAGAGTGTAGTTAGACCAGCCACAGCCCATTTTATAAACTTCAGGCATTTCTGAGACATTCTGCACAATTCCTCAACACTTGTCTTCTGCATCTACTGCAAGCCAGGAGGCTTGTCCTCCTTTTCCACCATCACTGGAATAGAAATCTTCACAAAGCTGTTGTGCACTGTTGGAAGGATTTGAGAATAGGGGAGGGAATGATGAGAGGTGGGAACATTGGTAGGAGAATTCTGGGTAGGCATGTTCTGTCCTAAGAGGTATAGAGCACATACCCTCATGGTATATTCCAACTCTCTCACTGTATGTTGTGCGAGTGCCAAACTGAGGACCAAGATTTCTATGACTTCCCCCTAATCTGTGGCATTTTAGCCACAAAGCATCTGTTTTGCAGGACCTTAGATCCACTGTTATTTCACTGTAAATGTAAACTGCCTGCTGTTCCTGTGTTAGGCTCTTGTACAGTGATGTACAACATGATTATGCACCCTGTTTCACCTTTGTTAATCCTAACTGATTAATGATCAGAGCTGTGTTCAAGTGTAAAAATATTGTGATTGAATAGTGGAAATAAACACCCAATTTGAAGGCCAGTTACACATGCAGTTGTACTCGAGGCTACATTGAACGATGTATGCCACAAATAACCATCAAAGATCATGTAAGTCATCTTATGACTATAATCACTGCACAGTGATCATGAATGTAGCCATTCATTTTAAATGTCAAAGTATGTGTTATATAGGGTGTCCAACATTTGTGGCACAGAGGAAGATTGGGATTCGCAACTCTTTCTCCCTCCCTGCATTTCCCCCAATCTAGAATTGTGGGCCTCCTGGTGGTGGTTGGCATGCATTTGTGTGTAGAAAACTTATACCTGTATTCCCCTCTCTCTCTCAAACTGACAGCATATTTCACAGGGAGGTAGTGCTTTAATCAGCAACAATTGAAGGAAGGGAGCGTTCAGCTCCCCTGTGCTACAGTTATGATCAAATGCTGGCTCTCTCCAGGGATGCATGAAAATAAAAACAAAACTTCAGAAAAGCCATTCATGTGTAGTTTTTAGCCCTCTCAAATGTGTGTCTCTCCACTTCCTTATTCATGACAAACACTTTGATTTCAAGCTTTGTTTTACTTAAATGGCTGTGTTTTATTTCAAATATTTATTCACAGTGTTTGTTACGTGACCTCAGCATTCCAGCCAATAACATGGTTGTTCTTTTTCCCATTAAGGCAAAGGAGCAGTCTTCCAGCGCAAAATCTGAGAAACAGAAAAAGAGTTAAATGTTACCAGGTAAGAACTGTTAGACTTAATCATGCAAATTTGTGTGAATCCTTTATGCATGAAGAATGAATTGACTTTTCTGAAAATATGTGTTTCCACTTCCTTCCATTGTGCACCCAGCAGGGATTTGTGCATTTTGGTTCCTCCACCTTTGGGCTCTCCCCCAGACCCTCTGGCAACATTAGCTTGTTTGTGAGGCTTCACATCTACCAAACTCCTAATGTGTGGACTGACCCACAATATTTATATACTGCATGTGCAGAGCTGTTTTCTACATAGAATATTCTAAGTGCAGTTCAGCCAAGAAACCGACTGACTATTGGTTGGTTGCACTTTAGATTAGTAAAAGCTCTGAGTATGCTTGTGTTTCACAGTGCACCTGGCATGCTAAATTGTCCTTCAAACAGTATATTCAAAATTACTTTTGCATTTAGCAAATAGCAAAACATGAGAAACATGCATCTTTAATGTGAAATATGCATTATATATGGGTAAAGAATCTTTGTAAAGTACCTTTAAAATGTTGGAATGGCTCCAGAAAAAGGACACCAGCATTTATTATTGAAATACTTTTTGAAAAATAAATGCATGAGATTTCACATACTGTTAAGTAGCAGGAATTCTATCAATTGGTATTAATTTTCCCAAGAGCTCTGAAAATTAAAATACCAGCTCTAAAAAACAAGGGTCTAAAAATGTAAGTTTTCTTGCATTTCATGGTCATGTCAAGAGAGTTGAATCTGGATCAAAATTGGCTTTGGATCCTGCACATCCCTCTCTTTTCCTCTTACTGCTGCAGAGGCTTTCATGGCAGCTCTGAGGGGCTTTGAGACCTCTCTCAGAGAACATCCTATGGGTCCTTGGAAGATCCTTCACCTATTTCATGCTTGTATACAGAATTGCTGCTGTGTGCTTCAGTTGCAGCCTCTAGTGCCTCTCCTTTTTTGAGAGAGAGAGAAGTTTCTTGCTTTGGCAGCACCTGTTTTCTGCTTGAGGCAAGCAACCACCATCAGAGTGAGCAAATGACATTGAATAGGGCACGCAAGGGGAGCTGATACTTGTACAGCCTCATAAATACCAACACACAGGGCTCATCCAAACTTCCTTTTGCAATGTGCTTTCCAGGCACAAGCCTGCACTTTCTAAGTCTGCGCCTGAGTGGGGTTTTTTTTTTGTCCTACTGCTTTCCCAGGAAAATCTGCCGATTACCACTGAATCAGAACAAATTGCAAGGAAGTTTGCATGAGCCCACAGATAGACCATGCTGGTGGTTTCAACTTGCATGTTTATTTTTTGTTGGGAACCTGCTGAATTCTGTTTTATGAGATAACGTTTCCTCCCCTTACTGGCTAAATAATGTGCTCTCCTTTCCTCTCTGACTAGGCTTTTCATCGCTAATGCGAAAAAGTCTTCGTTTTGCTGGTGGATAGCTGCACTTGAACAAAAAAAAGAAGAAGCTATTTTGCAGAAGCAAGATAGTCTCCCGGGTGGTTTTTGTATCATGGTATTTGGATATAATGGCATAGGAGGCATGAATCTTACTATTTTCAAGGATGACCTTTTTCCATTTATTTTACTGTCTCTTATTTTGTAATTTTCTTCAGTTATGAGAGGGAACGGACGCTTTATATTTGTAAGAAAAGTATTTCTACGGATTTAATAGCAATGCAAAAAGAAAAAAAAGTCTGCAAATTTTGCACATAATCTACACATAGTGCCTGCAAATCTCAGCAGCATTCAGAAAAGCTGTGTTTTGGTTTTTGAGTATAATGAATGCTCTAAATATTCTGGAATATAATGCGTTTTGGCTATCATCTGCCTGCGGGTATTCTTTTTGAAGAATAGTTAGTGAGAAGTGAGTAATCAGTTGCTAAGATTTAAATGTGGGAGAAGAGTAGAAGCGATTGTTTCTCAGTCTTTGGCTTCTAATAACATAGTATTCAATATGAACAGTGCCGCTAGTATTTTCATTTGAAACCTTGAGTTCTGATTGTGACCGCCTGTCAGTGGCTTGCAGAAAGGGCATAATATTGCATCTGAATTGCTACTGCATAGGGGTACTCCAGAAAGGATGCACATAGGACTCCAATATGTTCCTATAAGTTACACTGGTATAGCTCCCCCCACCCCACCCCCAGAATCCAGATTACACAGCTTGTTTCTGATGTATAAATTCACATCACAGCTGAATACAGAGGTGCTTTGTGAACTAATTTGGATGCAATGCTTGCTCAACTTCCATGTTTTATTCCCCACCCCCCTTTTTGGTATTCCTTGCAGTGAGAAAAGCTATGGCTCCAACAGCAGGTTCTGATATGCTTTGCATTATGAGTAGCAATTTTTTTATTGACTTTTGGAGTAAGGTGCTACTCCTGGTTTGGTCAAGTCTGCTTCCAGGTAGCTAGTTCTCTAGACTACCATGGTCAAATATATAAGCCGCAGCCTGCGAGGAATATCAACTGTGCAAGCCTCTTTGAACTGCATGGGAGTTACACAGGAGCGTGGCCACTTTCTGCCATCGCTCTTACTTACTTCAAAAGGAGCAAGTGCAGGAGATGTTCCTCTGGGGACATCAGAATTTTGACTGTCCTTGACAATCTAATGTTAATACCGGACTGTTTTTGAAAGTCTGTATTAAGATTGCCTGTCACACTAATAAAGTTTTAGAATGTATTACCTTGTAAATTGTGTGTGTGAACTGTGTCCTTAATACATGGTTATTATTGCCATTTTTAGACAAGACCCCGGCTGTGTCTAGAAGAAGGTACCTTTTACAGGTTTCGACCAAACCGAAATACCTCCTCTATCCCAATGCAGCAGTGCTGCACTCTCAGTTATTGGATCAGACCCTTGATACAGAATTGTAGGGTTGGAAGGGGCTACAAGGGGCATCTGGTTCAACCTCCTGCAATGCAGGGATCTTTCACCCAACAGGGGGCTCAAACCCACAACACTGGAATTAAGAGTCTTATGCTCTTTTCTCGATCGCTGAACTATTGGGTGCTTTAAATTTTCACGTATGTTCAGCAGAGCTGGGAATGGGCTCTCGAACATCTGCGTCTGGAAGAATGGCTTCTCATTAAGGGGGCAAGCCTTAGGCTTGCATGCTCCCACTCCCACCCACTGTCTCCTCTGGGGGCAGTCATCAGATCAGAAGTACTTGTTTCAGTTAAATACTGTGCAGTATTATCTGAGACTGTGGTCTGAAATGGACAGCTGCATAAACTGCAGTTAAGAGTTAACCATACCTTATCTGAGTTCAGAAATAATGCAAAAGTGGACCTATGGAATCAAAAGGTCCTGATCCTCTGTACGTGAAGTAATGGATGTTACTTGCTACAGTATAGTTGGCAACACTCCAGCTATGGTAAAGTCAGATTTTCTACATCCCAACACACGTATCTCTCTCCTTCCTCCATCCACGCAAGCAAGAGGCATAATCAGTTCTAGGACATGTTTCAGTCACACACAAGCATCTGAGAAGGGAATGGCCTAGGAGGAGTCCCAGACTCTAGTTAGAGAGGCATAAAGACCTGGTCTAAGAGAGGTCCAATTTTCACTACTCCTGTTGTAAATGCATAACTTGACATGCATGCAAGGCCTTAATGCTATTTCCTCCACTTTGGAAGTATACTTCATATTTTCCAACCTCTGTCATTAGAATAAGCTCAAATATATGTACTAATCAGCATTCCAGTTTTTAGAATTTTATAAAAACTTATGTTTACGAAAGTAGCATTTTTCATATCTTTTCAAGAACTTACCATTCTTCATTCTGAAATCGTGCTTCATGCAGAGTTCCACATTCCACTATAGGTGTGTAACCATTCCTTGATTTTTTCAAGGTTCTTATCCATCCACTGAATATTTTCTTCAATGGTTTCTATCGCTTGGTAGACAGCACGGAGCTCTGAAACTTTTTTGCCTTGGGAGTTGAAGAAACTTTTTACCTGTTGAGTAAAAATAAATAAATACCACAATAAATTCTTGTACTATTCCCATTATCTTTAACGGGATTTGAAAAAAGAAAAAACGTTGTAGGAGACTGCATCCTATTCTTCCTGTACCAATGCCACTAACTGTACAGCCTGGATTTAGTCATAAGAGATTCTCAGTCATGGAGACATAAAGAAATGTGCCTGTCGTCCAAATTGTACATGAATTACAAGTGTTTTCAAAGGCCTTTTGCTTCAGATTTACAAAGAGATAATATAAATGGAAGCAGAACAGCATATGAGCAGTTAAGTATCATAAATGTCTCACGCATTTATATGTTGGGTTCCAAGAACCTATAAAAATACAACTTGTCAGTTTGCCATGGATGTCCATTTTGCTTTAAACAACTGCTGCTGCTGCACTTTGCCTTGAGATGCATGTGTGAAAAGCAATTAATTAAAAAAAAATATGAAATCATGGAGTCTCACGGATATACAATGCAGGTTGCGAGATATGCTTACTTCTTCAAGTTGTTCCTTTGTGGAATATTTATTTGTCAATCCAGTAATCAGGTGTGCAATGGCATTCGAACCAAGTTCAAACCTATGCAAACAGAAGAAGTGCATGAAGTAAATATTTTTATATTAGAAAGAAAATAAACAGGAGTACAAGGAGCGATAATATTTAAAACTTACTTTTTTACAAATGTCTGCCAATTCTGCTTTAGAAACTTCCAGGCTAACTGATAACCCTCAGGGTTTCTTCCAACAGAGATAACAATATGCGGAAGATCCTGCATTTTTATTAAGTCATCCTGTAAACCTTGCTCCATTAACCTAAACAAAAAAAAGAAACCTCAGTGTGAGGAAATAATATTATTACCTTAATAGGAACAGGAAAACTCGAGTACGAATAAATGGTACACAGTGTAATGGCTATTTGATTTCATACCCTTAGCTTTCGCTGCAGAGAGATTATTCTTCATTTCCCCCAAGCATCCTCTCATATAGTCAGCATGGAAAGAAGAAAAGGTGCTGAAAGGGGGTACTGTGCCACACGCAGGAATAATAATAATAATAAATTCTATATGTCGCTCATCTGACTGGGTTGCCTCGGCCACTCTGGGTGGCTTCCAACAAATTACAAAACCACAATAAAACATCAAACATAAAAAACCTCCAGATACAGGGCTGACTTCAGATGTTTATTTCCTTGACATCTGACAAGGCAGGCACGATAACTGAGAAGGCTCTCTGCCTGGTTCCCTGTAACCTCACTTCTCGCAATGAGGGAACCACCAGAAGGCCTTTGAAGCCAGATTTCGGGCTGAAAGATGGGGGTATACTGGGCTGAGGCTGTTTCTTCCCTAGTTACAAAATGTGGAAGAGCCTATGGGCCATAGAGAAGTTTGATTGAAAAGCTGAAATGGGGAAAATCTGTATCAAAGGGGGAAATTAACTATTCAGATTAATCTCATCTGTGCTGTGGGGAAGGGTTCCTTCTCTTTGAAATCTTTGGCAAAGACGAGCAGTGGGAGACAGAACACTCAGAATGCACCCAGACCTAAAAGAATGAAAAAGCTGGCCTGCAGCTGAAGATCAACTTTGTTCACCTTTGTCTCCTGCACCTCACCTAAAAATCTGATCTGCCCTGCCTTACCCCGTTCCAGCTTCTAATTCCATAGGAACAGCCACAATGTGAAACAGCATTTATATGCTTCAAGCCAGTGCACATGAACAAAATGTGCAATTGGTGTGTGCACTGACCTTTTAACTGTGAGACACTTCGTTCCAATCCAATGTTACAATGTTGTTGTTTCTTGTTGCATTGCAATGGTTAAGAGATGATGAAAATACGGGCGGCTGTGGCCTTGCAGTTACAACATCTCTCTTTTAATTTAAAGCCGTTCATGTTTCCAGAGAATACAGTCATACCTCATGTTGCGTCTGCTTCAGGTTACGTCTTTTCAAGTTGCGTCCCACAGCAACCCGGAAGTACCAGAATGGTTACTTCCGGGTTTCGCCACTCGCACAGGCACAGAAGCGCTAAACTGTGCTGCGCGCAGACGCGGCACTTCTGGATGCGAACACTTTGATGTGCCTCCGGGACAGATTATGTCCGCAACTCAAGGTTCCACTGTACTCACCATTCAAGCTTCTCCTTATTTGGGCTTAGGCTGAGAACAGATTCAATTATCCTTTTCTCAGTATTAAATTCGGGCAGCTTGTGTTTGCTGAAAAGGAAGTCCCAGCCTCCGTCCGTCTGTGCTCCAACAGCATATACCGCAAACTTGATGTCATTGGGCAAACTGCAACAAATGGAGGCTTCAGGTTAGTTCTGATCTCTTGGTGTTGGTTTCTTATGTGGAATGGAATCTCTCAGGAGGTTGTGGACTCTCCTTCAATGGAGGCTTATAAGCAGAGGGTGGAGGACCACCTCTTTTGGATGCTTTAGCTGAGATTCCTGCATTGCAGGGGGTTGGACTAGATGACCCTGTGACGTTAACATATGAGAGTGCTGGAGGTGAAATAGTTAAACAGGTTAACCAATCAGAACCCAGGGGGGGTGGAGTCAGAGGGACTATAAAACCAGCTCTGGGAGGGGCAAAGGGGGAGTTCGTTGGGAGTTGGTTGGAGTGGGAGTGAATTAGGATAGAGTCTGTGGGTAGGTTGAGTTAGTGTAGCGAAATAAGCTGAGTCAGGAACAGTTAGGACCTGGGAAGACAAGTAAATATCTGAGAGGTGGTTTAGTGAGTGAGAGCAAGTAGCGGAAGATATAGGTCTGGCTAGGCACCCCATGATTGTAATTGACTGAGATCGTTTATGAAACCACATGCTTGTTAAACTGCAATAAATAAACAGAAGTTTATGTTCCAATATATCCCTGACTGCACTCAGTATTTTACCAGGTAGGGCCTGGGTGGTGGCAGCAAGAAATAAAGTGGTGGCACAGGGATCAATAGACGGTGAAACGTCCGGGAACCCTGTGTGATTGCCACAGACCCTTGCGATCCCTTCCAACTCTGCGATTCTATTATTCCATGTCTGGATTCAATTGCAAATTACTACTCAAGTCAGACTGCCTCATCTCAAGAATCATTGAAAAGGCAAATTCACAGGTAATAGCAAATTTCCTCTATCCAGTGATTTCATGCTCTCCCACCCAGCTGGACTGAGCAGCCACAACACAGCGACTTCCCTGGTTTTAGTTACAGGTAGGTAGCTGTGTTGGTCTGCCGTAGCCAAAATAAAATTTAAAAAATTACTGGAAGGATTTTTTTTAATTTCCCTGGTTTTGTATGCTAAATTGGGGTGGCGTTACAGCATTTAAGTTGCCACGATGCATGTTTTTGCCCTGTGAAGCCTGAAGATGCTATGCTGCTTACAAAAGAGAAACACGTACTGGAAATTTCCATCGGAGTCCTTCCACTTTGTATAGAACTCTTTTGCTTTGTCCACACACGGTTGGTACTTTCGTACGCAAGCAAACCCCAGAAGACTGCTCCGAAGTAGTCGCTCAGACACTGTCCCAGCATCGTCCCAAGACTGTTTGTCAATCATGTTTTTCATTAGATTGACTATGTATCCCTAGAGTGATTTCACAAACATACAAAAAAACATACACGTGAAATCATTTTTTTAACCAAATATGTTAAAAACTGTATATATAAGCAGAATGGGAAAGGCAATTACACACACACACACACACACACACACAAAATGTACTTCCATGGCTGAAGGAAGCAGTTGTTTAATAACCAAACTGAAACACAATGGAACAATAAATGATTTAAGTAGGTATCATAATTAACCACCTGAAATTCTGATTATAAAACACATGCACACAGGAGCTAATGGTTTCAAGGCAGCTTCATATCTATGTTCCAGAAAAACAACAACCTACATAAATGGGAACCCTGCTCCCATGCATCATGATGAACTTTTTCTTTTAAAAAACAAAAACTGTGTATCTGAAGAAGTGTGCATGCACACGAAAGCTCATACCAAGAACTGACTTAGTTGGTCTTTAAGGTGCTACTGGAAGGATTATTATTTTTTTTAAAAAAAGAAGCATGCATCATATTAAAATAAAATCATAACATATTAACCTTATCTAATTTCCAATTGCTTTAAGCAGGTAGTGTTTGCTGTTTCTTTAAATACTAAGAGTTATTGTTCGGCTTCTTTCCATTAATGACATGCTGATCGTACACTCTATATTGTGATGGATGCTGCCCCTACTGACTCTCGCATCCCGTGAGAATCAAAACAATAAAGCAACTTGCTTTTATTCTATAGTACAACACATATACATTCATAAAATTATTGCCAATAACCTCAGTATGTGAGCTGACAGCCTGCAAGTGTTGACGGCTATTTTTCAGTCTTCCCCTTCTTACCTTTAATTGATTATCTATGTCTCTCATGTCCCTCTTCTCCGTAAGTTTGTACAAAGGTATCAGCTCATCCAATCCCTCAAGCACGGGAGTAATTTCAGTTTCATGTTGTAGGTATATTGTTAAATCAAGAGCTTTAGTAATCGACAACTTTTCAGCACTGTGGGAAACAAAGTGTCAGTAATAACACATTAAAATATTTGTTAAAGGGGCTGAACCATTCAGAGTACAGAGTTTTTTCATTTTTAATACATATTAGCAACACTAATCTTAGTGTTTTCCTTTTTAACAGCTAATGTTATGAATGAAACCTTCCTGAATTTTTGCACCCCGCAATGGCAAATTGTGCAAAAGCAAAACATGGTTTGGAGTGTTGAACTTCTGCAGCTGTCCGCATGTTGTGTTATATACACTGAGTTCAGGAAAGTGTAGCAATATGATAATACATTAAAACTGCCAGCAGCTGATCCACTGTTATGTGTATCATGAAGAGATTTCAGCAGCAACGTTGCTTATTATCTGTCTTGCCAGGCTTCTCTGTCTTGCATACTTCCTACTCTATCCTATACGTCCTATATTTATTCGTGCTTTTTACCAGGTTTTGTGGTCTTCCTGAATTAACACAGCTTTGCAATCCTGCCCACAGGTCATCAGAACAGTACTGATCTGCATGCATGCGCGCCCTCTCTCTCTCTCTCTCTCTCTCTCTCTCTCTCTCTCATGAAGGCCAACCCCCTTCTTAACCAACAATAGTTCCTGTCTCTGGCTTTGTATTTTTTTAGTACATTTATACCCCACTTTTCTTCCTTCATGGAACTGAAGTTGGTATACATAAGGCTCTCAGTACAGTCTCCCATCCAGACACTGACTAGACGCAGCCCTGCTTAGCAAAGCAAGTTGGCTATATCAGATATCCTCAGCTCTGGGACCTCAACCAAGGGCTGCCTCCTGAATAGGGACCAAATTACTTTGCTAAATAGGCACCGTCCCTGCTGCCGTTCATTATCATGTGCTGTCTCAGAGATGTACATCAGCTGTGTACATTAGCTGACACAACATATTCATTACAAGATATATACACGACTTGTGCACATTGAACTTGTGTGCATTCAAGCTTTACGCACAAGGCAAAGAAATAGAAAGGGGGCAGAAAAGGGGTGGTGCTCCAGGGTAAATTACACAGGAAATGCCACCTGCCATTGAACCCAATGCATTTTGACTATACACAATTTTGGCTTTAGGAATGTAACCACAAAAGTTGTGGGCTTGCTGTATTTCTGCAATATACTCCCCCCCCCATGTGGATCAAGGGAAAGTATAAACAGATACTTTGCTGCAGGTATTGTTTCTACTCAGAAGAAATATTTTCGTTATAAAGTAGGATGGGAGTGTTCTATAAACCTCTTGTAATGGCTGTGCCAAATACAGTGGTGCCCCGCAAGACGAATGCCTCGCAAGACGAAAAACTCGCTAGACGAAAGAGTTTTCCGTCTTTTGAGGTGCTTCGCAAGACGAATTTCCCTATGGGCTTGCTTCGCAAGATGAAAACGTCTTGCGAGTTCTTGCGAGTTTCCCCCCCTTTTTTTCCCTTTTACTAAGCCGCTAAGCCGCTAATAGCGCTAATCCGCTAATAGGGGTGCTTCGCAAGACGAAAAAACCGCAAGATGAAGAGACTCGCGGAACGGATTAATTTCGTCTTGCGAGGCACTACTGTATCATGAGGCCAATTTCTAGGGGGAAAGCCTGTGTCTAACAAGGCTATAAAACACGTATGTGTTCAATCCTTATGCTAGCAAAAGTGTAGTGACGTCTGCAAAGGATTGGTTCAAGATGACCTTGTATCAATGGGCAAGAACTAGGAGAGCTATTATATTTTATAGGAACAGCAAGCAGTATTTAGTTCTGAGATCTCAAGCTCTTATCTTTTCTAACTCTTACTGTTTTAGTAGTGTCACAATTCTCCCGTTATTCACGCAGGAATGGCCTAAGCAACGTCACTGGGGAAGTTCTGGATTTCTAATTTTGCAAATGATACAGGAGTGTCTCTCTCATTTTATTATGTGATGAAGTAGCGTTATCTGTATTACTGTTGTATAGAACAAAAATGGCACATTGCTTACCAAAGAGACATTTAGTGTATACTATCATACTTTACCTCGCCATCTGGAATACACTATTGATGAGACTTGCTCTATCATTGCTGCTAATTGCTTTATGGTTTTCTTTCAAAAGACGAATTAGGGCATCCCATCCATCATCTCCATAGTGCACAATATAATAACCATTCATTCCAACATTAAATTTTATCCACTCCACTTCTTCTGGGAGAATGATGTCATCTACACACAAAATATATCACAACCTTGTATTTTTCTGTCCAGCAGGATGACTCATTTCATTTACAGTTATCAACCACAGATAAATAACTGATTAGTAATAGTTAAAATTGCTTAAAAACCTAGCCTTAATGTCTACTACACAGCTGCTTTGTGGATAAAAACTTCTGTGTGTCTTACAGGGACTCAAGAAATGGATAGCTTGGAACATCTGTATCTTCTTAATTCTTATAATCTTCCATAATAAAATTATTTAAGCTTGAAAACATAATTGTACTTCTTACCCATTTGAATTCATTCAAACATACCTGTTTTAGTTGTCAGCAAAAACTTCTGAACTTCAGCACATTTACTGGTAATATACGTTAATGGAACATGCCACAGATTCCTACAGTAAAATCAATGATGATTAGCTGATTGTTTCAACAGCCTGTATGAACACATATCTAAGCTGACCACTGAGCTGCATGACTGGGTGGATGTAAAGAGGGGTTTCTTGTTGAGAGTTCTATGGCTGCAAGGTCTGTTTTCACACACTTAAAAGCAAACCTGCATTTCCAGAGATGGTTAATGATTCCTGCCATATTAACTCTCTACTATGAGTACCTATCTTTAAGAAAATGCTTTTGTTTCCTTAAGGCTTTGCCATCAGTCACATGTGCTCTCAAAGAAATGTAACAAGTGAAATTCCCTACAGGACAAAATTCAACCAGTCTCCAGTTTAGAAATTGTAACTTTTTGTCATTTAGAAAGTCTAGAATGCCCTCAGCTGATTTATTTGTATGATGTAAAAGAATATTCAATATGATTTTTCTAATCATCATCATCATCATCATCATCATCTATATCCTGCCCATCTGGCTGGCTTTCCCCAGCCACTCAGGGCGGTTTCCAACAAAAGATTTAAAAATACATTAAAATGCCAGACATAAAAAACTTCCCTAAATACTAACTAGTTAAGAAATCACAGTGCAGGACTTCCGGAGGCGGCGCGAACGGCAATGGCGGTCCTTTCTCCTTTGTGAGGAGGAAGCTCCGCAGAAAAAGGGTCGCCCGTTACGGCGAAACGGAGACCCGCTTTGGAGACCCACAGGCAGCAAGAGCCTGTGGTCCTGAGACTCGGCGGGCACCAGGAGCGACCCCCAAATCGCTGAAGGAACCCCGTAAGGGGCTCTGGATCGGTGGAGGGGGCTGCGGTGCTGTGAGTCGGTTCACGATCTGCGGAGTGAAGCCGCGCTGCTGCTGCCGGTGAGCGCTGACCTCTTTTCCTGCAAAATTGGAGTTGAAAAAGCTACAACCCGTGAGTAAGGATCATACTTTATTGGAGATTTGAATTTAAATTGAATTTGGCCGAAAGCGGAGAGACGAAAAGCAGGAAGTCCGTCTTCCGCTCCCACTGAATATCAAAGCAAAGAGCTGGAGAGTGAAGGTAAAGAGAGACTTTTTGAGCTACTTGATTTGAGCACCCATTGAACTCTATATTAAGTGGATTTAGAGCTGTGAATGGTGGATTTTTTGTTTCTTATTGGCATGGTGATATCTTCTTCTTATGGGATTTACATTATAAGCAAGAAACCCAGGTGCTGGAGCTGCCTGTGCAACTGAACTGTCAGTCTGCTGACATGGTTACTTTGAATCCGAACTTTGAAACAATCTGAGAACCTGCTATTTTGAAACATTGAGAATACCAGCTAGCACTATTTGAAACACTGTCATTGTTTAACAGCAAATTCTGACTCTGCTGGGAACTATTTGTGAGGGCTTTTGGACTTTGAATTTTAAACAGTTAAACAGTTATTAATTGTACTGGACTGAATTTTATTTCTTCCTCAAAACTATTACAAACTCCCCCTAGAGGATTTGGAATTTACAACAGAGACTTTTATTTTACTTTCTATTTCCCGGCCTCCTGTATGACTGTTACCATCTGGGCCGTTGCTTTCTCACGGGAAGTCAGCCTGACCTTGACTTTTAGATAACTTTGGAATGAGTGGCGCAAAAAGAAAGGGGGGACCAAGAACCAGACAAACAACTCTAACAACTGTAACTGCAGCCTCAAAGGCACGCAGATCATCTGTGCCTACTTTACCATCTGAGGAAAAAGCTGCCTCTCTGCCACAGGCAGGGGAGGAAGAAACGGAGGAATTACAATTAGAAGAGATGGCCTCAGGAGCATCTGGCTCTGTTCTAGAAAGAATCCTAGAGAAATTGGAATCTTTGGATAGGAAAGTGGACCAGCAAACAGCAAAAATAGATTTAAACACAGAAACTTTAAACAAATTGTCTGGGCAAGTTGCACAGAATGCACAAGCTATTGGACAACTGAAGGAGGCTGCAGGTGAAAATCAGAAATTGGCTGAAGACACCAGCCAAAGATTGGGTGAGCTGGAAAAAGAAGTAAGGCCACTCACTAAACAAGTAGGTGAACATCAGAACTATCTTTCTATGATTGAACTTCGGAATAGGGAGACCAACTTAAGGATAAGGGCAATACCAGAAGTGGAAGAAGGCAACTTAGCTGAGTTCCTGACCAGAGAATTTTCCAAGTTTTGGAATTTAGAGGGAAAAGATTTTAAAATTGTGTCAGCTTTTAGACTTGGAAGACTTATAAAGAAAGAGAAGCCCAGAGACTGTTTGATAACATTGAGATCAAAGGAGGAGAGGGACAAGATTTTAGGCCTTCACTACGGGAAGTCTCTGGACATTTTGGACAGAAGAATTGAAATTTACAAGGACATTCCTAAACAGCTGTTGGATCTTAGATCTGAATATTTGGAGCTTGTAAAATTGTTGAGAGGCAACTCAATCATCTTTAGGTGGGATTTTCCACAAGGCTTGTCCTTTACCTTCAGAGGAAGGAAGATTAAAATTAGAACTTTGGAAGATAGAGATAAATTTCTGATTGCCCACGGAGAAGACCTTCATAAAGGACTTGAACTACCCCCAGGGCCCGAACCACCAGAGGTACCTACACCTGTGGACTCTAAAGACCCACAGAACCAAACACCATCCCAAGGAAAATAACCAGATTTATCCAGGATGTCCCTGCAACTTTTGAGCTGGAATATTAATGGCTGCAACAGCCCGGGAAAAAGGAGGAAAATCTTTCACATATTAAAGAAGGAACAATTGGATATCATCTGCTTACAAGAAACACATGTGACTAGGCTACACAGAAAAGTATTAATAAATAAAAGGCTTGGCCAGGAATTTATATCTTCGGACAAAGTTAAGAAGAGAGGAGTGGTGATATATGCAAAAGAGAGCCTTTCACCTAAATTTTTATTTAAAGACGACCATGGAAGAATTTTGGCAATTGAAATACAGCATCAAGGAGAAAAAATTATGATATTAGGAATCTATGCTCCAAATGAAGGGAAATCAGAATTTTACAAGAAGTTGCATGGGATTATGTTGGAATATCTGGACTTTGATAACATCATTATGATGGGAGATATGAATGGGATCGTATCGACCAATATGGATAAGTCACAAAGACAAAATGTTACCAAAGACGGCAGACTACCAAAGACCTTTTTTGAAATGACAGATAATATGGACTGGATTGATATATGGAGAACAAAGAACCCCTTGGGAAAAGAAGGAACATTCTTTTCTGAAGCCCAGCTGACATGGACAAGAATCGACCAAATATGGATTTCTAGAGGTCTGGCACCTAAGGTGAGAAAAGTGGAAATCTGCCCAAAGACCTGCTCCGACCATAACGCTTTGAAAATGGACATGATACTAGTACCAACCGGTTCCTTTAGATGGAAGATGAATGACAATTTGTTCAGAGATCAAGAGATCATTAAGAAGGCCCAAAAAGTTATAAAGGACTATTTTGAAATAAATTTGAATACGACGGTGGAAAAAAGAACAATCTGGGATGCAAGTAAAGCGGTCATGAGAGGGTTCTTGATACAACAGAATTCTATAAAGAAAAGAACACAGAATGAAAAGAAAGACAGGATTTTGGAGAAAATCAAAGAACTAGAGAAGAAGTTAAGAGCAAATCCAAAATCGTAGCCGATCTTGAGAGAAATTAAACTCCACCAGGCACAATATTCTAAATTGATAAATCAGGAAATTGAATGGAAGATTAAGCTGATGAGACAAAAAACGTTTGAATCGGCAAACAAATGTGGGAAACTGCTGGCTTGGCAGTTGAAAAAGAGGCAAAAGTTGAATACAGTAACAAATTTGGAAATTGAAGGAAGAAATATCCAGAACCCCGTGGAAATTAGAAAGTGCTTCCAGAAATATTTCAAAAAACTATACACTCAAGGGCTGCAAAATGAGATGGAAATTAAACAATTCTTGGAAAAAAATGGGCTCAAAAAACTGTCACAGGAAAATAGAACACTCTTGAATAGCAAAATAACTCGACAAGAGATTGAACTTGCCATTCAGAACATGAAATTGGGCAAATCTCCAGGGCCAGATGGTTTGACCTCCAAGTATTATAAGACATTAAATGACTATCTGATACAACCACTGATGGAGGTCAGCAATGAGATTATGGAGGGGAAGAAGGCGCCGGAATCGTGGAAAGAAGCCTTTATCACATTGATACCAAAATCAGAAACTGAAAAGACACAGCTTAAGAACTACCATCCCATCTCCCTTCTAAATGTGGATTACAAAATATTTGCTGAAGTCTTGGCAAACAGACTTAAAAGAGTTTTAAGTGAAGTAATACACAAGGACCAAGCAGGCTTTCTCCCAGGCAGACACATGTTTGCTAATACAAGGAATATTATTGACATTTTGGAGCTGTTGCAAACAGAAATTAATACCAAAGCAGTGTTAGTTTTTATAGATGCGGAGAAGGCCTTTGACAATATCTCTTGGAAGTTTATGAAGGGAAATTTAAAAGAAATGGGAGTGGGGAGGGGTTTTGAAAACGGGATTGATGCGATATATTCAGAACAAAAGGCAAAACTGATAGTCAACAATGTGGTTACGGAAGGGTTTAAAATTGAAAAAGGAACACGACAAGGCTGCCCAATTTCCCCGCTGTTGTTTATTACAGTCCTGGAGGTGCTCCTGAATCTTATCAGAGGGGACCGGTTGGTGCAAGGGATTCAGGTCGGAGCGAAACAATACAAACTTAAAGCTTTTGCAGATGACCTAGTCTTGACCCTGCAGGAGCCAGAATCTAGTACAAAAAGAGTTTTGGAATTGATTCAAGATTTTGGTCGGGTGGCGGGATTTAAATTAAATAAACAGAAAACTAAAGTATTAGGGAAAAACTTGACAGACTTAGAGTCAGAACGGTTTCAGAAAGAAACAGAACTAACATTGGTGAAAAAAGTTAAGTACCTAGGGGTAAATTTAACAGCAAAAAATCTGAGTCTATTTAAGGATAATTATGAAAAATGCTGGTCTGAAATTAAGAGAGACTTGGACTGTTGGACAAAATTGAAACTTTCTTTGTTAGGCCGAATTGCCGCTATTAAGATGAATGTATTGCCAAAGATGTTGTTTTTGTTTCAAACATTACAAATTGTGGATAAGACGGAGTGCTTCAGGAAGTGGCAGAGAGATATTTCTAAATTTGTCTGGCAGGGCAAAAAGCCTAGAATTAAGTTTAAGATACTAACTGATGCGAAAGAAAGAGGTGGCTTTGCCCTGCCGGACTTAAAGTTGTACTATGAAGCAGCAGCTTTCTGCTGGCTTAAGGACTGGCTACTTCTTGAAGACACGGACGTGTTGGATCTGGAAGGTTTTAACAATGCATTTGGCTGGCATGCATATCTATGGTATGACAAAGTTAAGACCAATAAGGCCTTTAAGAACCATATTGTCAGGAAAGCTGTATTTAATGTCTGGACAAAATACAAAGACTTGTTGGAAAACAAAACCCCAAGGTGGCTTTCACCTCTGGAGGCTAAAGCCCGGAAGAGACTCAATATGGAGGCCAATTGGCCAAAGTATTGGGAAATATTAGAAAAAGATGGTGACAATTGGAAATTGCAGAGTTTGGAGAAAATGAAGGGTAAAGTGCTAGACTGGTTACATTATGCTCAGATTAAAGAAGTTTTTAAAAATGACAAAAAGTTAGGATTCCAGGTGGAAAAATCGAAGTTAGAAACAGAACTGTTAGAACCAAAGAGTAAGATATTATCAAGAATGTATAACTTGCTGTTGAAATGGAACACACAAGATGAAATGGTTAAATCTGCTATGATAAGATGGGCACAGGACATTGGGTATAATATTATGTTTGAAGACTGGGAAAGGTTGTGGACCACTGGGCTGAACTTCACTGCATGTAATGCTCTGAAGGAAAATGTAATGAAAATGATATATAGATGGTACATGACCCCTGTTAAACTTGCTAAAATATACCACTTGTCCGAAAATAAATGTTGGAAATGTAAGGAAAATGAAGGAACATTCTTTCATCTCTGGTGGACTTGCCCGAAAGTGAAGGCCTTCTGGGAAATGATATATAATGAGCTGAAAAAAGTATTTAAGTATACTTTCACTAAGAAACCAGAGGCCTTCCTCCTGGGTATAGTCGGCCAGAAGGTGTTAAAGAAGGACCGAACATTCTTTATGTATGCTACAACGACAGCAAGGATACTTATCGCTAAGAATTGGAAAACTCAAGATTTACCCACACTGGAAGAATGGCAGACGCAGCTGATGGACTATATGCAATTGGCGGAAATGACCGGCAGAATCCGAGACTTGGGAGAAGAAAAGGTTGAAGAAGATTGGAGGAAATTTAAGATTTATTTACAAAAATATTGTAATTTGGTGGAATGTTAAAAAGGGTGCTTGATTATAAAAAACTGGCCATCACTAATCTGGATTTGAATTGGAAGATAAGTGAGATTTTAGAAAACAAAAATTGCTGAAGAATTGTTATTTATCATTTAAAAGAGCGACTATAAATTACATGATAATTTGCTTGGAAAAATGTATTGATAATGTAAGTGTGAACGGGAAACGTGAGGAAGTCCAAAAAGGTTTGAAAATTTGTTAAGACGAAAGGAATGTTGTTTATTATTTTTGTAATTTTTATAAAAAAACCCTAATAAATATCTTTATAAAAAAAAAAAAAAGAAATCACAGTGCAATCTGCATTATTTATTTATTTTTATAATTAAATGTTAGCCAGTGGTGGAGCTTCACTTGCTCCTTTGCCATTACCCGGTTGGTGCAGAAGAACTAGAAGCCTTCACATAGTGCTCTTGGTGTACATGGACTTTCTTCCCTTCTAATGTCACAGTTACCACTGGGAATCCTTTCTGCAGTGTCCAAGTGTCCATCATGGTCTTCACATCATGAAGCCCATTTTGGGTCCAGTGCTATAAATCAGGGACAAAAATATGATCTGAGATGCTAGGAGATGCTGCTCATTGGGCAGCAGCAAAGAGATAAAAATTACAAATCTGTCTTATCTGTACGACTTTCCATAGTTAACAATAGTGTGGGGTGACATTTTTGACGTATGGCAGAGAAACATTTAAGAATGAAAGTATATGTTTTCCTGTAACATTAAAATGGTGACAAAAACCAGTTCCATTTTTGCATCAATGCTAACCACACAAAGAATAAAGCTGGTTGGAGGTGGGATCTGATTTCCACTGAAGTACAGGTTTCTAACAATTCAGAAAGATTGCAAGGTTCAGCTATGATAAGAAACCATAGTTTCTGGTTACATCTATGAGTTGCAGAGATCCTTTTTTCCCTCTTTCACATGTGCAAGATCATAGGGAACTCCCACTTCCGGTTTTAAACTAAGCAGTTCTGCATGATGTCTGAAGCTGATGAACTGTGGTTTGTTTAAAGCAGTAGTGGCCAAACTTGGCCCTCCAACTCCCATCATCCCTAGCTAACAGGAACAGTGGTCAGGGATTATGGGAACTGTAGTCCCAAAACAGCTAGAGAGCCAAGTTTGGCCACCACTGGTTTAAAGTATGGTTTTAGAACAACCTATCTCAAACCAGTGTTCAATCATGCCTTCTTCCTAACCATAGTTTAAATAAACTACAGCTCACTGTCTCTGGATTTAACTGAGAATTGCAAATTGCTTAAAATCAGCAGAAAGAGATTCCAATCTCTTCCACATAGGCATGAAAGGGAGCCAGAGGCATGAACATAACTTGTTCATGTAGAAGGAAACCATTAATGTAGAGCATGAGGTGCTGATGCTTTCTCCTAAGTAACAGATTCCTTGGTCTCTGAATATCAGTTAAGTGTTGTGCACCCTCACTCATGGAAAGGGTGGCTACTCCCTCTTTAGTAAGAAATTTATAAATTTCTAAACAGAAATACAGCACACAATAAAACACAAACTCACGGAAGTTGAGACTGTCTCCTGGCTTCTGCCACAAACCCCATCATTTTGTCCTCGACCTGCTGCTTCTGCAGGGCAAACCTAGCAACAAAACTCAGAAATTAGGTACCTAAGGCTTCAAAACACATGCAACAATACCGCTCAAAGAGCAATTCTGGCTAGCAATGCTTTGATAATTATGACATTGCTCACTAGGTATGCTGGTAGAAAACGTGCAAGAAATACTTACACCTGAAAAGCTTTTCCACAAATCTTCGTTTTCTGTGTTCTGATAGCTGAATTGTGACAGATATTTTGTAATTCCAGCTCTAAACACTTCTGGGCTGATATAATGCAGTAGCATATTTAGAAGACAAGCACCCTGAAAAGAGGGGAGTGAAACGATAAATTCTACACTTGCTTTTTCAATGTCTGCTTATCTATATCTGGAGCAAAAAGATGTTCAGGTGCTCTGATTAGGACACTCCTAAGCCCTAATCTTTCATAAAGTTCTCATCTTTGGGTTCCGGCTTTTACATTAGTTTTTTGTCTATATAAATTAAAACAAATGCTACAGAACATATTCATTATGTGTTTGATGGTTGAGGGAAGGAGTGCATTTACACAGAATAAAATAAATAGTGTAATGAACTGTGCATAAGGGCAAAAAGGTGGGTCGATATCCTCAAAATATTAGGGCACATGGAGCCCCTGAGAGCTTATAAGAATCTCATCAGAACTAAGGAAAGAATACATAAATCAGAAAATTTTTAAAATTTTACCTTCTCATAGGAAACACTATCAAACATTTCTAGAATCTGAGATGGATCTTCAACAGGGGTCGATATAGGATGTGAAGAATTTAAGGCGTCTACCTCCATAGCAGAGAAATAATTGTCTAAAAAATAATCTTCCTAATAAAAGAAAAACAAAGTACTTGTTTAATAGGGTTTGAAGGTCACTTTTAAAAATTACTTATTGTCATTTTTCAGAGGTTTTACATAAAGTTAACAAAACCAAAGAACTACAATTATCAACTCAGGCGATACAATCACCTTTGCAATAATAACAATTCACACATTATAATGGTAGTCATTTGTATAAATTTGGGGTAGAGGGAGAATGGGTATCATGAAAGACTTAGGAACTGGTCTTCTGTTTTCTGGTGAATTTGTAAAGGCAATTAAGTTCCACCACTCTCTAGCAAGTGTCCTTGTGTTTTACTGTTCTTGCAAGTCTTAACTTGTGTGTTAGCTGTTTTAGTGTGTCATTTAAAAGTATAGCTGAAAAGCTATCAGTGTTTTTACTTAATTTCTATGACAAAAATATTTGTACTCTTTATTAATTAATTAGCAGATTGATATCCTGCCTTTCCATCATTTGGCGACTGCTTTTTGATTTTGAAACATACAATGTACCTAAGCATGCAAGTTTGTGAATTAAAAGAAAAATAAATTTTGACCCCCCCCCCCCCCAAAAATTACCTGACTGATTTTCAGAGGGGGTAAACTTGTTAGTCTGTTTCACAAAAAAGAAGGAGTTTTGTGGCACCTTAAAGATTAATACTTATTATACCATAGGCTTTTTTGTGCTAGAGTTCCCTTTATAACGGGGTCCTCAAACTTTTTAAACAGGGGGCCAGTTCACGGTCCCTCAGACACTGTTGGGGGGAGGGCTATAGTTTGAAAAAAATATGAATGAATTCCTATGCACAATGCACATATTTTATTTGTGGTGCACAAAAAACAGGAAAAACAATACAATATTTAAAATGAAGAATGATTTTAATAAACATAAACTTATAAGTATTTCAATGGGAAGTATGGGCCTGCTTTTGGCTAATGAGATGGATGTTAGATGGATATCTAAATAAGGGAATGCGCAGCGCCGGATATCGCATCGACACAGATGCAGAAAATTGAGTCTGCTCAGACGCGGAAAATGATCCAACCCACGGAGGGGGCTCTGAGGCAGTGAACCAGCCCAGGCAACGTAAGCCTTGTCAGCTCCTGGCCTAGAGCGAGTAAGGGAGAGCTGAACAGGGAGGAGGGCCGAGGAGACCCTCACACCCTTTCCCCCACCTCCTCTGTGCTAGGGGTGGTGGTGGTGCTGCTGCCCTCCGAGGCCATAGACCCGTTAAGACAGCGGTGGCTTCTGTAACTGCCGGGTTGGGCCGGGTTCAGGACCCTGGCAGCCAGATCTGGCCCGCGAAGCATAGTTTGAGGACCCCTGCTTTATAAGTGCATGAAGTGTTATCCTAAATTGGCAGGAATATACACATACACGTGTAATATATATAGAGAGAGAGAGAGGAAAAATGTAAGCAGTGAAGTCAGGGGGAAATGAAATGTGGAAAATATTGACAGTGACAATTATGTTAAAGTGGATGTAAAACCATTAAAGGTAAAGGTAAAGGTACCCCTGCCCGTACGGGCCAGTCTTGACAGACTCTGGGGTTGTGCGCCCATCTCACTCAAGAGGCCAGGGACCAGCGCTGTCCGGAGACACTTCCGGGTCACGTGGCCAGCGTGACATCGCTGCTCTGGCGAGCCAGAGCCGCACACGGAAACGCTGTTTACCTTCCCGCTGGTAAGCAGTCCCTATTTATCTACTTGCACCGGGAGGTGCTTTCGAACTGCTAGGTTGGCAGGCGCTGGGACCGAGCAGCGGGAGCGCACCCTGCCGCAGGGATTCGAACCGCCGACCTTTCGATCGGCAAGTCCTAGGCGCTGAGGCTTTAACCCACAGCGCCACCTGCGTCCTTTTTGTAAAACCATTACAGTGATGTATTTTTGTTAAACAATTATAGGCCGTTCACACATCAGCGTTGATGACAGCACACACATCCTGACATTGGCAAGCTAATTGTCACTTGTAGAGGGATAATTACATGTTATCTCAATTCTGGTGACTGAAGTGCTACCCTATTAAGAATGTTATTTCACCTGTCACCTGAAACAAGGTAGCAGCTTTTATCTCAAATTAGCTTGCAAATGCCAGGATGCTTATTTGCCCAAGAGGGACATGTCCTTTATCAGTCTCCCAGCCCTGAAACTCATGCTGCCCCCATGCCCCACCCCATATACATGAATAGCAGTATACGACTTGTGGTCCAGGGTGTCCGGAGTTATGGACAAGAATCTTTTCAGGTGATTGTTGCTGGTTTGACTTATTTCCAATAATAATAATAGTTCTATAATCTTCAGCGAGCAATCAACATTGATTTTAAGAAACATTTTAGTATTATAAAAACTGGAATGTTAATACTCACAACTTTCAGTTCTGGGTGGGTAACATTTACAGACACAAATTCCATAAAATTTGCAAATCCTTCATTGAGCCAGAGATCATTCCACCATTCCATGGTGACTAGATTTCCAAACCACTGCAAGAGAAAACATCTGATAGCAGAGATTTTCAACTGTTTTAAATTAATCCTCTGGTGCCTTCATTACACTGAAGAATCCACTGACTAGCGCAGCTATCAATTTCATGTGTAAAATTAGTGATAACTTACCTGGTGAGCAAGTTCATGGGCTATAACCAAGGTAATTCCAAGTCTACTTGACGCTGAGGATTTTTCAGGATCGTATAACAAAGCAGATTCCCTGTATGTAATCAATCCCCAATTTTCCATTGCACCAGACTGAAAATCGGGAATAGCTGCAAGGTCTGCAAATACATTTTGAAAAAGTTGTCCCTCATACCTGCTCACTCCATTTATAAATTCACAATTCAACTTTGAAAGTAAACATATACATAGGTAGGTTTCGTTTGCATGTATGTGTAACTTAGACCAACATTTCTATCAAAAGTAAAGTAGCGAATTTACCTTGCTTAGGCAGAGGATATGGAATGCTAAAATATCCCTCATAGAAGTCTAACAGTTTTACTGCTGCATCCAAGGCATAATCCAGTTGGTTGATCACATGTGGTACAGCATATACTGAAACCTAAAATCATCACCAACAACAAAACACAAACATTGATGAATTCTGAACTCCAACTTAAGAAAATATAAAAGTTAATTAATTGGTTAACACCTTAAAATGAGAGTAAAGTTGAAAGGTATCCAACATTTGATTTAGCTTTTCCTACCTTCTGTGCATAGGTAAACTCCTGTAAAAACCAATGGCAGAGGATATGTTTCTTAGGAAGACATAGTCCTGATCCATTCAAATTAAAGGACTCCGAAGGTGGATCTTAATTTAGCAAAAAATACACTAACAATGGCAGTGAAAGTATCTATATCTTATATAACCTTTTTAACCTTGTCAAACCCTGGAATCAAGAAAATTTTATTTTGTGGAGGTTGCTTGTGGAGATTCTGACTAAGGATCAGGCAGAACTTTCTGACGGTAAGAGCTGTTCAACAGTGGAATGGTCTCCCTCGGGAGGTGATGCTCTCTCCTTCCTTAGAGGTTTTTAAGCATAGGTTGGGTGGCTATCAACTGCAGAAAGTTGAGCTAGATGACTCTCAGGCATGGCCGTGGCCAAGTGGGGGCAGGGGAGCAGTTGGCTCCCCTAGATCAAGTAAAACAACAGAAATACTGACCAATCATATTGGTTCTAACCTGCCCCCCAAGTCCTGCCCCCCTAACAAAGTCGTGCCACTCCCTAACAAAATTCTTGGCTATGCCCATGCCCTCAGGGCACTTTCCAAATCAACAATTCCATGATTCTATAGGGAAGAGCCACTGTGGTGGGTAGAGAGTTGAATTTGGACAGGGACCAAGTTCAAATGTTTGCTTAGAAATGAAGTGCACAGGATTACCCTGGGGCAGTGGCTGTATGTATCTCATACTAAGCTACCTCATGGTGTTTTAGTGCAGATAAACTGAAAGTCTAACTAGGAAAGATGAAGTGCCCTGTGACTGCCTTTATTATTATTTTTAAATTTAAAGGCACATTATCTCATTATCCAGATGCTCAGTCTTTTTTGCAACTGCATGTACTCAAACTTTTTAATTTTTATCCTAGCAGTTTAGAAAATTAAGCATTACTGGTACACATTTCTACCAACAAATATAAACAGCTGTGCAATGGCTGCTATCCATATAACTGATGCTTAACAAATGGAGCACGACCACTGCAAGTCTAAACTTTTGCTTCTTATAGCATTGTAACAGACGTTTTGAGAACTACTGAAAAAATATTTCAAATTCTGTAGGGTTGGATCCAGAGTTAGTCACAACCAATTTAAGCACCATTGATTTCAATGGATCTACTCTAAGTATGACTAAGTCTAGCTCTAACCCATAATAATTTCTTTAAAACCTTTCTAGGCTCTAATTACTTTAAAAATTGAAACTGCTACAATTTTAAAATATCAATATGCAACACTTCAGTTGATATGAAAAGTTTACCTTAATTCCACGGGAAGTCATCTTGGAAACGGATTTGAAATCTGAAACAATGAAGGCCACTAGGTAAGTGCTCATCTTTACACTGACATCAAAACGGTCTTCAATGAGCTGCCCTCTGATGTTTATGGATTCCACCTAAAAAATGTAAAAACTATTACATTTCAGCTCTAGCTCTGAAGTACATTCATTACTTCTGGTCTTGCGCGCGCACACACACCACACATACACTATATATTATCTCCCTCATAGCTCTTTTAAGGCTTAAATGCTACGATCTCCATTTCACATCTAAGAAGAAGCTAGAAACAGATCAGTTAAGAAGGGCAACCTAGCAGGAGGGAACTGCCCCCTACTTCTAGCCCTACTCAACAGATTTACACTTTTCCAGCACATGAATATATTCATTTTTTAAATTCTGCTTTGCTTTCTTATGTGAGCACCAAAAGTGAACACAACATGAACATAAACTCCTATGAGATGTGGTTTATAGTGTACAATGGTAATGTTTTCTACGTTACTTTGCTTTATCTTGCTCAACTAGGCAGATCAAAGAATACAAAGTATACACCTACAATGGGCATATTGGATAGTGCAAGATGTTTCGGTTCTCTTATGATCTTAATAGAAAATTTAGCTTTGAATGCAGGCTCATCAAAGCAAGGGAAAGCCATACGTGCAGCTGTTGCTTCAAACTGTGTTGCTGCAAGCACCCTGGAATTAAGAAAAAGAATACATGACATATATGCTTTGTTAGTAGTACAGTACATAGTAGTACAGTAAAAATATTCAAAGATGAACATTTCACCTAATGAATAGAAATCAGCTTGCATTTCTTCATTGAAGAAAGAGATATTTAAAAACTTTTAACAGTGTATTAAGAAGCAGATTCCATTATGCTAATGAAATTTACTTTGATATAAATATGCATATGACTGCAACCTAAAGGTGCTTCCAGACAGGTATTTAATGTGGGATTGGAGCTCCTCACATATGCAAGTTTTTTTGTGTGTGTTTTGCAATTCTATATGACACGAACTTTATAAGCACAGAAGCAATGAATCATAGGAAACAGGAAGGTCAAAAAGATACATACAAATCTAAATGAAAATAGACTTACCTTACTTCTCCTTCTGGAGTTCTATATGAGCTTTTATAGAATCCATGAAAACTGTCTGAGAGATTAGCAGAATACTCAATGCTAATAATGTACTTGTGCTCAATTTGCAGTGGTTCAGTAGCAACGAGTGCAATCTGTTCATATGGTGGGTGTTCTAAAACAGTCACTTCTTTATCAGCATCAGGGGATCCTGTTGCTCCTTGGATGGTAGCTTTGGTGATCTGGAGATATTTGCTGTGCAGGATGACTGAACTAGTTTGTTCAATTACCATAATCTCTATTTTGGCCAGTCCAGTAAAAGTTAAAGTGGTGAGATTTGGATGAAGAAGAAGATCATAATGAACTGGGACGACATGCTTGGGAAGCCTACTTTTATTCCAAGGAAACTGATTACTTCCATCTCCAGTGGATGAACCTGTTGTTTGACTATTGAGATTACAGCTCAAAAATGGAACAAGATTTAAAATGACTAGCAATAGAAACATTTTCAGCTTCTTCAAGGCAACTGTATAATCTGGAAGCAGCAATCTCAGTGTCAGGTTGTTATTGTATCCAGTGACAAATCTAATAAAGAAACATTATTAAATTAATAGAAAACCCTTTTAAAACGTCTTTGACTACCACCTATGGCTTTCCCTATCAATGCAATCTTTTGTGTCAGAAAAACATCAACAGTGCAGAATTCCATGCACTTTGGATTTATAAAGTGGAGACTGAAGGAGCACTTCCATTGCATCATACATGTCTTATTCAACTGCTCTGATCTGCAGAACTTGCCCTTCTACAAATGCCATGATGATGTCTGTTCTGCATGTGCAAGGAACTGAACTTCTAGTGTGGTGGCACCTATACTTTGATACTCCCTGCCTATTGATAGTAGAGGCAGGTGCCTTTGCTACATTATTTCAGATGTCTACGGAAAACTTTTCATTTTAGCAAGCCTACCCAGGTATGTAACTAGCACTGTGTATACCCTATACTGTACATTTAACAAACAATAATGGAAAGCACCACTGCACCCCAAATTCTAAGAACTGTAGTTTGCTAAGCTGCTGGGAATTGCAGCTTTGAGGGGTAAACAACAATTCCCAAGATTCTTTGGGGGAAGACATGGGCTATGAATTTGCTTTCAAAGTTTGGTGTGTGCACAGCCTAAGTCATCTTATATTCGTTTAAAAAAAGTTTTTACAGATTTTCACATAGACCACACAAAACGTTGTGATAATCTGTAAAACTTTCAAAATAAATAAAATATGCACAGCAGGTAGGTGCACAAGTCTAAGGCTTGTTTCTGCTGCCCCATATGCCAAGCACTCAGTCCCAGGGATACACATGGAACCCCTTGGGGCAGGCTAGAAGCCAGTAGTTCTTGGTCTGTCCTCATTTTACTGCCAACTAATTCCACCAAAGCGAGCTGGACTTTTAGCACGATGGGGGGTGGGGTGGAGGAGAAGCAACTTTTCCTCAACTCCGGGTAGAGTTTTAATTTTCGGCCATTTTTGTCGTTGCGGCTCCCCCTACTTATTCCACAGCTCAAGCACCCCAGCTTCCCCCCTCACCACCCCCTCAAGATTCCTGGGAACTGTAGTTTCAAGGTGCTGGGAAAACATGGCTACCTGTAAAGGGGTAAACTACAATTCCCATGATTCCGTGGGGGGAGAAAACATGTGTTGCGGGCTGCGGGCGAATCCCTGGACTGACTATGACGGTGAAAGGTACAGGTGTGGGGTAGGGGCGACGCACGCGGCCAGGCCCCTCCGACACCTTGCCCCCAAACCCGGCCTGGGCCCCCTGCGCTGCGCCTCAAAAAAGAGGGCGAGGCGGCGGCCTGCTGAGGGTGAGCATGCGCAGTGGAACGTTCTTGCTCCTACTGCGAAAAGAGGTGCGCGCCAAAGCTAGGCCCCTTCGGCGGAGAGGCCTCCGCCTCCCCTGCGCTCCCTTCCCTTATCCCGCGAGCGGTACCTACTCTCCCGGCTCCCGCAGCGCTGGCGCGGCCCCCGTACCTATTCGGAGGAAGGGAGCGTGAGGAGGCCTCCGCCGCCGCAACCCCTGCCTCTTCTTCTCCCTCAGAGCCGGGGGAGCGAAAGCGAAAGCGAATTTCTCCCCTGCTACGCGTCTCAGTGTCGCGGGGACTTTAGTGTATCTCCGCCTTTTGCGCCCTTTTGCCCAGCGGCACGAGCCTTTGCACCAGGGCGAGGAAGCGGCGTCTGCAAGCCCCGCTGTACAACGTTAATTTATATATATTACTAACTACGATGTCGAGGAAGCAATTCTATTTTGTCCGCGCCGGTGCACCTGCTTCTGAAGCATATCGTCCCAACGTTACAACCTTGGCTGGCGGAAGACCAGCTTCCTGCTCGAGCAGGTTTTGAGTTTCGAAAAAAAAGGGGAAATGTACCCAAGCAAAGCGCTTGTTGCTGCTGCTTCTTTCTCTCTCTCCCTTTTTTTGCGTTCACAGCTGCAGCCTTAAGATAGTCCCTTATTTGTAGAGAGCCTATGATTAGTTTTGTCGTGGTCCAGTGTTGGACGTACAGTATGTTCCTTAAGCAGTTTGAAATGGTTCAATTGTATTGCATGGTTTTATGATCAGGCTGTTTGCCCTGGGAGAAAAGTAAGCTATAAGCAGTGTTTTCAGGGGGAAAAGGGAAAGGTTTTGGTACTTACCATGAAGTTGTTACATAATATAACAACCACAACAACAACTTATAACAACAACAACTACTACTACTACTACAACTTATTATTTATGCCCTGCCTAAATGGGTTGGTTTCCCCAGCCACCCTGGGCTGCTCCCAACAGAATATTAAAAACACAATAAAACATCAAACGTTAATAACTTCCCCAAACAGGGCTGCCTTCAGATGTCTTCTAAAAGTAAGTGCCATACTTCTAACATTTGGAAAAAAAAACTGTGCTGGTACTTCGTACCCTTGAGTACCCCCATAAGAAAAAGCACTGGATATTATTATTCTGAATATCCAGCAGTGAATGGGATAGCTATATATGGCAACACTATTTTGTAGTTCTTGATCACATTTCTATTTTCTTCTGATGAGCTCAAGACAGTACGTGGCTCTCCCCCCTCCTATTTTATCACAATAATCCTGTGACAGGTGATGCTGAGAAATAGCGCGACTAGGACCAGGTCGCTTGGAGCTTCACGAGTAAGGATTTGAACCTGGATCTTTCCTGTCCTACTCTGACACAAGCTAATACATCATACTGGCTCTCTAGCGTCCATTATTTTTAAATTGGCTCTGGCACAATTAAAATGTTAGGGAGTCCGCAAATGGGCAAAAGGCTGCTATTTTCCTTCAAACCAAGTTAATGCCACCAAGAGTGGCTGGGGAAAACCAGCCGGATTGGTGGGGTAAAATAATGAAATAATAATAATTCCAACATTTGAAGGGGTGGGGTGAGTGCAGAGAGAGAAACAAAGTGCATTTGTACCTTCTCTGTCCCTCCTAGTGTTTTTCACTGGCACTGGGAGCTGAAATGGGGTATATCTGCGGTATAGAACCATAAACTCCTATGCTCCAGCTTCTTGCATGACTGCAAAGTTTTCAGAAGCGATAAGTCAGCAAAGGCTGCTTCGAGACTGTTACTATTTTGTGGGTAGTATTTAAAGTGGATTTGATGTTCTTGCACAACAAATCTGCTCCCCATCTCTCTCCAAAAGCAGGTTTTTATTTTTTATTTTTGGTAAGAATGAATCTTCAAAAAGCAGTGAACATAGAAAACTCCTGCAAACTTTGAGCAAACAAATTGGGATGAATGCACAATGAATAGGACATTTGGAAGCAATCACAGCCCTACCACTTGCTCTTGTGTGTTGAAATATCTGTCAGGATTCCACAAGATACCCAAACAAGAAATTTATTTATTTCTTAAATTTCTATATCACCCTTCATCCAAGAATCACAGGGCGCTTTACAACATAAAAAACACAAAAATACATAACATGGTAACAAACAAATACAGCCTTCCCGCCCTCGCCTTCACAGTTTAAAAGGTCCCAGATTGTTTAATTAGACAACGGCCAGAAAAAAAAGGAATGTTTTTGTAATGTACTATAATTCCTTTCTGAGATAGTAGTGAGGTGTACATTTGAATAGCCATGCAGATTAGTTTCTGTATTGCAGGATATTCACATAGTACCTTTCAGCTTGTTGCCACCAGAGGTGGCTCTTTTCCTATTCTTACGATGGAGCCATGAAGTTAATGAATTAGGAAGAAACTGTATAGTAGGGTAAAGGAAAAGAACAGCCAGCTATTCTTTCACTTCCTGCTATTGTAACTGAAATAGGCAGGCATATATTACAAGTTAAGGAAATAAATGCATGATTTCAAAAATTAAACATGCTGCACTATCAGTTGTCCAAGTTAATTATTAAATGGAAACAGCAGGCTCTTACGTTCACAGTTGTTTCCCTCGTTCCACTTATCTGTTCTTATCCTATAATACTAACACATCATAAGGCTTCCAGGCAAGGACAGTACAGTCTTACCTTGGTTCTCGAACTTAATCCGTTCCGGAAGTCCGTTCCAAAACCAAAACATTCCAAAACCAAGGCATGCTTTCCCATAGAAAGTAATGCAAAACGGATTAATCCATTCCAGGCTGTTGAAAAACTACCCCTAAAACGCTTCCCCCACTGCTCCAATCAGTGCGATCTTTCAATCTCAATCTCTCATCAAAGCGGCTCAGCTGGCGCAACACTAAAAATGGAAGCTCACGACTCAGGACACATTCGACTTCTAAAAAATATTCGAGAACCGAAACGCTCACTTCTGGAACCAAGGTACCACTGTATAATATTGGCACCAAATAAATGTTTGATAGCAGTGATGGTAATGAAGTAGGTACATGAATAATTTAAAACTGGTTTTAACTGAGCTGGAATACAGTATCTGCATAGTGCTAAATCAGAAACCAGAAAAGGGGGGTGGAAGAGTTCAAATATTTTAAATTTTACAGTTTTAATCTTAAGATCCAGTCTTATAATGAATGCGCGTGGGGGTGAGGGTGGTCAGGACTGTGACTTAGACAGGCATAGGCAAACTTGGCCCTCCAGATGTTTTGGGACTGCAGCTCCTATCATCCCTAGCTAACAGAACCAGTGGTCAGGGATGGTGGGAATTGTAGTCTCAAAACATCTGGAGGGCCAAGTTTGCCTATGCCTGACACTAGCTGATGCATCTGAAGTAGGCTGATACCAGATGGATGGATGGATGGATAGATTATGCTACAAAAATGCATGCTACCCTGTATAGAATGGATGCTTTAGTTGAGATTCCTGTATTGCAGAGGATTGGACTAGATGATCCTTGGAGTCCCTTTTTCAACTTTACTGTTCTATTATTCTAGTGCTACTACACCCTGCCAAACAAATGATTGGTGCTTTTGCTGATAGTGGCAGGGGATATATTTGTGTGTAGCAATAGTTACACAGTCTGCTGTTTCCACAAGGGTCTCTAGATCAAGGCAAGATATGCCATTTGGTGTTTTCGTTGTTTTCAAGAGACGTCATTCTCCATCCATTTATACAATGTGTATGCATCTCTGGGAGGCCAAGATCAGAGATTCTTATGAAGTCAAGGAATATTGTCTTCTCTGTACGGGTGTTTTTCATTTAAAATGTGTGCAATGAAGTACAGAGATTAAAGTACCTTTTCCAGAGAACTATTTCCTGAAGTGAGAAGGTCAGAACGTTCATGAATTTCAAAGGGGATCACTCATGCACCAAGGCGTCATTAAACATTATTATTCTGAAATAGCTTTATAGTGTGGGCCTGTCAATTACCTGACATTAATCTTTTCCAGGGAAGAAGGCAAAATATGTTCAGAGCTCTCAAGAGCCTTCCATCTGGGAGCTGTCTGTCTGTCTGTCTGTCACCATTTGAAAGCAATTATGATTGTTCCAAAGGAATGAGTAGAATCAGAGTACCATTTGGTTAAACCTTGCAGCCATTTGGACTTGATTACTGATTTAAATACTTTCACCTCTGGCTGTCTGCTTACAGGTTATTTGGAAGGATCAAAAAAGGCTTCTGTGGCAGTAAGGCATTATTAAATTGTAAATCTAGTTAAAATGTTTTAACTTTATAGCATCAGTGTGATAGTAAGCATACTGCCCTGTGCCCATGGCCCTGTTGTAGTTTCTAGGATCTTCAGATAAAACCTTTATATGGAAGTACTTTGAAAAATACTCTAGAAGAATTGTTGCAATCGCTTTTAAATCAAATGCTATCTCGGAACCTAGATAAGTGGTCATAGCTGAAAGATAATCTCACACCTTGTATATGCCCACTTGATCACTGTGCTCTGTACGGTCAGGATATCCTTCTGCACAGTGTAGGAACAAATTTCAGTGGGAACAAATGTAAGGTTTACTAGCAGTACATGCGAAAAGGAAATAGGGGTCTTAGTGGACCTCAAGTGTAGCATGAGTGAACAGTATGATGATGCAGCAGCAGCAGCAAAAAATAAGAAAGCTAATATTCTAGGCTGCATCAACAGAAGTATAGTGTCCTGATCAAGGGAAGTAACGGTACTACTTTATTCTGCCTTGGTTAGACCACACCTGGAGCACTGTATCCAGTTCTGGGTGCCACAATTTAAGAAGGATATTTATTGATAAGCTGGAACTTTTGTAGCTTACGGCACCCAAGATGATCAAGAGTCTGAAAACCAAGCCTTATAAGGAATGGTTGAGAGAGTTGGGTGTGCTTATCCTAGATAAGAGGAGACTGAGAGCTGATGTGGTAGCCATCTTCTAATATCTAAAGGACTCTCACGTGGAAGATGGAGCAAGCTTGTTTTCTCCTGCTCCAGAGGCTAGGACCTGAACCAATGGCTTCAAGCTACAAGAAAAGGGATTCTGATTAAACATCAGGAGGAACTTTCTGACAGTAGGAGCTGTTTGACAGTGGAACATTCTCCCTCAGGAGATTGTGGACTTTCCATCACTGGAGGTTTTCCAGCAGGGTTTGGATGGCCATCTGTCATGGATGGTTTAGTTGAGATTCCTGCATTGCAGTGGGTTGGATTAGATGACACTTTGAGTCCCTTCCAACTCTGATTCTATGAATTGGGCATTTATTATTTATTAAATTTATATACCTCCCTTCCTCAAGAGACCACAAGGCAGGTGGCAACATAAAACACAAAATGCATAATAGTAAAAGAGAGGGGAACTCAATACCCCCAATAGATTAACAGCCAAAGGCCTGGTTGAAAGAGGGGTGTTTTAAGATGGCACCTAAAGATATAACGAAGGCATCAGGCAAACCTCCCTGTGGAGAACATTCCACAAATGGGGAACGACCACAGAAAAGGCCCGTTCTTGTGTTAGCAACCTCTGGACCTCTTTTGAAGGTGGGGGCTTTAGTATTATAGAATCTGCCCGGAGGAATTCCCTTCATTTGAATATGATAGACACTATCTCGCTTTTCTTTTCAGTTCCTGCTGAATACCTCCATCTTTCAACAAACAGTTTAAGTTGAGATCTTCCCCAGTACAGCCTGCATCTGTATTGGAATTGTTTTTAAGATGTTTTTGTTGCTTTAACTCTTGTTGTTTGCCACCCTTTGGGAGGAAGTGCAGGATATAAATTTCATAAATAAACCCTTTCTAACTGAATGGCCAGTGGTGGCAGATCAGACAAGTTCTAGGAGAGAATGCTATAAATGCCTCCTCATCCACAACCTTGCCTGATAACCTTGAATGACTTGCCTTCATCCCCTATCAGTGTACCGGTAATTGAGATAACAGCCGGCTTATTCACAGAAAGTCATTCTGTATGCTTCTGAAGCACAATAAACTAAAGTAACAAAATCTTACCATCTTAGATCTTGCATCGTTGAAGCACTTCTCACCAGTTAAGATCATTGTGTTAGTGGTGGTTGTGGACAGTTTTGCACTAGCCACAGCTTATTTATACTGTATTCTGAAATATGTCCAACTGAATTGTCTTCAAGGGCAGCTCTGCAGACAATCTGGAAACTTTGGTTAGTATAAAATGTATACTTTGGACACCTCAAATCGGAACTGCTCTGTGACATATCAGAAACATATCACATGTTTAAATCCTCAATTTGCATTTTTAATAAAATTTGAAGCAAGTGTAAAATAAGCAGATACATCATAATATTTCCGTGCAAGGTTAATTTTTATATACCATTTCCTTGCACATCTTTCCTGTGCCAGGGTGTTTACAATAAAGATGCAATAAATTTCACGGCTGAAGTGAAGTTGTTTCTTCATTTTCATACCCACTTATTTGTATGTTGTTGTTGTTTAGTCGTGTCTGACTCTTTGTGACCCCCTGGACCAGAGCATGCCAGGCATTCCTGTCTTCCACTGCCTCCCGCAGTTTTGTCAAACTCATGTTAGTAGCTTCGAGAACAGTAGCACTCAAATGCTTTACTAAAACACAGCAAGTCAAAGCATGTCCCCGAAGGCCTGTTGTCTTAGAAAAAGAAAACAAAACAAAATTGTACTACTTATACTGGTAGAAGTGCTGCTGGGGGAAAAAATGCCCCTTTTAAGTTTGGTGACAGTAGTTTCAGAAAACAGTTTGTCAAAATGGTTTTTAGAAAACATTCTAAATGGATTGGATGTGATTTATTTTTCAGAACTCGGGTACTGTGAATTCAAGAGAAGCTTTTTTTTTGGGGGGGGGAACTTTCAGAATATTATAGGGCAACAGTCATTAAGGTTCATAGAATTGTAGAGTTGGAAGCAACCCCAAGGGTCATCTATTCCAACCCCCTGCAGGAATCTGAAGCATCCATGGCACATAACCATCCAAACTCTGCTTATAAATCTCCAAGGAAGGGAGACCATTGACTGAATTCACCATGAGAAATTGGTGGGGGCAGTAGGTTCTATGGCTTATAGTCAGAAAATGGGTTAAACAGACTGATTTTAAACTTGATAGTGCAGGAGAGTAAGTTTGAAGATGGGCCCATGTATGATCTGGAGTCAAAGGATAATAAATGTTGAACTACTTAATGTGTGGTGTGACTTGGGAAAATTGAGTGGTGTGCATTTTCTTCTTCTTCCATACACTTTGCTAAGGTGATTTTGGGGGAAATATTTCCCCGTACCAAGGCTTTGGGGAAAATATTTCCCCATACTACGGCTTTGGGGAAATGGCTTGTTGTGTTGGGTTAAGGGAAACATCTAATTGAACGAATTAAGCAACTTAAAGACTACATTTTGAACCTAGAAATAGCTTGGTTTAAGCAATAAATAATAGCATGGTGTAAGCCACCGAAAGGATACTTTGAATCTGAAAATGGTATGGTTCTGATCCAAAGACGTGTGTAGCAGCATGCTGGGTTTTGCAGACACGTGCAGCTGCCCAACAGATGGCCTGCATGGCCAGCTCTGACAGTGCCACTTACTTGTCAGAAAGTGGAGCAAAGTACTGGGACCAGCATTTAATCCCTATCGCACTTCCAAACAGATGGTCGGCACTGTCAAAGCTGACAGAATTGATGGCCCTTTAAGTCCCGCAAGTGCAATCCCTATTCAGCAGCTATTTCTTTATTGATTGAACATTTATTAGTCAGCTTTGCATAGCAAAGGCAACTTTAAAAGTACAAACCAAATTTTAAAAAGAGAAACCTTTAGAAAACAGAATTTCAAAACATTATAAATGAAGACAAACAACAGCAAAATGTTAAGACCAGCAAGGCTCAATAAGTTAACAAGGATCATGTGAATACTTGGGAGTGGGGTATGTGGGTTTCTGATTTTCTAAGAACACTGAAGTTCCTGTGCTTATAGCCACTTTGTACATAATAGGGAAGTGACTATAGTCTACAGTTTATCCCAAAGCATCATACCTAAGAAGTCCAGCTGCCGCTGTAGGGTACACTTTGACCTGTTGTTATCAACGGGATGATCAAAGAAGCTTAAAGCTAAAGGTGAGGGGACCCCTGACCATTAGGTCCAGTCGTGACTGACTCTGGGGTTGCGGCGCTCATCTCGCTTTATTGGCCGAGGGAACTGGTGTACAGCTTCCGGGTCATGTGGCCAGCATGACTAAGCCGCTTTTGGCAAACCAGAGGAGCACACGGAAATGCTGTTTACCTTCCCGCTGGAGCGGTACCTATTTATCTATCTGCACGTTGACGTGCTTTGAACTGCTAGGTTGTCAGGAGCAGGGACTGAACAACGGGAGCTCACTCCATCGCGAGGATTCGAACTGCCGACCTGATCGGCAAGTCCTAGGCTCTGTAGTTTAACCCACAGCGCCACCCGCGTAGTATGTAGTTTAAAAGAGATGCAGGGAAATCATTGGTGGGTCTGTACTGAGATTTCAAAATCCTGAGGATGGGCAAGATAATATTTTTAGGCATTTCAAGATCATGTTGTTTGGCATAGAATTGTAGAATTGGAAGGGACCCCATGCAATGCAAGAATCTCAACTATAACATCCATGACAGAACTCAAAAACTACCAAGGAAGGGGAGTCCATCACCTCCCATGTGAGACCATTCCTGTTGAGCAGCTCTGTCAGAAAGTTCTTCCTGGTGTTTTGTCGGAACCACCTTTCTTGTAACTTGAATCCATTGTTTCGGGACCTAGTGTCTGAAAACAAGCTTGCTCCATCTTCCATGTGATAGGCCTTTAGATATTTGAAGATGGTTAAATGCTTTAGGTCTGTATTGTTGGCATCATGCTTTTGAAGCCTATGTTGGTAAGAGCTGTTACTTCACAATTATCTGCCTGTACACCAGAAATATGATGTAGATGGTAAATTTAGCTATTTGCAAACAGAAACAATTACTGTATTTTTCGCTCTATAAGATGCACCAGACCACAAGACGCACCTAGTTTTTGGAGGAGGAAAACAAGAAAAAAATATATTCTGACTCTCAGAAGCAAGAACAACAAGAGGGATCGCTGCACAGTGAAAGCAGCGATCCCTCTTGCTGGTCTGTCTTCTGGGATAGCTGCGCAGCCTGTATTTGCTCCAAAAGATGCACACACATTTCCCCTTACTTTTTAGGAGGGAAAAAGTGAGTCTTATAGAGCAAAAAATACGGTATTAGCCAGGGCTTTTTACTGCCACAGTATTAATATTGGAAGCCTCCTCTTGGTCTGCAGAGGGCAGCAGAGTGGGGGAGAAGTGGGTAAATTCTGAACACTGGCTATCATCCAGATATTTTACATTCTTTTTGATGGCTGAGAAGAACCCATGAAAAACAGTAGCCTGGTCTACCTTTCATCAAACACCCCCGGGTATCTTTTCAATGCAAATTTTGAGGATTAGCCATGATCTTCTTGCTCACTTTTGACTACAGTCGGATTTCAAGCTACCGTGTTGAATTCCATTTCAGTTTCATTCTCTCTTAATTTCCAGTGCTTCTATAATGCATGGTGGTTGTTTTCCTCCATTGTGAAATGAACGCCAAAAAGAAGCACTCTTTATCATCTGAGGTACATTGTGCTCATTTGTCAACTGTCAAGAGTTGTCTCCATAAACTACATCCTGTTAATTTCTAAAAGCCACGGATCTTAAGATCCAAATTCGCTGTTGAATGCAGCCATGTAGTGGTTGTCACTATGACCGTAATCTGTCAGGACTATTTAGTTCTATACAGTTCAGAACAACATTTTTCAAGGCTACCTGTCAGTTCCTGTAGGATTGTACTGGTGCTTGCAGCAGGCATAATCTTTCCCACTCTTGTGTTTTCCTCTCCCTGACAAGGGCTGAGCGAGTTTCAGCAGCTTAGCTGCACTCCTTTGCCTAGGAGGGCCTTAGTGAATTCTACTTCCTGGTTGGCAGAGGCCAAATAAAGAACCAGGAGGAAGGCAGGAAATACCACCTAAATAATCTTGTAGATCAGAGCTTTACAAATGTGTAATGACACACTGTCATCTGCAATGTGTAGGTGTGCCCGGGGCTGGGAAGGGGTTAATTTAACCTGCGGTTTGCTAGTAAAACTGAATTACTGTGTAGTGAAATGATGCATATCTAAAATGTGTGTCCCCAGTAGAAAAGTTTGGAAAGCTCTGCCGTGAAGACATTTCTATTTAAAAATTACAGTAGTTGCCAATGATCTAGTGAAATTTATGTTGGAAGCAGAACTGTAAGGATGCTATGGGTCTAACTGGATGAATCATATGGGAGATTATGAATGATTATTAGATGACAGTCAACACCATGTAAGTTTTTAACTATTTGGCATGATTTTATTACTATGCAAATAAAGAGCACACCCAGACAAAAAGTGCAATATTTTTGTATGTATTGTGAGGCTCCACTCAAATTCCTCTCTTCTTTTTCTCTTTCATTTGTTCATTTTTGAATGGTGCTAATTTCCTAATGTCTTGTGTTTACTTTGCAACGAGGAAAAACATGATTGGTTAAATGTTCTGTAAACTGATGCATATTTGGGATGGTTCTTTTTCTGATGCCAGACTTAAATGTTGTTTTTTTAAAGCATTTTTTGTAAGCCACTTTGGGAATGGTTATAAAACAGAATATGATAAATAATACCCACTCACACCACGTGGGTAACCACTTACACAAAATTTCCACAAGATGCTCCGCTCATGTGGTTGAACTACAGTACAAGCTGATGCCCTTGCAGCCTGCTGCATATATAAATTGGGCCACTAAATAGGCAACAGTTAAATTTCCATTAACCATATATTTATAGAAACCGCTGCCTGGTTTTGCTACCAGTTGGTATGCAGATTTGCAGCAAGCATGCAGATTTGCGGCAAGTGACAATTTCTCTCTGCTTTATTCCACAGTGTTTAGCCTTCATAAAATATTTGGTGTTAAAATTTTATCTGTCCTGTCATCCTAAAATCCCTCTTGGGTTTTAAATAATCCATTTTGTCACTGCTTAGTAGGGATACTGTTACAGTCAGTGTAACTAGAGGAAATATGATGTCAAGAAAGAGTGTGATTGTATGCACACTGGTGCACAGACAGAAAGTAGTGCTTCCTGGGAGTTGTATATGGGATGAAGGGTTGCTGTACTCCTTAAATCATTTAAATCAGGAACAATATTGTTGGGATGCACTGGCAGGTGCCAACATCATTCCAGACATAGTGTACAACCTAACCTCACAACTGCACCAGTAATTGTTCCAGTCTGCACTGTGGGTCACATATTAGTATGAATTTCCTGTGAAATCAGTCTCCAGAATGGTGAAGATAGCATGAGATTGCTTTACAGACTGAAAGGTATAGATTATTTTGATAGGAATAATATTTCTCCTTCTTCCTTAGTCTCCAATGCTGTGGCTTTTTGTCACATCTATTAATGTCTCCATGCTCTGTTGAAGCAGGGCAGAATTATCTACACACACGGTAGGTAGATGGGCAGCCCAGAGAAGAACAAAATCCTGTTTGCTCTAACATCCTGCAGTCTGGAATCGGCAGTTGCCTTTCCTGGATTGCTAAATATCAAACCAAGACCAAAGTATTTCTGCAAAGTGCCACGAAAGCTCAGTATCCCCCAAAGCAGTCCTGAAGCTATAAATGAAGAAGTAATTGTCATTACTGTAGTTACTTCCAAATATTTAGCTACAGCTAAAACGTTTGTGACTTTCTTAAGGCCGATATCCAAAGCGCCATTCTTGCTGTTCTAACCTGCTCATGGCAGTAGCTCTCTTCAACTTCCTTTATCTATTAGAAGCCCTTCATAGCCTGTTCTGGTCAGGAGGGCACCAGAGGACCACCCTGTGAGGCACAATACTGCTTCTGCCCCCAGGTATGTGTGACATGCTTCCTGTTTCTGCATGAAGGACTTTGGATCCTCTGTGCAATATGCTATCTTCACCTGTTTGTAAAGCAAACAAGATCACTGTGAAACTAGTTATCTATTGTATTTGTGTTAACTATCTTCTTGGTGAAATTGTTTGCCTTCCTTGCAATGTTTGTTCTACTGTGCTAGTACTAGATGCTTGTTTCACTCATGGGCATAGCCATGGGGTTGCAAGGGGAGCAACTGCCCCTCCTAAATGAAGTAAATAAATAAAAACGCTTAACTAACTGACCAATTGCATTACAGATGACTTGGTTCTGTCTCCACAACATAAAGCCTGCCCGCCCTAAAATAAATTCTAGCTACGCCCATGGTTTCGCTGTGTATATTTTTTACCATGAACGTGAGTTACACGTTATAACCTACATAAAAAGTTTCCATGTCTGTCGCTGGTGATCTTGGGGTACTGAAGAAATTCAGAGTTAAAAACTGGCAGCTGATAATACAAGATTTGAAACAATAGCACCAAACTAATTTGGTATCAATTAACCAGTTCTGGTGTGTATCATCTCATTTTTTAAAATTTATTTAGATTTTCAGGTTTACAAACTAAGACAATTTCCATAAGTTCCCTTTGACTTCCCTCCTCCCCTTTTGTGGTTCCTCATGTTAACTTTTCCTCTTGCCTCTTCTCTGTTAATCCAATTCTATTAAATCTTCAATAAAACCATAGTCCAACTTTTAACTACAAGCATCATTCCAATCCTAATAATAATTTTAATTGTTTACAATGATTTTTTAAGCAGCCTCACATTACTACACTGGACTGGCCATTTTCGTGATCCAGTTAAACAGCTCTTATAAAAGGATGATGATTCTCAGTTGATGGGACACAAATGAGGAGAGTACAACCATACCTTGGAAGTCGAACGGAATCCGTTCTGGAAGTCCATTCAACTTCCAAAAATTTTGAAAAACAAATTGCTGCTTCTGATTGGCTGCAGGAAGTTCCTGCAGCCAAGCAGAAGCCATGGAAGCCCCATCGGATGTTTGGGTTCCAAAAGAACATTTGCAAACTGGAACAATCACATCTGGGTTTGTGGCGTTCAGGATCCAAGGTACGACTGTACTGTTGTGACCAGGCTTCACATGAACATCTGGTTGGCCATTGTGAGAACAGGATGCTGGACTAGATGGGCCTTCAGCAGGGCTCTTCTTAAGGTTATGATTCATGAGTCATCATGATTCATGGATAAGTCTATCAATGGCTACTAGCCATTATGGCTGTGTATTATCCATGCGGGAGCCCACAGGAGAAGGTCAAGGGTTCACTTACATTACAATAAAGAAGTACATTTAGTAGTAAGCACACTCACATCCTGAGGTTTAGAGTGACCTCTGAGACCGGTCTTATTGAGGATGGATGCCACGCCAGGACAGCACTTTTCTGGAAAAGAGCTTTCCTGGACCAGCAGACAGCTCATCTCCATGCTGCTTATTCTGATGTAGTGATGCTGCTTCTGCAAATGTTACAAGATTTGGAAACCCTAGAAATACAATGATAATACAAACAGAGGTGTTGTGGTACTCGGGTGGTGAGTTTGGGGTGTTCCTGGACCTGCTCCTGCTTTTTGAGAGGTAAGTGGGGACAGTGGCCAAAAACAGAAACGAAAAGTGCTGACATGGTTCTCAGGAAATGGGTAGCAAAAATTGCTTTCTTGGGAAACAGAAACTTGCTTGCTACAGGATTGATCAGTTGAAAGTAGAAAGGAAAAGTACAGTGTTTTCCTGTATTAGGTTGTTAGAGAAAGCAAAGAAGCAGAGCTGTTGTTCTTTCTTTAGCTATGGATATCTGCAACTACTTCAAGAAGCAGAAGTTAGCTAGAAGGCCTCAGACACATACCCGAGGACTGCCCATGGCACCAGAATTTTGGTTCATCTCAAGAGACCTGTGTGGGTATCAGCCATAATGCAGTCTGGGACATATTCCCCTTTGCCTTACTCCTCCCTGCTCTGGCCCTCTTGTCTCCATTGAATGCTACATGACATGAACGCAAGCATCCTGGCTTTAACTGCAGCTGAACAGCAAGGCAAGACGACATATTCAGACTTCAAAAAGGAGTCCTTGATACAGGCCTGTTGCTAAAGCGCACTGCCTAGCTAGAGGTTAATTTCTCCCCATTTTGTATCATTCATAGCAAGGCTAATGGTAGATCAAGGATTGTTTATCTAAAAATTGTTACCGGTAAGTCAGCACAAGTCGTGCTGCACATCTTCCCTGCGGCAAGGAGAAGAGCCGTAAAAATTTGGGGCCCTACCATTTTCTCAGGTAAGCAAGGAGACATTCTCACCTTTCATTTGGATGTCATTAAAACCACTCCCGCACACTCCCACAGATAGACACATCTGTGATAAAGCATATCCAGGAAATCTGTTTTTGAAATGTTAATTAGCCTTTTTGAGCTCCACCTGGTTCCTCTTTCTAGGTGCTCTCACAAAGGCAGCTTTCATTGGACTGAAGGCCCCAAAGTTCTGGAGGAGGTTCTGGTGCCCCAGGTTTGGAGCATATCCCAGATGGATGAACCTTGCAGGCATGAGGCATCCCACTCCTGCTTTTAATCAAGAGCTCCTCCACATCTTTTCATCCACCCGGCAGCCAGGCGTTTCCCAATCTGAGCCAAGAGAACAACCCATTTACAACCCATTTCTGTCTCTGGGAATTTGTATGACACTTGGTTGTACTCCAAACCTTCCATTTTTCCTTTTTCTTGTATGGAATTCTTAAATTCTTCCACTTAGAATTATGAATGTATTAGGGCGATAATCAAATGCACCTGCTTAGGCTGTTGTACATAAATTAGCCCTCATTTGCACTATATTTATATGCTTTCATATCCTTTTTTACTTTACAATAAACGGAAGTTTCCTTTTGAAAATGTTGCCTGGCTCTGCATTCTTGGTTGCACACCACACTTAGGCACATTCAGAACAGTGCCTATTTGCCTTTCAGCAAAAAGGAAAAAGGGGGGGGGGAGTCACTCATCTAAGAGGTGGGTGGAAAGGGACAGTTACAGGTAGGTAGCAGTGTTGGTCTGCCATAGTCAAAACAATATTTTTTTATTTTGGAAAGGGACTGTACAACTTGAACAGGAAAACCTGGATATGAGGAACTACATAGAAAGCAGATTCTCCACCAGATGTGTTAAAAGGGGGGCTGCTGACTGAATGCTGGACCCCTACAGAAAGGTATGCAGTCATGGATTTTGCTATGCATGGCTTTTGAAATATTCTCCCTGATTACCATACTTAGCTTTTTTGAAAGAACTTGTATATCATTTTTGCATTTTATTTCCCTAACCAGTAGTACAAGGGGTACAGGGCACATGCATTACCAAATTTGTACCAAGTACAAAGACTACAATGAAACTGCAAGAGAGCACTCAAAATGGATGGTATAGTAGATCAGATGAAGATGCTTTTAACATCCTGTCATGAACAGGAAAAAGGCGCCAGTTGCACAGCAGCGTATTGAGTTTTCTGCAAAAGCTTTTGAGGAAAATAAACAGAAGTTGTACAATATAATAACCATTGTGGGTCACGTAACCTCGGTCTTCGTAATAAGACCAGTATATAGAGCAGTTGACATGATAGACCTCTTACAGTTTTGTGTTGAGACAGAGTATGAATTGTTTGGTGTTGTTTTTTTTTAATGGGAACTGGGTCAGGCATCTGTAAGAACACAGATTGCGTTAATAAAGTTGTGTAGCCAAATTATGAGGGAGATCCTGTAGTGAAGGCTAACACATCTATGAGATTCTCAGTTTTAGCCAAGGAAACAGCATATTTTTCTGGCACAGGGCAACTGTCTCTAGGTGTAAGATTTGTGGAAAAATGTGATTGAAATGCACCCCTATCAATTTCTTGGGGGACTCTCCACTGCAAACACAACAATAATTTTCACCAATCCAAATTACCATCCTTGCTAAACACTCAATATGCAAGATGATATCCTAGATCATAACAAATCAGGAACTGAGGTGCCACCTGCAAAATACGCCACCACACATCATGCACCCACACATCCAGGTGAGGGTCTTCTACAAGATGGCATTGGATCCCACCTGACCCAGAGCCCCCTCCAAGTGCGTGGCATGGTCAAGCACACTAATGTTCACCAGCAGCAGCCAAAACATGTATGGGGTGGGGGAATCAAGAACTGGGGGTCTCAATCACAGAACATGCTTTGGGCCACCACAAATCAGACACACAACTGGGAGGGTGTCATCTGCGATACAGCATTTTAATCCACCACTCATGGGCCCATGGCACAGTCAAGTGCATCTAGACATACCAACAATAGCCAAAACTGGGGCAGGGCAAGGAACTGGGGAAATGGGAACCCAAAATATAGGTTTTGGCCAAAAGATGGATCATATGACTCAACAAAAGAGGGCAGAGCTTGCACTTGATCTTAATTGACAATGCCCATCACTATGACATTAACTTGGAGGTGGATTGGTCCAACATGCATAGTCAAATCTTAGCTGAGTATATGGCCAGCTGGTTTTTCATAGCTGTTTTTGTTTCTTTTAAAAGCTGCTTGGACAACACACATCAGGTTACCATTTGGTGACAAGCCATGAAACTACTGTACTATTGTAAATCATTTCCCTTATGGGTCATCACATTTATCTCCCTCCAAAATGACCAAGTTCCAGTTCGAAAATGATACTGATATCACACCACCTTTCCCAGTTGTGGGAGGAAGATAATTTATCAGTTGATGTGGAGGAGAAGCATCGCCTGCCAAATTCCTACTTGCTACGCAGTTGTCACGCAGAGGTGCCCCGTCATAATTTTTACCCAATAGGAACAGTATGCGCGGTAATTTTTACGCCCTGTTTGATTCAGTGAAACGTGGAAAGGTTAAAGATGGGAGGGGGAAAGCCCTAGAAGCCGCAAATGCATACTCAAAATAATTTAACTCGCCCCCATCCCCGATCTTTTAAAACAGACATATTACTTGCGCTCACAACCAAGGGCTGGGAAAATGGTAGCTCCTAGAATGTCTTTACTGAATGTTTATGGCTAGCAACCCGATCCTAAGCGTGTTTACTCAGAGCTCACGTCTACTTGGCTCAGTGGGATTTATGATTGGGTTTAGGATCGCAGCCGGATCCGATTCTAATCCGGTTATGGATGGGGTGTGCGTGCAGATCAATGTTTGACCATATAGGAAAAGATGGCGAATTATTCCAGATTAATACACACACACACACACCCACACCCACACACACCCATAGCTGTCAACGTTTTCCTTTTTTTAAGGGGAATTCCTTTATTCCGAATAGGATTCCTCGCAAGAAAAGGGAAAAGTTGACAGCTATGACACACACGCAACTACAGGAACAGATACGGCAAGTGCTGCGAAACGGCGCGTCGACCTCTCCTCCTGGATGTGGCGCCGAGGGCCGCGGAGCAAGGCGCCTAGCCAGGCAAGCTGCGAGCTTCCTCTCCCACCGCCTGCTCTTGCAGCCGAGGCGGCAGGCGCTGCTCCGTCTGAAGCAGCCCAGCCCAGGCAGGGGGAGGGATTGCACAAGCCCCGGAGCAGAAAATGGTCGGCCGGGGTTGGTGCGAGAGGCGAAGCTAGCCGGGGACGCCGCCGTGCCGAGAAGAAGGGGAAGCGCAGCAGCGCCGGAGACCCTCTTTTTTTCCTGCCTTCGTCGTCATCCGGGCTGTTGTTTTCCCTGCTGTCGACCGATATTATTGCATGCATGCAGCGGATTTGAGCACCGGCCGCCGCAGCCGCCCGGGCAACATGCAGCTGTCTCCCTGCGGGGCGGAGGAAGCGGAGTGAGGAGGAGCCGCAGCGGCGGCGGCGGGGTTCTGCTTTCTTCTTCTTCATTTGCGTGTGTGTTTCTCCTCCTCCCGCCACCCCGCCTAGTTTGGGCTTTTTGCTCGCGGGAAAATGGAGCCTTTCCCCAGTAACGGTGAGTACGACAGCTCCTTCCTCCCCTCTGTCTCTCTGTCTGGCCTTTCGGCTCGCCAGCTGTAACCAGACTCCTCCTCGCCCCTCATGCTGTTGTTGCTGCTGGAGGAGGAGAGCTCCGAGGGTGGCAGAAAGCACCCGGCCCCGAGGCGGCAACAAGAGAGAGGCCGTGCGCCCCGGCGGCTGTGCCGGGAAAGGGAGACTTGCTGCATCCGCGCAAGGCCGCGCGCAGCCTGAAGGTCAGGGGGTCGCCTCCCCAAAAGGAAAGCGCCGGGGTGAAGGAGCCATGCACTAGCGCGCCCACCCTCCGCCTCGCCTCCACCCGCAACTTGAAGCTCTGAGCTAAGCGAGCTCGGACGACCCCCGAAGCTCCTGGAAAGGAAAGTTTGGCGGGAGGAAGCCGCCTCGTGGCCTGAAGCGAGGCGCTTCTGAGGCGCACCAGCGCCTCTGGATTGGAAAAGTAGGAGCGCCCAGCTAGGCGATCCTTCCAGGGAGGAAGAGCTTTCAGTGGGGCTGGAGTGGCCTGTCCGTGTGGACAAGAGCCCTTCTTTGGAAGGGTACCTGCGAAGAGCCACAACCTTGGCCTTGGGGCAGTAGCCCCATCTTGAATGAGGCAAACGCTCCCCAACCTGTTGTAACTTGCTCTCTTGGTTTATTGACTTTGCCATTTCCAAAAGCTCCTTCGAACTATGCGCTGGTTTGCTCAAATGCCCCCGCTGTGTCGGTTTTGTTTTCAGCCCAAAGACTCAATGCTAGGATGGAAGATGGTGACAAACTTTAGACATGCTGACTGTTGTTCAGTAGGCCAACAAACTTGACTTTAGTGGGGCTTGGTGTGGGGAGGGGACACCTAGCGAACCACTTCAATGTCTGGGACAAGAAGCGTTGCCTTCTCTACCCATGAACTCTAAATAATTGTCCATTATTTTTGTTTAATAAACTTGCATATCTCCTTTTTAAAAAGTTAATGCTATTTAGAGAAAATCCACAAACCACATCTCGCCTAAACAAAAGGAGAACCAAGACTACTACTTGAGTTCTTAGTGCAAGGATTGTTAGCAGCTGGGGGGGGGGGGGAGGTTATAAAAAGCTAAAACCTTTGAAGCCATTCAGTGTAACTGCAAAATTAATTGTTTGTTTTACTCCCATAATATTTACATGATGATTGCAGCAGTGAGTCTTGTGGCTCCCTTCAAGACTTAATAAACATGGTGTGAGGTTTCATAGACTAGTTTATTTCAGGAGATGAATGAAGTGTTGCCCTGTGTTACATGTGTGTATATATATGCATATAGTTGAGGCAGGGGATTGTAAACTGAAGTCAGAAGATAATTGTGTTCTTACTTAGGAGGACAACATTTCATGCACCTAATGAAGTGAAATGTAGTCCATGAAATCTTATGGCATAATACATTTGTTTGCCTTTAAGTTGTCATAAGATTCTCTCCTGTTTTTACCAACTGTGTTGTTTCTCACGTATAAGATTTCATTCCCCGCCAGAATTTAGCTGTAAAATGCAAGGGGTGCTCTCAAATCTCCAAACTACATGACAGTTTAGAGTGACAAACATTATCTGGCACCATCAAATTGATGATGTCAGGGAAACTTGTTAGGCAGAATGCAAGAGTAACAGTTCACAGGTGTGAAACTGTCTTAAAGCTGTTTAAAATAGATAGAATGCTAAAATTATGGAAGAATCTCTGTGATCTTTTCCTACATTTTAAAAAAGCTTTATGAAGCTGTAGCACACACATACAAAAAAAAACCCCCAACAAAAAAACCCAGAATCAATATTGGAACCTGGGAATTTCCCCCTATATAGAGGCCTTGTGTGTGGCTTTAGTCTGTAAAACTTTGTATTGCTTAAATTGAATTCATGCACGTTGCGCAAAACGCTCACAAGAGTTTATCACAAGAAATAAGAGATGCATGGGACAACATGTTACCTTCATAAAGGCATGATTCCAAATCCGGATTTGCCAGCATAACCAGAGGCAGATGTTGCAAATATGATGCCCTCTGGTTGGATTAAACTCCCATTAATCCTGACCTTTGGCCATGCTGGATGGGACTGATGGGAGTTGTAGTCCAACAACAGCTGGAGGGCACAGCTTACTTTCTCTGATCTAGGGACAGGAGCATTTGAAGTGTGGGAAGGACTAATGATACATCCCACCCACCAACCAACCCTGCCTCCCCTTAAGTGACTCCAAGGCTGTTTGTTTCTCACTAACTGGGCAAGGCTTTTGGTTTTAAAAACTTGCTGTGGCAGGAAGTGAGAGAGTGGAACTTGCTTAAAGGGGCTGGGGGCCATTTGCAGACGAGAGAGGTGGATGGATTAAAAGTAAACCCTTTTCCCCACCTAACAAATGGTTTCCTGCCTTTGATTAGTGTTTTGAGAAAGTATAGTAACTATTATTGTTGTTGTTGTTGTTGTTGTTATTTATTACATTTCTATAGGATCCTTCATCTAAGGATCACAGGGCAGTTTACAATATAAAAACAGATGATAGATGATAGATAGATAGATAGATAGATAGATAGATAGATAGATAGATAGATAGATAGATAGAACGGACAGTACTCCTTTGCTTTGGTATAGTTCATAGTTGCCTGTACATGAGAATGTTCCTCAAGCATTCTTCTGAGACATGTCGAGGTTTCATTTATGGAGCATGTTATTGCCTTTTTAACCACTGGCACCTGCAGCAGGTCCTTTACTTGATACTGGAGATACTATAGTAAGACTGTACAAATGTCCCCCCAAAAAGTCCTAAAATCCCTTTCCTTAAATGGTATAGATTAGGAAGAAATGGGCTACTGGGCCAGTGCCACTTTGGTTCAATTCACATGGTCTCTTATCCTGGGATATTTTATCTTGCGTCTTATTAACCCCCTCCGTTGGATGGCTGCTGCTTCTTCTTCTTCTTCTTCATTTTGTTGCATTTATATATAGCTTTTCTGACGCGGCACCCAAGGCAGTTTACAATTTTAAATGACTAAAACCCAGGGTCCCAACTCTATGATTTTTTAAAATGATATAACATTTGTTTGGTAGAGGGAAGGAGACGGGCTCTGATGTTGCCTGTGCCTTCCTGCTCCCTCATCTTTCTTCCACCTAACAGTGCAGGTGGTGTCTTTCGGCCCTGTAGGCCTTGTGAATCATGATTGTGTTTTAAAGAATTCATATGTTATAGCAAGCATCATTCAGGTAGCAGAGTATATTGGCATTTAAATTCTTTGCTTGCTTCTAAGCCACAGCACTTGAATAGGGAAAGGAGACACATAATCTGATCTGCCAAAGCTTACTCTTGTTCTGGCAGAACAGGAAATATAAGTATTTCTGTTTCAGAGGGTAATCACATATTTCTGCTATTTCTCCCCGTTAAAACTTAAAAAAACACACCACATCTCAGTGCCCTTCCATCTGGGCTCTATTCAAACCTCTTCCATTGTTTAAAACCACCATGTTCCTTTCAGTGTCTTTTCATCTTTGCTTTACTCAAACTTCTCCCCCTTTTTTTTAAACCACCACTTTCCCTATCTCAGTGGGGAAGTGCTCTCTCTCTCTCTCTTTCACACCCCACCCCCTTCTTATCCCCCACCAATGCCTTCCATTAACCTGCCCCCACAAGTCATTTACTGTACTACAGACATGAGTTTCCTCCTTTTTCTTCCTGCTTCTTCCTCCTTCCCCTGCCTATAGAATCATAGAAACAGACGGAAGACAAAGTAGTGTAAATGCAGTATAGACAGAAAAATCATTATCAGTGAGATGCAAATGTATTCTGGTCTCTAGTCAAGATTTATCTTCTTTTCAGTACTGCCTTGTTATGTTGACTGAATCTCAGGGGCCTGAGGAGAAACCTCTAGTTTCTGGCTGACTCATAAAAGCATTTAAATACATGATTCCTTATAACTTTTTTGTAAACGTGCATTGTGTTTGCTAGCACCCAATCAGTCACAGAAATGGATGAAATTATTTGTTAGTAAGCTATTACTTGGCACCAGTAGTATGACCATATGAAACTGAATTTGCCAGAGATAAAATTGAGAGAATGGAATGGCTAAAGTCGGTTAGCTTAAAACCATAAACCAATATCCTTTGTATATTACACCTGCAATGTAACCAAAAGATCCGAGAGATAATGGTTATGTATTGTGTTCTATAGTCTTGTTTTGTTCTCAATTTAAGTCTTTTATTTCTTCAGTGTGACTAAGTCTATGTGCATATGTGGTTGTGTTCTTGGTTTACCTTAACCGTTATTTGAACTGTGTGCTATTTCCATAAGAAACAGTTTGACGTGTTCCAACATGTATTGCTTTGGTTTGGCATCTCTGGAATTGAGAGTTTAATGTGCTAAGACAAGGTATTGGTCAAAGGTAGGTCAAGGAATCATTAGGTTTTAATGGAGGTACTGGAGTAAAAGTTGTCTTGCGTTCTTGTAGAAGAGACTTCGATTCTTTTTACAGAATGACAGGTGTTTTCTCATACCACTATGTTCAGAAAACATTTTTTTAAAAATAATATTTATTAACAGTTGAAAGACTATAAAAGAAAGAAAAGGAATTCAACAATACAATACAGTACAATACAAAAACAAAAACACTACGTAACACTAAAACATTGAATTAACAAAACAAAACAAACACAAACAATTTAAAACACATCCAATAATTTCAGTATCTTATCTTTCATTCACTTGTTTCCATGACCTCCTCACACCTTCCTTTTTGTATTCCATTTCAATTAACTGTTTCAGCAATTCCTTTCCATCTTCCTCTGTTTTCTGTCCTGTAATTTATCTTAACTTATTCTAACCTTATTTTTTCCCCTTTAATACATTAAAAATCTATTTGTACTTAATTCCTTATAACATTTCTGCTAAAGCCATATAACTTCATTCCAACATTTTTCTAACATTCATTAATTTTACAGTATTTCTGTAAATAATCTTTAAATTTTTTCCAGTCTTCTTCCACCTATGTTCAGAAAACATAACATTATGTGCAGCGTTCAAAACTCCCATTGTTCTAGGCACATTTTGCTCTAGGTGCTAAAAAAGCGAGCAATTTCTGAGCTCTGGACTCAGCACGGTGCCTAAGATTTCACATTAAAATCTCCACTCCTGACACTGAGGGTGTGGGAGGAGAAATTCCTGCCTGCTCAACTTCCAAGAAATCACAGCATCAGGCAAGCTGATAGGTTCTGCCTCTCAGCTGGCCTTACAGAAAGGCACCGTTTGGAGGGACCCTCATAAGAATATTAAGGGGTCTTTGTAGTCTTAAGATGACTAGACCATGTGAAAAATGTAAGATTTTAGCTGCAATTCATTAATTTTCAGCTTTGTGTTCTTGTTATAAAAAAGTCTGCCTAGACATTCCATTGTTGCACCCATAACCTAGGTTTAAGGTGCCATTTAGCTCCTAGCTTTCATTTCTCAGTTTCTAACACTGGTTATGTGGTTGTCGTATCAGATTTAGGGGTGTGTTTATACTTAGCCTTTCCCCCTTCCAGGCAAGCTGATTACGCTTTAATGGGTATATTGGAAGGATGTGATAAGAGCATGCAACTAATTAATTTTAATTACTAATTTTTTTAAAGATGCTTTGGAAGAAAGAATTTGAAATAAACTTGGATTGGTATATGATTGAATGAGAATGAGCATAGCATTTTGGCCATTTTCCACTACATTAGTAGTTTTTATTTCTATTGACACTTTCTGATGGAATATTAAGGTCAGCCAGGTTAAGAATGCAGAAGGCCATAATCCAAATCTCATTTGTTAAGACCCTTATCTGCTCTGCTGACATTCGTATGCTACTCTGTTTTGGCTTACCCGGCCGGATGTGTACTAGTATTAGCACCACACTATTGAAGAGAGGCTATAATCATATGATAACTCTACAGTGGAATAAAATACCCCCCACAGATTCAAACAATTATTACATTACAGTCAAATACTGACAGAGAGATGGATTGCATACAGGAAAACAACAGGTAATTCTCCAAGGGCAAAGGGGACTCTAGTCTGCTGATTAAACCTTTTATAGAAACACATGAATAACAGGGTGAATTAATTTAAACAATTGATTTAAGTTGCCAAGGGGGCACAAGACCAATTTAAGTTTAATGTTGTAAATACACAGCTATATGATGGGAGTTGATCAGATACGTCCCAACCATGGAAGTGGTAGTCTGCTGCATGTGTGTGTTGATTCTTTGGAAAGACCCATGTGACTGGCCCCCATCATGTTATTAAAAAATGGCTGCCAGACTGCTAGTGCAATCCTTAAAGGAACCACCAATGGAAGATATTGTGGAAAACAAGAAGTTTGTCCTTCAGCACCATTTTTGTGGGTGTGCCTCTTAAAAACTTTGTTTTGGGTTTCCTTTTTGACAAGCGTGCAGAAAAGTTGGAATGTGCAAGTTCCTTTTGGAGTCTTATGAAGTCCAGTTTATAAAGAGACCTGGATTCCAAATTGATTTCTAAGATTTCCTGAGTGCAGAGGAAAGATAAAGAGAGGGGGAGGATTTTTGACAAGTGCAGCCTTTGAAGAAGTTCTGATTGCACCCTCTGTGTCCCATTTGTTTCAATGAGATATGGCTTTTGACTTTACCTTCTTGCTATGTTTTTAGGTTGAATTCCTAAGGATTGTGTTGCTCAACGTATCTCAGCAATTTTGTTCTTTAGAATTTGGTCAAGTGTTTCTGAAATTGTTGCTGTTCACATGCTACTTATATTTGGGAGTTCATAACCCATTTCTCCCCTCCCTCACCAAGGAGGAACAAGTTCATTGAAATAATATGGCTTCTCCTGTCTTCTCTATATTCCTGCAATACCTCACAATTCCACCATTAACTATATGTTCATGGAGTTGTTTCCTAGCAAGAGCAATGAGCAATGTAAATAATTTTAAGTGACCCTGATAGGGATGGAAAGAGCTATGCTTTCATTTTAGAGAAAAAGAGTTGAGTAGGATTTGTACTCATTTGTTCCTTTCACTGGTTAAAATGTTGAAATATTGAAAACTATTTTTAAAGTGCATTAGACTAAAGATGCGGAAAACATGGCCTATGCAGATGTCAGCTGTGGGTAATTCTCTAGGTAAACGAAAGTGGTACAACAATACAGGATGCAACTAACTTCTTACATCTACTCTCAGTTTTCAGGAACCATGAAAATGTGGGTGAGTCAGTTGCATGTAATTAAATATACAGCTTTAACCACATAGCTTACAGAGTAGCAGTGAACTTGTTAACTTTAAATATGAAAGACGTGGTTTTTCAATTAACATATGACATGTGTAACTTTTACTTTCTGGCACATCAGAGTTGGAGTTTTGATGTTGCGGACAGTCTCTATTGATCCCCCCCTCCCAGTTCATGTTCATAAGTTAATATATATGAAAAGTTTCTCTTAAACTGGTGCAAGGTAACCATCTGCGGGGTATTTCAGCAGAACAAGTTGTTCAGCATACCTTTCTCTGCAAAGGACTTGAACCAAAGTTGCCTGAAGGGTCTTTTTTGCAAATCTTTATAAATAAGCTCAGGTGAGAAACTCTTAAAACAGATGTTAAGTTTCAGAAGCTGCTGTTACTGCAGTTATATGTGGGCATTTCACAGTTCTCCAGTTTTTATCATTTACAGAATCTTGTAGCAACAAAGGATCTAGAAAAACCTGATCAGGTTCCCTGTTCGCGTGCCACACAGGTCAATATTAACTAAAGTATAGGCATTTGGACACCAATTAATGTATAGCCCTTTTGCTTCAGCTAGATGCATGTTCCACCCCATTTCTCCCTTCCTCTAATGCACATAGATGAGAGAAGTTATGGTGAGCATTTGCTACTCAGTGTCCTACCGCTTTGAATATTGATTTAAATGCCTACTATCTTTTAAATGGGTCTTAATATTCTACCGTCATTGCCAATGGGTTGGGGGAAAGAAGTGCTATGAAAAGTTCTGTGATACAGCTATCATAATAGCAGCAATTGTACTGTGCTCTCTAAGGTAGCGTTCACCAAATAATAATAATAATAATAATAATAATAATAATAATAATAATAATTTATTTATACCCCGCCCATTTGGTTGGGTTTCCACAGCCACTCTGGGCGGCTTCCAACAAAACACTAAAATACAATAACCTATTAAACATCAAAAACTTCCCTAAACAGAGCTGCCTTCAGATGACCTGCATATGTTTTGGACTACAATTTAAATATTTTTTCTTGGTTTTACTGTTTTATCATTTGTACATTGCTTTGAGGTTTGTTTTGTTTTTTTACAATCAGGCAGTGTATAAATTTTTGTTAAATAAATAAAGCAATTCCGATCAGCTTCAGGCAGCTAGCTTGGGAAGTACAATTTTCTGCAGCGAAATAATTTGCATAATAATGAAAATAGTGCTGGTTATACTTGGCAAGTTATTGGCATAATGTTGCTTGCTAATGCTTTCTTTTTTAATGAGCTTGCTTTGAAGGGTAGGGTGGGGGAGAATTTTATTATTGCACTCAAATGGTCTATATTGAAGCTTTGCTTTAAAAAAAAGTCAGGTGAGGTTTTATATGACATAGTTGTTATAAAGTTGTGTGCCGCCTCAATTGCCTTTGAGCATCGAAAGGCAAGAAAGATGAATAAATGCAAATGTGAACCATAGTTTGGGAAAGTCTTTAACCAAATGCATGATGATGACGACGATGATCTCAATGATTTAGTTGTGGTGCATGTTTTGTTCTGGAAAAAGTCACAGATAGAAGCCAGTGTTATGCTGACTTTGTCGGTCTGACTTGGTAAAAATCCTTATGCATGAACTAACAGAGGCACTTCAATCCGTCTTGGAGGTTTTTGATAAAAGATTGAGCAGGAATCTTGTCACAGGTGCTCAGAGACCAGGCTATTCTGTATTGCTTGATTTTCATTTCATGGCTTGCTCTGAACTGCTGCTTGTCCAGATTTAAAACAGTTAGTATTACATTAATACTCTTTATAAAAGTCTAAATCTATTGCATTTTAATTAAGGCATTTCTAATACACAGTGTTTGGTGGTGAAAGTGTAGCATATGTAGTACAGGTTTCATGTAAGAAGTATTACTTTGTGGTGTTGGTAGTTTCATTCAGGTGCCGAAGTATGTAAGAGCCCCTTGCCAAGTGGATAGCCCCAATTTCCATACTATCATGGCACATTGTTGGCTACAGCTAGCATAGACATGGACTCATCCACTTGTTAAGCAACTTTTGCTAATTAAATCTTCTGCATAAAGTTGTCCCTGCATGAACACATGTCCACTGTGTTCCTTCATGGGTACCATAATGAGAGACACAACCATCTGCATACATGCAAACTATGCTTGAAAAGCCCCAAATCCCCAACCACCCAACAATTCAAACAGCTGATATGCTTCTTTTGTGTTTCAGATCGAATTCCATTACCTAGGAATATGATTGAAAACAGCATGTTTGAAGAAGAACCTGATGTGGTTGACCTGGCTAAAGAGCCCTGCTTGCATCCCTTGGAGCCTGACGAAGTGGAGTATGAGCCAAGGAGTTCTCGGCTCCTTGTCCGTGGTCTTGGAGATCACGAAATGGATGAGGATGAAGAGGACTATGAATCGTCAGCCAAACTTCTGGGAATGTCTTTTATGAATAGAAGCACAGGCCTGCGCGGTAACACAGTGGGCTACAGGCAGAGTTCAGATGGATCATGTTCTGCACCATCTGTAAGGACCACAGTGATTTGTGCTGTTGTTCTTGTGATTGCTGTCTCCGTAATAATGGCAATCTACCTTCTTCCCAAATGTACCTTTACCAAAGAAGGCTGTCATAAGCAAAACCACACAATGGACGATATATATCCTTTGGCAACAAATGGAAAGCCCTTTCCATGGGCAAATTTCAGGCTACCAGGTGCTGTTGTGCCAGTACATTATGATATTGTCTTGCAGCCAAACTTAACCACTATGAAGTTTTGGGGTTCAGTCCAGATAACTGTGAAAGTCCTCCAGGTGACCTGGCATATCATTCTTCACAGCTCAAAACTTAACATTACCAAGGTAACTCTTTCTTCATCAGGCTCAAGCCAGCCAAAGCAAGCCGAGCTTCGGGAATATCCACTGAATGACCAGATTGCAATTTTTGCCCCCGAGGCTCTCCTTGTAGGACAACAATATAACATCAACATGGAGTATTCCTCTAATTTATCAGAAAGTTACTCTGGCTTTTACCGAATCGCTTATAACAATGACAACAGAAATTCAACAAAAAGGTAAAGTTGGGAAATGATGTATTTCTACCTCATTTGTAATACATTATGGGAGTTGAAGTACAGCAGTATCTGGAAGCTCACAGGATTCTCACTCATATTTCAAGGAACCTGCCACCTCCTTGAATTTTTTCAAGTGATCTACAAGAAGTGTACTGCCCAAGATGAAATTATAAACCTAGTTCAAATCTCTTTGATGCCATAAACCTAGTAGATAGATTTGGGCAAGCTACGTTCAATTTTAAACCATGTGCAACATGGAGATGATAACATTGCTTTCCTTAACTGGATTGTTCTAAGAATTACTGAGAGTGTATGCAAAGTGTTTTGAATATTCAAGGCACTCCATAAAATGTTAAGTATGTATTGAAAAGTTCAAGCATTCTGAACAAGGAAAACTTCCTTTGTAATCTTTTGATGTTGCAGTTATTGATTGTGCCTTTGGGTCTGGGAATTAAATTTGCTAAAGTGTTCTTCAGGAGTAAAAAGGAAAGTGTTCATCCTCTCCACTAGTTTTTGTTCCTTTAGGTAGAATGCAGGCATATATGTAGACTGTAAACTATGTTTGGTTTTTGTTATCAAGCCTTGATCAAAACCAAATTCTAGAATTCAATCTAGAATTTTTGTTTCAGAGCCAGATCTTTGTGTAGCTTAATCCGTTAGGATACAGCAGATCTTTTGCAATGTACATTAAGCTAGGGCTAGTATAAGGAACGTAAAAGGCACAGTGGTAGACAACTCCTTAGAGCTTGTTTACAGGTGGCCTGAGAAACTATTTTTAAGATTCATATACAATTCTGAAGTAATAAATATACATCATAATATTCAAATTCCAAGCAGGAGCTGCATTGCCAAATATTCATGTGATCCTAATGTTGTAGTAATAAATTTGGCATTTTTTTGGTACAATTTTTGACAGGGTAGCAGTATTGCCTTTCCTGAACAAATGCATAAGGCTATATAATTTTCCTTTTAAGTATATTTTTCTCAACAGCTAATGGCTAATAATGATAAGAGCAAATGGATTTTCTTTTGATTTTCATCAGGTGGCTTGCAGCAACCCAGTTTGAACCCTTGTCAGCAAGGTCAGCTTTTCCGTGCTTTGATGAACCAGCATTCAAAGCCACTTTCCAAGTCTCTGTCAAGAGAGATAATCAGCATTCTGCTTTGTCAAATATGCCAAAGGTAAAATCCTGCCATATTTTTGTTTGTGGGAGATGGGTACCTATGCTGCTATGCTCCACTGGATATATAGCATGGGCACCTCTGGCCGAAGGTGGCCCTCAAGGCCTCTCTTCCCACCCTTGGAATTATCCTGAGGTCATGCCCTACACTGCCTCTGCTCCTTAAGTGCTTTAAACCTGGCTGGAATGTGACCTTGAACTGTGGTGATGCCTCTTACTCACCTGTATGGAGAGGGAGGGGTGTGTGTGTGCGTGAGAGAGAGAAACCTCTGACTCTTGCATGGTTGTAATGTAGCCCTACTGTAGAAAGTTAAGAGTTGGAACCACTGTCCTAACCATGTTTGTCTGTGGCCGACCTACCTGCAGCCCCCAGAATACTGTCTATCAGAGGATCTGTTTCACAAGCTGAAAAAAGCATCAAACCACTGGTATATAATATATGCCTCAGAACACTAGTGGCTGGCGATCACAATCTGGAGAACACCTTTGTGTTTTCTGTGTAGTATTCCCATAAGCATCTCATGGCCCACTATGGGAACAGAATGCCCGACTAGATGGGACTTTGCTCTTACATTCTTAATAATGTGCTCATAGTGTTGGCACAGAACAGCTGTTTAGTTCATCACATGACATGGCATTCTGTGCTTTGCCTTTGCTTTTATGTTGCAGAAAAAATGTGAATATGTTGGCATTGTGTGGCTATAGGGAATTTGAAAACAAAAGAGCCATACAAAAAGTCGTGTTTTCCACAAAGGCCAGCTGGATGCCTCTGAGAAGTCCACAAGCAGTTTATGAAGGCAATAGCCCTCTCTTACTTGCTCCCAGAAACTGGTGTTGCATTTGGTAACCTCTGCACTTTCCATTGGAAGGTTAAACACAGTAAGGTCTATGATTTTCCAGCTGGGAAATGTGGTACTTGGTTCTCTGTGCTGTTATGGTAGCTGTGTATAGTTCTTTGGTTGCTATTTATGGCGCTGGTTGGGGTGAAATGGAAAGCACGGCAGCACCATTTTGCCCATGTTCTTTAAGATCCAGGAGACCCAGAAGGTGAAGAACCTGTGGCAGCAAGATGATGTTGTACTCCCAATTCCTATCAGCCCAGCCAGTCCAGCAACATCTGGAGAGCTGCAGGTTCTCTACCCCTGCTTGAGACAAATGGAGTTGGGGAGGAAGCATCTATGAAATTGATGGAACAGGGAACAGGACTCAGCCATAGCAATCAACAAGTCAGTTAAATCTCAGACAGGTGTTGGTGTTCTTTATATACCCTATACCAAAGACATAAGTTTTTTTGTCTTCTGGTTCTGGCCAGACATTTAAAAAATGTGGTTTGAGAAGCAATCCGCAGATAGGATATCTCTCTGCAGTGTGTCTTCTAGGGAGGCCCAACTGATGAGATATGTATCCGGGATTCGTCATATTTGTTTTAGTCTGTTAGATATAATGTCTGTGTGTATCAATAAGTTAGCCTCATTCTATGTGTGTTATGTGTGGTGACAGGACTGCCGCATCAAAATTGTAGGGGCGAAAGTGGGAGTTGAGCGCGTATGAGTTTTTCCTAATCCTTTGCTTATCTTTTTATCCCTTTTGCAAGCTATTCACGGCCTGTTTGCCACTGCTTCTTTGTCCATTCTGCAGCTTCGGCACAGTTTTTCTTAAAAAATAAGAGCAGCTTGCTGAGGCAACAGAGGTCATACAAGGAGTGTAATGTCATGTAGCCATGAAGCCATTCAGGTTTGACTAAAGGATATTATGAAACCACATCAGAGTCAGCTCAGGAAGCATTGCCTTCTGTCCGAATTGACTCTGTGGTGATATCACAGAGCTAAATTAATTGTGTGACATCACTACAGAGCCAAAACTGAGAGAGTGTCCTAACTCTTCGGGTGAACATTTCTCCCCTGTTTCAACTACTTTTCATGGAACAGACAGAAAAAAGGGTGCCTTAACTGGGGGGTGAAGTTTTTCATAAAACATGTTGCCCACTATTTAGTTTCAGTCATCATAATACTAATTGCAAACCATTGGGCAATACAGGCCTAGGGAAATAACGATATGCAACACTTAACATTTTGCATATTAATTCCAGTTCTAGCCTGTATATAGTTTGCATCACTCTATTTTTTTTACTGTGTCAACACAGGGTTGGCATCTTTGAGCTTTACTCTTGCCCCAGGGCCTCTAGGTTTCTATTAAACACTTACATTTTGTTTGTGTTTCCAGAAAGCAACCAAATCTCTGGCAGATGGATTGGTTCAAGATGAGTTCTATCCAAGTGTGAAAATGAGCACTTACCTAGTAGCTATCATCGTTGGAAACTTGGCAAATCGCACTAAGGAAACAAACGGGATTCAGGTATGTGTTCCTTTAGCTCTTGAGCGTAAGCTTTTTCATTCTCAGAATTTTTCAGGAAGTGCCCTTTGTGTGAATTGAAGAAAGCTGTGTCCCCTCCCTTGTGCCAGCATACACTGTCTGAAGTAGGTTGTGGTTTTCTGGCCTAGACCCACCAAAACCAGCCAGCTCTGCTGCTGCTGCTTGCTTGTTTCAAATTACTATGAAGGAATCTCAAAGTTCAGCTAAACCAAATAAGCCACATAGGTGTATATTTGTGAACTGCCGCAGGTGGGGCAGTGGTATTACAAATAACCTTGCAGAAGAAAGGGTAGCTTCTTCCTTGGGTTGTTTTTCCTGGGTGTGGCCACAAACCCGCTGCTGACCCAAATATGAAGTTTTGTGTGTCAGAGCCGTAAACTCATATTTAGCTCTGTAGAGTCTCAGTTGGTAGTAGCAACCTATGGGGTATAACATAGTCGTGGAGCTGCACTCCTGACACCTGCTTCACTGCAGCGTATCTGGGAGGCAGGGAGGCAGCAAGGTCAGGGCTGCACAGGTACCCTGGTCTCTACTTGGTCCACACATGCAGTGCAGGCCTCTCTACTGCTTTGCCTTGCCTCAGCTCTATCCAGGTAAGCTAATGTGATGCTAGTGTTAGGAAGGCAGCTCTTCCTTACCACAGAGGTTGCTGCTGCCAATTGTGAAGGCAGCTTTTGATTTCCCCTGTATTCTCTTTTTTTAATCTCTGGAATAATAACCACTTCTGGTGGTAGTTAGTGGTGGCTCATGGGGGGGGGGTAGAAGCACATGCACCCCCCCTGGGCTCATTGAGAAGACGATGGGGATGAGGTCAGGGGTCCTCTAGGAGGGCTGTCTCCATCCAGGGGGTGGGCACACCTGTGGGGCAGCCACAACCAAATCCCCAAGGATACACAGCCACATCCCTGTCCCAGTAAACCCAGTACAACCACTGGGAGGATGCCGCTGCCTCCCCCCTCTCTCCCTCTGACCATGAGCCACCAGTGTTGCTGGTGGAGTTACTCAGAAAGTAGCACAAAGCTAAAACATGAACAAGGTTGTATTTACACAGTAGAAGCTGTTCAGAACTGCGGAACTCTTTGGAAATATCCCGATGTTGTTTGCATTCCGTTTTATTGCCTTGTTTAACAAGTGGTTCTCAGCCATAAAACACAGAAATCAGTTCTTTGAGCTGCCTTGCAAATGCTGCCTTTGCCAATTGTTTTAGTAAAACTGTGTTCATAAGAGCAGTTTTCTCACTTAAAAACTATCAGTGAAGCATATGCGTCTTGTGGGATTTTCTGTTTCATATTCTCTCTCCCCACCCCCACCCCTTTCCTTTTCCCCCACTGTGATAGGTATCTGTCTATTCTGTGCCACAAAAGTTGAACCATACTGAATATGCCTTAGACACAGCAGTGGAGCTCCTCAAGTTTTATCAGAAGTATTTTAATATAACATACCCGCTTCAAAAATTAGGTGAGATGCTTTATATTCTTGTGAGTTTGCATCTGTTGTTCATATATTCTTATGAGTTTGTTTTTAACCTGGTTTTTAATAGTATAAAGGTAGAGGAGAATTAATCACTGTAACATGGGGAAATAATTAATTACATAACTAAAATTAAGTGGAGTCCTTGTTACATTGTTCGAGAAAGTGCATGTTTCCTATGTTCATTGAGATTTGTGGGACTCATTAAATGTATAAACAAAATGGACATACCGTAGGCATTCCCTCCATAACACACACAGACATTCCCCCTTACTTTCTAGGAGGAAAAAAGTGAGTGTTATGGTGCAAAAAATACGGTAGGTTTGCAAGAGGCACCATGATGTTGAGCATGGAACATGGACATGTTCTATGAGCTTAAAGTTTAGTCTGTTTGACTAGGCTTTTTTAAAATTAAACTTGGTAAGGTTTTTTTTTTTTCTTTCCATTTTAGTACTGGTTTATTTACAAACTGGTGCCTTGTTCTTCATCTAGACTTGGTAGCTCTTCCTGACTTTGAGGCTGGAGCAATGGAAAACTGGGGTTTGATCACTTTTCGAGAGACAACACTCCTTCACGAGGACACGACATCTTCAGCCATGGATAAAAAGAGAGTAACAAGAGTCATTGCTCATGAGCTGGCACACCAGGTATGAAGGATCTCCCAATTTCTTCTTGTACTGCAGGATTTTCTCTTTTTTTAAAAAAATCATTGCAGTTCTGATTCATGCTGCTTACAAGAAAGCTTGCCTTTTCTCATTTTCTGCTGAGATAATTAGGCTGCATCTTTTGCACCACTAATAGGAAGTAGTTTCTCTCTCCCCTCCCCCTGCCTCAAATGAAAATTACTGTGACTGTGCACTCGTGATGGAGCAATGCTTTTGAGACAGACCTAGAGTGATTATATTTTCTCACGCTGCAAATTTGTCCAGACAGCATATAAGGAAGACAGAGCAACTGCAAGCTAGGTTTTTTTTTTCTTTTAATCTAATTTGACTACACGCTGTAACTCTTTGTACTAGGAGCAATGGAAAAGCATGATGGGATATGAACTGCTGGTGTGCATTATCTGCAATTGCCAAGTGGTGGTTGGGGGGGGGCAGGGTGGATAAAAAAATCAATGATTTTTTTTATTTAAGAAACTGGATTTTTTTTAAAATTTAAATCGGAGTTTTAAAATAAAATGCTTTTTGAGGAAAAATCTTTCTAAAGAAAGTTTTCTCTTTAAGTTACATTATAGTCCAAAGGCTATTCATCAGGAAATAAGGATTTGTTTTAAGTTTTTCATGTGTGCTAAAACTCAGTCTAAGTTTTTTTTTAATCCTTTAACACATCAGTTAACAAACATGGATACATATGCAATAATATTATTGTTTTAGTTAAATAAATTGTTTAAATTGTTATTAAGCAAATTATTATTTTTCTCCTTCCAATAAAGTGAGAGCTGTTTCCTAGTTCTGCTGGATCTCTCAGCGGCGTTTGATACCATCGACCATGACATCCTTCTGGACCGTCTTGAGGGGCTGGGAGCTGGGGGCACTGTCATACAGTGGTTCCGCTCCTTCCTCCTGGGCCGTGTTCAGAAAGTGGTGGTGGGGGATGAGTGTTCAGACCCCTGGGCTCTCACTTGTGGGGTGCCTCAGGGTTCTGTCCTCTCCCCCATGCTTTTCAACATCTACATGCAGCCGCTGGGAGGGATCATCAGGAGGTTTGGGCTGGGTGTTCATCAGTATGCAGATGATACCCAGCTCTACCTCTCTTTTAAATCAGAACCAGTGAAGGCGGTGAAGGTCCTGTGTGAGTGTCTGGAAGCGGTTGGAGGATGGATGGCGGCTAACAGATTGAGGTTGAATCCTGACAAGACAGAAGTACTGTTTTTGGGAGACAGGAGGCGGGCAGGTGTGGAGGATTCCCTGGTCCTGAATGGGGTACCTGTGCCCCTGAAGGACCAGGTGTGCAGCCTGGGAGTCATTTTGGACTCACAGCTGTCCATGGAGGCACAGGTCAAATCTGTATCCAGGGCAGCTGTTTACCAGCTCCATCTGGTATGTAGGCTGAGACCCTATCTGCCTGCAGACTGTCTCGCCAGAGTGGTACATGCTCTGGTTATCTCCCGCTTGGACTACTGCAATGCACTCTACGTGGGGCTACCTTTGAAGGTGACCCGGAAACTACAACTAATCCAGAATGCGGCAGCTAGACTGGTGACTGGGAGCGGCCGCCGAGACCATATAACACCGGTCTTGAAAGACCTACACTGGCTCCCAGTACGTTTCCGAGCACAATTCAAAGTGTTGGTGCTGACCTTTAAAGCCCTAAATGGCCTCGGTCCAGTATATCTGAAGGAGCGTCTCCTCCCCCATCGTTCTGCCCGGACACTGAGGTCCAGCTCCGAGGGCCTTCTGGCGGTTCCCTCACTGCGAGAGGCCAAGTTACAGGGAACCAGGCAGAGGGCCTTCTCGGTAGTGGCGCCTGCCCTGTGGAATGCCCTCCCATCAGATGTCAAAGCGATAAACAACTACCTGACATTCAGAAGACATCTGAAGGCAGCCCTGTTCAGGGAAGTTTTTAATATGTGACATTTTAGTGTATTTTTCATCTCTGTTGGAAGCCGGCCAGAGTGGCTGGGGAAACCCAGCCAGATGGGCGGGGTACAAATAATAAATTATTATTATTAATTATTATTAAAGTACAGCAGAAAAGTTGTCCAAATATAAACAGTTAACTTATTAAACTTCACAATAATTTCATAATTATCTATGTATTTCTAATAGCATAACCAAATCAGCAATTTTTGATATAACTGTAAAAATTACTCTGAAAATTTATTATTCCAAAAATGAAACCTTCATCTGGTTGTAAATATTGATTACACCAGCAGGAATGAGTCTTTCTGTAAAAAAATAATTTAAATCAAGTCTTACTGACTAGTGATTTAAATCAATTTGATTTAAACCAAATCCACCCTGGGGGGGGGGGGGATGTAAAATTTCTGTTCACAAGCACTCTTGCAGTTTAAATTAAAACAATTGAATGAGCAATTTTAAAAATATGTATATACAATATTTATTTACATTCAGATTTGTGTTTTGGGTTAACTGGGTGGTTAGGCCAATTTGCAGCAGCATGCCCCACTGAATGCTTCTGAAATGTTTGTTTCACATTCATGCACGATAAGCTGCCAGTATAAACATCTATGCAGCTGTAATGTGGTTTTCCTGAGTTGAGAAAATGCATGTAGCCCCACATGTCAAGGCAGAATGGGCTGTTTTACTGCTTCCTGTTGATGAAGATGATTGATGAAGACGGTTTGTTTCCCAGTATGGAACCTTCCTATCTATCTTGCATAGCTCCTTGAATACTCTTTAAAATCTTTATTCTTATACATAATCCATGGATTTATCTTTGGGCATGTTATCTAATAATGGGAATATGTATTTCCTTTGCATTCTTAGTGGTTTGGCAATCTGGTAACTATGGAATGGTGGAACGACCTGTGGCTGAATGAAGGATTTGCCACTTTTATGGAAAATTTTGCCTTGAAGAAAGTCTTCCCAGAATTATATACTGTAAGTGCAGTGAAGGGGTGTGTACAAAGTTTTTTTTAACTTGGCATAATCCGCTTTGGTCTCAGACTTCGTAGTTATACTTTGTTTTTAGGAGTTCTATTGTTCGAAGAAAAGAAAAATCATTGCTTTTGAAGCACTTGTAGTAAAATTCTAGCCATGGTGGAGTTGAACATATATATGGAATTCAACACACACACACACACACACACACACACACACACACAGAGAGAGAGAGAGAGAGAGAGAGAGAGAGAGAGTTTATTAGATAGCTCAGTTGGTACAGCATGAGACTCTTAATCTCAGGGTTGAGGTTTGAGACCCACATTGGGCAATGGATTCCTGCATTACAGGGGGTTGGACTAGATGACGCTCGTGGTCCCTTCCAACTCTAGGATATTTTTTAAAGCGTATTTAGGCTCCTTTTCAGGGCCTAACCCATTGAAGACAACTTCCATAATACACACCTTGTGTGAGCACAAGTGTGTGACTGATTGAGAAGAGAGTGTTGTATGTCTGCATCTGGTGCTTGTATGGTGGTAACAATAAGAGAGAGGAATAGGGGCACATGCATTTTTGTTTTCCCCAGCTCATTTTTGCTTGCCTACCCTTGCACCCCTGGAGTGTTGGTTAAGTTTGAATCCGGGCCTTGGGGTAAAATAGTTTTTACAGGCTTATAAACAAGTCAAGAATCGCTTGGAGAAAACTGCACACATTGGTGCCCTGAAGAAATAAAACTTCACCACTTGGTGGTGCCAGATTGCTTTAAAGAATGCACATTTTCTTTGTGGGTGACAGAAAACTTACCAACTTAATTTGTACTATTGACTATCTTCTCCTTGACCTTTTCTGCTCTCCTAATCTTTTGAAACGAATGGTCACCTGGGGTTGAACCTGGACATTGTGTCCAGGCCTCTGCATCTGAAGTGTTTGCCAATGGACGGTGCATTGAGGAACAGGCCCTAACAGTTTATGTAGAAATCTGAGTGTAGAATGAATTATAATAGACAGCCCTATGGCATTTAATAGCTTACCTGTTTCATTCAGTAAAGTGGAAACATAAAATATAGTCCATATCTTATAGCTGAAGTACACAATCTAAAATCCAAATCGGCTATAGACCTTGTTCAATATTGTTCTGGCTCAGTATTTCAATCTTATGCATCATATGCTGGAAAGCAAGTTTCAGCACACTTGGAAATAAATCCCACTGTGCTTGCTTCCTGGTTATTACATTCAGAACTGCATTGTTGGTGTGACTTGGGGGCGGGTGCTGTTGCATTCAGGTACAGCTTGCAGTTTTCCACGGCTATCAGGTTGTCCACTGTGAGCACAGACTGCTGAACTAGATGGACTTTTGGACAGGGCCAGCTGTAAATCTTCAAAGGCACACCAGTATCTAGAAGGGATTGTGTACAAGATAACTATTTCTCCAGATCTCCAATTCTGATAACAGTACTTACAGACTGGTCAAATTCCTCATGTTAGCATCTACTTGAGTTCACTTAAACTTTTTCCTGTTCTTCAGGATTACTCTTTTCCAAATCTGCAATTCAAGACAATGGAGAAAGATTCCATGAATTCATCTCATCCCATCTCCCTTGCCGTCCAGTCGTCAGAGGAGATCGAGCAAATGTTTGATGCCGTCTCCTATATCAAGGTAACTTCAAAAGTACTGGCAAATGTGCTTCTAATAAAATTAAATGCGCTTGAAAAGTTTGCACAAATATGTTTCAAATCACATTCCTGATGTGGGCAGCATAGGCGCCGACTCCATGGGGCCTGAGGGGGCCCGAGCCCCCTCAAAAATTCGTTTGGGGGGCTCTGCCCCCCCCAATAATTTAAGAAAATTATTAGTTATATTATGCTTTGTAAAATCACAAAATTATGTTGGTATTTTTTATTTTCCTTGTTTGACGATAGTTACCTTTTAAAATACATTCAGTAATGAGTTAAAACAAAGCCACTCCCGATCTAGAGAGGGGGTGGGGTTGCGGGCTCTCGACCCATCAACAATCTCACGGGGCTGGCGTCAGCCCCGCGAGAAGCGGGGATTCCCCCTAGCTCATTAATATTCACCGCCCACAGCGGCAGCCAATCGGCTGCCGCAAAGGGCGGGCCCTCACAGGTTCACTTAAGGTCGGGGCAGCCCGGGGCTCCCCCGCCCCCCCCCCAATATTTTTTATAAGTCGGCGCCCCTGGTGGGCAGCAGCAGGTCAGGCCCTGAAAGGTGGGGGGAAGGGTTTGCAGGGCGAGAGGACCATATAATGGAAACCTTTCACACCAACATGAGCAATTTTTAATCAGAAATTTTAGCTCAACAAGAATTGGTTACAAACGTTCCCTTTTCTCAGTGGAGGGGGGGAAACGGAATGTTGTTTCTCACATGCTTTTGCACTGAAATATCAATCCATTGTTTCTGAACATTTTAAGACACGACTAGAAGATCAGATGCACTTCCTAGACTTGCTGTCCTTACACTCTGTATCAATTTTCAGAATGTGATGCAGCGGTAGCCTTTGAATTCCAACTCCCATAAGCCCCAGGCAGCATGGGCAATGTTTGGGATAATGAGAGTTGTGCTCCAGTATATCTGGAGGCCTGGAAGCTCCCCATCCCTGGGATAGTTCTCAGCCTTCATCAGAGTTCAGAACTAACCAGTTAGTTTGAAAACAACATTTGAGCTATCCATGGTTACTCTTTGTTAACCAGGGTGTCTTACCATATTGTCTTACTTTGAATGTAACCAAAAGACTTTATAATCTGAATGAATAGAGAGACATTGCGTGCTCTTTTTGTAGTTCATGAAAATCTTTAATAAAAAATATTTTAAAAGCCAAAAAGAAAGAAGAGAGGGAGGGAGGCCACAAATCTCTGTGCCCCCCCCCCAATTTGTGGTTAAAAGGATGACATCTACACTAAGCCATCATTTATAAATATTTAGATTGAATTTTGCTAGTTCCTGTTTTCAGTTAATTCTCATAATTATCCACCATAAAACTCTTTGTTTCTAAACTTCTGTTTTCCCTTTTTGTAAACACTGTTTTGATTCAAAGAAGGAGCTCTTTGCTTAGGGTTAATACAGTTTTGATAAAATCAGGTGTCTATTCTTTCAAGACTAGATGCAACACTTTCTTTTCACAAGGTGGGCTTTTGCAAATAAAAGGCTATTCGTACACCCCCTTGAATATTTGTAAATGTATAAAAGGGAACTGGTATCTGCATAGATGATGACTTCGCTAGATATACATAATGGTTTAAATTCACATAATAAATGTGTAGAAAGCCGATGCATGTGAACTGATACTTTTTCATCTGCTATTTCCAATCAGTCCTAGTCATTTGTGGCCAGATCACATCTTGTTCAGATTTGAGGAATAGCTGAGACCGGCTTTTACCCTCCCATCTGTAAGCATGGCCAGAGGTGAAGTTTCGTTCACATCTTGAGCTGTTGATATGGAAGGGAGGGGAATTATAATATTGGGGGCATGTTATCCTTTTTGAGCCTTTATCTTTATATTCAGCCATCTCCAGCTGCTTGTGATCTTGAGGCCCTGCAGACATCTGGAAGAGGGAGAGGAGGAACACATACAAAAGCATGGTGGAAACTAATTATATAACTCCCTGTGGCAGCCACTTCTGTAGCCATTTCTGTATTCCTGGCTTTAACCACATGGAGTTTCTTAATACCACTGCAACTCCTGATGGTCAATTACTTAGCTCTCCCTTCCTACAATTTCCACAAACTAATATTCAGAAGCACACTTTCTCCAACTGTGAAGGCAGTGCATAGCCATCATGGCTGGTAGCTACTGATGTTTTCTCCGTGAATGCGTTCTAATTTTCTTTTAAAGCCATCTATATAGTGGCCCAAGTACCTTTTCCTCAGCAAGGAAAAAGCAAAAGCCAGTTGGTATGCTCTGTTGCAAACGGAAACTGAAAACATGGCCATTGCATTTCAAATAGGTATGTGATCTATTTTTCTCTTTACAGGGAGCTTCTCTCTTGTCAATGTTGAAAAACTATCTCCACAGTGATATCTTCCAAGCTAGTATTCAGTTATATCTGCATGACCACAGCTATGGGTCCACCCAAAGTGATGACTTGTGGGATAGCATGAATCAGGTAAAAATCTTGGACTAGGGGAGGGGAAGTGAACAAAGGTTTATTGATGTTACTTAGGTTGGCCACCACTGAATTGTACTGCAAAGTGTGCCATGGTGGATTTTGCTGGGAGCTCATCCACATGTCTGCTTGACCTGGCTCTTCCCCCTGGGAAAACCTGCTGAATCGGAACAGGCGTCCATTGGTTTTTTCTGTGAATAGACATTCTGATTCAGCGGTAAACAGTGGGTTTTGCCCGGAAAAGTGATGGGACAAATGGGGGGGGGGGAACTGCTCTGATCTATGCTTAGGAAGCTTAGGTCACTTGGGAAACTTCTCAGACCTCTGCTTTTTATGCATAGGGCAAGCCCTGTCCCTATCAGTGCCACAGTAATCAGCATGAAACCATAGTAGAATGGCAAATAGCATGTTTATTAATATATATCCTTTAGTAACCCTGCAATTTCAGAGTCAAGCTTTTCTAAACATGGGTTCTCTTGTACCTTAATGTGCCAAAAGGCAAGATTGTGAACACAACAGTAGAAAAAATATTTCTTTGCCTGCATACATGAATTGTTTTTAATTCAATTGTAATAGTTAGCCTCTCTGAAAAGCGTTGTTTATTGTTGAAGAGTGCTGTTTAAATTTATTTAAATAAAATGTGTACATGTACATAACGCAATCACATATTATTCCCATTTTGCAGATAGGAAGCTGAGCAAGTTACTGAGCCCAGAGGCTCCATATAAGTCTGGCAGACCATTCTTACTAGATATAGGTGACTGTTCCCCTGATTAACTTGCAAGGGGGAGAAAAAAGGGACCCAATCTGTGGGTGGAATTTACTCTCGGAACTCTGGGTCTAAGCCAGTCTCTTAATGTGGCTTGGCAGGATTTTCTTTTCCTGACTTGCCCTATTCCCTGCCAGCCCCCACTCCAAAAATCAGTAAATAATAACAATAAACGTTCTGTGGCATTTAAAATGTGTCTGTGGGAGGGGGCTTATTATGTGTTTGTATTTTTATGTTGTGGTCTTTGGATAAAGGGCGGTATGAAAACTTAATAAAGGGCAGCATATGAAAGTTTAATAAATAAATAATAAATGCTCAGTGGATGTTCAGCCATTCAGGAATGAGCACAGTTGAAAGCAGAGGTGTAAATAGAGCATTAAAAAGGCTTCAAAGTTGATGTTTGCTTGTTCTCTTGTTGGCTTCCACAAGTCTGTAGGTAGCCTGCCCAGCTTGTTGCTCCCTCTCTCTTGCGAAAACGATTGCCAGTTTGTTTTAGTTTCCCCCTAAAGACAGTAGATTAGAAGAAGTGATTAGTAATGCTCTGCTTTCGGCCAACCACCAAGAAGCAGCTTGTGGCCTTCAAACAACTTCCCCCTTTAGTCCTTCTTGTTTTCCCCATGAAGAGGTAGCTTAGGCCTTCCTACGACAGGCCTCTCTCTAGAAAACTGAGCCATATCCCAAATATAATTTTCTGAAATTAAAATTTCAACTCTTAAATGGGAAGTTTACTGTGTTGTGACCCAAGATCCATGGTCCTTTTCTGTTGTCTCTCAGAAGGGCAAAGAGACCTAAAGATGACCTGCAGTTTAGTGCTTTGACTTTTTCTCTGTTTCTTGCTTTTCTCAAATGCTTCCACTGCATAGCTGAAGCAGTGTGGAAATAGGAAGGTAGAGTTCAGTTCCTGGACTTTTCTCTTATTAAAAAAAAAAAAGGAACTACCACTGATAAACTTGGCAGTTACAATTCTGTTTAACTACTTAAAACCCTGGTTTCAGAAGGGTCCTTGTTGAGTGAATTGATTAAGCAGCTGTTGAAGGTATCCCATAATATATTCTTCCTCAAAAGTTGATTTTTCCCGTGCTTTCCTAGGTGATAAATGACACCCGTGTCGATATCAAAAAAATCATGAAGACCTGGACTCTCCAGAAAGGATTTCCTTTGGTGACTGTCAAAAGAGAAGGCAAACTGATCCATCTGCAGCAGGAGCCATTTGTGCACAATGTGGAATCGGAAAATCAGACCGTACCTGCCAGGTTTATTTCTTTTTTTCTTATATTTAAATTCGGGTGATTTAACTCTGCAGACAGTGTTTTAGCTTACGGAGTGAGACAGCCGAATGTTTACTGCTGATGGCAAATAAATCCACTGAGGTGTGCTGTAAATATTAAGCTGAGTGGTACACGGTCCAGCACATCTGCCCAGGTTGGGAGAGAACAGTTGGAAATGCTGGGAACCTGTTGGAGGGGTGAGTCGGAGAATAGTAGCTCACTCACCTTCTAGTACACCTCAAATCTGTTTTGAAACATGGATTAGAGGGGCAGGGACAAGATAAAGATGGAAGGTGGGCCTATAAATTGATAAGGAAGAAGACACTTTTGGACATGAAGGTGGGTTTATACCGTCCACATAGGAGTGTCTGGGTTGCTGATGAATCTATTGGACATGAGCTCCACTCTTTGCTGTTCTTTTTACACACGGATTATATCAACATTTTGTGGCAGAAACCTAGTTCAAGGAAGTATATTTTTTGACTAGCCGAGGTTGTTGGCATTGCCGGGAAAGGCAAGGAGATTAAATGGGGGAGGGGGCGGGACCTGTAAAGCACAAGATTTGTAGACACAGGTTTGGTCTCGATCTTTATAACTGTACCCTCAACTAATTCTGTTAAGTTTAATAAACAATGCTTCTGCACACAAACATAGGAAGATATCAATATCTGTTTTTTTCTTTTAAGCTACAGTGCATAAGCAAACTTGGCCCTCCAGATGTTTTGGAACTACAATTCCCATCATCCTTGACCACTGGTCCTGTTAGCTAGGGATCATGGGAGTTGTAGTACCAAAACATCTGGAGGGCCGAGTTTGCCTATGCTTGGGATAAGCAATCTTTAACACTGTGTAAACACTTTCTCCTCTTCCAGTTATTTGTGGAGCATTCCTCTTTCTTATACCACCAGCAATGACAGCTTACCCTACAGTTCTTACAATTATTTACTGCAGCAAAAGTCAGGTATGTATGTTTTTGAAGGCTTTTGTCCTCCCAGATGGTAAAGTCAACCAATGCACAAATACGTTCTTGATGTGGAATAGTTTTCTCCTGGAGAGTCTCCAAAGCCAAATGATGAGCATCTTCCAGAAGCATCATCGTTGATCTTTGATGGCTAGCGTTGGAACAAGGGCAGGGGATTCTTTAGGGTTTAATTTCTGTAAAATAAATGATCAATGTTCAGAGCTTATAGTTAAGAAAGAAGAAAAGTGCATATGCCCTCATTATTTTGGGTTTGCAATACAGTTCATTTACTTCATTTACATAATGCGTTTACAGTCAAAACACTTCTTCTTCTTTTTTTTTGGCATGGTTAGGAAAGGGAGGCATACCAAAATGATTATTTTCTTAGTTGTGACATGCTAAGCATTTTAGGATTTTAAACCTCTGAACTAGTACAATTTCTGTAGCAACTAAATTCTGCAGCTTCTGACTGGTTACACCTTGTTAACCAAGAGTGCATGCAAGTCCTGCTTTCCGAACACCATATGCTCCCCAGAGAATTGTTAGGCAAGCATTTGCACAATGGGCTGAAATAATTTCCATTATTTTCCAAGAGAACATTTTAAATCCATGCTTTCTACTTCCATGCTTTGTGCCTGAAACTGCTGCAGCCAGTCAGCAGAAGGCAGATAAAGATTTGTCCATTCTCTCCTGCTCCCTGATTTGTCCAGTCTTTCTCCCTCCCTCCATAGTTTCTGCCCAAAATGGCTCCTGGCCACCAGCAAAACACAAACAATTAAGGAAGTGGGCAAACTCTATCTTTTTGGATATCTGAATCAGCAGTATGTATAGTGAGGTTTAGGTATAAATCCTTGTGTTTGGATAATGGAGATTTTGGATGAGTTTTCTGATAGCGGGCCCTGTGTGTATTTTGTCCCTCACAGAATAATTGTGGCCAATAGAAATTTGTCCTAGATTTTTAGCGGTAGTAATCTTTTTACATTTGGATACATTTTGTCCCCCCCAAAAAATATCATCTAAATTTCAGGTGCATTTTATTTGTATAGTGTTCCCTCCCTGACTTTACTAGTGCTCACTTCTGATTTGGCTCTTCATGAGTTGGCGTACGTTAGACCAGGGAAATGTTTCAGATTATTTACTTACTTACTTATTTATTTATTTATTTATTTATTTATTTATTTATTTTTATTATTTTACTGGCGGTACTTGTATATGATTTTGGGAACTTAAGAATCTTGAAGCATAACACAATAAAAATACTTTTTAATAGTAAAGCATTGGTAGGATTTGTTCCCTGACAAATGGAATATAAATAATTGCAAGAAACAAATAGTTTAAATTGCATTAGCTTCTGGTGTCTATAGAATATAATTTTTTAACCAAGATTGCAAGCTTAGAACATGAGACTTGAAAATATACATTTTCCCAGTTTGGATTAATTATGAGCCAATCCCAAATCACTTCAAAGGTCAAACACAGCTTAACATTAGTACGACCTTCTTTCCCTCAGACATAAACGTGGTAGCAGCAGTGAGGAGTAGCTGAAATGGCCTTCATTTGTTAGGTGCCAGGATGCCTGGAAATTGCAGCTTCTTTTAGGTCCTTAGTAAAATTGTACTTTCCAAAAATCCTGCCACCAAAGCATATTCTCAGCAGCATCCCAGCACCAGGATTTATGGAAAGTAATTTCTCAAGGCTTATATTTCTTGACAAGGCTTTGGAAACCTTGGAAATCTACGATACCCTAGAAGCAAATTGTCTGGGACTGTGTTCCTGTAGCATCTAGGGGAAAATGAAGACTGAAGTCTTTCTGTACTGCTGCCAGGCAAGGCTTTTATGTTTTTCTTGTTTTGGAGGGGGCGGTCAAGAAGAGTTTGGGTTGGGAAGGCCTCTAGGTCTGCTTTATTTTCTCGGTGGATGAGGCAGCTCAGTATGGGTTAGAGAGGAAATTTTGCATTCCCGGTGACATTAGGAGCCTAGTCAAACCTAGAGTCCAGAATGGGTCTGAGCATAAAATGAACTCAGTGGTCCATCACGAGTAGTTGTGTTTTTTAACCAGGTTAGGATGTGGAAAAGCAAAACTAGTTCATCTAAATTGGGGTCCTCCAGCTGCTTTTGGACTGCAGTTCCCATCATCCCTGACCACTGTTCCTGCTAGCTAGGGATGATGGGAGTTGTAGTCCAAAACAGATGGAGACCCAAGTTTGGGAAACCTTGATCTAAATGAATAAATGCTGTTAAGCCCAAAAAGGACTTATGTGACTCTCAGCTAATTAGTGAGCTGTTTTCCTTGTGTGCCTCCCTTGAGACGAACAGTTCTTTGATGTGTAGCCTAAACCTACCTTCTGTTTGCCTGGAGGTACATTCTTGGATATAGCAGACCTGCTTCATGGTAGAAATTGGAATTAAGTTTGTAATGGATAGCTTTCTGTAACCTGGCTCCTCTAAAATATAAAAGGATGGGGCAATGGTGCCAACCACAGAGACTCAAGTAATTCACTTCTGGACAGATACATTTCTATAATTGAAAACTGGTTTCCAGAGAAGATGAAAGCAGCGTGTGTTAAAAATATATACATATCCCACTGCCAAAATCCAGGCTGCTGCATAGTTGAGAAGTTAAATATGCTAATGAAAAGCAGTAAACCTATTTTAAGGAGAAAGGGTTTAAACCAATGCCATCCACAACATTTTCTGGAAAAAGAATGCAAAATTGTACTGTCGGTAGGTAAGTTGACTTACAAAATATATCTTTGTACCGGGATTAACTTTAGAAAGCTTTATACAAGGATGGGATTCCTGCCCTTTTTTTTATATAGTGTGAGGTGAAATGCAAGACTGGATTCAACACATTAATATGCCTATCAAATGTGCTAAGTTCTCTGCAGTTGGTTCTTTTTTTCTGGCCCATGTGGCCATTCAACAGATAAATAAAACTGAGTACTTCCTGTCACCTCTGTAGGTTGAGAGGGAGTGATCCCATGGGAGGTCTCTGCCAGCATTACTGTTAATAGCCTATCAACACAGTATTAACTTTGGGAATAGGTTATGTGCATCAGATCTTGTGATGCATGACATTTCACAGCACGACCTCGAGCTTTAGTTATTTCCTCTCTTTCCTTTTACACGGCTGCTGGGACAATTGCAGGTAGCAGGCCAGTTTGCATAGGTATTTTGCTATGTTGCCATGTGTAGCGGCATGCAGTAAAGGCACATCTGTCCAATGAAGGCTTGCCGTGCACACTGTCATCGTCTCAGATTGATTGCTGATAGTATTGGCTGCAAGTCAGTTGTAGCTAAGAGGTGCTTTGCAGCTGTAATCATTGGCTGGCTCCTACTGCTCCCAGTAAAATTCAGGAAAGCAGAGAGTTTCTTAAATGATGCCAGTGAAGTGTTATTGCCCTGATATACTCCTAGAAATTTGCAAGTGATCTGAAGACTGTATCAGTTCAGTGGTTTCTTACTCTCCTCCTTTTCCCCCTTTCCTAGATGCCGTTGAACTTCCAGGTGATACGCAGTGGGTGAAGTTCAATGTAGACTCAAATGGTTACTATATTGTACAGTATGCGGAAAAGGACTGGACTGCTCTAATTGACCTGCTGAAGACGGAGCCCACTGCTCTGAGTTCCAGAGACAGAGCCAATTTGATCCACAACATTTTTAATCTGGCAGGGTAATTCTTTAAAGTTATTACATTGAACTGTGATATAAAGGGTAAAGGGACCCCTGACCATTAGGTCCAGTCGTGGCCGACTCTGGGGTTGCGGTGTTCATCACGCTTTATTGGCCGAGGGAGCCGGTGTACAGCTTCCGGGTCATGTGGCCAGCATGACTAAGCCGCTTCTGGCGAACCAGAGCAGCGCATGGAAACGCTGTTTACCTTCCCGCTGGAGCAGTACCTATTTATCTACTTGCACTTTGACGTGCATTTGAACTGCTAGGTTGGCAGGAGCTGGGACCGAGCAACGGGAGCTCACCCCGTCACAGGGATTCGAACCGCCAACCTTCTGATCAGCAAGCCCCAGGCTCTGTGGTTTAACCCACAGCACCACCCACGTCCCTCGAACTGTGATATATCTGTCTGTGATATATCCATCTTCAAATCCGGAGTCTTAAGAACAAACCTTCTAGGAAAGGGGCGGGGAAGCTTTTCTGGCCCACGGGACATATCTTTATCTCCCCACTGCTGGTAGGCAAGGCTGCTCATCTGTCAGTCACCTGGATGTCCAGGTTGTTGGGACTTCACTGTGCAGTGGTGGGCTAGTTCAGAGCCTTTGGTTTCAGCACAATTCCCTGCAAACCCCTTCTGATCCAGTAACTGGGTTTTCATGGAAAACCCTGCTAAAAGGGAGGGTTTTTGTCTTCATTTTAGTAGGCGATGCAGGTTTTAAATCCTTCTGCCTTGGCTGCATGTGCCTGGTTCTTGCTGGGAACGAATGCACACAGCCATTGCAGGATTTAACCCTTCCTTCTGCCCATCTGCTGATGTTACGAGTGGGCAGGTGAGTGTGGTTGGGGGAAATGACCTTGTGGGTCAAACTGGACGGCCTGGTGGGCCAGAGGGATAAAGGAGAACCTTATCTAATCTGGATGTGTTAATTATTTTTTACCTTTTGTTATCCTAGATGTTCACTGTTGCACATAACGAAACTCTTTAAGTATGACATTGCAAAGGTTTTAGTTTAGGATCCTTCTGTTAAGGGCGAGAAATGGTGAGTTTGCAAGAAGAGTGAAAGATGCAGGAATTTAGTCCAGTGTTGTTTGATAGATCTTAATAGCACTTTTGGGGACTTATCAATAGAATCTTATAATGAATCAAACTTATCATCTGTTATGGAGGTTTTGCCTCCAGAATAAATAAATAAATCTAATAATATGAAGAAATAAAGCAAAACAATTTTATATTTGAAGAATTTATATCCTGTACCACAAACAAGGTCTTTTACATTTGTTTAGGCTTGTCAGAATGCTTGACAGTATCTTCTTGTTGTTTTTGATGCCCCCTTTAGACTAGGAAAGGTGTCTTTGGCCAAAGCCTTTGACCTGATTGACTACCTAGTGAAAGAAAACAGCACTTCTCCAATCATACAAGCATTGGACCAAATGAACCATATCCTCAACCTGGTTGAAAAAAGAGGAATGCAGACCCTTTCAGCGAGAATATTGGTAAGTTACTGAAAGCAGGCAGGTGGTGGAAGCTAGATATGAAGTTCATAGTAGGGCAAAATAGTTTGTACTACATGAAAGTACAGTTTCTAAATTATACTGTTTTGTTGTGGTTAGTGTTAGAATGTTGGATGGGTTGCTTATGAGCTTTCCATTTAAAAGCATGTTGTATTTTCTCAGTAGTAAATGCCTCAGTAGTAACTTCTCAGATGTAAATGCCATTTGTAACTTCTGAACCCCAACTGCAAAGAGATGGATACCTTAGGTAAAATAGAAGAGCAGGTGGTTTTTTGGCATTCCTTTAGAGTGGCTGGGGAGACCCGGCCCAGTGGGTGGAATATAAGTAATAAATTATTATTATTATTAGGGTCCTCTTAAATTTGTAACCAGCTGCTTTTTGCTCTGTAGTCATATACCAATGGAGGAGAGCATCTATTCGTGACCATCCCAAACAAACCATTTAGTCTTTAAGGTGCCACAGCATGCATTTTTGTAACATTTTGACCATGCAGAAAGCATACACCTTAACAATCAAATAATTTGTCCCACATTATTCAGTGATAATGTGGAATGTGTGCCTAGCAGAACTATCACTGTTTCAGCTCATGAATTCTGCAAACCAGACAAATAAAAAAGATTTTATTGAAAGTGGGGTTGGGTTTAAAAAAAAAAAGTCCATGAAAGTGAGTTAAAGATGGTGTGACTGGTTTTATGTGCCTGTTAATATAATTCATATAGATTTGAACTAGCCTATTGAGCCGCAGGTCATTCAAAGACTCATTGGGCTCATTTTGGTGGCAGTTGAGAATTGAGCACATGTAAGACTGAGGAAATTCTTTTCAGAACTGAATGGCAGACTTGCCAGAATTGAGCATTAGATACAGGAGTGAGGCAAGGAGCTGTGTGATTTGGGGGATGTTTGCAGTTTATAGTCTCCAACCTAGCACAAGCTTGTTGTGACAGAATTTGCCTAGTTATAACTTTTCCTCTTTATTCTCCAGCATAAGATGTTACAACTATTTAAAGACAAGATTAACCAACAGAAATGGACAAGTGATGGGACCCTTTCAGAACAAGAGCTGAAGTCGAGTTTGCTGACTTTTGCCTGCACCCATAATTTGGAAGACTGCAGCACGGATGCTACCAAGCTATTTAACGAATGGAAAGACTCCAATGGCACAAAAAGGTAAAACACAGACTTGCTCCTTGGTTCAAGCTGCCTCTTGTGTACTATGGCATTCAGAAATAGTTTTCTATTACATAGTCTCAATGCAGTCAAGCATCTTGAAGCCTGACGAGTTTAAATAGAAATATGAATCAGCATCTCTTGGTTTTGCTCCCTCAGGTGAGCTGCTCATGATTAAGCATTCTCCAGCTTTATATCAGGGGAAGAGAACCTAACCTGGCTTGTGGGCCAGATTCTCATCTCTTCATCTTCTCACAGACAATATATGAAAATCGGCTGGAGCAGCCTTCATGTCACCCACCTGACATCACAGTGGCATCAGGTGATGATCGTCGGGACTTGAAAGCACCACACAGGGCTTGCAAAGAGCCCTCTGTGGTGCTTTCAAAGTCCCGCTGATCAAGCTTGAAGCCAACACTGATGGGCAACGAATTCAGGCCTGCTTCTGCATCAGCTATGCAGTCCAACTCCCCATGGATGTCTCTACCTGCCTCACTCCTGATGTTTCATAGGCTTCTTTGCAGTGGGTGGAGAAACTTTGTGGCTCCATGGGCCAGATCCTTATCAGGATCTGCCACACGGGCCAAATTTGACAGGTAAGTGGGACCTCCCACCTGTCAATCACATGTCATTTGGATAATAATAGGGACATGGGTGGCGCTGTGGGTTAAACCACAGAGTCTAGGACTTGCCGATCAGAAGGTCGGCAGTTCGAATCCCCGCGATGGGGTGAGCTCCCGTTGCTCAGTCTCTGCTCCTGCCAACCTAGCAGTTCAAAAGCATGTCAGAGTGCAAGTAGATAAATAAGTACCGCTCCGGCGGGAAGGTAAACGGTGTTTCCGTGCGCTGCTCTGGTTCGCCAGAAGTGGCTTAGTCATGCTGGCCACATGACCCGGAAGCTCCTTCAGCCAATAAAGCGAGATGAGTGCCGCAACCCCAGAGTCGTCCACGACTGGACCCAATGGTCAGGGGTCCCTTTACCTTTACTACTACTGCTACTAGTAATAATAAATTTATTATTTATACCCCACCCATCTGGCTGAGTTTCCCCAGCTACTCTTGGATCGCTTGCACACTTAAAACTCCCAGGGAACCGTGTGGAGACGTGCAAAAGACTTTGCGTATCTCCCCACACTTCCTCTTTAAACCCTGCTTGTTGGAGGTTTAAAGGGGCGGAGCACACAGACTTGCAAAGGCTTTAGGGCAGCCTCCACGCTCCCATTTGAGCTTCTGGAGGCTCAAGCCAGGAGCAAGGGAGCTGTCTTAAAGCCCTTTGGAAAAGCGCTCTTTGCAGCAGCCATCTCCTCTTCATCATTGAAATGTGGGAGAGACTACTGCCCACCTGCTCGCAGCAATGGTTAGAGGAGAAGTGGTGAGGAATGGCTGCTTTGCAGAGAGCTGGTCCTTTGCAAAAGTGCTCTTTATAGCAGCTCTGCTTTTCCTTTAAGCGAGTGGGTGGTGATGGGGAATCTCCCACCACTTCTGCCACACAAACACACACATAAAGGGTTTTCATCCCTGATAAGCAGTGGCGAAATCCTCCTGCCTTGGCTGCTATATCCTATTCTGTGCTTGGAACAGGGCATATAGCCAGTGTAGGATCCCTGTCCTCCCACTCATCGGACGACTTCAAATTAGCCTCTTGGTTAAGGACTTACTGAGATAAGCCATGGTTCATATCATGCTAGCTAATGCTTTGATGTGACTTACTCTTTTTAGCCTGTTCTTATAAAGGTTTGCACTTTCTCTCTGTAGCCTGCCAACAGATGTTATGAAGATCATATTCACAGCCGGAGCAAAAACTGAAAGTGGCTGGAACTATCTTTTAAGCATGTATGCATATTTGGTGTCTGAACCAGAAAAGCTCAAAATCCTTGAAGCATTGGCCAGTGCAGATGATGTTAAGAAACTGATATGGTATGAAGCAGCATATATTACACATATAATCATAAAGAAAATCCTAAGAGCAATTTCTATATGTCACTGTAAAAGGAAGTCTAAAAAAAATATGTGCAGCATTTAACACACCTTCCCTTCTTTGACCTTTTGCACTGACAAGAGAGATTTCACTCATTGACTTTAATGTCAGGGCAAGTTTTGACTTGGCAGCAGCTGTATGTGGGGTGTGTGAGCTTTCTCTCCTTGCTTTATAGACATGTGTTATACATTGCTTCAAAACTTGAGGCTACAAGTTACCTTTTCTTGTGCTGTCCTTCCTTGAAATATTTAGGTATACTTGTAGGAACAAATTTCTAGAATAAAGCGTTTAATGGACTCATAGAATTGTAGAGTTGGAAGGGACCACCAGGGTCATCTAGTCCAACCCCCTGTGATGCAGGAACGTTTTATCCAACACGAGACTCTAACTCACGACCCTTCCAGAAAGTTTGTCAGTTTGCAGTTCGAAAAACATATGCTTCTAATTTCCAGTTGCAAGGTTACTGAGGTGTTTTTATTCCAAGTTTCTGTATTTCACTTTTTGTCCAATGAGCATAGAAAAGTTTCCACCAGTTCCAGCAGTAGGCAGCCTGGTAAAAAACCACACATTTTATATGGCATCCCAGCTAAAGGGTGGTTCAGATTTATTTGCTGAATGAATGGACAGGTAGTATTTGCATATACAAACATAGACATTTTTAGTTGTGAGATGGCCCTCATTGGCCCTGCCCCCTTACAGTATCTGTTATAAATTGTGTAGATCTCTAAAAAGAATGCACATGTGCCTATAATCGTGACTCTGTTTTGCTTCATAGGTTAATGCAAACAAGCCTGGAAGGAAGCATCATCAGATCGCAGGATCTTCCAACTGTTATAACAACAGCCAGTCAGAATTTGCCTGGACACTTACTAGCATGGGATTTTGTTAAGGAGAACTGGGATCAGCTTATAAGGAAGTAAGGCTTTCCTTCAGTTCTTGTAATAAAATTCTGTCTTTATCCTTCCTTCTGCTACACACACACACACAGAGACGTGTACATATAAAACAGGATTTTTACTGGCACTAAATAAGCATGCTGCTCAGGTCTTGCCCTAGTGCCTTGGGTGCCCTTGTCGTTGCTGTTTAGAATAAACACCTACTGAATAAAAGATTTCAGCACTATAGCATGTGCTACGTGGAGACTTGCTGGGTTGCTGAAGCTGCATGCAAATCACGGTAACTCACCAAAAGCACATTTCACTGCTACTTGAGTCTTTTACTTCTTTTGAAACACCTTAAAGCACCTCAAAAACTCAACAAATTTATTGTGGCATAAGCATTCCTGAACTACAGTCCCATTTCATCATACTCATGAAGTTTCAGGCACATGGACATATGGCTGAGGGTAGATCAGAAGGAGAGGAAATGCTGAAAAGTGCAGGCACTCACGTTGCGGAATTGTAGCTATTTATCATTCTTTGTGCCAGTTTATTTCCTCCGGTGTCCCCGGTATAATTAACCTGTTGTCTTTTGATCTATAAAAAGAGTTGTTCTCAGTGTGTACTCTCTGGCTTTGTTCATTGTCTTCTGGAATTGTGAAAAATACTGAACTTATCTGACCAGAGCCTTATTTTAGTTGAATACTGAACCATTTTTCGTTTTGGGGTTCACCTGAGCAGGATTCTGCCTGAGCCACCCCAATTGGTGCATGGACCTCAAAGGCAATTCGGGTTGATTTGGATGTTTAAAAGCCTGTGCAAGGCTGCCTTTCATGAAAACCATTGCAGCTATCCTTTGGCAAAGTGATAGGACTTGTACCTTCAAAAGAACTGCCATGCCTGCAGATTTCACCCCATTCTTCCAAAAAAGAAAGTTGTAGACCATTCATTTTGTAAAAAAAATATATATGCATTGATAAAACACCAAAGGTGTCCTGTAAATCCATAATTAGGTAGGCTTCATCTACTTAGGAGGGGCTACTGTGACTACCAATTTCGTCTAATTCTTTCAAAAGGGAAAAAGCCCTAGCCTTTAAAAAAAGCCCTCAAATGGGAGAAGACAGTGCAGAGGGTGTGTGTGTTTTTTTCTTCCAAATTAGGTATCAGATTTGGATTCCTAGATTAATCAGAGAGCCTTCAAAGTGCTTTGGGCCAAATCAGACTGTTTTCTGGAGCATTGAATCAAGGTCCAAACGGTGTCTAGCATAGTCAGTGCACACCATTACTTACTTTGTATGTCTAGTAGTTTAGCGACCAGGAGTAACAGATTTCTTTAAATGCTGATCACTTTTAAGAACGTTAAATACTGTAATTCACCATGAGCTTCCAAAATAGGTAAGGCATGAATTGAGTTAAATATGCTTTGAATAAACGTTTGATTCATTCTCCTAAACGTCAGGTTTCACCGTGGATCATACACCATGCAAAGTATTGTGATTGCGACAACTTGTCAGTTCTCAACACAAGAACATCTGCTTGAGGTTTGTTTGAATAAAGTATTCCGAAGAGTGTTAGGGGGGAAAATATATATAAAATAGAAGTTGGAACATTGTATTTTGCTCTGTTACTGCTGGCTTTTAGTAGCTGTGTATTCTTGGTACACAGCAATGTAGAAGATGGCATTTAAAGTTCGAGAAACCACTGCTGGTGAGTTAACTGCCTTTAATTACCAAGTAAAATAAGGAGTTAATTAAGCTTTTTAAAAAATAAAAATAAAAAAAGACTCGTAAGATTGGAAGGGACCTCAAAAGCCATCTAATCCAACCTCCTGCTAATGCAGGAAATCTGTTCCTCCATCCCTGATGGATGGCTATCCCAGCTGCTCAGAAGCATCAAATATAATAGAGTCTACCACCTTCTGAGACAGCTTCTTCCTCAGTCCATTAGGAAGTTATTCCAAATGTTTACAAAAAAGGGGGATTTCAGTAAATAGTTTGGATTTTTAATATTTACTTGGTATGCATTGGTGTAACTAGGACTAAACTAGAAGAGGCAGATTGTCCAAGTCCTAAATGAAGGCTCCTCCTCACCACCAACCCCCCTGTTACAAGGGTAAAGTTAGTTTTTTTATTGTCCTTACATATTCCTGTTACGTGCGTTGCTTCTGCAGGTTAAGACATTCTTCGAATCCAAGTCGGAGGAGACTGCTCAGCTACGCTTTGTTCGAGAGGCCATTGAGAGGATTCAGCTGAATATCCAGTGGATGGAGAAGAACTTGGAGACGCTGGAAAAATTACTATAGTGATCGCATCCACCAGAGTCCACGTTAGCCACTTAGAATGTGGCAGTTCTTGCTCTTTTGTGCAAAAAGAAGCGTGTGCGAAAAGGGACAGTGCAACTTGCTTTGCGCTGCGAGGGTTAGAGTTAGCTCAGGGTACATCTCTTAAGTTGGCACTCTTTGCAGTGCTTGTAGACGAGACAGAGAGATGCTAATGTAAGGGAATGTTCGTTCATTGACCAAACATTCACGCAAAACAAAGACAGTAACTTGTCATGGAGCCTCCCTTCCATCATAGGAAAATCCAGTTCTACTTTCTACATATTGAATGAAAGTTGAACAACAGCAACAAAAAAAGAGCAGCTAAACGAGAACTCTCCTGTGATCTGTTTTCTCTCTTTGCAGGCTGCTGTCTAATCAGACTTCCTCAATGTCTGTAGCTTCTTGAATGGTAGATACCGTACCTGCTCTGAATCACGTTTTTTAAAAAAACGATTATAAGCCGCTGCTAAGACACAATATGGAAGTGAACAACTAAAGCGAAAATGTTGAATTTTGGGAAGCTCTGAGTTTCGTTTCATCAAAGTAATTTCTAGACATTATGCAAATATCAGAAATAATATAATTATTGGTATAAATCTCTTATTTTTTGTCTGCAACATGGCTGGGTGCTACCAGTGCCACGTGGTGAACAGCTTTTTTTGCAAATAGCTTTGTGAGGGGAGTTTTCATTGTGCAATTGATCAGAGTAAAACCCCAAAGATTTTGACTCCTATCTCATTAGGGTACTTATAAAAAAACTAGTTTCCATTGTTGTTTGGCTGACACTATAGAACAGAGTGTTCTGATTGTTCTGGTTGATTTGATGTTCTTTAAATACTGATTTGACTTAATTTACTTCTCCCAGAGGATCCTCATTAATACATGCTGTGGAACCTTGTTAATCTCCAATATTTAAGTACTATAGCGCTCCACTTTTCTGTGTTATATTAGCCCAATACAGTAAAGCTCACTTCATTTCCTCATAAGTTGTCCCATGATTTAGAAACAGCTGATAATATAACTTTGAAACAAATGAGCCAAACCAGGGAAATGGCCAAAGGTTGTGCAGTCTCAGTTTTTGAAACAGCTTTGGGCTACTATGAAGAAAGTCATGATAATTTGTTCAAGAGAAGGATTCAGAACTTACCATGCCATAGTTTTATTTCGCAGAGCTTTCTGTGCATATCCCCTCTGCGTTGATTTCACAATAAATGCAGTGAAATGGTGGCTTTTTCAGATAGGTTGAAATTTGCAACAAGAGGAGAAAAATAATTGTATACATTAAGGTAATAAAGATTTAATACTTCTGGGTCTCTAATAGGCTGAAGTAGAAATTCATCAATTTCTGCTTCACTTTCTAAAATGGCCTCAGAGCTTCCCATCTTTCAGTGGAAAACATTACCATGCATTCATTCTTTGACTGGGAGGAGATAATTATTGTCATGAACTATGGTTGTTGGTTAGTGCTTGAATGGCTTTGCTTTTTCCCCTCTTTCTGGCCTGTAGTCCATTCCTGCAACTTCACCCCTTTCATTTCCCCCCCCCCCATATAATAGTACTGATGGTCAAGATTCTGTTGCTTCCCTTTTTGTTTAAGGGCAGGGAGTCACTTGAGGCTGTCCTCTATTTATATATAGATGCGCTTGCTACTGGAAATGTGAAATGTACTTGAAAATATAGTGCACCTGCCTTCTAGAATTAAGACTGTTTTGTTTAAATTAAAGCGCTGTTGGATTAAGAGTATTTTTCAATTATTTATTTTTGAAATAATGGGGTTTGGAATGTGTGACATTTTCTATTTAAACAATATTAATCAAACTTGTCTGGACCTAGGATCCAGTCTATAGGAGAAGCTATAAAAGCTCATCAATCTTCCAGAAAATACTAGTGAGATCAAGGTTTAATGCCAACTGCTGGGTACCATAATTACTTCACTGCAAACTGGAGGGATTAGAATCCTCCCCCCATTTTATTTTATTTTTTTGTAAATTCAAGCTGTAAGTGGCAGCTCACAGGTATTGTATCTTGTTTTAACCTAATCTTAATCTGTTTTGTGATGTCTCTTTCAGGAGAAAAATGCACTGTAGTAATAGAGTATATATTTTCACTAGCTGAATTATATGTGGAGTTAAAGAGTTTTCTACTGTGTTTAAGAGAAATCTAGGGCTAATGTCTAGTTTGGGTGTATTCCTTCTTTATGGTAAATTTTCTTTTCCGTTAAAGTAATTGACTTCAAATTGTGTTCGAGATTCATTTTTTAAAGATTGTTTTTCTAAAAGCAATCACCTCGGTGTAGAAATATAGTTTAGAAATTTGAAAACTGTGTGTGTGTCCCCACCCACTTGTTAATCAAATACTGAATTTAATTTTAAGCTTTTCTTTGAGGATCTTGTATGAAAAGAATGGTATTGATCTTGGTTGTGCTTTTAAATCAAATAGTAATGATTCATGTGCCTTAGAGTATATTGTAATGATTGCACAAGGAATATGTTAATGATATATAAAAGGATGTCTCTTTATTTAAAAACCCTCCATTCACAATATTTTACGGCTATAGAAATGTGTAATTATATGCATACTCGGTGATAGGAAAACTGCATTCAGAAGTACTTTCTGGTTCTTTTGAGACTAGGAGTCAAGGAACATAATTCGCATTTCTGTGGTGCTCCATTGTGCAGCCACAGAGCTTTTACACCATGTGGTGAATTGCCTGTTCTCTTCAGTGTTAGGAAATGTGTTGTGCACATGACGGGAAACATAGAAGTATGCTTTTTTGCTATGTATGCATCCAAGCCCTGGATTTGGGGGATTGTGATGAAATAGGCTTCCATCCAAATTGTCTGGCTTAGCCAATTTATAGGTCGCACCTCCAGCTGTTTTGTCTTCACACAATTTAAGCACAACTTCAATGTTACATAGTTAGACTTATTGCTGCCCCCCTTGGGTAAACGTTATCCAGCTATTTAAAGATAAATACACACATAGAAACATGTATCTACCATGTATGTACCACACACCTAATGTTCACAAATGGAGAGTTATCTTCTGTACATCTTCTTTTAATGAAAACCAGATGCCCGTTGTTCCAGTGATGTTCACCCATTTAGTGTGATGTCTTATAAACATGCAGCTGTATTCACCTAGGTTCCTCTTTCAGATTTTGGGGTTTGAGGTTAGCAGAGCATTCAACGTTGCGAAAGGGCTGCCAACCACAGTCCTCCTCTGCCCCCCACGAGTTTAATGAAAGCCGGATGGGGGTTGTGTGTGAAAAGCTTAAGACTCAATTACTTAGAACCAACTGGTGACAGCCATTTATCAGCTTTTTGTGTGTGGTGAGGCGAATGGTACAAAAAAGTCCCATCTCTCCTACTGCCTTCGGATTGCGGCTTCCACATGTCATCAGGCTCAAACATTAGGATTTCATCGTGCAGAATTGTACCCTCAGAAACAAAGGGGAAACGTGTGGTGCTTATAAACAAGTTTTGACATAATATCTAAAAAACATTTGTGTTTTGAGCTCCTGTGCAAACTTCAGGTAATTCTGGAAAATGCTGCACGAATATCCGTTCACACTTAAAGCTTCTGAACGGGTGGAGAACTTTGGAGGGGAAAGATGTGCTGCGCTCTTTAGAATTCCCTGAAGCGGTCACAGTAGCTTGAAACACACCAAATGTTCATAGAGAAATCTTCAATAAAGTTGTTTTTAAATGCCTTGAAACACCCCGTCTGTGTGTCTTTATCGTTAGATACAATTCAGGAAAGGAGAGAGATACACAGAATATAGGATATCTAAAATCTCCTCTAGCTAAAGCAGTGGTACATAGTCTCTCAGAAGCATCCAGCTGCTTATATTTGCAGAATCAGCTTGGCTGAAGGTAATCTCACAAAGCTGCTGCATATACTTGCATTTTAACTGTAAAATCTGTATCTTTCTAGCTGTGAGTGAGGCGTGGGGATGTAGGGATGGATATGGCAGGTTTGTAATGGATCCTGTTGCTTAAAAAAAGTTGCCTCCTCCATTACATCTTACCATATGTGAATTCAGGCGTGCATTGTAAGGATAATACTCTTCAGGAATGTGGCCTTAATTTTTCCTTACTAGCACCATGCTGCAGGATGCTGACCTTTGAGCTGATTTTGTATTTATATTGCTGTGTATCTTTCACCTGTTCTCCATTAGAACATTCCTCCTCCTGATAGATTGGCTTTCTTAAATCTCTTCTGGAAGATGTTATCTTTCATTGCACTCTGAAATTTAAAAGGTTGCCTCATTTAAGTGTATGCTTTGTATGCATTTCATGAACTGAAACGCCAGTGAATTTTTAGATACATGTTCCTTAATTTCAGTTTCAAAGGCTTTGCTTAGATGCATAAAATAACCCCCCCTTTGCCCCCATGCACACACTTTTTTTATAACGCATGGGTAAACTCTGCTTTGCTCTGATGCTCCTAAATGTTTACAATGTTTTATCCTTTGTTTAATGAAATGTTTAAAGTTCTAGCCACCTTAAAAAAAAATTTTTTTTTGCCATATTAAGTTCTCAGGTCTTAGCCTTCAATAACTTAAACCTCCCAGAATTGCTGTGTTACTTAAACCTGCTGTTTTGAAGTAGAAATTCAGATCTTTGCACATGACAACATCTCTTTGATCAAAAGCAATGGTCTGGCATCTTTTTTAAGTTAGTCATGGCACCATGTAGCAAATTACTGTAAAAATCTAAAATAGTTACCTTTTTAAAATTGGAATGAATGATGGAGACTGAAGTCTTTTAATTTGCAAAGTCTTCAGAAAAAGAGAGAATGGATTTGAGAGTAAATTTGCACCAGATCCGTAGTTATATTGATAGCAAGAAGTTGGCTTTAATAATGGTAGCATCAAAGTATTTCTGGAATATCAACTGCAACAGGATTTTTTTCGAACCTTGCATAGTAAAAGAGTAAAAGATCCAAGTTGTACAATATTACCTTGAGGAGAAGGATTTTTGAAAATGGTGTGCATATGTACATGTATAAGCGTTATATGCAAATTTTTGGTTTTCCTTAATTTGTAAAGGAGAAATAAAGCCTATTTTCTTATATTTCAAATAAAAATGGTGTGCATATAATGAGCACTGATTGAAGGGCATGTGTATTGCAAACACTGTTGCGTTTTATTTTATTTTTGGTGAAATGAAAATAAAATCTTTTAAATACAAACATATGTGACTTTCTTCTAGCTTTATCTTGATTCCTCAGATGTATTTAACAGGATTTCAGCTGAGACTTTGGACTTCTTTCTACATTGTTCGACACATTCTAAATCAGGGAGGTCTAACCTGTGTCCCTCCCAGGTACTGGACTCAATTTCTGTCTTCCCAAACCCATCACTTGGCTAGGACTGATGCGAGTTGGATCTAAGCAATGTCTGGAGTACCACAAGTTATTCACCCATGCTCTGCATTCTGCAATATTTAATGGGCTGAAATATTTTAGTTTGTTCAGGTGGCAAGGTGCAGGAGCTGTGGCTTGTGGCATCTTGAGCCTTTCTATGCTCTGGGTGTTGTAGAATCTGTTAAGGACAGCTGTACAGCTATCTGTATTCAGCAATACACCCTAGTCAAAAGGATGAACTGTTTCAACTGAGTGCTGTGTTGAAAACACACATTTTTAAAAAAAAGCATAGAGAAATTTGCATTTGAAAGTTATCAAAGGGGAAGATAACATTTCTGAAACTTTCAGGGTACAGGAGTTGTAGTCTGATTTGCTTCCTTTCAAGGTGCCCTATTTTATCTACAAATTGTATCCCCAGTGTTTACACTGCAGTCTTCCTGGGGCTTGTATTTTCTGAAAACCCCATAACATCCTCACTGGGCTTTACAGCATGTGCAGAAGTCAGGGATGTTATCTGCTATGTACCTGGCCACTGTGGGTGAGTCCCCACCCCTAGAAGTTTTTATTTTAAAATGCTGAGAGATTTTAAAAAATAAAAATGACATTCCGAACAAAATCTGAGCATACTGATCTCGGGTGCTCCAAAGCTACTTCCCTCCCCAGCTTCTTGTAGTTTGATTAAAACCCAGGAGAGGATAGCATGAAGTAGCATCTCATGGTGCTTTATGAGATCAGGAAGTGTAGGCCTGGGGCTACAATGTGCTAGGGAAAAACACACCTTTTAATAGAAGAAAGACCCCCTGCCATCAATACCTGAGGGGATCGCCTTTGCCCCATATGCCCCTGCCTGATGATTTAATTTCTAAAATAAGGCATCGTTAATTGATCTGTATGCCTGACATCAAGTAGAAACCCACCCATTAAGGTTGTGCTTCCAGCTTTGTGGAATTCTTGCTTTTAGATGGCTATTGAAACCTAGCATTTCAAAGAGAGCTTACGCTACATATTTTATATTGTATGCTTATACGGAACGTGTGTAATTAGGATTTTTTTCAAGATAGTTAACGGATATTTCATTTTTACTATACATGTCTTATATTTCTGTTGCACACTTCAGAAACGTTCATTAGAAAGCCGTACAATAAACGCTTAAATAAAAACGCATGTATCCACAGCCAATCTGCAACAATATATTAGGTCAATCTCACACGCACCCACCCAAAATGTAAAATTCTAAAGAGGAAAATGGGCCTCTTTTGCAGGTGGTAAAAACCTGGAGGACAATTTTCTGCTCTACTTCCTTTCCTCAGGCACATTCTGTGTCGTGGGAGCTTTAAGTCAGTAGAATCAAGCTCTAAGCAAGTAGATCCAGTGACCCTCCAGGTGCCATTGGGTGCCAGATTCCACAATCTCTGGCTAGCATGGCCAGTGATCGTGGATGGTGGGACTTTTAAGTTCAACAGTGTCTGGGGAGCCACAGGTTCCGAGCTCCCCCCCCCCCCATGCTGATATAAAAAACTGACACACTGTAGACTTCCTCTTTGAAATCAAAACTTGCAATGTTTAATAGAAAGGATGGTATTTTTATTTGCTTTCTTGGAAAAGGTCCTCCCCCCCTTCACACTTTCTTGCATATCCTTGCAAATCATGAAGACATTGGAATGAAGAGGAGTCAAACTCCTGTGTGGTCTTCATGTGAACCATGAAGGAAGAAAAACCACATTTTATAGACTGTCCACCTACCAAGATGTGATAACTGACTCCTTTATTTATCTGCATAGAACTTAAACCCGCATACTTTTGAGGAGGAAAGTATAAATAAATAAAAGTGATCCTGCACTTATATTTCTCTCTCTGAAGTGCTCCCACCTGGGGGTGATGTTAGCCAACCTCACTTCCACTCAGCCTTCCAAAAAGCAGTCTGTCTTCTGCATCATAGCATGGGGAACAGATGATGATGTGTTTAAAACTGGACGACTGATTGGAAAACTTAAAACATGAAATGCTAACACTGCAGTTATGCTAGTAAATCAGAGATGTAAACAGATCTGCTTTCTGCACAGAGAACCGACTTCAGCTGTCTTACATCTCCAAACCTATTATTCTCTTTCCTGTATGTTTGTGGTTTTCAAATACGACTCAAATATCTGATTAGTGCACCCTAGAGTTAAGCTACTTGGCTTTCTCAAGCTTGCACGATCATTCTTCCAGGGTTTCCCTTCTGAAGTTTGCACATGAGTATGCAATCCATAAAGCAAGGGGGAAGTGGTGCTACAGAGTGGCCTTCTTTTCAACCCATAATGTTATTGAATGTGACTAGGAGATCAGCTACAAATCGTTAACATCTGAATTTCAGCACTCATAAACTAAAAACACAATTGTTCAGTAGCAGTGTTTTCTTCTGCGTTCCGCCAACATAGCTTGACAGTGTTTGGTGGCACAACTTATATTCTGAACCTTCTTAATCGTTTTCCTTTTCACTCAAGAATGAGCACTGAAGCCAGCATCTCGCCATAATATTTCAGTTTGCATGGGAGAGAGGGGCTTATTGCTCTTGTTGTGATTGCCAGTTGAGGTCTCTGTAAACCCTTTGATATGGAAATGGCTGCCATTTGTGTGTCTGCCCCATGAGGCAGCTAGAGGTTCTCACCTCTGCAGGTCTCCTTGGCGCAAAGAAAACGGTCCATAGCTGCCATACTGAACTAGAATTCTTATTTTTAAAGCAGCTGCTGGCTGCGATCTAGAATTCGCTATGACACTTGTAATCTTTCCTGTCAGATGCCCAAGGCAGCACACATGAGATTATCCCACACTTAGCCTTAAACCAACTCTTGTTTGTGTCAATCCCATAAGCAGAACGGGGGGGGGGGGGGGACCTTGAACTGAGTCATCTCTGCCCCAGCTCTTTTAACACTTGATCCACACCACTGACACAAACTTTTTGGCTTCCTGCCATGGCAAGTACAGAACAGGATTTGAACATGATGGGGTTGCAAGCCAAGCCCATTATCATTTTGCCACGTTGGAATATGTAAAGCAGCCTATTTATATGATGCGTGTTGCAATTGTTCTGAGAGAAGACACAATCATATTAATTGAAATTAAGACCTAAAGCTTTCTTAACAATGATCCACAACTCTTACTTAGAAAATGGCGTAGAGCAAAAACGTATGAGTAACTGGAATGGCATAGTATTACATTTTTTAAAAAAATTGTTCCGGCCATTTCCCAAGGAGCTCATGGCCGCTTATATGGTTCTTCTCCCTTTTTTGTCCTTACAAGGTAAGTAAGTCATTATGCCAATAAAGGCTGAATGAATGAAAGCAAGTAAGCCTGAGATACAGTAGCTGGGCCAGGGAGCATCAGTGGAGCTTTGAAACCAAGTCCTGCTCCAAGTCCACAATGTCCTGCTTTCCAGATGTTTAAGACTACACATTCTCCCATCCCTGGCCATTGACCATATCGGTTGGGTCTCAAGTACATTACAGACCACTTGTTTGTTGAGTATTCGCCCTCATTTGCCGGCACAAAGCTTTCACAGAGGTTGTACAGTGCCTGCTCTTTATTGAGCATCCTGATTTGTTTGTGCAGAGGTCATTCAAGTAAAGGGGTGGGACATAGAATCGTAGAATAGTCAAGTTGGAAGGGACTACAAGAGTTCTCCAATCCAACCCCTTGCAATAGAGGAATCGTTAGCCTAATGTGGGGCTTGAACCCATGACCATAAGATAAAGAATCTCCTGCTCTACTGACTGAGGTGTGTAAGAGTATGCAGGTAAGGTAAAGGTAAAGGACCCTTGGATGGTTAAGTCCAGTCAAAGGTGACTATGGGGTTGCAGTGCTCATCTCGCTTTCAGGCCAAGGGAGCCAGCGTTTGTCCACAGACAGCTTTCCAGGTCATGTGGCCAGCAGGATTAAACCACTTCTGGCGCTCCGGAACACTTTGATGGAAACCAGAGCGCACAGAAGCACTGTGTACCTTCCCGCCGCAGCAGTACCTATTTATCTACTTGCACTGGCGTGCTTTCTTATGGTGAGGCTCTTCTTATGTTCTGACATCTTCCCATCAATTGATGGGTTATACCACACTTTTTATTGCATTTCCCTGTCACTTTCCTAACAGCAAAAATATCTTTTTTAAGCAGACCACAGTGGTACCTCGGGTTACAGACGCTTCAGGTTACAGAATCTGCAAACCCAGAAATAGTACCTCGGGTTAAGAACTTTGCTTCAGGATGAGAACAGAAATCTCGTGGCGGTGGCGCAGCGGCAGCAGAAGGCCCCAGCTAAAGTGGTACCTCAGGTTAAGAACAGTTTCAGGTTAAGAACGGACCTCCAGAACAAATTAAGTTCTTAATCCGAGGTACCACTGTACTTGTGCCAGAACACTTTAAACTGCCTTAATTCTACAAAGCAACATTTCTGGTATACGACGGAGTCCTCCCCACAAACTTCTGACATTCTGGAGGCAACCATAGTCCTAAACGTTGGGAAAGCTCCTTTAGTCTGACCGTTAATGGCAGTAGTGTGCAAATAATTTTGTCTGCCTGTAACTAAAATAAAGAAGTTCAGCCCTCCCCCATGATCATAACATGGGGAAATGTGCCCGAGTTCTGGATAATCTGTGTAGCCTGGCCCTGTACATATTTAGCAAGTTTGCAGAAGATTAAATTGTGTATGCTTTTTAAATGCTGCATAAAATTATGGGGCTAGCCTAAATAATTTTCCCTTTGTCTATATGTGCTGCAGGAAGTCTGAGATTCTGATATACGATCGTACATCTTTTGCTTGACTCCCATTAAAGGGAATGCTCTTTTTCTCTGTGTGTGCTGATATTATCTTTCATTGCACTCTGAAATATAAAACAACGTTGCTTCATCTAACCATACACTTTTGTATGCATTTATGTATCCGGATGTATATGCTAACTCTTGGAGTTACTGTATCATGTTCCACATGGTTATTTCATTCCACCACATGGTAAATGTTACTGTTATGCATTTAGCTATATTGTGTATTTTTAGGCTTTTTATTTTTTTATTTTTTATTTAAAAAAAAACATTGGGCAAATTTTTAAACATTGCAGCATTTTTCTTTTATTTAGATGCTGCCAAATTTTTAAAAGAACATTTTGTTTGTGTCACTTTATAGCAATAAAATGGTAGTTAAGTCGCCCAAAATGTAATCTAGTTATAACCATTTACAATGTCAATGAAACTTCTGGATGTAGTTGTAATGGAATCACCTACATTTAGAGTCTCAAGTGCAACATCCAGCAAGTTCCTTAAATGCTGGTACTGCAAAATATATATATATAAAAGGATGGAAGAAAAAAATGTTTAGTTATAATTGGGTTTCAACAGGAGTGACCAACCCTTGGCCTTTCAGATGGTAAGATGTTACTGAACTACAACTTCCATGCTGGCTGGGGCTGATGGGAGTTGGAGTGCAACAAGATTTGAAAGCCCACAATTAGTTACTATCTCTAAATGCTTATGAAGCATGGAGGTCTGGATTCTTAAAAACATGTTTTCCCACCCCTAAGAGTGATGTGGGCCACCACACGGGCATTTGAAGGTGACCTGGAAACTACAATTAATCCAGAATGCGGCAGCTAGACTGGTGACTGGGAGTGGCCACCAAGACCATATAAGAAGAGTTTGGATTTGATATCCCGCTTTATCACTACCCGAAGGAGTCTCAAAGCGGCTAACATGCTCCTTTCCCTTCCTCCCCCACAACAAACACTCTGTGAGGTGAGTGGGGCTGAGAGACTTCAGAGAAGTGTGACTACCTCAAGGTCACCCAGCAGCTGCATGTGGAGGAGCGGAGACGCGAACCTGGTTCACCAGATTACGAGTCCACCACTCTTAACCACTACACCACACTGGCTCTCCAGTCCTAAAGGATCTTCACTGGCTCCCAGTATGTTTCTGAGCACAATTCAAAGTGATGGTGCTGACCTTTAAAGCTCTAAACGGCCTCAGCCCCGTATACCTGTAGGAGCATCTCCACCCCCATCGTTCTGCCCAGACACTGAGGTCCATCGCTGAGGGCCTTCTAGCAGTTCCCTCACTGTGAGAAGCGAAGTTACAGGGAACCTGACAAGGCCTTCTCGGTGGTGGCGTCCGCCCTGTGGAACACCGTCCCACCAGATGTCAAGGAAATCAACAACTATCTGACTTTTAGAAGACTTCTGAAGGCAGCCCTGTTTAGGGAAGTTTTAACTGTTTGATATTTTATCATGTTTTTAATATTCTGTTGGGAGCCACCCAGAGTGGCTGGGGAAACCTGGCCAGATGGGCAGGGTATATAATAATAATAATAATAATAATAATAATAATAATAATAATAATAATAATAATTGAACCTCTCTATAGCTCAGTTGGTTATAGTGTGGTGGTGATAACGTCAAGGTTGCAGGTTTGATCCCCGTATGGGACAGCTGTGTATTCCTGTATTGCAGAGGGGTGGACTGGATGATCCCATGGTCCCTTCCAACTCTACAATTTTATGATTCTATGAAATGCTGTGCCAGAAGTGAATTTAGGGGAGAGTGACTGGTTCCCTTGCACCGGGTGCCAAGCCAAGAGGATGCTGCAGCGAGTGCTGCAACCACAGCTTAGAAAATAAGGTGAAAGGCCACACAGAGTGCCACTGAAATTTGAAAGCCCGAAGTCCGCCATTGGCTGTGCAGTCATCTTTAGGATGTAATTTCCATTTTGAGTCTGGGGGAGGGACTGTTCCTGCAGCACAGCAAAAGGCTCCAGGAGAATCCACATTCCTGCTGCTTCTATAACCTGACTACAAATTTGTTTCAGTTTTGTTTGTTCTACAGTGGTACCTCGGGTTAAGTACTTAATTAGTTCTGGAGGTCTGTTCTTAAACTGAAACTGTTCTTAACCTGAAGCACCACTTCAGCTAATGGGGCCTCCTGCTGCCGCCACGCCGCCGGAGCACGACTTCTGTTCTCATCCTGAAGCAAAGTTCTTAACCTGAAGCACTATTTCTGGGTTAGCAGAGTCTGTAACCTGAAGCGTATGTAACCTGAAGCGTATATAACCCGAGGTACCACTGTATTTATTTATTTATTGCTTTCTACAGGAAAAAAAGTTTTAAAGCAACTTACAACAAATTAGTAAAGCAATATATGTACTGTAAAATAACCAAAAGTAATAAAATGGTAGGTAGTACTAAAAACATCCATTCACCAGGAACTGACATGGAAAACAATTGTCCCTACCCCAAATGTCGTATACTGTACAAAGAACAGGCCAAATATCAAACTATATCAAGATCCAAATGGCTAAACAAACAAGAACACCTTTGCCTGACATTTAAAATAACTTAAATATTGGTGGTCCCCTCCCTCTACCTCTCTCTCTCTCTCTCTCTCTCTCTCTCTCTCTGTGTGTGTGTGTGTGTATGTGTGTTACACATCATAATTGCCTCTATTGTGATTTTGGCAAAGAGTAAGGATACAAGAGTGCTGGGCCAGAAATGATTTAGGGAGATCTAGGGAGAAGATTTAAAGCAGAGCTTGTCACATTTGTCCCATGGAATGGGTAAGTGTCTATGCGCTAAGCTATAGTCCTAACCCCACTTGCTTGGGAGTAAACGCCAATGAATTCAATGCACCTTACTTCTGAGCAGACATGGTTAGAACTGCAATATGAATCGCCAGCTGTGAAAGTTGGGTAAGACTAAACAATGTAAAAATGGAGAAGTTTAGATTACCCAAGCCCCGAAAAAGGTGTGTTTCATGTTTATGAATAAGAAAACGTCAAAAGAGAACTGTCAGAGCCACCCGAGGTCCCAGCTCACAAGAGACCAAAATCCAGTCCAAGTTATATACAAAAGGTTTTATTGAAGAACATTGTTGTCGTTACATCCAAGCTCCGTGGCTCAGCATCTTTTACCCTTAGATGTTTGAAGTCCCCTCTGAGTCAGTCCCGCCCCTGCACCAGCTTAAGAGGCTTGTACTGCTCCACCTTTTCCTCTCCTTCCTTTTCCGCAGGGTCTTCCTGCCCCCCTGTGCTCCCTCCCTTCGGGACTCCCCCGAGGCTGAGTCTTCTGACGCCTGCTCCCCCCTCCTTCGTGCTTTGGGACCAGGCTCCTCCTCAGGGCTCTCCTCATTTCCGCGCGCCTCCACATTTGAACTTGGCGCGCGTACGTTGCCTCTGACCTTCCTTTCGACCGTTACGCTACTCTCGGTACTACACTCCTCCCCTTCCGGCAGGATGTTCTGCTCCGAACTCCTTCCCCTCTCTGCTCCCTGTTCTGCTCTTTCTGACACACTGGTAACTCCACTCCGTTCCGACGGAGAGGCCGGTCCCGATCTCCAACCCCCACTGGGGATTCCCTCTTCGTTCCCCTGCTTCTGACTGCTTCCCTCTCTACTGCCCCTTGGCCTGACCAGGGGGGCTCCCTTTTGGGAATCCTCGGATTCACTTGACGGACTCACTGACAACCTCGGGTCATCGTCGTCCTCTTCCTCATCACCCTGGGACCCCTCCCCCTCGCTCTCTGTCCCTGAAACCCTGACATCCATCCCCCCCTCGAAGCCCCCCCTTCCCCCCTCCCGCCCATCGGGTGCAGGTTGTAGGAGCTGCAGCTCTTCGGAGGTGGATGCAGGATACAGGTTGTGTACCTCCATATCCTCTGCTTGCAGTTCGGTGTATGAGTGTTCGAATTCGGGTTCTTGACCCAAAGTGTTCTCTTCTCCCTCTTCCATTGGTACCTCGTCTGGTGCTGCCGGCCAAGGTCCCGTCAGCCATTTCCTGCGCCAGTCCTCCTCTGGTTGCTCGTCCCACCAATAAGAGGGTTCTGTGTCCACCCCTGAGCACGATCCCCTGGGCGGGCTAGATTCTGGCGTTCTCTCCTCGGCTGAAGAAAAACCCCGGAAAGTACTGTCTGAGAGTGTGGGCGTAAAGAGCCAGTCATCAAAGTACTCGGCTGGCATGGGTGTATGCGGGAAAAGGGCATGGAACTCGTCTTTTAGAAGAGGTTCGTCTAAAGCGTAGCCCGGCACCCAACCGTTGGCACTGGCTGGAGTGCCCTCTGTGGCTAGAAAGTATTCTACCCCCTCTTCCCCCCATCTCGAGTCCAGGATTTCTGTGACCTCGTTGAGTGGTTCGGCCCTAGGCGCCCTCTCCCTCTCCTGTGACTTAGTGTGTAGTTGCGGGACTGTTTCAGACTCCTGAAACCTGTGCGGTGCCTTGTAGGGGGTGAGCACCGACCTGTGAAATACCGGATGCACTCTGGAACCTTCGGGGAGGGCTAGTCGAAAGGCTACAGGGTTGATCTTAGCCTCCACCTGGTACGGCCCTAACTGCCTGTGCCCTAGCTTCTTCTTGGCCAACGACTTGGCTGGCATCGCTTGGGCCGCTAACCACACCCAGTCCCCCACCTGGATCTCCTCCCCCGCTCTCCTGTTTTTGTCTGCCTGCACCTTATATGCTTGCTTGGCCAGCTCCAAATGTCTCCGCAACTCTTCGTGCACCTCCTGCAGCTCCGCTGCAAACTGGTCGGCTTCTTGCGGCACCCCCTCTCTCGGTGCCCCGAACCCCGGGAAGGTTCTGGGATGACGACCGTTGTTCGCGAAGAACGGCGTCACCCCCGTGGACGCGTGCTTCGTGTTGTTATAGGCAAACTCTGCCATCGGCAGGTAGTCCACCCAAGCTGCGGGTCGCTGATGGGCGTAACATCTCAGGTACTGCTGCATGATCGCATTGACCCTCTCAGCTTGGCCGTTGGTCTGTGGGTGTCTCGCCGACGTAAGGTTGATCTTGACGTTCAGGATACCTAAAAGCTTCTGCCAAAAATTGGAAACAAACTGGCGCCCCCTGTCGGACAGGATGGACTGCGGCAGCCCATGCACCTTGAACACGTGATCAATGAAGAGTTTGGCAGTCTGTTCCGCCGTCGCCACCTTTGCGCACGGAATGAAGTGCGCCATCTTGGTGAACAGGTCCACAACCACCAGTACCGCCGTCTTCCCTCTGGAGCTGGGCAGGTCAGTAACGAAGTCCAGGGCTACCCTCTCCCACGGTTGCTGTGGCGTTTCCAGCGGTTCCAACAGCCCCGCTGGCTTCTGGTGTACTGGCTTGAACCTCTGACAAGTGTCACACCTGGCGACGTAATCCGCTACCTCTCCACGCATCCGAGGCCACCAAAAGTCCCTTGCCACCAGTTCTATTGTCTTCTCCTTGCCGAAGTGGCCCGCACTGGGGGCGTCGTGCAACTGCTGCAGAACCTTTGCGCGAAGCTCGTCGCTTGGCACGTAGAGGGCACCTTTGCGAGTTAGCAGCCTGTCGTGTAATTGGAAATCTTCGCCACTCTGCACACCTCTGCGCAACTCCTCCATTTTGGACTGTGCGAACTGATCCACTTGCAACGCGCGTCGCACCGCGTCCAGATCTACTGTGATGGCAGCGCACGACCACGCCTGCGGTGCGAAAATGTGCCTGGCTGCTACTGGTGTCGCTTCATCGAGATATTGCGGTTTCCTGGATAGCGCATCGGCTATAACGTTGGAATCTCCGGGGATGTACTCTATCCGGAAGTCGAAATCCGCGAAGAATTCCGCCCAGCGCATGTGTCTCTGGCTTTGGAGCTTCGCCGTGCGCCAATACTCTAGGTTCTTGTGATCCGTGCGGACCTGTACTGTGTGCTTGGCTCCTATGAGGAAGTGTTGCCACGCTTTGAACGCTGCGTGAATGGCCAACAGCTCTCTGTCCCATATGGTGTAGCCTTGCTGAGCTTTCGGGAGTAAAAGGCACCGGGTCTCCAGTTCCCATGTGGATCTTCTTGCAGGAGCACGGCTCCAACCGCCCTGTCTGACGCGTCGATCTCTACTCGCATGGGCCTGCCTGGATCCACGTGCAGCAGCTGCTCCTCGGAGGCGAAAAGGCTTTTAAGCTTCCGAAAAGAGCGCTCCGCCTGTTCCGTCCACACGAACCTCTTCTTCTTGGAACTCAGAGTGTCCGTGATCGCTGCTGTCTCCTTTGCAAAACCTCTGATGAATTTGCGGTAGAAGTTGGCGAAGCCGACGAATCTCTGGACTTCCTTCCGATTGCGTGGGCTCTTCCAGTCCAACACCGCGCGGACCTTGACGCTGTCCATGGCCAGCCCCTTGTCGGACAGCTTGTAGCCCAGGAAATCCACCTCCGTCACATCAAACTGGCACTTCTCTAACTTGGCGTAGAGCCTGTTCTCCCGTAGTCTTTGCAGGACTTCCTTTACGTCCCTCTCGTGGGCCTCTTCCGTCTCCGAAAAGATCAGGATGTCGTCAAGGAAACACACACATTTCTTGTAGAGGAGTCCCGCTAGCACGTGATGCATAAAGGCTTGGAATACGTGAGATCCATTTTGGAGACCAAACGGCATAACTCTGTATTCATACGTGCCCAGAGGCGTGAACATGGCCGTTTTCCACTCATCGCCCTCCCGGATGCGTATGAGGTTATACGCTCCACGCAGATCCAACTTGGTGAAGATCTTCCCCTTCCTCACGGTTGCTAGGAGATAATCTATCTTGGGCATGGGGAAGGCCTTGGGCTTGGTCATACTGTTTATGAACCTATAATCCACAATGAGTCTTTTTTGGGGCGTGTCTTTCTTCTTTACAAAGAACACAGGACTGCCCCCCACTGCTTTCGATTCCCGGATGAATCCACGCTTCAAATTGTGCTCTATGAACTCCCTGAGCTCTTGCATCTCGTCCTCAGACATGGAATACAGTTTTGCAGTCGGCAACTGCGCCCCCGGCACCAGGTCGATGGCACAATCATAAGGTCTGTGGGGCGGCAACTGGTCAGCTTCCTTCTCGCAGAAAACCTCCAGGAACCCTTCGTACTTGCTAGGTACTGCCTGCACCCTGCCAAGTCGCAGCTGGTGCTCAGCCCCCTCCTCCTGGCAGGACTGGATGCAATTTTGAGCACAGTACGATGAGCAAAAGGTGATCTGGCGTTGGTACCACGCTACAGCAGGACTGTGTCTCTCCAGCCAACTCATGCCTAATACTATAGGCGTGTCAGACAGTTGGGTGACATTGAAGCTAATGACTTCTCGGTGATTCCCTATCCGCATCACCATGGGAGGTGTCTGTTGCACAACTTGCCCTCCTAGCAATTTCCTGCCATCCACCGTGACTACGTTCAGAGGCGTTGTGGCGGGCAGAAGCGCTATGCGATGCTGCTTGACGAATTGCATCCCCACGAAATCGGCGTTGCTCCCCGAATCGATCGTGAGGGGCACTTCTAGGGTGGTCCCATTTGGCAACTGAAGTGTTGCAGTGAGCTGCACCGCTGGCTTGGGTGGTAAAGGGTCTGTGGGTTGCAAAGACGCTGGGGACTGTTCTACAGATTCGCCTGGCTGAGCCCCAGCAATCCTGCTTGCAGCCAGGCATTGTCGTTTCCCTGAGGTTCCTCTTCCTGGATCACTTCTGCAGCTACCGTCGCTAAAGCTGCAGTGTGCTTCTGGAGCCTCTGGGGGCACTCTTTCGCCATGTGCAGTGCACTGTCGCAGATGTAACACTTCCTGGTCCCTCTAGGAGGCTTCGCCTTTACTGCACCAGAAACTGGGGCTCTGGCTGTTGCTTGAGCCTTAGCACCACCAAGTTCCATCGGCTCCTCCCCCTGCCTCCCGAGCGGCGAGGGATGTGACTGACTGAACTCCCTGGGGATGAAAGAAGACGTCCTCGCTGGTGGACGCACCTGACGTTCTTCCTCATTGTGCCAAGGACGTCCCTCGTGACGTATCCCAATCGCCAGAGCCCTCTGCACCACCTCCCCCAGGGTCTGAGGTCTGTCTCCCCTGGCAAGTTCGTCCTTTATGGGACCGCTGAGACCCTCCCAGAACAAATCCCTCACAGGTGTGCAGTCTTTCTCCCAGCGTAACGCAGTCAGTAAAGCAAAAAATCTGGAATGGTACTGACGCACAGTGGCTTTGCCTTGCCGCAGTCCAAATATCTCCCTGCGTGCAAGATCCAAATCTACGGTTGACTGGAAGCAGGCATCCATCGCTTTAATGAATTCATCAGAATCGCGGCGGGCAGGGCCATCTTCACGCCACAAATTGCGCAACCAGTCTCTGGCCGGCCCATGCAAGTGAGAAACAATAAACCCCACTTTCTCCTCCTCATCTTTAAAGTCATGACGAAGCAAGTGTAATGCATACAAAATGTCTGCTCTGAAACTGGGGTAGTGCTTCAGGTTCCCATCGAAGTGGGTGACTAGGCTGCCCCCCCGCCTTCCAAGTCCAATGCCCTCTGATCTGGACCCTGGGAACCCTTCCCTGTTTGCACGCTCCCACCTTGTTTGCAGGTCCTGGCAGCGCTTCTCCATTTCGTCATGCTTCTTCTGAGACGCAAGGACTGCAGCAGTGAGTTTGGAAACTGTAGTTCGTAGTGCTGTCAGCTGATCCTCCGCACTCATGGCTGTCACCGTTTGTGAGCTTTGCAAAAAAAATTTTTTTTGCGTTCTTTGGGAGGGGACTTACTGTCAGAGCCACCCGAGGTCCCAGCTCACAAGAGACCAAAATCCAGTCCAAGTTATATACAAAAGGTTTTATTGAAGAACATTGTTGTCGTTACATCCAAGCTCTGTGGCTCAGCATCTTTTACCCTTAGATGTTTGAAGTCCCCTCTGAGTCAGTCCCGCCCCTGCACCAGCTTAAGAGGCTTGTACTGCTCCACCTTTTCCTCTCCTTCCTTTTCCGCAGGGTCTTCCTGCCCCCCTGTGCTCCCTCCCTTCGGGACTCCCCCGAGGCTGAGTCTTCTGACGCCTGCTCCCCCCTCCTTCGTGCTTTGGGACCAGGCTCCTCCTCAGGGCTCTCCTCATTTCCGCGCGCCTCCACATTTGAACTTGGCGCGCGTACGTTGCCTCTGACCTTCCTTTCGACCGTTACGCTACTCTCGGTACTACACTCCTCCCCTTCCGGCAGGATGTTCTGCTCCGAACTCCTTCCCCTCTCTGCTCCCTGTTCTGCTCTTTCTGACACACTGGTAACTCCACCCCCTTCACTCCGTTCCGACGGAGAGGCCGGTCCCGATCTCCAACCCCCACTGGGGATTCCCTCTTCGTTCCCCTGCTTCTGACTGCTTCCCTCTCTACTGCCCCTTGGCCTGACCAGGGGGGCTCCCTTTTGGGAATCCTCGGATTCACTTGACGGACTCACTGACAACCTCGGGTCATCGTCGTCCTCTTCCTCATCACCCTGGGACCCCTCCCCCTCGCTCTCTGTCCCTGAAACCCTGACAAGAACATTCGGCTGCATTCACACATAACGTTAAGCTACACTTAACACAAACCAGGGCTTACAAATTAAGAACAAACTATGGCCCGCAAATGTGGTTAAGATGCTGGGCTGGGTTTCGGGGCTCACATTAAACCACAGTCTATAAACCAAGTGGTGGGGGAAATCAAATATTTGCCAAAAAGTATTGTCCAGGTGACTAGCAACACTAGCTTTGCAAAGTGGCAGGAACTCCCATAAGAAAGAAAGAAAGAAAGAAAGAAAGAAAGAAAGAAAGAAAGAAAGAAAGAAAGAAAGAAAAGGTTTTGCATCTGATGGATAATTCTTCTTTGAATTGCTGCAAAGCTTCTAAGAGTATAAAAAGGAGCTGCATCCCGTCTTTTTGTGGCTCCAGGGCTGACCAGAGGCGTGATAACTATCAATTCCCAAAGAGAACAATCAACAGTGGAGGCACAAACCACAATTCCCAGAATTCTAAGCATCTGGGGGTGGTACATACTTGAGAAATGTGCTGTCCTCAAAGGACTGTAACTGGGAAACGAGTACATAAACACACTTGCTACGAAATGCAGACAGCATGGCTTTGCCAAGGTAAGATTATTTTTGGCAGAAAACCCTTCCTTTGTAATTTACCCCTTTATAGCGTGTATTTGAAAAACAAACGGGGAAGGAGCAGAAGCACATGGAATAATTTAGTCAGATGATTTAGGGAGTGGCCACCTCGCTGTGTTGCCACAAGCAGAACAGGCTATGATCAACTAGTTTTGAAAGAATTAAGCTGTATGGTACAAATAACCCACCGGCTCCCCTGGAGTAATGTGTTTAGGTTGGCATTTAGCTTAAGGTTGGCATATTTCAAACAGTGAAAATCTGGACAGAAAATAGTTGAGCTTATATTGGCAAAGTTTTTGATATTTTCCTTGTTTTTGCCCAAAGTTGTTGAGCTTTTGGGGCAAAATCACAAAAAATGCAGTTTCTGATATATTTTTATGGGAAACTGGCACTGCCAACATAGTTTGCCATACGTCCAGATTTTCCAGGACATTTCCCCAATTTACGCCCGGATGCAGTATTCCAGACGTATGACACTCCTAATTTAGCTATTCTTATAGTTGAGATACTCTCCCATACCCCCCCCCCCAGTGTGTGTGTGTGTGTGAATAGTTAACTTTTTGTTTTGTCCTTTTAAAGGATGTGGGGCCTAAGACCCAGATCTTACAACTGTGAGAGATGTGGGAATGACTTTGTCAGCCGCACAGCTCTGAGATACCATTTTCAAGCTAAACATCTTGGGAGAGTTCACTGTGAAACTTGTGGCAAGGAGGTTTTGCGAGAGTGTCTTCTACAGCATGCAAAGGTAAGGTGGAACATGTCATCTTCCTCCTCCTTTGTTCAAGCAAATAAATGAACTTTTATTTTTTTTGGTATCTTGGTTTCATGTGGGAAAAATAGCGGTATATAAATGTGAGAAGATAAATTACTATCCATTTATTTGTAAAAACATTTATCTATCACAAGTTCATGTAGCATAACAAGGCTGTGTACAGCGGTATATACAATAAAATAGAAAATATCATAAAAATAGTACAAAATGATTAAAATGTCTGGCTGATCAAAAATGCAAACAGTTGTATACACCTGTCTACATTAAGAAAGACAAACATAAAACCAGATATCAAAAAAAAAAAGGGCATTTTACTTTCTGCTATACCATTTTAAAGACTAGAATACTATCCACATATACTTCCTTGCTCCCATCTTCAATCTCTTTCCTGGTCCTGCATCTCAACTCAGTATATATACCGTTCATCTCTTCTCTTCTTTATTAACAGACTGATCATGAAATGATACTGACCAGCAATCACAGAAGCTACTGGGATATGACTCGTAAGAGGAGAACAAAGTTTGTGGCCACGGAAACACTGACATCCTGTAGGATGTGCCCCAGGCAGTTTGGAACAGCCCATGCCAGGGAGTACCATGAGAAACAAGAGCATCACTTCACTGCCAGCAAAAGAGGTAGCACTACTGTTTTGAAGTGCTCACATGATCAAGGACCACCCGATTTTAAACCTTACTTTTTAAGAGCTTCTCCTCATCCCTTCCTTTTCAGGCAAAAACTCGTAATTCACCTTGATTTCTCTTTTGTATAGCTCAAATGTCCACTGCGTTTAAACCTGAAAACATATTAGAGTACAAAACACCTGCGGAATTAACGAAATTTGTGGAAGCAAAACTCCGACCAAACTCAAATGCTGTAAGGTGGGGCTGTGCATCAGAAGTTGAAAAGATCATTGAGTTCATTGAAGAAGTGTTTCCATTACCAATTACATATGTCACGAAGGTACTGATGATGCCACATTCTACTTGAGATTGATCACAGTAGTGTTGCACTTCCTGTATCCGCTATTTCATATCTAAGGACCTTTGCAAACAGTTGTGTGTGTGTGTGTTTATGCAATGAATATGCATTAGTTCCCTCTTTGCTGCACACATCCCATTTCCCTCAAGGTTATCCTGCTGTGAGGGTATGCTATTTTATAAGAATTAAAAATGCAATAGTTTCCTGCTTGGGGGGATATGCAAATCTTCCCTTCAAATACAGCAATGGGCTGAGAAAGTTTGGGGCATGAGGCAAAACATTTAAATAAAAAAAGGTGGTATTTGACTAAGTCAGAGTAGGCCCATTGCAATCAATGGACTTTGGTAAGTCAGGATCTTAAGCTGCTTGGGACTGCTTCATCACTCTTAATCTCTATGTAAGGGAAAAGACATATGAAGTTAGCCAAGACCTAGTGACTTGCCATGAATATGTCAGCTGAGAATCTGACATGTACATGCATATACTGTATTCAGGGCAAAGTAAACACTCACATTGACATAACACAGCACAGCATACTGTGTTGGTGTGCGTTATCTCTATGGAGGAAAGATGTCATGAGTGAAGCAGCTATTTGGCTTGCAACCCAATACAATTTATGTTGGGAGCATGGATGGTTCTAAAGGAGGATTAGACAAATTTATGGAGAGGAAGGCTATGTCCTACCTTCGCTGACAGAGACAGTTTGTCTCTGAATACCAGTGGCTGGGAATTGCTGAAAGAGTGCTGTGGCATTTGTGTCCAGCTTGCAGGCTTCCCATAGGCATTGTGAGAACAGGATGCTGGGTGAGATGGAACGTTGGCCTGATCCAACAGGGTTGTCTAATGTTCTTATGATAGGCCATGTCCCAGGTGAACACCACTTTCAAGAACCTGCATGGCTTAATTGTCTTGTCCAGAGGGAGCAGAGGCTATGCCTGGCCCAGGAGGCAGAGTGTCCAAGCAGTGGTTGGAGATGATAGGAAGAACCAGAATTAAGGGAGATGACAGTCCACGATGATGATAGTCAGGAGTCTGGATTTCAGGAGAAACAAGAGGGTCAGATACATGGCATGCAGGACCATGGACAGATCATTGGGAGCAAGCAACTTGTTCTGATGAAGTCCTAGCTCCAAAGCAAGATTTATATCCTTATGGGCCCAGGTTCCATGCTACCCTCAGTCCATAAGGAGTGAAGTGGATAACTTTAAAGGACAGCTCTTGGGTTTGGATTCAAGCACTTGTTTGTCTTTCCCTTACTTTCATCTGTTCCACATATGGGAAAATGGGAGGTGGCTAACATAATGAGACTTCGTTCATTTCGGGGTACGACATGCATAGGAAGTATTATGGCCCCATCTGCACTATACATTGAAAGCAGTATCATACCACTTTAAGCAGCCATGGTTCCCCCAGGGAATCTTGGGAACTGTAATTTGTCATGGGTGCTGAGAGGCCCCCATTCCCCTCACAGAGCTACAATTCCCAGAGTCCCATCAGAAGAGGGAGGGAATGCTGAACCATTCTGCTAGTTGTATCTTTGTAAGGGGAACCTCCTAACAATTCTAAGTGCATTTAACAAATTCCAGGATTCCTTGAGGGAAGCCATGGCTATTTAAACTGCATGATACTCCTTCTAACTGTGTGCTGCAGATGGGGGGGGGGCTATTTCTAGGTGCTGTGGCGCCATGGTCTCAAGCTCCAGTTCCAGGGTTGGGTCTCACTCTTCTGCCCAAGTTGTGGTGGGTAAGACAGACTTAATTGCTCCTCTTCTGTATCAGAGTCCTGTCTGATGCTTGGAACCAGAGTCGTCACATTAATGAATATGTGATATGGCCTGCATTATGGGAGCCATCCAGAGTCATCTACTCTATAAGCATTTTACTGTGAAGCAGTGTCCTCCATTTGTGATCCAAAGTGATGCAGATTGCCTGGGTTGAACAGCTGACACATGGCTAGTCTTGCTCTTCCTTGGGAACATTGGTACTAAGTGAGTTAAAGTCAAGGACTAACCAACTTTCTGTTAATATCTTACCTAACAGGGCGGTTCATATATAAAAGGAACTGATGTGCAAGATTCATCTGATGTGGACATAGTTCTTTTTAGCAGCGCCTTTCAAAGTTTAGAAGACTGCCAGAGAAAAATTCCCGAAGTACTAGAAGAGTTAGGGAAAAGACTAACTAAACCTTCCTGGATCAACAGGTTTGGACTGAGATTTTTGTTCTCCCTTCATTTCCCCCAATTATTGTAAAGTCATTAGTATGCCACTGATTAACAGTGCAATTCTAACAACGCCTACTCAGAAGTAACTCCTATGAAATTCAATAGGGCTTACTCCCAGGTAAGTAGAGGTAGAATTAAAGCCTTATTCTCCCCTTTCTTTTCTACTTAGGATAATATTGCAGGAAAGGACACCATTTTCCCTAAGGTTCTACTTTAAATGTTATAAAGATCATCACGGACACTTGTTTGACATAATGCCTTGTTATGACATGTTTGGGCCTACATTATCAGCAGGTAAGAGCTGGCTGGGGGTGGTGGCCCCCCCCACTGTCCAATAATACTTATGGAGATCTACCTTTATTGTAATTCAGACTGCAACAATATTTCCATTAGCCCGAAATCTGTCTGATTTGATTTAAGAAATGGAGACCAAGGGAGTGTCATTAGCCTTATCTCTTGTCTGGCGTTAACAGGTTTAAAAGAGAGCTTTTACCGCAAGCTCTACCACTGCAGTGACAGTGATAAAATCCAGCTGTACGCTATGGCCCTGTTGAAGTACCAAGTTGAGTTTGTCAAGGCGTCAACAGAGAGGGTGAAAGATCTCATACGCTTAATGAAGCACTGGTTCAAAACTTCATTTGCAACACCAGGAGAAGAAAACAAGTAGGTTGCTTGTATCCAAACACAACTGAAATCATTTATCATTTCCTCCTGCTGCTGCTGCTGTTGCCATTAAGCCCAGCAGTTCCCAAACTTTGTTCCCCATGAACCACTTGAAAATTGATGAGGGTCTTGGCAAGAACACTTAATGGTTTTTCTGCCTGTTGTAGAAATTGTAACGTACTGTGCCAGATGCCATATGGCCACCTGAATGAAGCTCACAGACCACTGCTGGACCACTGACCATCATTTGGGAACCCTTTGATTTAAACAATTTATACACAAGAAATGCAATACAATGAAAATAAATAAATTGGTTAAGGCTATAGTATCGCAATTCAGTTTAGAATGCCTGCTGGAACAAAAAATATAAGTGTCTTCAGTAAGTGCCAGAAGTTCAACAGAGAGGGAGCCCGTCTCACCTGGTTGGGCACACAATACAGAATGAATGAATGAATGAATAATAATAATAATAATAATAATAATAATAATAATAATTTTTATTTATACCCAGCTCAGTGAGGCTAACACGAGGTAAAAACAATTGATTAAAACACAACTTAAAAACAAGATTAAGTACAACATTAAAATGCAGCCTCATTTCAGTAATGACTCCTGATGAATATGAATTGCACATCCAAACCATGGGAGACCACTATCAGTTACTCCTCTGTAAATCTCAATAATCCTGAACCCAAGTTGTTAAGGGCTTTGCAAAATAACCCAATAATTTGGATCCTGGCCTAGTAGAGTATGGACAGCCAATGCAAGCTTTTGAGTACTGGACCAACTTCAGATCCTTCTGTTTTCCCAAGGTACAATGCAATCTGTAGATTTTTGCATTGTTTCAACCCCTTGTGAGCGAGTGACCCACACATTTGCAAAAAGAGAGAGCATACCTACCAGGGGGGAAACAATATTTAATCTACCGGTATATTTTCTTAGCTACTCCTGGCTTATCAATCTTTGCAAGGCATGGATATTAAATCAAACGGGAGGCCCAAATTGGATTTTGCTACTGTCTCTAGCCTTTATTTGATCTACAGCTTTTGTTTTTGACCTTTTCCTGTGGCAGCTCCTTCTGTGCAGCTGCTAAATGTGTGCTATGTGTGTGTTTAGGTTTCGCAGGCTCCCTTCCTCCTACGCTGTGGAACTCATCACCATCTATGTATGGGAGCTGGCTGGGAAACCAATGTTTTTCAGCTATGTACAGGGAATGAGAGCCGTCTTGAAGCTTTTGGTTCAGTATCAAGAAATCTGTGCTGTATGGCACAAACATTACAGACCCAATTTTCCAATTTTCCAAAAGGTGTTTCTAAAGCAAACCAGGTGAGTAAGCCCATTATATACTTGTCTGCCTCTTTAGTACATGCCCCCAGCAGCTGAAATTTAATCTAGAGCTTCCACTACTAGGAAAAGCTGATTCCACCAACTTCTCCTTCCCAGAGCCGTAGCTAGGTGATATTGTGCCCCTGGCAGAACCGTCCAGATTGTGCCCCATACTCATGGACATATTTGTTATTCTTTCCACCTCTCCTCCACCCATTCACCCTTTATTTAAAAGCTTTTCTTATGAGGCAATAATCAATATTTTTATTTATAGACATATTTATGGACATATTTTTTGGCGGACTTTGCGCCCCCTCTCACCTGCGCCCCTGGCAGGGGCCCACCTCACCACCCCATAGCTATGGCCCTGTTCCTTCCCCATCACCAGTTTACCTCAGCGCATCTCAGTCCAGTCTCCAGGACCCTCTTCCTCCCCACCGCCATAGTCCTGCCACTTCATGACATTGAGTATTGCTTGCTGGTGCTGTTGGAGGGGGCACTTTCTTGTGGCTTTTTGCCTTTTACAGGGCCTTTGATTCTGTGAAGGCCATTGCTCATAAATCAACCAGGCTGCCCTGCTGCTTCCTGTGTCTTTTGAAGTTTGTTCCCTTACCAGAACAAGAGCAGTGTTGTACTTTGTTCTGGAAAATGTCTAGTTCATACTGCTGGGTAATTCTCTCTCTACACACCCACACCCACACAGCTCCAGTTTTGTGTGTGGCTCCTGCCTTCATTCCTGGACTTGCAATTTCCCATGGTTTTGGATCTGTGCTTCCTTCACCCAAGAAATGACATCACTTCCTTTCAGCTGATGCATTCAGCTGATGAATCATAGAATCATAGGTCGAGTTGGAAGGGACCCTGATTATCGTCTAGTCCGACCCCTTGCAGGTGCAGGAATATGCATCTGTCCCATACAGGGATTGAACCTGCAACCTTGTTGTTATCAGCACCAACTGAGCTATCCAATTCAAAGTGTTGGTGTTGACCTTTAAAGCCCTAAACGGCCTCGGCCCAGTATACCTGAAGAAGCGTCTCCACCCCCATCACTCTGCCCAGATGCTGAGGTCCAGCGCCGAGGGCCTTCTGGCGGTTCCCTCATTGTGAGAAGCAAAGCTACAGGGAACCAGGCAGAGGGCCTTCTTGGTAGTGGCACCCGCCCTGTGGAATGCCCTCCCATCAGATGTCAAAGAGATAAACAACTACCTGACATTCAGAAGGCATCTTAAGGCAGCCCTGTTCATGGAAGTTTTTAATGTGTGACATCTTACTGTAACTTTGGTCTTTGTGGAAGCTGCCCAGAATGGCTGGGGAAACGCAGCCAGATGGGCGGGGTACAAATAAATTATTATTATTATTATTATTATTATTATTATTATTATTATTATTATTTCCAGCTCAAGAGGTCTTGAAACGATAGGCTCTGTGTGTGAAAACAGCATTACATTTGAATGTACTGTAAAAGAGGCACCTAGCACTTCCTTTCTTTGTTCATATGGACAACGCCTCTCTTCCTCCCATAGACCATTTGTTTTGGATCCTGCGAACCCAGCCTTTAATGTGTGTGAGAACAGCAATGCCTGGGACGAAGTAGCTCATGTGGCAAAGCACAGCCTCCTTAAACCGCTCTTTAATGGCATCCAAGCAAAGGAGCCCTGGCTTTTTGCAGAGAACTGGTGAAACCAAACCTGGCCTCGCTTCCGGAAGAATGGGCACCCAGTTTTCAGGTACTGCCATGGGGAAATGTCAGTGTTGAAACTGAATGAAAACTTGAGAGAGAAAACGACGAGTTGTGCACCTGCTGTGTGCAATGAAACTGCCTCCTCCGGAGGAAAGCAGCTGTGGGAGAAGGTAATCTGGAGAGGAGAAGGTGATGAGGTAAAAGGGGGTGCTTAACCCTTCCTACAGCCATCCATTTTCCTCTGCTTCCTCTCCTCCCAACTTGCGATTGCTCCCATGGGCTTCCAGTCCCATGTTTGCAAGATAACTATAGGTCTCAAACATTGGCAAGGTTAAAAGCAGTTGGTGTGGGAAGTTTCAGAGGGGAGAGCAGCAGGTGGAGGTAAGAGGAAAGATGAGTTCCTCTCTGGCAAACATTTTATCAACCCCACTCAGAGAGAGAGAAAGGACATTTCAGGCTTCACCAAAAGCAATCTGCCTTTGGCTGTTGACTGAAATATTCAGCAAATAAAACTACGGTAACTTTCCCTTTCAAAAACAAAAATCAGTGTTGCCCGGCCAAGTGTTCTTTTTTTTTTTTTAACTTGAAGGAAAAAAATGGTTGCAATTCTATGGTTCAGGAGGTCAAGGTTTTAAGAATTGCTGCCAAGATTGGAAAAAGTCAAGAATATTTAGGTTAGAAGTAAATAAGAAATGTGCATGAGTAGGGTTTTTTTTTGGGGGGGTTACTTCTCCATTGACATTCCATAGCATGTTTAAGCTTAGTGATTTAAACATTACTTTTTTTCACACGGACCATAGAGAGAAGCAGCCTATTGTAATGTTCGCATACAATATGTGGAATGCTCGCAATAAGCACATATTTCCTGTAATGTTTTCACAACGGTTTATTTTACAAAATCATTGCCCAAATTCAACACTTGAGTGAGATCAAATAAGATACAGAAGATTTGAGGCAGTAAAATACTTTTTAAAAAATTAATGGTTGATTCTAATTCCCAGTATTATAGTTCTTTACCATTTGCTGCAGTAGACCCATGACAGCTATAGATGAATCTTGAAAGAACAGTCTGGTTTCCTTTTTGCAACACAGTGTTGAAAACTCATTGTCAAGGGCTCTTCATAATACGTGCAGAGCTTTTTTTCTAGAAAAAGAGGTGCCGGAACTTGGGGCTTTTTTCGGGGGGGGGGGGGAACCCCACTGCACCAGTCGCCATGCTATCCACAGCCACCTGTTCTGTCTGGAAAAAAGGCCTGAATATGTGTATCTGATCTGCTTGCAATGGAAATTCCTGTAAGAGTCACAAGTACACAACCAGCAGAAAGAATTGGCTGCATTGTGCTTGATAAGCAGAGCAGCGTTTAGCATGACAGTGGAAGAAATAGCTTAGGTTAGAGCCAAGGCAGGCATTGAAAACATCCAATAATTTGGTTCAAATTTAGGAAGATCTTCACCAAATGCTGAAAATCATGAGCAAAATTGTAAGTCATTATTATTATTTACTTCCAAAGTACAGTTGAACTTTCTGAAATTGTTGGTGTTGTTGAATCAGGGATGGGAAACCTTCATCTCACTGGCCTAAAAGGTTCACCAAATCTCCCCAATTGGCACATGGGGCCATTTTGACTAAGCCACACCTGCCCATCTTCCATACAGTGTCATATATAATGTCAGCTGTGGGGCAAGTGAGATCTCGCTCAGCTGAAAGGATTTGCAGGCACTGGCGATTTCTCAAAAACCTGGAACCCAGAACTTAAGAATACAATTTTGTGACTAAGTTGGTTGGTCCTCAGCTGCAGCAGCAGTACAGTCATACTTTGGTTGCTGAATGCCTTGGAACTTGTACATTTTGGCTCCTGAACGATTGAAAACTGGAAGTGAGTGTTCCGGTTTCCAAATGATTTTCGGAAGCTGAATCTGGTGTGGGTTTTGATTGGCTGCAGGGCGCTCCTGCAGCCAATTGGAAGCCGCACCTTGATTTTTGAACAGTTCCAGGAGTTGAACAGACTCCTGGAACGCATTCTGGTCGAGAACCAAGGTACGACTCTACTTCATTCAGTGCTATTAAACCACCCTGAACCATTCCTAAGCTGTTTTTCTCATTTGCTAAGGAAACTAGTATAAGTGTAGTGAGCAAAACAAATTAAACATAGTTGTCTGTTTCCCTGCCAGGAAATAAAAGCAATTCATTACATTTACCCTGCAAAAGGGTTGATTTCATCACACATAAATATTATCATTGATGTTGTCAGTTGTTCTTTGATGACATTCTGATGTTCAGAAATGCAGTAGCCCCACTACTACTGGGGCATTGAAAACTGAATGTGACCCTGGGCACAGCCAGCCACAGCTTCCAGGTGCTGATCAAATATATTGTTGTCTTTTTCTCATTTGCTGTATTGATACAGTACAATGAGCAAAAATAATGAAAAGTTGAGATTTGTGTTCCTATTAGAAGCAATGGGCTTGCCCATTGCAAATACTGGCCTATCACAGTGTTGTTATTTTACTTACTACTCATATAAACAAGAAAAAAATCTACAAAGGTTTTGCTGTAGCTAATGTATTTTATTATCAGGACTCAAGTTATTTTTCTAGAAGAATGTCCACGTTGGTCATTTTTCAAGTATAACAACTGGCTTTCTGCTTTTGTGTCTTAGATTTCCCTAAGTTTAGAAGCCTATTGTTGTCCCTTCAACCACTACTTTAAATAACAATATATATATATCTATCAGTCGGTAGTTTTTGCTTATTTCAGGGACATTTCACTCCTTATTTCTGTACATCTCTCGGATGTATTAATTCAATTCACATACTAAACAATTCTGCCACACTTACTTTGATTATGCAACGCTATTAAATGATTGTTGCTGTTCTTTAAGAAGTTACAAACCTAAGCTATTTTTTTTATAAAAATAATAATTCTAAAAATCTGTCTTCATCACACAGAATGTCACACTGTAATGCAGCTTTAGTTGTTTCACATGCAGTGAAACAGGAAGCATGTGTGAGTAATGCTTCTTCTTCACGCATTCTGTGAACTTGCACATGAGATGTGTGGATCCCACATGCACCTGGAACTCATGCTGTTCACCTTGGGGGGGAATTTGAGAGTTTCTGCTTTGTACATTATACAATCAGATGAAGGCAAGCTGTTGTTTCACATTGATCTGAATGATCCAGGATTAGCTCATTACAGACCAGCCTTGCAAACCTGTTTCATACAAACGGCCCTAGGCTGCCCTAGCGATAGCCACTTAGGGCTAGACTCATACGATCATCATTTGAAGAGGCAGCGGCTTGATCACTGTACAGCTGGCTCAGTGCTAAGCCCAGTATTTCCTTTTTCTCTTTGTAAAACCGCAGCTCTTGTCCAGCTTTCCGGGTTTCTTCCAGCTCTCGAAGGGCCACTTGCAGCTCTTGTGAAATAATGCCCGGAGTTTCTTGCTCCTTCATAAGCCAGTCCAGAGCCATGTGACTTCTCATCCTTTCATCCAAACTGTACTGGGAATAGTAGGAGATCACTTCCTGTTGCCCGTCCAAAAAAATAAAGAGTTAGCAACAAATACACCATTGCTTTGTAGTGGGGTAGGAGACCTGGAGGGGCAGGGGAATCCCATCTGACATCCAATGTGTTCCTTTGGTTTCAGATAGTACATGGGTAGATGAGTCTAAAAAGCCTGGGACACACATTTTCATGACCCTGTAATGTAAGGGTACCGGATTTTTTTCAATGAATCTGGGGACACTTTTCAATTTCCTACTAAATAGATGGATTTGTCAGGGGACTGATTTGTAAATCCGGGGACTGTCCCCGGGGAATGGGGACGTTACTGTAGCAGCTATGGTGGTTTATTTATCAGCAGTAATGTATTTAGTGTTAACTCTGGATATGTATACTTGATTCTGACCAAACTAAGCCTCTTAGAGCACAATATACATCAGGATGCTTAGTTTGGTCAGAATAGAGTATACATTTCCAGAGTTAACACTAAATACATTACCTCTGATACTTCTAGCCACCATAGCTGCTAAAGGGCCGTGAAGATTTGTGTCCTGGGCTTTTTAGACTTGTCTACCCATGTACTATCTGAAACCAAAGGGGCACTTTGGTTGCCAGATGTGAAATATATCGGCATTATTTCCAGCTCTCCTTCCCCACTATTCTAAAATAATGGGTTAGGTTCTGCTCTGGGATCTTTTGCAACTGACATGGACATTTCAGAACAGATATTGGAAATGTGTTTGACCATGGAAGTCAAACAAATAAATTGTAGTTAAGGTAGCTTGAAGAAATTCTAGTTGTGCAGGATGTCCAAAAGCAAGGGCTTGCCCTGCGCGAGCTGAACTGCTCTTTTGCCCCATTACTATTTGAAATAATAGAATTTGAAACCCATAGCAAATTTGGTTTTGTTAACCTGCTGCTCCATCATTCATTCATGCTTCTCTATCTAACTATCAGCTCATCACTTAGGTTTAAGGACATTTGAAGAGTCCTGCTGGGTCAGACCAAAGGCCCATCTCATCCAGCACTCTGTTCACACAGTGACCAAGCGATGCTCATGTGAAATCCACAAGCAGAACTCTCCCCACCTGCAATTCCTGGCAATTGGCATTCAAAGGCCTTTGTCTGTTTGGTAGAAGTGAGCATAGTCCTTAATCACTGGGTTATTTAAAAGATTAATTTTTCATGTAACTGAATATGCAGGTCTTAACATTTAAAGAAGACAACTCATTACATAATTATTTAAACATTAATTATGCAATTATGAAAGTATATAATTTTTAAAATGCAGTGGGTTTTTTTTATTAAAAAACCCATTAATATATTTATAATACAAATTACATAATTCTTAAAAAAAAAAAAGAATTATGGGTTGTGTCAGAGCCACCCGAGGTCCCAGCTCACAAGAGACCAAAGTCCAGTCCAAGTTATATACAAAAGGTTTTATTGAAGAACATTGTTGTCGTTACATTCAAGCTCCGTGGCTCCGCATCTGTTACCCTTAGATGTTAGAAGTCCCCTCTGAGTCAGTCCCGCCCCTGCACCAGCTTAAGAGGCTTGTACTGCTCCACCTTTTCCTCTCTTTCCTTTTCCGCAGGGTCTTCCTGCCCCCCTGTGCTCCCTCCCTCCGGGACTCCCCCGAGGCTGAGTCTTCTGCCGCCTGCTCCCCCCTCCTTCGTGCTTTGGGACCAGGCTCCTCCTCAGGGCTCTCCTCATTTCCGCGCGCCTCCACATTTGAACTTGGCGCGCGTACGTTGCCTCTGACCTTCCTTTCGACCGTTACGCTACTCTCGGTACTACACTCCTCCCCTTCCGGCAGGACGTTTTGCTCCGAACTCCTTCCCCTCTCTGCTTCCTGTTCTGCTCTTTCTGACACACTGGCAACTCCACCCCCTTCAATCCGTTCCGACGGAGAGGCCGGTCCCGATCTCCAGCCCCCACTGGGGACTCCCCCTTCGTTCCCCTGCTTCTGACTGCCTCCCTCTCTACTGCCCCTTGGCCTGACCAGGGGGGCTCCCTTTTGGGAATCCTCGGATTCACTTGACGGACTCACTGACAACCTCGGGTCGTCGTCGTCCTCTTCCTCGTCGCCCTGGGACCCCTCCCCCTCGCTCTCTGTCCCTGAAACCCTGACAGGTTGCATCCAGGTAATTCATCCTGTTATCTCAAGCACTTCCACCTGCGCAACAGGACTTTCTCTTTGTTTCTTCTCCCCATGTCTTTCTTCCTCCCCAACTGCTCTGGAAGGTTGAGAAAACCATAGAACAGATTTGGGGAGAAGGGACTCAGGATGGGAAGTCCACTGTGTAGATAGAAGTCCTTGTGCTAATGGGACTTTTTGGATACAACCCTAGGTTTGCACTTGTCCACTAATGGATCCTTTTAAACCTAGAACATCTGTAACGACATTACAGTCTCAGACTCAATGGGACTCACTGAGGTCCTAAATTTTAAAAATCCCACTGATTTCAATTCCCATCAATGGCACCTAAGAATGGACCATGTCTATAGAACATAAGGGACATACTGGGTAGAGGTGACGTGAGTATAGCTTTGCTGTGGGGGATACGGGTGCACTATTAGTGCTGTGTTACTCACTTGTCGAGAGCACTTTGTTTCACGCAAAGCTTTGAGGCTTCCATTCCAGTGCAGCAGTTGAAAGACTATCATCAGTTCCTATGGAAGAAAAACCAATGGCTTCTGACTGAACTGCTTCAAAGTCGAATCTCTCTTTCAGTATGCGAAACAATAGTGGGGATTTGCTGTGGGAGAACTGGGTTAGATTCAAATGTGTTTTTCCATCTTGAAAAGCATCATGGAAGGGCTGTTTTGGAACCTCGTGTTCCAGCCATGGACCTAATTCCTCCACCTGCACAGGAACTTTGTGTGAGTTCACAAGGAAGAGCTATTATCTAGTCTTTCTGTATTGCCTTCAAGGTCATTGCTCTAATATGTCTGAACTCTTTTGACTTTCTAGAACATTATTGAATGCTTGTACATGGATTAGAGTGGAACCAAGTCTGAGCCACACCAGATCACTTGCCCTTCAAACAAAAAGCAAAACAAAACAAAAACCCGATATATGCTGCTCCTTAAATTAGTTGGAATACTGACATTTATCAAGAGAGTAGCATTAATAACTAGAGAGAGATTCTAAAGTATGTATTGAGACAATTATTTTGTCTATTACTAGCAATTATTAGTTTACCATTGCCTATCTCTTTGTTATTTTTTAAATTATAGAACAACTTTTGTAATTGCAGTATTATAAAAGTAAAGTTATTCAGTGCACCATGGAAGTACCTGGAACAATGATTATGCGCCTCTTTCTCTATTATCTTTTATGGTTTTCTCGTCATTGTCCTAGGCAAAAGAATGTAGAAAACAATTTGGAAGAGTGGACCCAGATAAGAATTTAGACACTGCCTTCATAGCAAGGGGGTTACAGTGGGGCATGTGTAAGCATCACCATTTGTCTGAAATGAGACTTAAATTGGAAGGGGTCCAGTGTTTCACTTTATGAGCATTCTGTGTTGCAAACATGCTGTCATCTGTTCCAGAAAGGCACAATCTTGCCTCCGCTTGGATATTCTATTGCTATGTCAAACTTCCATGGTCTGCCTTTCATCAGACACAAGAAAAACAACCATCAAAAGCAAAGCTGGTATAGCTATACTTGTAAAGGAAATTTGTTCATGGGGCAGATTTTGAAATATGACTTGAATAATTTTTTTGGAACATCAAGTAGTATCAGCTCAGACTGCTTAGTTAGTTTTCCAGTACACATTTAAATCACTGTAAAGATGAATAAAGGGTAACTTCTCTCCAACTGGAATCTAATCTGGAAAACAGGGTACAAAGGGAAAAAGCCAAATCAGAATATATGGAAAAAGCATGTGCACATACACAGCCGCAAGCCTTATTTAGTTACTTTTGCAAGTTCATTTTTCAATATTCAACTGAACATTTTCAGATGCTGCTTTCTGCCCTACTCTGTATGAATAGCATAAATGTTCATGTTGGAAGAAATGGAGGGAGGTACAAAACATAAATGAAGCCATACGTTTTATTGAGGCTGAGATCCTTTTTTCAGTAAGTCATATACCCACTGAACACAGCATACAGATTGCGCTGCAAACCTTTAAAAAACTGGCTCTTCTGAGAGAATTAAATTGTACCTGAAATTCCAGCATTGTCTTCCCCATATTTGATTCCAGCATATAATGATAGGCTCCAATACTTGTGCTGGGGTCATCAGCATCATTTAAAGTACCCTTTAACAAGAAGAAAGGAACTTTCTGAATTACGTAACACATTCTTAGGTGGGGAAAAATGCAAACCATTTCCAGATCCTCAGATTACAAATTGGATGTGTTCAGACATCAGGCTAAACCATAGTTTAGAATGACAGAACAAGTTACAGCGAATCTTGTGCATTCTTCCTTCTCTCTCTTCTGGCACGGTTGCAAGGAGGAATTTGGAAAATTTCTCTTCCAGTTTCAATTAACCATAGTTTAGCAAGTTTCTGAAGAATCCTAAATTATGGAACTAAATTATGTTTTAACCAAAGCACAGTTTGCATTAAGCACAATTTGACAGGTTTAACTGACTGGACAGGTTGCAATTAATCTAAACCAGAAGCTCACGTTTCCAGATTCCTCCTGGTAGTTATGCCAGAGTTGGGAGAAAGTTGGGAGCCTGAGTTTCACTGTAGCTCATTCTCATAGTGCTCAACTATGATTTAGCATGTTGCCTGAACTAGGCCATTTTCTACTACAAAAACCATAATAAAATCACAGTATTTGATGCCTCCCATTACCACCATCATCTGGGAAGTGGAAGACAACCATTCACAATAGCCTCTTTTTCTTCCTTCCTTTTGGCTACAGACCAGGGTATAACATTGAGACATAAACATCATCATGGCTAGTTTTAAACCACATATATTTCAATGTGCATCTTCCTAACATAAAACGTGGTTTTCTGAAATGTTCACATCTTCCTTCAATGATGCTGAAAGAGGATTTTCAACAACTGGAATATAAGGCGGTAACTTATAACCACAACTGGGTGGTGTGAGCTAGTTGTGGTAGGTCTGGTTTGAGTTTGCCTCGGAGCAGCAGCAGATCTTAACAACAACAACAAAATCCATCCAACAAGAGATTCTGTTTGGTGTCTTCACCATCTTAGACCAGTTTACAAAGCTATATATTTACTTACTTGCTTAGTAAATCAGTACCTAACATTTTTGCATGTAGTCCTCAAAGCAGTTCACAAAATGAATAAGATACAATGGAAGTGTTAAAAGCCCTACACTTAAAGCAAAACAAAACCAGCCAAGCAGAAACAGGCATATTGTGTAGTTGGCTTTTTTCACCTGCCCTTCTGTCTCTTGGATTCTTTTCCACAGAGCAGCTGGTTTGAGATGGAGATATTTATGTGGTGCTGAAGGGGACAGTCCAGCTGGGACAGTTTAGTTTATTAAAATTTCTCAGACAACATTTTCTAGAAGAGCACTCAAGGCATCTCACAATTAAAATTTCCCTGGTTAAAAACAAAAGCGAGCAAACAACAAATCCATAAAATATTAAATTCGCATGAAGTCATTAAACAAAAAACAAACAGCGCATTCCATTCCATCAATGGTCTGGAAGTAAAGGAACATCTTAACCTGGCACCGAAAATATGATAACATGGGCATCCAGGCAGCACGTCATAGACATAAGGGCCACTACAGTTGTCTCCACACTTACGAGGGGGTTATATTCTCAGCCCCCACGTGCATAACTGAAATTGCATAAAATGGGAGGCACCCATTTTAATAGGGAGGGCAAGCAGGCAGGAGAGAGAGAGAATCTGAGACATAGGAGCTGCTGGAGCTGCTGATGGAAGTCATTCTGGGCCACTGCGTTGTGCACCTTCCCTCGCTTGGGGCTGCTGCTCCCAGCCTTCCCTCCAATCCCTCCCATCACAGCACGTGAGCAGCCATACTGAAAAGGCCTTCTCCCTTGAAACCTCCATCCCAGAGAGGTTCATCAGGGGGTGCCTGAGATGTTGACTCTCAGGGTACAGGCATTCCATCAAGTGCTACAAACAGGTGCTTGGTCGTCTTTGAAGGCTGTCATTGTTGTTGAGGTTGCAGTTCAATGCAGAATAACTCTACACTTGGACTAGGTGTGGAGATGAGCAGCTGTCCAGTTTTACAGCCAGTCTGGGGTGCAGTCAAGGGTCAAAGAGGAACTCAGACCCACCAAGAACCTGCTCATCCTTCAAAAGGTTTGGATCATACTTGCAGAGCAGATACTCGTGATCCTCCAGATATCATTGGACTCTTAACTCCCGCCAGTTGCACTCAGGATGGTTCGGGATGATGTAGCCCAGGCACACCTGTTGGGCCACAGGTTCCCCATACCTGTTGTAGATTCAAGTTACTGGAATATATAATATTGCATATTCTCATTTGGTAGGGCAACCCATTAGCACAACCCTGTAGACGTGGAGGGCTGAAACTTTAGACACAGTGGTTTGTTGTTTTCCATTCGGAGGGACAATTTGTGAGTCAAATGCTTATAATTCTTCTCATAATCCTTAACATTCTAGAGAAGCTATGCAGAGCTGAACACAACTCTGTACATAAGACAGTTTCTTTAGCAGAACTGTCAGCAAATTTATAGCTTTTGAAATGCAGTAACATTAACACACTGCTGCTGAAATATTTATGCTGGCTTTTAAATATCCCAAGGGACATCTGTCTAAAACTCTGCAATTTTAAGCTTTTCGCCTTAGAAAATTTCCATTAAAAATGATGAATTGCATTAAATGAACTTTCTTTTCGAAATCATTTCCAAATAAATCATAGTCCATTTTCCAAAATGTATGCATGGGATTGTCCCTCAAAAGGGCATGAGACTCGTAAAGCTCAAGAAGAAAGGCATCCTTTCATCCACAAGCCAGATCTACCCCAGGCCTTCCCCACTGCTCCGCAAATACACCAACATTATAAGCTCTCCTCCTCCCACCTCCCCAGAATCTTATAACTTTCAATCAGAGAGGAACAGTTTCAAATTGTGTGTCTCACACTGCTCTTAACCCTCTTCCCAAGTCGCTTCAAATCTCCCGTTTGCTTATCAGCAGTTCCTTCTGCACAGATGGGAGGATTTTGTTAAATCTTCTGGAGTCTCAAGCAGCATGCGTCTTTCACTGAGCCAGCATTTTAAAAAAGGGGGGAAAAAACTTTCATGAATTTTGCTCTACTTTTCAGTGGATTAGCAACATGCTTCTCCTGATCTGTATTTTCCCCCCTGCTGCCAATGACTAAAAATATTGAATCTGAGCAACTTGTAAGAAGCTGTAACACGCCTGCAATAAGATTACTTATTTTTAACCATTGCAAAGGCCTAATCCACATGGACACGTTTTCAGCATGATAATGGGGGATAAAGGAGAAATAACTTCCATCCTCTCCCTCTAAGTGATATTTCATTTGAAATTCAGTGGGAAATGGGGGGAACTTGGTTTGATTCTAGGTTATTATATCATCCAGACTTCTCCAAACTGGTGCCCTCCAATGGCCTTCAGTTGTCTTTTAAAAGTAAAATAGTTGTTTATTGACTTGACATCTGCTGGGAGGGTGTTCCACAGGGCAGGCGCCACTACCGAGAAGGCCCTCTGCCTGGTTCCCTGTAACTTGGCTTCTTGCAGTGAGGGAACCGCCAGAAGGCCCTTGGCGCTGGACCTCAGTGTCCGGGCTGGATGATGGGGTGGAGATGCTCCTTCAGGTATACAGGACCGAGTCTGTTTAGGGCATTAAAGGTCAGCACCAACACTTTGAATTGTGCTTGGAAACGTACTGGGAGCCAATGAATATATTTCTGGACCGGTGTTATATGGTCTTGGCAGCCACTCCCAGTCACCAGTCTAGATGGCACATTCTGGATTAAATGCAGTTTCCGAGTCACCTTCAAAGGTAGCCCCACATAGAGCACATTGCAGTAGTCCAAGCAGGAGATAACTAGAGCATGTACCATTCTGGCAAAACAGTCTGCAGGCAGGTAGGGTCTCAGCCTGCGTACCAGATGGAGCTGGTAAACAGCTGCCCTGGACACAGAATTAACCCTAACATCTGGTGAACTACAACCCCAGCCTTCCATTACTATTGACCAAGTTACAAGGGGCTGATGGGAGATGGAGTCATTCAGCACCAGAAGGGCCACAGGTTCCCCACTTGCGCTTTAAAGTGCAGAGAGTGATTATATACAGGGATTAATTGCACCTTAGACAGATTTAGGGAAAGTTAAAATAGATGGCATCTCCAGTTTCAAGATGTTCATACATGCAGATTTAAGAAACTTGAAACCTGGGCTGACATTTACAGAGTATCACGGGACTTTCTGATAGGCTTTTAACTCGGTACATTAATTTCTGATTATTTGCAGAGCAATCCCAAGGCTGTGAATGCACTTAGCTTTTAATAAATCAATAATGTGGGTGAGGTACTGAAAATAAGTTCCTCTCCAATAGAATTAGCTTGCATTTACCTAGTGCTTCTGTGTCTATATAAATACATAAATACTATGCTACGTGTAGCGCATACAAGGAATCTGTATCCATTAGTAAATGCAGATGTTTCCCTGAAAGAACCCAGTAGCTGAGGACAATCTACAGCATCACCAAGCCAACCCGCGCAAACTGAAGCTAACCTCAAATGCAGATGTTAGCAGTCTGATTCGGTTTCGGCATGTTTAGCGACAAAAGCTCCTGCCAACTCATTTCCTTGCCAGAGGCAGTAACATAGTAGAGAATAAAAGACCGAAACAGAGATGTGGGAAAGTGAATGGAAAGACTAGGATACTTTACAGAACTGGTTTAGTCTTGAATACGGTTGCTATATTTCAAAAACCAGGACACCCTGAAAGTTGTTGAGTTTTTTTTTTACAAAAACACACACACTCCAAAAAACCCCATGATTTTTTGATTGACTTGCCTAAGATCCAGATCACATTTTGGAAATTCCTCCCAGACATCAATTCCGCCTTTGAAATCCCAGTAATGGCAGCCCTAGTCTTGAAATTGCTGTTGTTGTTGTTTAGTCATTTAGTCATGTCTGACTCTTCGTGACCCCCTGGACCAGAGCACGCCAGGCACTTCTGTCTTCCACTGCCTCCTGCAGTTTGGTCAAATTCATGCTGATAGCTTCGAGAACACTTTCCAACCATCTCGTCCTCTGTCGTCCCCTTCTCCTTGTGCCCTTCAACTTTCCCAAGATCAGGGTCTTTTCCAGGGAGTCTTCTCTTCTCATGATGTGGCCAAAGTACTGGAGTCTCAGCTTCAGGATCTGTCCTTCCAGTGAGCACTCAGGGCTGATTTCCTTAAGAGTGGATAGGCTTGATCTTCTTGCAATTCATGGGACTCTCAAGAGTCTCCTCCAGCACCATAATTAAAAAGTATCAATTCTTCGTCTATCAGCCTTCTTTATGGTCCAGCTCTCACTTCCATACATCACTACTGGGAAAACCTTAGCTTTAACTATACGGACCTTTGTTGGCAAGGTGATGTCTCTGCTTTTTAAGATTCTGTCTAGGTTTGTCATTGCTTTTCTCCCAAGAAGCAGGCGTCTTTTAATTTTGTGGCTGCTGTCACCATCTGCAGTGATCATGGAGTCCAAGAAAAGAAACCGTTGCTAGCTTCCCTTATATTTTATTATTCAATCCAAGAGTGGATGTGGCCCTTGGGGAAAGTAGCAGGTTGCAAGCAGACATTTCTGATCTTTTATCCGTAATGACATTGCTCTTAACTGATACTCTAAAGAATGTATGAGTGAGGGTAGAGCGTGCACAACTTTTCCTTTTATTGGGTCGATGTACTATTGATTGGTGAGTCAACTTTTCCAGTTTCATCTTGGAAAGGGGAACTATGTCCAAGCTATATACAATGAGATGCATTTTCCTTTGATACAGGCGCACCAGCTCTAGGGGGCCGAAGTGTCTTCAGCCCCCTCAATATTTTGTATGAAGTGAGAAGTCCAGTGTGCGTAGCACGCACGCGACATCTCGCATCACAGCTCCAGCACCCGGCTCCACCAAAGTGCTCAGGGTAGGAGAAGGACCACTGCTCATGGCAGATCATCTGCTTTGAATGCAGAGGGTCCCAATTTCGATCCCAGGCATCTTTAGGTTGGCTGGAGGAGATCCCTGTCTGAATTCCTGGAGAGCTGTTGCCAGCCAGTGTTGACAATATTGAGCTAGATGGACCAATAGTCTGATTCTGCTTAAGGCAGCTTCCTAGGCTCCACTTTTGCTGAGCCCGCTGCCGAGCATGACTGTATTCTTAGAATCTGAAAAAATTATCCTATCTGATTTCCTTACCCTGGACCTGCTACCCAGTTCATCTCTTATCTCCAGTCTTTCTGGAGAGAAGTTGATAATTGTTGGGAAATGTAAGAGTATGTCTTGTTAACCTCTCCTCCAAGCATTATGTGGTTACTAAAAACATGGCCCAATGGATGGGTCCACCTTGACCTGCCGTATATTTGCAACAGGGTCTAAAATATTTTCCATGTTGACCGAGGTTACTCATGGTATGTGCAGCCACGTAGACTAATAGAAGTTTAGGGAAAGGACGGACTCCCTGGTTGCAGGAAATATAAAGTTTATCCACATTTCTTGGGAGGGAGATCAGCCCAGATTAACCACTTCCCAGGATCTTTGACCTCACCATCAGCCAAGTGGACTCCACATGTGAAGGAAATGAAGGTCAAGAAAAGGCACATGAATCATAGTAGCACTAGCCTATCAATGGAGATACTCTTATCTGGAATCTTACATTAATTATTGTCTTCCTGTTCTGCAGTTTACCATAAATGCAGCCAATGACAGCATACAAAGCCATGGAATTGAACTTACACTGGTGGATGAAACAGCTTCCTGAACGCTCTCCATAATAAATTCCTTTGTGATCCTGCGACAAGGCAACTCATTGAAGAGAGAATTGATTAGCGCCACTTTTGCCGCATCTCGTCTTGCTTCGGCTCTGCTGAGGCAGCACTGAAATAGAAGTAAATGGTTGTAAGAGCTTTGCAGGATGGGTTTGCCTCAACTGGAAAGAGAGAAGCATCCAAACACCATAGAACACTTTGTCGTTTATAATGTGATGAATTGGAATATTTATACCACCATTCCTGAGAGATGAGTCATCCGGAATTGGATGCTCCCACCCAGGTTTCTGTTGACTTTTCCCTCTTTTTGATTCTACAATTCTTTCTTTTGTACGGGCTCAGATTTCCCCCAAATGTTCTTGTCCGCCTATCTCAAAAAAGGCTATTGCACACAGTGGTGTAGTTAGGTAATTTCAGACTGTGGACTTAATGCAGGGGTTGCCAACATGGTGCCCATGGGCACAATGATACCCTTGAAGTCTGGCACCAATGAAGCCTCTAAGTCCCTCTACCTCATCCCCTCTTTGCATTAAGACGTTGAGGGTGGTTAGTTTTTCTCCCATGACCTGAAGAAAGTCCCATGGACCAGACAGAAGGGCTGCATTTGGCTTTCAGGCCCAAGGCTCCTCTCCCCTGGTTTACCAGGACCACCTTAACACAGCAGCCCATGGAGAGGAGCTCACACTTACTTTGCTCCTCCCGTGTCCTTTTAGCACCTTGTCATCGGCACCCAGGATTGTGGTTAAGGTATTTCTTCCTTAACCACCACCTGTAACCATAGGTATAACCTTGGCTACAGAATTGAGCCTCACTGAGCTAAAAAAGCCAGGAACAAAGCAGGTGTGAGCGAGCTCATTCACACATAGTTTGACTGACCATGATGTGCCAACAAGGCCCATGTATTGGATGCCTCACATCATCTGTGGGACCCACCTTCTTCTTGGGTTAGAATTCCACTCATGGCTTCCCAGAAACACGTGGGAACTCTTTGAGTTGTGAGATATGGGATGCTGGAGTAGATGGTCTGATCCATCAGGGCTATTATGTTCTGAAGGGACATTAAACATTTATTGGGTTGGGCTGTGTTTATTATTCCTAGCTTGAAAAGGGTGGGGGAACCTTATGTAAAATTAAATGTCATTTTCCTCTTCAGCAACCTTTTTTTAAACTGTATTTTGGTAAGTCCACCTATATCTGCTCATTCCACGAGGAACATAACTCACCAAGCTCTTATATTAGTTTCAACCTTCTCTTGTGGGTTAAAATGAATGTTTACTTTTTCAGATTCCAAGACAAAATTCAGACTTGTGTGCTTTTCATAATAAATGTTATAATAGAAACCTATCCAAATAATTTGGATTTAAACCATCTTTGTGAAGATTAAACCTAGTAAAAGGAAAGATAAAAGTAACTATTTATTTTAAGTAAGACCATGAAAGCAGCAGATCAAAGAAGCTGCATAAGTCTGAAAGCAAATGGCAAATCTTTGCAGGCCAAGAGATTTACAAATCAGGAATATTTTACTTCTCTTTCTGAAAGTAATAGCAGACAGAAAAGCTTAAGCAAATTGAGAATTATTGTTTAGCTCCTTGACACATGACTTTCTCCTGCAGCCTTCTGTAATTAATTTCCCAAAATATTCCTCTCGCAATATAAATAGTTCCTCCTGCGAAAGCAGGACTCATTGGAACTTATGTGAAATGAGCCCTGAAGAGTTTTGTTAAAAGCTCAACCCTTTAATTTTTCTCAGGGCAAAGGTGTCTACAAGGACTGCTCAAAACAAGTGTTAGAAAAAGTATCGAAGTAGCAGAGCAGTCCAGGCAACACACAGCTGTGTCCTCCAACGCCTTGCTGTTTTTTGCCTCCCAGCATCTGCCGCCTGAGGCAGACACCTCACCCTGCCAACTGGTAGGACTAGTCCCGATTGGCTCATGCAATGCACTTTTCATTTATTGGTATATAGTCTCTTGCATTGTAATAATAATAATAATAAATAAATATTTTTTATTTATACCCCACCCTCCCTGGCCAGAGCCGGGCTCAGGGCGGCCAACACCAATAAAATTACACTAAAAACATAATGGGGGGGGGGGGGAGCCAATTCAAAATACAGGTTAAAATACAATTTAAAGTGCAGCCTCATTTTAATAGTAGCCCATAGATCAAATCCATAAGGGGAGGGAAACATAAGGATCAGACTGAGTCCAAACCAAAGGCCAGGCAGAACAGCTCTGTCTTGCAGGCTGCGGAAAGATGTCAAGTCCCGCAGGGCCCTAGTCTCTTGTGACAGAGCGTTCCACCAAGTCAGGGCCAGTACTGAAAAGGCCCTGGCCCTAGTTGAGACCAATCTAACCACCTTGCGACTTGGGACCTCCAAAGTGTTGTCATTTGTGGACCTTAAGGTCCTCCGCAGGGCATACCAGGAGAGGCAGTCCTGTAGGTATGTGTGTCTTAGGCCACATAGGGCTTTATTATGTACTCTTTATAATATGTTCTTCAGACCATTGCTTCTACGTTACATGCTATTTGGGCAATGGGGTTGCTTTGCATCTTTCACCATTTTCTTTTGTTCCAGAGAGCTTACATGCATCTTAAAACTTTTGCTGTAAACTTCTGGGATCACCCTGAGCTAAAATAAATAAGCCCCCAGGATGCTTTTGTTCTGGGATGCTACTTGCCCAGTTTACCTCAGTATTTGCCAGAGCAGTCCTTCATATGTCAAGCTTGGCTCAGTGCCTGCAGTGAATAGCCTGGCTTGGGAGAAGCCAATCCAAAATCAGTTATGGGATCACTTTGCAGCACTCTGTGCCATTAGGGAGAAATGGAGGGGAAAACTAAGCCTTCTAATTTCTGCAAGGATAAATGAATAACGAAAGACCGCAGAAGTGAACTTGTTAGTGCAGAAGTTATTATGGGAGTAGATTTGGCAGGAGATATTTTATCAAATGCACACACGTTGAGTAAACAAGCAAAGTAAGGATTTGCTCTCTGGTTTTGAGTGCTTATTTCTCTTCTTCTGTGAGGCCAAGGAAAAAGAAATATTGGTATGGGGGAGAAGGCAGATAGGGGCACAAACTGAAATAATAATAAAAAACCCCAAACCCCATTATCCTTCTGTGTGGTCTGTGGTCACAATCAAGCCATTGGTTTGCCGCTGAGTTTTCAAGCATTTCCTTCAAGCGGCATTTTAAATTCTGAAGAATAGTTTAAGAGGTAGATTTTTAAATCTGAGGAGAAGAACTGCTGACAGGCTCATCACACATAACCCTCCAATGTAAATTCACACCTTTTAGCTAGTGCTGCTATGCTAGGATAAACATTGCCTACATCACCCAAATCCACTAGAACTGAAGGAGAATTAGCTGGTGCTTAGAGAAGCTGTTGCACAGCAAATGCGGTTTCTCCTAACTCCCTTAAAAAAAATCAACACAACTCAGACAATCTGGATACTTCTCTGTAGAGTCTGAAGGATTCTGAGCGAGCTCTGACAGGATCCTCCTTTTAACTTAATGTCAGCACCTTTTCTGCGAGTTCAGCGTTAGTTGCAAAGACCGCTGGAATGTTTCTTTCTGTGCTGCTATTTAATCGCCTTTCTGATAGACATTCTGATTTGGAAATGCACATGGTATAGGCAAGGTAAACTGATGGAGTGTAGAGAGCTTTCTCATGCAAACTTTCCCCCAAACAGATACACTTTTAAGCACATCAACTGGTTGGAGAACCACACCATAAAATCTGGAGAAGTGAAAGGCCTGAATGACGGCTGCTTTTCAGTTTGTATGTAAGATCAAAATTGGTAGGTTCCTATTAGAATGAAAACCAAATTTACTTTCTCTTCCATCTTTATGCACAGCATCCACCAGTGTCCAAAATTTCATCCTACCCTGAATTTTGAAGTAATCTTTTGCTAACCCCCCCCCCCCCGGTAAATCTCTGGGAGGAAATACTTCCGTTTACCTGCCTGGTGGTACGTACACAACCGGGGTGGCACTGGTTGTGCCTCCCACAACTGCCCCCCTCCGAAGCCTTTCTTACCAAGGTCTCAGTTTTGGTTCCAATGTTGCAGCCATGAGAGAGACGGAACCTGCTTTGAGTGTAATGCTTTGAACAGCCTCAAGTTGTATGTATGTATAAATAACTGTGTATCATAATGACACCGCAGCCTCTGCTGTGCCTCATTTCCAAAGAAACATGAACCCTGGGTAACCTGGAACCCTTGGAATCACAGAGGTGTGGAGATTGAGGTGATGTAACAATATGAAGGTGCCTTATCAGAGTCAGAACATTGTTCCATCTAATTCAGTATTACTGCAGAGTTTGGAAACCTGTAGCCCTCCCCTGACACGGTTGGGCTACAACTCTCATCATTCCTGGCCACTGGCTATGATCATAGAATCATAGAATCATAGAGTTGGAATAGACCACAAGGGCCATCGAGTCCAACCCCCTGCCAAGCAGGAAACACCACCAGAGCACTCCTCTGCTTTAAGCCTCTGCTTAAAGACCTCCAAAGAAGGAGACTCCACCACACTCCTTGGCAGCAAATTCCACTGTCGAACAGCTCTTACAGTCAGGAAGTTCTTCCTAATGTTTAGGTGGAATCTTCATTCTTGTAGTTTGGATCCATTGCTCTGTGTCCGCTTCTCTGGAGCAGCAGAAAACAACCTTTCTCCCTCCTCTATATGACATACTTTTATATATTTGAACATGGCTATCATATCACCCCTTAACCTCCTCTTCTCCAGGCTAAACATGCCCAGCTCCCTTAGCCGTTCCTCATAAGGCATCGTTTCCAGGCCTTTGACCATTTTGGTTGCCCTCCTCTGGACACGTTCCAGTTTGTCAGTGTCCTTCTTGAACTGTAGTGCCCAGAACTGGATACAGTACTCCAGGTGAGGTCTGACCAGAGCAGAATACAGTGGCACTATTACTTCCCTTGATCTAGATGCTATACTCCTTATTGATGCAGCCCAGAATTGCATGGCTGGGTCTGAGAGGACCGGGAGTCTACATAAGGTGGGGAAGGGGGAAGAATAGGTGCCAGTAGACAACCATCAGCATGTATGAAATTCTTCACATGCACAGATCCCAGGAACGATCTGAGGGCATCACAACCAGAAGATTGTGAATGTATTTGGATTAACTGAAAGAAGGTTTAACCCGAGGATGGAAAAACCAGGCAAATTATGTGGTTAAATGATTTCTAACTCCCCCCTCCCCTCGCTTTTGGCTAAAATTGAAAACTATGTGGTCTGAGTTCTGCAATTTAAAGTCCCTATTTATTTTAATCATTGCAGCAGTTTAAGGATGGAATCTAGAGATTAAAGGAAGGGAATGCAAAATATCACTGGATGGAAACAGAAGGCAGAGACTTGGGGGACAACTGCATGCCTTGTAATAGCCAAGGATGTGGTTTCAGGAAGTTACCTAAGGCTACAATGAAGGAGATGAAAACCATATGCTCATATACTTGAGGTGATGATTCTCCATGCCCAGTGAATTAAAGATCTCTGTAAATCACAATAAACCCAGGTAATGAAATTAGGCTCTTGCCAGGGTGGAAATAAATAATGGCATATTCTGTATTAGAAACCCTATTGCATATCTCAGAAGTTTGCAGAGCTTTATATAAAAGGAGTTAAAAGTACCTAGTTTAAACATAGTTTGTACACCATTTGCTTTTGCCGTTTTGGATGACTCTTCAGAAGGCTGAAAGGGGCTAGGTAGTCTGCAAGTGTGGGAGGATGTGTTGCAGGCAAGGAGAAGGAAAACAACTTAATACAAATGAATAATATTGCAATAACATCCTTGCATTGGGCGATAGTAAAAATGAAACACAGGCCCTTTCCAAAGGTTTATATCAATCACTAGAATTGATAGATAATAGGAACTAGGATATAGATAAAGTCTGCTGCTGCATACCTGACATGCGTCTGATCACAGGAATTGTAATCTGCAGTGAGATACCTCCATAAATATCTCTTGCAAGATCTGCCTTGTTTTCAGTACACAGATTTATTATTCCATGATAGCTGCACTGTTCTCTCTATTTCTCAGGTGAGCAGTGCATTTGTTTTCAAATCACGATGTTTTTCTAATGCACAGCAAGATGTCCGAACCTTGTATATACCGTGAACTGGAGGAAAGCATGGCCCTCACACAGCTAACGAGGGTGGGGAAAGTTCTTCCTCACCCTACAGCTAATGGCGACTCCACATTTTATGTGATTCTGCATTTGGAATGTAATCGCCTACATAAATGGGGAATTGCTTGCAATGTCAAGTAAGGTGGTATTTATACATCACAAGTCCTTGTAGTCTATGCATAGCTGAAACATGTTTCTGGGGCCCCAACAAGCATTTGCTGGGGGGTGAACCAAGGCACAAAGGCTAGAAGATTCCCCTTACAAGCCCCTTTCCTCAATGTCACATCCAGTGATATATCCTGGGACTCTCCTAATCCTCTGGAGCAGCTTTTAGGGGGCACAATATCTTGACTCAGCCTAAATCATATGATTCTTTGACATCCAGCACAGGTGCGTTCAAACCTTGACAAAGTACAGGGGATTTATCTTTACGATAGTATTGGTCAAGTGGTGGTTAAGGCATTCCTCCCCCCCCCCCCCAGTTTAATCCCCATATGTAAAAAATATTTTTTTAAAAAAAAAGTTATATGGATTCATTTGTTGTTAATTAAAGATGTATTAAACCTATTTCACTATATTTAAATGAATAGTTGGGCAGTGACATTCCTATTGGTAAGAAAAGCAAAAACATCTGCTAGCATTATGAGTGGGTTGACATCAGAGTTCAACAAAAGGGGAGCCAGAAATTTATCAGATAGGCCTCAAGTTGCCCTGCTTTGCTGCAACTGGAAAATAAAGTACTTTTTTCATGAATGGCTGTACTTGTGACATCCTGATACAAATGACATCAGGAAAATGTGGATATCTTGATGCATACTTCACAAGCACTAAGCCTTCATGTAGGCCAGAGGATTGCATTATTCCCTGGCGGGGGTAGGGGTGGATAGCTCAGCTACTCACCTGCCTGTGAAAAATCCATTAAATTTCTGCAAAATTAAAATTGCCCACACCTTAATACTGAAATTGAGTCACAAACACATCGCTGAGCAATGGGCAAATGGAACAAAAATAAAAATGCCAATATCTCAGCCAATCAAATAATAAGTTTAAAGGTATTTTATTCTCTATTCTAGAAGAAGCCAGTTAGGGTTTGTGACTAGTAGGCTAAGGAACCAGTCAAATATGGTTGTTGGTTGATTGTGCACTTTTTATTCTGTGAACTTTCTTAAGCTATCTTATAGATCCAAGTTATTAAACTTACCAGAATTTTATGGATGGGAAGCATGCCTCTTAGGCAAAGTATTCTTGCATGCACCCCAAACTCTGAGCTGTAGGACACTTCAGGGGCTCCTGCACGTTCAGCACAGACAGCAAGTCCAGCTTCTGTGTCTAACCAGCTTCCAGCTCCAGAGCGGTCTAGACCAGGCCTATCCCTTCTTAAAAGAGCATCACCAGCCAGCTGTTGTCATGGCAACACATCCATATGTAACCAGCTCTTCAGATATGAAGAAGGATGCATAGCAGGCTCAGCTAGCGCCGTTAACTTAACAAAGTTAAGCACTTCAGTTGTCCCTTCTACTAAAAACTCCCATCTTACATATAATAAATCACAAGCGTGGTGGAAACCCAAAGACATCATCCAACGTCATCCCCTCATCCTCCACCAGTATTGTCATAAACTGCCAGTATGATGGGGAGCAGGAAGACGACCCCAGCAAGGGATGTAGCCAGGACTGGGATGCACCAGGGCAAGCAGGGGATGGGGAGGTAAGTAGTCAAAGGGTGACAGAGGATGGCAAGGGAATGGGGGTCAATGCACAGGAACCAGAGCAGCAGAACCCATCTGAAGAGCCAGAGGGGCCCCTGTTCCCATAAACATGGCAGGCTCTGAGGTATATGGAACAGCAGGAGTGGTGGTCTAGGAGGCTGAGGCAGGCAAGGCCCACAGCCCAGCTCCCTAGCTAGCTAGGTGGGGCTCTCTAGCTCTGGGAGGAGGGGTGTGATTCCTCAGCTGGACTAGGCTTGGAGCAGGTGAGGGTCACATGCCTCATCCAGCCCAGATGCTGCAATCTGCATGCAAAGTACCAAAGGGAAGCAGAGCTGAGGCGCTGTGTCTGCTCAACTGCCCATGTTGATGGATCTTGGCTTGGATACGCCTGGCCCTTTATAGGACTGTGCTTTGAGATTAACTCTGGACTGTATTCTGACTGCTGGACTTCAGACTTGGCTACTTGGATTGACCCTGTTTCCTGTCCTTTGGACTTTGCTCTTTGCTTGTGTGGCTTGGCCATTGGACCTGGACTTTGGACTTGAAATACTGACTTTCTGCCAGGGGTTCGGGACAATTCATTTGGAATCTGTATTAAACATTTCCAGTGCTTGATTCCCTACTCTTTGGAAATTCCTCTCTGCAATTAGACCCATCTCCTCCCTTTTGACGATCTTCTGGGAGGGATCAATTTACAAAAGCTTTTGAGGGACGCATCCAAAGAGAAGATGGGCTCAATCCTATGTAACTTGCCCAATGTTCTCTTGGACAGCTACCACAACTAGTGTGATGGGATAATGAGCTGCTTGTGCGTAAAAGCTTGATCCCGCTGGGGTTTGGCCGGTCATCCAAACCCAGGCACTAACGGAGCCCCCAAAAGCATGACTCCGTCAGTCGCTGGTAGAATCTGACAGTGGGCGTCTACGGAACTTACGCCAACATAAAAGCTGTTTGACGGACATGCGCTTTCGTGACTCTCTGCGTGACAGTTTCCGGCGAAGGGAGGGAATTCCTAAAGGGGGTCTAGTTACCTCTTCACTATTCTCACTAGAAGCGTCTGAGAGCCTCCCCTCCGCTGTAACTCCTGCACTCCCCCTGCTGGTTCCTGCTTCTGCTGCAGAGTCTCTCCTACTCTGCTGGAGCCTGTCCAGCACCTCTAACTCCGATGGCAGTTCCCTGACATCCACCTCCCCCCCAGGCCCCCCTTCACCCCCTCCCGCCTCCTCTCCCACTGGCGGTGAGGGCGGAAAGCCCCTGAAAGAGCAATCCTCGTCATCAGAGGATTCAAACACTTCTAGCCACGGCGTCCCATCTCTCTCCCCGTCTTCTTCTTCTTCGTCGGAGGCAGCTTCCTCACCCACCCCTGACTCTGGGAACCCTTCAAACTCTCCCTCCTCATCGGTGGTCCCAAAGTGTTCCCTTCTAAATCGTGCCACGGGTTGCGGTTTTCTTGGGAAACGCTGATGAAATGTTTCTATTAAGATCTCGTCATTCACTACCTCTGCTGGCACCCAAGTGTTTTCCGACTCTACTTCCCCCTCCCATTCTACCAGATATTCCACCTGATTCCCCTTCCACCTGGAATCAATGATTCCTGCCACGTTCATGTCGCGCTCTCTCTCTTCTATCACGAGCGTTTGGGTGGCCTCTCTCTCACGCTCCCCCCACTCACGTCCCTCTCGGTACGGCGACAGTAATGACCTGTGAAATACTGGGTGTAATTTCATGTGACTGGGCAGTCTGAGTTTGAATGCTACTGGGTTGACCTGCTGTATGACCTCAAAGGGTCCCAATTTCTTGGGTCTCAATTTCTTACTCCCACCCTTGAACGGTAGTCCTTGGGTGGACAACCACACTCGGTCTCCCACCCTTATGATTTCACCTTCCCTCCTATTTCTGTCTGCTTGCTTCTTATATTCTTCCTTGGCTCTCTCTAAGTTAAGTTGAAGCTGACGGTGGATCGCTTCCATCTCTTCAAAAAAATGTTCCGCTGCCGGCACGCTCCATCTCTCCCCCCCCTCTCCTGGGAATGCCCGGGGATGGCACCCATAGTTTGCCAGGAAAGGACTCATCCCTGTGGACACATTCTCCGCGTTGTTGTAGGCAAATTCGGCCAGCGGTAGCTTATCTACCCAATCATTTTCTCTGTCCTTTACATAACACCTCAGGTATTGTTGCAAAATGCCGTTTGCCCTTTCCGCTTGCCCATTAGTTTCTGGGTGTCGGGCAGTGGAGAAATTGAGTTCTACTTGCAGTAAGCTCATAAGTTTCCTCCAGAACCTGGAAGTAAATTGTTTGCCTCTGTCACTGACCACCCTCAAGGGGGCGCCATGCAACCTGAAAATATGCTCTACAAACAACTTGGCGGTCTCCTCCGCTGTAACCGCATGTGAACAGGCTATAAAATGACACATTTTGGTTAATAGATCTACCACCACCATAACAGCTGTTTTGCCTTTGGATTTTGGCAGGTCCGTCATAAAATCTATGGATACTGCCTCCCAAGGCCTTTCTGGCGTGGGTAAGGGTTGTAATAGCCCCGCTGGCGCCACCCTCTCTCCTTTTGCTCGCTGACACCTGTCGCAACCCCTAACATATTCCCGCACGTCCTCCCTCACCTTGGGCCACCAAAACTCCCTGGTAACCAACCACATGGTTTTGTGCTGTCCAAAATGTCCCGCTGTGGGGCTGTCATGCAACTGCTTGAGTACTCTGCCCCTCAGTTCCCCATCTGGTATGTACAGTGCCCCTTTGTAATACAACGCCCCGTTCTTTTCTTCAAATCCCCCTGTGTTCTCTTCTGTCCTCCTGAGTTCTCTGAGTTTCTCTTGGGCGTATTCATCGTTCTCCGTACCTTCCATCAGTTCCCTTTGCCCCACCAATGCCGCCCCACACACCCAGCGGTCTTCGGAGATTACATGCCTTGCCTCAGGCGCTCCCTCCCCCTCTAAGTACTCAGGTTTCCTGGAAAGGGCATCCGCTCTCACGTTCTCTGAACCTGGCACGTAACGAATCTCAAAGTGGAATTTGGAGAACTCCTGGGCCCATCGCACTTGTCTCTGGTTCAGGACACGGGCTGTTCTCCAATATTCCAGATTTTTGTGGTCAGTTCGGACTTGAACCTTGTGTTGCGCCCCAATCAGCAAGTGCCGCCATTTCCGAAATGCTTCATGAATGGCGAGCAGTTCTCTGTCGTACACTGTGTAGTTCCTCTCGGATTTGTTCAATTTCCGCGAAAAGAATGCACACGGTCTCCATTCCGACGTATCCTTTCCCGGCTGGAGAAGCACGGCCCCCACTGCTCGGTCTGACGCGTCAGTCTCCACTCTCATTGGTTGTTGTAGATCCACGTGCAGAAGCTGTTCTTCCGACGCAAACGCCTGCTTTAGGCGTTCGAACGCCCGCTGCGCTTCTTCCGTCCAAACAAATTTCTTTTTGCTACTAAGACAATCTGTGATGGGCGCGGTCAAATGGGCAAAGTTTTTGATGAACTTCCTATAGAAGTTTCCGAACCCCAGGAACCTTTGCACGTCCTTCTTGGTCTTTGGTGTTTTCCATTCCAGTACCGCTTGAACCTTGCTGGGATCCATGGCCAATCCCTTGTCAGACAACCGGTACCCCAGGAATTCCACCTCCCTAGTATGAAACTGACACTTCTCCAGTTTCACCCACAGCCGGTTTTCTCGCAGTTTGCTCAGTACCTCTCTTACATCTCGCACATGCTGCTCCTCATTCTCTGAGTACACCAGGACGTCATCTAAGAACGCTACGCAGTTCTTGTAGAGCAATGGCCCCAGGACGTGATTCATGAATGATTGAAAACAGGCGGAGCCTCCTTGTAATCCGAAAGGCATAACGAGGTACTCAAACGCCCCCAAGGGGGTGAACATAGTGGTCTTCCACTCATCCCCCTTCCTCACACGTATCAAGTTATATGCCCCCCTAAGGTCCAGCTTGGTAAAAATCTTCCCTTTTCTCACCTGTGTCAGAATGTCATCAATTCTAGGCATAGGGAAAGTCACTGGTTCTGACACTGCATTCAGGGACCTGAAATCACACACAAGTCTGGGCTTGCCCGTGTGTTTTTTGTCCACAAAGAACACTGGACTGCCCCCCACCGCTCGTGACTCTCTGATGAAACCTCTCTTGAGATTCTTGTCAATGAACTCCCTTAACTCCTGCATCTCACTGTCTGACATTGCATACAGCTTCCCCACTGGCAATTGTGCTCCTGGGAGTAAGGTAATTTGACAGTCAAAGGGTCTGTGCGGGGGCAATTTATCCGCTTCCTTTTCGCTGAATACGTCAATCAAGTCAGCGTATTGTGGTGGCACCTTCCCCTTGTCCATCACTTCCACCCCTGCTAGAGTGGCCCTGCTGCCTGCCTGGGCCTCTCCCTCCTTGCAGTGTTCTAGGCAATGTGCTGATCCAAAGGAAACCACGGGCTGATGCCAGCCTACTAGCGGATCATGTAGTGCCAGCCAGCTCATTCCCAAGATAATAGGGGCTCCTCCCAGGGTGGCTACGTTAAACGCTATCAGTTCTGTGTGCCGTGCCACCCTCATTATCATTGGTACAGTCTGTTGGCTCACTTCTCCTCCCAACAGCTCCCTCCCATCAATCGTGGTAACCTGCAAAGGCTTACTTAATGGGATAGTCTGTATCTGGTGCTCAGCTGCAAACTCCTTACTCATGAAATTACATGAGCTACCTGAGTCCAATAGCGCTCTTATCTTTAGTGGGTGTCCGTTTGCCAGTTCCAGCAACACCTCTATCACAAGTGCTGGTCTTGGGGGTTCCGGCGTGGGCACATTCACTACTCCCTGGCCTGGCTGCTGTGCCCTGATGTTGGCAACCAGGCGTTGGCTTTTACTTGCTCCTTCATTTCATCCTCCTCCTTCCCCCCAACAGTTCCTGCCATCCCTTGCCATTCCTTCCTTTGCGGACAGACTCTGGCAAAGTGACCTGGCTGTTGGCAGAGATAGCATCTCTTGCCGCTCTTTCCCTCCTTCTTCCGCCCTTCACTGGTGTTTGAAACTGTGCGCGCGCGCGCTGCTCCAAGTTCCATCGGCTCTGCTGGCGGGAAAGGCTGCTCCGGAATCTCTGGAATGCGGAAGTCCTTCCAACGTTCCCCCTTTCCTTCCCGCTTTTCCAAAGCTCTAGCCTCCTGGCGTGCTCCTATGGACAGCGCTGATTTAGTCAGCTGGTCCATAGACTCCGCCCTAGGCGCCCGGGAAAGTTCATCTTTCACTGCCGGAGAGAGACCTTCTTCAAATAGCATTTGAATAGGTTCACTAGCAAGGTTCCACCCCAGTCTATGAATCAGCATGGTGAACTCAGTCCAGTACTCACGTACAGATCGGCTCCCCTGTTTACAAGCCATCAACTCCCTGCGCACCATCCCCTGCTCAATCTCGCTGGAAAACATCAAGTCCATGGCGCGAAAAAACTTCATTGTGTCCTTTAAGATTTCATTATTGGCTGCCATCAGGGGGCGAACCCAGTCCCTCGCCCCTCCCTCTAGATGGCCAATCACGTACGCCACTCTAGAGTTCTCATCGGGGAAGTCATCAAACAGTAGATTGAGAGCATATTGCATCTCTGTTCTAAAGGCTTGATAGTTCCTGGGATTCCCCCCAAATTTCTGCACCAATCCAGGCACCCTTCTGGCAAGTGGGGTGGTTTTCCCCTTATCTGCATCTTGAGCCCTCCTCTCCTCCAGCCTCGCCGTTTGCAGTGCGAGCTGGACCTCCAACGCCCTGTACCTTTCTTCCAGGCTTGGATCTGCTCCAGCTCCAGCTGCCCCGGTTCCTGCTGGTTCACTCATGATGCCCTCTGCTTGCACAAACAGCTTTCGGAGACTGTCAGATTGCTGTGATGGGATAATGAGCTGCTTGTGCGTAAAAGCTTGATCCCGCTGGGGTTTGGCCGGTCATCCAAACCCAGGCACTAACGGAGCCCCCAAAAGCATGACTCCGTCAGTCGCTGGTAGAATCTGACAGTGGGCGTCTACGGAACTTACGCCAACATAAAAGCTGTTTGACGGACATGCGCTTTCGTGACTCTCTGCGTGACAGTTTCCGGCGAAGGGAGGGAATTCCTAAAGGGGGTCTAGTTACCTCTTCACTATTCTCACTAGAAGCGTCTGAGAGCCTCCCCTCCGCTGTAACTCCTGCACTCCCCCTGCTGGTTCCTGCTTCTGCTGCAGAGTCTCTCCTACTCTGCTGGAGCCTGTCCAGCACCTCTAACTCCGATGGCAGTTCCCTGACAACTAGAGCTAAGTTGGTATTGATGCACAAGTATTGATAACTGAGGCTGAACATAATGGATGGCCCATATACACAAAAAGCATTAAAAGTGCATTATAAGCCCTTTTGGAATGCACAAGGGAGACATTTATGTGACATGAGTAATAGAAATGATTGCTTATTGACGTATTTGGAAGTGATGGCAAACCAAAGAGAACTATTATGCAGCGATGATGGCATATAAGATAGTGAGATGTTTTTATAAAAAGCATACAGCAAATTCACCACACCACATTTAACCACAAATTCTCTCTCACATAATATTTTAAGAAGTAAAATGGGGGAAAAAACTAACTTTGGCAGCCCAGTCTCACTACAAGCATTTAAAAATACCTTGCAAGTTCAAGAAATTCTATCCAGCTTGAATTAAATCTGCTCACTGCACTTCTGAGAGCTTCCTATGCACACCAGCCACTGAAGTTAGACAGACTCTTGACACTGCCTACATTTCCTCAGACACTGAAAACTTTCTACAGGTTTTCCCAGAAGGGTGGGCAGGATCTGATTTCAGAACTATTTTATCTGTTCTATTTTTATTGCTTTGTACACCACTATGGTATTTCATAATGTTATAACAGTTTATAAATATTCCAGATAAATAAATATTAAAAACAACATGCAGAACCCCTAGAATGAGTAACTGAAGAAAAACGGCAAGGGGCACAGATTTCAAAAGGGGACTTCTCTTGTTAAGAGTTTTCTGTTGTTTGTAAGAGTGGCATTTTTCTTGAAATAGAATGTAGAATTCTTGCTGCACCCAATATACAGTAACATGGTGTCATGAACTGGCAGTATTTCAGGGAGGAGGAAAAGGATCCTGGTGAGCAGTGCAGCTGGGAGTGGGTCACACAGGAGCAAGGTGGGGATGGGGAAGGAGAGGTTGTTGTAATAATAATAATAATAATAATAATAATAATAATAATAATAATAAATTATACCCCGCCCATCTGGCCAGGCCTCCCCAGCCACTCTGGGTGGCTTCCAGCAGGATATTAAAAACACAAGAAAACATCAAACATTAAAAACTTCCCTAAATAGGGCTGCCTTCATATGTCTTCTAAAAGTCAGATAGTTGTTTATTTCTTTGACATCTGATGGGAGGGTGTTCCACAGGGTGGGCACCACTGCCGAGAAGGCCCTCTGCATGGTTCCCTGTAACCTTGCTTTTTGCAGTAAGGGAACCGCCAGAAGGCCCTCAGCGCTGGACCTCAGTAGAAAATATGGGTGACAGAGGATGATGAGGAAGCAGGGGCTAGTTCACAGGAAGCCGAGTAGCGGGACCCCTCACCAGAGTCAGAGGCCCCTGTCCCCATGAACACAGCCGGTCCTAAGACGTAGGGAACAGTGGGCAGGGCACTCCAGGAAGTAGAGGAAGGCCAGGGCCTGCAGCCTAGTTCACTAGCTGGCCAGACAGGGAAGGAGGCATGTGATTCCTCAGCTGGGGCAAGCTGAGAGCAGGTGAGGGTCACATGCCTCATCAAGCCCAGATGCTGCAATCAGCAGACACAGGTTAAGAAGGAAGCAGAGCTGAGGTACTGTGTCTTCTTAACTGCCCATGTTGATGAACCTTGCCTGGGATTCTCCTTGGACCTTCACGGGTTTCTACTTTGAGATTGACTCTAGACTGTATCTGACTACTGAACTTCTATCTTGGCTTACTTGGACTGAACCCAGACTGTGTTTCCTGGACTTGGCTTGTGTGAATTGTCTTCTGGATTTGGGACTTTGTCTTGGCACACCGTCTGCCAGGTAGGCCAGGGGATCAGGACACATGGTAATTCAGGGTGGAGAAAGATAAGAATTTTTAAAAGAGTTGGAAATTCTTTTAGAGATACATCATTATCTATAGTATACACTTGTTTTGTCCCACTGATGCATCTCTTGACAGGAGGTTCCTGAAATGTCGGTGGAGGGGCCATGCAGGCCACTCTGCCTCCTTCACTCCTGATCCTTCCCATGTGTTGTGTTCAAGAATCAGGGTGGAAATAAGTCACAAATGCTTTATTCTCAAATAAGAAGCAGCATAGCAAAACTGGCCCATATGCCCAGACATAATCTGAATGTGTGCATGGTGTGAAGAAAAACTTCCTTTGGTTCCAAACCAACATCATTGGTTGACCCAAAGTTCTAGTGTTATGACAGAGAGAGCGATAGTCATGATGGCAGGCTGAATTTCTTGCAGCAGAGTCCTTTTTCATTAAAATGCTTCAGCGTATATTCTTACCTGAAAGTTACCAAAGCAGCTTCCTCCAGGCAGGGTAACATAACTCACAAAGGGAGGCCCAGGAGAATTTAGTGACTCGTAGACCACTGTGCCTTCACTTGAAAACACACCTCTCTGTTTCTGTTTGCTCTCCCAGAATTCCTGAAGCATTGCTACAACGTTCACTGCCAAAACAGAGAAATGACAATACATTAGTAATAACCCATGATTCTATATATCTCCATTTGCATGGGAATGAAACTACAACCCTGCATTAAAAAATGATGGATGTCTTTTATAACTTTACATTGATGTCAACATGGGAAAGAAATCTGCAAAGGAAGCCACAGATTAAATTTGGATGTACAATAAATTCATTGTTTTCCAAGGCTGAAGTCTGATGACCTAATCCACAAACTGAAAAGGTCATAGATTTTGGCTGACCAATACTAGACACAAATGGCCACTTTGTGTTGGCTTCATGGTTAATGAACTAACAATGCATTGCTCCCTTAAATACAGCCCAGTCTCCCTTCCTGGTCTCACTTCTATTCAGGGAGAAGCAGTGCTGCAATCCTGTCTACAGAGCCCTGCCTAGGATTTATATATAACCCTTTTAAATAACACATTTCTAAACCTTGTTCATGTGTTAAAAAATATACATCACACATATACAATATCATGAGTGGGAGAAATCAGTCATTGATCTCACCCATGTTGTCCTGGCCCCATTCCCATGCTATCCATGTGCTGGAGAAATAAACGGAACAGGTAAACCCGATAAACATGTGTAAGCTCTCCTCATGACCTGGAAACTTGTACCAACATGCTCCCAACATGTGGTCAGTGGGACAGAGACCAGAGGATGTGATGGTTGGGGTAGAGTCAATGGGTGGAACACCACTGTCCATCTCATGTGATTTTTCACAGAATGGGGTGGGGAAAGAAGTGGCTTTATTTTCCCATATGTGTGTGGATCGTGAATTCAGCAGCAAATGAGTGGGGCCCCTCCTTCAACAGATAAAGCCAGAGTTGAGAGTAGAGAGGGAGAAGCAATGTGAGCCAGAAGCTTGGAGTAGGGAGCCTGGAGTTATGTGACAGAGAAGCAGAGCAGCAGGCAGAGCACGATGTTTGATGTCTGTTTGAATCCTAGACTGGACCTATGGGAGAAGCAAGACCCTTTTGGGGTGCTAATGCTGTGAATCCCTTCGTCGTAGGCTCAGATTGTATATGTGTGTGTAAATAAACCATATATCATAAATACCCTGCAGTCTCTGCTGTGCCTCATTTCCAAAAGGAAACACAGACCCTGGGTGAGTGCCTGGAACCCCCTAGAATCTCACACCACTCAGGGATTGGGGGTTGGCATGGAACAAAACATTGACTAAAGTCTATTTAAATCTGTGGCACAAATGGGATGGCTTGCCTCTGGCAAATGGCTGATACAGGTAAAGAGGACAACCTGAAACAATGTCTTGCATGTTGATGAAAAATGTAGCATGTAAAACTGCTGGTGGGGAATTAGGTCCCCAGATCCTGTTGGAAACCAATAAATCTAGCAGTATAATTCTTTTTTCCCCAGAAAGGGCTCAATAAGAGCCTTTATTTTGCGTCTTCCTCCAAAGTAGTGATTGGCACTCTAGAATTATTATTTTTTTAATAGACCAGCTATACTGAAAAGCTGCTTTCTATGAGAATCAGAGAATGTAAATATTGGATTGGTCTCTCACTCAAGGACTTCTATGGATGATCTAAGTGGAAAATATAATGGCTCTGTAAAATAATAGGAATAATAAAAACTGATTTGACCGACCTTTCAGAAGGTCATGGAGACCCCTTTCCCCAATTAAACCAAAACTTAAAATGGAAAACAGATGGTTATCTCAATCTGTGATGGTAGAATTAAGCTTTGACACAAACTGAACAAAGGTGAAAACCCAAGCCACAAAGAAATGAATTGTTTTTCCAAATTAAAGTTGTATTCCTCCCTTGAGACCGGCAGACTTTATTAAATGCTTATTTAATGTGCTCTGCTACTTGCTGTTGATGTCTGAAAGTCATCAAAGCAATCTAGTAGATTGAAGCATGATAGGTGACCTGTTGCTTTTACATTCACCAAAGACTTCCCCTTATATTCTTTCCTTATTCTTCCCCGCCCCCTCCCAGCTTTGACTTCTGATAATATCAGAACTGGTAACATGCCTTAAAGGATTATATCTGATGGGGGGGGAACCCCTCCAAACCAAAACTAGTTCAGATTTTTAGATCGGGTCTGTTAAAACAGCACCGCGCCCAGATTTACATCCATCACTCCTCTTTCCCTAATAAGGACACACATACATATGCACACAGGTCTCGTAACAATTCCATTTAAAAGCCATTAAGGGAAAGCTGATATTTAGGGCTTTTTAAAAAAACATGTTAAACCTCAACCGTCTAAAACTATGAGTGTGACAGGAATTGTGGTGGTGATATCAAATTATTATACAAAGGATGTGCATAGGTTACCCGTGTCGTGAGCTCAATGTAACAACGAACAGAGTAAAATGGAAGCCTGGGCAAAGAGAATGGCTGAGGACCAGAGCATGTCTATGCTGTGAGTCTGTTCCTAGCTGGTCAGCAAGTCTGTGCAGTAGAGGCTGGTCTATGGAGGCTGCCCACATCCAGCCACCACCTGCTGTTTTCTTCTAACCAGGGCTTTTGTCAGCTGGACTCACTGGTACTCAGTTCCGGCACCTCTCCATTGCCATTACAGTGGTACCTTGGGTTACAGACGCTTCAGGCTACAGACGCTTCAGGTTACAGACTCCGCTAATCCAGAAATAGTACCTCAGGTTAAGAACTTTGCTTCAGGATGAGAACAGAAATCGCACGGCGGCAGCAGGAGGCCCCATTAGCTAAAGTGGTACCTTAGTTTCAGGTAAAGAACGGACCTCCAGAACGAATTAAGTTCTTAACCCGAGCTACCACTGTATAAGAGAACACGGGTCATGGTGAGTTCCGGAACCTCTTTTTCTAGAAAAATACAACTGCCTCTAACACATCCATTCTGTCAACTTCCTCCCTTCCCCCAGCTTAGTCTCAGGGTTGTCCTGAACTCAGCAGGGAAGAGGATGGGCACCAAACATTTTGATGTCCTATTATGTCAGCTGTGGGTATCTATTATATCCAGTACAGTGGTACTTAATTCGTTCCGGAGGTCCGTTCTTAACCTGAAACTGTTCTTAACCTGAAGACCAATGGGGCCTCCTGCTGCCGCTGCGCTGCAGGAGCACGATTTCTGTTCTCATCCCGAAGCAAAGTTCTTAACCTGAAGCACTATTTCTGAGTTAGTGGAGTCTGTAACCTGAAGCGTATGTAACCCGAGGTACCACTGTATTGGCATGAAACGTCACAGCACTAAAATCTGAGAAACCCTTCTGTTTGCTCTTCAAAAGTCAGCCCTGGAGCTTGTGTAGTTGGGCCACATCCACACACATTTAAAGCACAGGGCTTCCCCCAAAGAATCCTAGGAACTGTAGTTTGTTAAAGGTGATGGCAACTGCAGCTCTGTGAGGGATAAACTACAGTTCCCAGGATTCTTTGGGGGAGAAGCCATGTGCTTTAAATGTGCTTTGAATATATGGAGACTTAATCTCCTGCACCCACCTACGAATGTGTGTCAATAGAAAATATTTTATTTTTTTTTAATGGAAAAAGGAAGAGGTGGAGAGGTGATCACGAGACAACAGGGCATAGGAAATGGTCTACCATGAATGCTCCCTTCCCCACTAACAGGATCAGCTCCTTACAAAGAACCTTTGTATTTCTCGATTTAAAAAAATAAACAAACTCAGCTTTTGAGCAATAGATACAGTTACGAAGGAAGGCACTAAAACAAGAATGTATCATGCCAAGATTGCAAATAAACAGGACACACAGTGCCCAAAGAACTTAGCAGTGCCTTTTATTTTAGAAGAGGATTATCCAAGCAGAGGTTTTGCAATCTTCCTGGCAATGTGGAACAGAGCCATAACCCTGGGAATATTTCATTGTCACAAACGATCCGTTTATAAAGAACACACACGGTAAGTATTTCCTGCTTAGTCAGTTTTATACTTTAAAAGGGCTTTCAGAAGAAGAGTTGTTTTAACTAACTTGTCAGGCTATTATTAAATAACCATTTGACTGCAGAGAAATATACATTTCATATTTGGGTTTTTTCAGTTGTTGTTTTTTTTAAGTAAAAGACTATTTTTTTTGTCGCAAGGCTACTAAAATTGTCTTCTATTTCCTCAATCAATCTATGACACATAATCAGTAAAACCATATCATTTAAACAAATACCATAACTTATAGGCACACCTTCTTACAGCTGCCTCCCATTAGGGGCTATAATTTAACACACACCTCGACTGAAGCTGTAAAAGTTGGGCTCAGTTTGATACATGCAGATTGTTTAAATGTGTAGAATGAGAAAAAACAACGCCATGGGGCTGAAATAGTTACGTTACATGGATGTAACAGATATAATATTAATTCAGTTGCCATGTTGCATTTTATAAATCAAAATGCTGTAAAATGTGCACATGCCTATAACTCCCTCATACTGCTAAGACCGTAAGTTGGGCTAATCTGTCACTGATACGTCTCCAAGTTTCATGGGACTCAGTTGGGTCCTGTCCCCTCTTGTCAGCTCCTGTTAGGCTTATCTGGTAGTTAACAGGGAGTACTCTGAGCAACACAGGGAAGCAAGGTCTAAGCTACCAGTTCAACGTCCCACATGCCTTGGAGCGACAGTACACCAGGGGCATTGTGGGAGATATAAATAGCAACTAGACCAGTTGACCAGTGCTGATCAGAGCACTGAGACAAGAAGAGGAGGAGGCAGAAGTCAAGGGGCAGGGGGTACCCAAGACGGTCCAGAAGTGGGCTCCTACTTGATACTGGGGTCCCAGGAGCTCCCAAAGATGCAGGGGGCCAGCACACCCATGCTGATCTGCATATTATTATGGGATAGCTTTAAGTGGTGTGAGTTACAAATATACAAAGTAATTGACTGGTGAAGGGTCATATGTGGGCATTGGGACCATAACCACTGTCATAAATTGCCTCACATGTTGCCTCAGTCTCCATGGTACTACTGTATCATGAGTGAGAGAGAGAGAGAGAGAACTGCTATTTACCCAAAAGACCCTTATTCACCACAACCTAAAATTTTGCATCTATGTGTTCATTACAAGAGTACGACCCTCCATTTGTCTGAATCATCTCTGGTCATATTCTCATCTTCCATTATCGAATCCTTCACTTCATTTCCAAGCCATTCTTGCGTGGTTCCATCCCAAGGCCCACCCTTCCCATCTTCACAAGAGGAAATATGAACAAGGCACTCCCCAGTTCACAGGTCAATCTCTTAGCCACTCTTAGCTACACCAGCGTTTTGCAAGAGATGCATCCTGAGCACTCTGTGAACAACTCCTGTAGTCCTCAGGTGTCTTTGAAGAGGACTACAGTGAACCTGCGCATTAGAACTGGGTGTACTGTTAAGCTGCTATAAAACAGTAGGATAGGAGACAAATTTTAAAGTGATTTGGGGATACTTTCAATGCCTACACTTTCTAATCCCAAACTGCTTTTTAAAAGCGATCTCTTTCAGTGTCAGGAGGGCAATAAAACCCCAACGAGGTACAAGAAGAAAGTGGAACCATTCAGTATCTCCCTATTGCCCCACCCTAGTACGCTTTGCTTCTCTCCTCTCATCCCTTTACAGCAGGAATGGGAAATCTGTAGCCTTCCAGCTGTTGCTGGACTCTAGCTTCCATCAGCAGCAGTCAGCATTGCCAATGGCCAGGGATGATGGGCACTGCAGCCCAACAAATACTGGAAGACGACAGGTTTCATATCCCTGCTATATATCAATAGGGATTCAATTCTGAAACACACACCTGCTGCTTACAGGTCTAATTTGCTCCTTGAAGACAAAAGAAGTGGATGCATAGTCATCCTGAGCTTAGAGCAGATTCCCAAACTTAGATCTCCAGCTGTTTTTGGACTACAACTCCCATCATCCCTAGCTATCAAGACCAGTGGTCAAGGATGATGGGAATCGTAGTCCAAATTTAGCTGAAGACCCAAGTTTGGGAAACACTGGCTTAGAGTATAGTACTGTTTCATCAGATAAGTTCTAGCCCAATAAGAATATTGGAGTACCACTAGAAAAGCTGAAACAGTTGCTTGAGATTCCTGATTAATGAAGGCAGTCAAATGAGGGCCAGACTTTACTCCTGGCTTGGAGAACCTGTGTCTCAGGATGTTGTTGAACAACAACTCCCAACATTCCTGGCCATTTACCATGCTGACCAGGGCTGATGGGAGTTGAAGTTCAACAACTTCTGAAGAGCCACAGGTTCTCTAGCATTGCTCCACTCATTGTCTCTGAACTGATTTCTGAAACATCCAGTTATGTTTCTACTTTCCTGGCTTCCCCTCTCTTGAGGACTTGAGTTGAGGTCATGAAGCTTTTCCACTGCCCTCAGCTTGAGGCAGTTATCAGTGATTTATTCCTAGATAATCCTTTGTGTAGCTGTTGAGCATCAGCGTGTGTTTCCACTTCTCCGTGAGGTCTCCTGGTGGTGGCCTTGAGGATCATGTTATTTCAGAAGGGGATCTTGGCTCCCTGCCTGTGCAGGCCTCTTGCCAAAGACAATTTCAAAACTAGCATTAGGACCCCTGAACAAGGAGTTTCATGTGTCTTGAAATTGGCCCAGGCGCTCTCATTTGTGCATTTCAAGTACTGTTCTGATCCCAAGATGATTAATAAAACAATAAATGTGAAGAATGATGGTGGCCATGCTTATTCTAGAAAAACCCATAAAGACTGTGGTCATCAGACTGCCATTTGATGAGGCCATGGATATTTGTTTGTGGTTTTTACAGATTATGTAATTGGCCTACAAACAAGGGTAGACCTGGAATTATTGTAAGGCATAATTCCCTTTCAGTTTGCAGAAAGCCAAACCACTGGGAAATTGAAATAGCCTTTGAGTGGAGGGTTCACAAATTTGTAGGTTTCTAACCTGTTTTTAATTCAGTTACCTCTGGCTGACCTTGGAACAACCTGAGTCAACCGTAACACATAAGAACGAATAGCTTGAAACACTGAAGGAGCACTCTGTCCATGTGTCCCACCTCCCTGTGACAAATGGATCTGGTCTGTGGCCTGTACAGGCCTCTTAAAGGGCTTTCTGAGTAATGTTTTGGGCCTCTTGCTGCTTGAGGGACTGCATGCTTGCTTCTGTGAGTGAGCCCTTGCAGGGGCAGGTTAGTGTTCCACTCTTGCCCCTTTTTACCTCATCTGGGCTGGTTTTGTGATACAAAATACACAGTACATTTTAGCTGCCCCTCCTTTTTTGTAAAAAAAATTAGGGAACTGCTCATCAGTTGTATTGTGCATTTTCTTCTCTCATCTCCAAAGTAATTGGCTCAAATAATTCAGAAAAATGCGAAGATTGTAAAGGGCTGATCGTATAACCGCTTCATGATGAAAATAAGCTAAGGGCTGTATCCAATTCTAGTCATGTCCCTTTTTTATTGCTCACATGATGCTGTCAGGGCGGTCACACACAACCCTGCATTCCATATTTTTGTACCTCCCTGTTGAAATCCCATTACATTTCATACCACCAATGTTCTGGCCTTTTTTAATATATATATTGGTACTGCTTTTGTTGTGCTGTGGTCTTCCAGACAGCAATAATATGGTAGCACTGGGGAACCATCACGGAAGTAATAAAGCAGAATAAACCCACCACTAAAGGACTATTAATGTGTCAACCATGTAGTGAAGAACACACCTGCCATAAAACACCAGTTGAGTGCCCCTTCCCACTGAAATTGACGGGCACTACTAATTTTGGTCCATTAATTTCAATGGGTTTACTCTGAGTAGAACTGAGTTGCATATAACCCCAAGTCCTTTGAGATTCCACAGAATCCATCTTCCCTTTTACTGTTGTCTAAGGATGCTCATGTCATATCTGTAATGCTGCAGCACTGAACAAGTCTTGGCCATATGGACCTTGGTGGTCAGATCATGTAACTGCGGTATTATCTTTCTTTCAAAATAGCAATGTGCTGCTTGCTTCCTTTATGGCTGGGATTGGGAATTGTGATCACCAGTTGTCGTTGGATTCCGGCTTCCATGAGCCTCAGACAGCAGATCAGGGATGATGGGAATTGTAGTCCAACAATATTTGGAGGGACACAGGTTCTCTGTTCCCACTTTAAGGGATTTACAGAGCAATCCTATTGCACAAAGAGTACTCAGAATTAGTTCCAATACTATCAAAGGTACTTATTCCCAGGTGATTAGGATAACATAACAACCTAATAATATTTGGTCTTTAGTGGTGCTATTCATAGAACTCACATCTTCTTGTTTCCCTCTGGCTTATGGAACTAGAGAATGCTATTGACCAAGCAAAGCAAGGTTTCTCATCTGGTTTCCTGTTTATAACAACATATCTCCCTTAAACATTGATACTGAAACGGCATCTGGTATATGTATTCAGGGCATTTTAAGTTCAAATATTAGCTTGTTCAAGACAGAATTTGACATTTCAAATTCAGCCTTGGTTATAGTGTGGTGGTGATAACGCCAAGGTTGCAGGTTTTATCCTCATATGGTACAGCTGCATATTCCTGCAATGCAAGGAGTTGGATTAGATGATCTTCTGTGTCCTTACAAACTCTATGATTCTATGAAACTCCTGTTTGACTCCCACATACATTTCCAAAGGGGCAGAAAATATGCAGAAAAGCAGCATACGATACATCTGCCCTGATCATTAAGATAGTGCCATGAAACTTGTTGTGCGTATGTGATTTTACATAAATCTCCATTTCAGGTTTGAATACTGGTAAGAATGACTCCAGGAAAAGAAACAGTTTGGGAAAGCAAAGGGTTGGCAAATACCATAATTGTAGGAATAAGGATTTAATCCTTATAGGAACTTATATACTGAAACTGCTGGGGAAGTGAATGGGAAATATAAGCAGCCTTTGGGACTCATGTAGATAATAGAATTCTTCTAAATAAATAACATAATATATGTATAAATACTACTACTACTACTACTAGCCTCCCATATACATTTCTCAAGGTGATGTAGAAAATACAATAAGCGCAGCCATAAAACAATTAAAGACAACACAGAAAAGAACAGTAAATTAATGTAAAAAGCAAGTCCATACAAACCCATGGCAGACACTTATATTGAAAGTAAGGTTTCTGAAACACTGATTTACTGGAGGTTCATCCTCTTCTACATCAATGTAGGGACTGATAGCATTCAGCTGGCTAAAGTCCGTTAACAGGATGCAATATATTCAATATATTCTAGTGGAAGAACTATTTTTTTAATGGTTAACCCCGCTTTGTGATAAGATTCCATTGAAAATGGTATTCCAGCCCCATGTGCTTTCCTGCTTTATTGTAGCCATTCTTTCAGCCGACAAATCTGTGGGTGGTCACAATAACTTTGTCTGAGAGGCCAGTACATACATTTTCAATCAAAACCTTGTCAGATGATCTTCAGGAATCTGCCACAATGGGAGGGGAGGGGGAAAGTTCCCCACCTTTTCTAGATCAAATCCTTTGTGCTTGTGGGATGTCTCTGCCTCCACAAGGTTTGTTAACTGCTGCTTAACGTGGGACTGATGCAATGGCATTGAGTTTTCCTTCTGGGTGGCCTCAGGAGCTGTATTTGTGTTTATCTGTCTAACTCTTGATTTCTGTCAAACTATGTATGGAATAACTGATACACAACTTTGCTCTCTCTCACCAGCTGCTTATTTAAAGTCATTCATTCCATGCTCCTTTTGAAAGAACGCAAAGGGCTGGTGAAGTTGCTAACTCTTACCATAGCTCCTGACAAAGAAATTAAGCAGATACTTTCAAAGAGTGTCTCCCCCATAGTGCCGCAGAGTGTAATATAGATAATAATAAACTTTCTCTGTGAAATGTTGCCCAGCAAAGCCAGCCTAGTGATTTTTCTACAATGTGACTGAGTAATTTAGACTAATATTCTAACTGACAGTTTTCACAAATTATGAAAAAGCAATGAACTGAACAAAAAAAAACATGCTGATGGAGAAGGTGAGACTACATTATTAGTCTGATTCATCACGATAAATTCCGGGGAATTTTCAAGTTGGTTTCCTCTTTAATATATAAGAATTTTCTCTTCTAAGCACAGAGTCAAGAGATTTTGGGTTGCATTCTGATGCCCTCTCTTATATGAATTAACACCTTGTCCTATAAAGTTCACAGAGGGAGCCATAAACGAAGCTTTAACTAGAAAGTAAGCAGTCTCTGCTTAAAGGCAGCAAATTGAAGATGTTTTATAATGCAATTGTATGCATGTCTACTCAAAAGTAAGTCCTACTCAGTGCTTACCTGCAATCAAGTGTGTACAGGATTGCAGTCTGAGACACTGAGAACTTATTGGAACTTAATTTAAGAGACATTAATACAAATTTTATTGAACAGTATGTATAAATGGGATTGCTTTCAGATGCAGTTTGAAGTGTGAATGTGACTTGCAACTAGCATTATTCCTACAAATAAATAGGACGAGAGTTACGATGAAAGAACATATGTAAATCTTAGTATATAGGTACAATTGTAAACGGTAAACAGTTTAGCATGTTTTCAGGTAAAACTTTATTAAACATATAATCAAACCATTCTGTGTGTACGTATAGTACATTATTCTGTGATTGCAAATATAGTACTCAATCCACGCCCCCCCCCCCCGAGTTTTACTCCTACACAGCATATCTACTCAGTAGTAAGAACCACTGAGTTCATTTGGGCTTACCCCCATGCCAGTGAGAATCGCAGCACTACCTCTTGCAGGAAAAAAAACATATTAATAAACATCACACACACAGAGAGAGCAGAGCATTTGATGGGCTGATCTATCCAACATCCCTGTTACAGGTTTCTGCCTGACTCAACTGCAAAGTCCAGAAACTTTGTTTTGGTACTTACAGTCTTTGAACGCAAGTGCAGGGTCCCTGTGAGGCAGGACTTGGGAGATTATATGCTGTAGAGATTCCAAGGTTCTGTCCATTTTGGGCTGCCTTCTTGCAGACTGCATCCACAAAGTGTCCACCACATGCCTGAATTCTTCCAGCCCTCTCCTGAATTTATGCAGCTCATTGATGAACTGGATTACCAAAGAATCTCCCTCAGCATCTGCCAATCAGACATTGCCCAGATTCAAAAGACCCTTCAGGGGGTCCTCCTCCTCAGCTCGCTTATCTTTGTTGTAGGCTGAGCTAATTAGCTGGGGAGGCTGCTTGACACGCTCCTTCCTCCTTGCTTTTTCCTCTGTTAAACACACCCACCTACTGGCTAGCGGGAGAAGCAAAGCGTGCCAAAGACATTCCTCTCTTCATCCTGACATTGACTGAAGCTGCTGAAGCAGACAATGTTGGACTTTCTGCTGACTTAATAAGAATTCACCCCCACTGTTTAAAATAACAATAATAATAATTGAGGAAAAGGGAAATGAGAAGATTAATAGGGGATAGCTCGACGATGTCTTACTTTATGTACTGCTTGAAGGGCTGTCTTGAGGACAACCCTTTATTTGATGGGTTATCTGGTCCAAGTTCTATTTAAAGATAAAGAAGGGAGAGCAGGATCCTCAAAGTTTCACAGTAGGGATGTGGGTAGCGCTGTGGTCTAAACCACTGAGCCTCTTGGGCTTGCCAATCAGAAGGTCGGCAGTTTGAATCCCTGCGACAGGGTGAGCTCCTGTAGCTCTGTCCCAGCTCCTGCCAACTTAGCATTTTGAAAGCACACAAGTGCAAGTAAATAAATAAGTAACGCTGCAGCGGGAAGGCAAACGGCGTTTCCGTGCACTCTGGTTTCTGTCACAGTGTTTGGTTGCACCAGAAGCAGTTTAGTCATGCTAGCCACGTGACCCAGAAAGCTGTTTGTGGACAAACGTCGGCTCCTCCCCCTGAAGCAAGATGAGAGACGCACCCCATAATCACCTTTGACCGAAAGTAACCACCCAGGGGTCCTTTACCTTTTTTAAAAAACCAAAGTTTCATATCAATGGCTAGACCAAGTGGAACAGACTGAGCATGCACTCAGGTCACCTGTGGAGAGTCTGCCCCATTCAGATAAGCTGTATTCTTTTTAATTATAGGAATTGTTTCTACATTTACACCTCTGCATTAGCAGGTAGTAGTGTTAGTAGTAATAATAACAGTTTTTATGCCACCCATCTTGGCTGGGTTACCACAGCCACTCCGGGCAGCTTCCAACAAATTAAAACACTAAGACACCAAACATTAAAAACTTCCCTAAACAGGGCTGCCTTCAGATGTCTTCTAACAGTCAAATAGTTGTTTTATTTCCTTGACATCTGATGGGAGAGCATTCCACAGGGAGGACGCAATTACCGAGATGGCCCTCTGCCTGGTTCCCTGCAACCTCACTACTTGCAGTGAGGGAACCACCAGAAGGTTCTTGGAGCTGAACCTCAGTGTCCAGGCTGAACAATGGAGGAGGAGACACTCCTTCAGGTATGCAGGACCAAAGCCATGGTGCCCATTTTGCAACAATTTGTCTTCTCTCTTGTGGTGATATATAAGTGGTCACTCTAATATGGGACCCCACATTAGATATTAAAGCAGTAAATGTTGTTGTTGTTTAGTCGTTTAGTCGTGTCCGACTCTTCATGACCCCATGGACCAGAGCACGCCAGGCACTGTCTTCCACTGCCTCACGCTAATGGTTTGGACCTGAGAGAATTGCTTTAACTGCCTCCAAATTTGAAATTTGTTCTCCAGTAATGTATATGGAGGTTTACACAGGTCCCAGCCCCAAGCATTTTGTAATCTTAAGTTTCATGAAAGAGAGAAGGGAAGTGGAAGGAAGAAGAAAGGGCAATGTGAGCAAATATAGGAGCATGTGCTTGCTTAGTCCTTGGGTTGTAGACTAAGGCAAGGTTAGGTGACCTCTGGCCCTCCAGATGTTGTGGACTACAACTCCCATAATTGCTGAACACTGGCCATGCCGTCTGGAGATGTTGGAGGTTGTTGTAGTTCAACAGGTGCAACAACATAAATTGTGTAAAGAAATGTATTGTAGCCTGCGCGTAGGGTCACTTCACCCTTATGACAGCTAAGACAACACAAAATGGCTGATCATGCCAAGCCATATCCTGTCCAGACTCTGTGGAAGAGTTAGGAAGCACATAAAATTTTAGGGTCGGGGTTTAGGATGCTGGCTTCCTCCATTCCTGACTACTGGTCGAGCTGCCTGGGGCCGATAGATACTGGGAGTCCAACAGAACCCTCCACTTGAGTGCTTGGAATTTTTTAATTTTTAAAAATACCTCCCAGGGAACAAAAACATTTCCAATAATCCCAAAAAAATCAAGAGCCATCTCTCAAATCAGAACAATTACATGGACCAACGGGCCTGTATGAGGCATCCTGACAGACTCTTACCTTTGTATGGTATTTTTTTAAAAACAAATGAGGAAAGAGCTTCTGCCCATCTTGGCAATGTTCACCTCTCTGTAGGGAGGCTTGGTAACATCTGCAGATGGACTATTTCTTAACCGAGGTAAGGAGGGGGAAAAATGACACCTGTTACTCATTTTCAGTTACAAATATCAGCCGGGGTGGTAGGGCAGCAAACGTAGCTGACAGCTTTTATTCCCATATAGCTGAAAGTCAGGCAATATACACAATATTGTATCAGAAGATAGAGTCTTTAGCATTTTTGTGACTCTTGTTTGACCAGTTACGAAAACCCTGTTAAGTGCAGCCATTAAAAATGCATTTGAAGGATGTTGATTAAACAATCCTCCGATACCTGCTAAATACGTGAATTTGTTAGGACTGTCTGGGACGTTATTGACTTAACCTCCCTGTTTCCTCAGGTTCCCAGTAAATAAAGTAAACTTTTGTTTGAATATCCACATATGAAATATAAATGGAACACCGTGGAGTCCAGCCTTTGTATAAACTTCATAGTGACCTCTGATGACTTCAGATATTTCAGGAATTCTACCTCTGTTCTTGTTCAGAGATATATCATGGTACAGTGTCAGGGCCGAGTTCCTCCCTTAGCCATTTTTATCCCCAGAGAAATGTATGGTAATCTAAACAAAACCGAAGGTTAAGGACAAGTGGTTACTTATGGCTAGGCCTTGGAACGACATTTATTTTTCAAAAATGCTTTAAATACCTTTGTCTTTATCCCCCAAATGAAGTCTGAAGCATGTGAAATCACATTAACTCAGTCTAATCCCTTGCTATACTGCTTTGCTTCTCTATCTCCCCATTATTTATTTAAATGTCCTATCTGTACATACACAGCTCAGTGAGCGAGAAGAGGATTGCCATAGGCTGAGAACGCCTCTTCTTCTTTCTAGGTATACCAGGATGAATTCCGGGGCATCATTATGTTCATCTAATGGAGCCCTCCTTCCCAGGCTCTCAGTGTACTGCCAACTCCTGCTCTTTGAGGGAGCAGTTGATGCATGCAGGGCTTAGAAAACCATGAATTTTCTGGATAAAGGTAAAGGACCCCTGGACGGTTAAGTCCAATCAAAGGCAACTATGGGGTTGCTGTGCTCATTTCACTTTCAGGCTGAAGGAGCCAGCGTTTGTCCACAGACAGCTTTCTGGGTCATGTGGCCAGCATGAGTTAATCGCTTCTGGCGCAACAGAACACTGGGGTGGAAACCAGAGGGCACAGAAATCATGTTTACCTTCCTGACGCAGCAGTACCTATTTATCTACTTGCACTGGTGTGCTTTCAAACTGCTAGGTTGGCAGGTGTTGAACTATGGTGCTGGAGGAGACTCTTGAGAGTCCCATGGACTGCAAGAAGATCAAACCTCTCCATTCTTAAGGAAATCAGCCCTGAGTGCTCACTGGAAGGACAGATCCTGAAGCTGAGGCTCCAATACTTTGGCCACCTCATGAGAAGAGAACACTCCCTGGAAAAGACCCTGATGTTGGGAAAGATGGAGGGCACAAGGAGAAGGGGACGACAGAGGACGAGATGGTTGGACAGTGTTCTCGAAGCTACCAGTGTGAGTTTGACCAAACTGCGGGAGGCAGTGCCTGGCATGCTCTGGTCCATGGGGTCACGAAGAGTCAGACACAACTAAACAATAGGTTGGCAGGAGCTGGGCCAGAGCAACAGAAGCTCACCCCATTGCGGGGACTCAAACCGCCTCCCTTCCGATTGTCAAGCCCAAGAGGCTCAGTGTTGTTTAGACCATGGCGCTACCCTACCTGGATAATAGCAGGTAGGTGCTCAGCCCAGAGGAAGCACATCTGGCTAAGAGAGAGGCATACAAGGCTCTCCCCTTCCTCTAAACCTATTCTCTCTTTAAATTAAAACAAAAAACCCGCCAATCAAGCACTTATATCCAACGTTCTCGGAGGAGACACCGTGCCCCCAAACTGTGGGGTATCCCATGTTACATCGCTTTAACCTTTCGAATATTTTACTCAAAAGCAACCAAGTCTAATGCTTCTCTTGGAATTGCCTAACGAGTTTTGCAGTTCTTTCAATGCTGGTCCGTGACCTCAGGTGACACGAAAGCTTAACAAGCAACATACAAATTGCTTCCAGGGTCCAGAACCCTGAGAAAAGGCATGGAAGTAGTCAGTCTTGTTAAAATGTGTGGCAGCTGTTTGCATCAGGGGATGATGCAGATGGAAGTAGGCAGGTAATAAGCATACATGTGCAAACTATCTTCTCTTGTGGAAATCTGTTAAAGGTTACTTTCAAGGACGTTAGCATCGTCAACCTTTCAGCCCTTCCCCTAATCTTGAAACAGAAACGCATAAACCCTACAGTTTTTAATTTTTTTTTTAAAAAAACCTGTTCAGACTTTAAAAGCCAACTAGCAAAATCTCTGCAATTATGCTAGGAAGGATGCAAATGAAGAGATGGCATGTGTATTGAAAGGCTTGAGTACAGAGCAGCTTTGTTCTGAACGCAAGTCCACGATGTACCGTAGTACCGTGTTTTTCTCTACATAGTACCGAATGTTTTCCCTCCTAAAAAGTAAGGGGAAATGTGTGTGCGTCTTATGGAGTGAATGCAGGCTGCGCAGCTATCCCAGAAGCCAGAACAGCAAGAGGGATCGCTGCTTTTGCTACGCAGCGATCCCTCTTGCTGTTCTGGCTTCTGGGATTCAGAATATTTTTTTCTTCTCGTTTTCCTCCTCCAAAAACTAGGTGCGTCTTGTGGTCTGGTGCGTCTTATAGAGCGAAAAATATGGTATTTCACAGAATCAGAGTTGGAAGGGACCACGAAGGCCATCTACTTCAACCCCCTGCAATGCAGGAATCTTTGGGGCAATGTGTACCTTCCCATAAGAAACTTAGGCTCTCCCCCATTGTTCTGCAGTGCTGTCTTTCTCTCCCCACTAGAGTAAATGGCAATTCGTCATACAGGTATGTGGGAAAAAGGGCGACACTTGCGAGGCACCGTCGATGCCTTCCAGCTGTACAATTCAGTGATTCCATTTTGGCTTGCAACATTCCCATTTAAGGTGGGCAATTAAAATTTTCTTAGGCCACTGGACTTTTAACTTATTTTCAGTTCTTGCCCGCTAAATGCTCATGTTTTTTCTTGGTTGTTGTAATATGCTCTGTTCTTGAATTATTTTAGAAACAGATAAGCTGTACTGATCATATTATATATGATCTCTGGCTATGCATGGCTACTTCAGCAATGAGAAAACCATTCCCACCCCACATTTTTAAGATTTCAGCTGCTATATTAAATACACTTACAGAAACTATCATAAACTGAACTCCCCGAAGATGATTCAAGCTGTAGTGCAGAACAGAAATATGAATTTAAAAATATGCTGGCCCCAGCATATCTTTAAATTTCTGATTTACATTTTATTGTTTTTACAGAAACCACACCTTTTTTATTTATTTTAAAAAGTCTTTCCCCTCCTTTCTGGAGTTCTTAAACTTACAGCTTTAGTTGTAACAGTTTTAGATGCCCTTCCTGTGGAACACCCTCCCTTCAGATGTCAAGGAGATAAAAGAACTACACAACATTTAGAAGGCAGCTCTGTTTTGGAAAGTTTTTAATGTTTGATGTTTTATTACGTTTTAATATATGCTGTAAGCCAACCAGAGTGGTTGGGGAAACCCAGCCGGATGGGCAGGGTATAAATAATAAAATTATTATTATTACTAACAAAGTAGATTCAGCATAACAAGAGTTTGCTTCTATTTCTGCTAGATAAACATCTTTTATGCACTTTAAACCCACACTTCAGCCAAGTGCTCCTGGCTACTGGGTTTCCAAGGTATTTTGCAAGAGGCTATCTAGCACACTGTTGAATGTACGTGAACAAAATTTATTAGCAGTTGCACAGATCTGCTTAGAGATCCGAGTGCCAGCCAGGCCTGTGCAACATCATTTTTATTACTTGTCAGTTTGGGCAGGATTTACACATGAAACTTTGGAAGTGCCGAGAGAAATCGAGTAAGAGCTTCTAGGTTCAAAGCTCTGCTAGTCATGAAAAACTTGTGGGCCTTTGTTCAAGTTTAGAAATGAAGATACTGTTGAAGGTGCTACATTAATTATTGCAAGGCTGCAATCCTAAACACAGTTACCTGGGAGGAAGTACCACTGACCTCAATAGGGCTTACCTCTGAGTAAACATATATGGGGTTGCAAAGTAAGGCAGTTGAGTGAAGGCAACAGGGTAACTTTAAACAGGATTGTGGAATGCTCAAATCATGTCAGATTTGAGCCCACGGATTTGCACTAGCCTTATAATCATCTCTAAGATTATTGCAGTTTGATCCCATGTTTTGTAAACTTGTGCTCATTTTACGCCTCACCTAATGGAGCCTACTATCTGAAAAGCACGTTTAGGTAGATTGCAGGCTTACATGGGCATCTAAGCAAAACAAATCCTATGCACCCAATCGAGGGAGTGTGCTAAACTGAACTCACTGAGCCTTGTGTCTATATGCATAGTATCAGATGGGTTATATTTTCAGTCCAGGCACCTGAAAACTGGGAGTTCGCTGCCCTAAGTTTGCTTTCTCTTACAATTTTATTCCCTGTGGAAGTTTTTGGCTTCTGTTTCTGAACAAAGCGGCATAGTAAATTGTGAGTGGATTCCTCTAGAAGCGGGCTTCCTGAAGGCCAAGTAGCATAGCCAGCTGGCTCCTGGGGCAGGATCTGGGCCACCATGCAAGATGGGAGCCTTCTGTTCTCAACAAGCATAGTGAAGCACTCCAGTAAGTGTGAACCATCTCAAGTAAAAAAAACAAAATCTCACGGGGCACATCTGAACTTGGCCTGCCACAGAGTAGGCCTTGAAGGCTTGTCTCAGGCTACAACATAAAGAACACAAGTTGACATGTTGGTTAAGCAGAAAGCCATCTCTTTCATTGATTTCCAAGGCATGGGGAAAAGAGGAAGATCTTTCTGTAGGATGTCAGCCCCAGAAGCTGGCTGTGTCCAAACTCGACTTGATGTTGTGCATGTGTTCCCGTCGCTGTTTTGTGTAAATGTTTGCTTCTCCTTTTTGCAACCGCCGTCTCAGAGCGGCTTTTTGCTGTTTCGTCAGCTGGCGCTTGATCTTTTGTTTTATCAGCTCCTGCAAGACATTTTCAAAACCCAGACGTTAGGTCTGGCTTGCAAGTCAAATGACCCTTTGAGAACTCAAAATAGGTTGGATACAAGGGGCGACATGGCACAAAACAAATGCACGGTTTAACGAGCTTTAACAGGCATCGGCTTTTCTGGAATTAATGAACAATAGTTTCTCAGTCTAAACAACCTGGGCAGGGTAAAAAAACTGGCCAGCGGCATTGTGCAACGACAGAGGGAAGACACGCAAAAGCAAGCTGGAACGTTTTCGAAATCTTGAGAATTTTGAGCTAGTTTGGAAGAATACTACTCCCCCTTGTGGCTGAGACAAGTAATGAATTCCTCACAAATTCCACTGATCTAGCTTGGCCATTTGTTTGCACGTGTCAGAGAATCAAGAGTTGGAAGGGACCACGAGGGTCATCTAGTCCAAACTCCTGCAATGCAGGAATCTTGTCCAATGTGGGGCTCAAACCCATGACCCTGAAATTAAGAGTCATGCTCTACCAACTGAGCTATCCTGAGTTCAATGTGTCAATAGAAGCTTTAGGTTGACTACAGAGCCGTGGTTCAGATATGAAAAGGACAGCCCTACACAGGCAGGAGCCAACGGGGCATAAATTATCAGAATGCAGGACTTTGGGCGGCTTCAAGGCCCCACTGCCACAAAGCTCACAGGGTGGCATGGCGTTGGGTCCAATCACCTTCCTTTGCAGGCAGCTGCTGCTCATTCACTGCCCTGAGCTCCTCGGAGGAAGGATGTGACCTTACAGTGAGAAATTGATATAAGCATCCCTATCACTCACCGATGCAAGCAAGAGGATTGGGGAAAATGCAAGTGACCCAGCTGTCAGCTGGACCTGTATCTAGAATGGTGAGAAGATGGGCACTTTGCTGGATGGGGTTGGTAAGAAAAAAACTTACTTCGATTTATAGCTTGCCATATCCCTCAGGCTCACAGGGTGGTTCAACACAGGAGCGCACATATGAGCATGGTTCAAGGGGTAAAATCCAGCTCGCAACACAACCCTCCGTTCATTGCAAAGAGGACTAAAGGAAGGTATTTCTACAGAGTGCAAGGGAGGGGAGCATTTGATAGAACAGGTTCTGTGCCCTTTGCCTGCATTTTCCCAACCTGCCTTTCTGTTCCAGTCTTTCCTTAAAAAGATCTGGTGTGCAAGCAATTGTTTTTGAGTACTGTTTCAAGGACACTTAAGAACAGTGTCTATGTGCAATTAGAATTCTATTGTTTTTGAGTTGTTGCTTTCCCCTCTTTCTGCAGAAATACTTCCCTCCTTTTGGTCAGTCTAGCAGCAACCATTTACTAGGAATTTAAAGAATTTGGAAGACAAAGAATTGTTCTCAGTCCATCCCTTTTGTCAGCAGATTGCTGGGCTCCTGGAGTGGAATGCACTGGCCCTTTCAGATTGTACTCTTAGGGTCTGGTATACTATTCCCAGTTGGTAATGAAAAAAGAAGAGAGCAGTGCCTTTGTCAGACAGAGTGCTCTCAGTCTAGTTGGGGGGTGTGTGTGTCCTGGTGGGTGTCCAAGAAAATAAAGAAGCAGATTCCCCCACCCTGCTTGAATAAGCTGGTGATTCAATCTGACCGACAAAAGCGTAGGACCCTTCTGTTTATGTTCATGATCTCTAATTGCAAAATTTAATTTAGCTTGGATGAAGTGTGTGTGTGTGGGGGGGGGTTTCCAACAGAATTCTCCTGTTACAACTATTTAAAAATGCAAGGCTCTTTTAGATCCTGTTAACAAATAAAAATATTGCTTGATCGCCTATATTAAAAGATAATGAAATATGAATCTCCACACTCCATGTTTTCCTCTAACCTTTCTCCACCCAGTATCCCAAGGTGCTCAGTAACGTATACAAGCCATATAGAGGCAGTTTAGGAGAAATGAAACCACCACAGCTCAATAAACACCTATGGAGTATACACATGAAGCATCAACCAAAGCTGCTAATATGCTGTTTGGTGTCAGGGGAAACTCTCCACACCCCTTGACTGTATGTAGAATACCAGCTGCTTGGAAAGCGGAGGTGGCAGTGATTCAAAACTGGGTTACACACAAGAGTGGCTGAAGCCCTGGAACCTTGGCATTATGCTTTAAGTGGAGCAAGATAATATTTTAATTTTAAAAAATATCTTTAACAGCGGAAACTAATGACCTTCAGGGACAATGACAACAGTTCATTATCTTAGGCTTTCAGGAGCAAGAACGGATCTGGATTTGACTAGAAGGTTTGACTTTTGCAAGTTTTAGAATAATTTAATTGTGCTTTCAAAAATCCCCAGCCATTTACACTTATGAATACAGAGAAAGAACCCTGTTTTTCTTTACCACCTGATCACTATAAGATGAAAGAAGGGTCATAGCTCAGTGAGAGACATAACAAGTTAACTGAAGGCCTAATCCACTGGCCTGCAACGTTCTAGTGAAATAAGCAGCCATGCTGGGGAAGATTTTGCGGGACTGAGCTCTAAGTCTTAGAGCATTAGGAAGGGAATGTTGAACTACAACTTCCACTAGCCCCAAGCTGCAAGGCTAGGGTTGATGGGAGCAGCAGTCCAATGAATTTCAGGAGGGCCACAGTTTTCTCATTACTTATGTAGAACTTACTGGAGGAATTGTTGAACGACTTCCCATACTGCCTACTGAAGTCATGCTAGTAGTTCTTGTCCTGTGGTCATTGATGTGACATAGGCTTTCCTCATTTCTGCAATACAGAACAGATGCTTGTCGTCAGCCATTTTTAATCCAACTTTTACCAATCAACTCTTCTGAGATGATTCAGTTGCAACATTTCCATTTAGAAACAGTAACTATTTCACCCAAACAGATATTGATAATGGACACAATCCACCAGGATATTCACCTACACAAAACCTGCGAGAAGGAAATAGGTTTGCTCAACAGACCTTCCAGTCTCATGGACGTTCATTTCATATGGCACGAATATTGTTGACCCAAAGGGGCTCTTGAATCTTTATTGCTTGAATACAGGCACTAAGATTGACACAGGCTCACTCTCTGCCCTAGCCTGCCATGCCTTGAGTGACTTCACTTCCAATGAAGGCAGCGAAAGGACCTGTCAGCCTCCTTTTGCAATCTCAGTTTTCTATGTAAGAAGCCAATAAAAGTCTCGTTTCATTAAACAAAATGCAGACTGGGCAGTGTGGTTAACTACTCAGCTTAGGCAATTTTGTTAGCGAGGGCTTTCCTGGCCAACAGAACTGATGAAGAGGGAACTGTATCTGAAAGCAGCAATAAGGCAGAGCCAGCACAATCTGATGCAATGAATAATTTGTGCTCCCTCCACTAGCACAGCAAATCAAGTAGGAGCAAGTTTACACGAGTACAAAATGTACGAGAGATTATAGCTGGTATCATTTTAAAATTTCTCCATGAGGGTCAAAGCATGCCAGTGATGAATCAAGTAATGTATAACATTTCTAACCAATTAGTCCCTGAATATTACATTGTAATGAAAAGGTCATTACACATGCTACTATTTAAAACACACCCGCTGCTTTGAATCTGATGGGAGAGTTTCGGAAAAGAAATATGCTCAACGCATGGGGAGCTTCCGTTTTGGAAAGAAGAAAAACAACCCAAAAACCCAGTATCTGAAGAACCCTGAATGATCAATATAAATTCATACCTGAAAGGCCTGAATTCTCTGTTTAATGTTGACAAGTCAACCAGATCAGGGCATTCATCTTCACAGTCCTTGTCAGCAGGCTCTTCTCCCTGACCTGTTTGATCTTCAATTTTGGTAGATTTTTCAATTTTCTTTTCATCCTCAGAAAAATCAATTACAGAGCAGCCTGCATTAGCCCTGTCTCGAGCAGCAATAATTTGCCCTTCAGCTTGTTGTAAGGCACAGGCGAACTCCCGCAAATCTAAACTCTGCTCACTTTCATCTGCGCTATCATCTTCTTCTTTGCTGCTTTGCCCCGAATCTTCGGTGGCATCTTCAACCTCCTCTGTGAAGTCCCCTTCGGTCTTTTGATCTGTGCCGCTACATAGTGTTTCTCCCCCTTCAGAACCTTGCGCATCAGGAGAACACGCAGTTTCATTGCCCTCATCATGAGGGCCGGCTGGGTGAAGAAGCTCATCATCTTCCTGCATTTCTTTGGTGTAACCGCTGGCTGCAATTTCGACATCAAGAGAACATGCCCTCCTAGCAATGCGGGAAAAGAGAAAAGTCAAGCATGAACTGAGTCTCCATTTAATGTAAGTACACTTTTAGGACAAAGTTATCCTAAAGTAATGCTGGACTTGTGATTTTATACCCATATGCTGAAGCACATTCTTCTACCCCCCCTACCCCCTGGTAGAAGAACTGGAATCCTAAGGTGCGATTCTGAAGCAGCTGTGTTCTGTAATCCAATAAAAAGATTAGCTGTCTGTTGCAAATAAATTCAGCTCTTTTTTAAAAAGGAGGGAAGAGGAGGATCAGATACTGAAAGGGATTGGATAATGACTGGAAGGAGGAACAGCGGGAGACGTCCTCTAGATCTAGGAGAGCGCCTTTATTGAAGAACAAGATATTGAAGAATAAATATGAAAAAAGATGGCAGTTCAGTGGACTGAAGCACATCCACCCTTTCACGATTATCAAACAGCATATGATGCAAAACAATGGCCTCTCTGCCATACAGCTTAAGAGAGCATCAGAAAATGACATATATATTTAGCGTAAGAGAGATGAATACACCAATAGCAAACATTTATCTGATCTGTATCTGGCACTAAAGTGACTTTACTTCTACTCTCTCCAGAGACACATTCTGATGAGAATTGTAATGCGTGACTCAGGCCATCACACAGAAATAGTTAATGCATGTTACTGTGATAGTTAAAGACATGCTACTGCGGTTGCAGAAATCATGGCTGTAAGCTTGTATTTCTATCCACAGAGCCTTGGTTCAGGCTTAACTTCCAGGAGTACAAATGCCTCTCTGGGAACAACCTGAATGCATTGTGAAGAGCAGCGTTTCCCATACTTGGGTCCCCAGTTGTTTTGGGACTACAACTGCTATCAGTGGTCAGGGATGATGGGAATTGTAGTCCGAAAGCAGCTGGATACCCAAGTTTGGGAAACATTGGTGTAGAGGTAGAATTCGACCTGCAAAACAACTCTTGGTTTCTAAACAGGCCCACAAACTTACCTAATGTCCTTGAAAGTTGGATAGAGTTCACTTTCATAGCTGAAACGTTTCATAAAGAAGTCACGAATGCATTTCACATCTCTGTCAAAGTACCTGAACAAAAGAAGTTTCACAGATTACTTTAAAAAGGCGCGTTCAATTTACAAACATCCCACTACCATAGGTTCTTCATTACTCAAGCATCAATTCTGCTTTTCATGCTTTTGAGCTCTTTTCTGGAATTTGTAAAACATCTTCTGCAGTCAACAGCCTAGTTCGCACGACATGCTAAGCCAGGCTTACCAGGACCCCACAAACCTGCTCAATGTCATCAAATGGCCACACCTTGATAATACACAGAGGCTGCTCATCACATACCATTCAGCATTTGGGTGAGATGTTGACACCATCTGTGGGAAATCAATCATTGTGACTCGATCTTCATTATCCAACATGAGATTGAACTCATTGAAATCACCATGGATCAAACCGTGGTTGGCAAGTTTCACGATTAATTCCATTAGCTCGCTATACAGAGAGGCAGGGTCTTCCAGATGATGGACTTGACATCTACGTGATAAAACAAAGCCACCAGAATATTACGAGTACGATCAAATGGATGCCCCAACTACGAGGGAAAAACCAATACTATTGTGCCAATGTGATCCATTGGGTAGTCCACTGAATTTGCGAAAGAGAGATTAAAGTCTAATTCAGCTGAAATTCACTCACAAAGCCTACTCAGTAGCTGGCCATCTGAAAAGTTAGACGAAAGGCCACACAAAATTGCACTTTTACGTAGAAGGGGTGTATTAGGGTTACATGGGGGTATTATTTGTTGATTTCACTGATTTACACAGCATGCCTGAAAAATGTGTGGTCATCACACGGATTAATTATCATGCACCATCACTTCTCAGCAATGACATGAGCTACTTTTCTCACATTTTCCCAGCACACTCCTTTGCTGGAAATAACATGTTTGAATCTCTCAAAGTATGAGTAACACAAACACACCTTAAGGCACAAGTGTGCAGCATGGGCTGCACCAAATAAGGCAGTTGTGAAAAGCAAGTTCCCCACGCCTTCCTTCTCACTACATCACACAATATGTGTTAAAGATGCATCTCCTGTGCACATTCTGTTTTACACGTATTGACCTTAATCACAACTCTGTTGGGGGCAGGGTGGGGAGCTGACTCCACAGTAACGTAATTACTGACTGGCGTCCGAGAATAAAAAGTTTGGGAAAGTCAACAATTATGGGTTGGACATCTTCCTCTGTGGAGAGGGGCTCCTTCCATTTGCTCCAATCCAGTGGAAGCTTTTGTTCCCATTGACAAAGCAGAGTAGAGAAGAGAGACCATTTTTAGTTATCCCGTTTCCTTCTGCAGCCCCTGTGCCACATACTATTCAGGAAGGTCCCCAGCCCTCTGAAACAGATTTTGGGCAGGGGACAAGGGGACTGGAGAGGGAATTGAAAAATGCCCCCCTCTAGTTTGTGGAGTTCCATCAAAAACAAGTCAGGATCCAACTCTATATTTTCACCTAACAAAGCAGTTTCTTCAGCTGATGACTTTGGATGATCATGGCTCACAGGTAACAAAGGTCTCCCTTTTATGCTATCAAGTCATCCTTTGTCTATTTTGCATTACCTTTCCTATATAATCTTTTAAAATTTAGTACAATAACTGCTGAACACTTCAAAAGGAATGCTCTTTTTTAATTCATGTTTAATTGATTCAAGTTTTGAAATAGATTCGTTTTTGATTAGGCAGCTCATATCAGATGCCTTACCATATCACAATTATAATGTGACCTTGTTTTTCAGCTGCAGCCAATTTATTTTGATCCAGGAAGACAAATGAAGGTCAGATTGGACACGAATGCCTTTAGCTGTGCAAATACACACAGTCAGCACATTAGTGGGCAAACTTCAGTGATCTTGTATTGTTTAAAAAATAATAATCCAAAAGACAATATAAAACCAGTGGTAAGTATTATAATTTATTGTCTCAGTAATAATACTAGTTATAATAAAAATCTGCACTATGCAATAAAATTCCAAAGAAATAAGATAATTAGCCCAAGCATTTCATAGGCATCTGACTGGTCAGTGTAAGTGTAACAACAGGATGATTGGCTAGGCGAGACTTTGAGCTGGGCGCTTCTGTGTTATTACAACAGTACATTTCTGACTTGCTATGCCAACATCTAAATGTGTAGAACAGACATACCAACCACATCCATTTTTCTAGATTGCAAGGCTATGGGTAGAGGTTTATTTAAAGTTTTTAGACATTCCTATTAATCAATAGGAATGCCTATTGATGCTTTGAATTATGGTGCTGGAGGAGACTCTTGAGAGTCCCATGGACTGCAAGAAGATCAAACTCATCCATTCTTAAGGAAATTAGCCCTGAGTGCTCACTGGAAGGACAGATCGTGAAGCTGAGGCTCCAATACTTTGGCCACCTCATGAGAAGAGAAGACTCCCTGGAAAAGACCCTGATGTTGGGAAAGATGGAGGGCACAAGGAGAAGGGGACGACAGAGGACGAGATGGTTGGACAGTGTTCTTGAAGCAACAAACATGAGTCTGACCAAGCTGCGGGAGGCAGTGGAAGACAGGGGTGCCTGGCGTGCTCTGGTCCATGGGGTCACGAAGAGTCGGACACGACTAAACAACAACATTAATCAATCAACTTGAAGGCATTATCTACCATTACAAAGAATTATATTGATGTTACTGACAGATGTGTTGGAAGAACTGTTTTTTAAAAAACCCAGCCTGGGGTTGCGGGAGGGTGTGGAGACGGAGAAGAAAAAAGTAATACTATGCTGCAGTCAGAATTTCTTTGATAGTATTTTGCTCAACAGGGAAAGAGCTCCATTTATTTCAAAAAGGAAATTACTTCTCACACATGTTGCTTTATATGGCCAAAAGAGTTCGCCTAGAAGACCCCTTTAAACCAATCTTTTCTGCTTTCCTTAATAATCCAGGGATTATGGAAATAATTACATGCTTTCTTAAGGAACTGTCTCTTCTGCATGCTTTAGTATGAAATGGCTCTAGTGAATATTTCCAAGTAATCAGCAATTTCAACACTGCTTAGATTTTGGTAATTCTTAGTTTTATTATTTAAGAAATGAAAGTCAAGGGAAATATACAGGTACAGCTTGCTTCCCAGTTATCAAAAATATAAATAAGGCCCTGTCATGTACAAAGTCAGACCAATGGCTTTTAACGAAAACCAATTACAGTACTGTCAATCCCAGCCTGCAGTGATGTCTAAGGTCTTTACTACAGGGGTTTTCTTAACTTTGATAAGTAAGAAAGTTACTATTATACTGCTGTTGCTTTGTCCAAACATCTACTACTAGCAATCTATAAACTATAAATCTATAAATCATATTGAACAGAAGTACCCCCGAGAAAATACCTTTATACTTACAAAGGGTAACCATTGACAAGTTCCATTACGACTGCGTGTCTATTGTAGTCATATGGTTTTGGAACAGGAAATTTTCTATCATGCAAAGCCTGGCCAAAAGAGGAGAAAAAAGGTATTTTTTAAAAATCAGTGCATTTGAGTTAAGTACGTATTAATATTCCAGTGTGTTAATGTACTCACTCAGAGTTTTAATGCTGAGTACTAGTTTATGGCACAAATGAAATAAGCTTCAGATAAAAGAAACGTACACCAGATAACAATAAAATAAAATCCACCATATTGTAAGAATGTGATATGGACATAAGAGGCCTACAGGATCTGACTAAAGTTCAGTACAATGGTACCTCAGGTTACATACGCTTCAGGTTACAGACTCCGCTAACCCAGAAATATTACCTCGGGTTAAGAACTTTGCTTCAGGATGAGAACAGAAATCGTGCTCTGGCAGCGTGGCAGCAGCAAGAGGCCCCATTAGCTAAAGTGGTGCTTCAGGTTAAGAACAGTTTCAGGTTAAGAACGGACCTCCGGAATGAATTAAGTACTTAACCCAAGGTACCACTGTATTAAGTTTCTCAAAGTGACTGACCAAATGCTTTGAAGAACCACAAGCAGACCATGAAGGCAACAACTCTCCCTTTCTCTTACCCCTTCAGCATGTTCCACTTAAAACTTGGAGATTCCACTTAGCTATATGGCTAATAGTCACTGATAGCTTTATCTTCCATGTCTACCCCCTTTAAAACCACCTAAGACAGACTAGGATTGAGAAGATCTAGGTTCAAAATACCTGCTCAGACATGATGTGGAGATTATCAGAACTAGGCACAGGATCCCCAATTATAGTTGCAATATAGACTTATGTACAGACAATAGAATGCTGCCAGTTTAATTTTCACGGCTTTTTCTGGTAACCTTTATTACGGAATTCACCTTTTTCACGGCGAACACATATTGAGCTGCCACTGGGCTAGCTGCTGCTTCAAAGATGGTACAGACATTAAAAAGAGCCCATGGATAACCTTAGAAATTGGATGGGGACATGTGGAAGTAGTAATCAGTTAAAAATGGGTCACGCCCATCATCTTGACAGGTGAGAATAAAGTTAGAGGAAGCCTGTGTAGACCTTTCTATAACTTCTGGCTGAAGCCTAGTTACAATGGGCCCAGATTTAGGAGAACAAGGGGGAAAAAAACCAACAGTACCTTCATGTAGGCAAATTCCTTCATTGCAGCAAGACGCGAAAGGTATAGCCAGGAGATCTTGTTTCTGTGCTTGTGGTAATCACGCTTGTTTTTTAAGTTCCGAAAGGATGTCCTCCCAAGTCTATGCAGCTTCAATGCAAGTTGCTGCTCTTCTTCATTTGCAACAATATAAATATCTTTAAAACAAAGATTCAGTCTAATTAGAAGCATGATAAAAAAATTAGCCTTTAACACATTCAAAATTTACGCTTTGGTACTTCTACTTTTTCGATATATCTGATACATTTCATGACCTCGTCCCCCAATCACAAAGCTTGAAAATACCTGATTCTTTTCCAACGCCCATCTGGTTTCCAACAGAACAGATAACTTGTCGAGAAGAAAGAGTTTTCAAGGCTAAGTAATCATATCCTCCATTAGTTAATCGATAACCTTGGACAGCTGCAGAAGTAAAATAAGTGCATCACATGACACTGTATTACTGTGTGCTTATCATTATGCAGTGTCTCCTTTTAAAACAGCAAAAATACTTAAGCAAAGTCAGCAGTCCTCCAAAGAGAACTTTTTCCCAACAATCCCTGTGATCCATAATTCTGTATTCAGAGCAACAACATGGAATTAAATGTGGGTATGAGTTGAAACAACTTATTCAAGGCACCTCAGTTGGCAACCAAATATACCAAATATTCCTGGTTTCCTCTAGTTTTCAACAAGTGATACCCAGTGGTTTCTGTCTGCAGGTAGAACAATTTCTGCCCATGCAATGGGATCTCTCCTTCCTCTCCTTCCCACTACATGTGCTTGGGAGCGTTGGAGAACTATTTGCCGTATGTACGAGGGGGCACAGTGGGATGAGAGGAAGGGGAATTTCACTTGTGCAATGTTGGCTATCAACCAATGGCGGCATTCATAAAAAATGCACTGAAATAACAGTGGGCAGGCACCCCATTTATACTCACTTTTAGTTCGTTCATAAGCCAAGAGCCTATGCTTTGCTAATTCTCTCAAAATTTTGTTACATCCCCCATGTTTGAGACTAGCAATGGAGGCAATCAAGCTGGCAGGGACTATTTCATGGTTCTTCATGCCCATTTCCACCTGCAACAGCAAAACATAGCATGATAAATACTCTTTATTTTGATAAGCATAGTTTCCTACATCATGCCTCCTGTTTTTGAACATATAGCCTCCTTTCTAGTGCTTGCATTTAATACTTTTAAATACTGGCTCATGCCCTCACAGAACAGGCGTTAATATGGATTTTTCAAGCATGAAGACATATATGCAGTTCTAAAAAGTTTGACATCTAAAGGCTACCCCATGTCTTTCTTCAATGAGATGCAGAGAAGGGTCTTATATGATGATTTTAAGATTCAGGCAGATTCAAGTGGGATGAATTCTGTAGAAAGACCACAGAAAACAAAATAATAAAGTGGGCTTGCAAAAGGTATTGGAAGAGAGGAAACTACTAATATTCAGCAAGATAATTAATAATAATAATAATATTCAGCAAGATAATTAATCGTCTTATTTTTTTAAATTTACATAACATTTCCTTATCTTTGTTGCTTGATGGACAAACTCACCCATGTTGAAGGTTAATGTCAATTTGCGTGTTTTCAGAAGCGCACAGGAGGTTTGCAAAGACACCCGCGGAAGCCGTGATTTCCCAGATCTCCACCACCCAGACCCGGCCTCAACCTGTTTTTGCCCACCAGGGACCAAGCCCTGGTCCAGGCCTCTCTCATTATTCCCTGGAACCAATCGCCAAGTGATCCTTACCGCAGTTAGTACTCTGAAGTGTTCTCGGGAAAGATAGCGAAGCAAAACGACGTTCAGCTTCCCCATGGTTTCGTCCGCCTAAACACCCCCCCCCCTTGAATGGAAGGTCCCAGCCACGCTCTGGACCCAAACCGCATGTGAGTCGGCCCGTAGCTTTTCTCCTCGTTGTTCCGCTTACGCACACACGCAGAGTCTCTGTCGGCTGTTGCGCACGCGCAAAAAAGACGCACGCAAACTGCCTTCTGCCATCAGGGCGGAGTTAAGTTCTTCGATGTGGGCGTGGTCGCTCTCCTTTCCTTCTCTCTCTCAGGTCCTTGCAGCTATGTAGACGCTAATCACGTCTTCTTTCACCGCATCGTTAACACTGTACGGCACGTTTATAATTCGAAGTTCAGCAATGTAAGTACGCGGGCACCTCAAACTTCCCGAGTTCTGTCCCCCCTTTAAATACGCCGTGAATGCTTGTATGTACCTGGCAGGACCCGCTGCCTAGGAAACGCGTCGCGCGGGAGGAACGGGCTGAGGAGAGGGCTTGTTGGCGGTGGCCTCTTTCGTTGAGAGAGCCATGGCTTCGCGCGGCGAGCGCCCCGTCCCTTTGCCTCGGGCCGCGGCCAAGGTAGCGTTCGTGGGAGAGTGTTTTGTTTCTTGCCAGGAGTCGGTGGAGCAGGCGGCGGCGTCGCTTTCAGTGACACAAAAGCTGTGACTTTACCCGCCATCCTTCAGACGGCCCGCCCGTCTGAACGATGAACACGTGTCAGGAGGCAGTCCAGCCCCTGCGCATGGGCTCACAATCTAATAAGCACGATATAAAAATGAAAAGGAATGGGGAGGGAAAAGGAAAGCAAGCTGCACCTTCACTGGCAACAGACAGGGTTAGACAGAACCCTGACCCAGAAACTCCAGCTGACCCAGACTGACCCAGAAACTCCAGCGGGTGCAGAATGCTGCAGTGAGACTCCTTACGGGGTCTTCACTGCGAGATCACATTCATTCGGTACTATACCAGCTGCACTGGCTCCCGGTGGAGTACAGGATCAGGTTTAAGGTGCTGGTTTTAACCTTCAAAGCCCTATACGGCCTAGGACCCTCGTACCTACGGGACTGCCTCTCCTGGTATGCCCCACAGAGAAACTTATGGTCTTCAAATAAAAACATCCTAAAGATCCCAGGCCACAGAGAGGTTAGGCTGGCCTCAACTAGAGCCAGGGCCTTCTCGGCTGCGGCTCCAATCTGGTGGAACACTCTGTCACAAGAGACTAGGGCCCTGCGGGACCTGACATCTTTCCGCAGGGCCTGCAAGACAGAGTTGTTCCACCAGGCCTTTGATCAGGGCGCAGCCTGACTCCCTCCTCTGGCAACCTGCACAGAATTTTGCTTAATCGGTTGCCATTAATTTGATTTTAATTAATTTTTATAATGAAATATTTTTAGAATGTGTGATTATTCGACTGTTTGATTATTTGATTGTTGTTAGCCGCCCTGAGCCCGGCTTCGGCTGGGAGGGCGGGATATAAATAAAATTTATTATTATTATTTATTATTCTGTCAGGTTCTTCCTCAGATGCAGGGAATTAGCATCATTATTATCTCTCTATTTATACCCCGACCTTTTACCCCGACAGTGAGTGCAGCCTCCCTGGGGCCCTAGGTTTCCTGGCCAATGGCAGAGATCAGGGGTGCCTCTCCAGAGGCAGCAGCATGTGAAGAGAAGCATTCTCTCTGGCGGGTTTTCTTGAATTTCTGAAGCAAGTCAGATATGGATGGAGTGCTAAACTCAATAGGAAGGGAGGTCCCCTTTAGCTTAAAAAATTATAAATTATCTCCTTTCATTATCCATATGGTGATCTTTGCATCTTAGCTGTTTTGTGTCTTCAGGTTGCTTCCCCCTCCCCCAAACAAAGTTCACAGACAAGATTTGCTATGTATGTTTTGTTTGAGAAAATTTCAGTAAAAAATCTTTCTTTTTAATGAAAAACGTAGCCCCCCCCCATGACATGTAGCACCCAGCACACACTCAAATTATGGCCATTGTTCGTTGTTAAGCATCAAGGCTAAGAGGTGAGCCAAACGAACATGACAAATAAATCTGAGTTGTTCTGGAACCTGCTGTAGGCTATATAATGGTGTGTATTCATATATTTTCATTAGAATAAAAGTGAAAATTTTCCAATTTTAGAGAGTTAACTCACTTTTAATTCCTAGATACTCCCTGCTGGCTTGCAGTGCAGAGTTAAACTTGCTGTGCCAGAAATAAGTCCTTTTAAGTTCAATGGGGCTTACTAACTAGTAAGTTGAAAATAGGGCAGCAAGTGCAAATGATAGGAGTGCTTCATTCTAGCTCAAAAGTAAACAAAAAGAGGGTCTCAATTCAACTGGTTTGCTTGGCACAGCTATAGTTCCTTCCAGAGAATAGTGGCCTGGGGTTGTGCATCCTGAGCGCTTTTGTGCTACGTAGGAGAAGATTATTAAATAGCAGAAGGTAGATTGTGTAGGATGTGGTCCCCCAGAGAATGTGGCTGCTGTTCAGAGTTGCTTCTGTCACAACAGCAATGCAAGGTTTGCACTAGTCTGCATTCTGTTTGAACTGTGTATCTTGATGCCCGTATTTCTTAGCTGATACGCCTGCTTTCTGGTCACAAAAAAATGGAAAGGGGGAGCAGGTTTGTGGTTCCACTGGCAATACTAAAACTGCTTAGTGTTGCTTCTCAAGGACCATCGTTCAGTGGTAGAGCACACACTTTTAAGAACATAGATTGCAGCCTTATACTGACTCAGACCGTTGTTCTTTTAGCTTGGCAGGGTTTCGGGCAGGAGTGTTTCCCAGTTTTACCTGGAGATGCAGGAGATAGAATCTGGATTGTTTTGGTTGCCGTTTTCTGAACCTTTTCCAACTCCACAATATAATTTCTGAGGTGATGTTACTAGATTGTACACACCATTCCAAATGCAGCCGCACCAAATCTATGGTGAGGCTGCGTTACAATTCTAGTTGCATCATTGTCCTAGGTTAGGATAATATGGCTTGGTTAGTTCAGGCTCATCCAGTGAGCTTTGTGGCTGAGGGTGATTTGTATTCAAGTCCAGCATTCTAGCCACTCATTTTGGAAAGAGAAATATTGAAGAGTGGGATAAAGCTCTTTTAATAAAAAATGAGAAATAAAATGCATTAATAAAGAACTGAGGCTTGCATTCATATTCCTATTTTAAAATACTGTTGAATGTGTATTTGGCAATACAGTTTCTATTTGATTGGTGAAATATAGAAAGTAGTTTGATCAATTCAGTGGTTTTGGGCACAGTGTAAATGCATTTTTTCTGGTGCTACAGTAGGTCAACTTAGAGCTGTTTTTTCTGGCTCAGCTGTCTGATACATTGAGCCATTTTTTTTGTATTTTCTAGCATTGAAATGAGAACTACTTCTGCCTTGTTATTTAATAAAATCCTCAAAATAGGTTTGTGTGTTAAATATAACTTGCAGGTGTCGGGCAGTAACATGAATTGTGTACATAACCTTAATTCAGAAAAATATAACATTGAAACACGCTTTGGAAGCTATTTAAAAGATTGGCATGATTCCGATAACAGACAAGCTACACTTTACCACACTGTTTTCTATTCTTGTAAAAACAAAAATGAAAATAAAACTGACAGTATCATAATGTGACTATACAAATCTATGCTGTGACCATATTTGAAATAATATGTACAATTCTGGTTACCACATCTCAATATTGTAGATATCAGGAAAGCAAAATGCTCAAGGAGATAGAGATATAATACAGTGGTACCTCGGTCTACGAACAGTCCTGTTAATGAACAATTCGGACAACAAACTTTGCAGAATTGGAAGTAGGTGTTCCAGTTAGCTAATTTTGCCCCGGAAGATGAACAGAAGCCGAACACCAGTGGCGGGAGGACTCAGTAGGGAAAGTGTTCGCCTCGGTTTAAGAATGGACCTCCGGAACAGATTACGTTCGTAAACCAAGGTATCATTGTAAAGTACTTTATACAGTGTAAGACAATCCTTGTTTTTCACTGGGGTTCTATTTCGGAGCCCTGTGTATGTCAACGGAGCATGTACGCCTGCTCCGCCATGTTCCATTCCTTTTCATGACATCTTTATGATGTTTTGGGGCTACTTATGGGTTAGGTGTAGTTGCGCATCATTCAGACACGCCTAAATCAGGAGTTGCCTCTATAGTTAAACTATGGAACTCACTTACGCAGGAGGCAATAATGACCACAAACTTTGATGGCTGTAAAAGAGGCTTACACTAATTCATGGAGGACAAGCTACTAGCTACAATGGCTATGTTCTTCCTCCACTGCCATTCTGCCTCTAAATACCAGTTGCTGGAAATTGTAAACGGGGCAGAATGCTGTTGTGTTCATGTCCAGCTTCCAGGCCTCACACAGGCGTCTGGTTGGCCACTGTGCGAACAGGATGCTGGACAAGGTGAGCCATTGGTTTGATTCAGTAGACTCATTTTTTATGTTTATTGATTGGAGCATGGTGCTAATAACACCAAGGTTGCAAGTTGGATCCCCTAAGGGACAGCTGCGTATTTCTGCAGTGCAGGGGGCTGGACTAGATGATCCTCAGGACCTCTTCATCTCTACAGTTCTATGATTCTCCTGTGATTTGGATGGCTGAGAAGGCTGAGCTTGATGCACCACTGGTCTACACTAGAATGACAGTTCTTTGTTAACAAATTAGGTATCAGTTTTTACACGGGTTGGGCCAGGAACTACTTTCTGGTCTACCCATGAGATGCAGAGAAAAACACGTTCATATTTAAAATGCATAGTTAGTATTAAATGTATATGAGAATTAGTCCAGAGAAGACAAGATAGATTAATTGTTCCATAATCAGGCTTCTGTTGACTTACAGCTTTGCGTATTCTTATAAATTCTTACTATTTATTAAGTATAGCAAGTTGCTAGGCTCCAGTGGAACAGTAGCATTTTTTTCCTGAGTTGAATGGATACAGATGCCAAGGACTGTAGCCTAGACTTATGTAAGCTGCAAAACTTGGCATGAACACCAAACATGATTTATAACCTTGTTATTGAAAGTGGCATCCATAACTGATATAAATCAGTTTCTACTGGTTTAGAAATATTTAGTCAGCTTGATATTTAATCACACTAAAACTTGAATGTTTTGACAATCTGGTTCTGTGAACCTAGGCAAATTTTATTCATAGTATAGTTATCTTTTCATTTAGCTTACTGAGAATAAGCATTTCAATCATTAGTGTACACCTGTCAATAAAAATCTAAATATGCAAGGTAATGAATTTATTTTATTAAAGTACTGTAAACAGATATATCCACAGTTCAGCCAGTAAGGGCACATTTAAACATATTGGATTCAGGCCACTGAATAACATTTCTGTGTTGATGTCTCATGTGGCCTGCCAGAAGGCATTGAACCTGTGGCATAATCACTGTCAGAGGGCTGCTACCCTGTTTTGCCTCACATGAGACTTTAAAATAAAAATAAAAATCTAAGGTGCTGAGCAACTGCAGTCTCTGTGTGAGTGGCTTAAAACTCATTTCATAGGTGAAATGGTAATTAACTTTTGTGTAACTTCTCCAGTGCACAATATGCAGTATACCTTATTTGTACAGGAAATATATTGCATTATCAAAGTCAGATGGTTTGTCAACATGTCAGAAAACCTTTAGCCAACTAATGTGATACCAGATGGCAAAAATTGTAGTAGGAAAATTTCCTGATCCATGATCAAAAGTATGCTGTTATAATTAATAGAATTCATGTCTAGAAAAATTACTGTAAACTGCCTCTCTCCCTTCTCTACTCTGGATTTATTCCATTAGTGATAGTATTGGATACCATTTGATATATTTTTGAAGAGGTGACTTGATTGCCAGTTTGCCAGTATTTATAATTTGGGCATGTGCTTTTGTCATTGATTGGAAATTATGGCAAATTAAGCTCTAATACCTCTTTGAACTGATGATAAGTGATAAATTCTTGAGGTCTTATGGGGCAAATATATACAGTAAATGGTTATTAAATCTGTCAAACCAGTCTTCTGCTTTTGTGGAGAAATGGGTAAGATTCTTAGGTTACTACTACTGCTACTACTACTAATTCTAATTAATTTTTGTACCACACCCATCTGACTAGCTTACCCCAGCCACTCTGGGTGGCTTCCATCAAATTAGAAAACCGCAGTAAAACATAAGACATATTGAATGTTCTTTGTGTTTTTGTTGTTACACTTTTATCTTAAGCTGCTCAGAAATTTTATTATATTAAGAAGTATATTTAAAAATAAATAAATAATAAATACTGTAAAGTATTTTGGAATTCCCTGTTACAGTAAAAAGAAAGGAGTTGAGAAGGTTACACCATTTTCCCTTGCAAAATATTCCTCTAGAGGGCAGCACTTCACTCTTTAAGATTCTACTGAAGGATGAGAAAAGCATAACCTAAGAAATCCTGTCTGACTTCTGTACGCAGATAGAGAAAATATATTAAATGCAGTGTTAACGACAGAAACATACGAAATGCTGTAATGCTATGCTGCTTTCAAAAAACAAAGCAAAACCTGGAATGAGAAGCTAGAATTTATTAGTGACCCCAGGTCTGAAAGTGTGTTGCTTCAAAAAATAGTTAGCTTATCCGTGTTCAGACACCATCATAAAGATGGTGCCCTCTAAGCCGCCTTCACTCAGTTACCCGGGATTGGGGCCATGCCGCTTGTCCTGGTCCTATTGCTGGGTGTGCCACTGGCTTCACCTGGATGTGAACATGACAGGGCAAGAAACAGCACAGATTAAGCCTATGTGTGAGAAATCATGCAGATTATTCTTCATGTGATACAGTATATTATACACAAATTTCTGTATTCTTGTAACTTTTCCTTATGGTTTCAACAAAGCAAAAAGTGCGTATTGCATTATTTGACCCTCTGTGTTTTAAGGTCCTATAATAAAATAATTGCTGCTTAGCAGTAAGGGCTTTGCAATTAGGAACCACAGTTACTTGTGTATTGTCCAGAACAGCCTTTGCCAAGATGGTGCCCTCTAGATGTTTTGGAATATAACCCGCTTTAGCTACTGCCAGCTCCAGTTAAGGAGAATAATAATAATAAAAACCTGAGATAGGTATAATCACATTTCACAGCTGGACAGCAGGAGAGGGAAACTGCTGATGTTGCCGCTGCAATTTTCTGTTACTGCATTGACCGCAGAGACAACATGTTCTCCTTTTCTTTATGCCGGCAGTAGTAGGCCTGGTTCTGAGGCTGCCTCTCTTTGACATCCAAAGTGAACTGGTTTTGGCTGCAATCACATGTCATGGTAAGTGAAGGTTGCTAGCTTACCATGAATATGCAGGTTGCTCTCCCTTCACTTCTCTCTGCTAGTGAGTGGGAGCATCAGACCATCATCCTTGGCTTACCTTTACATTTGAAATTGAGAGCATCATTTGTTTCACTCTCGCAAAACAACAATCTGAAGCCAATTAGAACACACCCTGAATGTTGGGCCATACTTAGCAGGTTTGGATAGTGTTGGCGTATGGTACCTCGTAGAGTTGGAAGTGTTACGATATAGAAGCAATGCAGCTGCAAAGTGCTAGCTTGAAAAGTAAACATGATGGGAATGTTGGGACTGCCCATGGGAAACAGAGGGACAGTCAATTCACAGTGCGAAGCACTGGAATTAGCTCAGAGTGTAATATGAGCTCTTCGGTTTGTTCCTGTCCAGGAAGTACAGGAAGTGTTTGTCACTACACTGCTGGAGTTTGAAGAGAGCAGTCATGTTTTTTGTAATGCTGCAAAGACAGAAATAAAGGCATGTAAATACGTTTCTGTCTATCTCTTTCCCCTGCCAGGGGGCAGGAAAGAGGGTGTGTGTGTTTCTCACGTTTGAGAAGAATCGCCGATCGAGACCTTGCCTGGAACTTGCTGGGGAATGCAACCAGGGAGGTCAACAGGGAATCAAGCCGGGTGCCTGGGATTGTTGCCAGTTTCTCCTGATATGGGCTTGAATTCCCGACAGGAAGGGATCCTGAGAGTCATATAGTCCAACCCCTGCAATGCAGGAATCCTGCCCATAGCTGTCCCTGGGTGGGCTTGAATTACCAACCTTCTGATTAACATCTGGACGTGCTGACCCTCTGCGCCACCAAAGGGTATCTTTCTTTGAATTGTACTTATATAACACAAAGCATTGTGGCAGATTGAATGCTTTATTCCTTATTAAATGTTTTTCTTCCTTCCACACGTTGTTCAGCTCTTAATAATATGTGTGGAGATTCTTAAATGTTTTGATGTACAGTATTTGGCTAACGACATATTGGACAGTTAGAATCATGTTCAAGCTTCTACCTCTTGTTTAGTCACCATGTTAATAACTTGCCATTCAAACTGTTTCTGGTGCTACCCTTCTATTAAAGTCTTGTCTTTGCTAATGAGCTTTTTATAAATGTTCTTTAAAAACTGAGTTTGTTATGATGTTCAGGGAAGTTGCCACATGCTTTCATATTATAAATACTGTTAAAAGGACAAAGATTTCAGACAATTATCTGTATTCCACAAATCTCCTAGTTTTGTTTTAAATAAGTCTACCAAATAATGTGGTCTATCAGATTTAGTCCCGAGTTCAGATGCACAAGAGAAAAAACAAAGACCAGCACCCTTTCCTATAGCAGGCATTTTCCTGTTCATTGCCAAGTGTACGGTTCACTGTTCGGTCACTGATGTCTGTCATTTTAGCACATTTAAAGCAGTTCTCAGTGCCATTCTTGTTCACAGAAGCTTATTTGGGTGCTTCAGACATTGCCTAGCTCATTATTCCCTGTGGAAGGTTAAGGCCTTTTCTGTCAGACCGGAACTATTCACTAATTAGAGACCTTCGTTTGACACTGAATGTGTCATGCCTGCAAGCCTTCCTACTGGGATCAATGGCATTTGTGTTCACTACCATAAGTGTACAATAGATGCAGACCTCAGTGAAAAACTACCTACATAGCTTATGGAAATGAATATGCGCCCTTATAAAATGGAGGCGTTCTCATAATGAGCGAAATAAAATAAAATGCAACAGTTGGTCAATATTCTTGCAGGGCTTGTCACTAGGCAATCTGAATTATTTTCTGTATTCAAATTTGTAATCTTCTGTTTTCCTGTTCTCCTTTAAATTCTCCATGTCTTAGATCACTGTGCAAATGTCAGATTGGTTTGTGCTACTTGCTAAAGCGTGTCAGCATCTGAACAATACTGAATGCTTTGTCCTTTCTTTACATGGATAATAACTGTTCCTCAGACTCCAGTTCTCAAAATTCAAATTAAGTTTCCTTAAGCTGGTTAACTTGCTAGTGAAGATTTGAATCTCTCCTGATTATTTTGCCCTGAGAAGTAAACACTTTCATCCCTCCCTTTAACCTCCCTGTAACTAGGAAGAGCCAGGAGCTTCAGACTCTGTAGCTGCCTGTATAAGGAGATGACTGTTCTCTCAGAGACTGAAACAGCTGGTACCAACTTTGAAGACCAGCAGCTGAAACAGTCATACAAGCAGCTTAAGGTCTCAGATGTTTTATTCCAAGCTCTCCCCTGCTCTCCCCATGAGCCTTTATAAATTGCTACTGCTTTTTTAATAGAAATTTATTATCGTATTGTTATGTATCAGTTTTCATTTATTGTTCTTCGTCTTGAAGACCAATTGTCATTCAGAAAGGTGGGATATGAATATTGCAAATAAAGTTGGTTCATTTGTTGAATTAACTTGTTTTTATCCTGTATTCTATTCTGTGAACCGTCTTGAGATCTTATGGTGAAGGGCGGTATAGAAATCTAATAAACAAGCAAACAAACACATAAATAAATAAATAAGATAAATAAATTTATATCCAACAAGGAGCTCAGGGTGGCAAACAACAGCAATAAAACAACAAAAGCTTCTTAAAAACAATACCAATACAGATGGGGACTGAGAAAGCTCTCAGCTTAAAAGTTGTGCTGGAAGAAAAAGGGCTTTAGTAGGCACCAAAAAGTAACACTTGTCTAGTGTTTAAGGGGAGGAGATTCCAACAGATAGATGCTAAAGGCCTGATTCCTATATTGTGTGGAACATGAGGCCTTTTACCTGCAGAGTACAGTGATATATAGGGGTGAGACAGTCTTTGAGGTGTCCTGGTCCCAAGCTGTCTAGGCCTTTATACACCAAGACCAGCATTTTGAACCTAGCCATGTAGATAATAGGTAAATGACTTTAGAGAAATGCTCTACAGCAGGTCCAGAGAGATGTGCCATAGCCCCAGTGCTCCTTGCTCTAGTCATGTCCAGATTAGACTACTGTAATGCACTGTATGTGGGGCTACATCTGCCACAGCCCTGTTGTATCCGCTCCAATGGTTTCTGGTTCATTTCCACAGCCAGTTTAGAGTAACATTTAAGGCCTTAAACATTGGGTTCAAGCTGTTTGTTGGACTTCCTGCATGTTTACCATCCTGTTTGCATGCTGAGATCTGCATTGGGACCCCCTCCTGGTGGTCCATCCCCTAGGCCAGTGAGGCTGGTGGCCACAAGGAAGAGGGCCTTTTCTGAGGTGGCCCCATGGCTTAAGAACTTCCTTGTATCAGACCTGCAACTAGCTTTCATTTTTCAGGGATTCTGGACAGCTTAAAGACCTCTACTGTATTTTCCAACAGGCCTTCAATGAATCATGGTTAATTGTTTGTAATCTTTTTCTGTTTGTAGGTAATAATAATTGATTGTGGCTATTTTCTAATTACCGTATTTTTCGCTCTATAAGACGCACCGGATCACAAGACGCACCTAGTTTTTGGAGGAGGAAAACAAGGAAAAAAAATATTCTGAATCTCAGAAGCCAGAACAGCAAGAGGTATCGCTACGCAGTGAAAGCAGCAATCCCTCTTGCTGTTCTGGCTTCTGGGATAGCTGCACAGCCTGCATTTGCTCCATAAGACGCACACACATTTCCCCTTACTTTTTAGGAGGGAAAATGTGAGTCTTATAGAGCAAAAAATACGGTATGTTTTATTGGCTTTTCTGATTTTCTAAGGTAATTGGGTGCTTTCTTTTTATGTTTTGCTGTGTCACTTTTTCCTTCATGTTGTTTATTACAATTTTAAACCATTTTGGAAGGGCATTCTTCAGAAAAGCATCCTAGGAATACCTTAAAAATAAATAAATAGCAATTATACATGTTCTGATTGAGCCTTCTATGTTTTTGAGGAATCCAATTTCAAAACCACTACTTTAGGGACATAAAAGGAGAATTAAATGATACTTTGTTAATCTGTAATAGATGAATGCACATCCATAGGCTTTCTCACTCCTTTTTTGTGATCTTGTTAGAAGAGATTATTCTCATTATTCTCAGTTTTCCTATCACCGTGGATGTGGCTACGGCTTGTCTGCTTAAATTGTAGAAGGATGTTAACAAAAGAACTCAGTGCAAGGATGGGATGAGCATAATATTCTTCATATTGAAGAAACCATAATACGTTTATGCTGGTGGGGCTCATTAGTAAAGTTATTTAGCACAATGGTTAATCCAGCCCTGCTCACTGTAGTTGGTAATCCTTCATCGCTGCAGCACAGAGCTAAGTATGGCTCAGTCATTGTTTCAGATAAACGTTTATCAGGATTCTTTCACTGATCTAAGCAGAAGATTATTACATACAAACAGAATAACTAGCCTGCATTTTAAAACTGATAGGATGTGTGCATATTAAGGTTTGCTGTACAAATTTTTCAAGAATCGTAGCAAAAAAGAAATGGAGAAACAAGTCATTTTAAAGAAAAACCCTTATTAATTTCAGGAGCACAATTGCTTGAAAGTGCTCCCTACACAGTTTTGTCTAATGTTGCCTACTTTTGTTGATGTCTGTGTTTGTGAAGTCCAGTTGTTGTTTTTTTAAAACCATTAAAATGTGGCTGTGTTTATTTTAAAGGTTGGAAGGCCCATGCCCAAGCTCCCTGCAGGCAGCCTCACGTCTCAGGGTTCAGCATGTCAAGATAATTCACTCTTGAGAGGGGATAAACAGAACAATGAACTTCACACTCCTTTTATGAACAGGAGTGAGCAAAAGGTAAAAAAGAAAAAAGGTTGTTTGCATAAAAAAGCAACAGGGCTTGATATTTTAGCAAAGTAGTATTTTCAGATGAGTTGCGTTTCAGATGGGTTCTTAAAACATAGGGTGAGATCCTACTGAGGAGTACTCAGACCCATTGAAATGAATGGTTACTTAAATCTATTTCAGCAGGTCTGCTTTGAGGATTAGATGTCACCCATAATATTATGGGATTGCAGAGATATTTGGTGTGCATGGAAGGAGATCCAAGTGCAGATGTTATAAAGCGTGTTCTCACTAGCAGAGAGCACGTGTTGCGGTTGGGGGAAGAACAGGCCACCATCATGACTAGGCAAATTTGGTGGAACCCAAGCCTGTAAAGGGTTAACTGGGTTGCTGGGGATTTTTGAGTGTTGCCAATTCGGAGGAGGGGTCAGAGTCTATAAATATAGGAGACAGATGATAGGCATCCTCTTGGCCGTTTTGCTTCGGATCACCCGCCCCCCTCCCTTTTATAGGGTGGTTCTTGGGTTCAATTGACCTTGCTATGCCTGTCATGGGGTTGTTCGCCTTTGAGCGGGGGCCTGGTAGGAATTTTGCCATTTGGCTGATTGGCTGTTGCCATTTGGTTTTTGCCTACTGCGTAGCAAATCGTCACAACTTGTAAGGTTGGCGGTTAGGCATTGGTTAAATTGGTGCTTGGAGGGGTAAGGTGCCTATCCCTCCAAATGATGCGGAAAGGGAATTCCGTTAAAGGAATCCAGGGGCTTGCCATTCTTTCGTCCTTGTCCATGGTGCCGGACTTGGGCCGTGCAAGCCCCACCGGAACATGAGGGTGAGAAGTGTTGGACTGATTCCCAGCCTCATTTCTCTCCCAATACTTGTTTCCCACGCTGGCTTCCGGTGGTGTCCGGAAGGGACCAGCTCTGTCCTTGGGGGGCAAGGACAGATAGTCATAACCAATGCCTAAGCAACCACTCACATTTTTTGTATTTGAATAAAGTTGTGGCCAAAATTATGCCAAAAATCTTAAACAAAAATTGACGTGTGATGTGTGCAATTTTTGGGGGGTGGCACTGTGGGACTCAACACGCAAATTATTAGGATTAGGGCAACACTTAATTACACTTCTTTTCCAAGTCTTCTCCCTGCAAGAACTTAATACATGAATTGTTCTCTGAGAACCCAGATTTGTATCTGCTTTATTTGGAATTATCATTGACATTAAAGTAACACTGAGGTCTTCAACAAATCTTTTTGGATGGTGCTTTATGGTGTTATTTTTTATTTCACCATATGTGCCATATTTCTGCAGTTTGTGGCTCACCCTTCATCTTTTATTTCCTCCTGTTGGGTGAAATCCAATGGTATCAGTAGTGTACAAGCAGAATGGATTTCTGTACTGCAATGGGAATTCCTTTCTTCCTACATTCTTCCTCTGGAACAGATTTGTATGGGCACAGGGAGGAGACAGCAATTTTTATGTTCAATACATGATGTTGAACTTTGATGATTAAGTTTAAACTTATTTTATATAAATCTTTCCCTTTGGGATGAAATAAGCGTCATTATAAACTGTTAACACATGCTTGTGATAATAGTTATGTGTTATGCAGTCATGATTATATTCATATAGCTTTGAAATCTTAGTTTACAATACTAGCTGAAATATTTTTTGGGGTATAAAATGTTTCTATTTATATGTGACAAATGTTTATATATAAATGAATATAAACTACTATTTGTATAACTTAAAATTACTATTTACAAGTCCTAATAGTATATTTAACCATCGTATTTTTTATTTCTTCTTAGAAACTGCAAGAGGAAAATCTAAGATTAAAGTATGAATTAGAAAATTTAAGGTACTGAAAGAAATTGATAACAAAGCCCTGGATTTATGAAAACAGCTTTTGTTTTATCTGTGAGGTCATTTATTGAAAGCTAAGGATGACAAAATTATAGCGGAGGATACTGAGAAATTTATAGAAAGAAAATTAGTTATTCAGTTCTTGTGTGAGCCCATCATGTTAGAAATCGGTTTGAATCTCCCTGATCTATGATTTATATAGCTGCTCATTTCTTTGCCAGCATGTATTTGAGGACAAAAGTAGTTAGTATTTGTGTATTCAGAGTTGCTTCCCGCATGGAGGTGGTGAGAAATGAACGGATACTTCAGAAACATTTAAGGCTTTTCAAGGCAATAAGTTATTTGTAGTACAATAAAACAGATAGAAGGCAATTTTCAGAAAAATAACAGGGTTTTGGAATAATTGGCTAAAAGCAGGAGACAAAAAGAAATCTCTTTTCTGCGTTTAACATCATTTCCAGTTGTTCCAATAAGTTGTACTTATTAAATATAAATGTAGCATTATGCATTTCTTTGACGTTCTTTATAAGGAACTACATTTTATTTCTTAGAAGCCAATATGAGCAGCTCATAAAGGAAGGGAAGAACGAATGCTTTGAGGAAAGACGTGTTAATTTTCTGAAGGCTCAAGTACTACAGCTGGAAAGGCAGGTAAAGTGGTATACAAAATTCACCTCAGTATTTTTTGAAAGTTATCAGCATATATATATGAGACTGTGAAAAGGGCTCCCCCCCCTTTCAAAAATAGGTGTTCAGATTTCCTGGAGCTGTGTGTGTGTTTCACTTCACGTACTTTTCCCTAGCCTACCAACATACGTTGATAATTTGATTGATAGCTTGGTTGGTAGTGGGATGAGAGAGGGAGTAGTTGAATAATAATAATAATAATAAATTTTATTTATATCCCGCCCTCCCCAGCCGAAGCTGGGCTCAGGGCGGCTAACAACAATCAAAATAGTTCAACATTCTAAAAACATTCATTATAAAATTAATTAAAATCAAATTAAAATCAAATTAATGGCAACCATCAAGCAAAATTCTGTGCAGGTTGCCAGAGGAGGGGGTCAGGCTGCGCCCTGACCAAAGGCCTGGTGGAACAGCTCTGTCTTAACAGGCCCTGCGGAAAGATGTCAAGTCCCGCAGGGCCCTAGTCTCTTGTGACAGAGCGTTCCACCAGATTGGAGCCGCGGCCGAGAAAGCCCTGGCTCTAGTTGAGGCCAGCCTAACCTCTCTGTGGCCTGGGATCTTTAGGATGTTTTTATTTGCAGACCGTAAATTTCTCTGTGGGACATACCAGGAGAGGCGGTCCCGTAGGTACGAGGGTCCCAGGCCGTATAGGGCTTTAAAGGTTAAAACCAGCACCTTAAACCTGATCCTGTACTCCACCGGGAGCCAGTGCAGCTGGTATAGTACTGGATGAATATGATCTCGCAGCGAAGACCCCATAAGGAGTCTCGCCGCGGCATTCTGCACCCGCTGGAGTTTCTGGGTCAGTCTCAAGGGCAGCCCCACGTAGAGCGAGTTACAATAATCCAGTCTGGAGGTGACCGTCGCGTGGATCACAGTGGCTAGGTCAGGGCGAGAGAGATAAGGAGCCAACTGCTTAGCTTGGCGGAGATGAAAAAATGCCGCCTTTGTTATAGCTGTAATCTGCGCCTCCATAGAGAGGGAGGTATCGAAGATTACACCCAAACTCTTAACGGACGATGCTGGCACTAATTGCACCCCCGCAAGAGAAGTTGAGAGTTTCTTAACTTTCTGTAAAATACACCTTGTTAAAATGTATATTAGAAAGTAAGTGTAAAGCTCTAATTGAGGGGAGTGCACATTTTAAAGGGGCATTTGGGTCAAATGCACGAACTTAAAAGGTTTGCATGCAGTGCGGGCGTGAGATTAAAAGGAGGGTATGTAAACAGGACCCACCACTAAGGACGTTCAAGTGAAGTTGCATAGGAATTGATTAAAGAAGGCAGAGATGTATGTGCCTGCATAACAATTCTGTTCCAATATTGACAATTGTAGGGGAAAATCCCCTGTATTTGAGGATACCCATCTTTGGGTCCTTGTCCACATGGTTTCCCTCTGCTAGGGGTGTGCTGTAATCCGGGTTATGCATGGAACATTTCATTAGTTCACTTGATTTGTTTCTACTGAACCCAGACCCAGACATTATGGAGATTTCAGCCGAAATAGATACTGGGGCGCATACATAAGAAGGTTCAGTATGTAGAATTGGGCAAAGTGGACCAGAAGGTTATATGAAGCATTGAACACAAAAAGTCAAACCCAAAGAAACAAAGTGAAAGACACATAAATCACCAAGTGCAAAAACAGAGATAGCACAGGCACACAGTTGCAGATATTCCTCCACTCTCCCACTGTACAGTCAACACACACCTTCCATTTAAACATCATTTTTCTTTTGCCTTTTGCCTTTCTTTTGTCACCATAGTGTGTAACTTCATTTTTTTTTTAAAAAGTAAGATTTTAACAAAGAAGAAAGAGAAACTGAAGTGATTTTAGGAATAATTTTGTATATGACTTCTTCCACAGGTGCTGCTGCTTACAGAAGGATTAAGTTCTCGAGCTGCTCTTATGTTGCAGTCAAACAATTCTTTAGAAGCGCTTACTGACAAGCTTAGGTAAGCAGTAGAGAGACATTTGATATTGTGAATGAAATTGATCCAGAAGGAGATAACCTGAATAAAATGGTGACCAGCATCTGTGTTGTGTTGAGGATTATGGGGTCCTGTTTATATATATATAAATATATTTATATATATAAATATATCTATATATATATATCTGTGCAGTAAGAGATACAATTTCTCTGAGTATTTTTGGTAGCTTTCAAGAATGCTATGTAAGTTTACTATGATATAGTAAACTTACATAGCATTCTTGAAAGCTACCAAAAATACTCAGAGAAATTGTATCTCTTACTGCACAGATCCTTAAACTTGTGTCAAAAGTGACCCACAGAATTGAGGTATGTGGTCACCATTCCTTCAGTGTTTTGATGACAGTTGAGTACTTATCCTGCCCTCCTGCCCCAGTTTCCCTTTTGCCTTTCTTCATATTTCCCCCCTTTGCTAAAAGTCTGGGAATGAATGGGGCTTACTGAGGGAAAAGTGGGGCTGGGAGGTCCAGTCCACTAAGTGGTCAGCATGCAAAAGAAGGAGTAGCGGGTGTGGATGAATGGAGAAAACAATGATCTACGAATAAGAACTTAAATGTGGGTTGTCAGGCAAATCCTAAAATGATATGTAGTAAAAACCTTTTGTAATAAATGGGACAGTTTATTCAGATTTGCTTGTTCTTTGGATGGCTGAGAGGCTTGCCATTTAAGCACAACTCACGTATTTGATTTCTGTGAGCATTATCTGACAAAGGTGTGAGTGAAAGGAGAACAATGCACACAATGGGAATTATTTGAAGCTTCTACTCTATTTTTTATATTTTTGAATATAGTCTGAGAGTAAACCTTTGGCTGCAGGAAATTCCAGATCCTGAGCCCAATTGCTGAGAAGGCTCTGTCTTGTGCCCTCATTCCCCTACGTTTTAAAGGAAAGGGGGTGCAGAGCAGGGCTTCGATGGACATGAGCAGGCAGGTTCATATTGGCGAAGGTGGTCCTTAAGTTACCAAGCTTTTTAGGGCTGTTTCCCTACGCTGCATTTAAAAATTAATTGGAGAGGGGAGAGAAAAGAAGAAAATGAGTTTCAGGTGTGTTGCAGGGTGTTGTGTTTAAAAATAAATAACTGGTGAATAATTTTCTTAGTGTATTTCATGTTTCCAAAACTTGTTTTGCTGCAGTTACAAACAAAGAAACATTAATAATAACAGCAACAAAAACATCATTCTGAAATGCAGGAAGTGAGGATTGGGATGCCAAGGACTGTATTTTCTTGGTGCACTGTAGTTTTTGAAATCTCCTGTTGCTCCCTTAAAAGCTGCACTTGAGGTTTAGGGGGTGAGAATCCTCCAGATTTATTTGCTATGCAGTAAATTATTGCATTTCCTGTGTTGGTATTTGTGTGTGTGAGCTGGGGGGAACGCAGTCCATTGGTGGTGGTAAATTGCTGCCTCTCCTAGTTGTGTGTAGATAAACTGCCCACATCTCTTTGCATCTTGGCCAAGGGAACTATTCTCCAAGATACTGGAATATTTTTATTTCCAATTAGTATAGGTATGCTAGCATATAGTGGTAAAAAATTCTTGGCACTAAAGGAAAATATATTTTTTAACTATTGCAAAGGCTCAAGGAGATAACTTAAAAAGTAGTGAGGTATGTTTTGAAAGCATGGTTTCATTATTGGTATTCAAGTTAACTTAAAACACTGGCTATATAAATGTGCTCTTTGAATTCTTTGTTAGTGCCTATTTCACTTTCAACATCAGCACTATTATAAAAAGCATGCAAATAATGAAAACAATTCGTGTTTTTCTTTACGGTATTAAAAAGTGAAAAATGTGACTATAATAATGCATTGTACTTTACACAGTTTTTTTCTCAGTGCTGAAGGAACTGCAACTGAAGTAACCATTCCACGTCCAGAACTTCTTCAAGTAATCGAGATATGTGAAGCAATGAGACTAAAACTTCAAAGAAACCAGCAGGTGAATTATGACAACATCAGGTTTATATTTGTATATTGTTAATGATTTTTAAAATGTGTGATTTCCTACCTTTCCCTCATCCAGCTGGAATTCCCCTACCTCTCTTCCTCCCTGAAGCTCCCTGTTGTTCTGGAGGGTTATTGCCTGACCCTCTGGAGCAGATGAAGGGTGGTATAGTACTACTACTACTACTACTACTACTAATAATAATAATTAATAAAGAGTGAGCTGTATTCAACTGGTATTCAAAGCAGGCTGCCTCGTAACAGTGGAGGGAGGACATAGCCAATGTGGTTAGCAGCCACTGACAGCCTTACCCTCCGTAAATTTGTCTTTTCCCATTTCAAGCTGCTTAAAAGGTTTTTATATTATTTTACATTAAGCAGTCTATAAATAAATATTCTGTTTCCTTTACCTTGCCTTTTTTGCCAAACTAAAACAGCTGAATGCTGAAATTTTTCCTCTAGTTGCTTGATCATTTCAGTTGCCCTTTACTTCATTTCTGAGCATGTAGCCCATAATCCAGCGCACCTAGACATAGGGGATTATCTTTCATAGTGTCCTTGCAAGCAAGGAAATACAAAAAGAAATCTGTTCATTTTGTAGTGTCCTTTTCTATTTTGTAGTGTACTTTTTGCGGGCTTCCCATAGGCATCCGTTTGGACATTGTGCCCAGACTACCAGACTATGGTTTGATCCAGAGGGCTGAAAATTAGTTTGCAAATAGATATTTTTTGTTGGGTGGACTGGGATCAATCACTATCTCATCCTAGGCTACTCTGGTTGTTTTGAGGATGAAATTGGATAGCTCCCATATACACAGCTCCAAGAAACACCTTTGGTGTGGAACCTGTGGCTCTCTAGGAATTGTTGGATCACAACTCCCATCAGCTCCAGCCAGCATGGCCTATGGTCAGGGATGATTGGAGCTGTAGCCAATAAGATTTGGAGAGTCAAAAGTTCCCAGCCGCTGTCTTAAAGGAAGGGATAGAAATGTGGTAAAGAAAAATGTATTAAGAATACAGAAGGAAAAAAACAGGAAATATTTTTAATATAAATCTTAATTAGATAGCCTTATGAAATGGTTTTGGAGAGAGCCCATTTTATTTTATTTTTTAAATTATTTTTATTGAGATTTTCAGTTAAACAGAAAACAAACCAGAACAAACAATCAAAACCTAAAACCAACACTCTTAACAATCATTCTTTGGTACCATCATCTTATTTACATTGTGTTGGATCACGCCTCGACTTCCTTCCTATCCTGTTGCGGTTTTCTTGGTATACTTCTACTCTTACAGTTTCTGTTTCAATTATGTACACATCACAATGTTTATGTTAAGCCTATTGTAGTTTTTTAATTTCTACAATTACTTTCAATATATGTCATAAATTTACTCCATTCTTCAATAAACTTTGTACCTTCTTGGTGTCTAATTTTATGTGTCATTCTTGCTAATTCTGCGTATTCAAATAATTTTACTTGCCAATCCATAACCATAGGGATCTCTGCTGATTTCCATTTTGAGCTATTAATACCCTGGCCGCCACCATATATCAGTATGGAGAGAGCCCGTTTTAGCTCCTTGCTTACATTGTGCTTTTTCCTGTTAAAAGTTTTATAGTTTATCATAGTACAACACATAAACTTTAGCCTTTCTAGCCTGACAAATTTTCATTTCTCTGCTGTCAGTCAAGCAGGAACAACTGTTGTTGTTTTTAAAAAAGAAAATCTAGATTTCTTTCAGGAAACCCAGCTCAGTTTACTCTTGTCCTATACTGGAAATCACTTTTTCATAGTCTGTGTCAAAGTAATTGAATTCTTCAAGAAGCAGCAGGAAATGCCTGGTGGTTCTTGTGTAGGTTAATTTGGTGTAATATCACTTCTCGGTGTATTAGAATCTCTCATATCTCAAATGCACCCCAAAAACTCAATTAGAAAAAGAAAATGGAGACTGTAGATGTTAGTGAGCCTATAGGAAAGGGTGAGAACTGAAATAAATTAAATTCTATAAAATCATTTTACAGAAGCCAGTCTTTCTTCAGAAGTATGGGATGGAAAATGATTAAAGTGATACACATTTTTAGCTTATGTATAATAGAGAGATACAGAGAACTCCAGACCAATTAAGTGTAGGCTAGGATAACTGTGCTTTGAATGTTAAATTTAGGTGGTTTTTTTTAAATGTAGCTATACATAAAAGAAGAGGCTAGATTATGGACTAATTTGTATATAATTGTTCTTGTGATGTACATATACGTAGTTCCATGTGCTGAGAATCTGAGAGCATCTTTATCTTGGTTATTAGACAGTTATTCAAACCCGAGCTCAGAGGAACATCGGGTACAGATGTAACAGAATGTCAGCAACACAGGACAGGGGGAAAAAACTGGTGCACAGAATGCAGTACAGTGGTTACATACGCTTCAGGTTACATACGCTTCAGGTTATAGACTCTGCTAACCCAGAAATAGTGCTTCAGGTTAAGAACTTTGCTTCAGGATGAGAAGAGAAATCGTGCTCCGGCGGCGCGGCAGCAGCGGGAGGCCCCATTAGCTAAAGTGGTGCTTCAGGTTAAGAACAGTTTCAGGTTAAGTACGAACCTCTGGAACGAATTAAATACTTAACCCGAGGTACCACTGTATTAGGACTGTTTTAGGAGTGAAAGCCTGTGGCTGGGTAAGTCTGAACAAGCAGAGAGCTTCTGAAGATTTCTTTCCTCTCCTCTCTTGACCCCAGTGATGCATGGAAAGAGGTGCAGTGCCAGTGGCATAGCCACAGTTGCAACCTGAGGTGGGCAGTCTTGAAGGCAGCAACTGGAACCTCATTTGGGTTCCAAAGAGCTATGGTACTAGCTCCCAGGAAGGTTTGAAACTAGTTCCTATGAAAAATTAAGCAGGCAGTTTGTTCCTGTATTGTGGGCAGGTGTCTGGGTGGGGTGCTGTTTAAAGAATAAAAGTAAAAAATCAGTTGGATAAGCCCAAGCCCCTGGGCTGGCTGAAAGTACATCTTTGGGTTTCACCTTCATCTCCCAGCCTTTCTGCAGTTTTCCCCAACCCTTATAACTGGTGCTTGGCAATATCCTTGCCTTTCTGGGGTACAGAAATCCTCTTCACTTTTGTTGCAGTGAGCTCTGGTTATCTTGCTTGTCACCCATAGCTGAACCTCTCTGAGGCCTGTTCATCCATAATGTATTTTTCTCCTTTATAGCAGCATTTTTTTATTGCCACTTCACCTGAACTTTTAAAACAGGCATAAGCATTTTCTACATGCTGTTTTTAGTCACAGAAATGTACTGGCATTTTCATGACTGAAGTTCTTATTTGTCATCAAATCAAAGAACAAAAAAGTCAGCGTGGACCTCAGTGGACCTAGTGGGAAAATGACAGTAGCAAAGATGATTAGCAGGTTACAAATTATCCTAATGAGTTTTAAAGTAAATACCACTTTATTAAATGAGTCTACAAAGAAAAAGTACTACAAAAACACAGCATGCCATATTTCCTATCACATAATAGGGCTGATATCAAACATTAGCCATGCTTAGAGTAAACCCATTGATACCAATGGACTTATGATGTTAGTCTATTTATTTCATTAGATCTACAGAGAATATGACTCAGTTGGAAATACTCAAACCTACAATGGTGTGTTTGGGCGAGGGAATTTTTAAATTAAAATAATAATGAAGTGATCAAAATTGTTAGTTACATAAAGTACACTTTGCCATGCATTTAGGAAGTTGATCCAACCATTTTTTAAATCTTATATTTTCTACAGTAAAAGTATATCAGATATATTATTTTGTCTTTCTTTATCCCTTTGAAGCAGCATGGCTGTTGCCATGGTTACAGCTCTGAGTTGACAATGTGGTTGTCTTCAAGGTTTGAGTTTCACTTGCCCCGATGCATACTGGCTAGCATAATGACTGTCATGCAGTCACATAGCAACTAATTCCAGTTCCGCAGGCAGAAGCAAAATAAAACACAATAGAAGCATATGTTCCACTTACATTGGCCAGGTAAACGCAGCTTGAGAAACCAATGCTCCGTATGCCTACCCACAGCAGCAATAGTTTTTCCCCCTTGGAATAGGCACTTGGGCAGTGGAATTTGGTGATTTTTCTATTTAAAAAGCAATCCAACAGCTTTGGACTTGTTCGGGAACTTTTGACTGTAAAGGGCCAGACCAGATGATACATATTCCTGGAACTGTTCCATGCCCTCATGATGCTCCTGCCTTGCTTCTGATAATCCCAGACATCCACCCAAGGGTATAGCATTTGGTAGGACTTGTGTGCAGGCCTATTTCATGCATTCAATACTCCTGATGCATTGGTCGATCTGTAGCGGGCCTGGGTCACAACCTTCTCTGGCTGCCATTGGAGCTGGGCGATATATTGGTAAATTGTCTGAAACCAGTATGGCATTCAGGGTTGCAATACCGGTTTCAGATAATTTGAGCTGGAAATACATTGCACCTGCTCAAATTGCATGCGGATGGCAAAGGGGTAAGCAGTCAGTCAGAAGGAGCCTGAGAAGAGAAGGTTCCAGGCGAGCACTGTCTCGGACTCCATCCTGCCTGCCTGCACCTTTTTAGGAAGCCTCACCCCATTCTTCTGGCTCCTGTGAGCTGGAGAGGCATCAGGGCTTGCTCAGCTAAGGTGGGGAGGAAGAAGCAGCCGAGATGCATTCCAGACATCATGATCTATCAACATATCGTGGTATTTAGCTGCTGATACATCACAATGTTGAAAACCAGGTGTCACCCAGCCCTAGCTGCCAATGGCTAGATGCTTTAATGCAACAAAGAAGCTGGATGGCTGATTTCAGATCCACAAAACCATGCCTCAATGTCAGGTCCATTTCAGAAAAAAAGATTACTATTGTGTTCTGAACAATGTGTTTGCCTTTAAAAACCCCCCAAAAAACCAAAAACGGTTCAAGAAGCCATTGAGGCTTCATCCCCTCTCTCTTGGTGTACAGTGGTACTTCGGGTTACATACGCTTCAGGTTATGTATGCTTTAGGTTACAGACTCTGCTAACCCAGAAATATTACCTCGGGTTAAGAACTTTGCTTCAGGATGAGAATAGAAATCGCACAGCAGCGGCGCGGCAGCAGTGGGATGCCCCATTAGCTAAAGTGGTGCTTCAGGTTAAGAACAGTTTCAGGTTAAGAACGGACCTCCGGAACGAATTAAGTACGTAACCAGAGGTACCCCTGTATATGGATAGCCAGGTAGACATGAGTGACTCATTAATATGTATCTCATATGAGGGGCCTGGCTTCTTATGAGGGCTGCCGTTGCACCATGTCCTACATTACAGCTGTTAATTCAAAACTGATTTGCTCCATATTGAGAAATGTATTGAGAATTGCATATGGAACTCCTAATATAGTCAGTAGGCAGCAGGTTAAATGAGGGGGTCAGGTGCAAGAATTAGAATGCTTAAATTGCCATTGTAGCATTGTCATTAGTAAGTCTCTGTGATCTCAGGATTTGACTGCCCTTGTAATAAATATTCTGTTATCTTTGCAATAAAGGTTCATACATTGATTATTTTCATGAACTAGGGCAAGTATATATATATTGAGATTAACACAGTTTCCATTGGGAATTTTATCTACACTTTTTATTATTATTAAGTTGCAGTGTTGTGGCCACTTTGACCCAATTTTAAATTCTAAATCATTGCATTATTACTATTAGCTTTTGGGGTTGCACATGTTACAGCACAAAGAGCTTTACATTGCCATTACATCTTGTGCTTATGTTGTTTTGCTTGGTATCTTGCTCTTTGGCATCCAACCACGACCAACTGTTCACCTTCTTTGCCACAGTAAACCAGCCTACTCAAAGTCCTGCACCCCAGCAAGGCCTAGTGGAAGCAACTTTAGCATCTAGGTCCAGCTGAAGGTGAAATCATAAATTAGTATATGACATTTGTGATTTCACCTTCTGTTGGCAACAGGTGCTGTAGAAGTGTTAGGGTTCCATTTTTTTATTTAAAGGATCTGAGAGCCTAAGAGCTTTCACTGGGCATCCAAACCTGTTGTTTATTTAGTGAGAAACATAATATATTCCATGCTGTGATATCCTAAATGAGTGAGCTGCAATAAGATATCATTAAGGCTGGTGGCACCAACTGTATCGCTTGTAATCCTTGTGAGAATCATGAACTATAAGTTGATCCTAGTCTGTTTCAATAAACCATAGTTTACACTATTAACAGTTAAGCAGTCTCTTGGCTTGGGCCTTGTGGTTTATTTGGGGAGCCTTGCACAGTAAACATTTCAGGGAAGGGCTGCAGCTTAGTAGTAAGCATATGTTTCACATGCAGGAGGTCCCCATCTCCAACTAGTAGGGCAAGGGACTCCCGTCTGAAACATTGGGGACTTGCCCAGTCAGCATAGACAATATTGAGCTAGCTAGATGGATGAATGAATGATCTGATTCAGTATAAGGAAGCTCCTGTGTTCCTGTTATTGAGAACTTCTGCAGCAAGATGTCTAAGATATGGAGCTATGTAGTGGTAGGTTCCTGGTTCCTATCTTGTTTCTGCTATGAACTGACTACTAGTTGATTTTAAAAATACACATCTTTGGAATTTCTTGGTAAAAACTTGCTCAGATGCTGGACTGCAGGTTATTAAGCTAAACCTTAAGTTCTATTAAGGGCATTTTACAAAGTTTGGTTGAAGTCTCTAGCCCTTGGGCTATCCCTCAACAGCTGGTCAGCCTAGGGTTTGTTAGGCTACCGTAATTCTTTTGGTGATAACCTTACACAAAAAGGGAATCATATCCATAGGAATCCCACCTCTCCAGTGCTCTGTCAGAAGCATAGAAATTGGCTAGATCTGATTATTGAAAGTAACAGAACAATGAGAAAGTACTTTGATTTCTTGAAGGTAAGAACTATTTATTAAAATGTACATTTTTGTAAATTCAGATGAATTAAACTCTGGGAGGGTTTTGCTGTGAAACACAAACTTAATCAATGTAACTGTTTTAAAAATTATTTCCTACTGTCCCTCTTTTTCAGATATCTGATCTGTCAAAACTTGCATTGCCTTGGACTATGGGAGGGAACCTTGTTACACAGCCAATTACCCTTTTGGACGTCTGCTATGGCAAAATAGAAAATTTAAATCTGAGATATGTGGTAAGGACCTAATGAATTGAAATACAAGGAAGAATCCTTCATTTCTTCCCCGACTTTTACTTTGTCTGTCTTCTTTTATTCCTTAAAATATTAAAATTAATTAGCATTAGTATGAATCATTTGCCCCTCTTACTTTCAGACTGGTTAATGACTAAAATCCCATATGATTAAAAGTATACTTGAGGGGATATTGATTTCCATCAAGGGATGCTCAATTAAAGGCAGAGCTATTTGCCTTTACAGAATAACATTTTGACTAGAACAAAAAAAAATGACTTATGCAAGTATAACTCTTTTTTACATTATTACTGTACAAGACATATCTAAGTGCAAAAGAATATACAAAAAGATAATCTGCTTTTAGATATCCCAGTCAGAACCTTGTTGTGATGCCAGCATGAATATGCTGGATACCACATGACATGAGGAGGGTAAGTTAGGCATCTTGTTCAAGAGCATTTTTCAGCCTAGCTCTGGGGCTGCAGGTTTGATGATAAACTTCTATACTGGCTTGGCACCAAATCAATGTCTGTATATTGACAGTCTTTTGTTTTCTGAATTATTGCCACAGTGCTGCCTGATAAGATTTTTTTGTGCTCTTGTGTACAATGGGATGTTAAGTATGATGTGTTGGATTCAACCATATTTGCCATGCTTTTCATCAGCCACCACTGAGCAATGGTTTCATAAAGGAACACTACCACCACTGGCTGAGGGCAGAGACATGCTTGGCAGAAGTATAAATAAAGAATTGGTGCAAGTCAGATCAGAAGATGAGAAAATATTAAGAGACACAAAATGATTCTTTTCTGCATCCCTCTTATTGTCCGCAATGAAGATGTTCAGAATTTTTGTATCTCTATACAGTGGTACCTCGGGTTACATAGGCTTCAGGTTACATACGCTTCAGGTTACAGACTCCACTAACCCAGAAATAGTACCTCGGGTTAAGAACTTTGCTTCAGGATGAGAACAGAAATTGTGCTCCGGTGGCGCGGCAGCAGCAGGAGGCCCCATTAGCTAAAGTGGTGCTTCAGATTAAGAACTGTTTCAGGTTAAGAATGGACCTCCGGAACGAATTAAGTACTTAACTCGAGGTACCACTGTACATTTTATGTACTGTTTAATAGCAAAATAAGAAAAACCTGGTGGATGAGGTAGAATCCTCCATTTTAATATGGCATGAGCTTGTTTGGAGGCAACACTAAACTATAATTTCATGTTATGCAGATGTGTTTGCTTGAGTCTCAGGCTTTTACACACTCCCTCCTGGGTGACCATGTGAAGGTTTCAGGCATCTGCTTCCTGTTTAACGTCAACTATGGTTTAATGAAACACTGGAATCATGAACTATCATTTCATCCTGGCCTGTTATAAGTAAACTGTAGTTTCTACTAACAAGAGTTTATTCTCTGTGGGCATAATGATAAATCACAGGAAGTGGATGCTTCCAATCTCCACTCTGTGTCTGTGCCAGAGGGGAGAGGGAAGGGTGAAATATGCAAACTTGACATTATAAATGAACTGGGCCAAATATAAGATGTTTCGGGGATCTGGTTAAACTTCATGATTCAGAGCAGGAATACACGTTTGCGAACAGGAGAAGCAAAAATTTATTCAAATTTGACAGAAAGCTCTGCTTTTCATGAGCTTGGTTTTTTTTTTTTGGTGTGAACTGTCCAGATAATCCCAGGCATTCTAAGTTCTAGGGAGGCAAGGGTGGAAATAAAAGTATATATGATGGCTGACATGTAAAAGAAGAAAAGGGCATTTCTAACCTCTGTTGCGTGTCAAGGGTGTGACCTTCTGAATCTGGACTGAAACAAATTGGCAATGACAGCTCCTGATTTTCACTGATCTCACTTGAAAAACATTGCAAATTGTATCTCGGCAGAAGTGGCTCTTGTGATGAATTATTCATGAAGCTAACTTCATCACATAGAACACCTGCTGAGAAGCGCTTGCGTTGCATATTAACATACATGTATTAAGCTTTGCAATTAAAGCCCCGGTATCAGAACCCCGTTTGCTATGACAGTTGTTATAATGCGCCATGCTAAAGGCAATGACAAATACGGGTTTACATTCTTGGAGCATTTCATAATTTTAATTGGTTCTGGGGAAAGGTCACCTTTCAGCAACACAAAGGGAGCTACATTCACTCTTTTTCTAAAGCATATCAATAATTCTCACACTTCCCCTTTCATTTTAGTCTCCGTGTCCTGCAAATCTGGCTGGTGCATGGTACTTGCTTAAGTAGAACTCTGAAGATAATGTGCAGTCTTTAGACCGACAGTAGAAACTCAGTAATAATGAACACATTTCCAGTTACAGATAGGTAGCCGTATTGGTCTGCCATAGTCAAAACAAAAAAAAATTCCTTCCAGTAGCACCTTAAAGACCAACTAAGTTAGTTCTTGGTATGAGCTTTCGTGTGCATGCACACTTCTTCAGGTATCTGAAGTGTGCATGCACACGAAAGCTCATACCAAGAACTAACTTAGTTGGTCTTTAAGGTGCTACTGGAAGGAATTTTTTTTGTTTTGATAATGAACACATGTACTTGAATTTAAATCCTTTTAATTTAAATGGAACTTGTTTCAGTGTAAATATTAGGCTATTTTGGTGCATGCTGGAGTTACAGTCAAGAAGCATATGCAGTTCTTCCTTGTGGTCTCTGTGTAGCCCCTCATATTTAGTTCCATGTGTGCACATAATGGAATGAAACCTTCTCCAGCTCTCAGAAGGACAGAAGGCAGCAAATGTTCTTAAAGAGGGAAAATATTTTCTCTAGCCTAAGTAATTCATTTTCCATGTACAGTCGTGCCTATTTATCACGATAAATATTACACACACTTCCCTTTTCTTGAGATAACGTGCTAACAAGCAAAAGGCAAATTCATGCAGGCACTTGTGTAAAAAAATAAAACTTGCTTAATTTCGCTAATGAAGGCTGTAGTGAGAATTGGCTATTGGAAACATTTGGCATGAAAGAGCAGCTTTTAACATGGAAACTCTTAGATCTTTGTTTGAAATCATATAGTGAGAAACTTCAAAAAAGAAGCCTTCAACTAGAGTGAAATACGCTCAAATAGGTGAGCCAACACTAGATGTTATTTAGAAACTCTTGAAAAACCTTTTGTGATGCTAATGAAAGCTGATTTGATTGGGTAACCTTTCCTACTTGTTCTTTGTAGATCAAGTGCGGTTCTGCTTATTATGCTCCATTGTTGCTTTTTTCTATCAGTTGAAGGTTAAATCTATTTGCTCATCCTTCTCCACTTAACCAGAGCTGGAACCCTGCAAATGGAGATATACTAAGTTAGAACTATTTGGGAAGGACTTTGTTAATAAAATAGTAATAAAGCACAATGCTGAATGAAGGAACTAGAATAAAATGCAGGGACTTCAGCATCCTTTCCAACTCTACAATTCTATGACTTAAGTGTTTCAAAGGGCAGTGAGATAATTTCTAACATTGCCTAGGTTTCTAGAAAGTACACCCCTCATGCTTAGGGTGAGTTGCAACAATAAAAAATAATAATCAAAGATATTAGTTAAAATATAGACTTCTAGATTATCCTGATTCTAACTGGAAATGATTAAATCAGGGGTGGTTGCTGTGGTGTCCACCCTCTAGAAGTTGTAGCATTCCAGCTCTCATCTGCCTGCCCCACCCACCCTGCTAAAGGTAAGGGGTGATGGGAATTGTATAGTCCCAACAGCATATTGAGGACACAACCTTGGTTACCCTTGGCTTAAACAAACACATTTCACACTGCTTTTGCAGAATGCCTTGGTTCATTTTCTTTATACAACTACTAAATCATGCACTTTGTCAGAGAGCCTGGAGATGGCTTCCAGGTGCTATCTCAACCACAAAACATAACTTTAGCTGTAGCAATGCATAACATCCCATCAGACCATCATCTGTTTTTGACTTTGATAGACCTCAGGGAGGAATGGAATGTATGCACACATGTACATTTTGGAATTGAAGATCAGTCAGTGAAACCCACCCCCCTTTTTTTGGTAGTTAGAATTTTTTCTCTGTAGGCTTCCCATTCTAACTTGCTGAGCTTAGCAAGAGAATCATAGAAGTGTAGAACTGGAAGGGATTCCAAGGGTCATTTAGTCCAATGCCCTGCAATGCAAGGATCTGTTGCCCAACATGGGGCTCAAACCTCCGACCCTGAGATCAAGAGTCTCATGCTGTACTGACTGAGGAGAACAGGGGAGGAGGCAGCCTCTTAGCAGCCACATATCTCAACCTCTAGACTGTAAAGCCAGGTGCACTCAGACATGAACATACTGAAATCAGTAATATAGTGAGAACTTGGCTTCAGCCTCCAAGCATCTATAAATACAACAGGTGTTTTCTTAATACTTATGTGCTAACTTGAAACTACAAGGGCAGCTTGACATATCTGAATAGGTATGATTGGAAGGTTTTTAGCTGAGGCAATTAGAATAAGATCCACTATTTGACTATTGATTCAAAATCTAAAATGTATTTCAGATAATTGACTTTTTATTTGTGTATATTGTATTGTTGTTTTATTGCTATGGCCCGATGGCTGACACAAATAAAGATTCATTCAACAACTGGATAGGTTTCCCTGTTTGTTTGGTATGCACAATCCCGTCTAGAGAAAGAGAAGCATTCACTGAAAACCATAGACAATGGAAGGACACCATGAAAAATATGATCATATCAAGAATATGAAAATCAAGGATACTTGAGCAAAATAATAATAGAAGTGTCAGATACTTAGTCTTCAAATTAGTGTAAAGCTTATATATAGTGTAATGCTTTCAAAAATACTAATAGTGTTTTTTAAAATACAGAAATATCGTACAAAGTACTCTTTATCCATTACAGATTGCAAAGTCTGGAACAATATTTCCCTGTTGAGGTGTTTTACAGAAGTTACTAAATAACTGAGTGCTCTTTAAATGGGACACCGTTGATTGTCAAGTACTTGGAATTTTAAAAGCATTAGAGAACAGAAAAAAACCTTAAATTCAGATATCAGATCGTGATGTTAAAGCTGTGTACTGGAAAACCTCAAAGTTCCTTAGAGGGCTTATCAGGGGCTCCTTAGTGAGATTCCTTAGTGAGAAGGTCTTTAATGGCAGATAAGCTTCCAAACTCGACAGCTTGCTTATCACTGTAATCATCCACTGGGTAGTGTGGGATGTGCTCTAGAATGCATGCTTAGTTTGCACCCAGTGACAATGACCTGGTCAGTGTTACACATGCGCTGACTGCACACCCTAAGTAAGCTACAGGATCCTATGCAACACACACAGGTTCCTCTGTTAGCTATTGTGTTGACGTTCAGCTGTTGTGACTCATTAGCTGCCCAGAAGTGAACAGAGAGTCCTTGCCTACAGTTCAAGTTTTGACTCTGCATCTAAAATCGAGCCTTCCCCACATCTCTGACGCTTTCCCATCAGCACATACTCCTTTTTGCTTCTATTTCTTCTCAGATCTGGGTAGCAGTTGCCAGGAGAGCAGGACTGAGGGCAGACAAAAGCTAGCTTTCATCCTGCCTTCATATCTTCTGTAAAGAGCTGAGATAAAATGAGGTTTACAGTTGTCTTCAGGAATTACTTCGATTTCAGTGGAGCCAATTTATATATGACTTTACAGAACTTAAGCTTGAATTTGTATCTCTAAACTCAATTGGTACTTATATGCAGCTCAGAGATGACATGTCAGAGGGTTACTAAACCTAGCATGTAATTTGTTCTCTCCCTGTGAGTTTCTGTTGGTTGTTCTTCTGCTCAGGAGCGCCATGCAAAGAGATATGCTCGCTCACTTCCAGAGGGATGGAAAATTATATATAGGCAACCTCAGGATGTTGTAAATGCTTTGTACTCTTATCTGCAAGGGACTAGAGTAACTGGGATGAGCTACTTTTTAATTCTGTAGAACCTGAGGTTTTTGCTGATGCCTGGTTTCCCTTTGGAAGCAAAATGACTATAACTACTTCATTTTTGTTTGTAAGTGTGTGCACGCACAGACCTGTGTGCAAAGTATCCATGAATTAAAAACCTATTTTTCATTTGAAGTTGTCGCTTATATGAAGTTTAGAACAACATCAGCTGCGAAATGCATAATCATGTGTAACAGTTAGAAGCATCAGATAAGTGCTGAATGAAAATGAAGTATTCAAAGCTGTACATAAAATATGAGAGAAACAGCTCATATTGTAGCATTCAAGATGCTGTATGTGTGTTATGAAGAAATTTGCATGAACACTTGCATCCAAATGTTTTTGTCTTGGCAAATTCTTTAAAATATGTGAATATTCTCAGAATGTATACCAGTCGTATTTGGGGGGTGTTATTTGGCAGTACAACTGCACATTCTTCTTCTTTACCTTAGCATTTATACATTTTAATCTTTTTATGCTAATTGCTTCAAAATGAGCGCTTGATCTTAGCAGTGACTTCTTAGTCTATACTAAATGAAAACATGCTGTTCAATAAATGGCAAATACAGCTGGTTAAAGGTTTAAACAGGAAAAGGACACAGGATTCTGTGGTAGGTAGAAGATAAACATTGGCTTGTTTATGGTTTTCTAATACTCTGTTTAGAAGTTTGATTCCCTCACCCTCTCCAAAAAATCCTTTTTACTACTCTAGCTCTGAGCTGTTCTTTTGGAAAAACAATCAGCCCTGTTTGGAGGGTAGCTTTGATCTCTGTTTTCTTATTTGTTTTAAGAAGCTAGAATTCTGGCAATTTGTTGTGTTTCATGCTTTGTCAGATTATGCCCCCTCAACACATGTTTTCCACAGATGGCTTGGAAGGGCGGGGGGAACGGCAGAGGAATGCCTGGGGTTTGACGTCTCCACTACAGTTCCCAAGTGATTGTTTTGGAAATGTCAGCTTACCCACTGTGGTGCCTTGCAGGTACCTAGTGAGGGCACGTGCCCTTTCACCTGGCATGTTTAACTTGTTTTTCTTTCCTCAATGTTTACCATTTCTCGTCTTAACCTTTCTTGTTTTCGCAGAGCGCTCTTGAAGGGAAACTTAGCAAGCTGCGGAGACACCTGCTTGCCATGAGGCAAAATCTGGGTTTTGTTCTTGCCCCAGGACAGATGTCCTCTGAGGCAGCTCAGCACATCCTACCAACTGCTGTTTATGCTCGGCTGATAAATCATGCAACTCAGTGTCAGCAGTCTGTGGAGGAATGTTGCAATGACTTGCTCACTTTGACGCTTCTGGTACCTTCAGCACCTTGGGTGAGTGTTGTGCTTGGCAGGCTGGAGAGGGATTGTTTCAGAACAATTTTAAATGCTAGCCAAAATGCTACGTTCTCCTAGTTATGTATAATCAAGTTCTAGTCTGCCTCTGGCTCTTATTCATACTTCATTCCTGTTTATTCGATGGAGGGGGAAAGTGTCGTCCCCTCCCCATTCTTTCCAGGCAGGAAATAAAATAAATTTGTTGGTATCTTGTAGTTATCATCAATTCATAATATTGCACGGGCGTCTTTTGCAGATGTACCACTATGTACAGAACTATTTGATGACAAGCAAATGCATCCAAATATATTCTTCACTTAAACCTGTTCTTACATGTGTACCCTGGGAGCCACTGTGGAATTATTCCTACTCACACCAGAGACTTTCCAGAATGTGGGACAATGAAGTGTGAGCTTCTCATAATTCCTCAGTGATGCAGGAAGGAGCTAGGCTCCATCAGATTCCATATTGGCAGTATGATGTGGAAAGGGGTCTCACTCTCATATTTGATGTTGAACAATGGATCCCTGTCTGTAGAACAGGAGAACAGCTGCCAGTTAGAGAAGTCGATACCAAGCAACCTACCATCAGTTAATGGTTTTTTTTACTGAACACAGAAAGTTAAACCAGCATCAAAGAGAATAAGCTGGTGCTCTACCTTTCCCTACAGCTGCTGCTAAAGTTCACCTATATTTCCTGTATGATTCCAAATAGAGAGTCCTTCTGATGTAGTGGTGCCCATATGTTTACTGTTGGAATGCTAAAGCAGGAAAATGAGAATGCACAGAAATGAAATTAATGTTTTGCCTTTGTGTTCACAGCAGAAGATTTAGGGCAGACCCCTGAACTAACTTCCTTAGCAAGGGTGTCTGAGGAACTGAGGCAAATAGTTGTGACAAGAGATGACGTTTCTGGCCTTACTGACAAACTGAAAACTGACAAATCACTTCCACCTGAGAGTTCTTAAAGAACTCAGATGGCCAGAAATTTCTCATTTAACAATACAGTGGTACCTTGGGTTACAGACACTTCAGGTTACAGATGCCTCAGGTTACAGACTCTGCTAACCCAGAAATAGTACCTCAGGTTAAGAACTTTGCTTCAGGGTGAGAACAGAAATTGTGTGGAGGCGACGGGAGGCTCCATTAGCTAAAGTGGTACCTCAGGTTAAGAACGGACCTCCAGAATGAATTAAGTTCTTAACCCAAGGTACCACTGTATGTAACTTGTTCCTAAGATGAGCTGCCAGAATTGAGGATTGGAAAATGGCCAATATAACACTATTTTTTTTTTAATGGGATCCAGAGGAGAACCAGGACATTTATAGGCTGGTTAGCTTAATGCCTCTTTTGGGCGAAGAAACGGTGGAAACAGTGGTTAAAGATATGATTATAAAGCATATAAAAGAACAGAGCTCTGCTGAAACAGAGCTACTATGCTTTCTACAAGGGTAGGTTTGGCCTCACCAATCTTTTAGAGGCAACAAGCATGTTGATAGAGGAGATCCAGTTGACATTGCTTACAGAGACTTTCAAAAAGCTTTGTTAAAAGTGGATCAGACCAAAGGCCCATCTTGTTCATTGGTGGCATAGGTGCCAACCAGATGCCATCAGAAGCCCGTGAGTGAGACCTGAGTGCAACAGCCCTCTTGTTACCAGAACCCACCTGATGATTTCCAGTTCCCAGTTCCCCAAGCCCATGTGCTTGGATTTTTTCACTTGTTTTTCATTCTACTCCATTGACAGTGATTGGACTAGATCTGCTCAGGGATCCTCTTCCTTGCTGGGAATTTGATATCATTGTTAGGCTAAACATTTTGAGACGATGACATAGGCGCCGACTCCATGGGGCCTGAGGGGCCCCGAGCCCCCTCAAAAATTCGTTTGGGGGGGCTCTGCCCCCCCAATAATTTAAGAAAATTATTACCGTAAATTTCGCTCTATAACACACAGATTTTTTCTCCTAAAAAGTAAGGGGAAATGTCTGTGCGTGTTATTGAGCGAATGCGTGGTCCCTGGAGCTGACTCGCCGGAGCGAAGGGCAAAAATAGGCAAAAATCAGGCAAAAATAAGGTCGGGCGGTCGGGCGGAGGGAAGGCGGAAGCTGCTGCTTTCCTGCATTCTGCCTCAGGGTCTTACTGCCCACCCGCTTCTGTTGCTGCGTTTGCTCAAACTCAACAAAGAGCAGGGAATCCCCTGCCCTCCTGGCAAGCAGAGGGTTAAGGAAAGGATCGAGTCCTTCCTTCTAATTCTTTCCTAGTCACACTGCGTGCAGGCTCCAGCCCACCACCTCCTCCTCTCCGTGCTCTAGGGACTCGCAGGCAGCCGAAAAACAGGTGGGAGAGAGAGAGGGCTGGCTTGGGGGGGGGACTTTTGCCTTCCTTTCCTCCCCCCACCCCGTTAAACTCCTCCCCTGCATTCTTAGCCAGCTGCTTCTCCGCACATCCCTCTTGTGCTTCTTGTCCCTTCTGTGTTTTTCCTTCCCTCCCCATTTAAAACGTGGTGACAAAGCACGGATCCACATGGATCCTCAGAATTTTTGCATTGGGTCACCCCAAATTCACCATCAGATCACATTACATGTCCATGGCTACAGTCTGTACCAAAAAAATCACGCACCCACTGTTGCCTGGGGCTGCAATGGTGCAAAAACGTGGTTACAAAGCATGGATCCACAGGATCTTTGCACTGGGTCACCCCAAATTCACCATCAGATAACATAGCATGTCCATGGCTACAGCCTGCACCAAAAAAATCACGCACCCACTGTGGCCTGGGGCCACAATGGTGCAAAAACGTGGTTACAAAGCACGGATCCACATGGATCCTCAGGATTTTTGCATTGGGTCACCCCAAATTCACCATCAGATCACATAGCATGTTCATGGCTACATCTTGCACCAAAAAAATCACGCACCCACTGTTGCCTAGGGTCACAGTGGTGCAAAAATGTGGTTGCAAAGCACGGTTCCACATGGATCCTCCGGATTTTTGCATTGGGTCACCCCAAATTCACCATCAGATCACATAGCATGTCCATGGCTACATCTTGCACCAAAAAAATCACGCACCCACTGTTGCCTAGGGTCACAGTGGGGCAAAAACGTGGTTACAAAGCATGGATCCACATGGATCCTCAGGATTTTTGCATTGGGCTACTCCAAACTCACTGTCAGATATTAAAAATCTTTATAAAATAGAGAATTAAATACATACAGAATGTTAATTTTTCAGATTTGAAATATTAGTACTAGTTTAGTACTGTATTTCTATATTACTATAGTACTGTATTAGTTATTTTCAAATACTTAAATATTTTTAGGGTGTAAGACCCAATTAAAGCCCGTTATTTACATACAGTATTACAGTATTTACATACAGTATTAGGCATACTGTATTAACTTTATTAACTGTATTAAAGCATTAACTTTGAGATATTATTTTTATTTAATGAACCCTCAGCCTTATTCAAAGTAAGCTTAAATTAGCTATTTCACTTATTAATCAAAGTGCTATTACTGTGCGACAGCAATATTTTATGTTTTATTCTTTTAATGATAGTTTAGGATTTATTTAAATATCATTTCAGTCTTTTCAGAGCTATATATTCACTGCTCTGTAATAGTCTATAAGCATAATTGTTACTGCAAATTAAATTAGCTTTTTACGAAAATACCGTGCATGTTTATGTTTTGTTTCTTTTTTCAAAGCCAAAAAGTGTTTCAGGCTTGTCGAGTTTCCCGGAGTGTGGAGTTATAGAGAGTCGAATTTTCGGGGTTCTAATGTTGATCATATGACTCTAAAATACTTTTAAAAAACTTTAAAACTCACTAATTTTCATCTAAAATTTAGAAAACTTCCCGGGGCAGGACCCTGGTATGGGCCCCCCCAATATTTTTTATAAGTCGGCGCCCCTGGACGATGAGGCACAGGTTGTGTCCTCTCAATGATATCTGTGTTGCTGAACATGTGGCAGCATATTCAAACTTTCTGTAGGCGAAAATTCTGAATGAATATACAGGAAATTTTGAGCATTCTTACCTCAGTGCCAGCCTGCTGTGATTAATGGAAACATAGAAACCTTTCTCAACATTGTCAAATTATATATTTTTTAGAAAACGGTGTATGAATTGCAGAAAACTTCCTTAAAAAACAAAAACAAAACAGCAGTAGCAACAACCACCCCCTCTAGAACGGTTTTGCGCTTCTATCAAAGAGCAAACATTGGAATGGTCTCAACACTTCTAAAAACTCAAATGTACATCTAAACTGACAAAGTGCTTCCAACAGCTTCTTCCCTTGAAGGAATGGGATGCCACTGAAAGGAGTAGCTTGAGCAGGAAAAAAATATGAAATTTTATTGTTTCACCTTTTTATATAGAGATTGATGGGAGGAGAAAGCCAATTGTGGCTCAGGAAAAGGGGATGATAGGGAACTTTCAAGCCTGAGAATTTTCCAGCAAGATTCTCTTTGGTCCTCAAACCAGTGAGACCAAATGAGCATATTGGTAAGCAATTTTCCTTTGCCCCACCGAGGAAATAGAGTGTGACACTATATTAGATTATTATCTTTGGGCATTGTTTAAAGTGTGTTATAATGCAGTCTAATTAGCCATGTGATAATTGGGTCCCTAACAAATGAAGAAAACTAAAAAAGGCTTTAATAATCTCATTTGAAATTAAATTTCCCCATTTATCCTTACTTTATCTTTATTGTGGCTGAGGCTTTATTAGCAACTTCATACCTAAGCTGCCATTATTTGCATTTTAAGTAGAATTAAAGTCACACTGTTCTGTTTTTAATTTGTTTTTTGATTGAATCTTAAATAATTAAGGCTGCAGTGCCAGAAGCCTTTACTTGAGAGTAAGCTCTTCATTTAATACAATTGGGCCCACTCCCAAGTACCCATGGTTTGGATTGTACTACACATCTAATATCTTCCTTTAAGGAAAGACAAGAAATGTCCCTTGCATATTAAATAATCACAGCAAATTTGGATTGACAATGTAACCTACTTTATTGACTGCAAACACTATGGAGGCTATATCCAGTAAGTTATAAGTAAGCAAATAAACAATAAATGGGAAGAGCAGTTACAGTCCTTTGTACACACTTTAGAAACCACAAATTGTCTAACTATGGTAGCTTGTAGCAGTAATCTGTAGGCTCAAGGCTCTAACACACCCATGGATCCAGAGGTAAATGTGTATAAGAAGACTGATGGAAGCCGAGTTCTTTGCCCCCTCCTCCCCAAGGACCACCCTCCCCAAATGCTCTACTGGGGTTAAGGGAGCCTACTGAATGGGGTGGGTTGAGGGGGCCTTGAAAACTAGTCAGAGAAGCCTTTCATGAGTTGAAAGCTTTGGAAAGGAGGAGATGGGGAAGTATATGGGGTGGTGTTTCTCTGTATGCAGTTACTTTTTTTGGTATAAAATCAACTTTATATTTAGTTTTTGAATAACCTTAACATTATTTTGAAAAAAAGATGTTTATTATTCCTTCAGAAGCAAATAGCACAAAAAGCTTATATGATATATAAGTCTTGCCTATCTTCTATATTATGGATAATTTTGCTGGCATTTATTCTGAGGTTGCATTTTGAATCAGCTGACCTAGCAAATAAAACGTATTAATGAATAATTAAAAGAGATGCAGGCCTAATTATCTCTAATTTGTTTTCTGAATGCAATATCCGCCTTATATGAGAACATGAGCACCTAACCTCCTCTAGAGAGCTGCGAACAGATATTTATGGTGTTAGTAAGCAAGGACATTTAGTGCCTTAGGTTAGTGAGATACTGGTAAGTGGGTGGCTATGATGAATTATTTAGTAGTCTCTTTATGGCTTCTTCCATGGAGATGGAGACAAAAGGGGTTTCCTGAAGTCTCATGAATAAGCGTGTACACCAGGGAGTGCAAGAATCAAAGGGAAAGGAATTAGCAGCTGACAGCTGATGCTTTTGGCCACTAGTTTGATGTGGAGATTTAGCAAAATTCCTTGAGTTCTATTGGGTCTTCCAGGAAATTCACCAGTGGCTAAATTGTGCTATAAAATATCTTTCCGTTATGTAATTCATCTATGGAAGCAAGCTGGCTAAGGAAAATTAACTCAACTAACTCAACCGACTCAATAAAACTCAATATGAATTTTGTATTTTTATTGCTGGAATTTCTAGAAACATTTGCAGTACCTCTTCTGCCTGGGTGTATTAGATGTCGAGTCTTAAAGGTCACATGTGAGCAAGCAACAGAGAGATTGTAAATGACATTTGTGGATTGTGAGCAAAGAACTTTTACTCAGAGTAGACTCATTGAAATTAATGGACCTTAGGTACTTATGGGCTTTTAATTTCAACAGGTCTACTCTGAGTAAAACATAGCTGACTACAACCCGTATTATAAAAAATTGTACATAACAAACACATTTTAAAATCTAGCTTCCCAGTTCTCAAAGGTGACATGTGCAGTTTGTGAAATAAACTCTTTTTTTCTTTTTTTGCCATTCTAATATTTACTTTTTTTCAAATCTGAAAGCAGATTATAAATGGCAACTAACAAGCATTTATTTCTACAATGAAGATCCTCAGAAAAAGACTCTTAACCCCTAACACTTTCTGCTGTATCACATCTCATTCTGTCGGCATCTTAGAAGTTGTCAACCTGCCCAGTATTTGTTGCAGACCCCTCCCCTACGGATGAATCTCTCATTCATTACAGTAATTCAAACACACTAACATTCTAATGTCAAATCCTAGGCTTTAATTAGACAACTTTCAGCCTAGGTGGAAACTTTGGGCTCACATGCCTGGACGGTTAAGTACAGTCAAATTCAACTATGGGATGCGGCTCTCATCTCTGCTTTCCGGCAGAGGGAGCCAGCATTTGTCTACAGACAGCTTTTCCAGGTCATGTGGCCAGCATTACTACACCACTTCTGGTGCAACAGGACACCCTGATGGAAGCCAGAGTAGACAGAAATGCAGTTTACCTTTGCGCTGTAACAATACCTATTTATCTACTTGCGCTGGTATGCTTTCGAACTGCTAGGTTGGCAGGAGCTGGGACAAAGCAATGGGAGCTCATCCTGTCATGTGGATTCGAACTGCTGACCTTGTGATCAGCAAGCCAAAGAGGCTTTGTGGTTTAGACCAACACAACAGGTACTGCGGTGTGAAAGGAATCTTGGAAAACAGAACAGAAGTGCTAGCACTATAATCAGGAAAACTATCACAATGTTCCCCATGTCTGAATGCACCCTGAGAATAACTGAATTGGGATCTGCAAGCATGCTTAAATCTGTGAAACAAGAAATGTTCTGGGATTCAATAAATGAAAGGCTCTTTTTACAACATGGATTTTGGAACAGCAAGAAGCAATGGCACTGTTTTTACCCAGATCTCTAGCAATTCTTCTGTTAATGCTTCCTGAAGAATTGCAGCCTCAACCTAATGAATAGAATTCCTATGTGCCAGCCAGTATTTCTGGACACCTCCAGAGGCAATTTTGCCTTAGATGATACATGAAAGAATTGTGTTTTCACTTTCAGGGAAGTAATATATCATGCGTATCTATCAAAAGCAGCATGAGCATTTTAACATGAGAACTGTACCGTAAAATAATGTTCTATCAATCTCCCTCCCACCTGCAAGTTATTACTGGGCTTAGCATGGATGCCGTTTCCATGCAGTTTCCTTCTCCTTATTGGTCTCATGGGAGAATGTTGGTTTTAGTTTACTCTACAATCAGACATATATATGTTTTTTAAATCTATAGTATATATATATTAGGTTTTTCCAATAAAAACTAGGTTCAGATAGTGCAAACAGATCAGAATGTGTAATCTACTGCTACAAGCAATTGCCATTCCCGGGAGTCCAAAACAAGGAATATTTAAAATGGAAGTTTCCCGAAATATACATATTTAAATCCAGATCACTGGGTTGTAACAATTTCAATGGGAAATTGGTTATATTTGATGGATTTGTTTGATTATTCATAAAAGAGCCTTAAATATGATGGCTGATCCTCAAGGTTGCTAACAGAAACCCATGATGCTATTACCAATTAATATCAGTTGTATGCTCACCAGATAACCTGTTGTATTTGTTTTAAAACCACACAGTTGTAATGCACATGTTCACACTGATTGCTGCGATCTGTTGTCAGATTAGTATTCCAGCTCATTTTGTTTGAGCATCAATTTAGGCATGATCAAGCTGTGCTAATACCAATGCTACAAGCATATACCAATGCTACAACAACAAAAGAAATGGCATGGTGCTATCTTAATTGCTTTTCATCTAGGTTAGAAGTGGTGATTGACCAAATAGATTATTTTTAACCAAATAAATGTCTTCTTTCAATTGATTAAAATGTTGTTTTTAGAATTTCATCATTTGACTTTCTGTGAAAAATTAGGCACAATCTAATAACCTTTTTTTTAAAAAGTGGCTAAAATAAACCCAGCAATCAGTTGGTAATTTAAAAGACTGCAATATGTCCCAAAGCAATTGAAAACCCCCAAGCTCCATTGGTGAGTTGGTCTTGCAGGCCACTCAGAGTAGCAGATTCCATTGTTCCTGCTCTATTAAAGTACAACAGAGTACTAGATGAACGGTCAGGGTCAAATATTAGTAACATTAAATCTGAATTTGTAGACGAAGCAGATCTCTAACTTCAAGCTCTCTATGTCTCTCTCACTCTCGTGGTGTGTGTGTGTGTGTGTGTGTGTGTTAGAGCAGGCTGTTACCACCTACATTATCAACTAGCAGAAGTGGTTGCTTCTCTGTGATGTGGATGCTACTTGCTTTGGTCTGTAGATGGCAGTAACTTGCCACCGTAATGGCTTCTACCGGTTTTCCTATTTAACTGGTGATTTAAATACTCTGACTGAGAAAACATATAAATTAAACCAACTCACACGGCCAGTGTCTTCCAAGAGACAAGTGTACTGGACTTGGATACGGGAGGCCCCAATTCAAATTTCTGCTCAGACTTCTTGGTGGCAAGTTGCAGGCTGTGATCTATCTTTATCTTTTTTTAAAAAAATAATGGCAACACTGACTTTCTTCAAAAGGGTTTTCTAAGATAAAATCTTTTAAGCACTCTGAAGTTTTGTGGACGAGGAGCTCCTCTTAAGGGAAGAAGAAGCAGCGGTGCACTGAACCTCCCAGGTCACTGCTTTAAAAACCTGACTTTTCTATAAATAATTTTCAACACTTCAACCAGCTACATTTCACGGTGTATCTATGTCAGAGCTTTCGGCCACGTTTTATGTTCTGTTGAAGTAGAGTTTCACTGTTATCGCTTTGCTTCTTATCTCATCCCTGCACTTTGTTCCTCACCGTTCCAAGAGGTGCTTTTGTAAAGCACTGTACTCTAATTTTATCAATTTTAATATGCTCCTGGATCACATGACAGCTATAAGTGGGCTCACACTGCCAACCAGAAGCATTTGGGTAAAACGTAGATTTGATCATTGCATTCTGTGGAAGCACTACTCTGCAAGACCCAGACAGAAGGGAGAAGACAATTCCCAAACTGAGCATAGGAAGCTGCCCACCATCTTAATGACTCTTCTCTTTTCTGTCTTGGAGAAATATCGCCTACATTCCCCCCGCCTGAGATCTCAAACTTTCATCTGTTTAAGCTGCATTCCTGAGAAGCAGCATTATGATGAAAAATGATGCCCATTGCTTTTTCGTATTGACTGAAATGCCTTACCTGTAAGGGGAAACGTAGGACTTAACATCTTCCAGTGAATCCGTTGTGTTGGGTGTAGGATGCAAAGCATAAACTAGCATTTAATTTGTATCAAGAAAATGCACAGCAAGTCCTTGAAAGTTCAGGTAGATCATTGTTACCTGTTAGTGAAGTGTCTGTCAGGATGATGGACTGGGAGACAAGGCCTGTTACCTCCTGCTTGCTGTTGCGTATGAAAAAAAGCAAATTTCAACCTGGTTTTCTCAGGGAACAATTGCTCTTGTTCCTCCCTTGTCCTGCACCAGTGGCAGGTGTATCCTTATCTGTAAACTGTCCCCTAGAGGGAATAAATAATAATATAATTATTATTTAAATGAGGATGTCATCAGTGTCATAAACTTTTATTGCACTAACCAAAGGCCATGGTATCACGCATAAACATCAACAGTCACTATACATACAGTAAAACCACAGTCAAATCTAAGAAAATTCTTTGTTTTACTTTATAAATTACAAAGTCATTGGCATCGCTTAGCAGCCATTTCTCCCTCTTCCCTTTCTTTTCAATCTTGTGAAGGGAATCCTCAGCCTTCTACACACACACACACACACACACACACGCACACAGTGGCAACAGGTTCCACAGATTCCACAGGAGTCCTTTAGATGCTAAGATCTTGCATGTTGTTCCACTGTTGCACCTTGTTGATGACTTCAAGATCAGCAATGTTTTGTGTTTATTTTAATAGGTTTGATAATAGTTATTTTTTACGTCTTTTGGATGCATACTGTTCTTTATCCATAAGGCTGCTTGTAGAAAGATGCCAAGAAGTGCTTGCTCAATTTCACACATGGGTAATTGTGGATTGTGAATGCAATCCATTGCCCAATTAATACAGCTAAAATGGCAAAAGGAAATGGATTCAAAGGTGCTTTTGATGTGTATTTCGGAAAATGTATTATGCTGTTTCTTTCCCATGCACTAGAATCCAGTACTGCGGGGGGAAAGTAAAGCTAAGTCTAACAATGTTCTTCTACTTGTGGCGATAACTTGCACAGTCTCTTTCTCACACCTTCCTGCACCCCCCCTTCTGCTTTTGAGAGTCCCCTGGTGGGGCAGGGGAGCATCTCTGACAGTTTTCAATTGGTGTCTTCTGTTAGTGGAAGACTATTCCTCAATTTTCTTGCCATCTATACCCAGTTAATTCTTTGCTTTTTTATACTTTTACTCCCAATTATTACTTAACATTCAGATCCTTATCGTCCAAGTTCCATTGCATTTGATGAACACTCTTCATGAGAGGCTAGTCCTGACTGGAGCTTTCTATTTTTATCACAGAGATCAACAACATTAATCAAGTTGAAAAGATTTATAGCAAATTAGTCTGTTCATAGAGGTTTTGACCTCTGCTTCATGGCACCTAAATCCCCAGCTGAAAATATTTTCTCCACAGCCTGCTGTGTGGTTTCTCTTATTAATTGTACACTTTCAAAATGTAGTGTAGCCATAAACTTCAAATGAAGCAGAGAAGAAATTCCATCATTCTGAACCTGACAGGGGATTATACCTTCTTTTGTAGTGTCTTTTATTTTAACCTTGTGTGTGTAGCTTTCAATATAGAAAAAGAATCCTATGTTGAAGGCTATGTGACAATAGACAATTGTGGGTTGTTGTTGTTTTGAAAGGTCTCTTTAAATTATAATTTGGTATTTATTGGCATACAATTCTAATTACTGCTTGATTTCAGGTGATAAGTCAGATCTTAAAATGTACCTCCCTAAGAAGCTTGCAAAACTTGTGTCGTGAGGTATTGTCTACTACACAACTCTATCATCATTGAGCATTGTTGTAATTGGTAGATGGTGACTAAAATGCTAGCGACATTGTGACAGATGCTATTTACCATATTTTTCGCTCTATAAGACGCACCAGACCACAAGACGCACCTAGTTTATGGAGGAGAAAAACAAGAAAAAAAAATTCAGAAGCCAGAACAGCAAGAGGGATTGCTGCTTTCACTGCGCAGCAATCCCTCTTGCTGTTCTGGCTTCTGTGATAGCTGCACAGCCTGCATTCGCTCCATCAGACGCACACACATTTCCCCTTACTTTTTAGAAGGGAGTCTTATAGATCAAAAAATACGGTACTCTGTTGCCTCCTCTTTGTTCTTGATGTGCTTTTGGTGTCACTGCTAGGGAAGCACAGGATCTGAGCAAGCTACCCTGCTGCAACCTCTAGCATAGTGACAACCATCTCAACCATGTTACAGGATCATGTGTAAATTAAGTGGTTTTCAGCTTCATCAGCATGAAGCAAGGTGGAAGAGTACCATCATCACAAATGCTGCAGCTATGGTAAAATCGCCTAGCAGTTAAATTTACGCTTTGAGGGTTTTCTGTTGATACCTGTGATTGGGGGCAGAAATTGAATGGCTCCTTTAAACTATCCTTGGGTAAAGTGCTCCTTTTACTACTACTCCCCCCCCCCAATGTTTTTCAGGAAATCCTGGAGAATTCCTTGAGCCAGGAGTTCACTGTGGAGAATGTGCTTGCGACGCTTCCAGCCTTCCCCAAGGGTGCCCCTCAGCAACGTGCTAAAAGGGCAGCAGAAGCCCTGGTAAAGGCTCAAAATTATTCCAGGCAAATGGCAATGCAACAGGTGAGGAAATGGGGGAGTTTATTTCAGTTTAACATCCTCTCCCTCCGCCCTTCTTTTTAACAGATTTGACCTACTTTGCAGTCACTGGTCAATTTTCCCCTTGTACAAACCTTATCGCACAGCTAATGTATAAAGGTTAGAATTCTTTTGTTGAGTGGCTGTGCAGGCATTAGTCTCACTTCCTGCTGGCAAGGCCACTTTTTTGTGGGTTTGTACAATAGGAGCTTATGAATGCTTCTATTCATGGCCAGCTCCTGAGGCACACAGAAAAATAGGCAGCCATTCCTTTAAAACAGAAACTTAAATATGATTTGGAGGTTTTCTCGTTCTTTCTTCCCACTTCAGGAACCAAAGAGCTGTATTAAAACAAGCAGGAAGGAGCTTGAAAACTTCCATGGAACAAAAGGCAAAAGTTCACAAGGAAGTATCTTCTGTTTCCCAACGTGAAGACAATTCCTGTTCTTACATATATATATTTCAGAAAACTTAGCTTAACATGTCAAGTTCTGCTAAATCATAATAGGCTAATAACAGTGTTTCTTTCCCAGGAACTTAAAAAAGTGTTTAAGTAGAAGTTTGTTAGGAGGTCAAATGTTTTCTTTAAAATTTCCCATTTTCCAAGTGATGGATCTCCAGTTATGATTTTGCCCTTTCACATGTTCTATTCTGATTTCTATTTAAATGCTGCTCAAGCTAGAATTTAGACTAGAACTTATTCCTTTGGGTCTCTACCAGATGTCTGACAATTTAATGGACCTCTTTGAGGCAGGGATCTATTAGTGGGTCTCCTTTGATTGTCCGGCTTAAGGCTGTTCCAGATCATTAGTGGGAATCTATCCAAAATACAGGCTACAATCCAAAAGACTAACATGCACATATTGCAGGAGCTGTGTGGGCAGCCTGAGCTTTGGCTGATTCTGTTGTACTTCATTCTGCTGAAGAGACAAGCTGCTTGTCTCTTTAGCAGCAGGATCTGCTATGGTAATGCTAGCAAACAAAGCTCCAGCAATAAGTATACTTCTCCAATCTGTGTATCATGCCTTTAAATCATAGCCATTCATTTTTTTTCTTTGACAAGTGAAGCTTTAATTAAGTATGAATCATGCAGTGCTGACTTTTCTTTTGGGGTGTGTATGTGTGAAAGGAAGTTCTACAAACTGCGTTCTGGTTCCATGTCAGAAAAAAATGTTACACTCTAGCTGATGGAAGCATTTAAACACTTGAGTGTGAGAGACCATTCTTTTTTTAAAAAAATTGGGAAGGCTCTTAATTTTTTAATTAGATTTTTAATTTTAATTAGATTTTCATAACATAATTTCAGACTTCAAATTTGTTATACATTTCTCTTATACTCTGACATCCCACAGCCAATCAGAAGCTGTGCTTTGGTTTCCAAACATTTTAGAAGTCAAATGGACTTCCGGAATGGATTCCATTCAACTTCCAAGGCATGACTGTATTCCTCTGTTACATCACACATCTAATATATATTCCTCTAGTTCATATATTATCATTTCTTCCCATTGCTCACATTTCAAATCCTGCCCACGATTTCATTTGGTTGTTATATTTTTTTTCAAATAAGCCAAAAATTCCACTCTTCCATAAATTGTCCATCATGTTGATCTCTTATTCTTGCCGTTAGCTCTGCATAGCCCATTGATTTTAGGAGCTATTCTTCTTTGTTGGACTTCTTTCTTCTTTCCAGTTTTGTGCAAGGGAAGGCTTGTTCTTAATGGCATAAGTAGATCAAGGAGTTCCAGTCCTCTCTATTTAAGTTAATTAAGGTTAATAGTCTTCATTTGTGTTGAACAGGGAGAACCAATTTTAGAGCTCATGCTATGTAAGAAAGGTCTTAAGTTCAGTCCTTGGCATTTCCAGATAAAAGAGTAGGATTGAGAAGAATCTCTGCCTGACAACCTGGAAAACTACTTCCTGTCTCGGGAGAAACAGTTACTGAGGTAGATAGAACAGAGCTCTGACTTGGTATGAAGCAACTCCTTGTAGTATTCAAGGAAGACAAGTTTTGATTAATAGGGATGCCATATTTCTTTGAGTATAGGAAGAAAGCAGGGTAGGAACATTTAAAACTATGCTGAAGTAGCTGGAGTCTCATAAAGCATTAGCTTGTCAGACCTTGCCTGAACACGTCGAGTCATTGGCTTGTTACTTAGTTAACCTTTGTAATACTACAACAGCTTCTAATAATTTAATTTGCACATCACATTTACTTTTTCTGTTACTCTCTACATTCTACACAAAGATTCAATAATTCCCATCCTACACAAGGTGAACTGAGGCCAAGAGTGACCAAAAATGCAGCAGGTCCATAACTAGAGAGAGAACTTTGGACAAAGCACCCACAATTTTAAACCCAGCTCTCTAGCCACTGAGTTGCCTGAGAGCATTAAGCTGCAGTTATTACAGCACTATGTAATAACTGGAAAGATTTAATGTAAGTGACAGCTAGCTGGACCCAAAGAACTCTGAGTGGAAGAACAAGAGAAGAACAAGAGCTTACACAGTGTTATGGAGGGTAGGTTCTACTGCTTATCGTTAGCTTCTGCTTGTGCAAGAGGTTGTTCAAGTAGACCATCTTATGGTTTAATTTCATTTCTGCCCCTGCAACACTATAGTGAGACATAAACAGCCAGAGTCTACTGAGAAGAAGACACCTGGTGGAGCAGTATCTTTAAGGGCTAGCCTACTCTCTTGGGATTTCTAGCAGAACAGCCAATCTGCTGCTCTTTGTTCATTTTCAATCAGCTCATCTTGGAACAATTTGATTTTGTGCCTGGGAAAGTACATTAGGTCACTAAGACGATCTGGCAGCTAGCTCAGTACTTCTTGCTACAGATGGCCAAAAATCTTGGAAGTTAAAATTATCTAAGGCCCATTTCATAATATTTATGTTTCTGTGGGCTATTGGATTCCCTCGGGGGGCAAGGAAGTGACTATTTAATGAGTTTCCTCAAAAATATGCCTTTGTTGTACTTCACTTATCTCCCGCTACTTGATGTTGCAGTACTAGTGTAAAGGTAGCAAACCACATAAAAAGTAAAACATTCATATTTTCCCAGTACATTCATTATCTGGGGGGCAAGGACTTTGTTAATCTTGTGCCTTGTGCATCATGAAAAGCATTATCAGGGAAAACATGGCCAAAGATTAATGCATGAAAAAATGTCATGCAATAATTTGTACTTTTAAAAAGTATAAATTTGTTTTTGTTGTAGTTCTTGGCTCTCTTTCCCCTCAGCTGTACAAACTGGAGCATGAAACGGGGAAGTGTTGCAAAGATTATTTCTTAGAATAGAAACAGATTCTTGCTGCATAAGCCTGTTTTGCAACCTGTAAAGCAGTCTATAAAGGGTGCCGTTTAAAAACTTCATATAAATGTTGTATCCACTGATTATTATTTTTTACTAGAAAAATACTCAAAACTTCTCTCTATATTTCATTATTTTTGTTGTTTTTCTTAACAATATTGCAATGTTTGAGGATCAGAGACATTTGTCAAAGGTACAACTAACTCTTTTAAGAGTTTGATTACTATCACTGCCTACTAGCTCATGAGATAGTCACCCTAGAGGATATACTTCTGTGATGTGGCTACAGGAAATGAGAGAAGGTGACTGTGGGTATCTCCGAAACATACCTAGCAGTTCAGAGACATGTCCTTGGTCTGAAAGAAGAATACTGAGCAGTTGGCAAGTAGGGTGGTTTGTTGGGAAGATTAGTAGTAAATTGCCCTTTCCCTTGGTGTCCTCCACATTCTCAATAAGGAACTGCAAACGGTATGGATGGTTTTTTGACAGTTCCTCTCTTTACTTTCTTAATAGCGGACTCTTTGCATTTGCCCCTTCCTTGGGCTGGGAGAATAAATCTCATCTGCACAATTCATAATATATATTCTTTCATTGTGGACATTTTGTGCTATAGGGGGGGAAAATCCCAGCAATGTGTGTTTGGCACATACTTGTAGGAATTGTCTTTGATGTCTCTACCAATTTTCGCACTCAGTTTCATTGATTGTGCTGTTCAGAAACAGTCACAGCCATCAGGTGTGCTTTGCACGGTCAAACACAGTATGCGGTGCTTACACTTCACAGAATAGAAATTCCCAGCCTGTTGTGGCAATGTGGTCTCGTTAATCAGTGTCCTTACTATTCAAGGTTTCTATAACAGGTGGACATTCAACAGGTGGTTCCGCATTGGCAAAAGCATCAGAAAATAAAAAGTCTGCATTTTTGTGTGTGTGTGCATGAGAGAGAGAGAGAGAGAGAGAGAGAGAGAGAGAAGGAATTGGGAGTGTTGCATACCCCAAGACCTTTCCCTCATCCTGCTACAGTTTTCTTCACTTTCAGTTGCATTCTGTAAAACTCCAAATTTCCTCAGGACTGCAAATACTTAACCTACCTCCAGTGGAGATACAAGAGCTGAATTCTGTGCAAGCTATCAGCATGTCAAAGCCTGCAAGCTGGGCAGCGATTTCCTGTCCCACTCCACCCCCAATTGCTTTCAACCGGCCTTTGCAGCTGTGCGGTTGACATCAGCTTGATCTGCAGTTATCCGCTATAAAGCTTTCCACTGTATGCACATTAATGTTGCCCACCTGCTAAGTGAAGCAGATCAAGACACTTAAAGCTACTAGGCAGGGAGACAGAGCAGAGGATGGTTAGTTGGGAGGAGAACATGCTGTGGAACCACCAGTAAAAGCTGCTTGACTGCTTTTATTTTCCTTTCTAGTAGGACTCCTTTTCTATAGCACAGCAGTATTAGAAAGCACAGCAAACGGCTGAAGCCATGGTTTATTATTTCAGATGTCATATCAACCGCAATTGGCACAAGTTCAAACCAGGACTGAAACCATGCTTCTACATTCTGGTTTGCTAGTCAGCCACCAATGGACTTTGTCAGGTAGATGCCAAGAAAGAAGAATGGTTAAGGTTTGCATGGGTTCATGTGACATCTCATGACATCTGATTGAGCCAGTATGCATTAGGCTCATTGATGCCTAATATTGCATTTTGTTTATTTCCCCCCTCCTAGATACTTGCTTTGCAAGCCGAACTTAACTTCCACAGAAATTTGTATAATCTTCAAGTTAAGTACACCGAAGCTGTCTTTGATGGGATAAAGCAAGCATACCACACATTTCAAGATAATGTTGCCATGGTTCTATGTTCACCATTACAAGGTAAATACATGTCTGTAATAGCAGCATAAACAAAAACAATTTCAAAATACTGACAGGCATGAAATACAAATGTTTAGTGTTTCAAACACCTGAAAACAACTCAAATGCAAGATTTCTCTCTCTCTTGCTGCTTCATACTTTTAATACAGGTCTCCAGGGAGCAATTGATAATTTTCCACTTTCTCTTGTAGATGTTTTTTCTTCTTATACAAAACTTAAAGCAGAAGCTTCAGAGGCAGCTTTGAGAGACTTCCTCACTGCTTTTAGGAACAATGCAGAACAAATCCAATATGCAGTTGAAACTTTGGCTCCACCAGTGAATCAGCAGCACGAAGGTAAGAACCTTACTTGTACAATTTGGATTGATAAAGGATGCACTTGATAGGCTTGTCTTGGTGTCTTGTCTCTTTTTTTAAAAAAAAAGGGCATGGGAAGAGAGCCACTCTTAGATATCTTGCATCACTGATTTATCCTTAATTTTCAGCATTAGGTCAAATAGAAAATAGCTGATCTAGTACATTCAGCCTAGTTCAAGACTTGAGCAGTGATGAGGCGATTTTGTAAAAAAAATAAAATAAAAATGAAGTTCCTCCCTTGATTGGTTCCTGATTTTTATCTTTTACTCCATTGAATGTATCTTATATGGTGTGTTTGAATGTGAATGTATAGTGTATTATGTTGTGAACCAGTATCTTCAAAGTTAAAGTATCAGTCACAGTTTGGAAATTGTAAGGCTCACCTTGACTCAGGTGTTATTGGACTACAACTCCCATAATCCCATACCATGTTTGCTGATGAGTTGGAAGTGTCCAACAACATATGGAGGGCCACAGATTCCCCATCTTTGTTGCAAGGGATATCCAATATCCCGCCAGTGGAAGCTCAAATTTCGCACATGCCAGAAGCACATTTGGGGCTTTATTTGATAATGAAAGGCATCTATAAGCTGTTGATTTTCTAATAGCTGAGAGGGCTCTCTAGTAATGTTCTAGCTTGCCATTCTTTTCTAGGTTCATGATAAATAGCACATTGAGAAGATACAGTTGATCACTGAAATGCATTAAATACTATGTTATCACAAACAGTTTCAAATCAACTGCTTATTTATGCCTTACTATTGTTTAGGTTGAATGAATGGTGCAGTATAGCTCCCTACCTTCTTTTAATTTACCCTTAAGGTGATGAGGCCTTGTCAAAGTTTGGAAAAGTGTTCTTCCTGTCTTTGGAACGTTCCCTCAAAGTCTGTGGAGAGCAACGGGATAAGGCAGCCAGTGAAATGGAAACCTTGCAAACGGAACTGGACCAGGCCTTTGAAACTCTTCGGAATTTAAGGGACCAAAAAGCAAAGAAAGTGGGAGCCAGCCAGCATTTTCCAAAGCAGGAAGATGACAGAGCAGATGGACTAGAAGAAAGGGGCTTGAATGTACTTCCAAAACACAAGCCTGAGCCTGAACCAACATCCACATTTCCTGTAGACAGGCATAGCCTCTCGCTAAAACATGCTTCTGTTACAGAGAGGGAATCTGTCAAGCCATCTTCCAAGCAGAAAATGGAAAGCTCTGATGGTTTGAATGTTCAGCAGAAGGGGAAGCTCCTACACCGGAGCAAGAGTATGAAAAACACGGAAAGGCCACCATGGCAAAGTTAGACATAGCTCTTTGGGCCTGACAGCCTTAGCTTTGTCAACAACTCTTAACTGAATTCTCTGGGAGTGAAGTTGTGACTATGTGGTGTATCCGTGGGATGTAAGCTTATTTTCCTCTGGGAGTTGATTTTATACTCTTTAGTGGCTCCTGAGAGCCATTTTATACATGTCAAATTTCATTCCCTAGAACTGTTTCCTGTTTAGAAAACAGAAAACATTCGGCCTGTTGAAGCAACTTCCACATAATGTTAAAAGACATGGGAACATGCTGAAAAATCACATATCTTTGAAGAAACCGAATGTCAAAGCTGGAATGTGTGCATAGAGAGAAGACGAATGCCATTGGGTGCATCACAACTCTAAAATTAAATTCTGCACCTCTTCTGGCACTTTTTGCAGTGCTTTATAACCTAAGAAGTGTACTTATCCCTGACTGTCATTGGGTCAGGGCTTTATATGTATGCAAGACAATGTAAGCTAGATAATGGCTTTGAAGGTAATCGAATGCACATCAATACCCCTCTTTTTTCCTCACTTTCCTTCTTGTGGTGCAGGCACATGTAACAGATGGAGAATAGCACTGTGGGACTTCCATGAGCTAAATAATCAGGACATTTGGTTTTCAGATATCAGTGCAGAGGGTGTCTTAGGGAAAGACATTTACTGGTTTTTATTTTTTTATTTTTGATGGTTCCCTATTAGTTCTGAAGCAATAGCCCAGGTAGTTGCTAAGCAGATGTACCCCAAGCATCCACTGGAATTTAATGGAAGAGACTTTGAACCTATCTCACCTCGATTTTACACTGTCCTTTTCCTACACAGATGCTTTGGCTTGAAAACAATCCTTGAAGCAGGCTTGTGATTTGTGGCATTCCACAAAGCCAAGTCTGGTTCTCCGTAAATGGTCTCAGCTATCTGAGAAACTTGATTGTTCTCCTTGGCTTGCTAGCCCTGCTAAAAGCAATACTCTGGGCCTCATGCTTACGAGGCTAATAAAACTGCCCAAAATGATAGCATGAGGATCAAGGACAGCATTCAAAATGTTTATGACTTGTGAATGGTTTTGACGACCCCCTTTTTTTGTTTGAGAATGATGCAAAATATTATGCTCTGTAGCATTTTTTAAATTGTATTTAAATTATATTTCATTTCAAGCCCCCCCATCAACTATTAGTTGAAATGCCGAAGATGAAATGTTTCTTTGTTCTCGTTAATAAATGACAGAAATAGAATGCAACCTTTGTTTTGTTGTTCAACCAGCTTCAACGGTGGAATGATTTTTTCCCTGTTTCCTTCATTTTCTGAGTATCTCTTACAGATGCTTCCAAATGCATAAGGACTAAAATAAGCTTGTGTCAATTTGCTTGAGACTCTTTCCACGGTCCTTCTAAGGTAAGTGGCCTTGATAGCTACAGAAGTCTCTTAAAGAGAGTCAATATGAATTTCCATGTATTATTAAGTTAGTGCTCATCAAATCCTTGGGTTTTTAAATTATAATAGTTATTCTCATATTTAACAAAGAAAATGTTCAAAGTAATTCACATAAATAAGAACACTGATCTTAAAATCCCCCAAAATAGGCAAGAGTTAAGACTTATTTTAATATTTAAGAATATTAAATCAGAGCATGGCTCTCTAAAAGCAACAGTAAAAACTACTATGAAAGTCTGAGAATAAAAACGATTTAACCTTCTGTCAAAGTGATTGAGAAGGTGTTATTCTGCAAAGGTGGCACCGCCATTGGAAAGACCCTCTCTCCAGTTGCTACTCACCTAACATCTGCCAGTGTAGGCAGACAGAGGATGGCACCTGATACTTCATAAGGAAGAAGACTGTCTTTGTGGTACCCAAACTGTTTAGGGCTTTAAAGTTCCAAAGCATTAAAAGAAATAATCTTTGTATACCACTTACTCATTTGGGTCAGGGGGTTAATAAATGATTGATAATGATAAGACTTCTGTTGACCAAAAAGACCATTTGGATTACTTTGGAACACTTCATGTCGCCCTATTTGATCCAGAGCTATGATCACATTCCCCAAGCCCATTTACTGAAATAGAATAGCTGTAGTGACAGGAGAGTAATGTTCTGATGGACATGCCAGGATAAAATCCATATCATGCAAGGAAAATGAATAGTTTACCATCTCAGTGCAACCATTTTATAAATGAAGAAAGTCAGAGCAGATCTTGAACTAATCTTTCTTTCTTTCTTTCTTTCTTTCTTTCTTTCTTTCTTTCTTTCTTTCTTTCTTTCTTTCCTTTCTTTTTTCTTTCTCTCTCCCTCTCCCCCCCCCGCCCGAGAGAGAGAAAGAAAGAAAGAAAGAAAGAAAGAAAGAAAGAAAGAAAAAGAAAAGACAAAGTGCAAGTGGAGGGAGAGAAATTTCCCTTCCTCTTTTGGAAGCGCGATCTTTCCCTTCATCCTTTAGTCGTGCTTGTCTCCAAAGGCACCAGATGTAGCAGATTGATCAGCAGGATGGCTACCAGCAGCACAAGTGACAGCATGATTGGTTGCCTATTCCATTTTAAGGTGATCTTGGCCTTGCTCACAAGCAGTTATGGAGCTGAAATTCATTAGTATGTTTGAAGGAGACTCTTCTGTCAGCTTGCTGGGAGGGGAGAATGGAGTCCCACTGCCAGCAGCTCTTGCTTCATTTCAAAAAATATATATTTGATCTCCTAAATTCTGCTGGTTTTCCGTACATAATTTATGAGACTCGTTTATTCTGCGCTTTCACATGTAAATAGCCATCCACCCACTGTGTCTTCTGAATTGCATTTTAATTACGTTAGGCTTGTGGTTCCCCCCCTGATTTTTAAACTAGTATGTGATACATGTTCAGATGGAAATTAATGATTTTAACTACTCATGGCTATAGTTGCTGTAATGTTATTGGGTGTTTTAAGCAAGGAGGAAGAAAAGTAGTTTCAAAAAGAAAGAAAAGAGATTCTAGTTTGCTGATCGCTAAGTCATTTTATGTAATATTACAAATCGTTGAGATTTAATTAATCTGTATATTGGAAACATGTGTTTGGACTCCCAACATTTAGTTTATAATAACCTTAACATAATTAATTTTCAAAGTGTGCAAACGGCTTTCTTTGAAAATGATCTCCAGCATCCATATTAATAATAAAACAAACCATGCTTTGCTATTGAATTAGGCATTTCCTTTGAAGTGAGTCCAGAGAAACGATATGCCATTCTCAGTCATGTTAATTCTCTGATGCAAGGCTTATGGAAATATAGTACAATTAGCTACATGCTAACAACCACCTTGCTGCACTTCCCAAAATACCATTTCACGAAAGGCTCACCCAGAAGTCTGGAGCAGTACATTTCACTAGTGTGGTGGTCCTGTTTTGCAAATTAGTTGGCATTGTAACTATGGACCCTTTGCTTTTTCCTAGTCTTATCCCATTACCTATAGGGCTTCAGAGTGGACTAGTATAAACAGAATTCAATATTTTGAAGCATTCAGAGGGGCCATGATGGTTTCCTTTGTGACAAAGCACATGCGTCTTGGTAGTAGTAATATAATATATACCATATTTTTTGTTCTATAAGACTCACATTTTCCCTCCTAAAAAGTAAGGGGAAATGTGTGTGCGTCTTATGGAGCGAATTCAGGCTGTGCAGCTATCCCAGAAGCCAGAACATCAAGAGGGATTGCTGCTTTCACTGCGCAGCGATCCCTCTTGCTGTTCTGGCTTCTGATATTCAGAATATTTTTTTCCTTGTTTTCCTCCTCCCAAAACTAGGTGCGTCTTGTGGTCTGGTGCGTCTTATAGAGTGAAAAATACGGTATATGGCACTGCTCCCAGTTCAGATAATGATGACTCTGTACATCCTTACCATCCCAGGGATACTGAGATTCAGCAGCTAAGCATCTCTTGGCCCTCACTTTAGAATATCTAGCCACCTTCTCTTGGCCAAGGTGCTTCATCCAGCCTTTGCTCTGGGAGCAGAGCACAGCTGTGCGTTCTGAGGGCAAGGTCTTTAACCTCATGTGAATGGCCTGCGACATCATGTTGTACCTTAGGCAGCTCTGCCAAGATGGAGAAGAGTTAAGCAACAGGCTGGTCTGAAAGAGATAACAGAACCAGTTTAAGCCAGCTATGCCTCTCTGAAGGAATAACCCAAACATCACGAACCTTCTTGCTTCTTTCACACAGAGAAGCTTCCAGAACCCTCTTGAATTAAGTAGAATAGGAGAGATCTCTACACATCAGGTCAATACTTTCTGTACTAAGGAATGCAAACTGACCCCCCCACCATTTATTAGGTGCAGGAGGTAATGATATGCAAAATACCTATAGAAAAACTTTGCATGTGCACCTTCCTTCTACAAAAATAAATCCTAGCCTTGTGTTGCTAGACCTGCAATTCACCAGCAGAAAACAGAGTTACCATCTGCTTCTAAGACTAGCAGAAAGACATCCTGACTCCTAGAAAAAAACAACCTTCTTAAACTAAATGTAGCCCTTCACATTATAAAACAACACGCTACCTATGAAACCTGACACAGTCAAGGGGAAAAAACCAGGCCTTTATGATTGTAGTCTATACCTTGTGGCCTTGCATAGAGAAAACTTGGTGGGTTATAGTTGTTGTTGTTTAGTCGTGTCCGACTCTTCGTGACCCCATGGACCAGAGCACACCAGGCACTTCTGTCTTCCACTGCCTCCCGCAGTTTGGTCAGACTCATGTTTGTAGCTTCGAAGACACTATCCAACCATCTCATCCTCTGTCGTCCCCTTCTCCTTGTGCCCTCCATCTTTCCCAACATCAGGGTCTTTTCCAGAGAGTCTTCTCTTCTCATGAGGTGGCCAAAGTATTAGAGCCTCAGCTTCAGGATCTGTCCTTCCAGTGAGCACTCAGGGCTGATTTCCTTAAGTATGGATAGGTTTGATCTTCTTGCAGTCCATGGGACTCTCAAGAGTCTCCTCCAGCACCATAATTCAAAAGCATCAATTCTTCGGCAATCAGCCTTCTTTATGATCCAGCTCTCACTTCCATACATCACTACTGGGAAAACCATAGCTTTTACTATACGGACCTTTGTTGGCAAGGTGCTGTCTCTACTTTTTAAGATGCTGTCTAGGTTTGTCATTGCTTTCCTCCCAAGAAGCAGACGTCTCTTAATTTCGTGGCTGCTGTCACCATCTGCAGTGAGGGTTATAGTAGGGTAAGCCAGAAAGGAATGTGTGACTGTTATGCAGAAGTACTAGAGTCAAAATTCTTATGTAACCACTAGAATCCAGGGCATAATAATCATGTTATTCTTTGTCTATAGCACCACAGAGCTGATCATAGAGCTCTTGTACTATTTTTCTCTCATTTCTCTCATGACAATTACCCATTTGCTGGTTTAAAGGGAAAGACAAAGTCAGTTGGCTTCATTGTCCCAGAGATTAGTCAATACTGCTGGCCGCTAGGCTCCATTGCCTCTCTCATATTTTCCCAATATTGAGTAGCTGCTACAGCTCCACATTTATGCTGAGCCCTGCAATGGCATGCCATGATCTCAAGTGGGTTTGGGTGTCTCTTGGGAGAGAATCAGGAGTTGGCTGGAAGCAGATTGCTATTAGAGAGAACCTATAGGCTGAAATTGGAAATAGAACCATTGGTCAAGACTCATGTGTGTGCATCTCCATTCCATTAACAACAATGACTGTAATTTTGTGACCAGAATTATCCTTATTTTACCACTGATTTATCTGAGCCAAGATGAGTTAGGTCTGCATAATACAAATTCAATACAGAGCTGTATGTGCTTGATTACATGCTAATGATGTGTAAAGAAGTTCCTCTCTTGATTATATTTTCTAATTATTTCCTTCTATCAATTTATCTACTACCAGAACTTCTATCAAAGTATCTCTCTCTCTCGTTCTAACACATTCTCCTTCCACTTTGAATATAACATTCCTTTCAGTTGTATAACTATAGAAATTACTAATTTACTGTTGATTTAATAAATCTACAATGCCTTTATGCTATTCCCTTCAACATTTCAAATATGTAATCTCAGTGGTCTTTACACCAGTACTGAGCCTAATATAATTTTCTGCCATTATCTGAGTATATTCTGAAAATTTTTACTGGAGACTTCCCAGTTTATATCAGCTTCTACATTCTCTCAGATCTAATGACATTATATTGCCCTCTTCCTCTTCCTCTACAGTGATTCACTATTGTTTTCCACATTTACTTTAAGCTCACATCCCTTACATTTCAAGGTTTGCTTTATCTTCTTGCCTTCATTGTCTCTACCTTTGGATGTGAATGTTTCTCAAGGAGGTATGCCTTATTGGCCCTTGTTAAAACCACCTGAGTGCATGAAGGCTATATTCAGATTAAATTCTTTCATTACATATCCATTCCCTGAACCACCATCTTTAAAACGTTGCTAATAAATCCTCCTGACATAAAAACCAGTTGCATTTGAAGCTGATTTGGGTTTAAAGGTTGTCACGTTACAGTAGTTCAAGGATGTTGGTAATGCAGCCCTCGACTACTATATTTTCTGCAAGTCTAGTAGGACACCCTTTTCCCAAGCACTTTTCGAACTTAGCTGAAAGGTCCCTATGAACATCTTCCATTAGCCATGATTTACAGGTGCCCTTGTACCCCACAGCAGCAAGTTCAGTAAGTTTATTCCAGAATTTGATAGCTTGGATAAAGATAACAAAAGAAAACAGCTGCTGTCCGCTTGTAAGAAATATATTCCTTCTCGGCTAAGACCCAAGTTTCAGCTAGAAAAAAACATTATTTTTTTGGCAATGTTTTATTCCCATTCAATAAAAAAAGGTAATGACAGACACATAGTGAACCAAGTCGTGAATGTGTTGTGGTGATATGTGGTGTGTATTAGATCAAAATTATAAATTATAAAGAATTACAAAGCTGGAAAGGACCACCAAGTCATGGAATCCAGTCCCGTGGCCTCCACACCAGTTCTGTGCAGTTTAGACCACATCATTCAGTTCACTGGGAGAAAGAAAGAACAATGAAAGTGCACCATGTCAGTGTACCTGGATGAACAGTTACCACCATGAGAAAATGAGGCAAACCACTCAGTATAGAGCAAAGTTGATATAAAACCAAAATGACTGATGGGGGAGGATGTTAGGTATAATACATGGGATTTCTTGTCCATAATGTATACAGTTTGGCCAGAAGTGCAGTACAGCAGTGGATAGTATCAGCATCAACTGTGAGAGTTACTGTAGGCCAGGATTCTTTGGTAGCAAGAAACCATTTTGTTTATTTGATTGGACCGGCAAACAGTTGGAAAGCCATCTCAAGTAGAACATGCATGAGATTCTAGACAAGGAATGCATTTTTTTCTTTTCAGAAAGCCACTGTCTGAATCACCAAGAAGTGAACATGAGATGCAGATGGGTCCCTAAAGTCATTAATTGAGCCATAGTAGGTTGTGCATTACTTTGTTAAAATATAGTGGCTCTTAAAAAATTGTTCATTAATTTACTCATCGTATTTAGGAGCAGTGACATGTCTGTCTGCTGAGATTTCTTTAAGTTGACAGTTCTCAGGCGCTCCCCATAGATCGGCCTTCGTGGTTGGATTTTTAAATGGACTTAATTAATTCCACCCTATTATGAGAAAAACAGAGAAAGGATCTCTTGTGGGATAATTCTTGACCTCGGGCAACAGTGGAAGAATGCAACTTTTTGTACAATCATATCAAATAAATATAGTGTGAAATTTCATTGTTGGAGCTCTTATATTCTGTTATCTTCAGGAAATACCTAAAACGACCTATTTTTGAATAGGATATGATCTGCTGAAGCACTGTTATTACACTAATTGCTGGGCCCAAATATGAAAAACCACAATTGGCATTTTCTAAATCTTTTCTCACGCTAAAGAACATATAATATAGCTAACCTTCACATGTTGCTGAAAAAGATTACCCTGGAATTGGATCACACGGTACAGGTGCTTGGTCACAGAACTGCTATCTGCCACCTGAAAAATCCTGCCTGGTTTTTTGGGACACCAGCAAGCCCCATACTCAAACAGGGCCCATTCTTTGACTACCATCACTGTTACCTTGGCTGAACAAGGTTCAGTTTTGTTAATCCTCACCCATCTGAGCTTAATAGCTAGGCACAACCTTTGCTGCCTCAGTTTGGATTATTATGAGGAACAGTATGTAGGCAAGAAATTCAAGGATGCAAGTTAAGGCGCCTATTTTTGTAACTTTTGACTTTAAAATGTTGGCAGATGCACTGCGTGGACAGGCGGGGTCCCCAGATCCCAAGCGGTCCCCCCCTGTCATGTGGAATAATGACTCAAGACAACGTGCTATGGGATTAAATTGGCCACAACTTTATTAAATTTCAAATGTGGGTAGACCTTGGCTCAGGCATTGGGCGTTCTCCCTCCCCAGTCCCCAGCCGGGGACCTAGGGAGCTTCAGGGTTATCCAGTGTGTGTGTGTGGGGGGGGATGGGCCGGCTCTGGAGAACATATGTTCAAGCAGAGATAGCCGCCCCCGTTACGCCACCGCCGCAGGGGAGAGCAATGACGACCTTTTGGCGTACGGTCAAAGCCTCCCTTCAGAAACCCCTTTAACGGGGATCCCTGGTATCGCCACCGCAAAGAGGAAGATGGACTAAAGGATTCCGCCCAAGGCCTGATACCGCCAAAGTTGTGACGTTTTGCTACGGGAAAGGCGAAACCTGCCAATGCAGGGAAATTCCTTTCCGGCCCTTTAACAGCGACCTTAACGTAGCAGCGCCCGCATACCTGTGAAGAAAAGTTAACCTGAAAACCTGTGAAGAAAAGTTAACCTGCAAAAGAAGACATTAACTGAGGGTGGGTAGGGTGGGAGAAGCTCTGGAACCAAGTGAGGATTCCCAGGTAAGATCCTCCCTCTATTGTGTGGGCAGGTAATCCCTCCCCTACCTGGCCTGGTCTCCTTGGCAACGCTTCCCCCAGGTGGGATTGGACAACTGACTGAGGTAGGCGGAGACCTCCAGGTATCCCACCTGAGGGAAGGCAAAGCCAAGCCTATGCTGATGGGGCCGCTCCAGATCTAGGGCTGCACGCGTCCACGCAAAGAGCGCCCCCCGTTTTAAGCGGGGAGCGGTCATTATACTAAGGATTAGTTTTAATGTCTTAGTAGTGCAATGTCCAACAATGCCCCACTACTTTCTGTTTATGAAAGATGCAGCATGTATAATGCATGTCCACAAGAGAATTCACTAACTTGCACAAATGTTATAAAATGAGACACTGTGGGCAACTGAAACAAAGAAAATCAGTGCAGCCTGAAAGCAATGTAAACCCCTTTTTCTGACAGATTGAAAACAAGAAGCCGTAATTGCCAACGTGGCTCACAACGACAGTTTTCTTTGATCTCTGTAATTTGCAGTCATGACCAAATATGCAAAGGGACCAATCCTTTTAAATAAAAGATCTTAAAAATGTGGGTCATTAGTTCTGAAAAATGCAAAAATATTTAAATATATATATTACTTAAAGCATGTTCTAGGCACAAGGTTAACAGTAAGGCAACTCTGATTTCATTTTACTTTTATAAGACTCAATTGGTGTCATTCACTTTATCAGAACTAGTTGAGTACATGAATCCAGTGCCTTGATTTTTATGGGCTTCCCCAGCTAAACATTTTTTTTCTTCTGAAGGAGACCCATTTTTATCTAACCCCCTCCCCCTCTCATTGGTGTGTGTTAATAATAATAATAAAATATAAAAGTACACACACACAAAATTCAGTAACACCAGGAGCCTGGACAGCCCCGTGGTTTTCCACGGATCTGAGGGCAATGAAACAATCGTTGAGACGGCTAGAGCGCCGGTGGCGGATAACTCATTCCGAATCTGTCCGGACACAGGTTAGAGCTCAACGTCAAGCCTACCAAGTGGCGATAGCAACGGCGAAGAAGAATTTCTTCACCGTCTCTATTGCATCTGCAGAAAACAGCAGCAGGAGACTTTTTCAGGTGGTTCACAATTTAGCGGAACCACCTGCAACATCGGGGCCCAGTACGGGCCACATGTTCTCCTGCAATGATTCTGCAAAGTTTTTTGCAGATAAAATCACTCAGATTCGGGAAGAAGTAGACTCCACCGTGGGAGCAGGGCCGGGGCGGGAGAGTGCTAGAGTTCTGTCTAGTCAAGTTGAGTGGGATCAATTCCAATCTGTTACCTCCGAGGATGTGGACAGGCTGCTTGGACGAGTGAAACCAACCACCTGTCTCCTGGATCCTTGCCCATCCTGGCTTATAAAAGCTAGCCGGGAAGGACTGGGCGATGGGCTTCGTGGGGTGGTGAATGCTTCCCTCCGTGAGGGAGCCTTCCCAGACTCGCTGAAAGAGGCGGTTATTAAACCGCTTCTTAAAAAACCATCTTTAGATGCGGCCACGATGGCCAACTATCGCCCAGTCTCAAATCTTTCATTCTTGGGCAAGGTGATTGAGCGAGCGGTTGCCGAACAACTCCAGGCATGCCTGGAAGAAGCGGACCATTTGGATCCCTTCCAGTCGGGATTCAGGCCTCATCATGGCACTGAAACTGCCTTGCTCGCACTGGTTGATGATCTCCGGCGGGCTAGGGACAAAGGTGAGAGCTGTTTCCTAGTTCTGCTGGATCTCTCAGCGGCGTTTGATACCATCGACCATAACATTCTTCTGGACCGTCTGGAGGGGCTCGGAGCTGGGGGCACTGTCATACAGTGGTTCCGCTCCTTCCTCCTGGGCCGTGTTCAGAAAGTGGTGGTGGGGGATGAGTGTTCAGACCCCTGGGCTCTCACTTGTGGGGTGCCCCAGGGTTCTGTCCTCTCCCCCATGCTTTTCAACATTTACATGCAGCCGCTGGGAGAGATCATCAGGAGGTTTGGGCTGGGTGTTCATCAGTATGCGGATGATACCCAGCTCTACCTCTCTTTTAAATCAGAACCAGTGAGGGCGGTGAAGGTCCTGTGTGAGTGTTTGGAGGCGGTTGGAGGATGGATGGCGGCTAACAGATTGAGGTTGAATCCTGACAAGGCAGAGGTACTGTTTTTGGGGGACAGGAGGCGGGCAGGTGTGGAGGATTCCCTGGTCCTGAATGGGGTAACTGTGCCCCTGAAGGACCAGGTGCGCAGCCTGGGAGTCATTTTGGACTCATAGCTGTCCATGGAGGCACAGGTCAAATCTGTGTCCAGGGCAGCTGTTTACCAGCTCCATCTGGTACGTAGGCTGAGACCCTATCTGCCTGCGGACTGTCTCGCCAGAGTGGTGCATGCTCTGGTTATCTCCCGCTTGGACTACTGCAATGCACTCTACATGGGGCTACCTTTGAAGGTGACTCGGAAACTTCAACTAATCCAGAATGCGGCAGCTAGACTGGTGACTGGGGGTGGCCGCCGAGACCATATAACACCGGTCTTGAAAGACCTACATTGGCTCCCAGTACGTTTCCGAGCACAATTCAAAGTGTTGGTGCTGACCTTTAAAGCCCTAAACGGCCTCGGTCCAATATACCTGAAGGAGCGTCTCCACCCCCATCATTCTGCCCAGACGCTGAGGTCCAGCGCTGAGGGCCTTCTGGCGGTTCCCTCATTGCGAGAAGCAAAGCTACAGGGAACCAGGCAGAGGGCCTTCTCGGTAGTGGTGCCCGCCCTGTGGAACGCCCTTCCAGCAGATGTTAAAGCGATAAACAACTACCTGACATTCAGAAGACATCTTAAGGCAGCCCTGTTCAGGGAAGTTTTTAACGTGCGATATTTTACTGTATTTTTGGTTTCTATGGAAGCCGCCCAGAGTGGCTGGGGAGGCCCAGCCAGATGGGCAGGGTATAAATAATAAATTATTATTATTATTATTATTATTATTATTATTATTAAAAAAATAGTCATCATTGCTATGCATGCAAATGTCTCCAAGAAATTGTGAAAACATCCACTGTTTTGTTGTGTTTACCTACATAATAATGTTTGCCCATTATGGCATATAAAAACATATATTTGACATTCTTGATGGGATTTGTTGTTCACTATTTACTCATTGTCACAGGAAATACTATTTTCATTTAAATTCTGAAATATACCTTGTCCCATTCTTCTGCCAAAGAAGGCTCCCAGAGCAGCTTAGATCACTAAAACATTTTTATTTTTTAAAAATGCATGTCCTAACACAAAAGGAAAATATATTGGTAGGGAGGATGACATTGAACAAACTCAGATACAAGTTCTTCTCATGACCTGCCAGGGTGGAAAGTTAACCAAAATTGACGGTACCAAAAGTTGCTGGCCACTGTGTGGATGGAGTGGCTTTTCACTACATGGCAGATGAAGGGCCTTAACTGAAGATCTTAAGGCATGGAGAAGTTGGAATGAGAGGAGGCAGGTTGGGCATCCATCAGGAAGTAGGCTATAGACAAGAAATGAAATGAAATGGTCTAATGAATTTCATTTATTAGGGTGTATTTGCATAGGTGGAAGCTTGAAAGTTGCCTCACTGGAGTCAAGGCACGAGGGCAATGTTTCCCTCACCATTCATTCAGTTATTTGATGTTTCACTTTCAGATATTTGAAAATCGAACGTTTACCTCAAGTCTGGCAAAAATAAAAGCGTGAACAGTGGGTGCGTGAAAAGTGAACCTTGTTCTTCAGTCTAATTTGGCAAACAAATTACCTTTTTAGTTTCCACATAAAAACAAAGTTCACAGAAGCATAATCTCAGACCAAGTAACCCTTTCCCAGGAGGCTAAAGGACTATTTAGACCAGGGGTTGGCAAACTTTTTCAGCAGGGGGCCGGTCCATTGTCCCTTAGACCTTGTGGGGGGCCAGACTATATTTTGAAAAACGGAAGAATGAATTTTCATGCCCCACAAATAACCCAGAGATGCATTTTAAATAAAAACACACATTCTACTCATGTAAAAACACGCTGATTCCCGGACCGTCCGTGGGGTGGAGTGAGAAGGCGATTGGGCTGGATCTGGCCCCCGGGCCTTAGTTTGCCTACCTATGATTTAGACCTTGTGGGGCAGGACTGTGGATGCTCAATCTGCCCCCACCACATTCAGGCCTTCAGGAGGAGGCATCCAAACCATCCACAGGCAGGCTTTATCATTCTCATTACAGACCATGCTTATTGAACACAACCATGAATCCAGTTGATATGTTCCGCTCCTTTCTGTATATCTGTTCATATGAACAGCTCAAGAAGCTAGGGATAGTTTTGGGAATGGCGCTTCTCTTACAGATCCTGCATCTGGAATGCTGTTTGATAATCCACTGGCATAAAACACGAAGAGAAATACAATACATTCGAAAACAATACCTCCCAAATTGCCACACGTCCTTATTACGTTCTCTGACTTCTTTTCATTTTTCACTGACATTGGTTTAATTACTCCTAACAACGTTATCGCCGATTTTAATTTGTTCTTTCATATTGCTCTTACAGCTCAATTAATTCCAGTGACTTTGTTCCCCCTCTATTGTGTGCTTTAGATGTGTTTTGAAAGGTTAGACCTTGTCATGTTTTCTGAAAGGCTTTTGTGGTTGTGGGATATCAGCTAATTGCAGGACACACAACATGCAGCGACACAACAGTAAATGGAGGAATGCAGGTTCTAAATTACCTTTAGTGAATACAATTGCTCTCTTTTATGTTGGATAAATATTTTATGCTGAAAGAGATCTGGAATATGGATTATTTTATTAAAGTGACTGGGAAGGATCAATCTGCTGTTGTGTGATTTCTATCCTACTAAGTTCAGTCAGTGTTTGCCTCCTATTTACTCTTTGATTTCCCCGTGCTTTGACTGACGTTTTACGATTTATGTTTATATTTATAGCTGGGATGAGGAACCAAAATGTGTCCCTCCAGGGCTTTCTTTCTCTGGTCCTTGGGACTCATCCTAGCCATGCCTTCTCCTCAGGCCACACCACTCACCAGCATGGCTCTGCACACTCCTTGAGTGTCTTTGCTTGGCTGGAATGTATTCTCAAACTATGATGAATGCCTTTTGCTTATTGGGATGTTGTTTTTGTGTGGCTGGAATGTAGCCAACTGTCCAATGGTAAAAGTAAATTCTGTTGCCCTGCCCACTTTTGCCTCTGGCCCCGCCCACTCCTGGCATGGAAGGTTCCCTGTAAAATAATGTGGCATTTGAGCCGACAATATTTCCGCCCTCTTATTTATAGTATATTCTACTCCACAGCTGGGAAACCTGTGGCTTTCCAGATGCCTTGGACTCCATGTTCCCACAGCCACAGCCAGCCTGCACAATGGTCAGGGAGAATGGGCATTGGAGTCTGGCAACATCTGCTCTGCTCAGGAGCTCAGGCCAGGTAATTTCATCCAATGAACAAAATCACTCTGACAGGCTCTTTATTGTTTCCTTGCAGCTGCCTCCTGTTAGCGCTTCGATTTCTCCCTACTTTGCCTGACTTCATTTTACAATTTTAGTTGGTATTCATAGCTGGAGTGGCAACAGAAACGCCAGCAAAAAATATGGCATGGGTTATTTTGAGTCAAATGATGGTGACATCTACAGTAGTGTCAGGCTTCAGGGAATCTGATCCCTCTCCCTTACGGCTTGCTGCCAGAAATGGGAAAAGAAGTTCTTACCAAGATATTTTGTTCAGTATTCACAGAGACGTAGGATGTCGCCTCTTGGATAATGGTATTGCTCTGAGTAAAGTCTTACCCCCTCCATCTCTCCCTTTTTTTATTTATAAATTTTTTATTAACAATTTCAACATAACAATTTATCAAAACAAGTCATCTTCATTATTCCCCCCTTTTTTTCCTCTCCCACAGCTCCTCTCTCTGATTTCTCAACTCATGTTGTTCTCTGCATACTATAAAATTATATACATCCTTTTATTATCTATCTACTATATTAACCCTCAATAAAGTTGTGTATGTTTATTCAAAACCTGCCAAGGAGGCCTGTTCATTTTGTTGTCTTTTTAAATAATTTGTAAAAAGTTCCCATTCTTCTTTGAAGTCACAGTTGTCCTTATCTCGCAATTTGTGTGTCAGTTACACCAGTTCTGCATAGTTCATCAATTTCTCTTGCCACTGTTCTTTTGTCGGGGTTTCCTCATTCTTCTATCCTTGTGCTATCAAGACTCTTGCCGCTGTTGTAGCATACATAAATAAATTCTTTACCCCCTCCATCTCTCCTATTAAATGTCATTCCTGTGTTGGCTAACCTGTGCTTTCTGCCTCTGAGCTTTCTGTTCTACTACCCTCAATGTCCACTGGGACCTGGGGGGTGGGGTCTGGCATGCTTTCCAAATACACAGTCTTGGGGAGCTGTCTCTCCCCTGGTGCTGCTTCTCCCCCTTCTCCTCTCCCAATATTTCCTCAGCTTCTCCCCTCTGCAGCCTCTGAGCTGTGACCTTCTGCTACCCCTGACAGGTAGCAACTAAATTGAAAATGAAGCAAGAAGATACTTCAGCCCTGCTTCCTTGGTCACTGCTAGTGGCATGGATTTGGGGGAAGGGTTTAACAACACAACATCTTCCACAGGAGATAATTATAGGGAGGGTTGTTAATTCTACATAACTGTTAGATGTGGCCCTTTTTTCACACCAACAGATAACATTAATTTTAACAGAACAAGCTCTCTTTATTTGAAGCACCCACCTGCCAAGTAGCAACACATATTGGATGAGTGTCACCTTTGAGCTGCATATCGAGAGGTAATCTTAGTATCGTCTTGATTATTGAAGTGTCTGGCACAGAAGGATCCCCTTTTTTGAGAAAAATAAATATTGCTGGAGTAGGGGTGTCAACTTGAATAAAATACTTTGTGTGTCAAGTAAGCCCTGTCCTGCATAACTGATCACATGATGCAGTGCACAGACACCATTTGAATCAACTGTGGGGTACCATCCCCCTCAAATATTTTATTGAGGGGCCAAAGAGTTGGCTCCTCCTATGTGCTGGAGAGTTAGGTCTAAGAGTCCGCTGTGACAATACAAATCAGAGTAGGCACCATTGTGCCCTCCACATATTGTTGGACTATAACTCCCATCATCCCTGGCCATTGGCCATGCTGACAGCAGATCTGTCCTAGCATCTGTGAGTCACGGGATCAAACCCCTTTAAAAACCAACAAACAAAAAATTAATACTCTACTGATGAAGTACATGGGGAAAGAACCATGCAATAATAACAGATCGTATTCCCCTTCAGAAATGCAAGGTGTTGAATGATTCTGTTTTCCAGACAGGGTGATCTATGAAATGTTTTCTCTCTGTTAACGTGGAGTTAGGAAGAGACAGCAAGACTGCTTCTTTCTACAAGAGCACCACTGTGCTCCATGGTCATTATGCTATCCTGAACTCAAATAGATTCAACCTCTTCATGTCTGAAGACCACTTATTCCGGAGCACATTAACTTGGCATCAGAGATGCTGCATTGGTACCTGAATGCTAATGCCCAGCTAATCTATTCTGGAGCATAAACTGTAAATGTAGCATCTTAAGTTGCTTGGAAAAGGGGTCCTTTCCCTCTTGGGAGTTTTAAGGACAATGGGTTGAAAAATTATTTCAGCTCTTCACTGTGGTGTTTTGTAATAGAGAAACTCCTGTTTTCCATCTTATGAGTCAATGCCCTGCTCTTCCTCAAAAGAACAGATGTTGGGAAGTAGCTTAGGTCTGGCAAAAGACCCCATAGCCAGCTGTTTCATTGCCTATAATTACAGCCGTAATAAATGAATCATTTCCTTTGGAAGGCAAGTGTTGGGGGCTGATCACACCATTATGAGCATTAGGAGTTCTGGAAATCTTCCAGTGGTGTCTACTTTTGGAAAGAGGACTGAGAATTTTGAAAAGAAGTAGGGTGGTTATTAAAAAATAAATGATGATTTTTAAAATTTGTTTTAAGAATGATAAAATCTCTACAAGAATGATAAAATCTCTACAAATTAGTTGGGTTTATTTGTTTTGCCAAGGATAAGGTATGCAATATGGACTAGATGCTACTGTGACATTAGTTTCTGAGTCTTGTTCTTCCTGAACAAAAGGGATATTTAACTGTTCATTGCAGGCTACATTATGATATAGTCGTTGCTCTTCAGCAAACTCTAAGCTGCACCTCACTTTATAGGACTGAATATAACATAGCAGAAAGAGTTCTCACCCAAATTCTTTATTGTCCCCCAACACAAATAACAATTAGAGCAGATGTAAGCATTACTGGTTGTGCCGGCTGGGGAGAAAGGAGTTGAGGTCCAACATTATCTGGAGTTGAATCCATCTGTTCAGGTATACATTGGTGCATGGATGTAATTGCATAAATTCTGTATTTTAGGGAAGATGCATGTCTTCAATTCTGGAAAAATGAAGTATGTATGAATAGGGAACAAATGAATGGGAGAACAATAGACAAAGTTGGATGAGTCTGAATGGGGACCCCACAAGAAAACCAAAACAGTATTGCTTCACTCAATTGATTTTGCTTGAGGTCATTATTAAGTTTTCTAGAGTAAGAAGTGACTAGATGGGTGATATCATCTATATATAAAGCTAAAAATAATGTTAAATGCTCAGTTCCAGTGTAGATCAATATGTATATGCTTGAATTTGGGAGATTTGGGTTCAATTTCACATCTCCCATGGACTTATTCTACAACCTTGAGCAAATCACCCTTTTTTACTACTGAAAACATCAACTGGTGATAATATCTATGGCACAGGGATGTTACAAAGCTCCAGTGAGCACATAGTTCAAAATATAGCAGTGTTTTCAGCCTTGAGATTCTGACCCACAATAATCCTGCTTAAAAAACAATTCAGTGTTTCATGTTTAAAATTTTAAACTAAGTGTTTTATATGCACTTGCTTGCTAAAGGTTTATTCCCATCTATTCTGTTTCATTTATAATTCTGAAGCTAGCATTTCTTTCATTTTTCAAACACTTCCCGCAGTCACAGTCTGGTAAGAAATCTCCTATGTTAACACCTCTGTTAATCACCTCGGCAGTGCTCTGTAAATTCTAATCTGCCATGGTTTATCTAATTCCTTTGTTACTATGGAATCGTATTGATCAAGGGCTTATTTGTGTGTGTTCTTTCTTTTGCTTGAATAACGTGGGTAATTTGATTTTGAGTTCCGACAGAGAGTTTTTCGATTTATGGATTTTCTATCAGGTAAAGCTAATGCCAAATATTCAAAACAACAAGCTTCCTATCTTCCAAACTGAGAGTAAAAATGAATTTGAGTTTCTGTTTGTTTGGGCCCAAGAATGCTGCATTTTAGATCTGTGGCAACATATTTTTGAGCCGGAGAAAAAAAAGCAACATTTTACACTGTTGCTATAAAATTTACAACCAACATAATCGCTCATGTTCTAAACTTATATATTTTAAGCACCTGATAAATGTGGTGGTTCTTAGTCCAGTGCCTGGTAATTATTGAATGACGCATCTACTGTCATGATATAAATTCCACATGGTTGAAGGTCTTGTGTTTATTTCTCATGAAATTGGCTTGCTTTGGTGGGCAGATGTACTGGAGACCCATATTCACATATTTGGCTGCTATTCCACCACTGAGGTTTCAAATTCCCCATACTGACATTACTAAACGCCAGAGCTTTGCAAGGATCATAAAGGTTGGTCTCGCTCTTGATGGGATTCAGCATAGATTTGGCTCACCTCCACAACCACACTCTTCTGAGGCCTAAGAAGGAAATGCAAATTTCGTGTGAGCAATTCTTTAAATGTTGCAGAATACGGGGCTGATTCACACTTCTCAGCAGTGAGGTGGGTGTGGAGGAACTTCTCTGTAGCCGCTTCCCATGTCAACGTAGTAATGGAGGAATGACTTGGGAAGGACTACCACAACGTGCAAGTCCCATTCGTGCTGCAGGACATTAGGTTCCAGCATGTTACTGGAGTGGGGTGGGAACAAGTCAAAGGAAATTACTCCCATATGCATACCTTCCAACTTTTCTTTGATGAAATAGGGACATTCTCTTCCACACCAGGAAGCTTCTCTCACACTTGATCTCACCACACACATCAATGTCATATACATATACAGTACGTTTCCGAGCACAATTCAAAGTGTTGGTGCTGACCTTTAAAGCCCTAAATGGCCTCGGTCCAGTATATCTGAAGGAGTGTCTCCATCCCCATCATTCTACCTGGACACAGGTCCAGCGCCGAGGGCCTTCTGGCAGTTCCCTCACTGCGAGAAGTCAAGTTACAGGGAACCAGGCAGAGGGCCTTTTCGGTAGTGGCATCTGCCCTGTGGAACGCCTTCCCACCAGATGTCAAAGAGAACTACCAGACTTTTAGAAGACATCTGAAGGCAGCCCTGTTTAGGGAAGCTTTTAATGTTTGATGCATTACTGTATTTTATTATTTTGTTGGAAGCCGCCCAGAGTGGCTGGGGAGGCCCGATCAGATGGGCGGGGTATAAATAAATTATTATTATTATTATTATTATTATTATTATTATTATTATTATTATTACACATATACATTGGTCACCTTGAGCCAGTGACTACCTCTCCACTGCAGCGGCAGAGTAACCCCCAACAGCGCCTGGGAAATATTAAATTGTTGAGCTTTTACGGCAGCCGGCCACCGATTTCAGGGATGGGAGATGGCTCCGTCCCCCTGCAGTGCCCGAAACACCCAGCAACTGCTGTGATTCCTCAAGCTCTCCTGCCACCCAGAATCCCAACCCCCTACACACAGCAGCCACCATGTGGCAGTACAGACCCCTGTGGCACCCTAACCCCCCAGTGCCCAGTGCAGACCACCCACCCCGCCCCTGGTTAGCTATGCTACTGCTCCACTGAACCCGACCTACAGGACTGTTGTAAAGGAAAAATGTGTGAGGGAAGGGATCATGTACAACACCTTCCATAGATAAGTGGAATGAAATAAAATTCAAGCTGTAAGCTGCCTTGAGATCCTGTCAGGAAAAAAGGGATAAAATGAATGAATGAATGAATGAATGAATGAAACTTTGAGAACAATCAGGAACATATTAGAGTGTAAATTCTATTGAACTCAGTGGGACTTAGATCTGAATAAATATGCTTAGGGTTGCAATGTAAGGCTGCAGCGTCTTTACCCAGTTACCTGGGAGTAAGCTCCATTGATTATGGCGGGACTTACTTCTGAGTAGACCATATAATAAGGCTCAGTTCACTAATAAGGGAATAAACACCCCACACATTTCCTAAAAACTGGCTGGCTGCTGAAGCATTGCAACGTAAGAATTTAAAGTGGATTGGTTACATTTTCCTTCAAAATTATAGGAAGGGCTTCGTATGACAGCTTTACCATTTCTTTCCTTTGGTGTATGGAGATTTTATTTTCAGACACTTACCTTATTTATTTATTTCATTACACACCTCAACACCCCCCCACACTTGATTGCAGAAAAAAACCTTAAAGCAATTTACCAAAAACAACAAGCCACAAACCCCTTATAGATACTTATCTGGGAATAAGAACATAGTAAGAGCCTTGCAGTGTTGGAACAAAGGCCTGTCTAGTCTGGAAACTGTTTCTCACTGTGGAAAACCAGATGTCTATGGGAAGAAACCCACAAGCAGTTCCCCTGTGATGGGTGTTCAGATGTATGTTGGAACTTAATAGGATTTACTTGTGGAATAGCCATGTTTAGGGTTGAATTCTAAGTTATGAGTTGCTTATTCTTATCCACATACTCTGATTTACTTTATTTTTTAAAGATGATCATTTACTTAGCTCATCAAGAAAGATTGTCACTGATCAGTCAAATGTTGGTTGCCAAATTGGTAACAAGGTAGTCTAAGACATTCCAAGACACACGCATGTCAAGTGATTGTTGGACTGGATTAGTCAACCGCAATGAGGAAATATTACATTAAGATGAATGATTTAGCGTTTTTGTTTGTTTGTTTGAAGGGAAAAAAATATGCCTTTGACATTATTTTTCAAACCAATAAACTGCTTAATGACCAAAACAGTTTGAATCATGGCTTATTTCATGATGTGTCTTTTCAAACAGAGTTCATTATTCAAAGAGTGACTCTGTCCTGCCGTTATCCATAGGGTGTCTGCTTGGATATCTTAATTTCCCTGTAGCTTGAATTATTTTGTATATCCTCATCTCTGGAAAAGAACTGTAGAACTAATCTTGATGCCTGTCAAATAACTGGATTTTTCTGACAATTGCATATTTTGCCAATATATTTTAACACAAAGGAGTAATTGCCTGGCTTAGGCAAAGATACAGTTGTTGGTGAACTATGAACCTCATCCTTCATTTCCTAAAAACATTCCTTATTCTTTATGCATAATTAAACAGTACAAAAGATTGAATTCCTCCCCCCTGCCCACACAAATAATCCTGTTATTCTTTCTGGAAATATATACTGTATGCCGAATCAACATGCGAAAAGATTGGATCTGTAATTTGCTTTTAGGAAGTGAAAGATAGAGCCATATCATATGAATTAAATATTGAGGCTCCTGTCAGTCCACGGTCCAAAATATGCCTCTCTTTTTTTAAAATCCCATTTCCTATGGCATAAGGACAGCAAATGGAAGATAAATAATTGAAAGTTTGTGAGCTTTGTTTTCTTTTTAACACGTTTTTATGGCCTCTGTGACATTTGCTTGTTTTAAATCTCAGATGCTGGCAAATGGGGGGCAAACTTCATTCTCTCATCCATGCATGGTCCTAACTCTGTGTTTACTGAGATAATGGGAGACCCAGAGGTGGGAAAGAGGGATGCTTATTCCTGTCCACATAGACCAATTTGATTTAGGCATCATGGTTCTAGACCAGGGGTAGGCAACCTAAGGCCCGTGGGCCAGATGCGGCCCAATCACCTTCTCAATCCAGCCCTCAGATGGTCCGGGAATCAGCATGTATTTACAAGAGTAGAATGTGTGCTATTACTTAAAATGCATCTCTGGGTTATTTGTGGGGCTTAGGAATTTGTTCACCCCCAAAAAAAAAAATAGTCCGGCCCACCACATGGTCTGAGGGACAGTGGACCAGCCCACGGCTGAAAAAGGTTGCTGACCCCTGTTCTAGACTTTAATATGGCTCCACTAGCGGTGTTTTTGAGCTTGAGCTCAAAACACAATTTACCTTCCCGCCACAGCAGTACCTATTTATCTACTTGCACTGGCTTGCTTTCAAACCGCTAGGTTGGCAGGAGCAATGGGAGCTCACCCCCACCGCGGGGATTCGAACCACCAACCTTCTGATCAGCAAGCCCAAGAGGCTCAGTGGTTTAGTGATTATCTATGTAGGGTTTATTGTCTGTTTATTTGGTTGGAAGTTGCTTTGGTTTGCCCTGGGCAAGATAAAGTGACTGACAAATTTAATAATAAATAAATAAACAAACAAACAAAACTTGTGTTTCTCTGAATATCTAACGTAGTGTTATAGTAGACTAGAACCTGGGAGACCAGGAGTCAAATTACTACTTGGTCATGAAGCTCACTGAGTCCCCTTAGGCCAATCACTGCCTCTCAGTATAACTTACATCACAGGTTCTAAGGAAGTTAGGATAAATTGTGGAGCGGGAGTGTTGTGTATGCCACTTCGAGCTCCTTGGAACAATGGTGGGATACGAAAGTAATACTAAATAACATTCCCAGAGTAGTTTAATAATCAATTCCACTTCCCTGGGTGTTGTAGCTATGGGAGGGGAATAGTGGTGGTCTAAACAACTTTCTGGACCCTAAATAGACTACAGCTCCCAGAATTCTTTGGCAGAGAAGTCATGACTGCTTCAAGTGGTATCATAGTCCTTTAAACATATGGTGTGAATGTCGCCCAAATCTGGCTTTGAAATATTGTAGCTATTAAATGCATGTACAATAACTAAAAGGTAACCTTGCACATTCATTATTATCCCTTCATCCTCTCCCTCTCCTATGGCATTTCTGGCAGATTCTGGCAGCAGGTTTTCGCAAGCAATTATTTATTAGAAGCTGCCATTCCCTGAGCAGCTTGGAAATAAGAAGTAAGGATGGCGTTCGGAATTATGCAGCAAATGGGGTTCAGCGAATATCCCATAATAGAACGTTGGCTACATCAATAATTGATAGCAAGGCTGCCATTCTCTTTAGCTCCAATTAGCAGGGCAGTTTTAGAGACTTGCAGTGTTCATATACTGACAGCATCAGTTTCATAATCAGTGTTGGGGGGAAAATCACTCTTAATTTATTATCTTTAAATGCTTCTAATGGTTTTTAACTGTTTTCCCTGATAATTTTTATATTTCTTGTAAGCTGCTTAGAGGATTTTATCATGATATATCAATTTTGTTCAGTAAATAAAACAGAAGGTCACCCTAAATGCCCACATGAATAATGTTTTCACACAATGGCATAAAACTCTTCTGCTGTCTGAGCTTGCAGGGATAGTTTTCAACAGCTGCGGAACCACCACTAAGAAAGCTCTGCTGCTTTCATTCCCCCTCTGCATCCCTTCTGTGAAATGGTAAAGGTAATTAGTTACCAAGCAGAATTTTTGTGGAGATAAATCAAGGGTTATAAAGCATTTCCAGTGCTTCAGGTATAATGTGAATTCTATATCAACCCCAAAACACCAGGAAAAGGCCATTTTAAGGCCTATTTGCAGTGCAAATTAGAGATTCCTTGCCTCTTCCTCACCCAAAAGGAAAACAGTGCCCAACCTGGTGATAACAGAATAAATGAGACAAAGAGGGAGCTGCTGCCCAAGATAGGAAAATAGGTGGTGAGGGAACACCTAGCTATTTTAAATGAAGTCAAATCTCAAGGGCCTGATAAGCGGCACCCAAGGGTACTAAAGGAGTTTGTAGTTGTAATCTCAGAGCCCCTGTCTCTAATATTTAAGAATTCTTGGAGAACAGGTGAGGCCCCTGAGATGGGAGGCAGGCAAATGTTGTCCCCATTTTCTAAAAGGGGGGGGGGGCGAGAAGACCCAGGTAACTACAGAGCTTTATGTTGATACCAGGAAAGGTCCTAGAACAGATAATTAAACAGTCAGTCTGTGAGCACTTAGAAAAGGATGCTGTAAGACCCAGCATGGGTTTGTCAAAAACAAGTCATGCCAAACAATTCTCTCTCCTCTCTTTCTCTCTCTCTCTGTCTCTTTTGATGCTGTTAAAAGCTTGGTAGATCAGGGGATGCTGTGGACTCTACTGTAGGTTATATCAATAAAAGTCTAGTGATAGTACCACTCTATTCTGCCTTGGGCAGACTACAGCCAGAGTCCTGTGTTCAGTTTTGGGCAATTTAAGAAGGATATTGAAAGCTGGAATGTGTGCAGAGGAGGGTGACCAAGATGATCAAGGGTCTGGAAACAAGATTGGTGAGGATTATTTGGGGGCGTTGGGTTTGTTTAGCATGGAAAACAGGAGACTGAGGGGAGATATGGTAGCCATCTTCAAATATCTAAAGGGCTGTCCCATGGAAGATGGAGCAAAATTGTTTTCTCTTGCTCTGGAGGGTAGGACACGAATGGCTTCAAGTTACAAGAAAGGAGATTCTGACTAAACAAGAACTTCCTGATGGAAAGAGCTGTTCGACGGTGGAACAGACTACAGTGGTGGACTCTCCATCACTGGAGGTTTTTAAGCAGAGGTTGCATGGCCGTCTGTCATGTATAATTTAGTTGAGAGCCTGGCAGTGCAGGGGGTTCAACTAGATGACCCTGGTGGTCTCTTACAGCTCACAATTCTATGAGTCTGTGATTCTAAATCCCCGCTAAAATTCATATGTTCCACCATTCTTTGGTTCTCGATGGCTATTATAAACAGTTGTTGATGCTTCATTTCAACTATGTAGGTGAAAAATCAGGACCTTGACACCTTTTAGTAACAATTTAATATTGAACCAGTGACCTAATTTCATATCTTTCCCCCCAATTCTAAACCTTTGAGTCACCCATACTCATAGAAAACCTGATTAGGTTATTACAGCTGACCTTTCTTTCTGTTTGTAAAGAATAATTGATTCATTTAAATCAACAGAAGTTTGCTTTACAGTGTGAGAAATCAATACACACAGGGCTGTATGTGATGCTTTCTCACAAACATAAAAACCCTAGGTGAGTATCAAGTAAACCTTTTTAAAAAAAGCTGCATTATTTTTGTTAGAAATCAATGGGATGCTGAAACTGGTGAATCAAATACACAAATTGATTTCAATCTATGAAACTGGAACTGAGAATAATATTGTCAGGCGTAGCATTTCAGAAAGAGATCCATGAATATTTAGGATGTTGTGGGCACAGCTAACCTAGCATGATCAGGAAGTCATCTCACAGCGCAATCCCATCTCTGTTCAGAAGTAAACCCTAGTGAGTTCTGAAAACGTATATAGAATTGCAGAATGTATTCAGCCTAGGTAAATACAAATAAAAACAACAACACACACGTTGTCATAGATTTGGAGGAGACTCCCCTGAACCCTAGAAATTAATAAATGATAGGATTTTTATTATCTGGGATGTGAAGAAATGCAAGCTGCAGAGGAATTCCTGGGCTAGTCTATGTAAAACAACCTATCCAAGGTAGGGCCATTAAGAAACAATACGTTAAGGGCCATTGGCAATGAAAGAGAACTGTCCTCCTCCCTGGCCCTGAGGTGTGAACAGAGACTGTGAATTTGGAAGGTTGCCAGTATAACTGGGTGTGAGGTGACAGGAAAAGAATGTTTTTATCAAGGGGTGCTGAAAAGAAGAAGGGAGAGAAAAAAGACTGGGATCCATCTTGGGCAGGTAGGCTGAAGGCTGACTGGGAGAGATGCCTTTGACTCCAGGGCTTCACTGCTGCGAGGGACAAGCCCCTCTTGAAATGACCATGCTGTAAAAACTGGAGTCTCTCCATGTGCACTGAAGGTGTAAATAGGTGAATAAACCGTACTCCTTAAAGCTACGACAGCCTCCGCCATGTCTCAGTTCTCCAAAGGAACACCGACCCAAGTTCCTTGATCAGCAGACAACTTGTTAAACAAATGTGGTGTGTGTGTATTTTTGCTGATTCCCACTTTATACCCCTGAACTTTCCCCCAAATCTGCAAGGGGACTAGCATGGTAGATTGAAGTTGAGGCTGCATGAGGAAGCAGGGCTGGGAGATACACAAAAATGGGCTTTGCTTCCCTGGATCAAACTGCCTTCCATGAATGGGACAACCCCACGGATGCTTCACTGAGATTATAGCATTTCATGATAAAGTCATTTTTAAATATTTGAATATTTGAATACATCAAATAATTTCTTGATTAAGCATTAGCTTTTGTTTTGTGAAGGATATGCTCATTCCATTAAGCACATCCCTGATATTCACAGGTCTTCTGGTTTAGCAAATGGGTGTTTCCGTAAGGTGGCCTGCTGCACTCTCTGTGCATTAATACAGAAATCCAGAGTTCTTATATCAAAGGAATAAATAAGCAAAACTCGGTGGCAATTATTAAAATTTCAGGCTCACAAATTGGTGCTTAGATGGCAGCTGAAAAAGCTGACATCTGTTTGCACTTACGTTGGAATCCATTCCTACATATGATTTTCTTGCAGATGGTTGGGCCTATAAACAGCATTTGAAAAAGGCACATCATGCAGCAATTTGCATTTTTATTTTATGGTAGCTTGACAAATAAGCCAAGTGTTTCTAAGCATGATATAAAATTGTGTTCTCATTATCTGTGAATAATTCACCATTGTTATTTCCCCCTAAAAATCAGCAACAAATTCTAATTAGTGTTTGCCAAAAATTTTGATTTATTTTCAGTTGATATTAGCATAGCGCTGGTATCAAATTGGTGTGAGATCAGAATGAGCCCTAAAGTCACTAAATTGTTTTCTTTATGTGCTGTTGACAGAGTTGGGGCAGATTCAGTTTTAACAGCAACACTTATATTGTAACATATCAAAGCTCTAGTCTGATAAGAGCATATAACTAAAATAGTATAATGAAATGAAAACATCAGTGTGATAAATTTGTGTGGCGATAACTTGGACTCCCAAACTATGCAAATAGTACTCCCAGGATGTCACTAAGAAAAACTGATGAACCCCTCACCTTCTGGAGTTTGCTAGATGGATGCAGTTTTCATTTCTGTTTTTACAGAAAACTGTGCTTGTTGACAGAATAATCAAACACTGTGCTACCACAAATTACATAAGTGATAGTGAACATTGTGGCCAGTCCTACCATTGGGCAGAATGAGACAGATGCCTCAGGCAACAGATACTGAAGGACATGGACTGACAACAAGGTGTTGTTATGTCAGCCCAGCAACCAGCCCTGTACTTCCCAAAGCTAGCCTGGTTGCCTAGGGCATGTCTATCAATTTCTTTCTTTCTCAAGAAAGAATTTGTATTTGTATTTGTATGCACAGTAGCTATGGAAACACCTCAATCTTTATTATGTGGAATTAATCAGCATGTGAACATGTATAATTCTTTTTTCACCAAAACCTTTAGTTTAGAAACTAGGATCTGAAATCTGTTAAAAAGAACCCCTTGATAAATCTAGGGCAATTTTCTTTTCTTTTTGCATGTATGGTGCAGAGTCTGTCATTTCCATTCATGATAGCTGTGACTTATTCTGAAATAAGTCATTTTGAACCAAGGATAGGCTCCCCAGCAAATGTGTGGCATAGGATTACAATCTTGGAGATGCCTTGTCCTGAATACAAATACAGTGGTACCTCGGGTTACATACACTTCAGGTTACAGACTCCGCTAACTCAGAAATAGTACCTCGGGTTAAGAACTTTGCTTCAGGATGAGAACAGAAATCGTGCTCTGGCGGCACGGCAGCAGCGGGAGGCCCCATTAGCTAAAGTGGTGCTTCAGGTTAAGAATAGTTTCAGGTTAAGAACGGACCTCCGGAACGAATTAAGTACTTAATCCGAGGTACCACTGTAGTCATTTTAATTCTCCAATATCAGAGGGAAAGGCAGCTGCTTTCATATTTTCATGCTCCACATCCTGCATATTTAACAAAGATGCTGCGTTTGTGCTGGAGTTATCATTCCCTTCTCAGGCTTATTTTTTTGTCCATGATATTTATTGGGTGGGTGCTGTGAGGTGGGAGATGTGGACACTCAGACTGCCAATGTCATAGTTTTTAAATCTCAAAGGGCTGTAGAGCCCTAAGGATTCAAAGATGTCTAAAGCTTTGTCAAACAGGGGCTTTTCTCTGGATAATATATACTGAAACTGAAAAGCTGCTCAAGGCTTCAGGGTGCCAAGGATGGGCTCCTTTTAAACGAGGGCATGTCATCAGCACTGTTTTTTTTTAAAAAAATGAATCATAAAAGTGAGTGCTTTGGCCCTCTCTGCCACTTCAGAGGACTTGACATGAGCTGGTTTTGTAGTTAAAATCACCTTTAGCCGAGTTGAAAGAGCATAGAGGTGCATTAGAAATTCAGCAAGCAGCTTGGGGGAGAAAAATCCTTTCAATATGTATAGATTTCATTTTTCCCCCCATGAAAAGAAGAAGAGAGGAAACCCACTTTGAGTGACTATCAAAGACATGGTTCAAAGGCAAGGATGAGAGTAGATGGGTCATTTGGTTATAACCAGTAAATATTTCTGTGTGAAATATAAATGACATTAGGCAACCTGATGCTAAAAGCAAGCATCCATTTGCAAATGTTCTACATGGCAGACACATTTCGGGGATGATTGCTGAGTATATTTAAAATTTGCTCATTATTAACAGCAACATAGCTTCTCGCTGCAGTTTCTGCTTTGCACATGGAACTGTTTCATGGAAAGCATATCTGATTGTTAGCGACCACCTGCTATTATTATGGAAGAACCCATTCAAAGCAGAAGAAAATTGACCCTTCAACCCTATACTAGTTACAACATTGTCTTACATCGAATTTAACTAAGAGACTCTATGATCTGAAAAAAGAGACATTGCACATTCTTTTGTAATTCAAGAAAATCTTGAATAAGAATTTAATAATAGTAACAACAACAACAACAACCCCAATAATACAATAAGATGCCCATTTTGGTTGATGACACAAATGCCCTCAGGGGCGCAAGTTGAAGGTCTGATAAAGATCCCTCTTCCTCGGTGCCATTTTGAGACTTTTCCTCTTCTTTTGCTTGCCCAAAAACTCATTGCCACAATCGGGATACCTAGATTAAAAAAAGAAAAATCAAGGATCTAGAAATACTGCCTGATTAAATTCTGAGGTATCATAAAAGCCACATCTGTTGCTACCATTCCGTGATGCAATATTACTAGGGGAAGATGGCTAGAATAGAAATAATGAACCTAGATTAAAGCCAAACTATTCATCACATACTTCAAGCAACCTGATATTAAAAATCTAATATGAATCTCCTCCCTGGCAGTTATATATACACACATAAACACGCCTGTGGTACTTCTTACCCTGTTCTAGCTCTGCTTAGACCCACTTTACGTTTTGTAAAGGGATCCTGGAGCAAAACCCTGAATGTTGTGCGTAAAATGCCATAGGGGTTTCTGAATGCTCTTAGAGTGCTCTCCAGCAGCTACTGGGGAAAGATGAGGCCACATCTTCCAAGTATCTTTAAGGGGCACAATTCTACTTATACATGAACAGCAAAGAGCCACATACATTTTGTGCTCACAGCTCCATGGACAATAGTCAACAAATAGTTTTTTTTAAAAATATTTTTATTAAGGATTTTCTTGTTTTACAGAAGTGTAGTGCCTCGTATTTTTTTCTTCTTCTTCTTCCATGTAACGTTTTTACAAATCCGTTTCATTTGTTGAGGCATTAGGGGGAGAAGAAAACAGAAAGAAAAAAGAAAGGGGGGGTGGGGAGAGGGAGGATGGATGGGGGTGGGGTCGGGTGGCGGTGTTTCTATTATGTTTAATGTATGTAGAGTTTGGTGTCAGCGTTGCTTGTGTTGTTCACAAAATGCTACTCCAAAATCCCGCAAATCCCCTAGACACAATCAAAAAACAATGGGAGAATGACATAGGCTATGAGATTAACCCCACTCAATGAACCAGAATGTGGTCTAAACCCCCCTTTAAATCCATATCAACAAAAAGAAAAGAACTCACACTGAAACTCACCTACAGGTGGTACCTAACACCAAGGAAACTAGCGCTAATACACCCAGGAACCTCACCAAAATGCTGGAGAGGGTGCACCTCCTCAGGCACATACCTCCACATGTGGTGGGAGTGTCCCAAAATTCAACTATTCTGGACAACAGCCATACAAGAAATATGTAAAATAACTAAGCAAGTAATAGACATCACCCCAGAATTGGCCCTACTAATCATCTTCCAAGACAACAATGCCCATTTACACCACAAAGAACTTATAACCCACCTGCTCTCAGCAACCAGAAACATCATAACCAGACACTGGAGAGACCTGTCAGGAGTAAGCATGGACCAATGGTACCAAATAGTATGGGAAACAGCCCTACTAGAAAAATTAACTAATAAACTGAAACTGACACGGGGACAAACAGAAGAAGATGCCTTCACCCCGGTATGGCTCCCCTTTATCACATACACAGCCTAACAGGACAATGACAATAATCCACCAACAGCATACAAATCAATATGGCTAACCTGATCCAAAACACCCACCCACCTCACTCACACACGAAAACAAAGATCACCACAGCCAATCACAAGCAAACAATCACACCCTAAGCCAACCCCAACCTCTCTCACCACCAAAGGAATAGTCAACAAATAGTTGTGTGCTCCCTAAATCTGTTCTGGTGTTTTCCCTAATCCTCCGGAGCAGATTGGGGCGTGCTGTGGGAACGCACAGGGGGAAGAGAAGTCCCAAAGCACAAGGGGAAGTCATTCTGTTCCTGCAATTATTCAGTTGAATACTGGTACTTCCTCATGTTTTTCGATGTGTGAACGTGGCAGTATGTGACTGACCCTTTCTCTGTCAGTCTCTTGAGTTTCTGTTAGTCTCTTTCTCTGAATTTGGTTATTCACATCTGCTGTGAAGGTTAGGAAGAGGGATAAATGACAGCTATAGTGCTGAATTTCTGGTTGATTTTGAAATTATTGATCCAGGCACCACGTGTAAAATGAGAATTTCCCCATAAAGTTCTGAATTGAAGCCATTTTGTCCCCTCTTTAGCTTGCTGACCTTTCTGTGCTCAGATAACTTGGATACAGTGGTGCCTCGGGTTACAGATGCTTCAGGTTACAGACTCCACTAACCCAGAAATAGGACCTCGGGTTAAGAACTTTGTTTCAGGATGAGAACAGAAATTGCATGGCGGTGGCGCAGTGGAAGCGGGAGGCCCCATTAGCTAAAGTGGTGCCTCAGGTTAAGAACAGTTTCAGGTTAAGAACGGACCTCCAGAACGAATTAAGTTCTTAACCACTGTATACTTTACTAGAGGGATTTCATAGATGGACCTAGCACTGGTGTGTTAGAGAAAGGTGGCCTCTTGCCTAGAATAAGTAGCAATAACCAGCGGCGGAGCAAGCTGATTGGGTGCCCAGGGGGTGAGGGGGGGCAAGCAGTGTACAGGGCCGGGGCCAGCGGGGACAGGGCCTGCAGTGTGCAGGGGTGGGGCCAGCTTCCGCAGTGCTCTGAGGAGTCTACCTGCCTCCTCCCCCTCAGCCACCCTACAGCTGGGAGGGAGGCAGCAGGCGGACCTTTTGGGCAGCAGAGCCTGCACGTGACCAAGCCACCGCCTCACTCCCAGGAGAGACGTGTGGCTCAGGCGTGCTGCAGGCCCCACACAGTGAGTGCTGCCCAGGATTTGTCACCCCCCTCAGTGGTGGCACCCGGGGTGGATCGCCCCTACCGCACCCCCATCGCTCCGCCCCTGGCAATAACACAGCACCTTTTTCTTTGTCTAACATGCCGACATAAATATAACAAAATAAGCCATTTCTCTAGAGGGAAGGAAGAAAGTTATTAAAATGTGATAGATTAATCTGAGGACCACAACATTCTACAAGGTTTTTAGAGGGTGCTAACGGCAGTTGGTAGATAGCTAAATACAAAATAACCCCAAATGTGTTTCCTAGAATGTTCCCCCCCGCCATAATGGTTAAGAAATAACTCTGGCTTGTATCCAGCTAAATGACTGCATATGTGGTTGACTTCTGTGAGCCAACGGATCTTACTTTCCTCCCTCCCATTTGCCCCCTACACTGCCACCCCCAATCTGCTCTGGAGTGCTGGTGGAACCCCCAGAACAGATGAGTGGAGCATACAGGGAGGGAGAAGGGCGGGGAAAGTTTCATTGGTACTCACAGAAGTCGTCCTGCACACAATGATTTCGTCGGATGCGACCTTTTATCTGAACTCTTTGTTTTCGTTCTCTGTCATGGCGCTTTTATGCTGAATTAATCTTGATGCCCTGACATTTGCCTCCAATTCAAATGAGAGATGCTGAGAGACACAAGTGCTTCTCACTTTGCAAACATGGCAGTTTGTGAGAGTGACATTTCTTCTGAGTTTAGGTACGCATAGCTGTTAGCGATACGGATAAATGAGAGAGACGTGGTTACCTTTAGGCATTTTTTTTTTAAAAAAGATGAAATTTTGTTAAAAGTCAAGCCATATTAGTAAGGGAAGTGTAATTGGTGATGAGCTTATTTCTCTTCATGACTCACTAAACACAGTCTCTGTGATGGGGGGAAAAGGATGAAGAACTGGAAAAATAATAAAAAATACTAAAAACAATCAGCAGGACAGAAGAAGCTGCAAGACAGCAATACAAAGCAACTAATCACCTTCCAGTAATATACCAACAATAGCATACTTCATTAAAGAGGGGGCATGATGGACTTTCCAGATGAGAGCGTTTCAGAGGCTAGACATAACCACTAATCTCATCTTTCTAACAACTTGGAGGGTGACTCATGACATGCCCTCTATTGCAAGGGTGCCTGGGGAGGCCTTCAGAGGTGTTCCCTGGCTCCTATTCCACTATGAAATTAGGTTTTCTTCTGTTGTAGTAGCCAACAGAATAGGCTACAGTGTGTGGTTGCTTGTGGTTGGTGATTTCTTTGATGTGTGGGGTTTCTCAGGTTTCCATTGGCCCCAAAATATTGATGACATTCCTTTATTCTTCTGTGTAATACAGTAGTCTTATTCCAGGTCTATTCATATTAAAAGCATAGCACAAGAAAGCTGAACTGTATATCCAGGCTGATATGTTTAGACTGGGACAGACAGGGACCCATATTAACACCAATGATACTTTGACCCCCTTTTAAAACAGTAATTAGACAGACCTGAAATAATTAGAGTATTTTATGAAGATTCCGAAAGAACTCTCACTGGGTATTTAGTTCAGAAGTGAATTGTGTTTCATTTAAGCCTGGTTAAGAAATGCTATTTGAAAAGACATATCAAGTTGGAGCACTTTGCAAAGGTTTTTTCTTAATATCATGGATGCCCCAAATGCCTGAGGTATTTTGACGCATGCAGAGCTTATCTGTGCCTATATGACATCCTTATAATGCTGCCCAGGAGAGATAAGCAGTTTTTATTTACTGCAGATTGAGCTGTGTTTTGTATTAAGGCTATATTAGGCAGAGTTGGCATTTGCAAAATCAGATATGACAGAGCTTAAACCTTGAGGGAGCTTGTCCTTAAAAGATGAAATGGATCTGTTTGCTCTTCCCGCAAGCGGAGTGTTGCTTTTGCACAAATGTAGTTTGCATTTCTCTTTCTCTCTGTGTGTATTTATGATAATTAGAATTACTTTTGTATAGTAATTCTAATGGCCGTGATGTTCAGAGAAATGGTCAAAAGGATAGGCACCAGCGGCTTAAAAAGTACCGGTAACTATCTGCATTCAATCAGATTCTAGCCAAAGGATAACTGAAATGATCTCCTCCATTTCAAGGAGAAAGGAAATTCCAATAAGCTGTATCATTGCTGTACATCTTTAAAAACTAGTCCATTGCTTACTTAACCTTTCTACCCAGGTGCAAGGCTGGATTTTGCATGCTGAAGATCCCTCTCAGAAGACAAAGAAGACAGTGGGTTAAACGCCAACTTTTGTTTTCCCGGTTCAGACACTGGACAAACAACAATAACTCAGTCTTGTTTATATGCATTACAGTATCCCAACCCACAAGACAAGCCTTTGACAAGCTGCTTCCATCCAGATGTTTTGAACTACAGATCCTAGCAGCCCCAGCCAGCACAGCTTTGAAAGCTGTAGTTTGTCAGCCTGGCAAAAGCTGCACTAGAATAACTTACCGAGAAGCAATTATGTCCTGTAGAGTTTGCTTTACTTATTTAGAACTTTTCTATACCATCCTTCATGAAAAATTCAAGGGCAGTTTACCACATACATGCCGTCCCATTAAGATCGATTTACTCTGACCAATACCTTAAAAACAAATACATCTGGTAAGCCAGATAAATGCTAGGAATGACAAAATGGGGAAGCAAATCAGGCTTTAGCAAGGGCTGGAAATGCATCAGAGTTGGAATTTGCCCTATTCCAGAAGAGGGATGGACACCATCAGAGACAAGGCTCTATGTCAGGTTGCTGCAAGGTTAATTTCAGCAGCTGCAGCATAACCAGAGGGACTCATCTGAAGATCTCAAAGAATAAGCAGGCCTATAAGAGAGATGGTCCCTCAGGAAACCCAGTCCTAAGTTGTTCACAGCTTTGTAAACCAACAGCAAAAATTCTAAACTTGGTCCAGCAATCAGATTGCTAAAAGAGAGAGAGATGGAGGGACTGTGACCCTGTTGGATATATTTTTTTTTATCTCTCAGTGGATTTAGTACCATCCCTCATGCTATCCTTCTTAATAAGCTTCTCTGAGTTGGATTAGAAGTCATTGCTTGTAGGTAGCACTCCAGCGTGGGGATCGATCCAGAAGGCGGTGCTTGGAGACAACGGCTCAACCTCCTGGCAAATATGCTCTGGTCTCTCTCAGAGTCCTATCCTTTTCCCCATGAAACTGCCTCACTTGCTGGATCATCACCTTCTCGTGGCTTGCACATTCCTACGACCCTTGTGAGCGAAGCCATCAGGAGTCTCGTACCCCCCAGCAGGGTCACCCAAGACATCCTGAGGGATGCGGGTGGCGCTGTGGGTTAAACCACTGAGCCTAGGGCTTGCCAATTGGAAGGTCAGTGGTTTGAATCCCCGCGACGGGGTGAGCTCCCATTGCTTGGTCCCAGCTCCTGCCAACCTAGCAGTCTGAAAGCACGAAGTGCAAGTAGATAAATAGGAACTGCTCTGGCAGGAAGGTAAACAGCATTCTGGTTCACCAGAAGTGGCTTAGTAATGCTGGCCACATGACCTGGAAGCTGTACGCCGGCTCCCTTGGCCAATAAAGCGAGATGAGCGCCGCAACCCTAGAGAATTCCGTGACTAGACCTAGTGGTCAGGGGTCCCTTTACCTTTACCTTTATTAACCCTGAAGGACAACAAGCTTTGGTTAATATACATTTAATGTTGATTCTAGGGTTCACATGCCTGACTGATTAATTTGTATCCTGACTTTTCTCCACATGGTGCTAACGGAGGCTAACAACAATAATACAAATAAAATGCAATAAAATCTGCCATATGTTTTGGAAACTTGTTTCTTTGATGGGCATCTGAACACCTCTTAAAACAGCATAACCAAATTTTGCATGATGGTTCCTGAAATCAAGGAGCAGGCTTTTGTATGGGTTTGGATGCCATTTTGGATCAAGACGGAGGACTGCACCTTTCAAAACGGCACTGATTTTAACCACTGATTTCAAAATGGCATTGTTGTTTTCTAGTTTCTCATAACGCCCAAACAGCGCTAGGTACAAGGCTGCTGGCATACAATAAAATACAATGTAAAAACAAAAACAGAGAAAGGCAGGTAAGACATCAATACAAGCAGCTAATTAAAACCAATTAAAAAACCAATTAATATCTGCATTTTAGGATACTCTTACACTAAGGCAAATAAATATTCAAAAGGGGGTAAACCTACAAAAGGCAATTCTTTATAAAACTCTCCATAATCATCCTAAGGGTGGTATTGGTCTGGCGAAAAACAGTATTAACTTACTTATAAACTCTGAGCCGCGTAAGATGTGCACAGTATTACTCTAATGGGAATCTATGTTTGCATATATACAAGCCAAGGAGGAGTTCTTTTATTGCAGAGCTGCTTGATACAATAGACTGTAATGTGTCCTTAAAGTCGCTTATGGGTTATCTTGTGAAAGCCTGTGGGGTTTGCGTTTCATTCTTAATATACATTCGAAGCAGCTGCTGTAATGGTTCCTTTGGAGCTGTTTTGGTGTTCACAGTAAAAACGTTTATTACAAACAGTAGGACTTGCTCATGGTACCCTTAATGATTGGTGTAGATTGTGTTGTGGGAATAGAGGCAGATAATATTTCTGGGGGAATTTGTCAAACGTTTGAGGCAGATTGTCATTGACGTATAAAGCAGTAGCTTTCAACAGAGGCAGAAGGTAATTGGAGAGCTCTAATTTCCTGGACATTGATAATCATTTCAATTGTGCAGAACCTTTTGCAGCCCTTCTCTTGTTCACCCTATATTATAGGGCATAAAGCGACTATTATTCCTATTTTGCATGTAAGGCTACTTGGTGAGTTTCTGGCTGTCTGTTGGAAGTCTTCCGGTTGCACGCCACAAAGTTATTGCACTGGCATGTTAAAGACAAAACTGTGTTCAACATTGGTCCTCGTGAACACTGAGAAAGGACCACACACCCCTTTCCATGAATCATGCAATGAAATGTGGCCATTGAAGCTCCCACTAGAATTCCATCAGAATTGTGCTGGTCACAGTTTTCACTTTTTCTCCAAGGAACTCAGCCAGGGTAAAAGGTAAAGGTAAAGGGACCCCTGACCATTAGGTCCAGTCGTGGCTGACTCTGGGGTTGCAGCACTCATCTCGTTTTATTGGCCGAGGGAGCCGGTGTACAGCTTCCGGCTCATGTGGCCAGCATGACTAAGCTGCTTCTGGCGAACCAGAGCAGTGCACGGAAACACCGTTTACCTTCCCGCTGGAGCGGTACCTATTTATCTACTTGCACTTTGACGTGCTTTCAAACTGCTAGGTTGGCAGGAGCAGGGACTGAGCAACGGGAGCTCACCTCGTTGCGGGGATTCGAACCGCCAACCTTCTGATCGGCAAGTCCTAGGCTCTGTGGTTTAACCCACAGCGCCACCCCCATATCTCGGTACAGGTAGGATTAGGCCCAAGATCACCCAGTGAGCTTCATGGATTTGAACCTGGGCCTCTCAAGTCCTAGCCCAACATTCTCACCCTGACCTTCAGCCCATGGCAAATAAATTACAAGGTAAATTGGCTATTAATTATGAATTTTTGCTAGAAGATTGGCTGTCTTTATAAAAGCTATATTTATAAATGGGAAATGTTGGAAAAGAATTAGTGCAATTCCTCTCTCCCCCAAAGCCATACATTGTCTTCCATTAGGATTTCTACATTTGAAAAATGTACAGTGTTTTGCACCATAATGATAAAATGTATTTAGTTTGCTGTAGCAATAGTTTAAAGTATTGGGCCCACTGGTAGAGGAAAGGAGGCAGGGGGAGCGCACTGCCCCATGCACCATCGGGGGGGGGGTACCATCGCGGCTGCCCCCCTGGACATGCGCTGTGCACCCTCCACTGCACCGGGCGCCATGCCCCTACGGGCAGCACACCATGCACCCATGGACAGCGCACCACACCCCAGGATGCGCACCACGCCCCCGTGGGTGGCATGCCACTCCCCTGGGACACGCACCAGCCCTGGCCTGCTCTCCGCTCCCGGTGCCGGAGCATGCAGCTTCGCCACTGATTGGACCAATTGGTGGATCATGCCCCATAATGAGATCATGGCCCATCCTAAACTGACCATAACACCCACATCGTAACTGGCTGTGTTTAACTGTATTATTATGTTTATCTGTATTATTTAGAGTATGCTCGGCTGACGAAGACCGGCAGGGCAAAACAAGGTATTATTCTGGGAACCCTTGTCTTAAGTTCTTTTGTCTGATTCTTGCATACAACAACTATATTTTGCAAAGGCATATGTGGAACATAACAAAGAAAAAGTTCATTTTCTGCAAGTACTGCTTCTTAAAGTTGTTGCATCTGATGAGGTGCCAAATAAGGGGGATAACACCTTAAGATGTTGGAATATGCAGAGTTAGCAGGACTGACCAACAGGATAAGAGATCAAGATGATAGAATACACAAGGAGGATATTTGTGGATTATTTGAAATGTTAGTGTAAACAGGTAAATAGGATTAGAATAGATTCAGCAGTATAAATTAAACAGAGGTAAAATGATGGGGGCGGGGAGATAGGGAGTATTCAGAATATGTAGTGATGATGGGAAACTGAAGGGAAGTCCTAACTAAAGTGTTGTCATACAGTGGTACCTTGGGTTAAGTACTTAATTCGTTCCGGATGTCTGTTCTTAACCTGAAGCTGTTCTTAACCTGAAGCACCACTTTAGCTAATGGGGCCTCCTGCTGCTGCCGCGCCGCCGGAGCAAGATTTCTGTTCTTATCCTGAAGCAAAGTTCTTAACCTGAAGCACTGTTTCTGAGTTAGCGGAGTCTGTAACCTGAAGCGTATGTAACCTGAAGCATATGTAACCCGAGGTACCACTGTATTGGTGAATAAATAAATGTGGAACATATAATAGAAAAGCAATTAAAAAAAAAAAAAATAGAATTGGGTCCCATTATTAGGATGGGTTTAAAGGAGGACTGCAGCTCTGAAAAGGATAGACTACTAAGTTAGTGGATTGCAAAGGATAACGAGGATTGCTTTTTATTTCTCCTCAATAGAATAATAAACTTTCTCATCCTCTCTAGGTCGGAAATGGTTACTGAGATTGCCTTTCCGAATTTACTCTTTGTTTCAATGTGGACAGTCTCATTGCACTGAAATGTGTCCCGAGCCAACTTGTAAGGAAGATAGGTTGTTTGTTTATTAGGTTCCAGGGGCGCTGGGAGGATGACACAACAAAAGCCACGTCTGCCCACCTTTCACCCAGCAGGAAGTGTTCTGTGTGTCTCATTCCATTCACAGGAACTCGGGACCCAAGCCCTTGTGGATCGGATCGATCAACAGCTTTGCAGTAAGGCTGTGCACACACAATACATTTGAAGCACATTTAAAAGCATATGTTGTTGTTTAGTCGTTTAGTCGTGTCCGACTCTTCATGACCCCAAGGACCAGAGCACGCCAGGCACTCCTGTCTTCCACTGCCTCCCGCAGTTTGGTCAAACTCATGCTGGTAGCTTCGAGAACACTATCCAACCATCTCGTCCTCTGTCGTCCCCTTCTCCTTGTGCCCTCCATCTTTCCCAACATCAGGGTCTTTTCCAGGGAGTCTTCTCTTCTCACGAGGTGGCCAAAGTATTGGAGCCTCAGCTTCAGGATCTGTCCTTCCAGTGAGCACTCAGGGCTGATTTCCTTCAGAATGGAGAGGTTTGATCTTCTTGCAGTCCATGGGACTCTCAAAAGTCTCCTCCAGCTCCATAATTCAAAAGCATCAATTCTTCGGCGATCAGCCTTCTTTATGGTCCAGCTCTCACTTCCATACATCACTACTGGGGAAACCATAGCTTTAACTAAAAGCATATGGCTTCACCCAAAGAGTCCTGGGAACTGCCGTTTGTTAAGACTGCTGAGAACTGCAGCCCTGATGGTAACATTTTGGAAGTACAATAGGAATAATAGAATAATTGGAAGAGACCCTGAGGATCATCTAGTCCAATCCCTTGCAATGCAGGAATATGCAGCTGCCCCATACGGGGATCGAACCTGCAACTTTGGTGTTGTCAGAACCACACTCTAACCAACTGAGTCATATCCCCCCAGCATGTTTTCCATAAATTTGTTGCATTCGGTGTTTCTAGCTAGATAACCTGGGAGATCTCTTGGTTTTATGAGTCAAATAATTTCATTCTTTGCTATATGGATGTCATAATCAGGCCTCTTCGTTTTTTATGGCCAAAGCTGTAAGTGGGAAGTGAGGGTGCAGTTCCTTAGCAGAAGGTGTATTTCATATCCTCTTCAATGTCTGGTTGTAAATAGCCATGAATAATTAAGGGTGGGTGAAATTAGTTCCTGCCACTCGCTGAGTGACTGGCTTGAAGAGAAAATGATGCGGAGCAAGCAAAGGTGAGATGCATAAAACAAAAACATTGTTAACAAAGGGAAATGATGCAGGCCTTGGCGACAGGCTCTCTGGCTTTAGAGGACAGCTGCCAGGAATGGAGGTGATGTGTGTGTGTCTGTGTGTGTGTGTGTGAGAGAGAGAGAGAGACAGGGAGAGAGAATGAGAGGGAAAGTTAGAGAGTTCAGCAAAGGCCTTTTGAATCAATTGAAAGGGAATAAGAGAGAGAGAGAGAGAGAGAGAGAGAGAGAGAGAGAAAGTATTGATAGCTAAATATTTCAATTTCGCTTTCTCACAGTTTCACATTTTCCCAATCATAAAGTTGCTTCCCCACATTTCCACATCAGCTTGCATTATTATTGTTTTTCAAAAACTCATTGGTATTTTATTGCAAATTCCTCCAAAGACGCACATTTTGTATGCAATTTCGCCTAATGTACACATTTTTGCAAAGCAGTTTCTTCTAATATGCATTTTGAATGTTATTTTTTATACAGTGGTACATTGGTTCTCAAACTTAATCCGTTCTGGAAGTCCGTTCCAAAACCAAAGCGTTCCAAAACCAGGGTGTGCTTTCCCATAGAAAGTAATGCAAAATGGATCAATCTGTTCCAGACTTTTAAAAACAACCCCTAAAACAGCAATTTAACATGAATTTCACTATCTAACAAGACCACTGATCCATAAAATAAAAGTAATAAACAATGTACTGCAGTCACATAATCAATCAATCAGTAGCTAAACTGGGTTCCACACAATCACAAAAACAAAACAAAAAGAGCTGCAAAAACAAAAAAGCAAAATAAATAGCAAAATAAGACAGACCTCAGCATAACACTCAAAATGGAGCATGTTCGGCTTCTAAAAAAAGTTCGCAAACCAGAACACTTCCAGGGTTGCAGTGTTTGGGTTCCAAGTTTTTTGAGTACCAAGGTATTTGAGAACCAAGGTACCACTGTATATTAGAACATAGAACATTATTTCATAAAAAAGCATCAAAGCAGTTTACAACAAAAATGCATACAAACAATATGAAAGAAGTTAAAAACATGTACATTATTATGCCTTATTGTCCATGCTGTTTGATTGGAGAAGTCAGCAAAATTGGGGGAAGAGCGAATTGTTTCAGACTGCATCTTGTTATGGATGACGTAAGTTTGCCTTAAAATGTGGACTGAACTGAATTCCTCCCGCATCCCTACATCATAGGAAGAGGTCCAGTATACCTGAAGGAGCATTTCCACCCCCATCGTTCTGTCTGGGCAATGAGGTCCACTGCCAAGGGCCTTCTGGCAGTTCCCTCGCTGCGAGAAGCCAAGTTACAGGGAACCAGGCAGAGGGCCTTCTCGGTAGTGGCACCTGCCCTGTGGAACGCCCTCCCACCAGATGTCAAAGAGAACAACAGCTACCAGACTTTTAGAAGACATCTGAAGGCAGCCCTGTTTAGGGAAGCTTTTAATGTTTGATGGATTACTGTATTTTAATATTCTGGTGGAAGCCGCCCAGAGTGGCTGGGGAAACCCAGTCAGATGGGCGGGGTATAAATAATAAATTATTATTATTATTATTATTATTATTATTATTGATTTGCCTCTTCAAAATCTTGTCAGTTTTTTTAAAAAATAAAAAAGCAGGTAAAAAGCAGGTTGTGAAGCCAAACACTCTTTTTTCGGGCATTGTCATGCCCTCCATAGCCATCATAGTGGAATTTTGTGAGACAGCCTTTTGCTGCTCTCTCACAGTGGCTGCTGAATGACAGCTCAGCAGGCAAGTGCTACATTAGGCACATCCCAGCTGTCTTCTGAACGTGGCATCTTATTCCTTGTACTTACAAAGGCGGGGGCGAAAACTCTGGAGTGTGCCATTAGGCAGCCTGTATAGCATTCATTATCTTTCACCTGAATCTTTCTCTCCCCTCCCCTCCAACCTTTCCTCTTGGAGGTCCTCAGCTCCTAGACACTTCTTGCTATTTCTTATCCCCCCTCTGTAAGATCTGTTGTTTCCCATCTCGTTCAGTGCGGTTGGGGATGGCAAAATAGCACCTGTCCACAGCTGCGCAGCATATATATAGAGCTAGGTGCCTCTCCCAAATGATTACCTGCAAGACTGAAATGGAGATGGGAGTCGTTTGCAGAGAGAGGATGCAAAGAATTAATGAATCCTGAAAAGCACACAGTGAAACTGCATGGTGCTTTTTTTTTATTGAAAAGGAGAAGCCAAGATTCTCGTGTTAGTGGGTATGTATAATGATAGGCTATTAAGTCTCCATGCTAGCTCAGCCTCTCTGGGGACCCAGGCTGACAATTACAGTGTAATAAATGTGATTCTTTTGTGATGTGAAAGGTTCAGCGTACAAACAGCTCTTGACAATCGGAGCTGTTGCCTATAACCTTGAGTTGAGTCTTAGTAACAGGGGATGGGCAGTACAGGGTACACATTAAATATGGTGTATGAGCTCATCTTCCACTTCCCTCAGCTGCCAGGATTACAAAGATAAATTGGAATATACAAAAGATTTGAGGGGGGGGGCGCATTTGAAAGAATTCCAGGAAAACTAAACCCACAGATCAGCAGAGCCCCCGTATCATATCAAAAATGTTTGCACATTACATTCAACGAGTCTGTGCCCCTGTGCACTCGACACTTGAGCTGCACAAACAGGCAGGTGTACACCCTTTCACACAAACACTTGTAAATGTGTAGAGGCAGCTTGCACCTGTGTTCCCTGCAATATGTGAACAAGCCTGTGCACTCTGCACGTGAGAGTTTGAAAAGTGATGTGCTGCGTGAGACTGCTGTTCCAGAAATGAACCCGAGGCCTGGCGTGCTGCGGAATCCGTCATCTAAAAAATGAATATTGTTTGCAGCTGATAATGGAGCCATTAGAAAGCTGCCTTATGTCAGATCATATCATTGGCTCATTGAACCCAGCATTGTCCAATCTGTCTGGTAGTGGCTCCCTGGGGTGTCTGATAGGGGTCTTTTCCAGAACTTTCTGAAAATGTCAGAATCTGAACCTTGGATTTTTTGTGTGCAAAGCGACCTACCTCTGAGCTGTGGCCCTTCCCCAGCCTCATTGGAAGGAAGGATACACAAGCATCCCAAACTGACAAATGCCTCAGAGGTTTATAGGAAAGAACTACTGCTACAGCAGCAGCAGCAGCAGCGGTAGCAGCAGCAAGAACAACAACCACACACACACACACAGTTTTTTGAGTTCAGAGTACTGAACTACAAGTGAAAGATGACGGCTTGTACATAAGATTTGTCCTCTCGTTTAGATGACTCACACAGTGTGCACACAGAATACATCGTCTTGGTATTGTATCCCCTCATGGCTGTTTTCAGGCTTCCTCCCTTTGCTTATTTTAAAATATAAAACTCTGGGGCTCGGCAAATTGCTTTCCCTCTCAGCAGGCGCTCGTAGAATGAAATAATGAAATTACTGCATTCCTCTTGCTAATTAGCTATTCCGAAATGCATTATTCATTTTATATAAATTACTTGAATGCCCTAATGCGCTTAACTGAAAAAAGTATGCACACATAATACTGGGTGCATTTCCCCCCCCCCCTAATTATACAAAGCTTGAAACCACCTGCATATAAATATGGTCATTATTCAAAATTTGGGGAGGGGAAACCAACAGATGAGAGGCTTCAGAGTTCTCTGTGTTCTTTACATTGTGTCTGAAGGTAAGGTGTCATCACTATTACTTCGGAGACCTAATCAGATGCTCTAAACATTTGGGGAAGCAGAACTGCAGGCAATGGGGCAGAATGAACTGAGCTTTGCAGAAGTCTGGCTTGTTTGACTTGCATATAAAACGTGAATAGTCAAACATTCTACCTTTTGTGGCAATAATATGAAGAAAGCCGCTACACAAGTTATCATCCAAAGGCATCCGCAGCATGCAGTTAATTTAATTTCTTTTGCAAATAACCTTTTGGCTGTAGAAGTGCGATGTGATTTAAATCCCGATTGGTGTTTCCGTGTAAATAGTCTGGACCTGAATTCTCTTTGGCAGGCCGTGTATGTCAAATAATCTCATTCCAGCACAACAGCGGCCAGTTTAGATACCTGTATGTATTAGGGGTGGTGCCCCAACCCCAAGATTCAGCTCAGACCTTGGTTTGAGACTTTGGAAAATGGCCCGGTTTGTCACCTCAGTTCTGGACTTATTTATTTATTTGCTCTCGATAAATTCTGTCTCTTATGCGCAACTGATGGCATGGAGGCTGAACACGGGCAAGGTTCGATACAGAGCACAGAATTAAAAGAGCCAACCAAATAAGGCAATAAAACAACGGTATATGCTAAAAACCCCCACCTCCCCCTAAATACAACAGAGCAAAAAGATCAGCTTACAAAACTTCAAAGGCCTGGACATATCAATCAGACCTAACTGGTGCAAAAATGATGAGAATGTTTCTGATGATTGCATCCAATCCATGCTCATGTTCAGCCTCCATGCCATCAGTTGCGCATAAGAGACAGAATTGAATGTCATCAGCGTTGTGATGCCATGCAACCCCCCCCCCCCAAACGATGCCTTCTCACAGCAGGGAATTATGTCACATGGAACAGAAAAGAGTCCCAAGAGGTCCCCCAGCAACTGGGGAACACTCCTCCTCCACCAGTTTATGTACCATATTGCCCCAAATATAAGCCACATTTTCCCCCTAAATTCTGACCGTGAACAGTTAAAGTGCACCTTATATTTGTGACATTACAGTTTGCAGCCAGGAGCGTGGCAAAGCAATGCATGCCCCACACGTAGTCCCCCGTCCTCTCCCCCAAGGCCGGAAAGGGAGAAAAAGCGAGGAAGGGGAAAGGCTGCCGCCAACACAGCGCAGCTCCCCTCCCCGCAGTATGCAGCTGGAGCAGCGGGGAAGGAAGCGGCTTATATTTCAGCATTTCTCCTTTTTTCCCTTTGCCCCCTCCAATTTTAAAGATGTGGCTTATATTTGGGTGTGGCTTATATTCAGGCTAATATGGTATCTTCCGCCGATGGGCTGCGTGCATCCAGCCACAGGCTGTGTCTGCATGGACGCTTCCTCTGCTCATCCCTTTTCAATCCTCTTCTGGTTCTGGGAGATAGTGGTGCAGGAGAGGGTGAGGAAGCACCTGGCCCTCCATTTGCCTGATCTGCCTCTGCTTCCAAGCCATCCTGTACTCCACCATCTGCCTCTGCTTCCAAGCCATCCTGTACTCCACCATCTGCCTCTGCTTCCAAGCCATCCTGTACTCCACCCTCCAGCTTGGAAGCTTCCCCTGGCCCCCAACTCTTGCCTCCTGGCCGGAACCAGAGCTATTTTTCTAGAAAAAGAGGCGGCAGAACTCACCACGAATGCCTCCCTTGTTCTCTTACAATGGCAATGACGCCCAACTGAGAGGTGCTGGAACTGAATTCCGGTGATTTCCTGCTCAAAAAAAGCCTGGTCTGGAACAGTTCCCCAGAAATCACTGACCCCCTCTCCAGAGAGCGATAGATTCGTAATCTGGGGAACAGGGTTTGCGTCTCCACTCCTCCACATGCAGCTGCTGGGTGACATTGGGCTAGTCACACTTCTTTGATGTCTCTCAGCCCCACTCACCTCCCAGAGTGTTTGTTGTGGGGGAGGAAGGGAAAGGAGATTGTTAGCCACTTTGAGACTCCTTCGGGTAGTGATAAAGCGGGATATCAAATCCTCCTCCTCCTCCTCCTCCTCCTCTTCTTCTTCCTTCTAGCATCCTTTCAGTTCCTGAAAATACCCAACTAGATAGGACTGCAGCAATCATAACAATGGTGCCTCCAAGCCCTATTGACCAGAATCTCCAGAAGGACATCATGGCTTATATTATTCAAGCAGAAGCCAAACTAGGCAGCCATGGGGTCTCCACCCACCTCTTGTCATCCACTCCACCATTTGTTGTAGTATACAAGGGTACTGATGTCCCACACAGTAAGACGATAGGAGTAAAGAGGAAATAAATCACAGCTCTTAAGTCTCCTTGTATGTGAGTGACTGGTTTAAGGGCAAAGAGTGACTCTCCAGATTGCAACCTGGCAATCTTAATTCTAAGTAACTGGAATTTCCAATGGACCATCCATTTATAAAGCTCTTGTCCTCAGTGTGCCAATGATGGCAACCATTGTACGTTTGAACAACATAGAAAACTTCCTGTACTTGCCAAAACTGATCCTTCTAAAAGTGGCATAACATAGGATAGCCCAAGTGGTTGATGACATGGCTAGCATTTCCAACATGTATGGGACTATATGATCAATTGGACTGTGATTTTTTTGGCTCTGGATTTGCAAAGCGATCTCCTTCATCTGCCTGTGATCAGACCTGGCTGCCACTTGCTGAACACACAAAGCAAACTTGCGTGCATGAAAGCAGAATAGTAATGTAAAAATGGTAGAAAAGGAAAGTCAAGTGCTCTAAAGTAGCTTGAATAATTGCAGACTTCTATAGAATCAACATTCTTTCCAGTTTTTTTTTCAGTGATGCCAGGACTGAATAAAAATGCAGGATTTCTGTTTTTCAATCCCTAGGCGTGTTAAGTGCCTGTCTAAATTTAGTACATAGGTTTAACAGAGGTTACACCACTGAACAGTTAGTTTTAAAACTTTTTCTTCTTCTTACTGGAAGTGGGAGCTTTTGTTAACTAGAACAATTCATATTACTAAGGAGAAGAAAAACTCAATCTTCTAAATGTATTTTTATGGAATTTGTGGAAGCTTGTTCTCTCCCCCCCCCATGCTTAAGATAAAAGAATAAATGACCGAAATAGAATTAAATGTATAAACATCTTATTGTAACGGCGACAGTAGGGTTTGTTTGCCATCTTGCTACTCCCCACCTGCTTTGCAAATTCACTGCTTTCATAAGCAAATAAGAAGAGCCCGGCTGGATCTGGCACTATACCCTTTCTGGTCTAGTTTTCTGTTTTCACAGTGGCCAACCACATGCCTATGGGATGCCCACAAGCAGGACCTGAACACAGCAGCAATCTACCCAGTCGTGACCTCAAAGGACATCAGGGACAGGGCACCATATGGCTCTGCGATGGAAACAAGGGTTGTGTGCCAACCACTGTATGTTTTCAGTGTGTGCCCAGTTGTTTGTTGTGCATTTTACTGAATTTCATTGGTCCCCGTAAAGTCTTTTGCTGTTTTGTTTTATGTTGCTGTTGCTGGCATTCATTTACAAAAGTATTTTTACACCACCCACTTGCATAACATGTCAAGGCAGTGCACAGCAGCAGATGCAAATACTATAAAAATAAAATATTGTAAAATGAAACAGTACAAAATAATCCCAAGTATGACCGGCTTGAATATTTGTGCAAAAAACAACAACCCCAGAAGCTTTTCTCTTGGGAATTATAGGTGTAAAGGCAAAGGTAAAGGGACCCCTGACCATTACGTCCAGTTGTGGCCAACTCACGGGTTGTGGCGCTCATCTCGCTTTATTGGCCAAGGGAGCCGGTGTACAGCTTCCGGGTCATGTGGCCAGCATGACTAAGCCGCTTCTGGTGAACCAAAGCAGCACACGGAAACGCCATTTACCTTCCTGCCGGAGCGGTACCTATTTATCTACTTGCACTTTGATGTGCTTTTGAACTGCTAGGTTGGCAGGAGCAGGGACCAAGCAACGGGAGCTCACCAAGTCGTGGGGATTTGAACCGCCGACCTTCGGATCGGCAAGTCCTAGGCTCTGTGGTTTAACCCACAGCGCCACCCACATCCCAATTATAGGTGTAGAACTACCCAAACAGTATAGAAATTTATGTATGTATGCAACTACAGCTGTAAGAATGTTACGTGTCCAAAAATGGAAAGAAGAAGTCCCGACGAGAGATCAGTGGATACAAAAAATTATTGATTTTGCAGAAATGGCAAAACTTACGAGAAGAATGAGAAATCAAGATAACAAACTTTTTATAAAAGAATCGAAATGGTTTATTGAATATCTACAAACAAATTGTAAACAGATAAAGACAGTGGCAGGATTGCTGTAATAACCTGCAGTTTCAAAAGAATATAGAATCAAAACAGATGAATAAAAGAATAAGTTAATTTAGAATATGCAGGATATGATAAAATAAATTTAAGGAACAGCAGAAAGAGGAGGAGGAAGTCGAGGTTTGAAATGTTAGAACTATTGTTAAACTATTGAAATGTATATAAATGAAAACTATAAATAAAGTTATAAAAAAATAAAAAGGAATGAGTGGCTTGTCTAAAAAAATGGGAATTAAAAAAACTAGGTAGGTCTGGTGGCATAAAAAGGACTTCAAGAGTTATCTGGAGGTTAACAGGGAAGTTGCACTGACTGTCTTTTTATTTTTTATTATATACCACTTTGAGATTTTTGAATGTTAAGCAGTCAATTTTAATAAATACTACTGAGTGTAAACGAACTATGAAAAAAGACTCCATGAACTGAAAGCGGAGATGCTACATGTACTTTTTTGTTTATTTATTTGTATCACAAAAAAATATTTCACTACCACTTGGTGTACTAATACTGATCAAGTTACAAGAATCACGTATAATTTCTAGAGTTGGATTGCATGAAGTTTCTATTTATATCTGCTATCCAAGAAGGAGAGCAGGAATTGAAAAAGGATAATTATTGTGTAAAAATGTAGATAAGAATTTGCCTTATACTAGTTGAGACCAATTGGTCCTTCTTTTTGCTCAGCTTTGTCTGGCAACAGCTCTGCAGGAATTCATTCAGCAAATCTTTCCCAGCCCTACCTGGGATCGCTCAGGGATTGATCTGCTGTGAAAAACATCATTCCTTTGTGCGACAGCCTTGTGGAGCTGTTTCACAGCAGCAGAACAAAGTTTCTCTCGTGCCTAGACCTCTGCTCTAGCATGTTGTATTTTCTAATTGATGTAACCTTCCCTGGAATCTCATAGCAAAGAGCAGGTGAGGAATCTAATAAATGATTACGATTATGGTAATTTTGCAAGAGGTTATTCAAATGGAAGTCTAACGAAAATGGCAGTTCTGTGATGATATGAGCAGCCCACGAGATGATGAAAGCTGCTAGCTCAAAGATTGCTTAGTAAAGACTTGACGATCAATTGCCATAGGTACAGGGTGTCCTTATGACAAGGTACTAGACTTAAGGATGAGTTTCATCCTCTTGCATTTCTCTGCACCATGGTTGGACAGCTTGCAATGAAAGCGCATTTTTTTTACTCACTGATATTGTATTACTACTTCAAATAAACTTAAGTGATTATATAGAGGTTGAAAAACTTGGGTCCGTGTTGGCTGAAGGAGATTAAGTGGTGATATGACAGCTTTCTACAAATATTTGAAGGGCTGTCAGATAGATGATGGAACAATTTTGTTGTTGTTGCTCAGAAAAGACTCGAGCCAACGGTGTCAAATGACAAGAAAGAGGTGTTCGGATAACTTCCTGATAGAATGAGCTGTTCGATAGTGGAACCAGCTGCTTAGAAGGGTGGTGGTGTTTAATTAAAGGTTGTATGGTGACCAATTAGGGATGCTGTAAGTGTGACTTTCCTGTTCTTCAGGGCTTTGGACTAGATCAGTTTTGAGGTCGCCTTCTGATTCTATGATTCCATAGTGTTCAACTTCTGGGGCAAATAGTTCAGCCAGGAGTTTCTGCTTTTGCCTCTCTGCAAGCTTGCTTTTATTTCCCTCCTGTGTTTTTTTTTTTTTTAAACCTATCCATAGTAAAGGTTTTCTGTGTCTAAGAAGCACAAATTTGTTTTAAAACCAAGTACACTGTTAAACAGAGGATGCATAAGGGTTCTTTTCAGAGGGAGTAAAAAGACGGGAAATTCCCTCAAGCCAGCTGTCCTTACTGAAAGGGCTTTCAGCATGCTGGCTGTAGTTTTGCATGTCTGCCACAGTTAACACTCAGCACCTATGGGGCTTGCTGGTCCAAGATCAACACGCTGCAGCCGTACCATATGCCCCAAAGGTTGCGAATTTGATACCTCGTGAAGCAACTGGTGAAAGGGCCCCATGCTGAACAAAAAAGGCTACTATGATCTGAAAGTATATGGCCTTCCCCTGGCCTTCCATAGACAACACAATATACTTGAATGATAGCTTTGCATTTGAGCACAATCTCCCAGGAAGCACAAGAGCCTTTGCACTGAATGGAAGATGCTCGGAAACATAGTGGTGTTACAACAACAAAGTCCTTTCGCAAAGCTCTCCCTCTCCCTCATCCCTAACAAACCTCCAAAGAAAAATATCCTGGTGGATTGTGCTGTTGATCTTCACAAAAGCATGCCCATGATAAAATAACTAGCCTGAAGCAGTTTGTTGAATGATGGACTCTGCGGCGAATGTTGCTTGGATGAACTGTGAATGTACGGTTTGAATTTGGAGTCCCTTGTGCACTGAGACCAAGTAATCCCGCTTAATTGTCAACACAGAGCAGATGCAAATGTCAGCACATGTTGTAGGGCAAGCTGTTTGCCCGAGTCCTCCAACAGAAACCGGGAGAGTAGTACCCTTTGTTTCATTCTATTGCTCCCGAATTGTCTTACCTTCTACATGTTTGTTCTTTCTTTTGTTAGTCCTTTTTAGATGTTCTACATGGGAGTTAAGTAAACGTGCAAGGGAGGACTGTGGGGACAAGGAGGCTAGCTCCACCTTTGCTGTCCTCTCTGATTTGCTGGTTTTAGAACCCTGGGAAATCAGGGTGTCTCGTCTACTTTGAGTTTAAGAGATTACTAATTTATCACACACCTGTCTTATTTATTTAAGGAATTCATATCCCACCTTTCACTATTTGTCTCAAAGTGGCTTACTGAATGGAAAATATGCAAAATATAAAAACTAGATTAAAATATAAGAAAATAAAAACATCAAAACAATGTTCATAGTGCAAAGGCCTCCTGAAATCTCAGAATTGTAGAGTTGAAAGCGACAACGAGGGTCATCTAGTCCAACCCCCTGCGATGCAGGAATCTTTTGCCCAATGTGGGGCTTGAACACACAACCCACTGAGGTATTGCAGGTCCATAATGTTTGGAACCTGAAATTTAGCAGGGATAGTTCCTGCATGATTCAAAATATGAGAGGGATCCATAGAACTGAGCCCACCAGTACATTGAAGGCATGGATCCTCATTGACACGGAGTCTTGTTTCTGGTCCATATGGGACCACATGGATCCTCATTGACACGGAGTCTTGTTTCTGGTCCATATGGGACCACATGGATCCTCATTGACACAGAGTCTTGTTTCTGGTCCATATGGGACCACTAATCATGCTTTCCCAAATGATCTCACTGATTGACTTGGGACACAGGGGGTAAGGCTGTGCTTATGGTATTCTGGGCCTAAGTTGTTCCTTACACTCATACCATGGGAAAGGTTATTAGTATTCCCACTTTTGTTGGAATTTACTTGAGTCACCTTGTCAATCCATAGGTGACCAGAGAATGGGATGCTCCAAAGTCTGATATTCTATTATTTCCTGAGGCAAGCAAGCTAATCCGTACATAGAAGCAAATTTATGCTGGTATATCAGGAACTATGGCAATAAATTGCATGCACATCTGAAAAAGGAAGTAATCTATTAGTTCCAGTAGGAACTAATGGCTGGATAAGGATGGTCATGAGAATGTGCATTGAAATGCACATCCAATTGAAAGAAATGCAGCATGGGAAGTCGGTTTTTGGACACACGGGTGGACATCTGATTTATACGCACAGTTCCTGATGTGTATGCATAAATCTGCCTTGGATCAGGAACAGTGTATAGCACTAGCCGTAAAGATCTGTTTATGATTTCCAGAGAACTTGCTGTTGTGTGCTCAAAATATGTATACAGTATGTATAGCTTTCTGTTCTATACAGCACTGAACGCAATTGTTTCTGCTAAGTGAATATTCACCTAAGGCGAATATATATATATTATTAAATGGTAGACCATCCCTACAAATCCCCACACCAGGCCAGCATAGAACCACCTGCAGTTTTAGAGCTCCTGTGGGGTGCATCCTGGATAATTTCCTTCTAATGCATGTACGATATGCGCTCCGTATCAAAGACAACATTGCAATTCCTAAAGGCTTCTGAGAACCAGCACTGGGGCCAGGGGACCATGTTATTTGTAGGATGATGTACGGACGTGTTGTATAGGATCCCAAGTGGCAGGAAATGTGTGCTCAGGCCAAGCAAAACGAAGACACACATTTGTTTTAGTTTATGAGCAAACTGAGGAAGATTTTTCTGGAGAGAATTATCTGAAGACTTCAGCACATATAGCAGCTGCAGTGCTCACATCAGGGTCATATGGTTGTTTTCTCATTCTCTTGTTTTTAAAAAGTCCCAGAAAAAAGGATTGTCGTTTGCTGTCTTTATTATTTACATTTCAATCCATGTTCAAAATTCTAATGTCTAAAGCTTCTACAGTCTGCTCATGAATGGTTTTTGATCCAGCAGAGGCATCTATGCATGTAATAGAAAGGTGTGTGATTTTTCTCTGATTCAACCTTCCCCCTGCCCTCCACACATGGAAAAAATATACCAAAAGAGCAGATAGAAATGGTAGTCAGTTAGAATTGAAACTACTAAACAACAGCAGGCAAACAATCTGCCCATCAAGTCAAAAGCATTTCACAACAAGGAAATCTTGTGTTGGGATTGGACCTTCTTTGAGTAAAAATGAGCAGGTGAATGCTGGGTTCTTCTTCCTACAGAGAGTCAACATTTTTCTGTTTTTTTAAAAAATAATAATAATGCAGAAATGTAATATATATCTACTTTATGAGGAGGTGTGGCCTATTTCACACCCTATTGTATTTTTAAGACAATTGAAATGTCAAATAGAACTACATGGCACATTATTTTTTTCCTGTCAAGGTTATTATTTTTAAAACAACATTATGATAGAAATAGAGATCATTAGTAAGTGGGCTATTAGTTACGTAGATGTGTTTTCCATAACTGACATAAATTACTTAATAAAAAAATATTACCATCTCTCTTAGCTGCAACAGCAAAGAGCTTTCTTTTCTTAATGCATTATGCAATAGTTGGGTCATGTTTGAGATTAATCCTTTCAGCATGCTTATTTCCTAAACTGGATCTTAATATATTAAGCACTGAAATTATGAATTAATTACATCTGCTCCTGATTTATAATTTGGTTCTGAGTAAATTTTGAATCTAAACATTACATGGCATGAATCTAAAGAGATGTTGTACTCATAAGTAAATGCTTAAAGACCGATTTCCTGGCAATACAATGTTCACCATCCAAGATCTGTTACTCCAGAGTTACAGACATATATGTTTTGCCTTTAAATGTGAACTGAATTGAATACCCCCTATATCTATGCTGTGCTCACTCCCTGATGTCTTCTAGGGGTTGGAGGCAAGATTCCTGTTCAGCAAGAGGGGGAGCAAGACTTTATTGGACTGTCTGGTCAGATATGCTTTCAAAAGTAATTTACAGGGTGAGCCAGTTTTAGTTAATAGCTTGGGGCGGGGGGAGCCACTCTATAAATAATGGCCATATCAAAGTGAGAAGGCTATTTCTTCTTCTTCTTTAAAAATGGTTTGCTATTTATACTGCCAAGTTAACAGGAAGAGCTCACTGTGGTCACTCTCCTTCTTTCTAACGACAAATAAATGTCAAAGCAAATCATACATGGTGCTAAACTTGGAAATTTATTTCACAAATATGGCAGCGTAAAACCCAACAAGCATTAACAGATGGGTGATAAAAGTGTGCAACTTTTTTTTTAAAAAAAACCAGCCGAAATGGTGTTGAACAGAAAAATAGCACCACGGATCAGTTTTTGTTTGGTTTTGCTGACACAAATTCCAGCGCGTGTCCTGAAAGCTCATAAAATAACTTCATGATGACAACGTGTTTCTTTCCCCTTCCTTGTGCTATTCAGATTCCAACACCGTACTGGGAAGGAGCACTTGGCTGTAAAAAGTTTACTTCAAGATTGCTGAACTAGTTCAAGAAATACATAGCTTTAATTTTCTTTTAAACGTACTTTGTCCCTTGATATATACTATCTTGGGAAGTTATTGATTTTTCTTCTTCTAAGAGTCCGATTTCCAGAAAGGACTCATTCTGCTAGAGTGAAGCCACTCTGCAACAGGTACGCTTGCTTCAGTTTTCTCCCAGGTGATACTACCTTTCCATATACCACATTTTGTATGCTTCAGATAGGAACATAACCTTGTACAACACACTTAAGTGCAAAAAAATGAGTAAAATGTGTGTGTTGAGAAAAATGTCTTTCAGGGAGCAAGGATTTGTACAACCTCTTCCTTTCTCAGTCTGCCATTTTGTCAGACATTCGTTAACTTTGAAAGGCTACACACAGGGAAGGTACCGTAAATGATTTGTAAATATCTGTTGAAGGCTGAGATAAGCATGTCTATTGTGTGCTGTGTAAAAATCCCACATTTTAAAAATAAACATTTGAATCAGTGGAACACAGACTTGTGCAAAATGAACTAATTTCAGTGGAATGGAAAACACTAGATGAAAGAGTGGGTGTATATTGTAAAGGATTGAGGCATGTTCATACATTCATATTTATCGCTAGCCAATTTGCAGGGTTAGGGTTGGGCATATAATGCCTGGTATTCTGGAATTCTGACCCTGTGGGAAATTACCGGTAGGATAACAGACAGCAGGAACTATTTGAATTCGCTGTGAAGGTCTGAGCTGTCCACCATTTTAGAGGCTGCATTTTAGAGATTGTGGTGGCAAGTCTCCTGTCAAAAAAGGCAGGGAAAAGGAGCAAAACAGAAGACCCTTAGCACATATGAAAGCTGGAAAATGCAAAACACCTTCCACACTATGAAAGGATCTCATAACTTTTCTGTATCTTTCACAAATGTGATTTTTGTTGCAATAGAAAAAAAGAGATTTGATGACTGCCGTATTCCGGAATAGCAATGGAATGATAACCAAGTCATGTAGAAGCATGCAGGAAAATCTAGAGATAACAACAGCTATAATGTTATAACAGATACATCTGGAAGGGCTCTATCTTTCAAATTCTTAAAATATAAACATTGATGCAGAAAACAGTTGGAAAAGCAACCTTCATACCTTCCTTCTAATGTAACTGTCATGAAACTGATACAATTAAACAGGGCAGTTCTTTCCAGTAAGCTTCTATCTCCATTCAACAATGCGTAGAGAAGGGAATTTGCTTAGAGACTGAGGCGAATGTTCAGAGTTGATTTGATTATATAGTGGACCAGAGAGCCTTCCATGAAATTGCTTGGTGCCAGTGTGGGAAGGATTAATAGATTTGTGGGCTGCACAGAGTCATGGTTAATGATAATAAAAACCCCTATTTGTGTTAATCAGTTTTCACTTAATGGATTGGAAAGTTAAACAGTTTGTTCTCTGGACAAATTCTTAGGGAGAGAAACAAACCAAGTCATAGGTGTGCATTAGAGGCAAGAGAAAAGTGGCCAGAGCATCCCCACCTGATTCAAGTGGGAATATAAACTCAGAAGCAGCTGCTGGCTTTTCCTTCTATCAATTTCGAATGGTTTGTGATCTCATTTCATTTTACTTTATATTTATTTAAATATGCCTATACCACTTGGTATTTACAAAAGCGGCTCAGACATAAAACACAGCAATATCCAATGAAATCAATACTCAGTTAAAGTCCTCTTCAATAAAATAAAGCCAATAATTAACAATAAGTAAATAAAATCAGTACAATGACCAAGGATATCAGCGACCACTTTTAATAACATCAAAGGTCAGAGAAAGCAGGTAAGTGTTTGGTTGGTGGTGAAAACGCCATACAGTCTGTACTCACCTGAGCTCAGTAAGAAGAACATTCTGTACCACTATCTTGCCAATGAAAGCAGGAGAATGGCCAACTGGGGACTGAAGATATTATAGCTGATGAGATTATAGAGGCCTTCCCTCTCAGGTAAAGCCAAGCAATTCTGCCGTCAGGAATTGACAGAGCAGTGATGGCATGTCCAGGATGGTGTTGTGCTGCTGCATCAAGAATCTCAGGGGAAGCATATAAAAAGAAATAAAAATAACTATAATTTTTTTTAAAGTATTTATCTTAAGGGGAAGAAAAACATTTGTTGTGCAGAAGAATCATAGACTCGTAGTAATGTAAGGGATCCCAACTGTCGTCTAGTCCAACCCCTGGAGAATGTGAATTGTAAAGTTGGTGTAGTGGTAGTCTCGTAATCTGGTGAACTGGGTTCGCATCTCCGCTCCTCCACATGCAGCTGCTGGGCTAGTCCTTGGGCTAGTCACACTTCTCTGAAGTCTCTCAGCCCCACTCACCTCATGGAGTGTTTGTTGTGGGGGAGGAAGGGAAAGGAGATTGTTAACCGCTTTGAGACTCCTTCAGGTAGTGATAAAACGGGATATCAAATCCAAACTCTTCTTCTTCATCCAAACTCTTCTTCTCAACCTTTGATGCTTTACCAAGGCCTACTCTGACCCTTCCCCTTGCTTTCTGTCCAAGACTTTGCTTCCTTTTCAGTGCTAAAACTAATACCATCTGCTCTGAGAACGCTTTCTTTCTATCTCCCAATTGTGACTCTGCCCTTTCGTCTATGCATTTCACTTGTTGAATGAACTACCCCTGCAATCCCACACCCATTTGGAAGCACCCTTAGAATTCAGAAGAAATGCTTATTTCATGCAATCTTCCTGACCGCATAGAGGAAGTACCTTCTTCAGAATAGGCACTTTTCACTTTTGCCTTCCTCATTTTTGCTACATAAAATCCCATAGGCTGCCGGCAAGAAGCATTTCCAGAAATGGCATCTTAAATTGGGTTGAATAAACTTATGGCTTTTCCTGTTTACGATCCATTTTGACTCCATCTGACATGATATTAATTGCGGCAGCCTTTACAGGAGCTGCAGTACATTTGAGGCCTTCATGCATGGCCTAATTTATCTGGCCTCTTATTCATTCCCTGCTCCTGCATTGTCTAGCAAAGGTGCCACAGATAATTGAAGTCAACCACTTTATGAGCGTGTTGTTCAAGGCTTAGGCACATTTCCTTTATTAAACTCTCATAGCTCTGCAGAGGGCAAACAACACAATGAGAACATCTTTTCGAGCTCATTTTATGAGGCCGTTTATTCTGTACTGAAGTAGAAGGACAGACCAACCACTTTGAGGATCTCTTATAATAGCGACTCCACACTTTGCACAGCAAATGTGTATTTGTGTGGTACACTTATGTCTCCCACAGTGTGTGGAAGACATATGGATAGGCATGTGTGTCCTTAAACAAGCCCATAGGCCTGGGAAGCCAGAACTTCTAGGCATGCATCCACAATGCGTGTACAGCCAGTGTGGTGTGCTGGTTAAGAGCGGTAGTCTCGTAATTTGGGGAACCGGGTTCACGTCTCCACTCCTCCACATGCAGCTGCTGGGTGACCGTGGGCTAGTCACACTTCTCTGAAGTCTCTCAGCCTCACTTACCTCACAGAGTGTTTGTTGTGGGGGATGAAGGGAAAGGAGAATGTTAGCCGCTTTGAGACTCCTTCGGGTAGTGATAAAGTGGGATATCAAATCCAAACTCTTCTTCTTCTTCTACCTTTAAGTATTTGAGGCAGAAAACACGGTGTTTCCCATTACTGCATTGTTGCCCTGCCCTTTGGTCCTGCTCTGGAATGGTATGTATTATTTTCCAGCAGCAGCAACAACAAATTTTATTATGCAGTCCCAGACCGGGCATTATTTTTCTTTGTTTGCCACAATACATTTGGAAATACGAGTCCATGAGACCCTAGTCTATGTGATCATTTTACTACTGGAAAATCGTCATCTGAACTTCTAGAAAGGCCTGCTGACATAGTCCTGGGAGCAATTAGACAACGAGGAAGTAATATATGGGAAAGAAGGAATATAAAGCAGTGCCCACGTTGCTGGAATTGTAAGCCCCCTCAGAATGGATGTGCAATTGCACTGCTTTATGGACACTCACAATCTTAAATCAGGTTTCCATACCAGATTTTTAAAATGTAGTCAAGATCATATGGGGAAGAGAACTTGCCCCTTTTCCGTATGATCTTGACCAGACCACATTTTTAAAAATCTGGTATGGAAACCTGTCTTGACTTCCCAGGTGCAGCTTGTCTTTACATGTAATACACTGGGCTCCTGCTAATCTGCAGCTAAGGACCAGTACACAAACTCACTTCAGAGCTTAGGAGAGATAATGCCGTGTTACAGAAATGGCTCAAAAGTCACTCAAGCACAGTAATCTTATAATACGTCTAGTAGGAAAAAGAGGAAATAATGATTAATTGCTGTCTACACTACTCTGGATTAAATTTTCTTTTATATAACATCTTGGGTCTTACAGCATGTTTGAATTGTATTTTTTTAAACATTGGAAGCTGTTTTTTAATTGATTTATAACTGCTTACGCTCTACAAATTGAGTTTTTAATGAAAGAATGACAGAGAGAAACAGAAATAAATAAATAAATAAATAAATAAATAAATAAATAAATAAATGACTACAGTGTCACCTAAAGTTCTTATGCAAAATCTTATAGAATCTGAATTGATTCCAAATGTTCAGGGCCACTTTGCAATTTAACAGAGAGAGTAGAAGAAAAGAAACACAATCACAGTTTGTTTTCTGGGGGGGGGGGGGGAAATCCAAACCTGTATGCTTTTCCAAAACCTCTGTATAGTTTTCCTACTGTGACATTATGTTTTCTGGCAAGGTAAGGATATTTTGAATGCACTTGGAAAGCTTAAAATGAATGTATTCGCCATAAAGTATGCATATACTGAAGCTGGAAGTGTTGGAAATAAAAATGTGTCCCCTTTCATCTAAGGAAATGTCAGTGTCAGTGAGCCTTACCTAGAGGTATTCCCAATGTGAGTTTTACCCATCCTGCAGGAAATTATAAAACTGTATCTGTATTAAAAACCTGGAAACTCTTTTTTTATGCACAAGTCATGAATTATGATGAGAGGTAGAACAGCCCTATAGCACCAGCATGATTTAATGAGCATCTTCACTCTTATATTTCTCCCTACAGCTACCCTGCTCTGTATGCCAAGGTTTAAGGCGGGACAATGAACAGAGCAAGGAATTCTTAGTAGTTGCACCAAATCGTGGCACATTCGTTCCAAAGATGCTCACCTGCCCATGTTCCATTTGAGGATGGAGTCTTCCTTGTTTTCTAAAAGGTTTCCCAGTTTGCATTTTGATTAGCTTTTAAACATTAGTTCTGGCTTTTATTTGATAATGATTTTTTTATAGTCAACTTTCTGGTGGCTGTTTTTAAATGTAACTTTATTTGATCTTCAATTTATCTTTTGTGGGATTGAATTGTGTCTTAATGTTATTGCACAGCGCCTTCAGCGCATGGCGGGAAGTGAACTGTTTAAGAACGAAGCAATAAAAAGTTCATTTTGCCTTCATAATGTAGATGCACTGCATGGGACATGAATTATATTGTGTTGTCCCACAGAGCTGGCATGTTTCCAGCTCTTGTTTGACGGAAAGAAATCACCAGTTCCAAAAACATTTTCTGTTGTAAATACAGTTGTATAAGAAGATTAAGAGGTCCAGTGTTCCCTGTCATACAGGTTCAAATGCACTAGCAACATGTCTTAATAACCTTTTCATTGTACGGACCAACGCAACAGATGAAAATTACTACTAGAGATTAACAAGGAATTAGTTGCCCATGCTCAACCTTCATTGTTGTTCCCTAGTTTTAAATCTGACCCCAGCACGTGGTATAGAGCATAAAAGAAAATTACTGCCACATTTAGCAAAGTCAAAACTAATTCTATTTTTTTCCTACCTAAAATGTTACAATTATTATTATTTGTTGAATTTGTATCCCACCCTTCCTCCAGAAGGAGCCTAGGGCGGCAAGCACACTCACAGTTCAAAAAGAAACTAAAACCAAAGACAAACAAACCTCCAAGTGTCCCTATTTTCCAGGAACAGTCCTGGATTTACAACAGCCATCATTGTTTCTGATTTGATTCTGGAATGTCCTGCTTTTCCTTGTTGTTGTTGTTGTTTAGTCATTTAGTTGTGTCTGACTCTTCGTGGCCCCATGGACCAGAGCACGCCAGGCACTCCTGTCTTCCACTGCCTCCCGCAGTTTAGTCAAACTCATGCTGGTAGCTTCGAGAACATTATCCAACCATCTCGTCCTCTGTCGTCCCCTTCTCCTTGTGCCCTCATCTTTCCCAACATCAGGGTCTTTTCCAGGGAGTCTTCTCTTCTCATAAGGTGGCCAAAGTATTGGAGCCTCAGCTTCATGAGCTGTCCTTCCAGTGAGTATTCAGGCTTGATTTCCTTAAGAATGGATAGGTTTGTTTTTCTTGCAGTCCATGGGACTCTCAAGAGTCTCCTCCAGCACCATAATTCAAAAGCATCAATTCTTCGGCGATCAGCCTTCTTTATGGTCCAGCTCTCACTTCCATACATCACTACTGGGAAAACCATAGCTTTTACTATATGGACCTTTGTTGGCAAGGTGATGTCTCTACTTTTTAAGATGCTGTCTAGGTTTGTCATTGCTTTTCTCCCAAGAAGCAGGCGTCTTTTAATTTTGTGGCTTTTCCTTAGGACATCCCTATTTTCATCAGAGAAATGTTGGAGAGTATGGAGTTATGCAACCCCCAAGCCAAGTAGCTAAGTAACTATTCAACCTTTGGAAGACATCTGAAGGCAGCCCTGCATAGGGAAGTTTTTTTTAATGGTTAGTGTTTCATTCCTTTTTCATATATGTTGGAAGCCACCCAGAGTGACTCAGGTAACCCAGTCAGATGGGTGGGGTATAAAAAAATAAAATTTATTATTATTATTATTATTATTATTATTATTATTATTATGGAATAGGATGTCTCTATTTTCATTGGAGAAATGTTGGAGGGTATACAAAAGTAGTTTGTTTGCTGCAACATGCAAAGATTTATGTGAGGAAAGAGTATTTCCAATGCAGATACAGGTGGGTGGATGTCTGGCCAAACATATATAGAACTTTAGGTTCCCCATGGGATTCCAAGTTGGGAAAAAGAGCCTTATACTTCTGTCACCTGCACACTGAATATGACTGTCTGCAAAGGAACCCCAAAGCACAAACACCTCCTCCGGTGTGTCCTGGTGGCATGCAGCCCCTACACAGGAGCTGTTGCTCACATGATGTGGTTGCTTGGAAGACAACTGGGTTCAGTCGGGAGATGGTGGCAAAAGGAGACATGACATTGGGAGTAGAGCTGAAAGCAGAGACCTCCCCTCTCCAGTTTCAACACAGAAATGCCCTACGCACAAGTAATGTGTGAAAAGGGCTGATGCAGCCACCTAAGGGCCCAACTAGCAACAGGTGAAATGTGTGATTGCTTTTAACCTGTCTCGATTTTGTCTTATTAGACATGGTTCAGGGTGGGAACCATTTTGTGTTGGGTGATGGGTGCAACTTGTTACTTTGTTCTGCAGCCCCACCACAACTTTAATACCATTTTTCTTCCCTGTTTTGCTTAAAATTTCTGTTAATGTGGAGTTCTGGAGAACTCATAATAGCTTTCTCACGTTGTTGTTGTTGTTGTTGTTGCTGTTCTTCTTCTTCTTCTTCTTCTTCTTCTTCTTCTTCTTCTTCTTCTTCTTCTTCTTCTTCTTCTAGGATGGCCCTGAAAACACACCTCTCAAGTGCCAAACGCAAGGGTAAAGAGGTGCCTCTTCAGCATGTGCCAAAAACTGTATAGCGAAGAAGTTTGTGGGGACGTAATTCCACAAGTCAAGGTCCTCTCCCAGGACACCGCCTCCCTGAACTTCTGAGGGAGGTGGAACTACAAGCAAGCCTCTCTCTGCTGTTCTTAATACCAGAGGGGGTCTGTAGGGAAGAAGGTGGTCTTTCAGATATTTGGGGCCAAAGTCATTTACCCTACTGCCCTACTACAAATTTAGGATTTTTTTCTTATGGGCCATCATGGAAAGACCTTGGATAATTGAAAGACCAAGGATACTTCCAAATGCAACCTTATATAGCAGCTGCCATGTGAAAAACTGGCAGGCAGAAAAAAGGCTCTCTGGTAATCCATCAACCCCATAAGAAGATCCCCATGGTGATGGTTGCTGATCCAAATTCAAGTGGCCCTTCCATGAAGCCATCAACACTGGTGCAAAATCCACACTATAACCAGTATCCAGCATCCCTTTTAAGCATAAAAGTGGATGGAAACTTAAAACTGTATTGCTGTCCCCCCCCCCCCGAAGTTTGTAAAAGCAGCAGCAATATTCAAAGAGCCTGTATTGTTTATGTGTTTATATTCCCCTCCAAAGACTTCAATCTTCAACCTTTTGTGGGTTTTCTTTTAGTGTACTTGGACAGCAGTAAAGACTTTGCAGTATTACTTTTGGGTTCTCTTCTTCCTCCTTTTATGGCTATCTTTTCCTAGCAAATTGCTGTAGCCTATAATTTAATGAGGTCTGCTACCCAAGTGATAGGACATATCTATACTAGAGCTGAAAGGCCCCAGCTGAAATTGTTGTGATCCACAATAGTTGTCAACCACAGTTCAGGCTCATATGGAAAAATTATGTGTTGCATCTTCTTTTTCACTAGGTCAATGAAAAATATTTTTTTCTTTAGTTTTGCAACTTAAGTGTGCTTGGTGTGAATATATAGCTTCTACTTGCCATTTTAATGGGGGAAATGTTTTTTTTTTTAAAAAAGTCTCTTTTCTGCCTTGTTGCTTTTAAATTTGATCTGACTTTTTCTGTTTCTGATCAGTTAAACCAGCAGTTAAGACCAGCTTTGGATGACAGTCACCCTGTAAGATATTTATTTAAAGCAACTTAGAATATAAAGTTTTAATCACAAAAGTTCAGCCTAACAGCACAACAAAATGGACACCAAAACATGTTTGCTTTTAGCATGTGGTCTGAATGAATGCAGATTTTAAAACGTACCTGTAAAACATTTTTTGGGCTTCACTTTGCTATGGTCAAGCATTTAGGATAAAGGTTTAAGAGTCATGGGGAGTGGGCTAACCACAAGTTTCTACATGTGTGCTATTACACGTGTGTGTCCATTAGTTGATGGGCAAAAAATAGTTTTCACAGATGAAACTTCATATGACCTTTCAACATGCTCACGTACCTTAATTTTAAGTGTAGATAACACATTTAGCTACATATCATTGTAAGTCAGCGTGTGATGAGTCATTGAAGGAAGTAGATCTATGTCAATTGACTTTGCCGGCTTTGAGTTTGTTATGTTGGTAGGAAAATCTATGGAAAGATAGACTGAAAAGTTGGAAGCAGGAGCAGACCAGAAAAGGTTAGGGGACCTGCGTAGCAAGATATTGTGCCCCATTGTTCTCTTAATCGCATTATTTATCAAATTCTTTTAACTATTTCATTCATAAGGTGAAATATACTCGGAGTTGAGTGTGGATTTCATGCTCTTTATTCAGCTCATAGTAGTGAGGAATGAAAGTTCCCCCAAAATATCTGCTTTATATACATTATTTACACAATGGGCTGTATGTGATTGGCTAACTCCGGGATTCTCCCGTAGGCCAATCAGGTTGCGGATTCACTTCCACTTGGAGCTGGATTGGGTGGCTCCTGCAGACCGATCATACTGCTGCATAGTTCTAGGACCAATCAGACTGCTGCATTCTGAATCCTATTGTTCTAGGACCAATCCGACTGCTGCATTTTGGATCCTATTGTTCTAGGACCAATCAGACTGCTGCATTTTGGATCTTATTCAACTCAGTACATAACATAAGGCATTTTCAATTAGCTATCAAATCTCTCTTGTCACTGGTTTCATAAGGGTAGAAGTGGATGAATTGCAGTTTAGATTCCATAGGACATATTGCCTGTAGGTGGTTTTTTTTCATTTTTGTTTTAAATGTGGGATTGTTTTTCATGCCAGGTTTTGCAGTTTAAGTCTACAAATGCACACAGAAAAATGGCTTGATCAAAAATTCCACTGCAAGTAATTTTTTTAAATAAATCCTAGCTTGAACTGGACGTATTGGATTCGTATCAAATTGCCTCATTTGGCTGAAAGGCAGAGAGATAGGAAAATCATTGTATTTGGAGGGCGGGATGGAATCGGCAAACACAGGAGACGAATCAGAGTGTGACCTGGCATTTGTGTAGCTAGTACAATTGTGGCAATAGCAGGCCTCTTCATTATTTTTATTGCACATACAGCTTTTAGCACTAAGCATGAGATCAATCCATCTGTGGACCTCATTCCCTACATTTTAACTTTTTTAAAACTCTTTTTTTTAAAAGGTCACTTCTTTCCCAAACACATCCCAGCATATGTTTTCAGATTACTTGAATGTATTTGTCAAAGCTTTCCTGAGCTCTCATATTCAGACTCATGTGTAAAAAGATCTGCGGCGTTGAATTCTTCTTTTCCTCTTCCCTTTGTCCATGTGAAATGCCCCCCCCCTTCACATTTCCCATGGTGATGGGCCATCTGGGTTGAAAATCTGATTCCAGCACTGAGGCTTACCTCATTGTCACGAGGAAAGAGGAAATAAATTTGAGAAACATCTGTTTTTCACCTTGAACAAATTTGTCAATTTGGATGCAACGATTCACAGCTGTTTCGCCTTTGCTTATGCAAACTCTTGTTCCTCCCCCTTCTGCAGCCATAGGGAAAGTAAAGGATTCTTGACAACAGCAAAGCACAAATATCCCTGAAGAAGTGATGGGTTACATCCAACTCAAAAAACTGACTGATGTGGGAATTACTCTGCACATCCTGGAAAATATGTGGTCAGAGAATTTAGAATGGGCTGTTTAATAGGCTTCTGAGAAGGGAGATTTTTTTTGGGGGGGGGTATTTTTTTTTAAGAAGATTTAATAAAGATGGAAATAGTACTGCTAGCTGATGAAGGTTACCCCTATCCCAAACTCAATTCAGGAGTGGGGCTACTGTTTCCTGAACTGGCAAGAGCCTGGCAGGGCAGAAACGAGACTTTAAAATAGACTTTAACTTACACCAGTCTTCTTGATGAGGTTACCAGGTCATGTGAGTGAGGTGAAAGAGATTTGGAAAAGGTGCTCCCTGAACACTTTTGAGGGACTTATGCTGGCGTAAGGTACACTAGTTTAAGATCCACTAGCTGAGTCCCGGCTGAGCTGGGTTGAGAGGCTTACGCTAGTGTAGACTCAGCTAGGACAGCTGAAGATTCCCAAATCCTGGTGGATCTTGGGTTTGGATTGCACCATGTCTGTATGTCTATTACGTACTGCATAAGAAAATGCCTCCTTTGGTTTGCCCTGAACCTACCACACATCCATTTAGGTGCATTTTAGGGCCTGTTCAGACTTACTGCTGTTAAGAGACCAGGGAGTGGTCCATTTCCAGTCCTGGCAAAGTGAGAAGTTACTCAGGAGGGAACATTGCAATGAAACCAGGACATTTGTACTTGCATTATGGCTGTTTTGTTTCAAGTGGTTTGTGTTTTTTTATTAAAAAAAAATGAGATGCCAAAATGAATGTGACTAATTACTTTAAAAAGTATATGAAATGAACTCAGGCAATTCTTGCTCTAAACCTTGGATTCCACTCAGGAATGGAAATGCTTTTGGCTTGCTGCACAGGCGGGAGAAATTTACGCTACTCTGTAAAGCACACGCCAGAGTAAATATGACTCCCCCCCCCCATATGCACTGAATTATGTTCAACACTGGCAAAATGTCACATTCATTTCCCGTTAATTATCTCCAGTAGCATGTTTATTCCCTGTCATGGAAAGCAGAGAGGACAGACTAGGCAGGAAGCTGGACAAGAACTTTATTGTCTCCCTCCAACGAGAATGGAAGAGTAACGGGAAACTTCTGACTCCAGATGGATCCAAGTTCAACAAGCAATGTTGGGTGGAGCAAGCCTGACCCCCAATTCACACTGCTGGTTCCATCTGCTAAATTTGTGGTGGAGGGCACATTGCCCCAGCAGCTTACGTAAGGGCTCCAAGCAGGGTGTTTTCAGGGTGCAGCACAGCAGGGACAGTGATGGGTATGTTGGGTCCAAATTATTTCCCTTTCCTGTTGAGGGGGAATGAAATGGGGTCCTCTGCTGCACTAGCTATAGAGCTGGAGCAGCTATAAAAAGAAAACAAAACATTTGCATTTGGGGCTATCTGGGAGTCTAGGAGAAATGTCTAGCTCAACTGGGCCTTAACCAATTAATCTGCACTGATGCCCTCAAACAATGAATCTAGAAGACCACCATCTTCCAAATCAAATGGATCCAGCACTGTCAGACCTTCCAATTGTCTCTATTTTCCAGGGATACTCCCAGATTCACAGAAGCCACCCCAGTTTCTGATTTGATCCTAGAATGTCCTGCTTTTCCTTAGGATGTTACTATTTTCACTGGAAAAATGATGGAGGCTATGGAGTTATGGGACCCCCGAGCCATCTGAAGACAGCCCTGTATAGTAATAATAATAATTAATAATAATAATTTATTATTTATACCCCACCCATCTGGCTGAGTTTCCCCAGCCACTCTGGGCGGCTCCCAATCAGTGTTAAAAACAGTACAGCATTACATATTAAAAACTTCCCTGAACAGGGCTGCCTTAAGATGTCTTCTGAATGTCAGGTAATTCTTTATCTCTTTGACATCTGATGGGAGGGCGTTCCAGAGGGCGGGCGCCACTACCGAGAAGGCCCTCTGTCTGGTTCCCTGTAGCCTCACTTCTCGCAATGAGGGAACCGCCAGAAGGCCCTCGGCACTGGATCTCAGTGTCCGGGCTGAACGATGGGGGTGGAGACGCTCCTTCAGGTATACAGGACCGAGGCTGTTTAGGGCTTTAAAGGTCAGCACCAACACTTTGAATTGTGCTCGGAAACGTACTGGGAGCCAGTGCAGATCTCTCAGAACCGGTGTTATGTGGTCCCGGCGGCCACTCCCAGTCACCAGTCTAGCTGCCGCATTCTGGATTAATTGCAGTTTCCGGGTCACCTTCAAAGGTAGCCCCACGTAGAGCGCGTTGCAGTAGTCCAAGTGTGAGATAACCAGAGCATGCACCACTCTGGCGAGACAGTCCGCGGGGAGGTAGGGTCTTAGCCTGCATACCAGGTGGAGCTGGTAGACAGCTGCCCTGGACACAGAGTTAACCTGCGCCTCCATGGACAGCTGTGAGTCCAAAATGACTCCCAGGCTGTGCCTGGGAAAGTTTTTTTAATGTTCAATGTTTTATTATGGTTTCATATATGTTAGAAGCCACCCAGAGTGACTGGGAAACCCAGTTAGATGTGCAGAGTATAAATAGTAAAATTATTATTATTATTATTATTATTAACATCCCTATTTTCATCAGAGAAATGTTGGAGGGTATGGACTGTTGCTCTAAGACTCAACTGCACTGAGCTTCACTTTATTTACTGTGTTTGCTGCTTCTCACAGCTACTCAGAACGTCTTATACATTATGTTTCCATTGCATGTAGAGGAGTATGGACTCAACTGATGGCACCTTACTCCAAATCTCTGAATCACCTCTTCCAGTAGTTCCATGTACATTAGATATGAAAGAGCATGGGTCACAAGATGGAACATGTAGGGTAAGTCACAAAGGGACCAGCATCGCCCCCAGAGTCCATCTGACAAGTAGAAGGGGGAACAGTAGTACTGCAGAATCCTCTACCTGCAGCCTAACCAAATGACCCAGAAGTATATTGATGGATAATACGCTGTTGGTAGCTCTGTTCGTTTATCCACAGCTGTTTGATGGCCTGGGTCAAATTCTGTTATTTCTAGTGATGGTTTTAGATTTTAATTGCAGCATTGAAAATGAAGCTTTGTGTATACACGCAGGAATAAATTATCAAAAGAGCATGCGTAACACACAGGTCCCAGCTTAATCAGTGGCTCCTAAAATAGGCAGCATTTATTTTGCATATTGACACCAGCACTACACGATGAAAATCAGGTATCTTGCACAGACTTTGTATGATGGTTTTTGAATGCTATCCGAGCTTCTAGATAAAAAACCCAGTGAAATATTCAGAAGAGCGTGAGAGCTGTGGGCTGATTTAACATTCAGAAGCAAGCAGAAGATGGCAAGCTGATGTCCGGGTGAAACTCATGAATTTGCTACGGGGGAAAAAAACCTGTTCCAAAATTTCATTGCCATATAAACATAAACATTAGACTTAGGTAGCCAAGAACAATATCTGATTGCTGTTTTTGTTTTAATCTCTTTCTTTTAATATTTGTTTCTTTAAGTGTGAAAGCGATTTTTAGTCCTTATATTGATTTTCAGTTCAAGAAGAGAAAATGCTGTATTGAGATGGATAGACATAGCATATCATGTTGTAATTTGAAAGAACTGCAATTGCAGAAGGAATTAAGTTGGCTTGGGATCTTACAGGTGTACTCCAAGGTATCATTCTACTCTTTATTAGGTATGTTAGAAATGTCAGTTTAAATTTGCTTTGGTGTTGAAATGTATGGAAACAATAAAATCCTGCTGGAAATATTATTGTACATCAAGATGCAATCTCTTTTTCTATTGCATTCCTGTATAAAGGGAAGAAAGCCATCTTACCTTCAGCCAACAAAAAGGAAAACTCATTATGGTTAGAACTGTGTATTGAATGCTACAGGCTATTTAATTACAAACTAAATTTCTCTATAACCTCATGTTTTGTAAATCAGTTCCTCTGCAGCCAGCATATTGCTGTGATCAGACGAAACACAGCAGTGAAATATTTGCTTAGCTTTGATTCGTAGCCACAGAAACGGAAGTGAAATGTTAACACTTGGAAATATACATTGAGTGAAAACAGTGTCTTCTAAAGAGATGAACTAAAATTAACATTTGGCTCGATGTCACATGCTAAGTGCACAAAATCAAGAATGTGTCTTTAAGGACAAAGTTAAAAGCATTCATTTCAATAGGCCTTGTGATGTGGTCTCCAAGGCAGGGCAAAATGGTCACATTAGGAATGGATTCAATCCAATGAAATCTGTTCTTCAATCACTTGTCCACAACATCTGCATGGACCATCATTTGTCAAATAATGATCAAATAGAGACTCGTTGCATATCCTTATCACATGTCAGTTTTATCAGCTCAGATTTTGTTCCAGGCTAATTCTGGCTCAGAATATAATATTGAGGTTTTCCAATGTAGCTATTTTGGAATCTGCAGCGGTTAAACCATTTATGACCAGTTCTAATTTTTGCCTCTATTAAAGCCCTTAAATCACCCTAATAGTGACTCCAAATATTATATTGGCATTTAGACTGCTTTCTTGTTTCTAGAAATTTGAAAAAAGCAATTTATGAGTGTATTGATGCTGGATCAGAGTTAGTACTATAGAAGTGATAAGGGGGTATGCGTGTGGAGAGAACAGTGCAAGTCTATGTCTACCCCGCAGTAAAGTCTATTGAATTCAAATAAACCTACTCCCAGGTAATGGACTTAGAATTGCTTTACACAAATGTATAGTACACTAATAGGTATGACTACTCAAACATAAGACCCATTGAGTTCACTGCGGCTTTCTTCCCCAAAAGTGTGTATAAGATAGAATCCTAAGTGATTGCCTTTACATTTGATTATCACTCATATCAGCTTAGAGTGCATTATTGAGCTCAGCACTCTTTTTCTGACTGGAATGTGGATAAAATTTTAATAATAGGCTTTATTTCATTAGAATGAGAGGTATATTATGTATCCCCAACTTTCATCATGAATCAGACTTGAAACCTAAAAATAGATGCAGTGTAATTTTTTATATTATAATTGACATAGTTTCTTTGAGGGAAAAGGGCAATATTTCAATGTTTAGATTTTATTTTTTTACATCCTAATACACTGTTAGAAATGAAGAACATCTTAAAATTGGTGGCGTAGTACAGACACAGCTAATTAGATAAGGCGTTTAATGAGTAGATAAGACGTTTACTTGTACATATGGGCCAACTCCATCTATCATTTTTTCTGCTTTGAAAAAAATGGTGTCTTGCAGGATCAAAGCAATTTGTAGATTCTTGAAAGGTCAGAGTTCCAAATAACCTTTCTGGAGAGAAAAATACATCACTGCAGGTCCATTAGGCAGTTTTACTAGCAGGGTTTAACATAACCCCTCTCACACGTTATTTATTGACTTACACGCTCTGGATGGCAAACAAGAAGAGACCAAATGATAGAAACGTTTTAAGGCACATGCAAGGCAATAGTATGGGATGCAGCCATTGTGCACTTAATGGACCTGATAAGGGGTCCTATGTACATACCAGTGTCCTCCGTGTGAGGAAGTATGTTTCACTGTCAAATGGCTTGTACCAACAGGAAGTTATTCCTAATCTCTTTTTCCCGGTCCAGATCCCTTTTCTTTTCAATGGAACCTGTTTCCTGGCATAGAGGTGCCATGGTAGGAAAAGCTTCTCCAGTTGAATTTCTACCCACTGTGCAACTTTCAGTGACCCGGGAATCCAGAAAGGGAAAGGGTGGTGATTATAGTACTGTCTGTGCGGGACATAAGGGCCACAGGTTTGTTATTAAGCAACTGGAAAAGTTTATTTGAATGCAATAATTCACAAATTATATTGAGTATATTTGCAGTTAAATGAATTATTGAATGCTGCAATTCCATTTGATTGCATAAATGTTCAAGCATGTGTTTCCAAACACTGAAAACAACAAGAAAACAACTCAGGGATGGCAGCTATAACAATAAATGTCCTTTCAAGGAGGATTGGAATAATATTCTGTGTAATGCACAGGAATTCAATTTACAGTGGATGGTTTTGATAAGAACGAACCCAGATCCTTACAGGAGGAGCTGCTGACCTTGAGAAAACTGGAAAAAAAGAGAACAATGGGTCTTACTCCTGGGGTGAGATTTCAGTGTGTTAAATTAATGACATCCAATTATCTCATAATTACAGTGTCACTCACACCTGCCTCCACTCACGACTGCATTTCAAGGATGAAACGGAGAAATGTTACGCGGGAACACACAAGTCATTTGAAAAGAAGACATATTCAAAAGGAACTGGTAGGTGCAGAGGAGGAAGATTACTTTCTTAGTTCTCACTATTATATGTTATTTTCCTGGTAGTAGTTGCTGGCATCTATCTGTCTCGGGAGACACTGTAGGAGTGTGCCTTTGGGGGTGAAGTCAAGCTGTTGGGCAGTACCAGCGCCTACTGTGGCTGTAGAGACCGATGCAAGAGAGACATGTTTTGTTGCAGTTGGGGCAGATGAAGGCATCTAGTTGTGCTGCTGCAGATGCACCATGGCGTTTCTTCTCTCTGCACTGCTCCCAGCGGCCATTTCTCCTCTGGTCACTGCTATGGAAACATGACCGGTGTTATGTACTGAGTTATATAGGATCCAAATGCAGCAGTCTGATTGGTCCTAGAACAATAGGATCCAAAATGCAGCAGTCTGATTGGTCCTAGAACAATAGGGTTCAGAATGCAGCAGTCTGATTGGTCCTAGAACAATGCAGCAGTATGATTGGTCCGCAGGAGCCACCCAATCCGGCTCCAGGTGGAAGTGAATCTGCAACCTGATTGGCCTACAGGAGAATCCAGGAATTAGCCAATCACGCGTGGCCCAGTGTGTAAATAATGAATATAAAGCAGATATTTGGGGGGAACTTTCATTCCTCACTACTATGAGCTGAATAAAGAGCATGAAATCCACACTCGACTCCGAGTATATTTCAACCCAATTGCCTGTCTCCCAGCACTGCAGTTGCCTACAAGGGATTCCCACGTGGCAGGGTTGATATCACCAGCCATGTTTGCAGAAATCTTTGTAACACACAGTTGGTTGGCCAACTGGCCTGGTGCCTGAAGCCAGCTCCCTGTAGAACACGTCCTTGGGGATTCCGCCATCTTCCTTTCTGTGGACATGACCAAGGCAATGTAGAGATAGCTGAGTGTGAACATGCAGGGAATGTGGGCTTGGGAGAGCACATTTTTGTTGCAAAATCTGTCTTTCTATTTGATACCCAAAATTCTTTTGACACAATGCATGTGGAAGGCGTTGAGGCATTGCTCCTGACGGTTGTAAATTGGTAGGAGTAATGTGTGTCCAATTATGGTTGTATATGCATCGTGTGCTCCAGTCCCAAGGTTTGGGTTGTGCCCCAATAGGCCCCTTTTTTGGGGGGGCCCTGTTTTGACTTGAAGTGCTTCAGAGAATGCTCAATTCAGTCTGGAAATGAAAGCCAAACCCTCTTTGGAGACAGAGGAGAACTTGCTTCTCCTGCCCATTCAGTACAGTGATACCTCGGGTTAAGAACGTAATGTGCTCTGGAGGTCCGTTCTTAAGCTGGAACTGTTCCTAACCTGAGGTACCACTTTAGCTAATGGGGCCTCCTGCTGCCGCCGCACGATTTCTGTTCTCATCCTGAAGCAAAGTTCTTAACCCAAGGTACTATTTCGGGGTTAGCGGAGTCTGTAACCTGAAGCGTCTGTAACCCGAGGTACCACTGTATTAGGATATTTAAAAATGCCTTTTAAAATACTTTTTACACAAGTAGATGAAATTTGTAGGGTTTTTCTAGTGGCCAGCTTTATATTTTATGTTTTTAGATATGCTGTAAGTGAATTTTACTTACACACAAAAAAACAGATTATGATGATAGATAGATAGATGATAGATAGATGATAGATAGATAGATAGATAGATAGATAGATGATAGATAGATAGATAGATAGATAGATGATAGATAGATAGATAGATAGAGATAGATAGATGATAGATAGATAGATAGATAGATAGATAGATAGATGATAGGGAAAGGGGAAGCTGAATGAAATTTGCAGTCATGTTTGCCCCTGTCAAATTTCCAAAATTTGAAAGAGGTAAAAATGAATCCTAGTGTTTTGTTGGCAATTGGTCTGGAAATTGCAGGCATGAGAGAGGTGTCCCTAAGAAAGAAACCTGCCAAATTGCAGACTAAAGGCCTAGACAGACTAAATAAAGGCTAGACTATGGCAAACTTCTCAGACTTGAACCATTCTAAGTGGGTAGCAGCATCCACTTGGATAAGAATGAGCTAGCAGCACAAGACTCAGAGACAATACCAAGATTAAACAAAAATAAATAAATGAGGAAAGCCATGTAGGATTTGAAAGAAAAGCGCAGGTAAAATAATGGACTGGGTTCAACATAAGCAAAAGAAAAGGAAAGCCTCAGCCCAACTGCTCCACTAGAACACTTTTAATAACATTCCTTGCTCCTTAGAGAAGCAGCCTACAAAAGATCAAGAAGCACATGAAACCAAGGCTATTCATTTACTTCAGCATCTCTCCCCCTAAGCACTGGAATTGGAGAATCTGAGTAAAAACCATTCCCTCTGATCTGCCACTCCCTTTCCCATCACCCTGCCCCCCACTGCTTTCCTTAGATCAGACCTTTTTCAGTCCTAGGGCCACATTCCATCACAGGCAACCTTCCAAGGGCCACATGCTAGTGGTGGGCAGAGCTAGAGGCTAAAAGTGAGTGGAGCAATGGATGTGACTCTTACTTCTGTACATAGCAGCCACACAAAACCAGAGGTTTCTCTATCTTCACACACCTCTCCATACAGGCGAGCAAGAGCCATTATCGCAGTCCAATGACATATTCTAGTCAGGCAAACCATTTGAGGAGGGTGCAAAGCAGAGCAGATCATCACTCCTGCTATATATGATGAACAACTTCTTCTTCTTCTTCTTCTTCTTCTTCTTCTTCTTCTTCTTCTTCTTCTTCTTCTTCTTCTTCTTCTTGAATTTTTATCCCACCCTTCCTCTTCTAGGAACCCAGGCTGACAAAAATATCTATAATTTAAAAACAAAAACAAAGCAAACACATTCTACAACAGATCAAAACATTCTAAAAGCAATTGCCATTAAAAACATACTATCTTTTCCCATGATCTGGGGGGTTGCCAGGAATGGTATTTTTCAGCCACAAAATTCCTGGGATAATAGGAAACTTTTCAATTTTCTCCTGAAACTTAGCAGTGATGGAGACAGGCACAACTCACTTGAGAAGGCATCCCACAACTGGAGGACCACCACTGAAAAGGCCCTGCCATGGGTCAACACCAACACAGCAGCCCCTGGTGGTGGCACCTCCAAGGCCTCACTTGCTGTTCATATTATTATTATTATTATTATTATTATTATTATTATTATTAGAATTTATATAATACTTAATTGCAATTGTCGCTAAGCTGTGAATAATGAATACAATACAGAAAATTTAAAATAGATACATGCTTTACGGGGCAGTGGGTAGGGAATTACATCTGAATTGCTGAGGAGCCATAAATTGTTTCTGGGGGTCCTCACTTCAGTTTGGGGATGCTTGTACAGTTCCTGCTTTACCTCAGACAAGCTCAGACTCCCTCAGATGCCTTTGCTTCTGCTGGGAATTTGGGATTCATCAACATCCACTGCAAATCCTTACTAGAGTAACCTAAGTATAGTTTTTAAAATGAAACAATACTTTGATTTAATCTTAAGTAGTGCTCTGCACTGGTACAAAATGTGTTGGAGAGACAGGGTCCAAGAGCCTCATGATTATTTGAAAGGAATGTTTTTATCTTCTTTGTGGCTTAAACACTCAACCAAAGTGCTGGATTATTAAGACACTTTGTGTTATTGTTGGAAGAGGAATTAATTCTTTCAAAGATCCATACTCGATGACTGTCCACTTTACCTTTATGTGCTTTTGTTTTTGTTTAAAAAACCCTGGTGTTTCCAAGCATCCCACAATAACTTCTACCATGACCAAGTCCTAGATAGGGACATTTTGCTTTTGTATTTATTTTGGGCTCATTCTGTGGGCTTCGTTCTTCTTTTTTATTTTTATCTTGCCCAGGAATAAACTCATCAGCATTCATGTCTTTCCCTCCCCCTTCCAAGTCCTGAGGCGGGTGAAGCTGAGCAGAGTTACGTGCCCATTCAATTATTAATCTCAAATATAATTACAGATAAAGACTGTACGTCCCCCATGAATATTTAAAAAGTAAATAATTAAACACCCAGCTTCAAAGCACTTTTACCAAAAGCAGCCCAGATTAGAATATTGTGCCCGATTGAAGAATTACAGTCACATTCCAGATGCTGAGTCTGGGAGCAAACATTTTTTGTCTTGTTAGTAACTTGCTTGTGTATGGTTCTAGGGCAGTTTTCAAAGATAACGGAACTCAAATCAATTAAACTGTACCACAGCTGCCACATTATACCTGTTCCGCATTTGTACGCACTCAGTCATTTAATGTGGCAGCACCTAACCTTTGGAACTCCCTGCCTATTGAGATCAAGCAGGCACCATTGCTCTACTTCTTTCAACACCTGCTAAAAACAGCTGGTTTTGGACTACAATTCCCATCATCCCTGACCACTGGTCCTGCTAGCTAGGGATGATGGGCGTTGTGGTCCAAAAACAGCTGGAGACCCAAGTTTGGGAAAGATTGGTTCAGACAAGCCTATCCAGATGCTTAGAAAGTCGATCTGATATTAATCCGTTTTAGTATTTTAACTTTTGTAAGTTTTAGGGCAGGGTTGTAAATATTTCATGATTTCATTGCCTTCTCTGTTTGCCAGCTGCTTTGAAGTTTTTCCACAATCAAGCGGTGTATAAATTTGGTGAAATAAAATAAACAAAACAAACTGGCTTTTCAGTGGGATAGTGTAGGGCTGGATCTACACACATCAAAGAAGCGTTTCAGTTACATGCATTGTGAACTGTGTACGAGAAACCAGGTTGGCAAAAACAGAACTCCACATCGCCATCTGGTGTCACAGTGTTAGAATGCATATACAACACGTCTACAGCACTTTTTCTTTGCCAGTGTTTCTGAGTCCTAGGGCAGCTACGCTCCACCAGGAAATCCCCACTCATTCCCCTTAGCACTCGTTTGCTTCCTGCGCTGCAAAAGGGGAAAGAGATGATCAGACTCTTGGGAGTGCATGGGAGTCCATTAGTTCCACTGGAAAAGACACCCTAACCCCCCTTAGCCACCTCAAAAGTAAGGCCCGTGTGACAAAAACCCTACCCCTACCCATGAGAATGTGACTGGAATTTTCCCTCCCCTGTAACACTTTTCAATTTTTTTTATTTTCTCAATTAATTGACAGAGCATGGTAGAAGAAAGCCAGAAGACATTTTCAGTGTGTTTCTCATCCCTTCTGCAATCAGCAAACTGAGCTAGAAGAATCTTTGTCACCTAAAATGGGGACTGTGGTAGAGTCCATTTCAGTGCTGTTAGGCTAGTTTAGCGATGCATGCCAAGGCCTGCATATGATCTCAGCTGCTTTGCTGGAAGCTCAATGCATGGTCTGTAGACGGCCAATTCATCAGAGTGCGGCAATAGTGTGTCAGGTTAATTTGTTTGCAAATGGTCCAAATTCTGCTTCCAATTATAACTCGGCCCCTCCAGTGTACTCGGTTGGAATTGTCCAGATGTAAGTAAGGACACAATTTGGACCATTGCATCTCCTCTAAATACACTTACTGCAACGCTTGGCCTCCCTGTTGGCACTGCTCTTGCGGCATTGAGTCATTATATTAATTTGTTTATCATGTTATGCGCTCTGATAACAGTTTCCCTTCATCCTGAACAGCTGCCCAAATGGACAACAGATGCCAAGTGTGGGAACTAGCTGCTATTAGCAGATGGCCAGGATGAAAAGTAGCTTCCCTCTGTAGGGTTTTTATAAATCTTTCTTACAGGACGTAGCTTGGAAAAAAAGAGAGGAATGGCTATCCTTTCTATAAGATCATAGGCCGTTAGAGCTGGAAGGGTGGTCATGTAGTCCAAACCCTAGTATAGATCTTACAGTGCCAGCTTCTGCTTTAAATATCTCTGGGAAAGGAGAGCATGACACACACACACACACACACACACACACACACACACACACAATGTAGTTTGCTCCACTGCTCTTACTGTCAGGTTGCTCCTAATGTTCAGATGAGCATAACAGGATCAGGCCAATGGCCCATCTAATTCACCATCCTGTTCTCATAGTGGCCAACCAGATGCCTGTGAGAAACCTGCAAAGCCGATCTGAACACAAGATCACACAAGATCACACACACACACACACACACACTCCCAGTTCCCATCAACTGGAATTCAGAAGCATTACTGCCCTTAAACACGGAGGCAGAGTCACCTCCATCTCTGTGAATTTGTCCAATCTTCATTTAAAGCCACCCATATTGGTGGCCACCATTCTCTCCTGTGGGAGCGAGTTCCATAGTTTTAACAATGTGCTGCATAAAAAGTACTTCATTCCCTGCTATTTCCACCCACAGGCTGCTGCCCTGCCCTGAGGACCCTTCCATCCATCCAACCCCTCTGATCCTCCTTGCACCTTAACAGTCGTGACACAAGGCATCTTCAACTTCTTTAGCAGGTTTCCATCTTGGGATGGCCAGTTTCCCATGTACAATCATACCTCTTGTTACGTTTGCTTCAGGTTGTGCATTTTCAGGTTGCGTCCGGTGGCGACCCGAGAGTACCAGAAAGGGTTACTTCCGGGTTTTGCCGCTTGTGCATGCGCAGACGCGCAAAATGATGTCACACGCATGTGAAGAAGCATCAAATCATAACCCGCGCACATGCAGATGCACAGACGCGGGTTGTGTTTTGCTCATGTTGCAAACGGGGCTCCGGAACGGATCCAGTTCGCAATCAGAGGCACCACTGTAACAGCTTCCTCTGGCAGCCGGCAGAGATAGACTTGGGTTGTATCCAGCTAACATATTAAGAGTAGACCCAATGAAATCAATTGACCTAAGTTAGCCATGTCTATTAATTTCATTGGGTCTACTCTGAGCATAATTAACATTGCATACCATCCATTGTTTGCATTGCATCAGCTGCTTACACAAGTCACCCAGCGCCTGATCCTGGATATTTTAATAGGAAGGCAACCCCTACTGGTGTCAAGAGGATATGCTTTTCCTGGATAAGGTCTTTACAATCTCAGCATCAATCCATTTATTTCCCTCTAAAAACATGCTGGCTCAAGTCACCTGTGTGTCAAACTGTCTGTGACACTTTAAAAAACTTAATGGAAAAGATGCCTAATGTTCACTCCATAGTGATTTCCTGAATGTTACTAGATGTCTTCCACAACCAATAGAGGAAGGTGATTGCCTGTGTGAGATAAAATCATAGATCATGTCACTGTTTTCCAGTTTATTTCTCTCTCTGTTCTCCCTATGTTTACTTGAGATGCCTTACCTGAGAGTAGAGGTTTTTCGCATTTGGCTGTTGCCTATATTTTTTAGATGCTTTCATGCTTTCTGTTTTACCCCCAATGTGTTTTTAACAAAGCCGACTTTGTGGCTTCTTATTTTTATTTTAGGCGGGTGGGAGAATGATTTAAAACCTGCCAGAACATGGAAGATGACAAAGACTGTATCTCAGGTTAGTCATTTAGTTGTGTGATTAGAGGTACTAAAAAGGTGTTTTAAACCCACAAGGAAGGCATAAAATTGATATAAACATCTATCACAAAGGATATCAGATCTTCCAAGTTCAGAATTCTAAGTAGATTGAAAATGACATGATTTCATTCCAGGCACTTTAAAACACAGGGCTTAACTACCTGTTCTTATCACCTTCTTTGACAACTAGGTAGCTGAATGACATGAAGTTTTATCAAACAAGCTCACATCTAAGACTGAGAAAGGGATGACTCCAATTTTTAAAGATCCTTTCTTGCTAGGATAAACCATTGTCTTGAAATTTCTGTAGGAGGTACATCTGGTGTCACCGTAAAATCAAATAGCTTTGAAGAAGACAGGAAATTACATATATTTTTTAATATACTTGGTAAATGCATATCCTCTTATCCTCCGGATTGTTTTGTATAAATGGAAATAATCTGATTCCAGCTTTAAGACTTTGTTCTCACCAGCAGCCTAAAATTAAAATCTGGGTCAGTCAAGTTGTTTTCCCTGCAGCATATTGATATCAGGTGGGGTATAAACATTTCCTTCTTAAGTACTTTTCGCTCTCATCAACTGTGTTTGCTACAGCATCTTTAACAGGTTATTAAGTTGCTAGGCAGTAATCTATAAATAGCTGGTTAAGTTTAGCATATGGTCGACTTCATCAGGGATATGTGTTTTGCCATTTTCTTCTAAAATGATCCCCCCAAATTCATTTCCAGTCATACTTTTTACCATTCTGTTCTAAGGTAATATGATTGGCTTGTCTGCTTAAATCACTAGCCTAGGGGATTATATACATTCTTTCGGAAAAATGCACGTCTATTATTTTCATCTGGCAATTATTTATTTACTTGCAAAGAGGAGTAAAGGCGCTTGGTTGGAGTTACTTTTCCATTTGAACCCTCATCTGCTTAATCTGTTTATGATACCTAAATGAAACTTCCTTCAGTAATAACACAAAATAAAAATGCATCTGCTGTGCTCAAAGCTTTCATATTAAGGGCAGTCTACTTCAACCGAATTGCCATGGTAGCCAAGAAAGTGAGCTACGAATCAGAAAGTTTCTTTTCTGAATTTTGTCTCTGGCAAGTCAGCTCTGAACAGAATTTGTAATATAAGGGTTCGTAATCCAATATGGGACGCAGGTGGCGCTGTGGGTTAAAGCCTCAGCGCCTAGGACTTGCCGATCGAAAGGTCGGTGGTTCGAATCCCTGCGGCGGGGTGCGCTCCCGCTGCTCGGTCCCAGCGCCTGCCAACCTAGCAGTTCGAAAGCACCTCCGGGTGCAAGTAGATAAATAGGGACCTCTTACCAGCGGGAAGGTAAACGGCGTTTCCGTGTGCAGCTCTGGCTCGCCAGATGCAGCTTTCTCACGCTGGCCACGTGACCCGGAAGTGTCTCCGGACAGCGCTGGCCCCTGGCCTCTTAAGTGAGATGGGCGCACAACCCCAGAGTCTGTCAAGACTGGCCCATACGGGCAGGGGTACCTTTACCTTTACCTTTAATCCAATATGTAGGGACGCGGGTGGCGCTGTGGGTTAAACCACAGAGCCTAGGACTTGCCGATCAGAAGGTCGGCGGTTCGAATCCCCGCGACGGGGTGAGCGCCCATTGCTCGGTCCCTGCTCCTGCCAACCTAGCAGTTCGAAAGCACGTCAAAGTGCAAGTAGATAAATAGGTACCACTCCAGCGGGAAAGTAAACGGCGTTTCTGTGCACTGCTCTGGTTCGTCAGAAGCGGCTTAGTCATGCTGGCCACATGACCCGGAAGCTGTACGCCGGCTCCCTCGGCCAAGTGAGATGAGCATCGCAACCCCAGAGTCGATCACAACTGGACCTAATGGTCAGGGGTCCCTTTACCTTTTTAAATCCAATATGGACCCAATTTACATGGTTTTTCTAAGAATGAAATGTAAAGTGTATGAAGGCTTCATTGTTTGTCTGCATTCCATGGCTATTGAGCATGTTCAGCTTCTCTATGTCCCCCTCTCTATATACACTGGAGAGGCAGTGCTGTCTAGTGGTTAGAGTGCTGGACTAGGACCCAGGAGTCCAGAGTTCACATCTCAACCATGAATCTCACTAAATAAATAATTTTATACCACCCTTCATCTGTAAGGCGGTTCACAGCATAAAAACACAAGCTAAAAACACAAAATACATAATACAAATAAGAACAGAAACAAAAGAAACCAATAACACTCCCTTCCCATATCTAAAAGGGCATTGGATGTTAATCTGCCAAACGCCTGGTAGAAGAAGAACAATTTTGCCTGGTGCCTAAAGGTGTATAATGAAGGCACCAGCCGAACCTGCCTGGGGATTGGGGGAGGGGAACATATATGCTGCCATGAGCTTCTTGGAAGAAAAGTGGGAATATAAATCAATTGAATCCATGAATATGTAGAGAGTAGCTTTTTCTTTCTCTGTTTCTTTTTTCATGTCTCAGGGTTCCCCCAAACATGCTGATACTTCCATCCTGCATCTTAGTGGCCCATTTGGGCTAGAAACCTGGCAGCAGTTTCCAACTGAGACGAGGAAGCTAGAACTGAGTCCACCTAAAAAGGCTTCTGCTAAATATTGCCTGCCTTGAATTTCTTTGGAGCCATTTAACCAGACTCCTCTCTCTCTGTGTTAAAATTTGGTCCACCTGAAAAGCTTGCTGGGGGTTGAGCCTGCAACTTGTGGATGCAAAGCTTGTGTTCTGCAACTTGGCTCTGTGGCCCCTTCTCTTGAGCTGACATTACTATTAGATGGAGTGATTTGGTTGTGGGGTGGAAGGCTGCTTAAAAGGGGGTTTCTTGCCCCTTCCTCCCTACTGCAGCTCCCCACAGGCTCCAAAGAAGCCTCTCATGGGAGATGGGGGCTCTCAGGAAAAGACTTGGATGCTGCAGTCTGAATATATGAATCACTGAAAATCAGCTGGACATTTAAATTTTTATTTATCATATTTTTGATACACTCCTTTTGGGATGAATATTTGTTGTTAATAGACAACAACAATAGCAACAGCCAAGCATTGAGGGGAACATGTATCCAAATTATTTACCAGTAGTAAAAACAAACATCCTTTGGCACCCAAGTGCTTGAAAAATCAATTATCTGTCCTTAATTTTGCACACATCACGCAGGAACTTTATTCTCATGTTGCTGCTGTTCAAATTATTATTCAGGAGCTGTTCATAAAGCTGGATGATCTGAACATACATCCATGGAATAAAACATCTGATGTTTTCCTAATGAAGCTGTCAAGCCAAAGAAGTAAAGGGACATATTAGATATATTTTAGAACCCTATTACGATCCCCCCATCACTTAATGCTTAGCAAAATACCACTTTCGATTGTGCTGGGGATATGAGCTTTTTAATGTTGCTTTTCAGAAACTGAAAGACATCAGAACATCAGAAATAAAACCAGATGCAGTTTATACAAGATAAATTCAAATGAACATGTGTGCACATTTCACCTTAGGGAAGGTCATTGGATCAGTATTTGAATTTGACTTTTTAAAAAAGCAAAATATAGCTAGCCTTATTGTGAAAAGCACTGTTTCTGAGTAGTTTTCATCACAGTACTAGTAGTATCTAGTAAAAAGTAATGTGACCCCCCACCAAGGCCATATAAATCTCTCTCTCTCTCCCAATTTCTTGGTAATCTGGTAGTCAGGACCTGGTGAGATACAAGCTGGAGCAGGGATTCCATTAGAGCAAGTTGCTCACTTCACATGATCTGTCAGTGGTCCTGGAAGACTTATGGCCAGCCATCCTTATTCTCCATATTCTTCTCCTCTGTGTCCAGGATCATGAGCTTTGCACTCATCCATTCATCTACATCCCAGACTGTTGATCAGATTTCCTGTCCACCTCACTACCCATGGATTCTGTTTTCACCAAGAGGACAGTCTCTATCGATTTTCCATATTGCTTCTTTCCTAACTAATTTCTTTTCTTTTTCTCTTTAACAGAGTGATTTAATATGCCTCTCATCACTGGTATGTTCATAGAAGCACACCTGCCATTTAAGATCTGATTATATTTTCCTTTTAATATTTTGTGTGGGTCACATTAATAAAGGTAAGGTAAAAGGGAAAGGACCCCCTGGACGGTTAAGTCCAGTCAAAGGTGACTATGAGGTTGCGGTGTTCATCTCACTTTTGAGGCCGAGGGAACCAGCGTTTGTCCACAGACAGCTTTCCGAGTCATGTGGCCAGCATGACCAAACAGCTTCTGGCAGAATGAGACACTGTGACAGAAACCAGAGTGCACAGAAACGCTGTTTACCTTCCCGCCACAGTTGTACCTATTTATCTACTTGCACTGGTTTGCTTTCAAACTGCTGTGTTGGCAGGAGATGGGACAGAGCAATGGGAGCTCATCCCATTGTGGGGTTTCAAACCACCGACCTTCTGATCGGTAAGCCCAAGAGGCTAAGTGGTTTAGACCATAGCGCCACCTGCATCCCAAAACCCGCATCACGTTAAAATGGGCCCAGGAGCTGCTTAGTTCTTGAGCTATTTTTTACAGTACTCTGCTAAGCAATAGATCCCTATCATTGTTTTCCCAAAGTTTCTAATACTTGGGGATGCCTAAAGGAATTTTTGTAGGGGGTTGTTGCCTTCTGACCATCTGAAGAAGTAACATTGATTCATAAGTATGGCTTTCTGTGGCCTTTGCTGGTATGATCTGGGAGTTTATGACCTATGTGGCCATCTTCCTCTCTGTATCTTGGCCACTCCTGCTGCAATTTGGGTGAGCAAACGCATCACAGAAGCGCTCCACTCATTTGGACCAGATACCTGCTGTTGATTCTGAGAGCAGCTGCCATACAGCATTTGAATTGAAAATGGCAAGTGGAAACTGAGCAGGCAACGAACTGTTGCTGCATCTGCTTGTTTGTTGACTAACCAAATTAAATTTGTCTAGTTCTGCTCATGTCTGAACCAAATTGCATTTGTAATTCCCCTAAAAGATTACAAACATTTGAACTTGCGTCCCATATAAATTATAATAATGCGGCATGTTGCCCTCCTCTGAAAGAAATGAAAGCCAACAGGCTAAGTTCAACACACCAATTGCCTATATTTATTCCTGGATTTTACTTTCTTTCCCCTTCTGTAGTATCTCTCTCTCTCTCTCTCTCTCTCTCTCTCTCTCTCTATATATATATATATATATATATATGGAAAGAAGAACTGTTAGGTTGGTCAGAAAACAGATGGAGGGCAGTTGTATTACAGTTATGGGCATATTACTACTGATTCCTAGCATTCATTTATTACTAACAGCACCAATTACACTGCTTTTCTGGAGAAGATTATCTCTGTGCTGTGTTATGCAAAGTAGCTGTATCTCATGCTAGTTCTGTGTTTACATACCGGATTCATAATCCTGTTTTTTCTTTTCTTTGTTTGCTTCCTAACATCTGATTGAATCAGACAAGCTAAACTGGTGTAGTTGCGAAACCATCTGTATATAAGCCACATTTTAACTAGAAGAACAACAATCCAATGTTTTAAAAGCCCAAACACTAGCAAATTTCATCACTTAGCGACGGAGACTTATCTGTTGTGAATGGGATTTGCAGCCAAGCTCTTATGAGGCCCAAAATTTGTTATACTTTTTTAGCCTTTGGCCCTGCTAATTTCTTTTACTTTTCCCAGTCAGGCCTCCCAAGTCTCCAGTCACCTGTGATGTGGCAACACAAGTTTAAGGTGGCCATTTTGTTGGGGAGAAAGGCAACGACAAGACAATAAATAAGTTTATTGATCTGGTGTGTTTGGGACCATACTGGTCATTCTTCAGGAAATAGAAGAGCATAAGAAATAGAAGCGTTAGCACATCTGAATTTTGAATCACTGTCCTTTGAATTTCCCTGAAGAAGGACCAGTGGGATCTGAAGCACAATAAATAAGCCTTTCTTGTCTGCCCCATTGGGTTTTTTTCTTCTGCTCCTGTTACCTTCTGTTACCTTTTGTGAGTTTTTGCAAACTCAATTTTTGTTGCACTAAGGTCTTGGTGAGAAAACAACCCAACTGAAAGAAAACAAACCCAGCCATAAACACCTTAGCAATGGTCTATATCTCAAGAGCTAAATTAGATTTCGTAGCAGTTCAATCATGGCAAAATGAAGATAAAATGATAAAGACGAAAGACCAAGAAGAAGAAATGGAGGAAGGTACCTCAGCGCGATGCCAAATCACGACTTCAATCCAAGCTGTAATTGAAATATAAAGAAGACAGGAAAGCAAATATAATTCTGTGGGATATGCATTGCCTGTAGAAGTCTTTTAGCCCATGAATCATTACCTTGTGCTCTGTTAAGGTTATACTGCTTTAATTAGGATTTCAGTGATTAAAGCTTTTGATGGCAAAGTTTAGTTAGGAAAGCATATGTGTTTGTTTCCCTCCCCCGAGATGTTTAGACAACTTTGCTAATTATGCTATCCTTCAGGCATGTAGTGGGCCAGAGCTAAGAACATAAAAGGATTTGTAGGCTAGAAAAAATAACTCAGTCAATATGCACGCTGAAAATTCATCTAGTTTATCTGGAACTCTGGTGCCACCTCTCCAACCGTTAACATTACCATCCTTTATGTTACAGAACTTGGACTTGCTGAGGAAGAGGTGGGGTGGAGGAGGGGAACAAGGCGGAAAAGAGCCCCCCCCCAAAAAAAAATGATCAAGGGGTAATAATGAAAGGCTGTAATGTTTGGGCCTTTTAAGTTTAGAAACAAACTGAATAAGAGGTGACACAGAAGACATGGATAATATAACGCATAGTGTGGAGACAGTGATATTTTATTCCTTTCCTCTCTCATAAAACTAGAAGCCAGGGTCATGCAATGAATCTGAGTGTTGGGGGATTCAGGGCATGATGTACTTCTTATTTATAGAAAGTGGCTTTGTTGGGTGTTATATTGGAGTGGATGAAATGAATATTGTTAATGAGAATAATAAGAGTACCCCACCCATCTGGCTGGGTTTCCTCAGCCACTCTGGGCGCCTTCCAGAACATATAAAACCACAATAAAACATCAAACATTTAAAACTTTCCAATACAGGGCTGCCTTCATATGTCTTATAAATGTCTTTTATGTTCTTTATGTCCTTGACATTTGATGGGAGGGTGCCACTACTGAGAAGGCCCTCTGCCTGGTTCCCTGTAACTTCACCTCTCATAGTGTGAGAAGTTTTGTATATTTCTCTCTAAACCCTTATAAAATTTATTCAAAAATCCCACAAAAAACTAAATCATGTACTTCATTTTCAGTGTCCTGGAGAATGCTGTCCCATCACCAGCACTAGAGACTCAACTACCAATCCTGTCTATGGTTTTTGTACATGGTATAAGAGCGGTCTCCAGGATAATGTTATTCATCCAAGGTGACTGAATGGACTATTGTTTCCTAGCCTTCACTTTGTTAGTGTGTAAATCCATAGTCTCATTAAGAATGTTGCATATCAAACATACTGTATAATCAAGTCATAGCCCATGGTTTAACCCATTTACCTTATTGTGCCTTCATCCCATTGGTGGGGATTAATAACCAAACAGCAGTGGCACTTTTGAGCACTCTTTCTTTGCTAATAATCCTGTCACACACCTAAATTCCTTGGGAGAAGGCAGTCTACAAACCGAAAGGGAGCTATTTCCATGGTTGATTCATTGGTGATGTTAGTAAAAAACAACAACCCCCAAACCCCTCTAAGTCTCATTCACCTCTTCCACTTGATTATGTGTGTGTTGAAGTGTGTAAAAACTTTTCACAGGTAATTTCTCACATGACAGATCCTACCCCCCCAGGTATTAATGAAGTTTAGTCGAAATCAGGGTTCGCACACTGTATAAACTACTGCTTGCTGCTGAACTGGACGTGGGTGAAGGATGTATGGGGTTGGAGGATAAAATAATAAACTTATTGAAGTTATTACCGTAATCGTATGAAAGGGTAGCAACTTTCTCTGGCACAAAATTCCCCATCAGCTGGTGCAGGCAGATGTTGACATCTCTTAAATAATTCTTGTAGCACCAGATTTGCTTATAACGGTTTAATTTTTGCTCTTATTACAGTAATCGATGTTCGGGAGCACATGGCCTGACTAATGGTGGCCTTCTTCTCCAGGATGAAATATGGACTGATTTTTCTCTCCCTAGGATGGTGGCTTCTCCGTTGAGCAAGCCATGTGTACCTTGAAAGCCTTGTTCATTTGAGAGCTCTGTGAAATGTATTTACATTTGCCTTAACTTCAGGTACAGCCTGAGATTTCTTAGTTGGCAGATGTTTTGTAAGAGTTAATTAGTATTGATTTAACCTACAGTATTTATCACTTTCAATTTAAATTAAATGTGCAGTGGAATGTACTTAGCAGGTTTTATGGAAATGCTACACTGTTAATTAGCATTGTAAGCCCTCTTTATTATAAAATAACATTGTGCTCTTCAGGTTGAACTGAAACAGACCACACTAATGTTATGTATAATAACAGCTGACTTCTTTCTTTTTTTTGCATTAGATAAATTAGCATATCAATTTTCTTTCTCTGTATTTTATTACAGGGACATGAAATAAGGCTACTATATCTGTGTACAGCATGGAATGGAGAACATAATCTGTAATTGAAAGAGACCTCATTTACATTTTGAATCCAAAATCATGTCGAATAACATACGGCTTTCCATTAAAAGGAAAATTGCCATGGTACAGGTTTCTGTAGCACTCTTTAGAAATGATATCTATTTTAATATAGATTTCTTTTCCACTCTAAGTCATAAATGGAATAAAAATCTGGGTTAGTGAAACGATTATTAATGTAGCCTTTTTGTTAGAGATTCTATCAACTTTGCTAAAGGGATCGCTGCTTCTGTAATCCAAAAAGTCTGGCATGGCTGAATCTATGAAATATTGAATGGTAAATAAAAGTGTGCTTTCATCTAAAAAGTTTGAACTGGCCAGTCACCATATATACACTATAGATAACTTCCTGCCCCATCTCACATCAGATCCTTAAGACTGACATCAAGTCCTTAGAGTGCAAAACGGAGTTTTAGCTAGGGCTGTGCTGAAATTTACCCTCCAATTTCTGGGCAGTTTTCTTTCTCTGCAAGAGTTTTCTATTTTTGTTCCTCATTTTCAGAAATGTTGGTGAGTTTGAGTTCATCTTTCTCTTGTGTGGTGACTGAGTGTGGCGTATCTCTTACTCATTTCAGAAAAAAAATCACCAGCGCTTTACAACATCCCTGGCTGCCCACATTTCTTGATACGAAACAGTTTCATGGGCGGAATTAGCTATTTTGAGGTTTACTTGAAGCAGAGGCACCCAGGAAGGCTGCACAGTGCAGACCATTGCAGAGATGATTTGAAAACCCTCGCACCTTTCTATGATGCCTTGACCTTCTTGTTTCCTGGAAACACTGGTTCTCAATTCTTCAGATATTCAGCCTCATTCTGATATGCCACTTACCAAACAACAGTGGTTAAGCTTTGTTTCAATGAAAAAAGTCATTACATTTTGGTACCGAGATACTAGATGGTCATGAGATGCACCAGGAATGAACTGTTTCATCCAAGAAAGCTGTGTGTGTGTGTGTGTGTGTGTGTGTGTGTGTGTGTGTTTTCCTGGAACAGAATCACAAAGGAGCCATATGCTGTTTGAGTTATTATTAAAATCCCTCCTTTAAACAATCTGAGATTTGCTACCAGGTTGCTGAAATGCGTTAAATAATTGCCCTGACATTTATTAAGCTCTACAGTGTATCTACTACTGTGAAACAGGAAATGGGTTCGCTTTGACAATAAAGATGCAAGTCAAGGGCAAGGGAGGTATCTTTGTGAATGAAAATTCCTGCCATACTTTGCAACAGAAGCTATGAATGACAAAGCATCCTTAATGCCCTGGCTCAGCCCAAGAAACAAAGTAGGAGATTCCTGGTTCAGTTCCCAGAATCTCTAAGTAGTATGTGGAATGTTCTCTGTCTGAAACCCTGAAGATAACAGGGAGCTGGATGGTCTGATTCAGTAAAAGAAAGCTTTCTCTGTTCCCAAGTTCCAGTTACAGATAGGTAGCTGTGTTGGTCTGCCATAGTCAAAACAAAAAAAATTCCTTCCAGTAGCACCTTAAAGACCAACTAAGTCAGTTCTTGGTATGAGCTTTCGTGTGCATGCACACTTGTTCAGATACACTGAAACAGAAGTTTCCAGACCCTTCTATATAGTGAGAAGGTGGGGAGGGGTATTACTCAGAAGGGTGGTGGGAATGGGTGATTGGCAGATAGCTGTGATGAGCCTGTTGACGACTCTTAACGACTGCAATAGGTCTTACAGGAAGAAGCGAGGGGTGAAAAGGTGAAAAATGGCTTTATCATGTATAATGAGATAAGAATCCAAGGTCTTTGTTCAGACCAGGTTTCTCAATGGTTTTAAGTTTGGTGATAAGTTGTAATTCAGCAGCTTCTCTTTCCAGTCTATTTCTGAAATTCCTTTGTAGTAAAACAGCTACTTTGAGATCCCATCGTTGTGTGGGATGTTGGTATACAGAGATTCCACATCCATAGTAGCTAGTATAGTATTGTTGGGAAGATTATTTAAAGATTGTATTTTCCTCTGTATCTCTGTATACCAACATCCCACACAACGATGGTTTACAAGCTATAAGGAACACCATTTCAGATAAAACCACAGCGGACTTTGCCACCAAACTCTGCCAATTTGTCCTTACCCACAACAACTTCAAATTCGGTGATGACCTGTTCCTTCAGATCAGCGGCACAGCAATGGGCACCCGCATGGCCCCACAGTATGCCAACATCTTCATGGCAGATTTAGAACGTTTCCTAAACTCATACCCACTCAAACCTCTCTTGTACCTGCGATACATTGACGATATTTTTATCATCTGGACACATGGTCAACAGACCCTGAACACCTTCCACCAGAAATTCAATGATTTTCACCCCACAATCAACCTAACAATGAATCAATCTATGCAAGAAATACATTTTTTGGACACTACTATAAAAATACAGGATGGGCACATAGACACCACCTTATACCGTAAACCAACTGACCGACAAACATATCTACATGCCTCTAGCTACCATCCCAAACATACCAAACAGTCCATTGTATATAGCCAGGCACTACGTTACAGCCGCATCTGTTCCAATTCTACAGACAGAGACTCTCACCTAAGAGATCTACAGCAAACCTTTTTAGAACTAAAATACCCAACAGATGAAGTTAGACAACAGATCAACAGAGCCAGACTGATACCCAGAGAGAACTTGCTGCAAGACAGACCCAAAAAAGAAAATAACAGAACACCTCTAGTCATCACATACAGCTCCCAAGTTAAAACAGTACAACGCATCATCAGAGATCTACAACCTCTCCTGGACAATGACAGTTCTTTTTCTCAAGCTCTGGGAGGAAGACCTTTCATTGCCTACAGACAGCCATCCAGTCTTAAACAACTCCTAACCCACAATAATACTACAACCAGACCTAACACGGACACTGGCACCAGAGCCTGCAATAAACCCAGATGCCAACTTTGCTGCCACATACACCCGGACAACACCATTACTGGCCCCAACAACATCACACATACCATCTCGGGACTATTTAATTGCTCATCGTCTAACATTGTGTATGCCATCAAATGCCAACAGTGTCCTTCAGCTCTCTATATTGGACAAACAGGCCAGACCTTACGCCAAAGAATAAACGGACATAAATCGGACATCAGGAATCACAAGACAGAGAAACCAGTAGGAGAACACTTCAATCTCCCAGGACATTCTATACAAGATCTCAAAGTAGCTGTTTTACTACAAAGGAATTTCAGAAATAGACTGGAAAGAGAAGCTGCTGAATTGCAACTTATCACCAAACTTAAAACCATTGAGAAACCTGGTCTGAACAAAGACCTTGGATTCTTATCTCATTATACACGACAAAGCCATTTTTCACCTTCTCACCCCTTGCTTTTTCCTGTAAGACCTATTGCAGTCGTTAAGAGTCGTCAACAGGCTCATCACAGCTATCTGCCAATCACCCATTCCCACCACCCTTCTGAGTAATACCCCTCCCCACCTTCTCACTATATAGAAGGGTCTGGAAACTTCTGTTTCAGTGTATCTGAAGAAGTGTGCATGCACACGAAAGCTCATACCAAGAACTGACTTAGTTGGTCTTTAAGGTGCTACTGGAAGGAATTTTTTTTGTTTTGTCTGTTCCCAAGGTCACTTTGGTAGGAACATTTATATGCAAGGGTGATTTTCCTCTATGACTTATCAGTGAGTGAAAAAAAGGATAGTCGTGCCTTTCCAAGACGTATCCAGTGCTGCCTCTGTTCCTCTAAAAGATGAACTTTAAACTTTAAAAAATGGGTAACCCAGCCACTCACAACTGGAAGTGGCTAGCTCCTTTAAATGTACACACTTTAAATGTACTGTAACACAGGAAGTCCCCCTGGGAGTGGTAGGACTGGAGGACCATAGCCTCCAACATTTCTTTGATGAAATAATCTTCCTATTCATCATCATCATCATCATCATCAACAACAATAATTTTATTATTTATACCCCACCCATCTGACTGGGTTGCCTCAGCCACTCTGGCGACTTCCAACATATAATAAATTATTAAACATTATATAAATAAATTATATATAACATTATATAATAAATTATAAAACTTCCCTATACAGGGCTACCTTCAGATGTCTTCTAAAGGTTGTATCTCCTTGGCTTGCATGACTCCATACCCTCCAACATTTCTCCAATGAAAGTAAGGACGTCCTAAGGAAAAGTGTGACATTCTGTGATCAAATCAGAAACCGGGACAGCTTATGTAAATCTGGGACTGTCCCTTTAAAATAGGGACACTGTTTGTTTGAAAATTCCCAATATGCCTTGCTCCAAAAGATGGATTCTACCACATAAAAATCAAATATCACTACTAAAAAACGTGTTTTATTCAATGTTGGTCCTATTCAGAGTAGGGTTGATTCAACCCATTAAAGACCAGCCCATCCCAGTTCAATATGGATAAGGTGGACCGACAAACCAACCAACCAACCTGAAAGACCTAAAATTAAGAATCAAGACCTTTATAGTGAAGATCAGAGTAAACAATAGAGTTGTAGATGAGATGGACCAATTATTTGACAGTGTATCAAGTCAGCATCATATGTTACGTGCAGAAAAATAAAGGAGGCAGTGAGTGTGGTAGGATAAAGAAAAAGGTTTCATTGGAACAGAGGCTGGAAAGCGCAAGCTCAAGAGCAGAGGACAGAACAAAAACGATTGTCTGGAGGTACAAAGTAGATAAGCCACTGAATTGGATGTTGCCATCGTGGAGATGTGAAATAACAAGCCACAAACCAGTTAATATCAACACAGAGAAAGGAACTGGAGTTTGGAGATAATGTCATACATGGAAATGACAAAGTTTAGCAATGGACTGAGGGAAAGATAAAGGGGTGTAAAAATTGCTCACATATGACATACTTAGTAGAAGGATTGATTATTATTGGAGTTCAGACCCACAAGCCAAGTTTGAGAAACAGGCGAATACAGAGGGAAATCAAGAAATTCTGTTTCATCTTTGAGGAAGCATTCAAATATTCATGAAGGAATGATAGAAAGCAAATTAGCAAATTTCTTCATAGAAAGTACCAAAGGAATAGACAGAAATGTAGATTGGCAGAGTAAAACGTAATAACGTAGCTTGGAAGATGATAAAGCAGACCAAAGAGAAGTATATCGAGTGTGGCAGAGAAGCAGTGGAGGGTCGGGGGTTGGTAGGAGCCGTAGAAGAACTTCAAACTTCAAAACGTTCAAGTTAATAGCATTGGCGAAAAAGAAATAAATCAGACACAATCTAATAATTTGGGAGAAAATTGTGTTTTTTTTCCTGTGGTGTTACATGTTATTGGTTTTGGCTTTTATCTAATATTACAGGCAGTGAATGTCATATATATATATAGAGAGAGAGAGAGAAAGGGAGAGAGAGAGAAAGAGAGAGAGAGAGAGAGAGAGGAATGGCACTGGGGAAATCTTTAAATCATTATGTAGCTTTATTTACTGAATTTGTCATTTGTATGCTAGGCTATCTCTTACATTATAAAACAAGCTGATGGTTTAATAATGTTCAAGGCATGTCCCTAACCAAATACTGAGATACTGGGATGTGGAATATCGTTGGGTAGGTAGGTATTATTTAGAGTGACAGAGCAGATGGATCTGATCAGGTACTTCCAAGGGTAAAGGAGTTTCTCTTAAAATGGATCACGCTTCAGAATTAGGTTAGCAAATAGCTTCCATTAAATTGCCTTTATAGTGATTTTTGAAAAGCAGACTTGCATTTTTTTCTGTTCATTCGGATGCCCAGTTCTTTTGGTTATCCAAAACAGAGAGTAAGGAATTTAGAAGTCACTTTCCCTATTTTGCAGTTCCTGCCCACCCTCCACCCCCATGAAGAAATGATTTCATGATTTCATTTTCTTAGATTCGCAGTGGATACATTGCCTATATCAGGGGTGGGGGAACCCTTTCAGCCCTTTCACATTTCCTTCTGGGCAACTTTCTAAGGCCACATGCCAGAGGTGGGTGGGGCCAGAAGCAAAAGTAGTGAATAAACAAATGTGAATGTTAGCTCTGTACATCTCTCCATCCAGGCAGGCAAGAGTCATTATCAGAATTCAAGGATAGATTCCAGCCAGGCAAACACACTTGGGGTGTGAAACAGGATCAGTTAGGGATATGGTTTGGGTAGTGTTCCAAGGGGGAAGAAATGGAGGCAGTGAGAGATTTTACTTTCTTGGGCTCCATGATCACTGCAGATGGTGACAGCAGTCACAAAATTAAAGACGCCTGCTTCTTGGGAGAAAAGCAATGACAAACCTAGACAGCATTTTAAAAAGCAGAGACATCATCTTGCCAACAAAGGTCCATATAGTTAAAGCTATGGTTTTCCCATTAGTGATGTATAGAAGTGAAAGCTGGACCATAAAGAAGGCTGATCGCCGAAGAATTGATGCTTTTGAATTATGGTGCTGGAGAAGACTCTCGAGAGTCCCATGGACTGCAAGAAGATCAAACCTCTCCATTCTTGAGGAAATCAGCCCTGAGTGCTCACTGGAAGGGCAGATCGTGAAGCTGAGGCTCCAATACTTTGGCCACCTCATGAGAAGAGAAGACTCCCTGGAAAAGACCCTGATGTTGGGAAAGATGGAGGGCACAAGGAGAAGGGGACGACAGAGGACGAGCTGGTTGGATAGTGTTCTCGAAGCTACCAGCATGAGTTTGACCAAACTGCGAGAGGCAGTGGAAGACAGAAGTGCCTTGCATGCTCCGGTCCATGGGGTCACGAAGAGTTGGACACGACTAAACGACTAAACAACAACAAGAACAACAGCAAAAAGAAGAAGTGTTCCAAGGGCTAGAGAGAGAGGCCTGGAGGACTGAATTCAGACCCTGGGCTTAGGTTCCAGACCCCATACAGGGATTGGACCTGCAACCTTGGCATTATCAGACCATACTCTAGCTAACTGAGCTATCCAGCTGTTTTCAATATCTTCCTCCTTTTTCTTTATTTGCCTCAGCCCAGTGTACCTGAAGGAGCGTCTCCACCCCCATTGTCCTGCCCGGACACTGAAGTCCAGCTCCAAGGGCCTTCTGATGGTTCCCTCACTGCGAGAAGTGAAGCTACGGGGAACCAGGCATAGGGCCTTCTCAGTAGTGGTGCCCACCGTATGGAATGCCCTCCCATCAGATGTCAAGGAAATAAGCAACTATCTGACTTTTAGAAGACATCTGAAGGCAGCCCTGTTTAGGGAAGTTTTTAATGTTTGATGTTGTCACCTTTTTATTATTAATATCCTATCAGGAACTGCTCAGGGTGGCTGGGGAAACCCAGCCAGATGGGCCATGTAAAAATAATAAATTAGTATATTGTTATTATTATATGTTATGCTGAGAGACAGTTACTTTGCCCAGGTCACCTGGTCAGCTTAATGCTTTCATGGGAAGCTAAACCTTGCCTATTCTGGTTCAACCAGGTAAGTTGTTGGACTCCGAAGGAGGAATTCAATGTTGCACTATCTGGATAGTTCCACCTGGTCAAGCATTACAGTTTGCTAGATGGAATTATCCCTCATCTCCCCTACCCCAGCACACTTCTCTGGGGTTTTCTTGACACCCCTCCCTCCCACTGCAGCCAATTTTTGGATTGTAAGGGAGGAGAGCAGGCAACCCTTGTCGCAGAAGTGGGAGTTCTGTTGAGGGCAGTCGTGAATTGAATCCTGCCCCAATTCTCAGCAGCCACAGCCAGCTTGGCCAGTGGTCAAGAATGATGAACAGAACTTGGTCTCCATCCCATTTGTAGTATATACTACATTACAGGCTCTGTGCATCATTGGAGAACTGCTGAAATATAATAACCGAGGAACAGCAAAGCTAGTGAAGACCAATCTATCTATTGCCAGGAAGAATATTGTCCAATATTTTAGTTTGACTAGAAAATTGAAGTTATGTGTTATTGATGCCTTTGTCACACAGTCAAGGATACCCTTCAGAAAAAAGGGATATCTCGGCACGGAATCTCAGCAATCATCTCCAACTTCCTGAGACTGAACCAGAGAGTGGAACGTTCCGGCAACATCATCAGTGGGGAAAAGTCCAATTCATCTCACAGCAAGGAAATAAACTTTCCAATAAGCAAATATGTAGGACTGGGCCTTAGTTCTTACAAACAGCACCAATTCAGACTGCAGGGTGATGGCATGGAGAATTGGGGGGGGGGGCTTACATGCTTGAATTTGCATGCTTGCGTTTAGGTGCGGGAAACAACCTCTGTACACAGAAAACTATGATATTAGGAAGCAGGATTCTACCATAGCCTTCTCCCAGATATGTCAGGGTTTTTTTTTGTTTTGGGTTCTGATGGTTTTTGTATTTTGGCGAATCGTAGAAGACAAAAAATTCTTAGTCAGGAGGTGAAGGCAGGTCATGTGTGTGTGTGTGTGTATGTGCGTGTGTTAAATTACTTCGGATGCAGAGATTTTGTGGGTTCCAAATGAATTACATTAGTATGTTTCTTAAGGACTTTTCTTGGAGCTTGTCCAAATGTTTCAACAGATGCTTTTGCCATCTGCTCATTGAACCCTGGCCTTCATGACTTCTAAGAGCTTACTAATTTTATTAGTTTGTTCATTTTGCAATCATTACCTCATTTGTTCTGGTGTTGTCCCAGCATCTATTAAGACAGAATTATAACAAGTCAATTCCCTCCTAGCTACCAGGAAATACAGCAAGTGGGCTTTGGCTACTCTTATAGAAAAGTACAGACATATGATAAACTTTAAATCGCTCTGGGAACAGTGCTAAAAATGCTGCCTTTAAAGGAAGTAATTTTTTGTTGTTTTCTTTGGCTGATAGTGATGAGCCATTTTGAATCTTTAAGCACCTTTTTATGCACCGGATTGTGAAGTCCTGGTGGAACAATGCAATTAGCTAACTTATTTTAGACATTATAATGATATCATGTCACATTATGGCTTTTGCATTTTGGTTATGTTCATCTTGCTAAGAGGCCCCCCGAGGGCTCCACACAGTAAGTTTTCTCAGTTTATGTGCTGGCTCTCTCTTTAATTTTTCATCATTGTGTACCCAGCAGATGACTTTCATCTCTTCAGTTGCCTGATCTTCATGCATCATTTTTAAATGCTTGACAGGCTTTGAAGACTTGATGACTCGCAATCCTTTTTCATGGATCTGAAATAACTCTGTTAAGCCGGCAACATCCTCATGCAAAACTGCTTCTCAGAGTTTTCTGACATTCTCAGCAGTTTGAGTGCATGAAATCAGAGGCTCCAGTCATGTAGATCAATTTTGCTCCACCAAAGTCACATGCACTGTGCCAAGCAACTCAGCTTGGGCAATTTTTTCCCTTATTAACTGGATGAACAGCAAATTAGAAATAGTATCCTATTTACTTGTAATGAACTAATAAATAGTGGCCTGTCACTAATTCTCTACACACACACACATGGCCAAATATAGGCACACTGCATGTAAAAAAAGAGAAGACAATTCTAAAACCAATTTCCTTTGCAGGCAGGATAAAGTCTCTATTTTTATATTGGCTTACACTCCCAGCTTAAAACAGAGAAATAACAACATCAGTTTTAAATATCCCTGCATTCATTCTTTTTTTAGTGATGTTCTAGTGGATCCTTAAAATATGGTACCTCATTATCAGGATGTGCAGATACATCTGAAAAAAAGAACCTTGGACAAAAAAATCAATAGTGATGTGTGTTGTAAAAAATTCTGTTGATTCTCTTGCTTGCTTATTCAGCAATGTGGGGAGTGCAGAGGAGATATCTCTATTGCGTGCTGAGGTCCCCCAAAACACCCCAACCCCAATAACTCACACATCACACATAATTTTTGTTTAAGGTTTTTGGCATAATTTTGGCCACAACTTTATTAACCATACATAATTGTGAGTGGTTGCTTAGGCATTGGTTAAGACTATCTGTCCCACCCGCCTTGGGGACAGCAGTGACTTCCGGATTCCAGTGAAAGCCAGTGTGGAGGAACAAGATTAGGGATAACTGGAGCTGCGACACAGACCCTCAGCTTCTCCCCACATGCTCCTAGGGGCTTACGTGGCCCAAACCCGATTCCAGGGGTTTGGATGAAAGGATGGTAAGCCCCTGAATTCCTTTAATGGAATTCCCGTTCAGCAGCATCACTGGAGGGGCAGGCACAGCCAATCCATACCCCTCTACCAACCAATTTAAACCAATGCCTAACCGCCAACCTTACAAGTTGTGACGATTTGCTACGCAGTAGGCAAAAACCAAATGACACTCACTAATCAGCCAAATGGAAAAATTCCTACCAGGCCCCCGCACCAATGCGAACGACCCCATGACAGGCATAGCAAGGTCAAAGCGCAAGCCCAAACAAGGGAGGGAGGGCAGGTGATCCGATGCCCACAGCGAAAGAGAAAGCAGCTTTCTGTGGGCCTTCCTTAAATATCCTCTGATCTCCACCCCCAAATTGGCAATATACAAATTGCCCCAGCAACACCACCACCAATCCTTGCCAGGCCCCTTCCTTTGGTCCTGCCTGGCAACTACAGGGTGCTTTGCCAGGCCCCAGCCGCAACACGTGCTCTCCCTTAATGAGAACACGCTTTGTCATTTGCTTGAGTTTGTTTCCTTTTCTGTAAAATGTTTGTTGCTCATCATCAGTTTCTGGACCTTTTCCCTTGGCTTCCATGGTCCTGATCACTGATTTGTTGTAATCTAGAAAATGAAAGAACAGCAAGAATCACCTTGTTGGCCCAGGGATAATGAACTTGTGGCTTATTAGACTCCCACCATCCTTGTCCACTGGGCATGCTGACTCGGGGTGATGGGTGTTGGAGTCCAACAACATCTGGAAATCTGCAGGTCCCTCATCCCTGTTCTGGACTACACCTCTATTCAATGCAATAAGCCAGCTATTTCCTTGAAGCTCACAAAGACGATGCTGCACAGGCAGGTATTGCCAGTTGCTTGCCTGGTCTTCACACTATCTGGTCCATCTCAGAATATGGAGATTCCATTTTAACTACCATAGTTTATACCTAGAATGGAAAATCTAACTGCCAGGTATTTACCCACCCATTTGTAGCAGCCATCTGCAGTAGAGATCATTGTGATGTTTGGTAGGCATGAATTCCGTAAGTCAAATATTTACAGAATGGCAAAATACTTTCATTTGCTTTGTCATGGATCTAATGTTCCTATGTCTCAGTATTCCCTCTCAGTCACTCTTTCCTACAGATAGAGGTTTTGTCACCCTCTTCTGACTTGTTTTTCAGTTCCTCGTGATACCATGAGGAAAGGTACACAAGAGTAGCTGTAGACTTCGGAAGTGCCATCCTTCAAGAAGCCAGCAACCAACCAGGGCTAAAGAGAAAGGAAATTCATGACACGACCACTGCATATTTAATAAGAATCACAGGGCATCCCATTTGTAAGCACTTTCATAATTCACTAGCTAGTGAACTTTCTAGGACCTTTTACTCTTTCATGTTCGACTGTGGGAGGAAATACAGTAGATGAATTATTCACTGGTTACAGCTGAGGAAGCATTTAGTGCCTCCCAAGAGTAGTGTTGAACAGAGGGCAAGTTGAGGTAGACTGGTTTCTGACAACATTGTCTTTACATCTGAAGACTACGTTCTCTCTTGTAGAAGCATTTATCATGGTAGTCCCTACTGGCTAACCCAATCCTTTGTATCTTTTAGCAGATTGGAGAAATGAAAAGGAGTTATTAGGTTAATTATTATTAATAGCAACTATATGGCCCGGATAGGTAAAGTCAGGATACAGGCAATTTGTTATGTGGACATGTTCATGGCCATTTATTAACTGTCTATATATAAGATCTGGAGACCCTAGTATTACTGATGCTTCTGCTGAAGGACTTTAGTCCTTCTACAAGGGTTTGTTGGCAACTTCTGACTGACTGCTACTAATGGGGTATAGCATCCAATTGGTACCTTAGTGGCTAAAAATACACCCATCTCTGTCTTGAGAGAGCACCTGACCTACTACAGCTCTGGATTTCTGTTTGCTTGTTCCTGACCTACTTCACCTTTTCTTCTTCCAGGGCTGGCCCTACAGTTAGGTACAATAAGGCAACTGCCTCAGGTGTCAAATCCTGGGAGGAGGAGGAGCAGTGAAGTTGTTGGGATAGGTACCTGTTTTGCCTTCCTTGCACCCCTTAAGCTAACCTGTTGCCCTCAGGTGTGGTGGGGATTTAACTCATTCTAGATCGTGATTTGTACTGAGAAGTTCCAAGTAGTCTCCAAGCCCTGATCTTAATTTGAGTCCATCAGGGTTCAACACAGCCATTTTTTAACGTCTGGCTGAACCCTGAGACATAGGAAGTAAAAACAGATTTAAGTGCCCAGCAGCAGTTGTGAAGCTACAGAAAGTCTTCACAACTGGGGATTAGAGTCCAGAGAGACTTGAGAGAAGCAATCTCTTTTTCTAGACATTAAATATGGCACTTGGGGAAGGACTGAAGCTCAGTCATAGAGCATCTGCATTGCAGAAGGTTCCAGATCTAATCTTCAGCATCTCCTCTCTGTACATCAGTTTGAGAAGGTTGTTGAGAAGGCTGTGGGAGAGACTCTGTGGCTGAAATCCCTGAGAGTCACTGCCAGTTAGGATAGACAACATTGAGCTAGATAGATCAGGTGTTTATAAGACAACCTCCTATGTTCCCAGTGATGCCCAGGATCCAGGGTTGAAGTTTCCATTATGCACCTATAGAGATTGACCTTTGGCAAACCAGTCAAATCTAAAATTCTGAAGTTGACAATAATGGAGATAATCTAAGCATTGGGGGCCTGAGGATTACTACTGTGGGTGCTCTGTTTTGATATGAGCTTTATGTATTCCTAATATTGAAAGCCCTTCAAGATAGGAAAAACACTACCCTACCGGCACAATTTCAACTTACCCACAGTGGATGTCATGAAGTTGCAGAAAGTCTCGTAATGGCTCTTCCCTTCACTGTATTATGTCGAAAGTCCTCTATCTTGCTTAGAATATCTGACCTGACTTCATTGGCCAAGACAGGTATTTTCAATCACAGCCAAAGAATAAAAGATGTGTTCCAAAGGGGAAAAGAAAACACACCAAAGAACAAGACTGACATTTCTTGTAATTGAACTGACATATAATCAAAAGTCATTATCAGCAGTAGCTCAGCTGTAAAGGGCTATTATCATGTTAACAAGGTTAACAATCTAGGTGTGAAGTCTAGGAGGAACAAGTCCCGTTACTCTTATATAGTTTTTCTTCCATCAAATGTAAATATTGAGGCTACAAAAATGATTTTATATCACACAAAAGCATGAGAAACACTGTTTTTTCTCTGTCTCTTATCAAGCGATGCTGATCGTTTTTACCCTAAAATTCTATTCACATTAGCTACATGCCTCATGAATCTTTTTCTCTTGAGAAGCAAACCATCTAATTGGTATTGCATCAAGGTAGCAAATTGAAGGTAATACCAGTGCTTTCTCTCTCTCTAAAAAAACAATGTTTAGGGGTACTCTCATTTTTCTACTCATATTGAAATTCTGTGCCTCAATGAGGCCAAACTTAGGTTCACAAAATGTTTAGGGGTATGCGTACCCCTGTGTCCCCCAGAAGTAGTTGCTCCAGGGTGGTACATGACCCCAGTCAAGCTTGCAAAAATCTATCATTTGCCCGATAATAAATGTTGGAAATGTAAAGAAACGGAAGGTACATTCTTTCACCTTTGGTGGACGTGCCCAAGGATCAAGGCTTTCTGGGAAATGATCTATAATGAAATGAAAAAGGTATTTAAATATACCTTTCTGAAGAAACCAGAGGCCTTCCTTCTGGGCATGGTTGGCCAATTGGTGCCAAAGAAGGATAGAACTTTTTTTATGTATGCTACAACAGCAGCAAGAATACTTATTGCAAAGTATTGGAAGACACAAGATCTACCCACTTTGGAAGAATGGCAGACGAAGGTGATGGACTACATGGGATTGGCAGAAATGACTGGCAGAATCCGAGACCAGGGAGAAGAGTCGGTGGAAGAAGATTGGAAGAAATTTAAAGACTATCTACAGAAATATTGTAAAATTAATGAATGTTAGAATGATGTTGGATAGAAATTAAGTGGTTTCCAGCTGTAATGCTTTAAGAGAATGTGAAAAAAGGGTTAGAAACAGGTAAAAATTTAATGGTAGGGATTTGCTGAACCAACAATCTGAAGTGGAATACAAAAAAGGGAGGTATGAGGAGGTCTGGGAAATAAGCTAAAGGAAAATAAGCAATGGAAAATTTGTGTGTTTTTAACTATATTTATTTTGTATTTTTGTTATTTTCTCTTTTTTCATTTTTATTGTATTACTATAAAAAATCCTAATAAATATTCTATATATAAAAAAGAAGTAGTTGCTCCAGGTTGCGAACTTTGCCCCAGGATGAGAACAGAAATCATGTGCTGGCAGCGGGAGGACCCATTAGCGAAAGTGCGCCTCAGATTAAGAATGGTTTCGGGTTAAGAACGGACTTCCGGAACAAATTAACTTCATAACCTGAGGTACCACTGTAGTGTGTGAATGGAAAAGGACAGAGATGGGTACAGAAAAATGTGAAAATTATACTGACAAATAATTACGCCATCCCAACTAGTTTTCTATGTTCAGGAAGGTATTGATATGGGAGCACATTCAGTGTTTTGTTTCTGGCTAAAAGCCCAGCCCTAAATATATAAATTAAGGCTATAGAAGCAATCATAATCTTTGACTGTAAGATAGTGAAATGAAATGAAATATTGGTATGGCATCCAACGTATTAGTGGAGGTTTTGTGCTGCTTTTTGCCTGGCATTGCTGACTGGTAGTCAAGTACACTGTGGGAATGAGGTGTGTTGGTTTGATAAAGGATTCCGACTCACCATCAGGCATGAGGCTTCTTTCATTCATGATCACCCAGACTCCCCTACAGTTGTTGCTTCATTATGACAAGGGCCAGCGCTGATGAAGGGGAGGGTATTATCTCTCTACTGTAATATCAGTGTTAGGTTTAATATTTAGAGACAGAGGATTAGCTTCATCTTCCAAAAAGGGATTTCTGCAATAATGAACTTAATGTGTGTTGTAATAAGGGTTTTGTTCCCTTTTTTGTTCACTGTAATGTGGAATTAATTTCAGTCTGGATGCACAGAGGTCCCTGCTGGTTTGTGTCATACGAAGGTGAACATTGGCAGGAATCCAACAGGCTTCACACAATAGAGGCAGGCAGCGTCGGCTGAGCATGCTTGGCTAATCAGATTTTTAAAAAGCACTGAGCCATTTCTTCCCCATATGAGTGTGAATGCTTAATGCGACTTGATTTTTTGTTATTTTAATAGCAGGATAATCTTTGTGTAGAGAAATTCTTTGCAGCAGGATGAAGGCGGAGGTCATGGGCTCCTGCACTCCTTGTAATACGGGCTGCTCCTTGACTCAAAGAATCTGAAAAAGGCGGGGGGGGGGGGACGGACGGACCCAAACTTATATACATAAGTGGAATTTTATTTTATTTATTGAATTGCATTCCAAATTGCATTCAGGGAATTCGGAAATATTTTAAAATGGCCATATATGCATAAATGAGAGAAAAGGTGAAGGAAGAAATAAAGAAGAATATTGATATCAAGTGTAAGTAATCTTTGATAATCCAAAAATCTCTCACATGAATATTGATGGCTGCTTATGACCCTGGACCAAAGTGGCTCACATTTTTGCCTTCTTGTTTCTCCACATGTGGTGATGGCCATGATTCCTTGTTTCCATCAATTTGAGATGTTTCACGGGCTTAAAACTGGTTAACACCTGCTCAGCTTCATTATTCGGAAAGATTATTTCAGCCTCCCCATGCTCAACTATGAGTCCTCTTTGCATTACTGCAAGGCTGTTTTGCTGCTGTTTTGGCAGGGGAGTCACAGAGCACAGAGAGGGGGACCGTGAACTTTCCCACCTTTGAGCCCTGAAAATGGCCACTCCCCATTGCACTGAAGCTGCAGAAAAGCTTCCCCTTGGCTCCAATAATGCCTCTGAAAATCTGTCTGAAGGCAATCCTGTAGGGGAGGTTTTTTTAAAAAAAGTTTAATGTTTTATTATGTTTTCATATATGTTGGAAGCTTTTATCAGAGTAGCTGGGGTAACCCAGTATGATGTGTGGGGTATAAATAGTAAAATTATCATTATGGAATGAGACGGCCCTATTTTCATAGGAGGGTATGCTAGCTGCCCAGTCATAACCCCCACTTTCAGATGTTGGGACCTCCAGCAGGCAAATTCATCTCCTACCATTTTTTCCACCTGCAACTGTCACCCAGGACAGCACTCAAAATGCTCTTGTTCCTGCAAGTCACTGAGCTATAGCAGGTATGGAAGAAATTGGTAAACAGATGATGCTTCCTTGAAGAAGAAGGTAGAACAAAACAGCTTTTGGATCCATTCTGTCCACTGAGTGTCCATTATGCAGAGAAGAAAGTTATTATTATTTTTAGAATAATAAAGGCAAATGCTCAAGTATAGATATCACATTTCCATCCTGTTTTCACTAGGCTAGTATGCACTGAATGACATGGCAAAAGACTCTAGCTCACAGGTGTAGCTCGTAGAATTAGATTTAATCATTTGTCCACGCAACTGTATACATTCTAGGATTTTACTCCAGTCAGCAACAGCACAATATCCTCTGAGATAGAGCAAAACAGAACTCTCAAGGAATCCTTTTTTTGCTACAGGTGCAGATGTTGAATAATTTCAGATCATCAGGGATCTGCTGTGATAACTTAGGATGTTGTTTGTCATACCCGAGAACATCCTCAGCAATTTTTCGTCTAATTCTCATCGCAGATGTAATGCACAAAAGTATTCCCCGAGACTTCAAGGGCAGCTTCTCTGAGGACTGGCTGCTTCTGACATATTTTCATACATCCCTGCCTCCACTTTGCTTGGTCCAGCACAAACATATGGAGTTAGTAGGCAGCACTTGAGACCTTTGTGTCCTGTGCGTTGCTCTGTTGTGTTAAAACTTCCTGCAAATGCACAGACATTGTAAGGAGAAGAGTCTCCTTATGCGAGCATGAATTTGTCTGTCAGCATTAGCTGCAAGGGTGGATGTCAGCCTCCACCTCACGAGGAATTCACCCCCGCCCCCTTTTTCATGGATGATGGATTGAGAGTTAATCCAGTCAGATAGTCAGCTGGTGTGAATCAAAGTCAATGGAGCTAGATAGATTTTACACACTGGCTAGGTTTCTGGCTCAGTCATGTGTACAGAAATAGAAGCCAGGCAGGCAGGCAGAGAGAGAGAAACCAGCACATGTTTAACAAAAAGGCTTGTCTAAAGGATAAATAGCACGTGAATGTAAATCCTGAAATAAGGTAACTGGGAAAATAAATATAAAGAGAAATGTAAACAAGAGCTGTATGCCAAAGAGAGCATGAGATCACACTGAAATGGAGATTTTTATTTATTTTTTTATTGGTCATTTGTAGACGAAAGGACTAACAAAATGGCTGAAATGCAGGAGCTACTCAGGGGGAGTCAATATTTGAGGTACCCAATAACTGATTTTGTACTAAGGCTAATCTTGGCATCTGCAGCCTTTTTAGCCTGCTGGTAATGAATCATTTATATTAAAAAGTTCAAAGATATTAAAAGTTAACACCATCTAGAGTTCCAGTTCAAACATTTCAAAAGCATTTAGCAATGCAGAGGTGAAAGTCAATGTAAAATATCATATTACACAATTAGGGCATGCGCCAAGAGGATAAAGTCCCAGGTGGATAAATATCTCCAGAGGATAGTTTATGAGGGGTGTGTGTGTGTAATTCTGACATTTCTTTCTCTCCCTAACCTTCTCTCTCTCTCTCTCTCTCTCTCTCTCACACACACACACACACACACACACAAGTGCAGTTGTTAGTTTTGGTTTCTCTCAGTTTCTCAATTTTTCCTACCTTAAATTCACTTCTCCACATTTCCAGATCAGTTTGCAATTGGTTGTTTGTTTGTTTTTGGTGTATATAAAATCATTGTGAATGTTCACCAGCATTATAGTACGAATGTCTCCGTCATATGCAAGTTTGCCTCATACACTTTCTTGTAAGACAACTTTCCCCAGTACAATGCAATTTTTGGATATTATTTTTGTCATATCCAATTTTAATGTGCACTTCACCCTAGTACACGTACTTTTGAATACATTACATGGCGCATACGTAAACCTAGGGCATGAATAAAAAGATATCAAGCCATTAAAAAACAAACAAACCCAAGAGGCCATGGATCAGTGGGAGAGCACATGTTCCCAGGTTCAATCTATGGGATTGCCAGTTTTAAAAGAACAGGTAAGAACTGCTGAGAAAGACTTTTAACCTGAAAGCCCGGAGAGCCATTTAGAGGAGAAAATACTGTGCTACATGGAACAATGATCGGACTTGGTAACAAAGCAGCTTCCTACGATGGCTATGGACTGGTTTTAGTAAGTTCTGTCTTCACATTTCAACAATAAGGATTTAATTTCAATCCATGCTGTGCTTGATAATGTTATGACACGATGACTCCACAGGTGGGCTTCCTGGTAAAATCCTATGGCTATCCAAGAAGACAGGGTAGCTGCTGTGCTTCGAATGCCACCACACTCTCCACTACTTTCTCCTGAAATGGGGTACTCAAATGGCAATTGTTACACACCTTTGTGTTCACATTGGGCTTTTTAAGGGGCAGACACACCGCCATCTCTTTAAGGGTGTGTCATGATCTCAGGCAGGCAAGCAAGCCCTGATAAGTATTTAACGACTCTCCAGCAGTTTTATGGTACGTTTATTTACAAATTACATCCACAGTGTGTCTCTGAGCCTGTTGCTCTTTGCTATGAGTTGGTCACTCTGAGTCTCCACGCCTATCGCAACACGAAGGGCGCCAGAGTCCAGTCCTTCCTCTCTTGTACTTCCGTTGCATCTTAACCCTTTCAGCTCTTCTGGTTTGGGGAGATGGTGGGTGAACTTCCTCCATCCCGCTATCAAATGACAATTCCTCTAAATGCTGTTTCCCTCCTGGTTGCATAGCAACCCCCTCAATGTCTTCTACCTCCTTCCCTCCCTCTGTCTGTGAGCTCTCCGAGTCTGGGAACTCTTGATAAAGGGGCCCCGAATTAACCTACTCCTGCTCTTTCTGCGGCTGCGATCACTCGCTTCTAGAGTCAGACTCTGTCTCCCTTTGAATTGGCAATCCTTCATCTCCAGAGTGAGACTTTTCCCAGGCGTTCGATTCAGCCCACATCCCTGACAAGGTGGCTGGCAATGATGCTTTAGCTACACCCTGGAGCCACCTGGCAACTCCAGTTTTCTTTAACCAGCCAGGAAGGGCAAGGGTGGACAGAGGGCACATGGGTGGATGCATAGTTGCAAGTATCCTGTCCAGAAGACCAGGTCACATCAGGGCGAAATGGTCCCTGACACAAGGCCAGACACCTTGACTGAATTTGCAATGACAATGCCATCTAAAGCACTAAGACACTGCAGGACAGAGCAACTTTGCCCTCAAAGTGCCCTTGCAAGCTCACAGCTAGTCATCATGAGTTGGGCACTATTCACAGTCAACAGTCACTGTCCCTCTGGCTGGTTCCAAAACCAGCTGTTCTAGGGTGGTTTATGATGCAAAGTAGAAGTTGCAAGGATCAATATAAGATTAGCTCAGTTGGTAGAGCATGAGACTCTTAATCTCAGGGTTGTTGGGCAAAAGAATTCAGCATGGCAGGGGGTTGGTCTAGATGACTCTGTGGTCCCTTCCAGCTCCACATTTCTATGATTCTGAATCTGAAGGAGAGTTGCTGGGCTTTGTTATTGTCTTTAATTTATTGCAAGGACATGTTGAAAAACTATTTTGTAGCTTTTACGGGAAATAGTTATGATTTCAAGATGTTTTAATTGCTGGCATGAATAGACACCATATTAATCTTTGATTTATTACCCCCCCCCCCGCCTTTTGGGCCTCTTGAGTTAACTTGTGCATTAACAAAAAGCCCTGAAGACTGTTTCTAAGATACTTCATCATTTATCTGATGTCTGTAAGCAGTGAGAGTGTCACTGGAACGCAGGAAGAAAGAAAATAAAAGGAAGGAAATATATTCAGCGTTCTAGCAGCATAATTATCAACTTTTCATGAACTCTGCAACTGATTTATATGGTGAAGTACCTGTGGACTGGATCCTTAAATGTACAGTGTATCCAAGTACTTCCACTGGACTGGAGGAGGGGGAAACTCATGACATGTTATAATAATTACTCACTTAGGTCATGTAATCCCATTGCTAAACAATAAGCACACTGATTCAGAGTGAATACCTACTTGAATCTGCAGAATGAAAAGGAAACTGATAGAACTGATCCACAGTCTCATAAGACACAGTTCAGATTGGACTTTTTTTTTGTCTATAGTTGCTGCCATAGGCTTCAATGGTCAGGAAATACTAATAACTGCTGTTCAGACATTCACAAACAACAGCAACAATGAAATTTCCCCAAAATTTGACTGAGATTGGCTGTGTGGTGTAGAGAGCTGATTGGCCAGAGAACAGGAGATTGACAAAGATGTGAAGGGGACACACACACACACACACACACACACACACACACAATGTGCGCAGTTGAGATATTGGGTTGAACTTTTTGAAAATAATAATAATAATAATAAATTGGTTGATATTTCACTTGCTAGGGTTAAACGCCGATTGCCCTAATGGACCAATCAGCACGGACTTTAATCAGGGAATAGGAGCAATTAAGAGTGAAGAAAACACAACAACCAAGAATTCAACAATGTCACTTGGTTGTTCATTGTCACTTTTCAATGGTATCTTCATATTTAACAAAGTATTTAACAAACTTGGGAGCCCTTCAGCTAGACAGAGCCCTTATTCTGCACATACTATTAGTATGCTGAGCCTGTAATAACCTGGGATATGTTTACCTATGAGATAGCCTTCCCGCACATATGCCCACGCGACTGCTTTGATTGGTGGAATTGACACTCCTACAGGTGTGGTGGCTCCTACGCCTTGGAACTCCCTTCCTATTGAGATGAAGCAGACACCTTCAATAAATTCTTTTTCAGTGCCTGTTTAAAACATTGTTTAGACAAGCCTACCCAGGTACTTAGAAAGTTGGTGTGAATTTTAACCTGTTTTAGTAATTTAACCTTTTGTATGTTTTGTATGTTTTATTATTTTATCTTTTTGTAAATGGCTTGGAAGGTTGTTGTTTTTATGAAGCAATGTATAATTTTTAAATGAAATAAGTAAGTTAGTAAGTAAGTAAATACAGTGGTACCTTGGGTTAATAACTTAATTCTTTCTGGAGGTCCGTTCTTAACCTGAAACTGTTCTTAACCAGAGGTACCACTTTAGCTAATGGGGCCTCCCACTGTCGCTGCGCGATTTCTGTTCTCATCCTGAAGCAAAGTTCATAACCCAATGTACTATTTCTGGGTTAGCAGAGTCTGTAACCTGAAGCGTCTGTAACCTGAAGTGTCTGTAACCCGAGGTACCACTTTACTGTGCGTCTCTATAAATCCACTACTGGTAAGAACACCAACATTGTTCAGTTTTAGCGAGAAGTGGTCACAAAAGGAGTGGAGCTGTTGTCTCCTGAGGGTGTCCCATTGGGAAAGGGTTGTCTCTGCTCCTTTGTCTGTCTGGAATACCTTGGCTGGGATAGGAGTCAACCCCTAAGGGCTGAGGTCCATTTGGCCCCAACAATAAAATATTGGATGGCTAAGTCCAGTCAAAGGCGACTATGGAGTTGTAGCGCTGATCTCGCTTTCAGGTCGAGGGAGGTGGCGTTTGTCCACAGACAGCTTTCCAGGTCATGTGGCCAGCATAACCAAACTGCTTCTGATGCATCAGAACACCATGATGAAAACCAGAGTGCATGGAAACGCTGTTTACCTTCCCACCGCAGCGGTACCTATTTATCTACTTGCACTGGCATGCTTTCGAACTGCTAAGTTGGCAGGAGCTGGGACAGAGCAACGGGGGCTCACCCTGTTGCAGGGATTCAAACCGCCGACCTTCTGATCAGCAAGCTCAAGAGGCTCAGTGGTTTAGACCACAGCACCACCCGCATCCAGTACAGTACAGTACAGCAAGTGAAGTCTTGGAGTTCCTACAGCTTGTATAAAAAGGGGAGCAAAAAGGATCAGCACATCAGTTTTCAGCACTTGCCATATATCCATGACAATCTTTATCAAAGCGGCCTTGCAAGTTGGCCTATTCATGGGCCTTATCAGGTAGATCATGCATTTCAAATTTCTAGCTATTAATGCAACATGTGCTATTTTTATAAGGTATAGGAGAGAAGACACACTTTCCATCTGCATCCCAGGCATGGCTAGAGACTAGCTACAGGTGTACACAATTTAGTACATTAACCAGAACAAATAGGGGGGGGGGCAGGAGTTCAAGAATGATCATCAGGTGTTTTTTTTTAAAAGCTCACCATTGTCTTAAGAAGAAAGAGCATAGCTAATATCAAAGGCAACAATTATATCAACTAATTGTGATCCCCCCTTTGTTGCATTATTTAACGGTCCAAGTATTTTGCAGCAAGGTGGCTGACAGTCTTGTCATTTTTAGACACAATAATTTCCACCCACTCACTAATATTCATAAAACACTGTTTCTATGGAAACAGATCTAATTCCACCTTTGAGTGGCTGCTCTGAAAAGTCCACCATTCCTTTTTCTTTTGTATGTATAGGCCTTTGTGCTGGGTTTGTGGCCTATATTAAATGTGAAGGTTAGCATAGCAAGGGTGCATGTAAAGGAATATATGGTGAAAGTGTGTTATGCATTTGCTCCAGACACTTGATTAGATGGATCTATAAAATGGGGTGCAGCTCATCCTTAATCTTGTCTTCATTTGTGGTTCCAGAGCAGTCCCCAAATCAATTTAGGATGGGGTTAATGTATAATTAGGCTTCCTTTCTCACAACCAAGAGCAGTGGGGTCCAATTCTTCAAGTTATTCCTTCATCAGTGAAGGAAACAATGCCCTGCAACATTGAATACTTCGCTCAACAGCTGTGGGGAAGAGGCTTGTGGAAGACCACTGTGCACCTCAGAGGGTTGAATCTTCCACTGAACAGCTGTTGAGCTGCTTCAGGGGATGGGGGGTGGGTTGGGCAAGAAGGAGAGGAAGGCATTGGGAGGGAAGAAGGAGGGGACGGGTAGGAATTCAGGGCGGGATTCACTTAACCAGTCTCATCAGGTAGGGTCGTTCTGTCGGGCGAGCTGAAATGCTTACAGAGATGGAACAACTGGAATCGTGTGACACTGAATTCCTGCCTTAGTCTTTAAGGCAGCACAAGTCTCTTGTTGATTTGCTGTAACAGATTAACATGACTGCCCCTCTGGAAATGATTAGTGTTGACTGTGGGTATGTTTAGACATGGAGATTATTGACTTTAGTTTTCCTGGTTATAATGCTAGTGCTTCTGCCCCAGTTTTTAACATTTCTTTAATAATAATAATAATAATAATAATAATAATAATAATAATAATAATTTATTATTTATACCCTGCCCATCTGGCTGAGTTTCCCCAGCCACTCTGGGCGGCTCCCAATCGAGTGTTAAAACAATACAGCATTAAATATTAAAAACTTCCCTAAACAGGGCTGCCTTCAGATGTCTTTTCAAAATAGGATAGCTGCTTATTTCCTTGACATTTGCTGGGAGGGTGTTCCACAGGGCAGGCGCCACTACCAAGAAGGCCCTCTGTCTGGTTCCCTGTAACCTCACTTCTCACAATGAGGGAACCGCCAGAAGGCCCTCGGCGCTGGATCTCAGTGTCCGGGCTGAACAATGGGGCTGGAGATGCTCCTTCGGGTATAAAGGACCAAGGTATACACTGCATTACCTGATGTGTTATGGAAAGGTGGCTTTTTAATCAGTATGCCACCATGTTTTGCTGAATTTCCTACTCACCCATGGATGTGGTGTGATATAGCAGCCTCAGACACGTCACCCTCCCATCCTTCAGGTGGATGTGTGCTTCTCTTCCCCCCATGTTTCACCCATGAAACTGGCAGGAAAGAATTGTGCACCAGCATGCTGCCCCAAATTTTGTATTTTCCAGGCTTTCCAGGGTTGCAATTTCCATTTTTTCCTTCTTCCCTGGAAGCAATTAACACAGAAATGAGCACCATGCTTCTTCTAGTTTCTACTAGATTTCCAGAAGTGGCTTTTATGTTGTGCGAAACATCACATAAAATGCAGAAATTATAAGGTAAATAAATGCTGGGGGAAAACTGAATAAAGTGCTTTCTGAATGCAACCTTTATCACTAGGGAAATAGTTCCATAGATTCTACTAATAATGGTAAAGTAATGTATTTCTAAATCACTGTATATTTAATGTAATTTAATGTTGGAAGAGAACTTTGCATATTGATTTTAGACAATGCCCCATGCCTTGTGTCTGCATAACCAAGCTGGCAATGCACTTCCAACACCACATATATACTTCATTGATCTTCCTGTGTACCACAATCCTTCTTAGAATTAGCTCTAATATATATTTATATGCCAGTAGCAGTGGTTGTAGCCAATAAAATTACAAAGGAGCTTTCAGAATACACTTTTCCCCTCAGATATTTCATGCAGAGAATAGACCATGAGGTCAATTAAGATAGGTGAGAAGCTTGGTTCGGAGAGAAAGGTCCTTAGATTAAGGAGATGAGTTTAAGAAAATGCGTTTGAAAACTATGAATAATCTGAATGAGTCAGGAGCCAGATTCATCTCCTGCTTCTGCTAGGTTGTAGCTGGTTTTACAGAGCCTCTTTCCCCTCACATTGTTCATTTAATGTCCTTGGAGAGGTCTCTGGATTCACTGTAGCAGCAATGCCTCCCCTAAGCCTTCTTAAATGAACACGAATAATATCTATGAGGGCTAGTGCAGAAGAAAAATTCAGTAACATCCAGTAAAAGATAAGTTGTTCAATTATTACTTTCCTGGTTTCCCCAAACCGTTTTTTTTCCCCTTCTCTTTTTTGCTAGCGGCAAAATAAGATTTATTTTATCACCGTCCTTTCCTGAAACGCGCTGAGTATTTTCGTTTCTCTTCGACAGCTTTCAATGCCGTGTTATTATCCAAAGGCTCATAGAGGAGTCTGTATTTTTCTTTTTAATTAAGACAGGTGACACAGTGGGACTTGCGTGATTAATGCTTGAAGGGAAGAAAGATGCTTCTTTTGTGAACGTTTGCAATGAAACCAAGGAAAGGTCACTGTGTCATAATGCAGTTTATTTAAAAAAATAAATTTCAGGACTGGCAGGTCTTTCCTTCCGATTTACTTCATCAAATGATATGAATTTAATATTCCTCATAAAGACTTCCTGGGTTTATTACATTTTGCTTTTGACTGATGTCTTTCCTTTTAAAACTCAGGGCTTATTCTTTTAGGGAGAATTTGCATGAGCAGTGTCAAGGGACCCCGATAATTTCTGAGTGAAGAACAAAATGAAAAAGCCAATATCACACGGCACACTGGGCCTTGCTCCAAGCAGTCATTTGTTGTTGTTGCCACCTCTGAGCATTTCTGGTAGCCATGCTAATACATCTGTCTTTCACTCTTTCCAAAGGTGAAAAGGGCTAGCAGAAATATTGCTTCCAGAGGCAGTTTCTTGAGCAATGGAAGCAAAGGACCAGATACATTTTGACAAAGGAAAAAAAGCATGTAGTTTGTGCACAGAGGCTGTATGGTAGCATGTGGTGAACTTAAGTCCCACTGAAAGCAATGGGCAGAGGTGGCAGGTTGCCCCCAAGATTGAGAGGGGCTGGCCCGCAGCACACAGACATGACGTCACACATGCCACACAAATTGTGAGACGTCACATGCGTCTTCTGACACTGCGAGCTTGTGCCAGGCCACACTGGTCCCCGCGGTGTCTCCCAACAATGCGCAGGCCACTGCAGCCTTCCATGACATTGCGTCCTCTGGACATTGAGGGGGGGGGGGGCCTTCAAACAAATATTGGCTCTCCTGGCAATGGGTCTACTCTGAACACTACTAAGACTGCAGTCCTATCTGGTATCCCTGCAAAGTGGGGCTTTGAAGAATGGAAAAGCCACTGCTGCAGCCACAGTTTCTCGAATCATGGTGGCTGCAGTGGAAGGGGAGGCTCTGGGCATTACCACTGTCCTGTTCCACCCCAGGCAAATATATCCAGTGGGTTGGGGCAGGATGGTGGTGGTAGGGGTACTGGACAACTTGATTTTTTAAAACACACACATGCAAAAACATCTCATTTTATTTTACAGTGGTACCTTGGGTTACATACGCTTCAGGTTACAGACTCCGCTAACCCAGAAATAGTACCTTGGGTTAAGAACTTTGCTTCAGGATGAGAATAGAAATTGTGCTCTGGCAGCGCGGCGGCAGCGGGAGGCCCCATTAGCTAAAGTGGTGCTTCAGGTTAAGAACAGTTTCAGGTTAAGAACAGACCTCCAGAACAAATTAAGTTCTTAACTCGAGGTACCACTGTATTTTATTTTCCTCACCAAATTTCAGAGCAGTTTCTGTGGTTTTCCTGCAATGGCAGCTGTTACAGTATAAGGTGAGGGAGAAATGAATAACTTAGCTTCTCTTCATGTTTTGTGGGCAATTATTCTGGAAAGTGCAGAGGTGAGGGTGCTACCCCTGCTCAATAAACTTTAAGCACTTCTCTTATGGGCAGAGAGTGAGCTATTTCTTTCTCCCTAATAAGACACAAATATTATATGCATTTTATGCAGCTCCTCCTCCTCCTCCTCCTCCTCCTCATGTCTTAATTACAAAGTGCCATGAATTGCCACATGGTCACAGATGCACCACTTATAAACGCCATCTCCAACTCCTCGAAAGATTCCATCAGTGGTGTCTCCGAAAATTTGTACACATCACTTGGGAAGACAGGTGAACTAATATCAGCGTACTGGAAGAAGCAAATATCACCAGTGTTGAAGCAATGATTCTTCAACATCAACTTTGTTGGACTGGTCATGTTGTGCAGATGCCTGATGATTGTCTTCCAAAGCAACGACTCTATTCCAAACTTAAAAATGGAAAGCGTAATGCTGGTGGTCAGCAAAAGAGGTTTAAAGACTGTCTCAAGGCAAATCTAAAAAAAATGTAGTATAAACACTGACAACTGGGAAACACTGGCCTGCGAGCACTCCAGTTGAACAACAGCCTTTACCAAAGGTGTCATGGGCGTTGAAGACACTCAAACTCAGGACGCAAGGGAGAAACGTGCTAAGAGGAAGGCATGCTTGGCAAATCCACACTGTGATCAACTCCCACCCAGAAACCAATGTCCCCATTGTGGAAGGACGTGTGGATCCAGAATTGGCTTCCACAGTCACTTAGGGACTCATTGTTAAAACCGTATTTATGGAAGACAATCTTACTCAGCTGTGAGTGATTGCCAAAGAAGAAGATACATTTAAAGCACACAGCTTTCCTCAATAGTCCCGGGAACTGTCGTCTCCCCCCTCACAGAGCTACAATTCCCAGCACTCCCAACAAACTAAAATTCCCAGGATTCTTTGGGGGGGAGAGTAATGTGCGTTAAATGTGCTTTAAATGTGTGTCCACAACCTTTGTTGGTCTCTCCATCAAAGCACAGATTCCCTCCAATTTACCTCATGCCTCAGATTCTTCCAGAGGCACTGCACATGTCTACAGTACTTTATTGCACTATGTACTTATGCAGGATATGTTATAAATTCATAAAATAAAATCTGTTCCCACCAGAAGCAGAATATCCATGTATTAAATTTTGAATTGAATATTGAACCCAAGGCATTTTTCCAAGTGTAGTGCATTGATGAGGGTGCTTATACCATCAGAGAGAAAGGGAGGTGACCTGCTAGTGCAATTCACACCTTTCTTTTGCTGAAGGACTTCCTTGTTTTGATGAATAATAGTCTAGAAAAAGAAGCCTCCTTTCATAGGCATATATTTCACCAGCCTTACAGAATTTCCTGTTCCGTGTGTGTGTGTGTGTGTGAGAGAGAGAGAGAGAGAGAGAGAGCATATGAGGGAGAAGAAGAGCTTGTTCTGCATGTACTGTAGGTAAAGCTGGGAATAAAATGAGCCATGGGATGAGAAACAGCTGTGAGGTAAAACTCTGAGGAAAAACTCTTGCCACCTCAGTAGTGGCAAATGCACATAAACCAGGACTGCCCCGCTAACAACAACAACAACATATTTTTTTCTACCCTGCCCATCTGGCTGGGTTTCCCCAGCCACTCTGGGCGGCTTCCAACAGAAGGTTAAAAATACATTAAAACATCAGTCATTAAAAACTTCCCTAAACAAGGCTGCCTTCTGATGTCTTCTAAAAGTCAGTTGTTTATTTCTTTGACATCTGATGGGAGGGTGTTCCACAGGGTGGGCGCCACTATCGAGAAGGCCCTCTACCTGGTTCCCTGTAACCTCACTTATCACAGTGAGGGAACCACCAGAAGGCCTTCGGTGCTGGACCTCAGTGCCTGGGTTGAACGATGGGGGTGGAGACGCATGTTCAGGTATACAGAACTGAGGCCATTTTAATCTGTTAACTGACCAGATTAATCAATTAAAATTATTGGGCTCAATTCATCAGGTACTGCTCCCCTGTCAACCTGTGTCCTCCAATGCAAATTTGTCACCTCAGATTTCTTTCATCAAGTGACAAGTGACCTCAGCATCAACAGGAATCACATCTGATAGACTTCAGCAACTGCTCACGCTAAGCACACCAGAACGTCGAGAACTGCAATATTTTCACATGATAAATAATGCAAACCGTAACGTTATTTTATTGGATTCCTTTCCCGCCACCCAAACTCCACATTGCAATGGATTTTAATGAATTGATTAATCAATTACATTGCAATCAGAGCCATCACTTCATTAAGGAAGTCTTCGTCAATTAATCATCAGAGTTTTAGTCAATCAAATTGATTCATGTTGCACAAATGTGTGTGTTCCTTAAAAAAAGCCCAACAACCAAGATCATACTTTTAATAAAATTATAAATATCATATTGAGTGAAAACACTTGGTAATGTATTCTGCCTCAGCTCTAAGAGATCACATGCTTTTCATATTTGCACCATCCCCATTGCTTCCCCCAGCAAGAGGCATTCAGAAGTATATTGCTGCTGCACTGGAAGGCTCTATTGCTGTCTTCTGTGGCTAGTAAAGATAGTTAGCCTCTTAAATTATTAGTCTGGGTGACACTGGAGGCATGGCTCACATTTCAAAAGGAATGACCGAGTGCTTCTCAGGAGAGATGGCATTCAAATGTAATGGTGCTGCTAGCAGAGCCTCAGCACATCTGACCTGGCTTTGTGACAAGCATGAGTATGTAGAAAGACCTTAATCCTTAGAGTGACCATAGCTCTACGATTCTATGATTTGATTAGTCTGTGTGCAGAAGATCCCAGTTTCAATCCCTTGTAGGATCAGGTACTAGGGGGTGTTCCTTAGACCCTGGAAAAGCCCTACCAGTCAAAGTAAACAGTACTGGACTAGATGGGACAAATAATCTGACCACGTGGAAGATGAAGAGCTGTGAGCATGGCTTGTTCATAGAATCATAGAGTTGGAAGGGACTATGAGAGTCATCTAGTCCAAACCCCTGCAATACAGGAATCTTTTGCTCAATGTCAGACTCCAACCTGCAACCCTGAGATTAAGAATTTCATGCTTTTCCCATAGAATAATATATTGGCCAACACAGGTTCATGGGTTCATGACAGGTTCATGACCTCCTACCAAACTATGAACATTTATTTTCCTTCTGTGATTCACTGTCTTCTCAAGTCGATGAACAAATTAAGCACAGTCTTCTAAATTTTGTGAACACGAAAGCTCCATATGGGGATAAGGGCATCTAGATAAATAAGCCTCAAGATGAGTAATCAGCTTCCTCCCAACCAGGTGCCCCAATGGCTGGGTCAACTGAGACTGATGGAGTTGTAGTTGAAAACCTCTGGAGAGCACCAGGCTGGAGGTGGCTGTGATTGCCAATTTAGCAACACAGGAGCTTGGAAGCCATCTAGCTTGATGTCAGTTACTGACTGGACAATGTCAGGGATTGGCTGAAGGAGTGGTAGGAGGCTCCAGCTGGAAAAAACGCCTAGGGAAACCTCAGAGGAGAAAGATCAGAGTCAGGAAAGTGGTGGTGGGACGCTGAAGACAGGCCACAGGATGAAGAGGGGCATAATGGTTGGATGCTGAACAAGCAACAGGCTTCAGTGTGAGAGAGGAACGAGAGGCAGAAAGCACTGTAGACTCAGGACAGGAAGCTGAGGAAGAAGAGGAGGTGACAGAGGCTGCAGCAACTTCACAGGAGCCTGCCAGTCCTACTGTATTAAGCTCCCCTCGTCTCTTGTCTCCAAGGGCAAAGAGGACCTTGCATGTAGCAGAACTAAGAGCATGGAGAACACAGGGGCAGTATTTAATGCTGCTTGGAAAACATCTGGCCGAGGAGGAGACATAGAGAGAAGTGAGAGGCACAGATTATCAGTTCTGGCAACTGCTTTACTGGGGCCAGTCTTACTGGTAGATTTCTCTGTTGGTATTCTGTTTCCTTGAATAAAGAATTAACTTTACTGCTCATCTCTGAGTCTCTGTGCTGACCTGCATGTGGACCAGCCCTCACACTCAGTCTTATCTACACCGATTGGCAGTGCCTCTGCAGGGTTTTGGATGAGGACATTCCTGGATCTGCCAGGGATTGAATCTGGGACCCTCTGCATACAAAACAGATAATCTACCACCAAGAATGCTGTTAATATCAGTGGTGGCTCTGATAGGCCCAGCAGAAAGCAAGCTAAAAGTTAGGAAGGTTGAAGTAAATCTGATTTCAGAAAACAATCAGGAGTTCACGTATTTTAGGATTGTGCCATCCAATAGTCAATGTAAGTGTGCAGAACAAGCTTTCAGAAGACCTGTGTTGTTTGACCCTTTAACAATCCAATTAATGAAGTAGCTTGAGCTGAGATCTAAAAAAATGGCAAAGGCGCTGCTCATGAAACACAGCCAAAGACACTCGTGCTGAAGGAAGTCTTTTGTTTCGTAATGCAGTTTGTGAAAGGAACTTATCAGAGTCTGATAGCGCCAAGGGAAGATCTCAAGATCATGCACATAAAAAGATTGAAGGACAAATCTTTTAGTCCAAGGTGACTGGGTCTCAGGAATAAAGCAACCTCTTTTTCTGCGTGAGCACAACTTCAGACCATTTCCTGAAATGCCTGTTGAGGCAGAATTTAAAATTCGTTGTGAAGCTACAAGGCTAGAGGTCTTTGTGTGAGTTTGAAATCAAATCAAATATTAACACCTAGCCTGGAGATGTTTTTGCTTTTAGGTGCTTCCCCTCCTCTTACAAGAAACAGTTCCTAAATAGTCTCCCTTGTAAGCTGTTCCATAACCATTTCAATGTAATGTGATTAGAGTGTAAGTGTAATGAGAGCAACTGTGGGGTAATGGCTAGGATGTGAGGCTCAATAAATCCCTATTCAGCCTTGAAACTGACTGGGTGGCCTTGGGCAATTGGCTGCCTTGGCCTAATACGCCTTACATATTAGGGTTGTTGTGATCCAGGATATAGGTCTGTAGGAAGGTGAGGCCCTACCTAGTGAAAGGTCTGCAGGTCTGGGCCCATACCTTCCAACATTTCTCCAATGAAATAGGGACTACCTGCTCCATAATAATAATAATTTTATTATTTATACCCCGACCATCTGACTGTGTTGTCCCACATAATAAAATACTAAACATTAAAAAAACCTTCCCTCTACATGCTTTCAGATATCTTCTAAAGGTTGTATAATTACTTATCTCCTTGGCTCGGGGGTCACATAACTTTGATGTCACACTCAACATGTTTTTTTGTTTCATTCCACTTATCAATAAAATCCCACTTAACAATAAAAGCATCACCAATAAAAAGATTAACAAAAAAAATCCTATATAAAGCAATTTCACATATAAAAGCAAATAATTTCCTATAAAACAAGTAAAACGTGCTCTTTCCCCCCTTATGCGTCCTTCCTGATTTTGTTTATATGAATAATGATTAGACCAGATGCAATTTTAGAGCATGCAAATCACTGTTCAGTTATATTCCAAGTGAAACAGTTCATAGTACGTCTGTGACTATCACAGTTTGTTTCTGTTATGACAGAAAATTGTTTTCTTTTTGTCCTTAACGTTCTGCTTCCAACAGTGGAATCGGTTGTGAAGGGCTTCCATCATCGCTCTCCAGGCCTTAGGACTTTCCAGTCTGCTAGGATGACAACTTCAAAATCCCTCTAGCTAGAAACAATAAATATTCATGGGCCATGGGTACCAGTCTTGGAAGAAAACTTCAGAGAGCTGAGATAGGCTGGAGGTAGCACCGTGGGATCTAGCTGCAGAAGGAGCTGTTCAAAACAGGTAGCTTGTGAGATAACTGGGATGTGAGAATCATAAGTTCTTGACTTGGAAGACCTAAAAATGAAAGGCAGGGAGGCGCGATGTGGCTTGCAAGGTGTATGGAGCAGCTATACCTGCAGGGCTTGTCAAAGCCAGGCTAGCCTCAGAACCTGATCATAGTGCCAGTGTTCAGTTGTGGAGCCTGAGGAGCAACAAAAAAGTGTGTGTGTGTGTGTGTGTGTGTGTGTGTGTGTGTGTGTGTGTAGGAGTTTCACGTAAGAGAATTCAAAAAGCAAGAAACTCATGGGGGAGTCCTGCTCCAAAACAGACAGAAAGAACAGCTGGAAAAAAGGGCAGGATACAAAGATTTTAAGGAAGTTATTTGCTCTTGCATAGCAGCTGTCAGAGGAATGTGAACAATAGGAAAAAATTATGGAGCACATTCTCAGCAAACATGTGCACCATGAAGAATGAAGATGTGCAGCTAAAAACAAAGAAAAACAGTTCACATAAGTGAAACGGTTTTTAAATAGAATTATTCCAGCAGATACACTCTTTTGTAAGTGCCTTTTAGCAAATTATATCTGCATAGGGTTTTTTTTTTTTTAAAAAAATGTCTTGAATACTTGCTACTTTTTTTTCCTTTTTGAGAAAAAAGCGATTTACGTGGAATGATTGCATTACAGCCTGAAAAATAGTCAGTTTTCAGGATTCTCATGAATATTAATCCTTTTTAGCGCATAAAGGAAATACAGCTTCGTATTTGTGTAAAGAACTAGGTCAATATTGAAAAGAGGGCTCCTAAACATTCATTTGAATAAAACACATGAGATCTCTTGAATAGCTGGCTACATGCATCCCTCTTACTTCTCATTTTTAGCATTGTTCGAAAAAAGTCTTTCTAATGAATATTCATGTACATTACCGCACTGATCTGCATAGCAAAACTATTGTGCACAGGACCGTATGCCTCACAACTGACACAAGGCTTGATTCACCTTATTAGTGAAGAGGCACAATCCCCTGTGATATATATGTGATCAATTATACAATGCAAATATTGGCTAAAGAGTATTGAGTACTCAAAGCATAAATATATCTAATAGGCTGAAAATAATCAAAATACCATATTTAATGGTGCTTACCTTCGGATTGAGCGGGTTGCATTCATAATCAGAAAACATCTATCCTTGCTTGTGGATAATTCACTGACTATAAGACTCAAAACCTGCAATGTTTGTGGGGAAATCGAAACTATCCTCAGGGGTACTACTCTGGGACTATGGAAGCCACAGCAGAGCTTCCCCTTTCTAGAGCACTGGGGTGACATCACAAGGTCCAAACCATGTGGAGAGGTTCGTGCTATCGATCCTACCTCAGGGCCGGTGATGTGGTGCCTTGTTTGAGGCCAAGATCTGACATCTTCCCAAAGTCAGGTAAGAGGTGCCAGGCTTTGGGAAGGAGGTGTGAGGGTTCTGACAGGGTCTCAGAGCCTTCCCTCCTCTTCCCCAAAGCCCTGTAAGCACTTGCCTGGCCTGGGGAAGGAGACAGGATGCTCTAGGAACCTGTCAGAGCCCTCCTACCTCCTTCCTCAAGTGCTTACCTAGGAAGGGGGGCAGTGGAGGTGGACTGCCCCTGGTGCCCTCACTGAAGGGGGGGTAACCTTTGGTGCACTGCCTTCGACTCCCAAGCATACCCCAAGCCATCAAGGTAAGGGGGGAGCTGCGCTGGTTTGCCGGTAGTATTCCTCCCTTCCTCCTTCGTTTTGACAGCTTGGGGGAAGCTTGGGAGTCACGGGCGGGTGGCGTGCCAAATGTCCGTCATGGGTGGCTCACTCCGCCCCCAGCTGCAGGGCGTGCATACTGCTCTGGGCACCCAAGCAGCTATGCTGTGCCTGGGAGGGCACCCTCTGTGCCCCCTCCCTGTTAGTTTCTGTTTGCCACTGTGCAGTGCTTTAGAGTCACAAGACTCTGTTTACATTCCAGAGACATTCCAGACTGTTGGAAGTCTCATGGGAGATGGATGTGACATTACTGGTTTCCTGATCCTTTGTTTTTCAGTTGCTCTCTGCTCTCACAGAGAGAGCATGTATATTTCTTTTCTGTCTGGGTAGCTAGAAAATAAAGCATAGCGATGTAGCCATAAATCTCATCAGTTCCACGTGCTGCTTTGATTCTCTGCTGAATGGGAATGTGCCTGGAGCCTCATCAAAGGCTCAGGCCATTAATCACGTCGGAGGGCGATTCCGGAAGATGAGCTTTATCAGCTCGGTTGCAGCGGAGATTCCAACACTCCCTCAGGAGAGCGTGCGCCCTGGGCAGCATGGGCATATGCTACGCCACTGTGTTTCCCTAGGTCAGCATTATCAGGACGGATAAAAGAAAGCTCCAATTTAAAGTTTCCAATGCATAAACAAAAAAGGAGTAATAATACAATAGGAGTGAAAATACAATGCAATTGTGCTAAAAAGCTTTACATTGTTTTTTAAAAAAACCCTCAATTTAAACTAATTGGGGAAAAACAACTTCTTAAACAGGTGTCAGTTATGCTGATTTAAATTAAACTGGCATAAAGCACAGCAGATCCAGAACTTGGCTAGGAGGCTCAGGGAAGGTGAAGTGCTGGCAGAGCCAGTCTGAGCCTGGTGGGGTGGAAAGAAGCCAGCCAAATTCAGAGAGCTGTCTCAGCCAGCGTCGTTGTGGGAAATGTGGCCACCTGCTGACCTGTAGGGAAGAGTCTCCAAGCACCTTTCTCAGGTATGTTTGAACTGTGAGGTTCCACAGAGGAAGGTGAGGGTAAATGACATTGGGTTGGGGGAAAGGAAGTGGTGTTGATCCTGATTGTGATGTTGGTGCATGTGCAGAAAACAACCTTGCTGGGAAAAGACCAGAAGAGTGGGCGGCATATGTGCTATGCCTATTCTCCCAATGTTTTCCAAAGGAGCAGCCCAGTTCAGAAGTCCTCTCACCTTCAATGGTGGGTGGTGTTACAGCCAGACGACGGGCCTGATCCTAGGGGGATTAATTGCGGTCTACCCTGGCTTTCCTCCTCAGCTTTCTTCAACAGGTCTCCCACCCTCTCTCCCTTTTCTTTTGCTTCAGTTTGGGCTATGACCTTGCTATGGACAACGTTGGCCACTGTATTTAGGACCACCGGGTAGGATTTTTTTCACTTGGCAAATTGGCATTGGTCATTTGGTTTTCACCTACCTCATAGCAATCACCACAACTGAGGTTAGGCATTGGGTAGGCCTCGGTATTGGCAAGAGGGGAGGTTGTAGCTTCTGCCTGCCTCTCCTTGGGTAAGGGTGTCCTGTTAAAGGTCCTGTCTGATGCCCAGACAAGGGCAAGGGCCATAGCACTTCAACAGGGACCCCTCAGGGGCACTCCTATTTGATGTAGGTCATAGAACCCGCCTAGGAGTGGTTTATCCTTAGATGCACTCCCTGGAGATGGGCTGGAGCTGGATAATATGGCTTCACCCAATGCCTATGCCAAACTGTTCACATCTGTAACCAATAAAAGTTGTGGCCTCTTTGAACCCATAAACCTATATGCTGTTGTCTTGTCTGGTTATTCACTCCATAGGGAACTGTGGGGTCAAGGGGTCTTGGCACTCAAATGATATGATTCAGGTCCTCCTTTGAGTTCCAGTCCTTTCCTACCTTACATGTCTCCAGGTGGAGAAGAAAGGCATGTCAGAGGATGGGAGGTGTGGGCACAGGTGTGTGATCTTCATAACTCAGCTTTCTTTATGAGCATTGTTAATTCAGTGTGTGTGTCATACATCTTTAAATCAGTGTGTACAGATCCGTGTGATCTTTAAGCAGCAACCTCCTCGGACGAACATTGTTAATTCAGTGTGTGTGTGTGTGTGTGTGTGTGTGTGTGTGTGTGTGTGTATAACAGGATATTTCAAAAGATCAATGGTGTGGTGTTAAATTCAGTGCATGTCAATTACAGACTGGTGAAGGAGAACAACTAATTCATTTTAATTAATGCTTAACCTCTGACCAAGAAAGGTTAGTTACAGGTGAATGTGCAGAGGCCCCTTGCATGTCACAATATGCTTACAGCATGCAGGTGTACACAAGAAGCCAAGACTAGGGCAGTAATCCTACAACAATATTAAAAGATGAGTAGACGGGGGCTTTCTACACTGAGAACATTACCTTCAAGACTTTGGCATTGTTGTTGTTGTTCTTGTCATTTGTTATCTTAAATAATAATAATAATAATAATAATAATAATAATAATAATAATAATAATAGTTGGGGTTCAGTCTGACTCCCTCTCCCCTTTCATAAGAACTTGCATGAAAGTGGCCTCCCAATTTTTCTCACAGGCCCATATAAGTTCAGCACAAACAATTGGGCCTGGTGAACATTTAAGGTCCCCAACCCTAATCTGTGGGTTGCCATCTGATTGGATTTTATTCTGATCCTGATCTGATTTGAGGATGTATTTTAATTGATTGTCTGATTTTATGTTAATGTGTTATACATTTGATGTTAGCCACTCTGAGCCCGGCTTTGGCTGGGGAGGGCGGGATATAAATAAAATTTATTATTATTATTATTATTATTATTATTATTATTATTATTATTATACCACTAAATGCCTTGAAGAGGTTCCTAAGCGGTACATTAGGTATAAAAGCCAAATGCACAAAACCAATTAATATCCATGATCAAAATACACAATAAAGTGGTGGCATAAAAACAATGGAAAAGCCAACCTTTGCTTTATTATAAAGATGATAATCATTGGACTGTGGCAAGGCTGTAATGGAAGCCCACATAGAGTGCATTCTTAACTCTGCGATGGATAGTGACTACATTATTTTGATTTTCTCTGACCTACATAATAAAATACAGGTGAGACCTAGATTTTGTACATGTGGAACCTGCAACAAAGTGTTGCACTGTGTGGGGTGCTCCTGTTTAGGATTCAGCCAGCTATTCTCCTCTCCAGGTTACTCCATCCCGTTTCCTCTGCCCCAAAACTCACCCTCCTCACCAGTCGCTCAGACCTCCATGCACTTTGTAAGGGTGTTTGGGGTCTCCCCCCTTTGGGTTTCTTTCTAAAGATTTTTCTAATACTTCTGAAAACCTTGGGGGTCCCCCAAGTCTATCGATAATTCTCCCCCTTGTGCATGGATAGTGTCGGATTGGCTACATTTGGGTAGGCAAGCACATGGGGAGTTAAGTTCGCAGTTAGTCTTCCTGGGTTGCTTTCTGTCCCTTCCAATCAACAAGTCCACCTTTTAGGACTGTGGCGAAATGCTTGATTCTGTGATCAGGTTTCATGTCATACATCTTGGCACCGTTCTTCTGTGACAGGCTATAAGAAGTAATATATTTTTGTTTGACTTTACTAAGTTATGTCTGTAGTGACAAATTGTGCTCAGCAGGTGTAACTGCAGGCGCGTGACAACAAGGAGCAAGCTGCCTTGGTGTAAAATGAATTGACATCTATCTTTGCACAATCCTACCTACCCCTTCCCATCAGTTTTATTTTTGCTTGTATTTTTTTTATTAAAAAAACCTGCATCATTTGGCTAATCATCAGGGCAATTTTATTGCCAAGCTAGAGTTTGTATCAGAGAAGACAGGGTGCAATGTGCAGATCTCATCTATTTGTCTGGAAGCACACTACAAATTGAAGGCGATTAGCCACATGAGTACTCTTATCTCTCTAGCTGCTATTCTTGAAGAAGGGGGGGGGGAGAGGGGGTGTTATTCTTCTTACTAGCTGCTGTAGAATGGGCCTGAAGTCAGGAGATGATTTATGAAATTCTGGAAGTGCTTCAAGGGATATAACGCTGTTTCCGTTGACAGCAGAAGTTCTATAATGGAAGGGAGAAACACTTGATGGTCTGTCTTTCAGCTGAGCAGAGCAAATATGCTGGGAAAAATGTGGCATATACATTACACGTTCCTGAAAGAAAGAAAGAAAGAAAGAAAGAAAGAAAGAAAGAAAGAAAAACCTGTGCATATAATCATTGCCATGCTCTTTAGCATAGGTTGCCAACATGGTGCCCTCCAATGCCCATCAGCCCTTGCAAGCACATCCAGTAGGATTGACAGCATTTTTGTGTACGTTCTCTTTTCCTAATGCACACATTCTTTTCTCATCCAGTTTCCTTTACATACAAATTTCTGCAAGCAGTTTCTCTTAATATTATGCATTTTCATATGCTATTATTTTCACTGATGTATGTATACTTGCTCTGAACGTATGCATTTTTCAGCTGGAGAATTGCAACACAAAATTCAGAGAATTGTGCATGTTGAAGGATAGTTGCATTTTAGTTCACATATTGTTTCAGGGAGTGCAAATAAGGTATTTGCCTTAAAATGTGAACAGAACTTAATTTTTCTCCCATCCATAGGTTTAGTGGTATATGTTTCTTTGGCAAATGCAGCCCACCTGGCTTGCTGTGCTGGTGTCTACCTGTAATTCCGCTGTGGAATACTGGGAATTCAGAATTTATTTGTTACCCTGGAGTCCTCAGGATGCTGCTGACACACAAGTAGAATCATCAACTATTACTGGTGTGGCAGAATGTTGACCTGCTCAGCTTGCAAGTCTTTAGCTAGCCACTATCTCCTGGCCTTTGTTGCCCATTTATAAAATGGAATTGATAGTTATGTATTTTACTGACAGGGTGTTTTTGCTTTTTTAAGGAGGAGGTGATATTTAGGTATTTAATAATGTGCAGCTTAAAATATCTTAGGTGAAATTACACATAGTGTTTGTGCGCTTGGAAAACATGGCACTTCCTGCTAAAAAATAAATTATGGCTTAGTGGTTCTGTTACTACAGCTTACCTTGCTCCAGATAGTTTGGAGGTATTCCCTCCTTTACTACAGTAAACATGATGTCCATAGATACTTTCTCAGCCAGAGTAGATTTCTTATTAGTATCCTTGGCAATGCCCATCATCCTTTGGCTTGGTACAACAAATGAATCAAATGATACATCTAACAGTCAAATTTCAGCCTGAACAATGGAACTCTGATTGTATCAAATACGGAACTACTGCAGAGCCGGGAAATTAAGGATGATTGCTCCCCCCTCCTTGTCCTGCTGCACCTTTGCATATTCATGCCCATCTGACAAAACGGCAAGGCAGTTGCCCATGGTAAATGCGTGGTGTGTTCAGATGAAGAGAAGCAAGAGGTCTTTTTCCTCCAAGGATTCTCTGATCAGATGAATTACAAGCATGGATGGCAGATGTCACATACGCAGCCAAATGCTCTTTGATAAAAGAAATGGCGTCTGAGACCTTCAGATGCATTATGCATAAACAAACGATCACCTCTCCAACGATGGCTGAACACAGATACGTAGTTAATTGTCTTCAAGTAGGCAGTGAAGCTTGACCTGTTGTGCTGCATGCAATATCAGACTTCCTTATCTGTTCCTATTTTCAAGCAATATGTGCATCCATAGTGGTTTACTCATGTCTGCACGGTGAATGTATGTTTTGGTACATAGGACAATGAAATGTGAGCAAAGTCAATAACCAACAAGAAATGGCTAAAATGGATCTCACAGACCAGCTATTGACAATCGTTGTAGAGAATTATTTCAGGGCTTACTGTCACTAAAGCCATCTGTACAGTATTTCAGAGTGAGGAATATGTCAAGCCAGATCTTAAGTTGCATGTAGAGAGGAATAGCTTGTTTGTGGATGAGAGCAAAGGTTCCTGTTCTGCTCTTATTATATGGATAAAAGGTAGACATTAGTTTAACTCCTGTTATACTATTTTAAAGAATTGTTGGAAACATAAAGGAAAACAGGAAAGGTACAAGAGTTGTACTGAAACTTGGCATTCAGTAGAAACAATAAAGGTTGTTTTCATTTACAAATTTATTTCAGACTATTCATTTCTATAGATCTTTGAAATGTTTCCAGCCCTATAACCTTAACAAACCTTTCATGTGATACCAAAGGCTGAAATACAGCATGTAACTTCAGGGTTAATTTAATATTATAAGATAACATTTTAAAATCTGATTTTAAGAAACACACACAATTGTTTCACTTTTTAAAAAACAACTTGGTTTAACATAGAATCTGAATATAACACAAATGGATGTTAAATTCTACACTTTTTGGTTAAAACTAAATTGAGCCCTTCACCTGACCATCTATCAAACATGCCAACATAAAGTCTGCCTTTCTATGTAAAAGAGAATGAAATAGGGACAATATTTGACTTTCAAGAGGCAATATAAATATGATAGAGCAGTAAGTCAAGCATGATGAGAATTTTTACTATCAGCCAAACAGTATGGATCTTTCTCTCGCACTTGTGAACCATTGCAGGGTTTCTGGCTTATTATGGTTTACAGTGAATGAGCAATGTGCTCCTTCTTCACACACACACCCTGGTAGGAGAAGGTTTGGTTTCTCAGTATGTCTGAACCCGGGTTTGTGGCTTGCTGCTTCTTAATAAGCCACCATCCATAAACTAAAATAAACCATGGTAATTGTCACTAGTTAGAGAGAAGCAAGCCAAAATTTCCTGATCTGCTTATCTTGCTAATACCAGGAGAAGAGCAAAGCAGGAAGACTGGGCACAGTGTTCTTCAATCTTGGGTGCCCAGATGCTGCAACTCCCATCATCCCTAGGCAGTAGTCTGATAACATCTGGGTATTCAGGAATGAAGAATACTGCACTCAGCATTCATGGGAAGGGCGGAATGCTGGCTTATCATTGTGCATGAGACACTGAGGGTGCACATACACTCATGGTTTTTAATGTTAAGGAATGTGTATATGGACTCATGACATCCTACTTCTAACATTCATAATGTGTTATTAAAATGTGAAATCAGAGGGCGCAGCAGAACAACCAGCAACCAGCATCAGGGAGATAGCGTTTTGACAGAAAAAGCCAAGGTAAAAAATGCTTTAATTAACAAGTATGCCCTGTGATGTTTTAGAACAACGTATCTAATATTGTCCTGATAATGTTAAACAGGTCAATGTAGATCTAGCCTGAGATACTGTTTTGCCCAGATATTGTTACTGGAGATGGGAAAGCACGACAATCCTTGCCCCAAAAAGAAATTGTGCTCAGCAAGCATTATTGGAGAATGCTTTGAAACCTTTGTATTGTGTGCGTGCCAATAAGCATTCATTAAATACACATGGGATGTGCAGTCCTTTCTTGGTTGTCGAACGGAATCCGTTCTGGAAGTCCAATCGACTTCCAAAAACATTTGACAACCAAGGTGTGGCTTCTGATCGGAAGCCGCAGAAGCCACGTCGGACGTTCGGGTTCCAAAGAACGTTCACAAACTGGGTTCCGGGTTTGTGCCGTTCGGAAGCCAAAACGTTCGAATCGCAAGGTGTTCGGGATCCAAGGTATGACTGTAATTGGCAGACAGTCCTTCACACTCTCATTTTTCACCTCTCACACACTCAAAAGCAAATAAACCAGTCTTTGGGAAAGGAGAAGGGTAACAGGCAGCGAAAGGCTCTGCTGCACCCAGGAGGCCTCAGCCTCTCTGCCAGCTGGAAAGGAAGCACATAACATCTGTTCCTGGTGAGGATGAAACACATGTCCCATTGTTCCCAGTGACAAATGATACTGAGGATGCCATTTTTTCATCCATGGGATGATAGGTCCATTGTGCCCCGTAGGAAATGATGCTTCGGCCATTTCCTTTGGGAAACGGAGCCCTCTGCAACTTACTTTTACCTTCCCTTTTAAGGGAGGTGGGGTGGCTGCAGTTGAAAGGCCCTTTCAAGAAGAATCAAGGTTCTCACCTTGATTTCACTCTTTTCCATTCAAGCAAGGGCACCCAAATCTTTCTGGAAATTCACACTCTTTCCCCAATTGCCACCCTTGCTTCTGTAAAATTCTTGGCACTTAGCCCATAATCAAGCACAACCCCCTCTATGTTGGAGTTTGTCCTTTGTCTTCGAGTAAGGTACCGTATTTTTTGCTCTATAAGACTCACTTTTTCCCTCCTAAAAAGTAAGGGGAAATGTGTGTGTGTCTTATGGAGTAAATGCAGGTTGCGCAGCTATCCCAGAAGCCAGAACAGCAAGAGGGATTGCTGCTTTCGCTGCACAGCGATCCCTCTTGTTGTTCTGGCTTCTGAGATTCAGAATATGTTTTTTCTTGTTTTCCTCCTCCAAAAACTAGGTGCGTCTTATGGTCTGGTGTGTCTTATAGAGCGAAAAATACGGACTTGCTTTGTGCCTTGCATGCGAACACAGAACCAAACCAAATTATGCTAATGCAACAGTTAACAACTTTTGCTGAGCAGATACAACCATGTAGTGCCAAAAGCATGCAGTATTCATGACAAGAGGTTTTGAATTTTGTTCCTAGGTTGTTTTAAGGCTTTATATAGATGCAAACCATTTTTGCGTGCTGAGGTCCCCAAGACACCCCAAACCCAATAACTCAAACTTCACACATTATTTTTGTTTAAGGTTTTTGGCATAATTTTGGCCACAACTTTATTATCAATACAAATTGTGAGTGGTTGCTTAGGCATTGGTTAGACTATCTGTCCTCCCCACCTTGGGGACAGCCCTGACTCCGTAGTCAGTGCGGAAGAGCAAGATCAGGGTCAACTGGAGCTGCGAAACAGACCCTCAGCTAATCCCCGCATGCTCCTTGGAACTTACACGGCCCGCACCCTGCACCAAGGGTTTGGACGAAGGGGATGGTAAGTTCCAGAATTCCTTTAACGGAATACCCGTGCAGCATTGGAGGGGCAGGCCCAGCCTATCCATACCCCTCCACCAACCAATTTTAACCAATGCCTAACCGCCAACCTTACAAGTTGTGACGATTTGCTACGCAGTAGGCAAAACCCAATTGGCACACACTAATCAGCCAAGAGGTAAATTCCTACTGGGCCCCCGCACCAAGGCGAACGACCCCATGACAGGCATAGCAAGGTCAAGTGAAGCCCAACAAGGGAGGGCGGGCGGGAGATCCGATGTCCACAGCAAAAGAGAAAGAGAAAGCTGTGGACCTTGCTTAAATAGCCACTGACCCCACCCCTAAGTTTGCAACATCAACTTTCCCCAGATAACCAGATCCTCCCATCTAAACAAGCCCTGGCTTTAACTTGCCTAGCAATCATGGGGTGCCTTGTATAGCCCCATCCGCAACCCGTGCTCTCCTTTTAGTGAGAACACGCTTTGCGTGCTGAGGTCCCCAAGACACCCCAAACCCAATAACTCAAACTTCACACATTATTTTTGTTTAAGGTTTTTGGCATAATTTTGGCCACAACTTTATTATCAATACAAATTGTGAGTGGTTGCTTAGGCATTGGTTAGACTATCTGTCCTCCCCGCCTTGGGGACAGCCCTGACTCCGTAGTCAGTGCGGAAGAGCAAGATCAGGGTCAACTGGAGCTGCGAAACAGACCCTCAGCTAATCCCCGCATGCTCCTTGGAACTTACACGGCCCGCACCCTGCACCAAGGGTTTGGACGAAGGGGATGGTAAGTTCCAGAATTCCTTTAACGGAATACCCGTGCAGCATTGGAGGGGCAGGCCCAGCCTATCCATACCCCTCCACCAACCAATTTTAACCAATGCCTAACCGCCACCCGAGCCCTTTATGCTCGCCGCCAACCACTCACAGACTAAACCACACCCTCAACTTGGACACCACTGCATCCAACCAGACATCATTCCCCAACGGGGAAAGATGCACCCCATCATCCCTGAATAATTCAGAGGCCTTGAACGAAATCAGAGGGTGAGGAATCACAAATCCGCCCAAACCAACCACCAATTTGCTTGCCGCGGAATTAATCCGCTTCCTAACTCTTTCGGTGGCCGCCGGGCAAGGGCTACCCCTCCAAATGCGGCGTTTCAGCAGCTGCGACCAAATTAGTGTGGTTGAAGGCACCAAGGCCGCCAAATCCCTCAAGTCCAGTAATATGGCAGCACGCAGCCCAAAGCAGGAAGAGGAAACCATATCATTCTCCCCCAGCTGCACCACTATCGCTGTAGGGGGGCCAGCGTGGAGGACCCGTCTGTGCATGAGAGGCAATAATTCTCTCCACTGCATCCCTCGTCTGGAAATCCAGGACACCTGCACGTGCTGCGGAAGGCCCAAGCCAGCTCCCAGACCAGATTGACGAGCTCTGACAGCGGCCCAGTGCACAATGCTGTGTCCCACTATCCAAATACGGATAGCGGCCAGACCTAGGGTTAAAACACAAAAATGTCAGTACACACACCACCATTATTTCCTCACATATACTTTGAATGCATCCGATCTCCAACGACCCAGGTCCTTTATCCTCCTTGCAGACAAACCCCAATGGGCAGCTGTCGTTGCGGCACCAATACGGAAGGAGTGAGGAGCAAATTCCGATGCTTTGCGGCCGCAGGCCACTACCACCTTGCGCATCACCTTAGTGAACTGATGCCGGACTAAAGGGTGCCCATTTTCATGAATAAACAAAGGCCCCTCGCCTGCCGGCCGCAAGGACAAGTATCTCTTAAGATCCTTTACGGGGCAAGGACCCTTCTCTCCCGTTGCCGAGAGCCGAATGACGGCTCCCCTACCCACCTGGTCGGTCTTCGAATTCCTGATATGCACCCTCAGGTCCGACTGTGACATGCTCACGTCCTGCAACAGCAAACCCCTGGAACCTCCATCCCGTTTTTGCTCCAGGACCACCTCGCCTACCCTCAGTGCCCCAAAGAATGCCAAGGAAAAGGCTGCTGAAAATAGACGGGCCTCAAACTTGGACCAACAGATGCTCCGCAGTTTACTGCGCATCTGTATCAGCAACTCAAAAGTGATGGGACTTCTGGGAACAGTCCTCGATGGGGTGAGCCGTCCCCATCCCTCCAATGCCCGGCGCACCACAAACTTCCTACATGGGTCCTTGTCAAAAGTGGCCCTGCTAAAGAAAGAAATTGCTGCCGAGTGAAGTCGCAGGGTCCTAGCCGCCCGGCGCATCTGGAACAAATGTGCCAGATACTTAAGCACCTGGGCAGTAGAATGAGGGGTGATGACCGCCCCCGCCGATTGGCCATTAAAGGACAGAAAATCAGCCCAGGCCTTCTTATAGGACCTTAGCGTGGAAGGGGCGACTGATGCTGCTACTCCCTGTGAAACTAAGTGTTGCCAAGGTTCCAGAGATGATCCGGGAAAATCTCCGGACGGTCTCGAGCCTCTGGCGCCAATGACCTGAATCGTTCCATCTGAAAACGGGACAGAGCATCAGCAATCTCGTTAGAAATACCCGGAACGAAGCGAGCAGAAAATACAATATTAAAACGCAGACAGTGCAAAACAAACACCCGAAGCAAGGCCGAAACCCTAGACGACCGGGATGACTGCTTAGCTAAAACAGTCACTACTGCCTGGTTATCGGACCAAAAACAAACCCGATGGTCCTTAAAATGCTCGACCCACAAGTGTACCGCAACAACTATGGGGAAAAACTCAAGAAATGTCAGGTCTCGAGTTATCGCTTCCCCACACCAAGCCTGGGGCCAAGGTTCAGCACACCACCTGCCGTCCCAAAACAAACCAAACCCCAGTGACCCTGCCGCGTCCGAATGCACTTGAAAATCATTGTGGAGGTTCAAAGTGTCCTGCCACAGTGATACGCCATTAAATTCTTCCAGGAATTCCAGCCACACACGGAGGTCGGCTTGCACTTGGGCGGACAAACGAACCCTATGATGCGGTGCCTGCAGCCCCGAGGTAAGTTTGGCCAGGCGAGAGCAGAACGGGCGCCCCGGCGCCACCACCCTGCAAGCAAAGTTTAAATGACCTAGCAACGACTGAAGCTGTCGCAAGGTAACCTTCCTCAATGGGAGCAGTTCTTCAATGACCTTCCTTAAAGCAACTAACTTATCTGGCGGCAAACTAGAGGTTTGGGCCACGGTATCCAACAAGATACCCAAATAGGTAAGTTGCGTAGTGGGACCCTCAGTTTTCTCTGCCGCTAATGGAACCCCCAGGTCTTCAGCCAGGGACGCAAAGGCACGCAGCAGAACCACGCAATTCCCCGTGTCCCTCGCGGAGGCCAGTAAAAAGTCATCCAAATAATGCGTAACCCCGCCCAAACCGGTTCTGTCGCGCAAGGCCCATTCCAGGAATGAGCTGAAACACTCAAAAGCCGCACAAGCTACCGAGCAGCCCATGGGCATAGCCTTATCAAAATAGAATCCCCCGTCAAACTGAAAACCCAGCAGCCAGAAATCCTCAGGATGAATTGGCAACAAACGAAAAGCCGACTCAATGTCGCACTTGGCCAATAGGGCACCAGGCCCAAACTTCCTTATCATCTTGATCGCATGATCAAGAGAGGCATACTTCACCGAACAGAGCTCCGGGGGAATTACGTCGTTAACCGACGTACCATTAGGATGAGAGAGGTTATGAATTAGGCGAAACTCCCCCGGGGCCTTCTTGGGAACTATTCCCAAGGGTGAAATGTGCAAATTAGGAAAGGGGGGGGTGGCGAAAGGACCAGCCATACGACGTAAAGCCAGCTCCTTTTCAATTTTCTTACGCGCCACACCAGGCATGTCCTTAACGGATTTCTGGTTCCTAGGATTCTGGGCTACAGGGGCCACGACCACTGGGATCCTAAATCCCAGCGAAAAACCATTACTCAAATACGACGCTGACTCTCTGTCTGGGTAAGATTCCAGTAACGCCAGTAACGGCTGTAGCCGAACCGGAGTATAGGCCAAAGAAAAGATATCACTTTCCTGCTCCGGGAACAGGAGGCTGGGCAGGGACCTTGGGGGGCTGCTGGGAGCCCCCTCCCCTGCGAAAGGGCCGCCTGGCCGCGGAGCAAGCAGAAGCCGAGTGGCTCCCAGAGCATTTGTCACAAAGGTGTGCGAATTTACAGGCTTGACGTTGGCAAATGCCCTTATTAAAGTCCCAGCAGAACCACTTGCGCCCAACTTTTTGGGTGGCAGGCTTGAATTTTTGCAACTCAGAAGCCTTCTTCTCAATACGTGGTGCCACATAAGTGGTCCACACATCCAAGTCCTTCCTGTCCCAGCGGGCCGTCGGTATCTTGGCCGCCCTACGCCTAAAGTTCTGGTCATATGATAATGCAGCAGTCTCGCCAGCCATCGTAAAAGCTGAACGGACAATAGACAGATAAACCCAGAGGTGCAGAGACCTCTTGGGATACGCTGCAGAAATCACACCAGCAAAAACCTGGAAACTATCCATCCAACGTTCAAAAGTCCTGTCAGCCTTTGCTACAATTGTCCGTCTTTTGGGAACGGAAAGGCCCTTGTCCAGCGGCTCCCGACCATCAAGCGGAGGAGCCAAGCTGAAAATATCCACGTAGCGGCCATCCAGAATCCTAGACCGCAATTTGGAAGACAAGTGGGCACCAGGAATAATATCCCTAGCAGAATTGGTGGAGACTCTTACGTCAGGCACCAGGACCCCTTCTCGACACTCCTGTACGGCGCCATACCTGGCCCTATGAGAATTTGCCCTACGCTCCCAAACCCACTTTGGCAGCCCCGACGACTCCCCGTAGCCCCAGTAAAGCTTAAGGGGGGGCCCCCTCATCACTGCTAGAGCTGATGGAGGAAGTACCTGAAGTGGAGGACGATGTGTCCCTCCGTCTCTTCTTAGAGTGCCTCCTGGAGCCCCTTTTTCGGCGACGATGCCCACCGGAAGAGGACCTTGGAGGAAGAGGAAGACTGTCTTCAATCGAAGAATCTGACGCTTCACCCTGTTGCACTGCACCTGGGGCTGACTGAACAGAGACAACTTGTGAATGAACTGGATTAGAATGCCCCAGCGCTGGGGGCCGTACAGGTGAGCCCCGTACAGCGCGGCCCCGGGTCGATGCGCTTCTTCTGGCGCCGACCCTGGCACGACCACGGCCCCTAGGCACTGCATCCTGCGATACAGGCAGCACCGAAGGTTGGACCTGCGGAGCATCAGGTAAGCCAACTCCGGCTAACAGTGGCTCCCCTTCTTCACTAGATGATGATGCAGGAGAGGAAACATCCACCGGGGGAGGCGGGAATGCTGATGACGTTGACGGGGTCGAGCAACGGTGTAGCAGGCCATCCATCTCCGCCTCTACCCTTGCCAGTGTCACCGGGTCGCCAGACAAACTTGAAACCATAGCCTGGATGCGTTTCAAGGACTGACCAGGCTGCGGAGATCGCAAGGCCTGGGATGGGCCTTTTATAGGCCGCTTCGAGGAGCGGGCTGGAACAGGCCTTCCTGCTGCCTTCTTAGGAGCCATTCCTACTACTGGTGAGAAAAGAAAAGAAAATAAAATTAAGTAGAGAAAAAAAAAAAAAAAAACCAACTAAGTTCTTTAAGACGCTAGAATCTGCAAGAAAATGAAGCAGAATGAATTAAATAGTTAATTAAAACTAAGACCTAGACTATAAAATGATGCACCAGTAGACAGGAGGCAACCACTTGCTTACAGATTATGCAACAGATCGGTAACCCAGGAGCAGCTGGGAAGAGCAACAGCCACCAAATCAGAAGCTGTCCAATACGGAAACAAACCACAACCTTGTGCTCTTTACCAGCACACACACCTACACTAGCCGTCCAGGCTGCGTGCAATTGAAGAAATTAATTGCCTGCAAACATATCAACTGCCACAAGAGGTCGCAGTAGTACCAATTATACTCAGCCTAGGATAAAGCAACCACCAGGCCCTGCAATTACTAGGCCTGAACGCTAGAGGCCGCCACGTGGCCGAGAGGAATCAAAATGGCGCTCCCGCCTAATGAGGCTGCAAAATGGAGGCCTCACAGCTCTCCGCTCAAATCAATGCACCTCTGGGGACAACCAGCGGCACCCAGCCCCCCAGCAACACCAGGCCGGCCTCCCAGGGCCTGCTACAGGGCAAGGTAAGCCACCCCTAGCCAGGCAGCCAGCCGCAGGGAAGCAAAGGCCCTGAATAGCGTTTTCGCGGGGGGGGGGAGGGGGGGAGGAAAAAAGGCCCGAAAACACAGGCCGCGGCACGTCGCGGCGCGAGCGCGCCCACCCCCCCACAAAGCGCGCACCCCCGGCTCTCACGGGGAATCGGGGCCCCGCTTGCCTTCGGAGGCCGATGCAGGCCTCTCCGGAGCCTCCGGAGGCCCAGGGAGCGCCAAATCGCAGGGAGGCCCCCGGCACCTGCAGGCCCAGGCGGCGGGGGGGGGGGATCGCGCGAAAGCCGCCCAGGAGGCCTACTCCGGCACCAACAGAAGCCTGTGGGGAAGGGAGAAGCAAGGACAAACTGAGAAGAAATGTTCCCTTGACTGGGGATCGACCCTGCAAGAGGGCAGGGGAATTGAGGGAAGCCCTCCCCACACGGCCCCTGGGCCCAGGCCGAGCACCCCCCCCCGACTAAATTAAAGGGAATCAAAACAAACAGGAAAATTAAATAAAGTGGGGAAGGATCTTTCAGCAACAAATTAAAGAAAGAGGAGAAAATGGAGGAAGAAAAACAAAGGGAAAAGGTATACGACCCAAACTTCTGCTGTAGTCACTCAGAGATCCGATGAGATCCGATGTCCACAGCAAAAGAGAAAGAGAAAGCTGTGGACCTTGCTTAAATAGCCACTGACCCCACCCCTAAGTTTGCAACATCAACTTTCCCCAGATAACCAGATCCTCCCATCTAAACAAGCCCTGGCTTTAACTTGCCTAGCAATCATGGGGTGCCTTGTATAGCCCCATCCGCAACCCGTGCTCTCCTTTTAGTGAGAACACGCTTTAAAAAAAATGTTATTAGAATCAATTAGTATGTTCAGGAAATGCATGGATTACAAAATGAGAAACTTGATTTAAATCAGTTATGTAAATCACTCCTTTTTCTTTTCTTTTCTTGATGATTTAAATAACATATTCAAATGCCTTGATGTAAATTAAACCTTACTATGATCAATCTTAAACTAAATGTTAGATTAATTATTTGGTCCTTGATCTCACTTATGACCCGGGCATGAGTGGGTGGGCTGTGGGCTTTAACCCTTTGGTTAATCACTCCACAATGAGCTTGCGTCTCATGCAAATAGCAGGTTCAAGGGGGCAATCTGGATCAGGCCCTTGGCAGCAGGGGGCAGGGGCAAAGGGTTGAAGTCCCCTATGCTCTCCCCCTCCCCATGTTGGGTTCTTAAAGCCAGATCAGCGGGCCCTTGATGGTTATTTCTGAAAGGAAAATATCGTGTTCAAGAGAAAACTGCATGATTAACATGCAGTTTGATCTTGAACTCATGAGTCTTATTGTTGGTCAGGTTAGATGAACAAACATTTCTGGGTTGGGGATTTAATCATTAGCATATTTAAAAACCAAACATATTTTACAGATATAATTTAACTCTGCCAAACTTTCAAATTAATTATTAATATTAACTTTGATTTATTAATTGCCTTCTGAAACCACCATCTCAAGGCTATTCACATCTAAAATAATTTAAAGCAGTTAACAACAACAGCAACAAATACACACTGGATCAGTCGGTAGAGCGTGAGACTCTTAATCTCAGGGCTGTGGGTTTGAGCCCCACATTGGACAAAAGAATTCTGCATTGCAGGGGGTTGGACTAGCTGCCCAGAGTGGCTGGGGAAACCCAGCCAGATGGGCAGGGTATAAATTATTATTATTATTATTATTATTATTATTATTATTATTATTATTAACTCCCGTGGTGTCTTACAAATCTGCAATTCTATGATTCTGTGATTTAAAACAAGACTAAAGCCCTAATAAGTGGACACTCATGGGAAAGACCCATTAATCCAGCTAGGTAAATCTTTTGGAACAAAAACATCTTCATTTGTTTCTGGAAAGTGCCAAGAGCGAATGCTTGTTGTAGGGCAACAGGAATTGTATTCCACAGAACAGGGGCAGCCAGGGTAAGAGCCCTACTCTGAGTAACTGTGGAGTGAGCTTCTGAGATCTTTGGCAGTTGCAGGAGAAACTCTCTTGCAGATCACAGTGATCTGTTGGGTGCATAAGGAACAATAAGATGGTCTCTCAATCTTCCTGTTTTTCCAAAAGTGGTCCCACACATCCCAACATTTGTGAATGGGACAGTGTGACGTTACCATATATGAGAGAGTGCTGGAGGGGAAATAGTTAAATAGGTTGCACCGACAGGACCCAGAGGGGTGGAGTCAGTGGGTCTATAAAGGAGTTCTGAGAGGAGTTCTGGGGGTTAGGTCGTTGGGAGTTGTGGGTGGGTAGTTGGTTGGCTTTTGAGTGGGTTGGCTGGTTGGGAAAGGCAGTTGGTAATAGAGAGACAGTTAGGGCAGTTGGTCCTTGAGTGTGGGGTGGTAGCAGAGATAGACAGAGGAACATAAGACTAAGAAAGTAAAGAGGAACACTGTTTAGAATGCTGTAATAGTTTTGTTTTTATGTCTGAAATAAAATACACTCTTCTTTATGAATTGAAAAGCTGACTGAGACTGAAGTGATTTTACCAGGGAGGACCTGGTTGGTGGCAGTGGATTAGTGGTGTATGGGTCAATAGTCCGTGAGACGACCGGGGGCTCCGTACTAACGCCACAGACAGGTTTCACATGATCGCCCATCTGAAGATGCTTAGGTTGCCTCTTTTAACCCTGTACAATTTGAGATCCTTGCAACTAACGGTATTGATGTGCAGGTCCAGGGCAATGCATCATAATGTTCAGCCTGGAGGACGTGCAGATGGTAAACTGCTGCACACCCTATCAAATTCATTCGGGAATGTAATTGTGGTTTAATTGTTTCGGTACAAGCAATTTAACTTTTAGATAGGTTATTATTTTATGGCTTACAAAGCAGCTGAACAATAAGGAAAGCCTACTGATTTACAGCACTATGCTGACCTCAGACATAAAACAAAATTATCCCTCCCCCCTTCTTACAGGTGACTAATTTCTCATTGGCTCTCACTTCCATGCTGTTGTTGCTACTTAGCTACAGAGAAGGAAATATTCTCTTCACCATAGAGAGCAAAAGTTGTCTGCTCTGACCAGGAGAACCATCTCAATAGATATGTGTGTTTTTCCCAGATGCCTATTTACATTTAATAATGCCTCTTGCCATCCTTGAAGAATAGGGCCTGAAATGTCAATTTAACCAACAGGGCTGGGTTGTTCTGGGAAAGTATTCTTTGTATTTGTTTAGATTAAGGGTCCGGGATTACAGGGGATAAAGTGCAGCAATGTTATTGTCCTAGAACTGCTGAGCATCAAACCAGCAGGAACTCAGAGGAAGCTGCCTTTTGAGTGGGAACTGCTAGAGCAGGGCTTCCCAAACTTAGGTCTCTAGCTGTTTTGGCACTACAACTCCCATCATCCCTGACCACTGGTCCTGCTAGCCAGGGATGCTGGGAGTTGTAGTCCAAAACAGCTGGAGAACCAAATTTGGGAAACCCTGTGCTAGAGCTTTCTTTTGGATTATTTCCCTGGGCAAGGGATGCAGAACCTGTGGTCCTCTAGATGTTGATGGACTCCAACAGCATGGCCAGTGATCAGGTATGATAGGAGTTGCAGAGCCACAGGTTCCCACCTCTACCATAGGTGGTAAGTAATTCCTGGGCACAGGAGTGACTCCTAGGTTGTTTCTTACCTTTCCTTTCCAGTGAAAACTATTGACCCTGTCCCTCTCCCTAACTCCAACCATTGCAGGGGCTAGGAGAGCACTGGATGCCATAACAGCGTTGATACCACACCCTCCAACATTTCATAATGTCTGTAAGGACATGCTAGATTCCACTTCATCTGGTGTTCTCTTTATTTACTGACCCAGAAATGGCCTGTCAACTAATTTGAAAGTTGAGGGAATGTTGGCACTTTGGGATAACGACATACTAGAAAGGCCTGCTTGTCCTTGAGTGTGTTGTGAGCACCTCAAAATATGTCTCAGGAGCTGCAATGTGTGGAATGAAAGGCTCGGAACTGCAGAGTGTGGTCATATCCATGCATTTACACAGGTGTGCAACCAATATTACTTCAATGCTGCACAAGGCCTTGATTCAGCCATTCACATCAAGATGGCTTTGGGGGGGGGGGGCGCAGTGGTTTATCCATGCACAAATGCATACTGGAAATACAGAGGGCAAGGGGAGAAAATGAAGGAATGGTAACCTGCCGCAGACCGTGCCTTGGAGTGGAGGATCAGGTCCTGCACACGTGACAGTGCTCTCTATACAATGTTTGCCCTTGTGCGGTCAAGGTGTTTTGGTGTCTCTGTAGAAACACATCCTTTCTTCTGATATGTACAGGCAGTGACCCTTTGAGGCACATCCAATATGTGAGTGATGTCGCCGGACATCACAAAAAAAGGGTGGAACAGGGCTGGCCTGGGCTGGGGTCAGAATGGAGTGCTTGCGGGCTTTTTCACTGGTGTTTCAAATATTCACAATTTCACTTAAGTTCCTTGGAACATATCCCCTGTGTACATTACAAGTTGCCTGTAATGTGCGGGGGCACCGTGGGGGCGCTTGCATTTTGTCCAGAAGTTGCAACTAGTGTAAAATGCAGCAACCCATATTGTGATGGAGAGGGTTTCCGCAGTGTATAGCACCTCCGCTTAAGAATGTGCACTGGCTGCCTATCTCCTTTCAAGTCAGATTCAAGGTCTTACTGTTAGCATTGAAAGCCCCACACAGCTTGGGAACAGCGTACTGGAGGGACCACTCTGCCTTATATACCTGATCTTTATGTTCAGCCAGAGAGGCACCATTAAGGGTGCCACGTGATGCTTGCCTTGCTTCTACAGAAATTGGGCATTTAGTGTGCCTAGGCAGTGGATTAATGGTAAGCAAGCATCCTTAGTATTTGTTTCCAAATGCCTGCTTAAAACCGTATTGTTTACACCGGTCCTTTTCTGATGCATAGCTCCATCCATCGATTACTTTGTGTTGCTGTCCAGATGTTAAGTACTTTTATGCTCTTCTATGAATGTGTTATGTTCACCATCTAGCAGCTAGATGGTTTAGCAACTTTGTTTATTGTGCTGTATACAGTTCTATTTTTGTAGGGGAAGAGATGCCCGAACTGAGTTCTGGTGAGTTCCTGCTGAAAAAAAGCCCTGGGAGTATATAACCCAATAAAGCAAATATATTAATATATATAAATGAGTGCTGGAATGAGCTCAGGAACTGATGTCAGATCCAGGCCTCAAAGGAGAGCTATTTTGTGGGACAATTCTTCATGCTTAGCAATATCGTGAACTTGTGCTCAGGAAGACTAAGTCTTTATCTAGCACCCAAACAGCTTGCAATTCACACAAAGTTAAGGTGTAGGCCAGAGGTGGGCTTCTAGGCAGCATGAGTCCTGCCAAAGTTTTACTCTAGAAAAACACCACCCAGCTTCCTACCCTTTCCTCCAGAATAGGAAGTCATAGATGACTTGCCACATGATGGCAGTGTGGGGCTGAGTGGGGTGGAGGAGACAACCACCCATTGGCCTCATAGTGCCTGGCTCTTCTTCAGAGTGTGAGCTCCAAGACTTGTGTCTCATTGTGGGGACTAATGACTCACAGCAAGCACGTACGGTGCACAGATTGTCTAGTGCCAGTGAATGCGCATATATACATGACTGTCTCCTTCTTCCATTGAGAACCTGAAAGCTCCTTGTCATGTTTGTTCAGAAGAGAGAGATGAATAACTTACGTTGGGGGAACTATTACTTCCCATGGAGTTAATTTATCTTGCAGCAAAATTCCATCAGAACTGGGTAATGGCAAAACTCTCATATCTGTCCTTGTAAAATTACTTCAAATAATTGCAATTGCGGAAATCAATGAAAATAATATGTTCCATTATTTCCACAAAGCATGAAGAATAAGCCCTGTGGACAACCTTGCACAGCAGTAGTTTGGCATTCAAAGCGCTGTCTCAGACTTTATTATCCCAAATCATCTGTTGTGGCAAAATTCAAACTTCTAAGAGGTTTAGTGTTTTGATCAAGAGCCTATGATTTATTTTGAAAGAATTGATTCACCAGATTTAATATTATATCCTGCAACTGGGCAAACCAGCAAAAAATAAAATATTTTTTTTAAAAAGCTCCACAACAGTTTAAATGTACAGGAGAGTGTTGTGTATGTTTGTGTGTGTTGATATAGATATCTACCAAAATATTTTTGGGTTGCTGCCTGGATTTTATTCAATAAAAGTAGGCTATTTTGAGGGAAAGTGATCAATAGTATGCATGCTTGTATCTAACACCACCCTACATTTACAGTACTATCTTACCACCTTAAACTGTCATGGCTTCCCCCCAAAGAATCCTGGGAACTGTAGTTTCGAAAGGGTGCTGAGAGTTCTTAGGAGACCTCTTTGCCCTTCACAGTTCCTAGAGTTCATTGAGCAGAAGAATTCACTGTTAAACTATTCTGAGAATTGTAATTCTGTGGAGCAAACAGGGGTAACTACTCTCAGTGCCCTAACAAGCTACATTTCCCAGCATTTTGTATAGAAAGTACAGTGCTTTAGATGTATCTTGCATAATGCCATGTGTACTCAGAAATTCACTAGGGTTCAAAGCTTGAGGTGGGTATAGGATTACACCTTTGTCATCAGGCCATTTATCTGAGGCCAAAGTTAGCACTTAGATGTTGTTGTGCTGAAAACTAGACGTTTCCAGCCATTTTACTTGGATATAATGAACATGCATTGTGGCATGGTGCGGCAGCCCATAACATAATGCCCACATACATACTCTCTGGAAAGGCTCCAGGGCTCCTGAATGTCCTACTTCTACAGGGATCTTTTCAGGTGGCATAATAATTGCATATGTGTTGAAGTGGCTGTTTCCCCCTCACTGATAATGTTGTAATATACCACACCCTGGAGATAAATAAATATCAGCAGGTGTGAAGTGTTGGTGGGAAGCTACTGCAGGGCCTAAATCCAGGTGGAATCTACACGCACATTAAAAAATAATAATCTGAAAATGCATTTTTAAAGTGTTTTTTTAAAAAAATACATTTCCCATAAACCCACCATCGCCATGTAGTGTCACATTGTATATTGCACGTAAAACATTTTATTTGCAGCTGTATAGCCGGGTCCCCAGATTAGGAACACCTTCTGGAATGGGACCCACAGCATTTCCTTTTCTTCATTTCTTCAGAATAAAAAGGTGACCAGCTTAGGCATGATTTCTAAAATAGTGAGTAGCAAAACATACAATTTGGTCCTCCAAGTCTTTGTCAAGTATAAGAAGAGAAGAAGAGTCTGTTGTATCAGGCCAATGGCGTATCTGGTCACATACTGCCCAACTTTTTCATGTAAAAACTGGGATGTGCGTCCTCTGGGACACGTTCCTGCGTGAGTCACATGACCTGCACCATGATCTCGCTGCAGAAAAATTGCTTTTTCAGGGTGAGAGTGTGGCACAAGAGCATGGCTCCTAAAATGGCTGCTGCGATCTCGTGTGAGAAAGCCTCTCCTCCTTGCAGAGGGGAGGAGTTGTGAGTAGGAGCCGTTTCCCGCGTTGGCAGGGGGTGTTTCGGCCCCTGCCCAGCCATCCCAGCTGCTGCGCCATGCCCCCAGTTAGCCAACCAACCAGGTGGAGGCTTGGGGCAGGGTTTCGCCGCTCAAACGTGGCCGCGGCACTGCTTCCCATCCATTGTGCTGCTCCCTTTCATCGGATCACCCACCCACCCTTCCTCTAGTTCATTGCTTGGTTCTTGACATTGCTATGGACCTGTGGTTGGTCGCCTTGGTTGTCCAAGGGGCCTGGTAGGAATTTTTATCCAACTGGCAAATTGGCACCAGCCACTTGGTTTTTTCACCTACCTGGTAGCAAATCGTCACAACTTTTTGGTATTGGTGGTTAGGGAATGGAATATGTTTGTGTATTGGAGGGCAGGGTGTGGCCATCACCTACCCCTCCACTTTATGGGTATTCCGGTAAAGGAATCGGCGGTCGTGGATACTGTCCGATGCCCTTGCTAGTGGCTAGGACCATGACACGACTCCCGATGACATCAGGGGGAGCTTTCAGTTGTATTTGCATCAACAGCCTCCTCCTACTGGTGTTAACCCTTGATAGACTCCCCCCTCCCTGAGGGGGTGGAGTCACTTGCTTTAGTTTATCCAATGCCTAAGCCAATACCTCTCACATGCTGTAATCAATAAAGTTGTGGCCTTTTTAAGCCCATTAACCTTATATACCGTGTCCATGTGTCTTTCTTATACTCAAGTGGGTGGCGGGTCCTTGAATCACAAAATGGGATGTCCTGTTTTCCCCCAGGACACTTGGTGGGTATGAGGTTGAGCATCCTGTTCTCACAGTGGTCACCCAAATGTCTATGGAAAACCCAGGAGCAGAATTTGGGCACAAAGACACTCTCCTTTGATCCTAAGTCTGTGACTCTCCATGAGTGCATGTAAAAAGATTGGCTTTCATAGGTTGCGTTCCATGGGGTGCTAACCCTGGTTGCCTCCTGCTTTTACTATCTTTTAGACAGTAATGTGAGAAGCTGCTCCATCTGGTCAGACTGTTTCCTGATCTTGCCTACTGTTATCTACTATGCTTGACAGCAGCTCCCAGGATTCTTACCCAGAGGTCCTTCCTGAGACCTGTTTCTTTTTAATGGAGAAAGTAGGACAGTTCTGCATACAAAGCACGGACTTTTTCCCCATGTGGGGAGTAGACTTCTGCAGCACAGTAAATGAGGCTGTATGATGTGTAAGCTTCTCAAGGCCATCAAAACGATACGTCAGCTCTAGCATATGTACTTCACATGTGTTGGGGTAGCAAAAGGGGTCAAGAACATTTCTATGTCTTTGCTTCCAACATGACTCAGTCTGTAAAGCATGAGACTCTTAATCTCAGGGTTGTGGGTTCAAGCCCCAAGTTGGGCAGAAGATTCCTGCATTTCAGGAAACTGGACTGGACGACCCTTCTAGCCCCTTCCAACTCTATGTTTCTATGTGGAGCACTGCCACCCAGGTGGGACTTTGAGCACTGGAGAATAATAATGTTTGAGTGACATTCAGATGGCACAAATTACAGCCCAGCATGTTCCTGAGGTATGTTGCCTTGGAAGAACAAAGGACCATGATTTATCCCGGGCTGTCAGAGGTTGATTAGCATAAATTCATAATGATAATTTTACTGCACTACAAAAAAACCAACCCCCGTAATCATATAACATTATGAATGCATCACTTAAGCTGGTCAATATAAATGGCTGTAATTCTTTTCAAAAAATGAATGACTTATACCATTTCATACACAGGATCAAACAAATATTACTTCATCAAAATTAATGTGGATAATTATATTAAGAAAATGAAGCTGATGTTTTCCCAATTCACATTGATTTCCATTTGACATTTTAATTATTTACTTCATCTCCTATGGGTTTCAACACGGATGGGAGAGAGAACGATGAATCTTTCAGATTGACCCCTCTAGGACCTCAATATTGCAGTAGATGAGATACTGTCAGAGTTCATTTGCACATAATAATATGAGAGTCAATATTTATATAAAACACTTTTTAGTAACACAAGGAGAGATGTAATGAGGATAATAAAATTGAGTTTGGGAAGCACGATGAGTGGTTTATGAGATCAGTTAAATAGAAATTATCTCTCTGCTTTAAGTTAACTCAGGGTAAACAAATTAAGGGCAGAAACTTGAGATTTCAAATTAGCTTCTTCAAACCAAAAGGATGGCTTCGACGTTTTCAACATCATGGTTAAGTTTTATTGATATTAGCAAAATGCCAAAATAGTTAAATTCTGGATGTATTAGCCAAATAGCTTTTATTTTTACTCTGGCCACTGTCCTAAGAACTTAAAAAATGTAAGAAGAGTCTTGTTGAATCAGATTAAAGGCACATCTAGTCCAGTGTCCTGTTCTCACGGTGGCAAACCAGGTGATCTCCATCCATTGGCACTCAGATACATTCCACCTCAGATAATGGAGGTAATATACAGCCATCGTGACTAATAGCCATTATCCTCCATATTGCCTAGATACATGGTGGCAGAGAAAAGCACATTGGATGCAAAGAGGTCCAGTTTTGGGTATCATAAAATACTGTACTGTATAATAAAGATCAGTGTGATGGACTGTGTTGAGTTCCAGTGTGTACACAATCATCTTAACACACTATTTGAGGACCCAATAGTTGGATTTTTTTTATTTAAAAAAATCCTAATTCTCCTCCAGGTTTCCGATTATCGTAAACTGAAGCAAAATGCAGTGGCTTGTGAAGGGAAGATATTGCAAGCAATAATTATGAGGCACTTGGAATCTATTAAATTATCTATAACATAATTTGATTAAATGGCTTGTTTTGGCAATTTTACATTCACATTAAATGCATGCATCAATTATGCTTAGTTTTTAAACCACCAAACATAAAGATGTAATTTCCCATTATCGTAATCTGTGATCCTGGCCTTCTTATTTGACACTCTCTGAGAAAAACAACCTCAGGTGCATTTTACCATAATTTTTGTCTATGTTCCATTGACTAGCATGGATAACTAGCTTCAATATGCTAGTCTTTTATTCCTTTCTTCAGTACTATAAGTGGACACAATTCAGCCAAACTTAAACACTTTTACGTTCTATTGATTTTAATAGCAGAGTTACACTCATGCTTAAAAGTCTCCCATTAAAATCAATGAGACTGAAAGCATTTAACCTTAGCTATATTATACCCACATTTATTTTAATTTCATCAAACTACACTATGTTTACAGGGTTTTTTAAGTGATTCTCATAAATGAACCCTTTATATTCTACATATACTGGCAAAATAAGAACAATTGCTTCCTCCTCTTCCTCCTCTTCCTCCTCTTCCCTACTTTTTTTGCAGAAATACTTTCCCTAGAACTATTCTAAGCTTTTGTTTCTGCCACCGACCTAAATAAATGCTTTTGTGTATTTCAAGTTACATAGTTACATAGCTCATTATTAAGCAATTTCATTATCAAGTCAGTTTAAGAGTCAGAGTACCATTTGCCAGTACAGTGCCATACAATTTTGATGGTTCCACACAAACACAAGAATAGCTCACTTATGAAATAAAGGTAAAGGGACCCCTGACCATTAGGTCCAGTCATGGACGACTCTGGGGTTGCAGCGCTCATCTTGCTTTATTGGCCAAAGGAGCTGGCGTACAGCTTCCGGGTCATGTGGCCAGCATGACTAAGCCGTTTCTGGCGTTTCTGGCGAACCAGTGCACAGAAACACTGTTTACCTTCCTGCTGGAGCAATACCTGTTCATCTACTTGCACTTTGATGTGCTTTCAAACTGCTAGGTTGGCAGGAGCAGGGACTGAGCAACAGGAGCTCACCCCATCACGGGGATTTGAACTGCCAACCTTCTGATCAGCAATCCTTGGCTCTGTGGTTTAACCCACAGTGCCACCCGCATCCCACTTATGAAATAGCCACCCCTTTTCCACTCTTATTCTTTATCATTGTGGTGCTTGGGGTGCTACAATATGATGGTGCTCAGAAGAGGCTATATGCTCAAGTATCGTAGCAAGTGTGGTGATGGCGTCTATTGAGAGATAGTTGCATAAATGGAAATGCCTGCTATGAAGATAACACAATCTGTGTGCTAATCTGGTCCACTGCTCTAGTGAGGCAGCCATGTTTACCTCAGTGGATCAGTTTGAAGATGTGAAGAGTCAGAGGAAGCCCTGGCTCCATCTTCAGGGCTGTCTCCACTGAGGCAGTGGCCTTCGCATGGATGGATGCCTTTTTCTCCCAGCACCCAGCAGCTTGAACGAACTGCATCAGCCCCTGCCCCACGAGACACCCAGGTGAAGCCACCTCAGCTCCCTTGGCTGATAAGATGGTGTAGCCTAGCATCTTGTCATGTGATTTTGGTTTCAAGATGGTGTTGGCGTCTGAGCTGGTGACTGAGGCAGTGAGTTCTGGCACTTTTATCCTAGACGAAAAGCACTGCCCGAAGGATCTGCTTGGGAAACTGGTGAGACTAGATGGACCTTTGGTCTGGTCCAGCAGGGGGTCCTCAAGAAATGATGCAAGCAGCTAGGGACTTAAGTGGTCTCAGGATATGCGCTGAAGGCCCATGCTACAGTAACTTTGCTGAACCTAGCCTGGCCAATGCCTGGGAGCAGGGCCTTGTGGGAACCCCATTTATGCTGCTTTAAGATCCACAGGCTGATGCATATAAATCAGGAACTGGGCTGGCTCCTGTATATTTCATTTTGGTTCTGTGCAACTCGACATATTTCCCAGTTTTGAGTATCAGAAAAAAGTTGGCAGACAAGAAGTACTGTACCCACTTCGTTGGCTATTTTCCAATAAAAATGTTTGCCTTACATGTGCTCGTTTGCCCATTTCAGCACAATATTGAACTGTCTCAGATGAAAGGCACAGTGCTATTCCATTACCAGTTCTCCAAGCCATCAACCTTCCCAGCAATCAGTACATTTTGGGGGTTCATGCTGAGTTTTTGAAACTGTTCTCTGCAGGAAATAATTATTTCTCCCCATGTCTTTATCTTTTAAAAGTACACTGAAAAATCTGAAATCAGTGAAATTGGCAAGTGATCAGCATCAGGTCCACTATTTTGAGTACTGTGTTGTGGCGACTGCTGTGGAGGCAGAAAAAACCCTGCAAGTATTAAGACCATTGGAAGCTTCTTCCACTGATGGGTATGGTAGCTATGATTGCCGCCTGACATAATCTTTGGAGATGCAATATTTCATCCAGAAAAACAGGGTAGCATTTCTTCAAAGCTGAGATTGGAATAGACGGAATTGCAACAATGACAGAATATCCATTTTCATTTTCAAGTACATTTCTTGCACTTGGGGACAAAAGCTTGCAAGTATGTGGTTTTCATAAAGTTTTAAAAAGTGAAAGAAACAAAAGTTATATTTTAAAGAAGTCTCATTTAGTTTATATAGAAAACCTGCAACTTACACAGGGGTTAAGTTCCAGGAATTGCACCTAAAGGCAAAATTGCACATAGTCAGAACACATTGTGTGGAATGGTGGAGGTTTGGGGGATTGCCAAAAATATTTTTTGGATGCCCGCCCCCTTTCTGCCTCCTTTTTAATTTTTGCCAAGTGCCAAGTGTGTAAACCTGAATGCACCCAAGTTAAATGTGTGTAAGTTGTGGTCTTACTATATACATAGTTTCCAAGTGCCACGATTCTGCCACCACAAAAACCAATAAGCCATCACAGTTTCTTCTTGTGCCATGGGGTGTCCCAATGGGGCTCTTATAGGGGCCATGGACAAGATTTCCACTAGCTTGCAGCCCCTTTAAGAGTATCCTGGCTCCCAAATTTCCCGCCTTAGTCTCCTATACAAATTACTGAGAGAAATGCTCCTCTCTGTTCAGTTTGTTTTCCACAGTTGCCTGCCTGCCTGGACCACTCGCTGGCACTCTTCCCCCATGATCTCTCTCTCTCCCTCCCTCCCATGGCCAGAGGGTTGGGAGGAATCGTAAATCCACACTGGCAGGGCCTCCTTGGCTTGGCAGAGGAGCATTGGGCAAGCTATGGAGTGAAACTGTTGTCTCGGAGCTAAAGGGTATGCAGCTGCCTCTGTGTGGCTCTGCAAAGTTAGGTAGGATTCTCTCTCTCTCTCTCTCTCTCTCTCTCTCTCTCTCTCTCTCTCTCCCCAATCCCAACATATCTATTTGGAAGCAAGCACGATTGAGATCAGTGGGATTTGCTACCAGGTCAAGGTGTATAGTCAGGGAGGAACTAGGCTGGCCACAGAGAAGAGAATTGCACAGGGTTTTTTTCCCTGAGGGAACTGAGCACCAAGGCAAGGATGCCCATCTGGGCATTTGGCTGAATAAGAGAAAGAGTTTGGACTTGATATCCCGCCTTTCACTCCCCTTAAGGAGTCTCAAAGTGGCTAACATTTTCCTTTCCCTTCCTCCCCCACCACAAACACTCTGTGAGGTGAGTGGGGCTGAGAGACTTCAGAGAAGTGTAACTAGCCCAAGGTCACCCAGCAGCTGCATGTGGAGGAGCGGAGACGCGAACCCAGTTCACCAGATTACGAGTCCACCTCTCTTAACCATTACACCACACTGGCAAGTACTGGGTAGGGTTGCCATATTTCAAGAGGTAAAAATCCAGGCACAAAAAGTTGTTGAACTTTTTTAAGGCAATCGCCCAATAGCCCCATCACCTCTGCAGAGCCAAAGCTGCGCATGCCAGAGCCAGAACCTGAACGAGAGCCACCCGCGCACAATGTTTTAAAAAACTCCAAATCCAGGACATTTGCTTTAAAATGTAAACTTGTCCCCAGATGGGCATGTAGGACCCCAAAAAGAGGACAAGTCCGGGAGTTCCCAGACATATGGCAACCCTAGTACAGGGCAAAACGGGTGGGGGGGGGGCCTCCCTACTTCTCCTTTGGCAGTTTGCCATTTGCGATGCAGCACCTTAAAAGCTGCCCAGACTGGTGGCTGGAGTTTTGTGGGGTCTTTAAAAGACTGGTGGTTACAGAAACTCCATTGGGCTGGTGTTGTGAAGAAGTTTGTCCAGCTTTTTAATTAACCCCTTTGGAGGTTGCAAATAAATGTTTGTGATAAGCTTCTGAAGCGCCACAAGGCTTTGAGCGTGAGGGCGCTGCAACAGACGTGGGAGCTTGTGTGTTGTGCGTTCAGTTGATGGGAGACAGGCATTGTTCCTGAGCGTGTTGCCCATGTGAATCGTCTTCTAGTATGTGTGTGTCTGTGTGCCTTCACCATGTATATATATATGCCAAGATAACCTTGCTCATACAGGCTGGCACCTCAAACTGGCAGAGTTGGTGTCCCTTTAACAGATGAATGAAAGGCAGGTCAGAACCAGCATATTGAGTGTCATCAGTGGCGTAGCATGGGGGGTGCAGGGGGGGCCGGACGCACTGGGCGCAACATCGAGGGGGGGGCACGCTCGCACTCGCAGCTCTCTGCCCCTACCTGGCTCACTCAGGGTTAGGTAAAAGGTAAAGGTACCCCTGCCCGTACGGGCCAGTCTTGACAGACTCTGGGGTTGTGCGCCCATCTCACTTAAGAGGCCAGGGGCCAGCGCTGTCCGGAGACACTTCCGGGTCACGTGGCCAGCGTGACATCGCTGCTCTGGCGAGCCAGAGCTGCACACGGAAACGCCGTTTACCTTCCCGCCGGTAAGCGGTCCCTATTTATCTACTTGCACCCGGAGGTGCTTTCGAACTGCTAGGTTGGCAGGCGCTGGGACCGAGCAGCGGGAGCGCACCCCGCCGCAGGGATTCAAACCGCCGACCTTTCGATCGGCAAGTCCTAGGCGCTGAGGCTTTAACCCACAGCGCCACCTGCGTCCCCTCAGGGTTAGGGGGCGCAAATTACTTGCCTTGCCCCGGGTGCTGACAACCCACGCTACGCCACTGAGTGTCATTCCTTGGAAGCCTGTGGGATTTGCATCCCCACATTTAACAGTTTAAAAGTGTTGCAGATCCCTTTGTGTGCTTGCACTGAACAGGACGGCTTGTGTATAAGATTTCAGACTTGAGCACACTTGCATTTGAACTTGGTGGAGCTTACACTTTGAACCATGCACAGTGTAGACCTTGAGTGTTTTCTTAAAAGTAAGTCCCCCTCTGGGGCAGGTCAGCCAGCCTCACCCTTTTCCCACTGATGTAGAATAGACTGTCCCTATTTTTGTCTGAGGAATGTTGGAGGGCCTGCTGCGTAGCGTAGGTTCTTGTTAAATGAATATGTTTCTAGAGCACTGTTTAGGACAGGAGTTGGGGGAAATGGTCCTTGCGAGGGCCACATTCTCTTGGTTTAAATAAGCAAGAGAGGTCTCCTTGGAAAGGGAATCCCACAAGATCTGGGGAAAACAACATGCTTCCAGGCCAAAGCTTGGCTTTTTCAACTTTGCTCCATGAAATTAATCCAGATTCTTTAAGTGTAGAATCAGGCAGAGCACGTTCCATTCTCAATATTCAAGCAAGAAACCTAATCACAAACAAACAAACAGAAAATGCTAAGCAAATGAATTAATCCAAGGCTTCGCTTTGCTTCACCAAAAATGGAGAGAAAAACCAAAAGAACAGGGGAGGAGGATTAAGAGGAGAAAGGGTGCTTGAGAAACCAGGTGACTGCACAGCTGGATTGGGTTCTCTTTTGATCCTTGACCTTCCCCATAGCTGTTGGATGTTGTGAAGTGTGCAAGACTTTGCACCTGCACTGATAAGATCAACCGTTTTCTGTGACAGCAGAGCAGAATTCCAAATCAGCTCTCCTCCTCCCTGGAGGTATTGCAAAAGCATCAGGCAGCGAAACCTCCATGCTTGCCAAAAAGAAGGTGATCACAAAGGCATTAGGAATGTGTACATTTTGAATGTGCAAAACCCAGTGATTTATTATTTACAATCACTCGATCACACAGATAAGGCAGAATTCCCCCCTCCCCTCCCGCTCTTGTGATCTGGGAGATAGCATGCTCTAAATAGCGGTGCAACTTACTCTTTCCCCTTAGTGTAGTGATGATGTTTCAGTTTGGAGTGGGGGCGGGGGGAGTCTTGTGTTTCAGTCTGGGATACGTTGTTGTCAGCATTATTGACAGCGATTTACAGAGGCATCTTGCTGCAGAGCCTTATGCCGAGAGTGCTTCCTTTATCAGATGCATGCGTGCGTTAATATGGAATTTTGTTGTTGTTGTCAGGAAGTAGTTTGTCAGACACCCTGTTAAGAGTCATTGTTAGAGCAATCAAATCCATTAGAGGCACAACCTTTCTTCCTTCAGTGAGTATTTGCACTCAGGGTGGAGCCCCTTTGCTTGCTTTGTGAAAACTATGATATCTCTTTGTTTCAGTTTGTTTTAACATCCCCGGTATTAGCTAGTAGGCTCTTTTTAATTTATCAGAGATATTTAAAAATTATTTCCAAAATTATATTTGCATATAAATCCCTGTGTAAATCTAACCTCCTTTTTTTTTTTAAACAAACTCATGGTGATTGTTGGTAGATATTTTATGGGCTAAGCACTAGCTTCAGTGAACTATTTCAACTTCATCATTGACATCTCTCTCTCTCTCTCTCTCTCTCTCTCTCTCTCTCTGTGTGTGTGTGTGTGTGTCAGTGTCAATACAGTGCTTTTTTTCCTTAGAAAATATTTAGGGGTACTCCCATTTTCATACTCATATTCAAATACTGCCCCTCAATGAGGCCAAACTTAGATTCACAAAATGTTTAGGGGTATGCGTACCCCTGCGTCCCTGCAGAAAAAAGCACTGCTATTACTACACACAAACACACACACACACACACACACACACAGAGAGAGAGAGAGAGAGAGAGAGAGAGAGAGAGAGAGAGAGAGGTTGGAGTTGATTCTGTAGCTGGCTTCCCTGGGGATGTGACAGACAGTATACAGGCATTTATTGATTGAATTTCTATTATCACTTGTCTTAATAGCTCGAGATAGTGCATGAAAGCACCCAAGCTATTGCAGAAAAATATTGCACAACAAAGCCATCCAGTATCACATCAGAAAAGCTAACATAACAGAAGTAGCAAGATCAACCACCCCCCTTACCTCTTCTTCCCAATAAAGGAAAATCCATAATGAAGGTGTTTTTGTTTTTTGTTTTACTTTCCCTATAAAATATAGGAAAACGTTAGCTCAAGCAAGCTTCCAGAGACAGTATATTAATATGCACAGGAGGAATCTTGCTCAGGAAGGACTATAGTGAAATGTTTAGTGTACAGGGAGAGTAACATTTTGGGAAAAGGTTGGGAGGGGACATTTCCAGCAATTCTGGTCTCCTTTCAAACATGTCATAGTGCTTCTCTAGATTGTGGTTTGGAGATTGCACCCTTCAAAGTTGTGAGTCAGTGGTTGAGCACACACATCCGTGTTCTAAAGGTCCCAGGTGCAGTCCCTGGTGTCTCCAGATAGGACTATGAAACTCTCGAGAGCCACTACCATTTCCGGTCAGTATGGACTGTGCTGAGGTAACGGGACCAATGTTTGACTCAGTGCAAGGCAGCTTCCTATGTTCCTGTTTTATCAATCCATGTACAGTCAGAGATGCTGCCACTACCGTTATGCTTTCTGCCCTATTCCTTCTTGGATCCCGTCTGAGAGGAGGGTGAAAAATGGGAGCTGTGAAGAATCAGGACGGGGAGTGGCCTCTCCAATGTCATTTAGATACCGTTAAGCATAAAGGTGCAATTTCTAGGATGCAACTTGGCAACCCTACTGTGATGAAATTATTGGCAGAGTGCTTCGAGGCAGCTCTAGTTATTATTCTGTGCACATATCTCTCTTTAGATAGGAGAAGGGAAAAAAGAAAATGATATATATTTGTATCCCTTCCGTCTTCCATACAAGCTAGGAAATGACACTCAGCCAAAGCCATAGCCCTCTTCACACATTAGGAGCTCTGCCCCACCAGTCTTGCAACATTTAAGACAAGGGCATTGCCCGCTTTCTAAGTGGTGCATTTGAAACAGAACGCTTGTTCACTCTGGCATTTCCTCTGATTGGGGAGTGAGAGCTTCTGAGCACATACATGGAGCATCTAACCACGTACAGATACATTTGTAAGGTCTCCTTCTTGCACATCCCAGTCAACACACAGATGGTGTGGCTGGCGCTGGTGCTCTGGCGTCAGGGCAGGGCAAGAAGGTCATAGTTTTCCATCCTCTCCACAGGGTTAGTGTTCATCTGAAGGCATGCATGAAGATGAGTGTTGTTACAAGTTGTCTACAGGAAGAAATGAGGAAACTGATGTATTTCAGAATTTGCAATTTTGGGGATGGGCAAATATTTCACCTTGTTGAGTTTTGCACCCTGATCCTAAACACTCTTGCATCCTGATCCTACTTTCATTGCATGTATGTTAAGTCCTATTGACTTCTGTTTGATTCACCTCCAAGTAAAGCGACTTACAATTACAGTTTCCAGAGTCAAGCTATGTGTTATTGATGTAAACACAAGAGCCCCATTCCTTATTTCCCATTCCCTGTTTCCTAATGGAAGTCATAAGCTTATCTCTCCAAACATTAATATAGGATTTATTTTCTTAGATCATCTTGGGAAGTGTGGAAAAGGATCATTAGTATTCTTCTGCTCACATGACACTCATACATTAGGCCTGCCAGGCATCACTCATGACTGAAAGTGTTGCATGTCTAAATTCCTCTCCAGTGACTCTTGGCTGGGCGGAAGTATCAGATCTCACCATAAATTTCTTTTTTTACTTCTTTAACCTGAGGTTCCTAAATAAGTAAGTAGAGACTCAAGCCCCGCGAAAGACCAGGAGCTAAACTGCTGAGTGAGTTTATCCTGAAGCATATAAACGTTTCTTCTAAGAACCTGTGCTCCCTGTTTAAAATTTATTTCACTCAGCCATTCCCTGTGAGGAAGGCTGAAAAATAACCAGGAGGGACATAGTTCAGTGGCAGATGACATTCTTTGCCTACATGAAGTACCAGGATCAGTCCCTGGCATATCCAGGTAAAGAAAAGAAAAGAAAAGAATCAGGTGGCAGATGATGTGTAAGATCAGTAGTTCAGAACTTGCCAGTCCGAATAAACAAATACTGGGACAGATGGTCAAATAGCCTGTCCTAGTAAAATGAAGCTTATTATAGGTTGTATGCAAACAGCATTCCTCTCATGCCATGGGACACGTCTTTCCTTTTGCCATGTGCCCCCCACAAAAATATTCTCTAGGGAGTCCCCCAACCCATCTGCAGCAGATTTTGAGAGTGTATGGGAAGCAGGAGAGAGGGGGTTAAGATTCAGTAGCATTGGTTACAACCCTATGTTCCCCCCTGTAGGATATCTTAAGCAAATGATACTTTCTTCTGGTATGTGGTTGTCTTCTGGAATGTGGTATTCATTCATTGTCCCACCAGATAATCTTAGCACATTTGGGGCTACTTTGTATCACTTCTCCAATGCCATTCCAAAACAGTAGATCCATTTGGCTGATTGGTTTCGTGTATTAACCTATATTATCCCTACGTTCAGTGAGGATCAAAGTTAAGCTTCCCTGCTTTTCTAGGGGGAGATAGATTTCTGAGAAGTTTCCTGCTGAAGAATTAATGTTATGCCATGCTCTTTCATTTCTGCAGCCAAAGGCTATTTGTGGGGAAACACTCACCTTGACCCTATTAAAACTCCAACGTTGAAATGGGTTGCCCAGGAAACCTAACCTTAGATAACTCAGTTTGCCTCTCTTTATTTTGAGCGAGGCTTTGGCCAGCTAGGAAATGCCAATCTCTTTCCCCGCAGGCTTTATCCAGGAGAGAAACTGGCACAACTTCTTCACTTCATCTTTATCCTTTCGTAACAGCAAAAGCTTTAATCCTGCTCACCCATCAAATTGCGCTACTGCTGAAAATGCTCATCGGTTCAGGTGGAATGTTTCATTTCTCTGACTTTTGCCACTTATATTGTCTCAATCTTGCATCTCCAGTCTGAACCTAATACAGGAATTTGTCACCCCATTTCTTTTTTCTTGAAGTATCGGATATGAATTAAACATACTCACGTTGTGGAGTATTTCCAGCTGAGCTCTCCAGGTGATGCATTCTGTTAAACAGAAAATGTTATCCTGCACAAAATGTGTTGTCATGTCACTTTCCTCCCCCCACTTTACTTTTCTTGAATCTCCCATAATGTTCTTTCTTCATCACTTTCAATCCTCTCTCATCGCAAACCTCCTGTCTTTGTTTCTCTGTATAGGACAGTCAGAAAAATCTCTTGGTGTACATCTCAGCAACACCTAACAAATACTGAATGTTTGTATGTGTTTTGGTGGAATGTAGGTTCCTTCACAAATCCTGCACATAAACAAAAATGAAATCCTTTGGAAATGATGGATATGAGGAGACAGTGTGCATAAAATCACATATACTACTGAAAATAACACATGAAACTACATTGCAAGAGCATGGCAGTCATTCTGGTTTCTATGATCTTGTATGGTGCCCACAAACCTGCATTTTCGGGCACCAGGCAAGACTGCAGCCCTGAAAAGTGCTTTTTCAGGAGGAAATCTCACTGTGAAATTGCGACCAAAATGGCCGCCGTGCTCTTGTGGTAAAAAATGAGATGTCCCAGTTTATCTAGGACACTTACGGGGTATGATGTTAGGCAAAATTGCATATGACAATGGGTGTATTAGGAGTTATGCCCACTAACCTGCTGAATTTTCAGGAAGACTTTTAAAAATAACATTCGCAAACTAATGCAGAAATGTGGCAAAGTCTGGGATAATGAGAACTGGGAGAAAACAAAACTTCCAGCTCCGCGTGATCAGGGGACTCCTTGGGCCGTATTATCCCCTGAGCCAGCCAATCGGCTGGCTCGGGGTGTGTGGCTTGCCTCATTTAAGGCAAGCGCGGCCCCAGGATCTCCCTCTTGGGTCCGCACAGCTGATATCGTTTCCCACCCACCCGCCCTTTAAGGTTCCCCTTCTGACCTTGCTATGGACTTCAGTTGGTCGCCGTTAAGGGGCCTGGTAGGAATTTTTTCCACTTGGCAAATTGGCACTGGCCATTTGGTTTTTCGCCTACCTTGTAGCAAATCGTCATAACTCCTTTGGTTTTGGTGGTTAGGCATTGGTAGGGGTATTGTTATGTAGATGTGTTGGGGGGGGGGCGAAGTGCCATCACCTCCCCCAAATATTGAAGGGTAGTCCGGTAAAGGATTCTGGGCGGCGTGGCCTCGTCCAAAGCCTATGGAGGCCAGGGCCTAAAGCGAGCCCCCGAGCGGTGACCCCGGGGGAGTTCCTAGTTGATGTGCATCAGCAGGGCTCCCTCTGCTGGTGTTAACCCTTCCCGGTTTTCAAGCAAACAGGCTGAAGCCGGATAGTCTGATAGGACCAATGCCTAAGTCAATACCGCTCTTACCTGTAACCAATAAAGTTGTGGCCATTTTTAGCCCATTAACCTAAAATAATATTCCTACTGGGGGGAGGCGGGAACTTGCCATGCAACACCAGATCTATCCAATAATCAAAAAGCATGTATCGCCACATCCTCTGTTACCAAATCTCCTGCCTAGCACTTATCATATTGGATCTCTGGCAGCAAAAAGGCCAAACTAGATGACCCAGGAATGCACTTTAATGTATTGTTTGCTTTCGCCTCAAATTTTCAGTCCCTTTCCCAGCAGTCTAACCCAAGTAAACGACACGGAGCAGAGATGCCACGAAATGTCATACACTTTTAAACTTTGCACAATTAATTTGAATTTTGAACAGAGCATCCTTAAACAGGGGTGGGTGGACGACGACTCGCAAGGAGGTTGGGATGTACAAATAATTGAAGACTATAAAACTCCCTCCTGTACTCTTGATAGGAAACTAGCAGATCGAGGTACAGGGAAATTGGCTTGGCAAACAGAAGGTGAGTTTTTGAGGCCCGCAACATCTCATGTTAATCCAAATGACATAAAGTCATTAAATCATTTGAAATTACTGTAGGGGGCATTTTATTGAACAATCTATGGAGGCAAATTAATTGGGCAATGAAACCTGACAGTTGCACAGGTGAGGTTATCAAGGCATAATGATGCCCCCAGGGCACAAGGCACAGCTGGGTGCTCCTCTTTCCTTCAGAATTGTGATTGTCTTGTGATAAAAATATAATTACCCCCTGTTGGGACCTAATGGCTTAATGAGATTTGTCCGGTGCCTAATATTAATGCCTTATGTCATTTGTGTACCGCGGGACAAAATGGCTAATATTGGACTTTATAAAGTTTTAAGGAGACAGTACTGGATAGACAAACACTAAATGACCTTTTTTGTTTTTTCAGACAGGATTTCTGCTTTAACCTCTAAAATGTACTGCTGTTTTTAGATATCCCGGAAGGTTTGTTTTCTCTGCAAGCTACTATGTCTTAGGAAAGTTAGAAAAATAATAATATTGCTCCTTCTAAAAGTGAACTGAGGTGCTGACAGGATTGGAGCCAAAACAGGGCAGCCAAAAAACAAGAGGGAAAGATCAGTGTGCACAGGGAAAACTCAATGTTTTTGTTTTTATTAATATTTTAATGAAGTTTGGTTGTTTTTGTTTGTTTGTAACAATACAACAAAAACAAGAAACTGAAAACAAAACCTAATGGAGGTGGAAGGGACAGCAGGTCCGAGTTTGCAGGTTTTGCTCATTTTCAATTTTCAGGGTCATAATAAAATACCTTTTCATTCAGCTAGGGATACGAATTCAAAATACCCAGCCCAGTGAGGACTGAGCATGCTTAGGGGGCCACTGAAGGTGTGTTGGGGAAAACAAAGAAGTGGAATTACATCTCCTGGAAATTGCCATGGCTGGTGGGAGAACTGAACTGCAGTTTTCCAAACTGGAGTACTGAAACATGTCTGCCAATTTCTCAAAAGTTTCTTCCTCTGTAAAAGAGCTCTCCACCTCCCCACCTCATTGCAGAGTGATTTAGAAGTTCTTCATAAAAAGGGTGGAGGTCATCATATTGTTGCTGGGTGATACGTGCCCTTTCCTTTCCATTAAACAATCTTTATTTCTCTGCAGCCTCCCTGGCTGCCCACACTTCCATATTTTTTTTTGGGGGGGGGGTCTCAGTAAGGTGGGGTTCCCTCACAATGTCATCTGCTGGAAGAGTGGCAAGCTGTGGAGGGATGACTATCAGGCCCCTGAGATGGATGCACTGGCTGGTTTTGTTTTTAAGGGAAGTCATTCCTTTTTGAACTCTCCACAGAGCTGTGGGATGTGATCCATGAGAGGTAGTCAAGTACAACATTCATTGTAATGCTAGAGAAGACATGCAAGGGAATGTTTGGTCCAGCCAGTCGAAACTTCCTATTCCTCCTGGCTGGAGCATCCTTCCTTTTGCATGTGATAGAAGGTGGGCGTGACCTTACCTGTCCAGGTAACAAAAGGATGAGTCACGCAGCACTACCCACCTCTTTCTGACTTCCTTCATCGTTTGACCAGCTTTTAGCTAGGACTGCTTTGCTAGCTCTCAGCTAGCAGAAGCACTGGAATTATTCCCCCATATGGGCTAGATCCACATGTATATATTTGTAACTAGATCTCTTGAGAGTCCCATGGACTGCAAGAAGATCAAACCTCTCCATTCTGAAGGAAATCAGCCCTGAGTGCTCACTGGAAGGACAGATCATGAAGCTGAGGCTCCAATACTTTGGCTACCTCATGAGAAGAGAAGACTCCCTGGAAAAGACCCTGATGTTGGGAAAGACAGAGGGCACAAGGAGAAGGGGACAACAGAGGACGGGGTGGTTGGACAGTGTTCTCGAAGCTACTAACATGAGTTTGACCAAACTGCGGGAAGCAGTGGAAGACGGGAGTGCCTGGTGTACTCTGGTCCATGGGGTCACAAAGAGTCGGACATGACTAAACGACTAAACAACAACAAAGTCTGCCTTCAGGAATCCAACGGTGAACTGATGTAAGTAAACTTTTATTGACTTTGAATAAGATTGTGGCATATTTATTTTTTAAAGAGGGATTCAAGGGAACTTAATAGGAACATACAATTCAATCTGAGACAGACTGAATTGTATAATAGTGAGAGGCTCACATGAACCTGCAACCAGCTATTTGCTGCATTGTGAAAAGTGGAATGTAAACTCTGCTAAGTAAAGGAACTTGCTAGCACAAGTTAGGAAGGATTTTAATAAACAATATATCCTCTCCTGCCACCTTGAACATTCCCACAAGAGCAATGGCCTGCATTACACAGCACCCACTGAAGTGAATAATGCCGAGGCACCAAGGAATAACTTTTGTCAATGCCATTCTCTAGTCTGAATGTTGCATCATGTCATCAGCCAGATCAGTTTGACTCAGATCGTGAGAGGCTTCATGTGAAATCATCCATTTAGTATTTCAAATGGCCATGCTTAGGGAACAGGCACACCACGGAGACCACTTGGGTAAGTTAAAAGTTCTGGGAGCAATAACAAAGCGCCTTGCATGGTTCCTTGTAGACACTTTCCTCTACCACTCAGCCAATTTAAAGTGCTTTTAAAAGAAACCGAGGGACAGAATCCCAATTGCACCTCATAACCCTGAAACGTACATGCTGAAGATGTTTATGTGTACATTGAATCTTGAATTTTCACCAGGACAGTCATTTTCGTAAACCTTTCATGGAAAGCGTTAGCAGTTCTTTTGTGCCTACAAGCTGTTGGGAAAATGTTTGTGGTGTTATTGAGTAACACTGCATCCCTTTTATCTTTTAGCCTTCTGTAGCAGTGGCCTGTGTGGTGGGCTGTTTTGCTGCTCACTTGAATTATCTTTTGAACATTTAAAAATACTTGTTTTTAAAGTTGTTGTTTTTTAAATGATAATGTTTATGTTGTAATCTATTGGTAAACCCCTCAGAGGGTTGTTGTGTTTGTTTCAGGTTTTTGTTTTTACAATTAAGTGGTATATAAATGTTGAGAAATAAATAAAATAATTATTCTGTATGGGTGGATAGAGTGAGGGGAGACTAAAACTCTACATAAATAAACAAGGGACGCAGAAATCAAAGCTAGGGGCATCTATCCATTCTGGAATGATAGTGTGTGGGAATGCCTTTGCTAGGACACCCCTTCCCTCCCTCCTCCCACAAAAGTCTGGGAGTTCCTGATAGAATTCCATAGCATAATCCCACACATGTTTTCTCAGAAGTAATTTCCACTGTGCTTAATGCTGATTCCCAGGTAAGGGAGTTCAGGATTACAGTGCACTTGTAGCAGCTTAAGCACAGCTTCTTATTTTTTGAGAATTTATACATGGAGAGGAGCTGTTACACTTCTAGATGACTTCCCATTAAGAAGCAACGCCCACAGTGCCTGCTTCTGTCACCCAGAAACATAATCCCTGTCACGTTTTATTACTTAATTGAAATACACATGAATGTGAGAGAACTCTAATTACCTGCAGATCTGCAAAACCCTTTTGTGCAAAAGCATTCTTGGTCTTTTTTCCCATTTCTGTATTTCTGCTTGTTATTCTGACTTCCCCCTTTCACTTCAAGGTATCTGCTTGTTGTCTGCAACCACAAGACTACAAAATACCTTTTTAAAAATAATAATGTTTATTAAAGATTTTCTTGATTAACAAAAGAACATGCATTGTCTTTTCCCCCCCAAGCTGTAGGGTCTTTTTTTTACATTTGATGTGAGACATTATTGTTGTGCACAGAATAAGACCTTTCACTGTTTATGTGATGGATCTCACCTGTTCCATCGCTGCTGCTGTCACTCAGTTGACTTTGATGCTGATATATTCTTTGTCTAATTCAGGAACACTGTATAATGCTTTAATTTCATTTGTTCTCATAGCCCTAGAATGAGTCTCATTTTCTGTTCCTTTCAGATGTCTACATGTGCTATTTTAATCATGACTGATGGGTTCCCTAATCCCTCAGAAAGGCAGCTGTGTTGGTTCATTGGCAGAGAAGGGGGTGTGAGAAGGAAGCTCAGGTATTGCACCAAGTCTCCCCCTACCACGATGGTCAGTTACAGCTGTCAGGATTCTCAGTATTGTATTACTCTGCACAGATTCCATCCCTGTTGCCTCTAGTACCCTAAATATTTACACTAAGCGCATAGGAATTCCATCTCAAAGTGTGGCTACAAGCCCACAATCATCTTCATTTATTTATTTTTTCCTGCTCAAGGGCTAAAAAAATCCTTTCTGGTTTTACATGATTGCTTTAACCGAGCAAACTTGCACACACTAACAATTGAGTATTTCTTTAAAATATTTAGTAACTCCCTCAATGAAAACAAAATTAAGAGTCTGAACAAGGTGAAGGAGATCAATACTATGGTTATTGGTTACACAGGACTAAGAACCCCGCAATGGCAACAGCATGGAAAGATTGACGTGAAATTTGTATTAACCCACTTGAGCTAACATAGATTAAAGTATGGAGCCAGCTGTCCAAGGGCAATGGGAAGCAATGAATCATTTCATGTTATTGCTTTTAGATTGTCACTAAAAATAAGGTTTCGGCCTCCATGTGTTGCATGACACATTTGGATTCATTCTCTCCCCCCTCCGCCCATCAACAGTATATCATCGGAGTAAAGAATGGATTTCAATTCAAAGCAGGTTCTTAAAATAACCTTCCTCATTGCTTTTGCCACAGTAATATTCTCTGAGCATATCTCAGCAAGGATGATCTTGGCAGGTCCCACTTCCCACACCACCCCAGCCAGATTTTAAGAAGTATGAGTCATTACCTCTTCTTCTTCTTTACCAGCTCTATACCCCACGCCCCACTTATGAACAAGTACTGGAAGCTGCAAAAGCAAATATTAAAATTAGTGCTGTGCTGAAAATTTCTCCTGTGCTCCCCCTGCCCAACTGTTTGCCACCAGTTAATAAGAAAATAAATTGCATTTGCAGGGCCGTATTTAGGTTTGTTGAGGCCCCAAGCTACTGAATGTAATAGGGCCCTTTATATAGCAGGCGGGGCCCATTACTTGCATCATAGGATCCTACACAACACAAAACATTGTTGCTGTGTGTAGATTTTATTTTATTTGTTTTTATCTTATATTTTGGAAATGTACATCCAGGTTTTTTTTGTCCTTTAAATTTTTGGTGGGCCCCCAAGAGAGTGGGGCCCTAAGCTATAGCTTGTTTAGCTTATACATAAATCTGGCACTGTGCATTTGCAAAATGTCAAAAGGAAAGAGGACATTTCTCTGAAATTCTTCAGGTGTGCACAGGGCTTTTTGTTGTACTTGCCAGTGGCGTAGCGTGGGGGGTGCAGGGGGGCTGGCCTCACCGGGCACAACATCTGGGGGTTAGGGTTAGGGGGCGCAAATCCACGGGTTGGGGGGGGCGCAAATCCACGGGTTAGGGGGTGCAAATTACTTGCTTTGCCCCGGGTGCTGACAACCCACGCTACGCCACTGGTACTTGCCTTACTTTTGAGGTGGGCAGCGAGTGTTTGTGAGAGTCTTTTCCTACATTTCCCCACCCATCTCAACGACCCTTTCCTGGTGTTCCCTAAAAAAACCACGAGCTCCTCAGCTTGACTTTAAGCATGGGAAGCTGCAGAGATTACCAACCATGTGCAGAGGTGCCACATTGTCCCCAAGATTGAAGGGGCCCCTCGTGCATTGCACACACACGACAACATACGCATTGCGCATTGTGCGTGTGTGTAATGCACGCATGATGGAGGAGACTGAACACCCTGGAGGAGCCAGCCACTGGAGCTGCGATACGTGAAGGGCCATCTCATTAAAACAAATATTGAGGGGGCCAAAATACATGCATTATTTTTACTTTTCAAGAAATGAATGCAGAAGTATGGAGTGGAATCCAAAGTAGTGATAATTCATCTATCCTGCCAGCACAAGGATTTCTACTTGTGCAAAGGAACATCATGCCCCTTAATTTGTTCTAGGGCAGGGATCAGCAAACTTTTTCAGCAGGGGACCGGTCCCCTGTCCCTCAGACCTTGTGGGGGGCTGGACTATATTTTTTTTTGGGGGGGGGTGAACGAATTCCTATCCCCCACAAATAACCCAGAAATGCATTTTTTTTTAAAAGCACACATTCTACTCATATAAAAACACATTGATTCCCGGACCGTCTGCGGGCCAGATTTAGAATGCGATTGTGCCAAATCCGGCCCCCGGGCCTTAGTTTGCCTACCCATGTTCTAGGAGCTCCCCCAATCCTCTGGAGCAGATTTGGGGGAGATGCAGGGGGTGCACAGTAGCAGATGATCAAAGTCAACAATTGTAAAAACCATGAGACTCTAAGGGAGACAACATCAGAAGTACAAAGCAATGTCTTCCAGAGTACAATAGCACCAAAAGCAGAGGCATGTCACTCGGTCTTCATTTGTTTTCCAGTTTTAATAGGCTAAGGGGGATGAGTGATGTAAACAGGTGGGATGTAACAAAATTTATGGTAAAAAGCAGCATTATTATTTTTTTTTAAAAAAAATTAAGCCCCTGAGTGTCTATCATTATGAGGAGTACCTGGGAGGTTTGAGCAGAGCTAAGAGAAGACATAAAATTACATTGGCGCCTTTGCCAAGATACCTAGAGATATTTACACTTACACTTGCCAAGGTAAAATGCAAAATTATTGAAATGCTTGACAAATGATGGATAAGCAGGACACCTCTTCTGGGGTTTATGTCAGAACAGATAGATAATGGTGCATTGTAACTAAATTAATTTTTCATTCCTTCCCCCTTATAGTTTAATCTGATATTTGCAAAGTAACAGGGGAGGTGTATTTGCAGAAAACAGTAACCGTAACAGTAACAGTATTGAAAGGCATACACTAAATGCATTTTCAATATAGAGAGCAAAATATTACAAAGCTACTGTGCTGTGGGGGCAAGAATGTGTGTATCCCATGTGGAATCATCCAGATTTGAATGTAATCCTTTTAGATATTGTTTTAAGATCTGAGCCGATAGATTAAAATGACATTTTACTTGAGGCACAGCCAGTATGACCACAGTCAGTTATTTAGACAAATCACTACTCGCATGAAAGCAGAACTCAGAGGCAGCTATGGCTATTTTGGTGTCTGGAGGAGAAAAGCTGTGTGGTGTCCTTTCAGTGATAAAACTATAATAATAAATGAAATAATGGGAGGTGTTTGTTGTTGTTTTTTTGCCTTTTAATGGTCCTCACACATCTTCCACCTGATGTGGGGCTTTCCAGCCTGCCAAGTGGTGGTGGCCCTAGTTGACATTCCAAGTCCTTACTGCCCTCTCTGGTTAGTGATGGAGGCAAAGTTCAAATAAGGGAAACCTAGAATATGAAAAGCTTCTTTGTGGTCATGGACCAGGTTGGAAACAGAAATGGTGGGAGGAACCAGCTGACGGAACCATCAAGAGAAGAAGGCTCAGTATCTGGAGAGTGGTGGAAAGACAATGATGAGTGATCAGAGGGAGAAGGCTGGGAAGAGGTAACAGAACTTAATGAGCTGGGAGAGTCTGTGGCAGTCCAGAATCAGAAATTGAAGCAGGCAAGGGGGAGGAAGGAGGTCAAGAGGCAGAGATGAGTCAGGCTGGTGAAGAGTCACAGATGTCTCCCCCTCCTGGTGTGACAAGCTCTGCTCCCTGGTTGTTTCCAAGATCTAGAAGAGAGCTAAAATGGGCAGAGCAGTGGCAGGCATGCAGGAGCAGTCTCTGATTGCTTGGAGAAAAGCCCTGGAGAGGAGGGGACTTAGCCAGAGGAGGGAAAGCAGGGACTTTTGGTCTCAGCAACTGATTCATGGGGCCAGACCTACGGGGGGATGAGCTGCTGCACTCATTATGCCTGACACTCAGCCAAGTCTGTGAAAATTGTAGTTTTGCTACTAGTTAACTCCAACTTTGAATCATGTGAGTTACTCCCGGCTGGCTCTTTGACATCTGTGTGTGAAGAGCACAGGACCCATTAACCTCGTGCCTGGAGTAATATTACTTTGCACTGGGGTTCATCAACCATCGCCCCTGCTGCTTGATAGTCCTCCTTCACTTCTTTTTTTCACTGTCCCCTTCCCTTCCACAAATGTAGCAAATGCAGCAAGATCTTTCTCTTTCTGCTGCCCTGGAAAATATCATTCTCTAGGGCTCTCCATTCCATAGCATGGATTCAGAAGTCCTGGAGACCTACAAATCCTAAAGTTAAGTGTGCCCGGAATGCTGCTGTTGCAGTACTCTAGGCACCAGAGCAATGTTGGAGAGACAGAGAGCTCTGCTACACTGCAGGGTTCAAGGGGGTTGTGGAGGAAAAAGGTGTTGCCTAATCTCCAATTCCTCATTTCTGCAATGCCTTTGGAGCACTCAAAAAAGAAGAAAGACAAGAGTGTAAGAAGAGCCTCTGGATTAAGCGAAAGGTCCATCTAGTCCACTCCCCTGTTGTCATAGGGGCCTACAAGATGCAGGTGGCGCTGTGGTCTAAACCACTGAGCCTCTTGGGCTTGCCGATCAGAAGGTTGGCGGTTCGAATCCCCACGATGGGGTGAGCTTCCGTTGCTCGGTCCCAGCTCCTGCCAACCTAGCAGTTGAAAATCACACCAGTGCAAGTAGATAAATAGGAATTGCTGTGGCGGGAAGGTAAATGGTATTTCCATGTGCTCTGGTTTCTGTCACGGTGTTCTGTTGCACCAGAAGCGGATTAGTCCTGCTGGCCACATGACCCGGAAAGCTGTCTGTGGAAAAACACCGACTCCCTCGGCCTGAAAGCAATATGAGCGCCGCAACCCCATAGGTCACCTTTGACGGGACTTAACCATCCAGGGGTCCTTTACCTTACGTTACCTTTACCTACTAGATGTCCATGAGAAGCTCACAAGCAGAACCTGAGCATTGTGTCTCATAGCCATTGCTAGTCTCATCTTCCTTGGATATGTTTAATCGCCCAAGTTAGTAGCCATCACTGCCTCTTGCCGAAGCGGCTTCACCCTCTGCCTGCAAAGGCTTGCAAGGAAAAAAGCAAGTGGAATTGGAAGCAAGCAATGGGGAGTTCACCCATCACTACCTCTCATAAGACAAACAAGACTAGAGGAGATCAGAATCCCTAGATTGCAATTCCTGGCAGAAAGATTAAAGTGTTAATTTCTAATTAGAGAAGACAGCAGAGCCAAGCGCACAGATACAGCCTCTTGATTTTTGGCAAGCAAAGCTGGTACCGAAACTGAGTTTTCTTCTCAGCCTTGCCAGAAGTGAAAGTCACTTGCAGAATGGGAGATCTGATACTTTTTTTGCATCTTAAGATAAGAGTAATAGAGAAGGCTTACATTGATTGTGCTCAGTAATGAGGCTTGTGGGGTGCGCTGATAGGGGAGGAGGAAGATAAGTCTTGAACTCCTTATCTATAAGGACTATAGCCCAGCACAGCATACTTTCCTGGGCTAAATGGCAACTTGCTTTAATGGAGGAATCTCACACTGGCCAGATTCAATCTTACCACAATGGGATCCTAAATACTCTCCAACAGTTTTGTCAGGAACTTGCTGATTATGTAAACAAGAGCTGCAGATGTGGGTTCCCTACATCCTAACGCTTTGGAAATACTACTAGATTTGCTTGCTTTTGGTGGAGTTGCATCATCATCATCATCATCATCATCTTAATGCGCTGGTACCACTTTTTGCACTTCCAAAAACAATGCACAGACCAAATGCACCTTTGAAATTTGCACTTCTCTGGACATTTTGATGCAGTCAGGGGATATGACTATATCAATGATAACAACATAAAAAATACATTTTGTTAGGAGAAACTGCTTGCGAAAAATGTGCATATTAGACAAAATTGCATCTGAAAATTAGGAGAATATGGAGAGATGCATGCAAAAGGCGGGTGAATTTTTATGAGAATTTTTATTTTTTTAATGTGCAAACTGATGTTAGCATTGTGGTGAACCGCACTTAAGACTGCAAAAGTGAGAAATTGAGGGAAACTGAAATAATAATAATAATAATAATAATAATAATAATAATAATAATAATAATTTCAATTTGTATACTGCCCTTTATCAGAAGAACCCATGACAGGGCACAACAGATAAAGCACATTACAGAACATCAATGATAAAAACATAATAAAAAACATAATGACAGAGATTGACCGGTTCATCCATCCCTACAAGTCCATCCCAAGCTCTGGAATTAGAAGGTGCTCCCCTTTTCCTCACCCAATGACAACCATTTGATCATGTTTCTTAAAATCCCATATATTGGTCCCAATTTCCCTTTCTTTCTGTGCTTCCATGCTTATGGCAAAGCTTGCCAACCAAACCTGCCATTCCCATCATCTGCAATTGCCCTCAGCTCTTTCTAGCCTCCTGGTCATTGCAAAAAATAAAAAAAGGCACTGAGAGGCCCCAGACTATATAATGCTGTGCTTCCCCTGAGGTTTCTGCTGCCAGGTGTCCTGCCACCATCGCAGCTGTTTGTGCAGTGGCAGAAGGGCTTCTGGCTGCATTGTCCCTGCTGTCTGCTTGGCTCTCTACAGCTGTAAATGCTGCCAGGTACACTACATTACACCAGGCTTGCCTAATGCAGTAACATAATGTCAGGATGTACAGTTGTACCGAACACGGTGACATCTATCATGGAAGCGCAGCGTGACTCAATTCACAAACAAAGGGAGGGAAGGATTAAAATAGAGGTGTGGGGGAATAGGCTTGCTAGATCCCTCCTTTTATGTTCCTCCCTTTGTGCAAACTTTAAGATGCAAATTGGAGGCGCAGCATGTAATGAACTGTGATTAGTTTAAATGTCTTTGATTGCAGGGTTTTTGCCAGTCCTAGGTTCTGTTTTCAAGCTTGATTGCCGGGGCTATTTTTCTCTCCAAGCAGGTGATGTGAGGCGAGGGCCCCCATCAAAGGCCTCTTGCGCCGCTCCCATCGCCTTTCTCTCCGCGCAAAGGTAATTGGCGTAAGGGATTGCGCGCTGTGCCATAGAATTCACGCAAATGCGCGCATCACCATTTGTGCACGGGCAGGAGGTAAACGAATCTGCTGTGGCTGCTGGCCAAATGAGATTCTGCAGAGAGAACTGTCTGGCTGATGCGTAGCGGGTGTTGGATCTACCTGGAACAGCTAAAGGAAAAGGAAGCCAGGGTCAGGTCAGTATCCGTGTATCGCAAAGGGACAGGGTGATATTGTTTAAGCTGATTTGGGTAGAGTCCAATGCTGATCATTTCTGTGCATACTGAAATGCACGGGATGTCTCCCCCTTCTCACTAAGCAAGTAAACCACAACATTTGACGCTTCTCCTGCATTCTGAATCATATAAGGCAGATGGGGTGGCTGTGGATGTTGTTGGACTCTGACTCAAAAGGCAGTTAAGAAGATTAATCATGTCTAACGATCTCTCACCTTTATATAGGTTTTTACCCAGAGGCTTATCTGCATTTCACATAATATGAGTAATAGTGTTATGTATTGAGTTGAATAGGATCCAAAATGCAGCAGTCTGATTGGTCCTAGAACAATAGGATCCAAAATGCAGTAGTCTGATTGGTCTTAGAACAATAGGATTCAGAATGCAGCAGTCTGATTGGTCCTAGAACAATGCAGCAGTATGATTGGTCAGCAGGAGCCACCCAATCCAGCTCCAGATGGAAGTGAATCCACAACCTGATTGGCCTACAGGAGAATTCCAGAATTAGCCGATCATGTGCAGCCCATTGTGTAAATAATGTATATAAAGCAGATACTTTGGGGGAACTTTCATTCCTCCTCACCACTATGAGCTGAATAAAGAGCATGAAATCCACTCTCGACTCTGAGTATATTTCACCCAGCTAGAATGATCAGTGGGCAGGGATGGTGGGAACTGTAGTTCCACAACACCTGAAAGGCCCCTTTACATCCCTGATGTTGGGAGTTTTCACGTCTCAGAAGCAGAGCCCTATGTAGATATCCAACTATCTTATCTTTCATTGCTCCCTTCAGCCACCACTGTATATATTTTGCGTACCACCTGTGTACACGCTAGATGGTGTACCATTCCCTCCAACGTTTCTCCGATGAATATAGGGATGTCCCATTCCATAATGATAATTTTACTATTTAAACCCAACACATCTTATTGGGTTGCCCCAGCTACTCTGGGCAGTTTCCAACATATATAGAAACATATTAAACATTAAACATTGAAAAACCTTCCTATGCAGGGCTGCCTTCAGGAACTTACCTTCTTTTGGTAAGTTTCCCCCCAAACATTTTAACATGTCTGATTTATTTTGCCTATTTGCATTTTGCCCATGTTTAGGCTTGCCTTTAGAGCAACTGAATGTTGTATACTATCAAGCCATCTATCACCTATCTATTACATGAAGTTTTTGATGTGATCGTTTAAAATATGTGCATGATGGGAAATCTCCCATATTTGCAAATGGTATGTTCTCAGTGTAATCCTAAATATATTTACTCAGAAACATACATGCAAACTACATGAAATGTTAACTGCATGAATACAATAAAGGTACACTTACAAAAAATAAAATTAAACAGCATTCAGGCCCCTAGAAGCAGGACTGGGACCAAGAGGGGCCCTTTGCCGTCCTTCTGATTTTCCAATGAACCCCTTTCCTATCAGTGAAGGCTTTCTTCCTAATACATATTGCGGCTTCAAGATGTGTTTTTGTTTGTTTGTTAGAATTGTGCTAAAATGGGTGGCTACCCCTGGTGATTGCCATTTACATTTAAAACATCTGCACTTAATTGCATTGCATTTAGACAATTAACATCTAGAGTGGCCTTCAGTTGTAGTCTCAGCCTTCTTAAGAAGACGCTTTGACCCCTGGTATGGCTCCCCTTTATCACATACACAGGCCAACAAGACAATGACAAATTGGGTCCTCCCTTAAAGAGGGCATGTATTTTGGTGAGACCTGGAAAACTGACACCCTGTCTTGTGGGTGGGTATGATTGGTCAGCCACAACACCCGATTGGTAGGTCCCTTGAAGCTGGATGAAATCTGGCCAATGGGGCACAGTCCAAACGACTTGAGGTACCTATTTATTCCCATGCACGTGACCCAGAGCCTCCTCTTTTGGCGCGTGCATTCGTAACACCTGCCCACCTCTCCCTACTTTTAGGGCTTTGCGCTTGACCTTGCTCTGCTGTCGTCTGTCGTTGGGACAGGGGACCGGCAGGAATTTCCCCCACTTGGCTGATTGGCTGGTGCCATTTGGGTTTCGCCTGCCACGTAGCAAATTGTCACAACTTGTAAGGTTGCGGATAGGCACTGGTTCAGGTGATAGGGATGGGGGAGGGCTCTCGCCATCTCTATGTGAAGGGTATTCCGTTAAAGGAATCCAGGGACTCGATGGTTTGGTCAACCCCTGAGAGGAGGTTGTGCCCGTGCATGAGTCCAGGGGAACATTTGGGTGGCAGAGTTAGACCGTTCCCGGTTTTCCACTTATCCATGTGTTCACCCTCGGATGACCTATGCTGTAACCCTGGGTCAGCGCTACCTGCATGGCAGGGAGCTAGTCGAACCAGAGCCTATGCAACCAGTCACTTTCTGTAATCAATAAAGTTGTGGCCTTAATTCTGCCAAAAACCAAACCAAAATTTGAGTCAAGTGTGAATTTATTTAGGGGGGAGGTTTCTGGGTCTGAAAATGCAAGAACCCGCCAACAGCATAGAAATCAATATGGCTAACCTGATACAAAAACACCCACCCACCCCACTCACACATGAAAACAAAGTTCACCACAGCCAATCACAAACAGACAACCACACCCTAGGTCAACCCCAACCTCTCTCACCACCAAAGGAACACAAGCAAATAGGAAAGAGAACCTGCACGAACAACGCTGACACAACTCTGCCACATAAGTAGAATAGAAGCATTGCCACTCCACCCTCACTCACCATGTCCCCCTCCACCTCTTTCCCCTTCTTTTTCTTCCTAATGTAACACTAATGTCTCAACAAATGAAACTGATCTGTAGAAAATGTAACTTGGAAAAAAAAGACATTGCACATACTTTTGTAAACCAAGAAGTCTTTAATAAAAATATGAAAATCATCATCATCATCATCATAATCATCGACTGCTTTGCTGTGATTTTCACTTTGAACAGGTTTGTGGTAGCCCTTAGCTGTGGAAGCCTCTGGTATGTATGTATGTAAAAAATAAAATAAAATAAAATAAAATAAAAAGTATTACTCATATTATGTGAAATGCAGATAAGCCTCTGGGTAAAAACCTGACTGCACAGAAGCTGCTGAGTTTCCCACTTGAACTACATTAAAGGGAAAAAATCTCTCTCTCTCTCTCTCTCTCTCTCTCTCTCTTTCTCTCTCTGTATGCTCTTTTTCTCTCTCCTAATTAGCTGTCATCTAAAGGGGTTGGAATTAGTTGCTCAACATTTGAAAACTACTGCCTTTGTTTACCTAGCTTGTCTGGTGAATCCACTAGCTGTGCACGTGTTAATTGCTAATATTTTTGCTGATGTGTCAAAAGAATTCAGTAAAGACACGGGATAATGACACAAAGTTCTCAAAAGGCAGTTAAGAAGATTAATCATGTCTAACGATCTCTCACCTTTATATAGCTTTATATACTGTATACATAGTTTGGTCTCGCAGTGAGGGCTTATTCCAGCACTATCTCTGGTCTTTCTAAAATGCTACTATGGCTTTCTCTGTCTGGGGTAAGTGCACTCTTTCAAAGATGAAACTTAAGAACCAAAATGGGTCCTGTGGATCTATTGATGGGCTTGTGCTGGTGCTGGTGTGTTAGAGATGGGGGAGACATTCATTTTTCTTTTCATGTTCACGAGAAACTATGTAATTGGCACTTCTTGAAGCAGTATTCCAGGAGTGGGGAACCCTTTTTTGGCTTGCTGGGCCAGATCTTTTATCTTTTGGACTTCCATGGGCCAACACCAACAACCAACTGATGTCATAATGCCCACATGCCCAAAACAAGTACAATGGGGTTCTTTGCCTATCTTCTGATGGGTGGTGAGTTCAGTCTTGATTTCTGCAGGGATCAGCTGCACCAGAGAGTTTCCCATACCCAAATAGTAGCCCGGAGGTGGGCGGTGTGTGGCTTTCTGTTGTTGTTGGACTACGGCTCCCATAACCTCCAGCCTGCATGGACAATGGTCAGGGATGATGGCAATTGAAGTCTATCGCCGAAGAATTGATACTTTTGAATTATGCTGCTGGAGGAGACTCTTGAGAGTCCCATGGACTGCGAGAAGATCAAACCTATCCATTCTTAAGGAAATCAGCCCTGAGTGCTCACTGGAAGGACAAATCCTGAAGCTGAGGCTCCAATACTTTGGACACCTCATGAGAAGAGAAGACTCCCTGGAAAAGCCCCTCATGTTGGGAAAGATTGAGGGGACAAGGAGAAGGGGACAACAGAGGATGAGATGGTTGGACAGTGTTCTCGAAGCTACCAGCATGAGTTTGACCACACTGCGGGAGGCAGTGGAAGACAGGGGTGCCTGGCGTGCTCTGGTCCATGGGGTCACGAAGAGTCAGACACGACTAAACGACTAAACAACAACAACAACAATCATCTGCAGATCCTCCTAGACCTGCTGCTATTGCTTGGAAGCAGGCTATTTGCTTTAGATCTGCAGTGAACAGCAGATTTCTGGATCTTTTTCAGTGTGTGAGGGGGAAATCTTATTCAAGGTAAAAAAAAAAAAAGAGTAAAGGACCCCTGGACGGTTAAGTCCAGTCAAAGGTGACTATGGGGTTGTGGTGCTCATCTCGCTTTCAGGCTGAGGGAGCTGGCATTTGTCCACAGACAGCTTTCCGGGTCATGTGGCCAGCATGACTAAACCACTTCTGGTGCAATGGGACACTGTGACGGAAACCAGAGCACATGGAAATGCCGTTTAGCTTCCCGCTGCAGCGGTACCTATTTATCAACTTGCACTGGTGTGCTTTCAAACTGGCAGGAGCTGGGACAGAGCAACGGGAGCTCATCCCGTTGCACGGATTCAAACCACTGACCTTCTGATCAGCAAGCCCAAGAGGCTCAGTGGTTTAGACCGCAGCAAATACTTGCCAAGGACTGAGTATGGATGGAAGTACATCCTGCATCTGCTGCAGGTAAAAGAAGGGAGCCAAATTCATCACAGACACAAGCAGAAACAACTTAGTTGATTTGTACATTATAGATGTTTCCAGGTGGCAAGAATCCATGAGGCTGAAAAGGACATAAACAAAGAAATAAGCAATGCTTTAACTGACATTTGGAAAGGTTTATTCAGAGTGTGATGGATTCCTGGAAAAGGAGGAGGAGGAGAGAGAAAATATTTCCTCTGATATTTAAAAAAGGTCAAAAGACAACCCGGAAAAGTGTAATAGAGCAATGTCAACATTGCTTGGAAAGTATCCTATGAGTTACAGGGTGCCCAGAGGAAGCCAATTTGGCTAAGACCAGCCAGCATAGATTCTAGCAGGGGAACACAGACTTAATTTACCTGCTCCAGTTCTTTGAAGATAATGCAAGACTGCAGCGGGAACGCAGATAAGGAAAATTGAAGGAAACTTATGTGCTCAGGTGTTTTTTTTTTTAAAAAAAGCATTTAATAGTTGCAGTCTCAGGCAGCCTCAGCTGATACAGAGGAAAAGACAGATAAGGTTGCCTCGTAAAATTATTCACCCAAGTCCTATTCCTACAAATTAATTGCAAAGGGAATTGATCCCTTCCCCGATCATGCACGTTTAGGAGGGTGCTGTTGCAGATTTGGTGTAGTGAAGTGGCCTTGTGAATATTCCACATCTCGACACATATATTGGTTTATTCCAATACACAGGGCCCTTTGGTTTAAAGATATGGTGACTGCTGTGAGTTTCGATTTGTTAGAGCAACAGAAGACAATTCCACAACAATCTAAGTGCAGGGAAGAAGCAGGTTTTTGGTCATGGTGCTACATTCTTTAAAAACGATGCATACTTATTCAAAAGCAAGCCCCACTGAGTTAAAAGGACAGTATGCCTGGGTACAGTAAGTGTGCATAGGACTGCAGCCTTTGAGAATCAGAGCATGTTGAAAGTTCAGCAATCAGAAGTACTGGGGTGCTACTGCTGACTAGTTTCCTGACAGGTAGGTGACTGTTGCTTATTGGGATGGAGAGAGGGAGGGATGAGTATTGTTACAAAAAGTTGGGTACCACCAGTACATTTTTCTGGGAGGAGACAGGGGTACGCATACCCCTAAACATTTTGTGAATCTAAGTTTGGTCTCATTGAGGGGCAGTATTTCAATATGAGTAGGAAAGTGGAAAAAAAGGGGGGGAAAGCGCTGGGTACCACCACCACTCTCTGACAAGTGATCTCAGGTGGGTTCCAGGCAGTCACCCAGGGTTTGGAGAATGTAGACACAGCAGAGACTGTCGTTGCTTTAAAAAATATGGTTTATTCACCTATTTACACCTTCAGTCTGCATGGAAGTTGTCCAGATATTACAGCATGGTCATTTCAAGAGGGGCTTGTCCATTAGAACAGTGAAGCCATGGAGTCAAAGGCATCTCTCCCAGTCAGCCTTCAGCCTACCTGCCCAAGATGGATCCCAGTCTTTTTCCCCTCCCCCTTCTTCTTTTCAGCACACCTTGCTAAAAAACATTCTTTTCCCTGTCACCTCACACCCAGTTACCCTGGCAACCTTCCAAATCCCCGGTCTCTGTTCACACCTCAGGGCCAGGGAGGAGGACAGTTCTTTTGTATTTCCAACTGACCTCAATGGCCCTATATTGTTTCTTAATGACGCTAGCTTGGCCAGGTCACATAGTTTAGCTCAGGAATTCTTCTGCAGCTTGTATTTCTCCCTTTGCATCCCAAATAATCAAAATTCTACCATTTATTAATTTCTAGGCTTTTGGGGGAGGGGGTCTCCCTCAAATCTATAACAATATTTAGTTAAAATGCTACAGCAGATTAAAATTGCCTCAACTTTCTAAGTATCTGGGCAGGCTTATCTAAACTAGAATGTTTTTAGCAGGTGCCAAAAAGAGTAAAGTTAAGGTAAGTGTAAGTGTTGCCACACTAAATGATCAAGTTTTTGTAAGTGCACAACAGATATTATTTGGCACCTGTAATAGTGTCAATTCCGCCAATTGAAGCAGTCAAGTGAGCACGTGGGGTCTGGAGGACAGGAGCTGTTCCTGCTTCTTGTTGATTTTGGGTGCCCTTTTCTGTATTTTCTTCAGCTCTGCAATATTCCTTTGAACCGCAGTAACTAGAACTGTACACACACACACACACACACACACACCTTGATGCCTATATATAGGAATCATTCCTTTCCTCACCAAACAGATTGCCTCTCCTGTTGGTTTAGACAATCATAATAATTGCTATTAGGACCCAGGGAAGCTTCAGAACCAGCAACAGTTTTACATGTGCATGTGGTTAATACATTATGTATTGTGATTTTTATTGTTATTCAATGGAGAGCTCCTGGAAGTATGTCTATTTAGCTTGAGCAATCTGGCAGCAGGAGCCTTTCTTGTTTGTGTGAACCGGCATAGATGTACCGTTCCAGTTGCTAGATGGAGAGTCCTGCTTTACTTTTGCACATGGAAATGGGTGCAATGAAATCTGAGGGGAAGGCATGACCTTTTAAGGTTTTGCAAGCTTCTGGAAACAATCCAGAAAAAATAGCAGTCAGCCATTTTAAGCAGCCAAAACTCTCTCATTTAAAACCGGATGGAATGGCTTGCATCTGGTTTACTGGATTTCTCTGCCTTTTCCTTTGCAGCCTTCAGGACAACTTGTGAGTCTCTTAGAGTCCCAACTCAAAGTCAATTCAGCTCCGCCACGGCCACTTTGCCCCTACCAGTTGGCTTTCAAGGGCATTTCATTTTACATCAGCTGCCAAGTCATATCAGATTCAGCAACTGACGTGTCATTTCATTATGTACCAAGAGGTCACAGCACAGCAATTTATTTTCATTCAGTGCTATGAGAAAAATACACTAGTCCATTAAAAGGCTGCATTCTCTGCTTTTCCATTATTGACACGCAAGACAGATGTGGATAGAGAATAGCAAGTGAGGTGGACAGAGAAACGCAAACACGTTCAAACATCATTTTCCTCCCGCCATTGAGGCAGGTTGGAAGGTTTGTCCTTCATTATCTCCTTATCACATTTAAAAACCTTCACATCCTTTGATGATCGGGATGCATTTGTCAAAGGAATGATGGAGGAGAGGGAGACACCTGCCTATTGCCTTCTGCATTATTTGTTGTTAGTTTGTAACAGATAGTGCAACAGTGGCAGATTCCTCAGAGCATTGATTGTGACTAGATATACACAAGGAGCTTGAAATGCCATGAGGTTGTTTCCCCCTGATGCATTTCAGGCCACTTTTTATATAGCTATACACATCAGATAGGACATGAGGATGTCTTCAGCCAATGCACACGTCTGATGTACTGATATATTCAATGAAGCTGTTATCTGCACATGCACGACTACTGTCTCAAGTGTACACACCTCAGCTTAACCATGGCTTACATTTTCAAATCAGATAGAAGCTGGTTTGACAAGAAACATATCAAACAGCAGTATCTCTCAAGAAACTACAGACTGACGGTAGCTGGAGCCCAACCAGTGATGTAGCATCAGTTGCTGGTGCCCGGGGCACGCGTGTGCCAGGCAGAGGGCACCAGCCCAGCGCTCGCCACTGATGCTGCTGGAGTGACCCCATCCCCACTGGAGGAAAGCGAGGCTGTGCTGAGCTGCCTGCATGCCTATGCAAGGGGGAGTCTGGCTGGCCGACGTGACCCTTGGCGGGGGAAGAGGACCACCAAGCCAGGCTGTGCTGGGGTCACCTGAATGGGGTGCCTGGTTCACGCCCCTCAAAAATTGTGCACCCAGCCCCCCTTGCACTCCCCACACTATGCCCCTGAGTCCAACATCTTCTGGATGACGACAGCCATTTTAGCATATCGCAGGTATAGATTTTGCCCAACTTCCCACAATGCACGCATACACGAGGTTCACAGATGCTCGTATTCCAAAACTGTTCAGTAAAATGATCACTTGCCCATTTGGATGTTAAGATGCCACTGTCAAATCTGGCAGATATGATGTAATTGAAGCCTTGTGGAAAAGCTATTAGATTCATGAACCAGAATTGTTGAGTCAGATGTGTGGGGTGGGTGTTGGAGACAGAACATAACAATGGAAACACTTTGGGCCAAAATAAACTAATCTGGAAGCATTATTTAGCAAGCAGTTTTCACCGAATTAGCAATATGTGCTCTCTAAGTATCTATTGCTCATTCCTTTCAAGAGTTTCAGTCCACTGGAAAGAATGATATTGACATAATAGATTTCAGAATTCCCAGTTCGTCCCCCCTCCCCCCGCAAAAGGACAAATAAATATTTAGAATAAGATGACTTTGGAGGGAAATAATTCCCTTTCAGATGCATTACCCTAAAGCAGAGTGTTGTCTAAGCTGTTATAGTGTGTGGAGAGAGTTCTTTTTGTCAGTCTTTCTTGATTCTATTGACTTTGAGAAAGCTGTTTAATGTAGCTGACGAGATATTGATGTGTGGCAGCTTAAAGAAAGAAAAATATGTGGCTTCAAAATTTGTAACATTGGGAAGGAAGAGGGGAAGAGCTACTGTAGGAAACATCCTCCTAATAGGTCTGTATATAGGCCTATTGATTCATGTAGTGTCTACAAGGTGCTGCAGATACAGGAGCCCTGTTTGGCCAGTTTAGAGCTGTCCACATATTTGAGGATGAAGGTCTGAAACATGTGGAGGCCCACAGTATGATTTAGACTCCAGATTGTGCAGCTTTTAGGAGTTTCCTTATGGAGTTGGAGGATGGATCTCAACTGATGGGGTCATTTACAGCAATGTTCAAAGGCCTGCCTTTGAACAAAGTCAACATTGAATTTCCAATAAAACAACCCTTTGACATTTCTGATATCCAGAGACATAGGTCCATCTTCCTGAAAAATAGTCACATTTCGTACGACATGTGGGATAGAGGAATTGCTTCCCACTGCTCTTCTATAATGGTGCGCCTTCTAGACAGTGGAATTATTTGAACTAACGTGTTTGAAGATTTCTTACTTCCAACACAAGATAAAGCTCCCCTCTCAAAAAAAAAAATAAAAAATAAAAGAATTTATAAGCCCAATGGGATAAGGCACTATTTCCTTTCTAATATCAGTCTTTGACTGATGTTGTTCATCAATAACTTTTTGTAAATCACATTGAGGTTTTATTTTTTAAACCAAGCGGTACTTAAATTTTATGAGTTAGATGGATGGCTGACTAAACATTTCCACTGGCCAAATCCATTCTGTGGATTGGCAGAAGTAAAGAGAACTACCAAATATATACACACACACACACACACACACACACACACACACACAAACACAAGTTCAAGTTCTTGTATTAATCCACAAAGCCATAAACAACTGTAGGGACTTTTTGACTTATTACTCTTCACTTTGATTACTGAGATCCTCTGATGGGGCAATTCTGGTGGCTCCCCACACTCCTGAGGTTCAGTTGCCTTCACTGAACTTGCCCTGTGGAAATTCCTACCAATAGAAATTTGGCAGAAGCCTCCCCTCCCTTCCTTCAGACATATTTTGATTATATATTTTTTTACATAGACCTTTGCAACGTGATGTTTTTTCTTTTAACCAATCAATATTTATTGATATATTATTGATTTTTTAATGATGTTCTTATAGTTCTTTTGTTGATTTTATCCATATACGCTCCACCTTGCTATGTTTTTACGAAAGTGTGGATTATAAATTTGCAAATAAATCAATAAATAGGCATTTATATATTTTTTCACATAGATTAGTGTTTGCATTTGTTTTAAGGGAAGTATCTCAGTTTCATAGGCTGCCTCAGTGAGAACAGTTATTTAAGCAACATATAGTTCTTGGTCTCATCATAAGATACAGAACATCAAAAATACAGAGGTTTCTTGTAGTGTATTGCCTTCTTCCAGTGCTTCTGCTTTAATTAAATGGTGGCATCTATAGATATACAAAATATTGCTTCTAAATCAAGATGACTGGAAAATGGAGTTTTCTGTGGATAGCATTCCAAAAGCAAGAGCTGTCGTGGGTGAAGCAGACACCTGGAGGGTCCATTTTTGCAGGAAAATACAGTAAGGCCAAAAACCAGTTCTGAGATGTTTCTTCTTACATACATCAAGCCATTTCATTATGCATCATAATATTGAATGGCCTGCTGTACAGCTAATTGCCTTAACATCTTCATTGTTCCTTAAGAGATGTGCAACAAAGAAAACAGCGAGCCTTGCCAAACAACAGACTTTACATTCAAAACTATCTAGCATGTAATATTCACTACAGGGCAATCAGTAGCATTTTATCTGCCAGAAAGTGCAGCTCTCCACCCTACTCAGCTATGGAGGATATGACTTGTTCATGAACTAATGTGATCTTCTTGGGTTTAGATAGAGGAAAATATCTAAGCTCCCAGTTGGGGATATATAAACGGAGCACTTTACTGAACAGCAATAATAACTGGAAGGCTAAAGCAATTTCCACCCAGGGGTGGTAAATCACTCACATTTCCACCCTCCCCCCACCCACAAAATGCAGCGAAACCTTACCCATTATACTGTAATTTTATCTTATTTCATGTCTGTATTTATTGCTTTGGTGGTCCCAGGCTGTTCTCCTTGTACCAAGGAAAGCAAAAGGCATTGTTCAATATGTCCAGAACAGCTGGTGAGGGTAAAGTCAGGCACTTGCAATTAGGTTGTCTGGGACAAAGGATGGAGCAAATGGACTTTGAAAGCCACACCGTTATTTTTGAAATAGCCCAGCATGAACAAGATAATCCCCTGCCTGGGCAGTTGATGCTTTCCCCAGAGTGTGAAAATGTGAGATTCCCAAATGCTGGAATGGTTAAGAGTAATAATAAAATCTTTCGAATTAACATTTGCCAAGCATTCCATGGCATAGCCATCTTTAAAGCCCAAACTCAAAATGGAATGCTAAGGCTTCTTCCCCGGACAATTTCATTTCATGCGAACAATTTCGTTGCAATCATAAACCGTTGCTTGGAGGAACCCAACCAGGATTGAGCCTGTGCCGTTAGAGAGCGAGACTCCAGCTGTTTTATTTCTGGTATCACATGGCTTTTAATGTGGCATGCCCTGAGGATCTCCAGTATTTGACAAGCGTTAAATTAGAGTTTTGGGAAGCCCAGTTGTCTCAACTTTCAGCATTATCTTTCCCCCCAGGAGGACCTGGAGTTGGGTTTTGATTCCTGGGAACTGGAGCCTTCTAAGCTTTGCCTGCACACTTTAGAAACTAAGATGCTTTGACCTAAATTAAAGATTGGCAGGAATCCCTGAGATTAGCTCCTTGCCTTTGTGCTTTAGGAATCAAGATAATTCAACCTCTACAATTCAACCTCTTCCAACTCTACAATTCTATGATTCTGTGCACCTAAATTAAAGAATGGCACGAGTCCCGAGATTGGTTCCAAGATCTAAACTTCCCAAATCTTGTACATTTTTAATTTAAGACTATCCTAGAAATTGGACCAGCAAATGTTTCTTTTTTCTTTTTCTAGGTAGAACTAGCATTGCGCAGTTGTGTACAGACCATAGAGTGAAATTACATTTAAAGCACAGTTCTCCCTACCTCAAAGGATCCTGGGAAGTGTAGTTTGTTAAGGGTGGTGCAAATTAGAGCTCTATGATGGGTAAACTACAGCTTCCATGATTCTTTGGGAGAAGACATGTACTTTAAATGTATGCTGCTTATGTTGTCTTAATTCAAAATGTAGTTCATTGGGGGTAAAATGGCAATAATTATAATCTTGTGTAATATAAAAGAATAATAAAAAACTAGACAGGTTGTGATGGTAGGCTGAGCTTGTGAAAGAGGGGGTCAGATGGGCAGATGATGAGGATGATGGTGATGATAATAATAATAATAATAATAATGGGAGGTGTGCTGTCTTCTAGGTGCTAAGATTCAAATGTGACAGAGAAGTTGCCAGGTCTTATAAAGTCCACTGACCACAACCACTTCCATCTGATTCATGTGGGTACAAATGATACTACCAGACACAGCCTACAACATACAGCAAGGGACTATGAGACTCTAGCTGAAGGGCCTTGATGCACAGGTGGTTTTTCAGCACTCCTTACTGTTGAAGATTATGGCCCAGGAAGGGAGTGGAAAATACTGGAAGTAAACCACTGGCTGCGCAGGTGGTGCTGTCAGGAAAGGTTTAGCTTCTTAGACCACGGTCGCTGCCTCACTGAAGGAAGGACTTGTGGCAAGAGATGGCTTGCACATCACAGCAGATGGCAAGAATGTGTTTCCGAAGAGTCTCGCAAACCTGATCAGGACAGCTAAATCCTGAAGGGGAGGGAGACAATATTACAGACAACAGGGGAACACTTGGTAGTGGGAGTAATAGCTTCTAGATGTTCAGGGAATTCTCTTTTTAATTCTTTAACCAAATATTACTACAATAACCAACATGTTTAAACTTAGTGGGCCAGGCAAGTGACTGACTTAGTAGCCCCCAGAGGCCAGGGCCTTGCAAGGAGACACCTGAACAATTGCAGTGACCTATCAAGGCTCAACCTAAGTCAGGGGTGCTGAACTACACCTCCCATCAGCCCCAGCATGAATGGCCAATCATCAGGTGTGATGAGAGCTGTGGTTGACCAACATCTGGAGGGCCACAGGTTAGCCACCCCCATCCTTTGCATGACTAAGTCACCAAAGGTGACTCAGCTCCACTTCACCACACTCCCTGCCTAGCTTATAGGATTGTAGTCAGCAGGGTGCACAAGTTTCCTGGCTTATCCCCTACAGCCATAATAGCTGGTTTTGCCTGAAAGAGATAAAGAGAGAAATAAAGATGGGACTGAGCTTCTCGGGGTGTTGACGTTTGTGCCAAATCCTTTGCTTGCACATTGTTGCCTTAAGACACCCAGATTCATATATATTATTCTGACTATGCTGGAGGGGATAGAATATGCTGAAGTGTCTTGTCATGTCAGATATATTTTTACTGGTGTGTTGCTCACATGGTATTACAGCAGCATTTCTCTGGTGGAGACTGAGTCAGCTGCGTACTTTATAATCAGCCTTCACGGTGGGCTGAAATGTAAATTACATCCGCACACTCCACGTGGGCAAACGGGCTCTTGCATCTTTGTATCTAGGATTAGGAAATGGATAGAATTGACTGGCCAGGATAGTGCAGATAAGGTGGCCGAACCAGCATTTTCCCACAAAAGGAAGCCGTCATAAACTAGGAAATTATCCACACTTCTCAGGACACTGAGCACTGTCTTTTAAGTGGTTGAGTTAATTCATCATCTCAGTGTCACATGAGCTCACTCCTGGCACTGTTTCAATAGATCTCATTATTTTTTGATGTCTGTGATGGATTAGAGATGAGAATATTGCTGGCCTAGGGGTTCACTAGCATTGCCTGTCATATTTGTCAGCTACAAACCAGCTCCACTGAAGGGTTAGAAGGGCATTTGGGATAGTGGGCCATTAAAAAGCTGTTCCATTACTTACACTCAGTCAGACTGAGGAAATGTAGGGTAACAAGTGTGAGAGTTACCCCATGGGATCCATTTTCCCTGTTATGCACCCAAGAAGGAAAAATCAAGATGACAGCAAAGGCAGCCAAGAAGCTTTTCCAAGTGCTTGATAGCCTCGTCTTGTAGTTCTCTCACTCTCCAGCTCTTTGCGGTTGGAGGGTGATTCATTCTCTCACTCTCGGGGAGTGATTCTTCGTGGGAAAGCAATGCTGGGAGTTGTGAAGTGTCCTGAATGCTCAGCCTCATTGGTTCAAAATTCAGGAAAGGAAGAAACAAAAGGAGAGAGGAACTTACAATGACACCTTTACTATGATGCCACAGAAAATGGCTCAAATCCTCCTTGTTCCCTTCTCCTCACATGGTGACTCACCATGTTATCTCATTATTGGTTTCCTTATCTCCATCAAAGTTTGCCCCATAAAGATTATGGCTTTCCCTGAAGAATTCTGGGAGCTGCTGTTCATTAAAGTTGCAAGGAGTTGTTAGGAGGTCCCTATTCCCACCCAAGAGCGGCAATTCTCAGAATTTCTTCTGAAGAGGGATTCATTAAACCACTCTGAGAATGGCAGCTCTGGGAGTAGAACGGAGGTCTCCTAAAAACTCTCAGTATCTTTAGCAAACTACAGCTCCCATGATTCCTTGGGGGAAGCCACAGCTGTAAAGGTGTTATAATAATGCTTTAAATGTATGGTGTGAATATGGCCTTAGTCAAAGGTGTAGAATGGGAAGTAGGGAAAATTATGATGTCATGATGGCAAACGGTATAGCTGGTGTTTCTGAAATATAGTGGTACCTCAGGTTAAGAACTTAATTCGTTCTGGAGGTCCGTTCTTAACCTGAAACTGTTCTTAACCTGAGGTACCACTTTAGCTAATGGGGCCTCCCACTGCCGCCGCACCACTGCCACGTGATTTCTGTTCTCATCCTGAAGCAAAGTTCTTAACCCGAGGTACTATTTCTGGGTTAGCGGAGAGCCAGTGTGGTGTAGTGGTTAAGAGCGGCAGTCACATAATCTGGGGAACCGGGTTCGTGTCTCCGCTCCTCCACATGCAGCTGCTGGGTGACCCTGGGCCAGTCACACTTCTCTGAAGTCTCTCAGCCCCACTCACCTCACAGAGTGTTTGTTGTGGGGGAGGAAGGGAAAGGAGAATGTTAGCCGCTTTGAGACTCCTTAAAGGGAGTGAAAGGCGGGATATCAAATCCAAACTCTTCTTCTTCTTCTTCTTCTGTAACCTGAAGCGTCTGTAACCTGAGGTACCACTGTATATGGGTGGAAGGAGGTTTGATTTGGTAGCATCCCTGTGGAGGATGAAACATATCTGCTATTGCTTTAAGGGATACACACACACACACACACACACACACACACACACACACACACGAACACACACAGGGCTTGTTATCCAGTTCAAATATACATTCTAATTGCATCTGTTAGGATGGGTGCAAGCATATGATTACAGTCGTACCTTGGAAGCCGAACGGAATCCATTTGGGAAGTCAGTTCGACTTCCAAAATGTTAGAAAACCGATTGGCTGCAGGAAGCTCCTGCAGCTAGTTGGAAGCCATGGAAGCCCTGTTGGACATTTAGCTTCCAAAAATAGTTTGCAAACTGGAACAGTCACTTCAGGCTTTGCGACGTTTGGGAGCCAAAAAGTTTGGGAACTAAGCCGTTCGACTTCCAAGGTACGACTGTATTGCTTTTCTTCAAAATAAATAAATCAGTAAGGGACCAGTTCTCAATATACGGGTATTTGGGAGGGAAAAATCTGGGAGGGAAAAAGCCCTGTTCATCACACCCCCCCTCTTGATAAATCCTTACCTCATGTACTAAGACATCAGAATTCAAATACAAAATGTTTTCTAAGAAGTAGACTGAAAGCTGTTCTATTTCTACTGTATACAATGCTCCACTATTTCTTATTCTCCTTCTGCAACAATGCAGTTGTCAGACTATTCATCCATACAGCTCAATATTGTGATCAAGGTTTCAGGTATGAGTTTCCCAACCATTCTCTTCCAGGGGTTGAATCTGGGACATTTTTCATGCAAAGCGTCTTATCTGCCATGTTCCTACAGGCCTTCCCCAGGGGGAAGCTCTTCCAGTCAGAAGTGCCCACAATAGAACTCTGGCCTTCACATGAAATTGCTGCATTAGGACTTTTATATTTAGAGGTGGGTTTGTTTTTGTCAATACTGCCTTTGCACAATCTATTTTAATGTTCCTTATGCCACAAGGGCTATTTTTGCTGTCATTGCCATTTTGAATTCCACCGTGGCTCTAGTAACTTTTTAATCTAGCTGTTCCAAAACACAGACAGATAAATTTTGAAAAGGGCTCTATCCTTCTCCCCCAACTCTGCAGAATTCCTCCGAGAATAGAAAATATCCCTAATAACAAAAATGAAATACGTTCACTCAGGTCAAGTCCTATTATTCCATCATATTTTGAAATAGTATATCCCTTTAGTCTTTGGCCACCTCCCACATACAATCAAGGAAGGTGTAGAAAGATTAAACTGACAGTCGGAATATGTCTGAAAACTCAAAGTCTTCTGAGATCAATGTAAGAGGTATACATAAAATGTCACTTTGTCTTCAAGACTATTACTTTTCGTGAACAAATTCTTCTTATGTACATTATAAAAAAGACATACAGTAGAATGGATGAATGCTGGGAGCTTCCCCCAGGAATATGTGGTTAAATTCCTCTTCATTTATTTCATGACAGTTTAAAAGGACTCCCCAAAGTGCCTGGATTAACTGGATATCACAAGAGTGTTGGGCCACTCCCCCCCCCCCATATATTAAGTGCTCCATGGCAATGAAGATTCCATTGATGATTTAACGACTACTTGTGGCTCCCCAGACATTTATATAATGTTAATAAGCTTGTATTTGTCTTTACGAACAATCAGCTATGTTGGTCTCTTACTTATGCAAACCCTTAAAAACAGATGCAGCAAGCAGCATTGTAGTCCATCAAAAGCAATTTGAACTGCACAGTCAATGGGGTTAAGATGGATTGGGCAAACTCATCCAGTTCTCCAAATTTTATTTGTCCAGGCATGCCCTGCTCTTGCCCCTCTGTCATGTCACTTTCCAGGTTCTGCCAGGCCACCCTGCAAAGAGCTTGCTTGCTTGCCATAACCTTAATGCATACACCATAGGGTAAACAGAGACATTCTGCATTACAGTTGCATGAGGACATCCTGGTTTTTTCCATTTGAAAACAGTTCCTTTGTTCTTTTTTAAAACAACATTAATTTATGCATTTTCCCAAATTCAATTCATACATCTTTCAGTTCTCTTCATTTGTCTTCTTTCTCCAGACTTCCCCATCCACCCCTCCGTGGCTTTCTACTTGGTCCTTGTTATGCTGCATATCCATTTATACCACCGGTTTTGATCCTAAGTGTTTGCATGAGGGCATCCTTCTTGACAATGCAGCATGTGGGAAAGGAAAGTCTATTTTTCCTCCACTGTGTGGTTAGAACTAAAACCTCCCCCCTCCCACTGCACAGCTAGATCACTCATTGGTGCCAACAGAATCTTTTTCCTAAGGATTCTTGCAATTGGAGGATATTAGTTTTGATCACACTAGGGATGAAAGACACAAGCCCCTATCCCTCCACAGATAATTAATTCCAGACGAGAGTCACTCTTCCATTCTACCATGTACCTGTAATCAATCTATTTATCTAGTCGGAACTCTCCAGAACTCTGTTCCAGCACCACTAAGGGGGCACCATTGCCATTGCCATTCTGAGAGAATGAAGGAGATGTTCATGGCGAGTTCTGGCACCTCTTTTTCTACAAAGATAGCACTGTAATATATAATTGATTTTTCAGTTGCAAATAAACCCAGAAGGGAAAAGAACAAATATCAACAACATATAAGAATACAGAGTTATCACAAAAGAGAAAATGTGACATGAGGAGATCTTGGGTAACGTCTGCTGATCTTACATTAATTAAATAAAAGTACAGTGGTACTTCGGGTTAAGTACTTAATTCGTTCCGGAGGTCTGTTCTTAACCTGAAACTGTTCTTAACCTGAAGCACCATTTTAGCTAATGGGGCCTCCTGCTGCCGCCGCGCCGCTGGAGCACAATTTCTGTTCTCATCCTGAAACAAAGTTCTTAACCCGAGGTACTATTTCTGGGTTAGCGGAATCTGTAATCTGAAGCATATGTAATCTGAAGTGTATGTAACCCGAGGTACCACTGTATCCTTCCACGGATGCTGGTGGAAGCTGTGTTTGATGATTTGTACATAATCAATAAAAGGATATCGTGGTGTGGAAAAGTTTGTGTTTTTTCTTTCTAGAACTACACTCTCCTTGCAGGGCAGTTTGTCTGCAAATAGAGTGTCCCATGCCTGCAACACAGAGCCCTCATGTGTTTGTTATTTTAAACAGGGAGAGGTAGCTCACACTGCACACAGAACATTTGTATGTCACCTTTTCAAATAAAAATTCATTTTGGCCTGGCATTATGATTAAATGTTTTGTGACATGAGGAGAAGTATGATTTTGGATTTTCATCCTAAGACACCATAATGTCTTGGAATGGCTCTGCTCATTCAGTTCCCTAAATGGTTTTTGGTCACTTCGCTGCCCTTTGAATTGTTCTTTTCCAATGGAAATCATCTGGTGGAGGGAAATTTTTTTTTTTAATTTGGAAACATATTTTTGAGTTGTTGCAGGAATTTAGTGGATGACTCAGATTAACCATTCCTGATTAGTCACTCCCTCCCCACTTCCCCGTGGCCTAAGCATCTGTGACCATTAGAATAACAGAGCACCAGCAGCTCCCAGAACAAAAATATTAGTCCCTTTGAAAAATTCCATTTCTTTTAAGTGCCCTTGGCAACACGGCCTCCATGTTCTTTCGGTCACAAAATCCATGTCTGAAGCTTTTATGAAAATGAAATTAAGCAAGTTGACTGTAACTTTCTTTTCTTTTAAGGCACACTTTAAAGGAATCCACTTGTTCCTCACCTCCACCCACCCCACCCGGGGTGTGCCAATGAAATGGATCAAGTTACATAATTGCTGTGAAGGAGAAAGTATAGGTCAAGACCAAATAAAAAAAAATGAAATAAGATACCCAAGGGAAGAATTTCGCCTTTGATCTGTTTTCTTAATGAGCTAATTTTAGTGGTAGGTGAACTACACTGCTTTTTTTAAACACCCCCCCTCAAGTGTTAGAGAAAATGATTCACACAGATTAATACAGAAAAAGAACATTGTTTCTAAAGAGGTTTTTCTCCTTGACACTGAAAGTTTGAATGCTGTAACAAATCCATGGTTTTTTTATGAAGGAATTCACAGAGGTCCACATAGATAAATAGTCACCACTTCATATAATTCTATAGCATCAATCCTTTTCTTCTTCTTTGAGTGCATAAGTTCCCAAAATGGAGCCTGTTGAGACTTCATGAAGAATGTTACACATTAAATTATTCTCAGGAAAGTGCTCTTGTAAGACACTGTTGTGGTGAAAGTCGTCATGAACCTCTGCCCAAGTGTAATTGAGGCAGAGAAAAGCATCTCAACACACTCAGAAAGTGCTCATACATTTGCCAACAGAGTGGCCAGTTTCACACATCAGTTAACTATGGTAAATATGGTGAACATGCAGATTGCTGGGGCGAAATCATCAATATTTTTCTCATCCCTTGCTTCTGCTCTGCTCTAGTACTGAAAGCTGAGCCCTGGATTGGTTTAACATTACATCCTAATCAGCACTCATAGTTTCTCTGTCTCCGAACAAACCTGAACCCAAACAAACCATGAGCTATAGCCAAAGTTTGTCTTTGGATTGACACATATGGTTTGTTTGAGGGAGACAAACCATGAGTTTGGGTTCAGAAATAGCTTTAAGCCAAACCTTGGCCTAGTTCTAGTAGTGCAGTAGGAGGAATGAAGCACCACAATTTTCTCCTTGTTAACCAACATGTTGGGCATTCACATTTAAACCATTGTTTCACTTAACTATAGCTTAGCTTAACTGTGATTTAAAATGACATGTGAAAAATTCACATTCAAACCATAATTTAGCTTAACTGTAACTTAAAGTGACACACAAACAAGCCTAATGACTCATTAAAACATCTCATTTTTTTTAGGAGCAACACAACTGCAGTGAAAAACACTGGATCACAAGCAATGACTTTTCCTGAAATGTTGTCGGGATATCTCACAATAAAAAGCAATTGTGAATTGTGTAAATTTGCATTTTTACAGAAGTCTCTTTCTCTCTCTCTCTCTCTCTCATCCAGGACACATGAGGCAAATGAACATTCCAGACTTGCAAATGTGATTATAAAAATTAGCATGAAAAATCCAGGCTAGAGGGGGCTTCTTACATATGCTTGTGTAGTTCTGGAGTCTAAAAAAGCCACCTGTCCTTTAGGGAGGAAATGAGTTCTTCACAGGAATGGAATCCAGTAGAAATCCTGCTGTAGGGCAGGAAACAGGCAGGAAATCATCTGTTGGGCAGATGGAGCTTGAAAGTTGGCTTGTTGAACTTTGGCTGGAAAAACTATCTGACTGAGGTTCGTCATGAAGAACAATTTGTAACTGAGAAATGTTGTACACTAGCATGCAGAAAATCTTTCCTTGAATGCTTAGAGAGGCTGTTTTTTTCCTCCTTTTTTTAAAGGACCAAGACTGTCAAAAAAGAAAAAGAAACGGATTATAGGGCTGGAGAAACAAATTTCAAAGCAAAATGTATAATAGTTGGAAAGATGTGTCTCTTGTTTATTACTCCTTCCCAGTTCAGCACATACACATTTAAAACAATATTCCCTGCTCTAGTGGATTTCCTGCTTAGGAAATTATGCAAACGAAGATCCACTTTAACTGAACTTTAGGAATCCTGGTGGTGTCTGAGGAGCTGGCATGTGGCAAAATGTTCAATCCATCCATTTGCTTGTTATATGCTTCAGCATGTATTCACATAAAAACAGAAAAGAACCCCAAAAGACCATCTGCTGTCAGACAGCTGCGAATCTTTGCCACCCTCTATTATATCATTTCTCAGGACAGATGCCTGCAATAACTCATTCCAGCCTTGATGTTTCTGTTTCTGGATATTTCATCTTTGCCTCTGGAAGTCTCACAGTCCTGTGGTAATCGGCCCTTCTCTTCCACTTGCAAAGACTAAACGTCTGGATTTTATGACACTCAATTAAAAGCGCAACGTCCCTACAGCTCTGGCTGGTAAACATTCTATTCCTCTGACAACATGAGCAGAGAACGACTCTTGCAATTGTTGATACTGAACTGAAAGGATGCTGTGCCTAGGTTTGCCATTCTAGTATGCAGAGATGAGTCCTCCAGTTGTTGCTGTTGCTGTTGTTGTTGTCGAGATACAGTATGATGTCTAAACCACTTAACATTTCCCCCTACAATTCTAATCTCATTTGCCATTTTCTGTTGAGAGAGGCTTAATATGAGAGAAAGGTCCATGGGGATAGCACAAAAAAACCCTTTCTTTTCAGTACTGGGACCTCTGAGATGTGACAAGACGATTGAAAGAGTGCTTTTGAGTATCCTTCCTTTCCTTTGACTAAATTCAAGCACTCCCCAGCATCTGGGATGAGAACATAGCATCAAGGTCAGAGGATGAGAAGCCATCTAGGCATTAACCCTCCCAGTATTTTAGCAATGGAACACTGATCCTTCCAGGTCCAAGTGAGGTTTTTCTTATTATGAGAGGGATGTCACAACCCCCATTTCATGCTCCATGTTGATTTTGTAAAATGTCCCCCACCCCAAATCCATCCAGGCTAGACACCAATAAAAGCCTACTAGAACATTAGCACACCTGGCGAATTGTGAGCATGGCTACAACAAGAATTAAAATCAGTTAAAACAGTTAATAATAAGATGAACAGGGTGGTTCATAAAAGGGAGGAGTTCGGGACACAGTGTTAAGTTTTATTTATGATATATAATTTTGTTTTGTTGTTATCTTATTTTTTAAACAAAATTTTACTGTCTTTTGTTGTATTTTTATCCTTTTTTGTGTAAGTTGCTCAGATTTTCTCTCTCTATTAAGTGTATTTTAATAAATAAATAACTGGGACAAGCCAGGAAAAATTCAGATAGGCCCAGAAATAAGCGTTTTGGGAAATGCCTTGTCTTATTGCTAAGACACTCTGGCATGAATTGGGGTGGGAGTGGGACATCTGTTGTTAGTTGTATTAAATCCCCAGGGTGACTGAAAATGTTCCTCAGGGTTTGGCAGTAACACCACTGTTTTTGTGCCACAGTTTCTGTGCCCCACTGGAACTTATGGTGTTAGGTTTTTGGCATAGAAACTGAGATAGGCCCCATGTGGTTTAGAAGTGAACTAATTTGTCACACTAAAACAACAAACCCTAGTTTTTACAAAACTGAGGACCGCAGGGAAATTATTCAAATCAACTTTATGTTATGGAACATGAGATCTAGACATGTATATTGCTCTTATTCACAAAATTGGAGGCACCATTTTTGTTTATCAAGGAGGACAGTGGTGGTCCAAGACAATTTTATGTGGGGGCAAATATTCACATATTCAGTGCCTGCTTCTGCCTATCTTCAATATCAAGTTGCCAAAAATAACAAGCAGCATGTTTTCAGAGCATCTTGAAAAAGCATGTCTATTTTGTGGCTAAATTATGCAGAGATTGACTTTTTATTCATGATGGCAACAGCCCCATCAGAAGGCACAATTTTTATATTTATTTACATTTGATGAATACTGAAAATCATAATGAAAATTATTGTGTAGCCCCTACTTGAATGGCGTATGTGTTGTGTTACATTAAGTAATGTTCACTCTGAACATAGGAAGTATTTGAGCAGCCACACCTAAATTGATAATGGAAATAGTGGGGCGACGTTAGTCACCGAGTGCAATCACTCAAAGAAGACCTCATTACACATAATAGTCCTTTTGCCGTATGGAACTATGAATAAATATTTTTTCCCTATTAGCGATTCAGCGGACACTGTAAATCTACCCAGCTGAGTACATATGCTAAGTAAATTTCCCTTGGGTAATAAGCAGATATTATTTCACTACTATGTCTTGAAAATTGCAGTCTGAATGGCACAAATTTGAAGACAGGCTCATTGTCTTCCTGGTTTTTATTTTTATTTATTTGTTAATTTCCGTTGCTCAATAACTGTTAGCTTTCCCATATTGTTGGTCATGTAAAGCCTTGGTAACTGACTTACAAAAGAGAGAGAGAGAGGAAATGTTACTCTTTGTATTATTAGAGAGTAGCTGGATGTAATTTCAACTCCTAGCATTTCCACTCCTCCCCAATACAGTCTTATGGGGCACAATCCAGCCAAATGGAACACTTTCCAGACCCATTGATTTCACCGGGAGAAAGTTAAGCATGTGTTTATCCCTCCCAGTGAAATCCATGACTTGTTGTACACTCTTATTCTTCCTTTTCCATTTTTGATCTTGCGCAGTCTGGGAACTTGGCATAATGTATGTAATTTATAACAAATCTGGCACACAGCTTGCCCGGTTTAAAGCAAATACATGTCACAGTTTGTCAGGTTCTTAAATACCACAGCTAAATAATATACAAATGTGCATTAGTGAAAATGCCAACAACTGTGGTGAGAAAAATGGGGGAAAGAAGGTGGGCTAGCAATGTATTAAATGGGTTGGATTTTCAGTAAGGTCCTGAATTATACTGTAGGGGGTGTAATAAAATCTTTCTTTGATGTCCTTATTTATCATTATCTCAAATCCTCATCTATTTTTGTAGTTATCAAGCATTTCAGAGGACTGTGGAGGTTAAATAGTTCTGCATATGAAGGACAGCAAGTTCTTCTCCACAAGTATTGGCAACAATCCCGTGGAAAATTTCTTCTTTTTTTCAAGGATCCAGATGAGACCTTCATCTTCTGAATAGTTTGTAATTATGGAATCTCCAACTTCGTGGTCTTTACAAGAAAGGCACACACATACACAAACAAAGCATGTTCTCCTTCATGGGGTCTGCCGAGCCACCCCTCTGTTACCAGGCAGGGTCTCTAAAGATGGCCTGGGGCAGCGATTGGTTCACTGGGTTGCTGGGGTAAAAGTTATGTTGCAATTCTGGTGGGAGGGGTAAAATGTTTAAATACTCTGCACGCAGCCTGGAGCTTTCTCTTTGCTACATGCCACGGATCACCCGCCCACCCGCCCTTGAGTAAGGGGTTGTTGCATTGACCTTGCTATGCCTGTCATAGGGTCGTCTGCCGTTGGGGCAGGGGCCTGGTAGGAATTTTGTCCATCTGGCTGATTGGCTGGGCCATTTGGTTTTTGCCTACTGCATAGCAAATCGTCACAACTTGTAAGGTTGCAGTTAGGCATTGGTTATAAATTGGTGGAGGAGGGGTTAGGATAGGCTGGGCCTGCCCCTCCATGGAGGGGTTCAGGATAGGCTTGGCCTGCCCCTCCATGGTTGCTGCGGAAAGGGAATTCCGTTAAAAGAATCCTGGGGTTTGCCATCTTTTCGTCCAATCCCTGGAATGGGACTAGGGCCGGCAAGCCTTCAGGGAGCAGGCGGGTGAGAGTTGAGGGTCTGTGACTCAGCTCCATTTCTCCCCAACTTGTTTTCCCGCACTGTCTTTCGGTGGTGCCTGGAAGTCAGTTCTGTCCCCAGGCGGGGGGACAGGTAGTCTTAACCAATGCCTAAACAACCACTCACGGTTTTGTATTTAAATAAAGTTGTGGCCAAAATTATGCCAAAAACCTTAAACAAAAATTAAGTGTGCGTTGTGAGTTATTTGGGGGGTGGCTTGGGGACCTCGACACGCAAACACACACACACACCATACACTTTCTGCTGGAATGACAAAGAAAGAACATGTTGAAATTCAAAATAATTTGTTAAAAAAGAATACTGAAAACCAAAAAAGAGACAGTAGAGAATTATCTATTATGGATGAGGACTCTAAGATGATTTTCTAAGCAGAAACTAAAATCAATTCCTCAAGAAAAATGCAGAAAGTTTTCCCTTCCCTGTGTGTGTCCCACCCCCTCCCCCCAGTGCCAAATATGGGCTTTCTGTCTTCTGTAAGAGAAAATAGATGAAAATACAAGTAATAAAGAAGCCCAACTCTTGTTATGTTCCCACTTAGAATGTAACATGTAAAGAAACAAAATGATTTCAAATGTGTGGGTAGGTATAGGTTGTCTTTTTTCCAGACTGGAAAAAAAATGCATCCCCTCAAAAGAAAATCATATTTAAATGGTATGCACTTTGTAGACCATTTCTATGGATTTGTACTCTAAAAGACTATTTTTAAATGTTTTTAATGCACCCCCATGTATGCATTTTTATGTTAAATACACATTGTGGTGCACATTTTTTGAGATGTGCATCATCCATCTGATAGTTGGATCTTGGATCAGGAAGATTATGTTGTTTTGCTTTAAAGTTTGAACTGTGCAATTTTTCCCTCCATTTCTACTTCACTGAAGCAAACTGCCTGAAGATTTCTCTTTGGTAGATGAGATTGCTTTTCCTACTAAAGAAGGGTCAATAAAACTTTCAAGTTATGAAAAAAAATATGCACTCCCAACATCAGAATGGTCAGAGGAAGTCCTGTGCAGAACAACCACTGGATGGTTTTATGTGCTATAAGCATAGTTTTAGTAGTTCCAATCAGAGATGAATGATTTTTTCCTAGCAGATGTGCAATTATAAAGATGATTCACTGGGTTTAAGAATGTTTCTCTGTTTAATTTTTGCAGAGCACCAAAGACTCCCCAGAGCATGATAAAAATTTTAGATAGATCCTAGACATTTGTCAGACAAGTGAAATAATGTGCTTTTCAGCACCCACATGTACTCTTTACTTCAAATGTATTTGTGCAGGTTAATAAGGCATCAGCTCCATATTTTTACAGAGGTTTCCGATTCGTAATATTTGTAGGTTTATTAGCATTGAGTTGACTGTGAGGTCGCAGGAAAGAGAACAGGGCTGCGGCAGACCTTCCTAGCATGATGGGTAAAACATCATGCACCAAATCATTGCCTGCGGTGTGATTTTTAAAGCATAGTGGCTTTGTCAGGAAAAAGGCATCAGGGGCAACTGAAGACGTAGAACAAAGAGGTCACCTATGGGTAGTCTTTATGACCCCAATGGCAGTTACCTTACAACAAGTAAACGTAGCAGTTTCTAAATTGAAAGGCTTACTTGGATGTGTTGAGAACCATTCAAGGTTAATTGGAACCCCTGACAATATCAAAGTTTTGAAGTGAAAATGGTGGTCCAAAGGCCTTTCACACTAGTATTTCTTGACCTGGTTGCCCTCCAGATGTTTTTGTATTGTACTCCATGAATTTAATCCTGTTAGCATAAGGACTCCCAACTGTAATGGGACTTTTTTCTTTTCTTTTCCTTTCCTCTCCCTGTGTGCACCCCACATACCATGCAACCGTCCCATTTTAAGGAGGACATCTTGGATTGACAGAAGCCACCCCAGCTTCTGATCCCAGTCCTGGACTTTTGGCTCCCATGCTCTGGCTATGCCGGTTTCTACATAGGCCGTGCTGACCAGCACAGCTTCTCCCAAGGCTGTGGGAGAGGAAGGCCTTGGGTGAGTGGGTGAGGGGGCAGTGAGTGAGCAGGTCAGTGAGGGAGGGGGTAGTGGCGAGGGGGCAAGGGAGGAACAGAGAGCAGCAGCAGTGACAGGATGGGGTGCCCCAATTTACCCTCCCAAAATGTTGGATGATATGCTCCCCATAACCTGTTAGGCAGCAGGGCATGGTGGGGGCAAGGGGAATGTACAGGGAGAGGAGGAGGGAAGGAAATCCTGTTATGCAGGCAGATCTACTTGTGCTAATGGGATGACTTTGTTGGCTACAGCTCTGTGGACTTCAACTTCCATCATCCCTGATACATTAGCTGGGGATGATGGGAGTTATAGTCCAAAACATCTGGAGGCCATTTAGGGCTTTAAAGTTCAGCACCAACACTTTGAATTGTGCCTGGAAACCTACTGGAAGACAAAGTAGGTCTTTCAAGACTGGTGTTATGTGGTCTCAGCAGCTGCTCGCAGTAACCAGTCTGACTGCCGCATTCTGAATTAGTTGTAGTTTCTGGGTCACCTTCAAAGGTAGCCCCATGCAGAGCGAGTTGCAGTAGTCCAAGTGGGAGATAAATAGAGCATGCACCACTCTGGCGAGACAGTCTGCGGGCAGGTAGGGTCTCAGCTGCCCTGGACACAGAATTGACCTGTGCCTCCATGGAGAGCTGTGAGTCCAAAATTACTCCCAGGCTGCACACCTGGTCCTTCAGGGGCACAGTTACCCCATTCAGGACCAGGGAGTCCTCCACACCTGCCCTCCCCCTTTCCCCCCAAAAGAGTACTTCTGTCTTGTCAAGATTCAACCTCAATCCATTAGCAGCCATCCATCCTCCAACCGCCTCCAGGCACTCATACAAGACCTTCATCGTCTTCACTGGTTCAGATTTGAAAGATAGGTAGAGAGAATCAAGTCAATGGCCTATCTAGTCCAGCATCCTTTTCTCACAGTGACCAACCAGATGTCTGTGGGAAATCCACAAGTGGGACCTGAGTCCCAGAGCCCTCTCCCATCTTGCAGTTTCCAGCAACTGGTATTCAGGAGCAGACTCCCTCCAACTAGGGTGAGGAGTCAGATTTTCCAAGGTTGTGATGTCTCCATTAGCAAGGAGGAAGAAAACAAAGGACTGGGTAGAATTTCTAAAGAACCCCATTTAACGATAGCCATATTTATCTCCCTATAGGATTCCATTCCTGAGGGCCTCAAAGGGCATCTTCACCAGAGACAGATTCCTGAAATGTTAAGCAATTTGATGCAGTGCCAGCATTTTCTACCGTGTTATACAAAAGCATGTTTGGTGGTCAAATTTATGTGGTGTTTGAAAACTAAGTATTAGCCATTAGGGGATTACAAGCATATGCTTTCAGGGATTTAATAACACTAATATGAGTTATTATTGGAACAGCAATATTTTTTCATGACAGTCTGAAAAAACCCCTCAGGTTTGGCATCTCATATAGAGGTGAAACAGCTTTTCACTCAAGCCAAGGTTAATCTGTGACTATAATTGTTTTTCTCTCCCTTAGCTTTGAGTGTTGCAATCAATGGTTGGATACAGATCTTTATATCTTGAGAACGGTAGCCAGGTTTATCATAAAAGATGGAATTCTATATATCTAGTGTAGGTGAAATTAGAACAACTGTCCTTGAAAGGTTGGAGATGTCCTTCCTTTGTCCACCTTGCTTGCCCGCAGGAAGAGTTTGCTTTTTAATCAAATTAATTAAGGGGGGAAAGTGCCTTTTCTCTGTCTAATCAATGAGCAGAGGCTTGGTGTAGGGGATGTATCCCATCTTTGCAGTCTTTTCAGTGCTCCTCAGGGCTCTATTGAATTGCATTTAAAAAACTCATAATGGGGAACACTCTCAGTACACTGTCAACATAAACGGCATGTATGACTTTCATTCTCGTGTCCCCGATAATCCTTTGCAATATGAATGCTGGATGGCTTTCGAAAAATGTGATATATAGATAGATTTATTCCCAACTGTTTCCCTAACTGTGTTCCTCCCTGCAGTTCTTAACAAAACAAGCCAGTTTTTAAAATTTGTATCTCATCCGTGGTTCTCATAAGTCAAGAGAGTTGCAGTAATGTGCAATTAAGGTAAGGGCAAGTGAAGCTGACTTCCCCCATGCATCTTAAGAAATGGATTGGAAGAGGCGCATTGAAAATGAAAGCCTGTCCTCAGCGTGTAATCACTTGCAAATCATTCCATTGCAATGTGTTTCTTCAGTATAGATGGTTGGCTAAAGTCTCCCTGGCTGCTAGCCACACACCATTCTCCATCTCAGCCCTTGCAAGGCTGTTTTAGTACACAGCGACAAGGAAGAGCTATGAAATGAAACAGAAGCACGATTAGCGGTGGCATTGCGTTTTATTATTATTAAAGATGCAAAGCTCTGGCACAATTTGTTTTTTTTTTATAATAATTTTTATTGGTTTTCCAACACAGATAAAAAACAAAACAACACACTCACATAAACAAACGAAAACATATAAACATGTATAATTTCAAAAACGTTTTTTTCATAACCTTACTTCTCGGACTTCCCCTTACCTCCCCTTTTCTGCATCCTTGTTTTAAAGTTTTTTCAGCAACTATTCAGACCAATTAATTAATTACTTATTTTCTTTTTAAACTTCTTTTAACACTTAATCAGTTACAGCTGTAATTCTATATTTTCCTTTCCCCTGACATTTTAGCATTCTTCAATTTTACAACAATTTTTAAGATATACTTTAAATTTCTTCCAATCTTCTTCCACCATCTCTTTTTCTTGGTCACGGATTCTGCCGGTCATCTCCACTAGTCCCATGTAGTCGATCACCTTTGTCTGCTATTCTTCCAGTGTGGGTAGTTCTTGTGTCAGCCCTGGCACAATTTGATTCAAAAAAGAAAAATGTAAATCAACATCTTCAGCTTTTTTCCTCTCTCTTTTCTTCAGCAGTGCTTCTGCTTTCTTTTTGTTCATTTCCTCTTTGCCACTTGGGTTCCCTAATAATCCTCAGTGGAAATATTTTGTTCATAATTATTGGAAATTAGACATGATCCTGGAACAACCACTTAGTTAAAAAGCAGCTTTGTACACGTTTAAATTGTTTTAAGAATGCATGTTGTAGACGTTTAAATAGGGAGTGGTTTTGCCTGGTGTTTGGTGGGTTGACGGGAAAGCGGGGACTGGAGAGAATCAGCTGAGGAGCCCAGAGCTTCGATTTGGGCTTACTCTCTTTCATTTTCCCAGTATAGGTTGCCATGATCCAGTGGTGGTGATGTATGGATGTGGGCAGCAGGAAGCAGTAATGGGGATATATTTTTAATTTTTTTAAAAAATAAGAATTGCAAAAATTCAGAGAATTGTAGAATGGATGACAGCAGGTCATCAAGGCTAAAGAGGAAGCAATGTACCGTATTTTTTGCTCTATGAGATTCACTTTTCCCACCTAAAAAGTAAGGGGAAATGTGTGTGTGTCTTATGGAGCGAATGCAGGCTGCGCAGCAATCCCTCTTGCTGTTCTGGCTTCTGAGATTCAGAATATTTTTTTTCTTGTTTTCCTCCTCCAAAAACTAGGTGCGTCTTCTGTACTGGTGCGTCTTATAGAGCGAAAAATATGCTCTATTTATACATATATAATATATATACATACGACAATATATACATACAATATATACATACGACATACATGGAAAAATATTGAAGAAAAGCAAATATCTATAATAAAAGTACAAATACATAATAGAAGAACAGGAAATTATATATAAGAAGCAAAACACACACAGGTATAAACATAATTACGCCAAACAAATTATTTGGTTTGGGAGCCCCTTGTACAGAGGACACTGTCAGCTTTGTCCCTTTGATAAAAGCAAGGAGAAAACTTAGAATAATAGAATTGTAGAGTTGTAAGGAGACACAAGGGTCATCTAGTCCAACCCTGTGCAGTGCATGAATCTTTTGCCCAGTGTGAGGCTTGAACCCATGACCCTGAGATTATGAGTCTTATGTTCTACCAACTGAGCTAGCAGTCAAAGCTGAAGGTAGGCATGTGCCTATACATCTATGCTGGATCTCTGGATAGAGCCATATGTAGACAGTCAAGGCCCAGACCACCCATTCTTAAGACATCCAACCCTAAGTGATTGTTAGTTTTTTGCATTGACAGAACAGTTATCAGTTCATGAACTTCGCTGCCTTCATGGGTTGAAAACCTGCCATTTTCAGTCTGCTTCCCAGTAGTAGTATTACCTACAATAACCCTAAGTCAGTGATGGCCAAACTTGGCCCTACAGCTGTTTTGGGACTACAACTCCCATCATCCCTAGCTAACAGGACCAGTGGTCAGGGATGATGGGAATTGTAGTCCCAAAACAGCTGTAGGGCCAAGTTTGGCCATCACTGCCCTAAGTGAAGGGAACCAACCTAATCTAGAATGGCCACCTGAATTGAAAGATATGTAGGTATTCTGGTTCAACTGCTTTGTGGGGTTGGCTGTTGTTGAGGAGGAGAAAGAGCAGGGAGAAGAAATAATCACCACATTGCCTCTATGGGTGAAATGGGAGAACTTGCAAAGTGGTCCTCATGACTTGAGCAGTTGCTGTGGTCAAGATCCTATCAAACAAGAGCTGCCACTACAAGAGCTATTCTTCTGTGGGTATAGCAGTGTCAAAGACAGCACATGGGACTACCAGCCTATGAGTCCTGCATCATTAGAGTGTGCCAAGCAATGGGCATCCAATATCCACAATGTCACTCCCCTCCCCTCCACACTGTTGTTCTCCCCAAGTCCAGTTAAGGAACCAAGTTGCTGAAGGGCCCTCAAAGAACTAGAACTAGCCTTTCTAATCTTAAGCTTGCTTTCTTGCAAGTAGGTTTCTCCAAAGTGTGCAGAGAATTGCAACATCAAATTTCCATGCATGGTGTTGAGAGTATGCTCTATTCTCAAAGTTCTTTCCTGCCAGCATCCTGGACAACAAGTCCCTGCCTTTTAGTTGAGATGCTTATTTAGGATGTTAGTTTGAGGTCTCCCATGCTATTCTGCTTCCAATTTTAAGTTCTAGATAAAACTCGTACATTCCCTGGATATGCCTACATTTTAATTTCCAGAGCCAATTTTTAAAGATATGACATTGCAAATACTATCTCCTGAAAGTTGAAGGAAGGCAGTAAACGAACATTTGGCACCAGGGGCTGGATCTGAAGAAGTGCAACATGTCCCAATAAGGTTTGTTTCTCAAATGTTACTGCAGGGAATCTTTTGTGTATGGTTGTGTATTCTAGCTGGAAACATATGATGTCAGTTTGCTGGCAAACCCCAGCTGCAAGCAGTGATTGGCCTTTCTTTTGGCAAAGTCCCCTGTGTAAAATCAATCACATCTTGGAGATCAGAACACATGCAGATCTCATTAAGAGAAAATCCATGTATAGTCTACAGCTGTACACATCAGTATTCTCTTATGTGGTTTTAGATTAGCAATACGCATATGGCTGCATATGCGCCAGTCATGTTAAGGGAAGAGTTTTTCATATTGTTACACACTACCCCAATCCCTGAGCAGTGAGAGACTCCAGGGTTTCCAAGTGCTTTTCCCAGGGTTCGGTTTCCTTGGAATGAAGGTCAGCAGAGACGGTGGTGTCTTTAGGATATATGCCTTTACTTTCACATACATGCAATCTGATCATCAGACGGAGAAGCATTAACACCACAACTGAATTTACTTGTCCATTAGTTTTCTAGGGGAGCGTCAAATTTAGCTTTGGCTGCAGCACAGAGCAATACATGTCTTTCTATCTATAGCTTTCAGCATCAGCCCGACTCACATACACAAACTCACATAATTAATGCTGAAAAACCTTTGCAATAACTGAACTTTGTAAACCTTTTGTGGAATAAGCATTATTTTTTTAGGAAAATGAAGTTGTAATGTTATTCTTAAAAAAACCGCGGGCGAAGGCCAGGGCGGTCTCTCTTTTATATACCTGCTGGGTTTGACAATGCATCTGACCCTCACCTGAATTTCATAACTCTCCTGACAGGTGATTTGGTCTGCAGCTGCAGTGTGGAAATAAAGGATGAGATTGCCCACCAGATACCAGACACACTACTATTCAAATTAGGCCTCAGTGTTTTTGTTACAATCCCCTTCTCAATTAAGCAATCAATTTTAATCTAGAATTTAAATCTCAAAACTTTCTTATTCTTATTTGTTAATTTGAGCAAGTAAACTACTGCTCTCACTTCATTATAAACAGTATTTCTACCTGCAACACACCTGAGCAAACCTGTTCCTCTTCCTTTCACAGATATTTTGTTGCCATTTGCAACTGTAGCCATTTAACTCTTTGGGGAAATAATTAGCATCACACGTCATGTGCATGGAAGTTGCCAAACCAATTAACCAACTAGAAGTATTACTGTTAATAGGACCAATTTTTCTATAACTTGATATTGCTGGATAGTTTTGATGAACTGCAAAAACATTTTTAGTTTGCTTTCTGTTGCCACCCTGGAACTTTTCTTCATTAATGCCACTTTGTTTTGTACAATTCCTTGAAAATTAAGGAAAACAACTTTTCTGTTTGTATATGTTGATAGTATAATTTTGGTTACTGAGAACAAACAAGACTGTAGAAAAACAAGTGGGTGCGGGCCTGGTCAGGACATAGGTGTTCTGACTGTGACATAGCTGACCTGTGTGGGAACTTCAAGTGAGTTCAACTCAGAAGTGAGTGTTCCAGTTTGCGAATGTTCTTTGGAACCGAACATCCAACGGGACTTCCGAGGCTTTCGATTGGCTGCAGGAGCTTCCTACGGCCAATCAGAAGCCGCACTTTGGTTTCCGGACATTTTGGAAGTCGAATGGACTTCTGGAATGGATTCCGTTCAACTTCCAATGTACGACTGTATTCAGCATTACGGTATGTGGTGTCAATCACTGGGTTCTATGCAAGCAAGTTGTTGCCTTTTTACTAGGGTTTAGGATTACTGTTGAGCAGTCTAGCAGTAAGTAATTCTAATGTATTTGAAAGAGACTTGGTCCCAAATGCATAGGATTGCAACCTGCAATCTGGCAAAAGTTGAGTTCCTCCTCCTCCTCCTCTTCCTTACAGGTGCACAGAATGAGCAACACTTTCACAAAATAAATTGAAAACCTTGTTACTTCTTAACCCTCCATTCTTTTATATGTTTCTCAAATACAATGACAGAACCGTGAGCAGGGGGGGAAATAATTCATCATGGCAGAGGCACCAACTCTATAGGGCTGAGGACACCTCCAGCCCTCCTGGCAGTGGTAGAGGGCCCTTCCAGGCCTTGCAGGCTCCTCCCAGTGTGTGTGGCCCCACATGTGTGTGTTGCATGTGTGACGTCACATGCACGCAACGAGCCCTCAGCCCAATGTCTGGTGGAACTCGGTGTCTCTGCATTATGGTTTGTTGTGCTCAGGTCTTGCTTGTGGGCTTCCAATGGGCATCTGGTTGGCCACTGTGAGAACAGGATACTGGACTAGATGGGCCGTTGGCCTGATCCAGCCTTTGAACTGATCCAATGAACTTTTCCTATGTCCTTATGTCACACTTCAGGACAAGAAGAGCGGCTGAGCTTCTGACCTGTGATGGTTGGAATCATTCAGTGCTGAGTGGGGTGAGATTGGAAGGCTATGTTGCCTCCTGATGACACAGCAGCAGGTAATCTTCAGACTTTGGGTCTCTCATCCTGGACTCCTCCCATCCTCTTTTATTTCCCACAAATGCTGTGGCTTCTTGACTTTTCCCTCATCCTCCATATCTGTCCCCTTTCTCACTTTGATCCCTCCCTTCATGGGCTAGACCTAGTCCAGAGTCCCCTTCCTCAGCCAGGCTCCAACTTCCTTCCTCCTAAATGCCACCAGACTGGGACTCTCCCTTCAAACTGAGCAACTGCTTTACTCACCGTTTCAGCAGTGAAGAGTCCCTTAAAATGCCTGGGGCAGGGTGCAGTTAAGCGAAGGGCTACATCTGGCTCTCAGGCCAGAAGTTATGCACCTCTGCTGTAGTATTGCATGTGAACTGGGCCAAAGAAATATTGCAGTGTGACTTTTTAAATCCAAACTTGCTCCCCCCCCCCCCGTTTATTTAGAAGGTATGGGGAGGATGATGGGACAGCAGTTAAACCATTCCACAGCTCAGACACATTCAGGTGTCTTGATATTTTCCGGCACTACCAATTAACTTTTATTATCTTTGAAAGACATGAATTTCATATTGTGGTTGCAACAATTTGCGTTTAATATACCTCTAAATTATATTTAAGCTATTATACATGGGACACATAGCACAGCAATCTAAATCTCAATAGATGGAACAGATTAATGTAAAGCCCAGGACTGAAGTTGTCTCCTTCACCTGTTGAAAATGTTTCCCACAGGGTCTCCCTAAGAGGAAGAAAAAAAACAAACTATTATTTCACATGTGCTCATAAAAATGTTATCCTTCATATCTTCATGGGGGAAAATGTCACTCTTGGGAAATTGTTTTTTTATAGTGTACCCTACAGAGGGAGATAATCTGTGTATTACTTCTGAAAGAGAGGAAAATTGCTTGCCATGTCTCGATAGCTTGAGATACAAACCCTTTCTTGGAAATACAGAGACAGATAAAAAGAAAATAAACAGGTGGATAATGTAGCCTTCCTAAAATAGCAGAGCCATCTTGCATTTTGCTTTTTTTGCCCAAACAAGGAATTTTATAATATTTAACTGGAGTAAACATAATACTCTCTTATTAATGCTTCCCAGAATTACTGCTAGTGCACAAAAATAACTACGAGAACTACACAGAATGAATGAAAGATGAGCAGAAAATGGGAAGAGGGTGGGGGTGGATGAAACACGATCTCCGCTTTCTTTGCCATCACTTGCTTGCTTTGTGCTGCGTAACATTTCTTTGTGTTGCATTTTAGTCTGCAATATTTTGTGGGACGGGCTCCCCCCCTTCTGCCTACCAAGGTGTCCAACTCAGTTGATTAAAAACCATCGGTCCACACAAAACTAAAAACCAGCATGTCCAGAGATACATTTTAACATACATGATCCCCAGCACATTGAGCCCCATGTTGTGCGATACCCCCCCCCCCCCGGAACCATTGAATGGAACTGAGAGAAAAAAGATAGAAACATTATAGCTAACATATGTAGCCCTATCAACCGGTAAGTACAGGGGGTTTCATTCTGGGCCATAGTGTGCGACTGTGGAGCACACATAAGCCTCCTCTAACCCACTCCACCCCTTTTTCTGGCCACTTCTGGGTCACGCATCAATTGGACACATGTAAATTGGTCATTGCCTGTAACACATGGTCTCCCTACTGTTCAAAGAGGAAACTGTCTGGAGAATTCTTTTCAAATTAGACCAGAGTACTCTGCACCTGTATATATTTGAATCTGAATATCATTGCCATTCTTATCAGTAGGTGCTTCCTTTGTGTGTCCCCACCCCCCGCCTATTAATTTGTTATTCTATTATGCCAATGAAATATCAACAGGGCATGCATGCAGATATCTGCATGCGCACCTCTCCCCACCCTGGAAATGCAGAAAAGCACACATGGGGCAATGATAGATTTGCTTGTGTAGCTTTCTGGCTTTGTGCAAATCTGAGGGAAAGCTATATAGCCAGCCTGCTTTGTTCAGGAGCTGATCGGAAACAGTTACAAGCATGGCTAGAAAAGAAATGAAAGCACCGAGGAAGTAGTGGGTATTGAGAGGGGAATAGAAAGTGATGATTGACCCACCCACACAAAAACACTAAAACCACAAATTGTCTGTGATTCTGAGTGGAGTGGTTTGGAGCCTGATCTCTCCCTGTGCATTGGACTATGCTCGTTCAATTTATAGAGGGAAAGCATCAAGTTTGTATTGTTTGAGGGTAATGTTATGAGGACTATGCAAGCAACCGCAAACACGCAGTAAATTCCAGTGTGGAAAAGTCCGTTGTAAACTTAACAGAATTTGCAATGACAACATGTTGTGACCAAGGGAGGGCTATTGTCCTCTGTGAAGTGCCACTGGGACTTGCTCCACTTTCCTACATCCAGACTCAGATGTCAACCAAGGACGTTGGCAAGAAGGGTGCCAAGCAGAAATGCCATCTCGGAGTGCTACTCTTATGCCTGCTGGGTAGGAAAATGAGCAACAATTGGAACAAGGGGTCTAGAGAGAAGGGAAAGGAGAGATGGTGGGGAAGAGAGGAAAGGGCAAAGCAAGGTAAATACAGAAAACAGACTGAATCTGAGAGTTATATTACTTGAATATAAAGGCAAAACATAGGTTCTTTTGAATGCATGAAGAAGACTCTTGTCTTATCTCTTTTTAATACTATAAATTCATTATGCAATGCTCAAAGTAGTACTTTTGTTTAAGGTGAGGAATGCTCCTGAGCTTACCCATGCAAATTTCAGTGGGGGAAATGAAGGAACATGTTTGTATAAATAGATACAAACTACTTATGAATATGTGTGAATAGCTATTATTGAGATGCAGAAGCAAGTATCCTGGCAGATAATTCCCCCCCCCCACTCTTTCATTCTCAGAATGCATATGGTATACATTTTACTTTTAAAGGAAAATAATATTTTTATTGCTCTTACATGTTAAGGTAAAGGTAAAGGTACCCCTGCCCGTACGGGCCAGTCTTGACAGACTCTGGGGTTGTGCGCCCATCTCACTCAAGAGGCCAGGGGCCAGCGCTGTCCGGAGACACTTCCGGGTCATGTGGCCAGCGTGACAAAGCTGCATCTGGCGAGCCAGAGCCGCACACGGAAACGCCGTTTACCTTCCCGCTGGTAAGCGGTCCCTATTTATCTACTTGCACCCAGGGGTGCTTTCGAACTGCTAGGTTGGCAGGCGCTGGGACCGAGCAGCAGGAGCGCACCCCGCCGCAGGGATTCGAACCGCCGACCTTTCGATCGGCAAGTCCTAGGCGCTGAGGCTTTAACCCACAGCGCCACCTGCGTTCTTACATGTTACAGACCATCAAAAACAGTAAAATGAACAAAAACCACTACACCACCCTCCACAGGATATGAAAATGGTATAAATATTACGATGAGCCATTCCCATGACTAGATATACTCTGATTCTATTTGATATATACAGGAAAGGAGAAAATCCTAACCCTACGGAACCAAGTCTAACTGAATTCAATAGGGTCAATTTCTCAGTAGACATGGATAGGATTATGCTGTAATTGGATGAAGGATGTGGGGAGCAACCATTTCTTGGTCTTATTACCCTATGCCATATTAGAGTTTATGATTTTTATGGATGACACTTCTGGACATTCCCATTAGTCATTTGGTGTCTGGGACCAACAACGTCACAAATTCTCTGAGCAGGTACTAAGGGATTGCTGGCTCTTGACCATCCCAATCCAAGCTATTCAAAAAAAGCGTAGACTTCTCTTGCAGAGCCAGCAGATGTTCACTTGTGTGGCAGGAGAGTCTGAAACCAGATATGTTAGCTTTCTGAAACTTCAGGAAATTGAAATATTCTGAAACACTTGTTTAAACAAAGTTTACAGCAGCTGCCGCACAAGTGGTTACTGTAACGAATTACTGTTCCAAACTCCATCCTATGCACATAGCCACCCAGAGCTCCAGAAGGAGCCCACGAGGAATTGGGAAACACTGGGAAGAGCAATTGGGTGGATAGAGAAAGTAGCAAAAAGATTCAAGCAAGAGGCAAGATGCAATGTGGCCAAAAATTCAATGGACTTTATTTATAGTGGTAGAAGTTATTTCCCATGAAAATCTAGAAAAGTGCCACAAAATTATCATGTGTTATTGGATCCATAAATGCATAACGTGGAATTGATTAGTTAGTCAAGGTTTGATCAATGGATCACTGACCCTTCCAGAAAAAAAGAAGCAGCAAGATGGGAGTGAAAGGACTAATATGTCAGTGTACTGTGAGCTATTGACCACCAGGGCTTGACTTTATTATTATTATTATTATTATTATTATTATTATTATTATTATTATTTATTCATATAGAGCCATCAGTGTACATGACACTCTCAAGGTAACTCAGCAACAATGCAGAAGCTTACAATCGAAATACATGCTGGCACAAAGCTACGATTTGCAATCCATTCTGCTTTAAGGTCTGTAATTCTCTGCATTAGGGTTTGTTTTTCTAACTCACAAGGGGGCAGCCTATGGGTCACATGCAGCCATTGGCCCAATTTAATGTGAGTGGCAAGGGGGTGGGAGGAAGAGATGCACAAGGGGCTGACCTCACCAACCTTTGGCTCTGTATCCATACACATCCATAATTTGACTGCGACCCAACCCAATATTGATTTCCGCCCCCCACCCCATCAGTATGCACCTCCCATCACATTGAGGGAATGCAGTCCTTAAAAAACAACAATGAAGATGGTCCACCTCTATCCCAATTAAAAAGAAGAGGGGTGGTTAATGAGCCAAACCACCGGATGCAGGGATTTTGTAATGTGTAAAGCATATTTGTGCATGGAAACCTGTTTCCATTTGCAGAATGTTCTCATTAGCTTGGGGTTCAAGTGTAAGATGTGTTTCAGGGTTGGGCTGTGTGTGAAAGAAGAAACCAGAAACTTAGTACAATGATGCATGAGAAAAGCAACACACATCTGAAAATAACATTGGGCAGGGGCTTCCTACGAATACTATTATATTGCCATTATATTCCTCCCCTCACCGCTGATTCAGTTCATCACACTTGAGCTAAGGGGATGCAGTATCACCTTTACTTCTGACAGTGATGACTTCACTGTGCTTCTCCCCACCGCAGCGTTATCTATCAACCAAACACATCACTAAGAACAAGCAGAGTGTTCTTATACTGACCATTAATTTAGCCATAATAGTTATGGAGCTCATATTAAAAACATGGCAGATGTCTTGCATTTAAATAATTACGTCTACTAATCATGTCTCTGGCACTTTTAATTTTCACATTGCAATCTGTCGTGTTTGCTCCCATTATAGCCATGGCAGGTCAGCTCAAATTAGTCCTGTTTGATGGGAAACTGAGGGTGAATGATAGCGACTTGCTCAAGTCCATAAAGTCAAGCCCATTGAAGAGGAAGGACATGAATCATGACCCCCAAAGGCCACCCAGGCTCACTGAAGAATGGTGGCAGAGAGCCACTGCAAAAGTCTCAGGTGCTTGCAGACGGTTCTTAACTACCACACACACACACAAAATAAAAGAAGTTCCACCTGTCCATACAACAAGAAGTTTACCTGCTTAAAATACTGTTGGGCATTCTGTAGCATAAACACCGACAACCGGGAAACACTGGCCTGTGAGCGCTCCAATTGGAGAAAGCCTTTATCAAAGGTGTCATGGATGTCAAGACAAAACAGAGAAATGCGCTTGACAAACCCTCACCATGATAAACTCCCATCCGAAAACCTATGCCTCCACTGTGGAAGGATGTGTGGATCCAGAATTCGCCTCCACAGTCACTTATGGACTCACTGTTAAGACCGTGTTCATGGAAGACAATCTTACCTGGCTACTAGTGATCACCAAAGGAAAAGAAGGGCATTCTGATGCTAGCAATGGTGTGTAGATACAGAAAAATATCTGCATGCATGAGGAACATCCGTCCCATAATAAAATTAAACACCCACCTGGAAGCTCCCAGAGAAAGACATTTTTATGTGGAATTTTTCCAGTTGTTCCCCTCCCCTCTGGTCTCCCAACCATGTTAATTTGCTGGGAATCACAAGTGGGGAGAGTGCTGCTCCACTATGGTCCTGCTTTCCACAGTATCACCACCCATACTAAAATCTCAGATCGGCTCTTTGCAACAGAATGCAGGTAGTAGAATTATGAAGTGGAAGGGTGGACTGTACCATTTTGGGATACAGACACACTTTGAACCATCCCATTTTATTTTATTTTTAAATGATCAACTCTCTACATGGTACCTCAAGGAGAAGGCTTTAGCCTAGCCTGCTCCCAGCTGCACTAGTTTTTACTTGTAGGAAGATCTTTATGTAGGAAAGCATTACAAATGTGACACGCACACATCTGTAGTCTGAAGTGGTACGGTCTCTTCTATTGCCTCAGGGTTTCCTCGCTCATCTCACTCTCTCTTCGTTCTGCTGCATGTGTAGACCAGGCCTTGGTGTGGTGCCTTAAGGGAGATTCCTTACCACCATCCCTTCGTCTACAGTAATCTGAATCTCCAGGGCGGCAAAAGCAAGCAAACAAATAGCAAACAAGAATCATGACCGCAAAACCAATACGTTGATTGCCTGTTTGGAAAGGAATTATGCACCTCAGGAAACACTACTGCCTTTCTTTCCCCTTTTCAAACCAAAATGTACTGTCAACAGCAGGTACCTTGGCCTAAGGGCATTCATGAGTCAGAGATGTCGGCTGCCTCGAAAACATAACATGGAATATGGAGAGAGAACACACAGAGGAAGTTTCAAGGCGTTTTATTAAGCTATACTATAGCATCTCAGGAAAGGCAAGTTGTTTGCCAGACCTCACAGAAATAGTCACCTGTGCAGCAAACAACAAAGGCCTATACCTAGTTGCCAGGTTACCAGAAAGAACGGGCAGGAAAAATCTGTTTAATCACGAAAGACTTGTCTAGAAATGCTATTCTGCACCTGTTTAAAAGTTCTGTGGCTGCTATTCTCAGACATTAGCAGAGGTTACAGATAGGTAGCCGTGTTGGTCTGCCATAGTCAAAACAATTTTTTTTCTTCCAGTAGCACCGTAAAGACCAACTAAGTTAGTTCTTGGTATGAGCTTTCGTGTGCATGCACACTTCTTCAGATACACTGAAACAGAAGTTACCAGACTCTTCTATATAGTGAGAAGGTGGGGAGGGGTATTACTCAGAAGGGTGGTAGGAATGGGTGATTGGCAGATAGCTGTGATGAGCCTGTTGACGACTCTTAACGACTGCAATAGGTCTTACAGGAAAAAGCAAGGGGTGAGAAGGTGAAAAATGGCTTTGTCGTGTATAATGAGATAAGAATCCAATGTCTTTGTTCAGACCAGGTCTCTCCATGGTTTTAAGTTTGGTAATAAGTTGCAATTCAGCAGCTTCTCTTTCCAGTCTATTTCTGAAATTCCTTTGTAGTAAAACAGCTACTTTGAGATCTTGTATAGAATGTCCTGGGAGATTGAAATGTTCTCCTACTGGTTTCTCTGTCTTGTGATTCCTGATGTCAGATTTATGTCCGTTTATTCTTTGGCGTAAGGTTTGGCCTGTTTGTCCAATATAGAGAGCTGAAGGACACTGTTGGCATTTGATGGCATACACAATGTTAGACGATGAGCAATTAAATAGTCCCGAGATGGTATGCAGAGGTTGCCTCAGAAGTTGCTGCTTGTACATCCTCTTCTCTTTCCTAGTGCAAATGGGTATTATTAATGGAATTTGGTATCAGTCAGGGTATAAATCTACAATGCATTTTCTGAGCTCAATCCAAAAGCAAAGGGTTTCTCTCTTGGAATGTACAGAGTGACTTTCTTACACAGATTTCAGCTCTGAGGGAATGACTTACAGGCAAGCCTGAGATCCAGTCTCTTCCCCATTATTAAATACCCTGCTGGTAAAATGTGCATGCACTGATGAACAGACTACTTCCCACACCACCTGCATGGCTCCATCAGGGCTCTGTTGGCACTGGTTCAGGAAGCAATAACATGAGCCAAGTAACATGCTCATTCACACATGACCTCTTCCCATTCTGGGATCTCCTGGTGCTGCTGCATGTGGACAATGTACACAAATGTATCAATGATCTAGATGGGGCTGGTTGCACATCCAATCAGTGTCATCTTGGAAAAAGAAGTTGTGGGTTGGGTGTGTAAAAGATCGTGAAATTTACCTGTTCTTTGGACTGTAATTTCTTCTCTTTGAACTTGAGTCTCCCTAGGCCTAGTCTGACACTCTAACCACTACATCACACTCTCTTTCATATACATTCCACAGTGGCATAGGATTACACCAAGGGTGGGGGAATGGTTTGGTGGGGATGTGCAAAGAGGGGGATGTAATCTGTGTATGCGAAACTTGCGATGTGATATGGAGTGAAGGGGCTTTTTGTAGTGGTGGCTGTGTCCCATTAGTAAGGGATGACAAAGATTGTCTCACCACTTAACCAGGCGAGGAAAGTTTACCGCAACTAGCCCTCCTGAATACCTAGAGCTTGCTGCAGAAATACAAGGAGAGACTGTTTCCTATTTTTCTGCCACATGTATGGCAAAATATTGAAGTTCAAATTCCATCTCGCCCCTCCTTTTAGTCCAGTGGTGCACTTCCCAGCTTTCCAAACTCCTTCCTGTGTGTAGCCTGCACACAGCATGTGGTTTTCAATTTGTAATTATTCTTGTTAATTTTTTGTTTGTTATTCCCTTGCCAGGCCTCCCTCACTCATGTTTGTCTCATTTTAACTTGGCAGAGGCAGGATTCACCACAAATATTAAAATGCATGTGTACATGCCTTACACAATTGCTGCTGGCTTCAATCACACTGCAAGAGACAGAAATTAAGATTAAATGAAGTCAGACAGACAGGACAGACTGTTAAAAAACCGCAAAGTTCGGTTCACTAATATTTTACAGCACAAGTTGCTGTAACCTCCCAAGAAGTCATGATTAGAACATTTGTTCATCGTTCCCTCTTTTTGTATTCGCCTGCCAGTTCCTGAATCAGCTTTGCTGTATGAGAGCCTTAGTTGTTTGCACAGAGGCACATCTGCTGCCCCAACTGAAAAAATGAGGTTACCAGGGGCTAAACAAGATGGGATGGTAGTAAGAGCTGTCATCTCCTCATGAGAGGAAAGGACTACATAGGTGAGAAGTGCCAAAAGCTTGTGCTTCCTTTTCCTCTCCCAGGTAGTACTTAAAAGTTTGTGCTGTCTGCTCATTTCTCCAGGTTCCATAGAATCACAGAACTGTAGAACTGGAAGGTATCATGAGGGTAATCTAGTCCAACCCCCTATAATACCGTCTCCTCCTTTAAATTCCTGGGAGTTTACCTTAGTGAGGACGTCACTTGGAAAATCAGCATAACTCAGGCGGTCAGAAAGGCCCAACAGAGACTCCATTTCCTCAGGGTCTTGCGAAAGAATAATGTTAAACAACAATTGATGAACTCCTTTTACCGGTCACAATAGAAAGTGTCCTTTCATATTGTATCACAGTGTGGTATGCTGGCTTGACAGCCATGGACAGAAAGTCTCTACAGATGGTGGTGAATACAGCACATGATATCATGGGCCTTCCCTTGAGTCTGCTAGATGACATTGCAAGGGATTGTTGCCTTAGGAGAGCGAGAAAAATTCTCAGGGATTATTCACACCCTGGCCAGCACCTCTTTAATCTTCTACCCTCGGGCAGGAGATATAGAAGTATAATCAGCCATACCAACTGGCTAAAAAATAGCTTCTATCCATGGGCTGTTAGGCTGTTGAACGGAAAATAACACAGCACAATTGACTTGCAAGGTGATGTGTTGTTCGATAAGAGATTGAGTGTTTGGGGGGGGGAGGCTCATTTAATTTCATTGTACACAGGTTGTACACAGGTTGTACAATGACAATAAAGGTATTATTATTATACAGGAATCTTTTGCCCAACCTGGGCTTGAACTCACAACCCTGAGATTAAGAGTCTCGTGTTCTACCAAACTGAGCTATCCCAGATTAAAGGTTCTTATATGAATTTACAAGGCCCTTAGCAACTTGGGTCCAGGATATCTGATTCCTTACAATTCCCTGCCCAATCACTGATATATTTGGGGGAGTCTCTTTTGGTTACTCTTGGGTACTGAAGTGTATACAGGATAACCTTTCATGCATTTAATGACAATCGCCAATGGAAGTTTAGGTCATATGTGGGACATAAGTATACCTAAGTTGCTGCATTTAGAGATCATATTCCAAACAGTGGTCGGGAGCTTGTGGGATTGGGTGCACAAAAATTGGTCAAATCATGGTTAGCACAAGCTGTCTCCCCTCCCCACATGTGGCCATCATGTCGTGAAGTGACTATAGGAAAAAGGGCAAGACAGAGTTAAAATTAAATTTGGGGAACCAGGATTCAAATGATGCTGACCAATGTCCCACATTTTACCTTTTTAAGGTGTGCTTGTATAATGTTTTACATGTACACATAAAAAAGCAACCAGAAACATGGTCTCGAATGCGAATTCCAGATCATCTACATTTACTGTAAGTGTTACGGCAGCTAGCATTAAATACTCTGCTCACTAAAACAGATATCTGAGCTAATACTGAAAAGTTAGTAGGAAAATGGCCCAAGTTATGGTAAGGGGTGCTAAAGTACTTGCTAGAGCATTAGGTCTATCAGCTACCTAGCACATCATCAACATGATATTGTTTAATAGGATTTGGAAATGCAGGATAATCTATCTCCCAATATAACATTTGGAATGACTTAGTATTTCCACATGTTGAGTGGAGCCAGGGTTTAAAATCTGGTATCATGCTTGCACATAGCACCACCACTGCTGAGCAGCCAAATGACTATTTACAATTGTACTGCCTCAGATGGAAAGCTTTTGGATAAATTGCTTGCCCTGCGTACAGACAGATGAGCAGTTCGGAACAAAAACAAAGAGCTGAGCCAACATGCTTGCTGGGAAACAGTGTTGCAAGCTAGAAATATCCAATACTACTTTTTCTACTGACATATACTGAGAAAATTTAGTTTATGCATTCTTCCAGTATCAGGATTCTGAAACTGTGAGAGAAGGATCTGTGGAAGATAGACCAGGCAATATGAAAAATGAATTTCCCAGTCTCACAGTTTTTGCTGATATTACTTTTTATTGGGCAAAGAATTTATTGCTTTAAATCTTTTTTATTAATATATAATAAATCAATAAGATTTAACGTCACTGTGTCATGAAATATAACATCCTCCACAATGTATTTAAAATAAAATATACAATTGAAAAAGGGGAAAATGGACATATCTATATCTTTCAAGTTCATGCCACTTTTCCCATGTGTTCGTTTATAAGCATATTCCATCCCATTTCATCATTAATCTCTGCATTCACACCCATGTGCCTTTAAATATGTGTTTAAATGGTATTCTGAACATATTTTCTCACAATGTGTACATTTATAAATGTATTCTCTCTCAAAACCTGCGTTTGAGAAAGTATATACTGTCTCAAAATACACATTTTAAAAATGCATGTTGACTTCGCTTTTGAGCAAAGAACTGCATCACAAAATTCAAAGATGTGCATCACGGCAGACAGCTATGTTGTTTCCCACCCTGTTTTCTGATCTGCACTGACAAGGGAGGAGGAAAATGGGGGGGGTTAGGGTGAGGGACTTTGTGTTACAACGTTTGCCACCTCTGGACTGGCATAGCTCAAGGGTTGCACCCTCAGAGAGTCTATAAATCCTATGAATCCAATTATCAGCAGTGTCCTGCCCCTACTCCACTCCCAAAATGCCCTGTTCCTACCTTCCACTCTCAGTGGGAGAACCATTAGCAATACCTTCTCCCACCCACCCCAAAACTAGCAGTTGTCCAGTGCCATCACCATGGAGGAACAGAACTGCATTACTAATTATGCACTGTTGAATGAATTTCCTATTAGGCACTTGAGAGTGCTATTATTGGCACTGGATATTGTTAACTCGCTTATTGGTGTGTTTGACACTCATTTAACCGTTCAGTATATCTTAAATAAACTGGATTTGTTGAACTTGCAATGCTATAATGTTGTAATCTGTCACAATTATGGTGATTGTCTTTAAATCACCTGTTCTGTTATCATTTTGAGCACAACGCCTGTGCAGAAAATGCAGCATGCAAATAAATTAACTATGACTTCCAGATGTAGGAAATTGGAGTCAAACCCTGATTTATTTATGATTTGTGCAATTTCAAATTTCTGCTTGATTTCATTTCAGTTTTTTGTTGATCAGTAATCCAGCCATCTTGGGTAATAAATAAACAAATAGTCATGGCTTCATTCAGAGGCTACTAGAAAGAGGAGAAATGCCAAGGGTCCTGGAAATTCCTAAATCGTCCTGAATCAGTCCCCACCAACTGGATGGAAAAACTGTACATTTAAAAGCTATTATTAAATAATTCTTAGCTGCTGTGGATTTTGAGAGGAAAAGCTACCTTCACTTTTATTATTGAATAAAACTAAAGCTAGGAATAAAACTAGGCTAAGAAAAAATACTGTAACACAACATCAGATGACAAAAGCATACATATAGGAAATAAATAAAATGGAATATAGGAAAAATAATAGTATATAATTTAACTGCAGCTATACACACAGCACCTGTCAGAAGCATGAGGATCTTATATATGGTCAAAAATGGCTACAGTCATTCATGAAATAGGTATAGCTAGGGACGGACCCACTCCAGTCAGATGATAAGCTAAGTTAGATGATAGATATTTAGTGGGTGGGCACTGTGAATCCATTAGCTTCAAAGCCTTCTGCATGTGCACATTAATATTTTGAAGCAATTGTAGCAGCACAGATATGTTATGCAAGAGGCTGGAGGATGTCTGCACCATACTTCAGTTGTCTGAAGAAGAAAGCAAGATTTAAGAGTCTGTTGAAATGTTGAAATGTACAAACCACATCTGCATAAAAGAAGGAAGGCAGAAATATAACAACTTGGAACTACATTAGTCTTCACTTATTGAGCTTTGGAAAAAACAAGCCCCATTCATCAGCTCAAGTGTCACATACTGTAGATTGTACTGCAACCTTTAATCTATTGTGATTTTTTCAGATTTGGCTGCTGATGTAGAATGATTTAATATGGCAAGATAATATATTATGACAATTTATGTCTTTGTTTACAAAGATAATTTTTGGTTTGTATAATATGACGTCTCTTTCTCTGTCCCCAACCTCTTCACCAATCTGTCTGGTAATGCTGGTATTTCACCAGTTAGCATAATACTTGAAAACTTCCTGTGTGTATTGACTCAGTTCTGTACAACTCTCCATTTCTGTCCCTGTGCCGACAAGGATGTGTGACACTGATTTGGAGATTCTGCACATGAGTGGCCCCGTGAAAGTTTGGGGTTTCCAGGTATTGTACTCGCTACATCATAGGTCTTCACATCGATGGTGGTGGTGGTGGTGGTGACTGTGATGATTTATATATCGTGCTTCATCACAAGATCTCAGGGCGGCTCACAAGATAAAAATACAGTGGTACCTTGCTTCCTGAATGGCTTGGCTCCTGAACAAAATGGCTCCCAAATGCAGCAAACCTGGAAGTAAGAGTTCTGGTTTGCGAACGTTTTTCGGATGCTGAACGTCCAACGTGGCTTCCGATTGGGTGCAGGAAGCTCCTGCAGCCAATCAAAAGCTATGCCTTGGTATTCAAATGGTTTCAGGAGTCGAACTGGCTCCCAGAACGGATTAAGTTTGAGAACCAAGGTACCACTGTACAAGATAAAAGCACAAATTAAACAGAAACAGCAAAACAATACCACCTCCCCTACAAACACAGGCTGTACAATATTAATCAGCCAAAGTCCTGGTTAAAGAGGAACGTTTTTGCCTGACGCCAAAAGAAGGTGCGAGGTGAGACTCCCGGGAGTGAGCATTGCACAAACGAGGAGCCACTGTAGAAAAGGCCTGTTCTCGTGTTGCTACTCTCTGGACCTTATGTGGAAGAGCCACACAGAGAAGGACCTCAGATGATGAACACAGAGTCAGTTTATATGGGGAGAGGCGGTTCTTGAGGTATTTAATTCCTAGGAAGCTGCAATTCACTGAGTCAAACCATTGCACCATCTCACCCAGGGGCTTGCCTAGGTTTCAGGCAGGAGTTTTTCCAAGCCTTACACAGAGGTTGAACTTGGAGCTTTCGGTGTCCAGGGTATGGATGCTTCTACAACTTAACTCTGGCCTTTCAGCTCTACGGATGACTTCAAAACCTTTCTACCACCTCAGTAGGCTCAGAATGTATTTTCCTGGCGACAGCCTTCTCACACAATGGGGCCTTTCTTCCAGCTAAGTTTCAGATTAATATTAGTAATTTCATAAATGAATCACAAATTGGTTCCAAAGAAGTGGTTAGCAGATACCATTTATATAGAGGGGGCATATTGGGTTTGGCATATGTTTTCTGCTCTCTATCAACACACCTGAAAGTATTTAATGCTTTTTCTTCTCGGTGTGCCATATGCATCAACTCTAATTATTGCCGATAATTTGTCAGCTTTATTACAGCAAGAATTAATTATGCATCATAAATGTTTAACAATACAAATATGCCAAATGTATAAATAAATGTGGTTTTATTACCAGGCAATAGACATTTAATGAAGAGTACGCAAATACATCAGTTCTTAATATACGAGTTCTGCCATTCCGTAATGACATCAAATGCAATAAAGCTATCAAAGAGCTCAAAATCTTAAAGTATAATAAGGCTTGACCAAAATATTTATGACACTTGCAGCTTCATATTTGTCCTGGATAATAGAGGTTTATGTTTTCTGTCCAATCTCTGCTCTAATCAGATTTTAATCATATGAACTAATCTGAAGATTCACCAGACATTTCTTTCCTATGATGGGATGTTCTGTGGGTCTGCCATAAAACATACATTTTGTTTGACGTTATCTTGTGTTATTAATATCCACAAATCTGCCTTCAGCTGTCTGTTTCAAACCCCGAGGACTGAAGAGCAATAAATATACATCGTTTTCTTTATCGGTCAGCTTAATTACAAATAGATGCATGATCTGATCTTTGGTTTACAGCCAAACTCTTTGCTAAAAGCACAGAAATGCTTTTATTTAAATGCTTTAAGAGCAGTAAACTGGACCAGAGTTGGGGCAGGACCTTTAGACAGCAAAGGTATGAAAAGATTAATGAAGGCAGACAAGGAGATCGAAAAAAGGCTAAGGAAGGGAACACAAATGAGAAATGGTCTGGCTCAGATTTTTTAAAAATGGTTTTCAACTATGTGAGCCTCAAGATCATGCACACACCTGCTTCATGTAACAAAGACTGGAAGTATCTGCACCAGGTTTTACTCTAACCAATGTTTCCCATGATGTCAAAACTCTGGGAACTGTATCTTATTTAAACTATAGTTTCATGGCAAGCCAGGATCTGAAAGAATTGTGTGATGTTGGCTGGGTCTCATTAACCATGTTTTAACCCAGGCTGGATAACCATTTTTTCAACGTGAGGGATTCATTATCACTATTGAAAGACACATTCTAGCCTGGCAAAGGCACCTGAAGAGGGCATGGAGCTATATGGGGATGGGTGTGATCCGGGCAGACTCCTACAGCCCAGATGGCGCAGTCTAGAGGGCTGCATTTGGCCCTCAGGTCCAAGGTTCTGTTCTCCTGATTTAAACACAGAATAATTTATTTGGAAGGGCCTTGAGTATGGCATTCCATCCACAGGCATGCCATCCTTGGGCATGCGGGTACTTTCAGAAGTTCCATGGGTACCGATCACAAAATGGCCATGCATTAAAGGCTGTCATGGGTTGTGTTGCAGAACACAAAATGGCTGCTACATCTAGAAGAGCAGAAAAAGAGACAGGGCCACAAAATGGTGCCAGTGTGCCTTCCTTCAGCCCCCCAACTAACTGCTGCACTCACTCACAGAAAGAAGCAATCTGCATCTCTCTTCAGTTTAGAAGGGAAGGAATGTTGGGTGTCCAATCCTGGTATCCAATGAAATGGAGGGTGTGTGTGTTGGGTGCTGGGGAAAGGGTTGTTCAAAGTAAGAAGGCTAAGCCAGTGAAACAGGAATTGAGCAGGAAGAGCAAACACTGTCCCTTGCATTGCAGATTTTTGAGGTGATATTTCCTCAGACCTTTTGCCAGCACCATAGCGGCAGACACACCAATGCCTGCAAGTGCTATATTAGCAACCCCTGTACACAGCAAGCGAGCCAAAAGCTCACAGGTTGTTGGTTAAAAGCCACCCTGTGCTTTACTTAAGTTTTTTAAGCAGGTGACTGACTAATTCTTGCCAAATCCCTGTACTCTGTTACCTATTTTGATACAGTGTGTTCTCCTTCATGGAGAGCACGTGTTGCGGTGGGGGCTAACAAGACACCTGCTGTTGCTGGGCGGGAAAAGAGTTTGGCCACCATTATCATTGAGCTTCCTGTTACTGGGGAGATTTAAATGTTGCCATTTTGTGACTTGACAGCCATAGCCTTTAAATACCCTGTGCGCAAATCACCTGCCCTCCCTCCCTATTTTCAGGTTGTTTGCTTGACCTTGCTATGCCTGTCATGGGGTCGTCTGCTTTTGGGGAAGGGGCCCGGTAGGAATTTTGTCCATTTGGCTGATTGGCTGGTGCCATTTGGTTTTTGCCTACTGCATAGCAAATCGTCACAACTTGCAAGGTTGTGGTTAGGCATTTGTTTAGGAATTGGTTGGTGGAGGGGTATGGATTGGCTGTGCCTGCCCCTCCAAAATGCTGCTGCTGCAAGGGTTTTCCATTAAAGGAACCTAGGGGCTTGCCATGCTTTTGTCCGAACCCCTGTCAAGGGGCTAGGGCCACACAAGAGCCCCTGGGAGCATTTGGGGAGAGGTGAGGCATGGTACCCAGTCCCGTCTCTCTCCCCAAAATATTTTCCATTTTTGACTTTGCGGGCATGCAAATGTCAGTCTGTCCCCATCCAGGGTCAGATAGTCGCAACCAATGCCTAAGCAACCACTCACATTGCTTTTAATTTTAATAAGTAAAGGTAAAGGTAAAGGTACCCCTGCCCGTACGGGCCAGTCTTGACAGACTCTGGGGTTGTGCGCCCATCTCACTCAAGAGGCCAGGGGCCAGCGCTGTCCGGAGACACACAGAAACGCTGTTTACCTTCACGCTGGTAAGCGGTCCCTATTTATCTACTTGCACCCGGAGGTGCTTTCGAACTGCTAGGTTGGCAGGCGCTGGGACCGAGCAGCGGGAGCGCACCCCGCCACAGGGATTTGAACCGCCGACCTTTCGATCGGCAAGTCCTAGGCACTGAGGCTTTAACCCACAGCGCCACCTGCGTCCCACCAATTTTAATAAAGTTGTGGCCAAAATTATGCCATAAACTTTAAACTAAAAATCATGTGTCAATTGTGTTTTATTGGGGGGGTGTCTTGGGGACCTCGACACGCAACACATACTATGTTTCATTGTGATACAAGAGCTCTTTAAAACAACGTCCACACTGTTTATTGAATGAGATGTCTAGAATCATAAACAGGTTATAGATTTTAGCACGAAGCCAATGGCACAAAGCAGAAACATTAAAAAAAAACTTAGTTTCATTGGTATGCATTTACCACAGTCTTGCTGGCTTGCATTCTAGCCTCCAATCAACTACAGAGGAGGTGATTGTGGGTAGAAATCAGAATGCAGAGATTGCATACTGATTAAGGTTTCCATACGATAGCATCTTATTGAAGAGGGAGTGTGAGAATCCAGGGAGTGATCTTTAATGCAAATCATTAGACTCTTGATATTTTATTTATCATACACTTCCAGCCAAGCAGAGGGGTTGGGGGTTTACTTCTGTTCAGGCTGCATTCTTTTTTTTTTTTTTTTTAAATAATATTTATTAAAGTTTTCCAATTAATTACAAATTAATAAAACATCCAATTTCAAATCTTTTTCCAATTACATCCTTTCAGGACTTCCCCTTCCCTCCCCCCCTTGTATTCCAAATCTCTCAAATAAACAGATAATCTCAACAAGTTCTTCTCCTCACTTCAAACTTGTTATCCTTAACCCAAAATTTTTTTTTTTTTTTTTATAAAAAAAAATTATTTTCCATTCCCCTAAAATCGGCTTAGTCCCTCCACGAGTTCCCCACTTTAGAATACCATGTAGATGTATATAGCCTAAATAAAACATAGTTTACGCCCTTTGGGTTCCACATTTCCCACCCCCCCTTTTCCCGGTTGCGTTCCCAATATTCCTCAATGTCCGATATTTCCACGTCTCTCTAAGTCATAGTCCTTTGCCAGTCCTCTTTAGTTTCGCATGTCCAATCATGAAAGGATTCTGTCTCAAAGAAAGGCCCATTTTTTCCATCCAGATTTTTATATCCAGGAGTGAAAAACTCCAAATTATAATCCTTAAGCTTGTCAAATCTGGATGTCCCAAATGTCCCCACTTTCGACTTAGTCCAATTCTTGTTGTTTTGTTGTTCTTATTGGCCACACTCCTCTTTCTATTTCTTTCTGTCCCTGTTTTCCTGCACAAATGTCCTAATTCCAAAAGTTAGTTCCTTTGCAGAGGCTTGTTGCTCAGAAACAAAACATTACGTCAAGTTCCTTTCATTCCACAACGGATGATTCCATTGTCTTCTTCGGTATACTGGCCTCTGTAGTCATAATAATGTTCCATTTCTGCAGTTTCCCAGGAGATAAAAAATTCTGTTCAAATTTCCAACTAAAACCACTTGTGATATCCCTCGGCTCCTCTAGGTGGATTGCAAAAACTGAGTTCTCTTCCAGATCACATCCATTAGCCCTAGTAACTTTGTAATCCTTATTTAAAGCAATTTGTGTCCAATTTATAACAAATATAACCTGCAAAGTCCTTGTGACATAGTCTCTATCTTGTTTTTCTGCTTTGACAGCTCTTTGACAGCTGTCAAAACTTGCCTTTCTCCTCTCCAAACACCGTCATCGATCGCTCCCGGGGTTCCAGGGGGGGGGGTGTTTTTAAGTCCAAATTCTACTTTCCTCCTCCAGCTCAATCTCATATTCTTCACTCGTGAGGTTCCAAACTTGCCAAAATGATGTTATTCCGATCTTAGTTATCAAATCCTTTGTTTTGACCCTTCTACAATGGAGGGGGTGGCTGACTTCCTTTTTTGCGCCTCCCCCGCTCGCTCCGAAATTTTTAAAATTTTGTCCCTCTTTTTAGTCCAGATTCCAATTACTTACGGGTTGTTCTTTTAGGTCCAAATTTTCAAAGGAAAAAGCCAGCGCTCTCCGCCGGATGGCATGCGGCTTCGCACGGCAGGGATGGCAGAGGACTCAAAACACCACGCTTCTCCCCGGCACCCGATCCTTAGCCTTTAAAAAGGCTCCTTCACGAGTCGGGAGGGCGCTAACGGTGCCAGCCGAGTCTCCATGTCCACGGCCCCCGTGGCCGTGGTTTTTAAGGGTCCCCGCATCGCCGGTGCGGTAGGACCCAGCCCCTGCCGTGCAGGCTCCCTCCGGAGCTCGGAGGGAGTCCGCCATTCGGCGATGGCGCCGACCCGGAAGTCCCAGGCTGCATTCTAACACTTGATGGAACAAATTCGCCTGAATGTGAAGTTTGTTCACAAAGTTCCAAGGGATGTGATTATTAGCCATTAATGAAATTAAGATTCTGCACAAAGCTTTTTGTTCAAATCATGATAATGAAAGGACATTACTTACAAATAAAAGAATTATCCCTTGTTCAGCTGGTTTGAATGTGCCAACTCTAATGTTTTATGGGGAGGGGAACCAAGGAGAGCTTGGGGCATTGACCTACATATCCCTGTTGGTTAATTTATTTGTTCACATCTATTATCTATTACTAGACATACACTGAGATCAGTACATTTGATATTAAAAATGTTGCACAATGCCAACTTCTGATAAATAATTACTTGGCTTTCAAATTGCTTTTCAAAGCCATCCCACAAAACAAAATTCCATAGGACGAACCTTTGTATGGCTTGGCCAACTATGCAGTTACTTTTATCAGCTTCCTTGCAATGCTCATTGGTGGGGAACTGAATGGGCATTCACTGCATCCTAAGGGTATTCCTTAAAAAGGTAAAGGTACCCCTGCCCGTACGGGCCAGTCTTGACAGACTCTGGGGTTGTGCGCCCATCTCACTTAAGAGGCCAGGGGCCAGCGCTGTCCGGAGACACTTCCGGGTCACGTGGCCAGCGTGACAAAGCTGCATCTGGCGAGCCAGAGCCGCACACGGAAACGCCGTTTACCTTCCCGCTGGTAAGCGGTCCCTATTTATCTACTTGCACCCGGAGGTGCTTTCGAACTGCTAGGTTGGCAGGCGCTGGGACCGAGCAGCGGGAGCACACCCCGCCGCAGGGATTCGAACCGCTGACCTTTCGATCGGCAAGTCCTAGGCGCTGAGGCTTTAACCCACAGCGCCACCTGCGTCCCTTAGGGTATTCCTTAGGATCTTCCTATTTTCATTGAAGAAATGCTGGAGGGTATGGAGTTATCCCACCCCTGAGCTGTTTGAAGGGATTTTTTTTAATGCTTTTAAATATATATGTTGGAAGCTGCCCAGATTGCATGGGGCAACCCATTAAGATGTGTGGGGTATAAGTAGTAAAATTATCATGGGATGTCCCTATTTTCATTGGAGAAACTTTGGAAGGTATCTCCCTGGCTCGAGGGTTCCATAACTCCACACCCTACAACTTTCATCTGATGAAAATAGGGACATCCTAAGGAAAAGCGAGACATTCTGGGATCAAATCAGAAACTAGGACTGCTTCTGTAAATCTAGAAAATAGGGACACTTGGAGGGTCTGCTGCTCCAGACCATCATCCCTGATTAGGGGAAGAGGTCCTCCAGATCAGAGGCAGGCTAGGGCTGCCCAGACATCCCCTGTGTGGAAAACAATGACCTCTAAAGGTCCAGTGAAGCATAGCCTCCCTAGACAAATCCGTACTTCAGGGTAAATCAGGCTGTGGAAAAGGAGAGGGTAGGATAGGAGAAGGTGCAGGCTAGGTCTGCCATACGTCCAGATTTTCCCAGACGTTACCAGGATTTCAAAGGCGAAATTGATGTCTGGGGGGAATTTCCAAAATGTGGCTTTGTCAATCGAAAAACCGCAGGGTTTTTTGGCATCAACAACTTTTGGGGTGTTCTTGTTTTCACTTGTTGAAATATGGCAACCCTAGTGCAGGAGAGCATGGCAGCTCACCTCTGTCTTCCTCAGCTGAGCTCACTCTTTCTCAGCCTTAAGGGCTTGCTCCACCATTGCTGGAGGGGAGGAGTGCCAAATTTTGTCTTCACCCAGGGCACCATATTGCCTAAGTCTGCCCCTGTTGTAAGGAAAGAGGCAGTCTTTTAGATATTTTTGGCCTAAGTCATTGAGGGCCCTAAACACCAACGTTTGAATTGAATTGGGTCTATAAACAAACTGGCAACCAGCGCAGCTGTTTTGAAACAGGGATTATAAGATTTCTAAATGGAACCCCAGCCAGAAAATGGCATTCTGGTCCAGCTGAAGTTGTCTTCGAGGGCAGCCCTACACAGAGCCTGTTGCAATAATACAGTCTGGAAGCTACCAGAGCGTGGAGCGCTGTGGCCAAGTCATCTCCGAATGCCTTTACACTCTCAAGCAAATGCCTTTCAAATCTCTTCCTGTAATCATGATTCGACACAGCCCATGTTGAAGTTTTATCAAACCATGCCATCATGTGAAAGAGACAGATGGATGGATGAGAAATGGGCATGGGAACTGAGTGGGGTGTTGAAAGTCTCCGGCTTCACATATTTATAATATCAACTTCAAAAATCATTTACAGCATTGCAATGCACACCACAGCTGCCAAATTCATGAATTAATGTAGCATATATTTGCAGCTGGATGGCATGAATCTATTCAAATATTCACCACAAGCTGTACACATTCGCAGCACATAAGGATTTATAACTTGCTCAGAGAACTCCCCAGGCATGGCATTATCAGATGGGAAGACACTAATATTTACTAGTTTTTAGGCTGCAGTCCTTTACATATTTCCCAAGCAAGTTCCACTGAACATACTTGGATTTATTTCAAAGTCTACATGTATAGGATTGCCTTGAAACTGTGGCACTTCCAATATCCCAGACACAAGCTCCATTACAGTGGTACCTCACGTTAAGTACTTAATTCGTTCCGGAGGTCCGTTCTTAACCCGAAACTGTTCTTAACCTGAAGCACGACTTTAGCTAATGGGGCCTCCCACTTCCACTGCGCCACCAGAGCCCGATTTCTGTTCTTACCCTCAAGCAAAGTTCTTAACCTGAAGCACTATTTCTGGGTTAGCGGAGTGTGTAACCTGAAGCACATGTAACCTGAAGGGCATGTAACCCGAGGTGCCACTGTACTTTTAATGCAGCATGCACAAAGATAGACGCAGTTCAACCTCTTGATCTGCATAGACTTAACCATACTTAGCTCTATACAAGATCATGGTGAGAAATATGTTTTGGGCCTTTGTGCTTCATCCCAAACTTGTTAGGATACTGGGGTAAGTGGATTTGTCCAATATTTCTCACCACACAAGTCCCAAGTGTCAGAGATCTCCAACATGTGTTGGCTCTAGCAGCATTTGATACCTCTCTTCCAATAACCATAAATCTGGCTGTTAACCAGAAGGTTGGTGGTTCAAGCCCACCCAGGGACAGCTGTGGGCAGGATTACTGCATTGCAGAGGGTTGGACTAGATGGCCCTCAGGGTCCCTTCCAGCTCTACAATTCTATGATATTGATCCTGCTTGCTGACGGCAGTAAGTTTTAATTGTTTTATTATTAGTTATTGAAATTTTCAAAACTCAACATAATCGAACACAAGTGCGGCCACATACAGAATCATAGGGCATTACTGGCCTTGTTGATATATTGATACATTGTATATCTTTAAAAAAATCCTTGTAGGTATAACAGGGGTATTACCATGCTGTTCTGATAAAATAGTCTAATAATAATAATAATAATAATAATAATAATAATAATAATAATAATAAATGCCACCCATCTGACTGCTTTGCCCCAGCCACTGTCGGTGGCTCCCAACAAAATATTAAAAACACAATAAAACCTCAAACATTTAAATAATTCCCTTTAAAAGGCTGCCTTCAGGTGTTTTTTTAAAGTAGTAATAATCATTTCACAGTCATATAGTGCAAATCCTTGTATATGTTGTGTGTTTCTTTTCTTTAAGGTTTTTGGTGTGCTTTCCACTTAAGGCAATTTGTCATCATTTGGCACAGGAATATTCCAAATCAGACCCTTTCCAGTAACAAGTGACCGTGATTCTCACTACTACTAGCATATGAGCATGTTGCAATTGTTTTTCATTTGGTTTGTAAGCAATGCAAAAGCCCCTTTAAGAGATGAGTTCTCCGAGATGATATGCTCTTATCTCTCCTGCAGCAATGTGTTCTGCATAATTTCCTTTCGGCTCCCATGTCTCACATTATTTACACATTTGGATTTTTCCCTTCTCCCCCCACCCCCCACAATTGCCCTACCGTAAAAACATGAGCTACTATTTTGTCACCACCTGGAGAGAGAAAACAACCCCTCCTGTATCCTCTGAAGAGATTGTGCAAATGACATGTGTTACTGGGATGACCTAGCTAAAGACCTCAGATGCATTCAAGAGTAGATAGACTGGCCAATCCAGTGTGTCTAACTGTCAAAACAATCTCTTGGCCCCAGCTGCAGAGCTGGGTGTGACCGTGACTTTAGGGAAATCTAGGTGGGACACTGGATCTTGCCCAGACAGGAATCCTTTTGTGAAACTATTGCACAATCCCATTTCAACAAAGGCAGTCATGAGCATATCAGTGCCAGAGGGGCTGAAAAATGTGAATTAAGTTATTGTTCTTGTGTGTGTGTTTAGTATAGCTGCTAATGTTCTGAATATTAAATATGGAGCAAGGTGCACACCGATGCTTTTGAATAAATGTAAAGAAGAAGAAAAACATTTGCATGTGCCAGAAAGATATTTGTTGCATCCTATCCAACTGATACTACTTTTCGCATGAAGCGTCATGCAACCCCATTCTCTTTTCTTGCTTCAATGTCTCATTATGCTCAGTGGAGCCACTTCTTAATAAGTGCCTTCAGTTATAGCTTTCCAGTCCTTATCTCATTGATTTTAAGGTGATCCTGAGGCTGACCAGACACTGGGGTCCTTCTCCAAGAGGCTTTTGGAGGTTCCCTCACTGTGAGAAGTGAAGTTACAGGGAACCAGGCAGAGTGCCTTCTCGGCCGTGGGCCCCTCCCATTGGATGTCAAGGAGATAAAGAACTACACAACTTTTAGAAGGCATCTGAAGGCCGCCCTGTATCAGAAAGTTTTTAATGTGTGGTGTTTTACTATGTTTTTATATGTGATAGAACCTGCCCAGATGGGCAGGGTATGAAGAATAAAATCATAATTATTGTTGTTGTAACATAAGGAGAGCCAAAGATCCCACTTCCTCCCTCCCTCTTGAGGTAAAAAGGCTTTTGCCATACCCCTTAGCACCCTCTCCCTTGGACAGGAGTGCTTTCCAGGAATCCAGAGACAGCATCCAGCTTGCTTGCCCCACCCTGGAGGTCAGCACAACTTGCCTTTCTCTGGGACCACACCTTTCAACTTATTGCAACCAGTGTACATGTCTCTCTCAGGAAACCAGCGCAGCCAGGTTTTCTCTGACAAGCCCACACTTGCACATAGAATCACAGAATGGTAGAGTTGGAAGCAACCCTGAGGATCATCTAGTCCAACGCCCTGCAATTCAGGAATGGGAGCTGTCCCCATCAAACCTGCCACCTTGGCATTATCAGCAGCATGCTGTAACTAACTGAGCTATCCAGGCTGACACATAGTATGGACCAAGTGACCTGGATCCCTTTGGCCCCCTAGAGTTGGCATGTCTGTCAGTATCTGCTGGTTGGTGCCCTGAGGTCAGTGGAGGAAGCCTTGGACAGTAATCTACTGATGATTTCCACCAGGACAAAGATTTCTGCTTGTGCAAAAGGGATTCCTCACGTCTCCCCCTGCACCAACCCCAAATCTGTTCCAGAGGCCTGGGAGCCATTTCCAGGCTGTTTCCATTCTATTTCCCTTTCTGACCTAATTCAGGATTTTCCTCTCTGCCTCTCAACTTTTTCCCTTTTTAAAGGGAAATTCCCTTATTCCAAATAGGATTCCTTGCAAGAAAATGGAAAAGTTGACAGTTATGCTCTTAGAGCTTTTCCCTACTTTTTATTTTTACTGATTTTGCTGATACCTCCCTCTTGTACATGGATGTCGTGGTTTTGGATACATAATGACAGTCGGAAGTTTGCAAATAGAGCATAAAACGAGAAAGACTCTCCTCCCTGGAAGAGAGGGGAGTGGTTGTGGGTGGGAGCCCGAGCACCGCCCCTAGCAGGGGGCGTTAGCCCCCTGCCTCCACCTCTCCTGGCTGGCGCCCACGCCCCTCGACAGGCACCCAACCAGGTGCCTCCGAGGGGGCGTGCTCAGCAGCCTTTTGCTGCAGCGCCAACCTCTCCCCAGCTTCATTCTTCGCCGTCGTCTCGTCGCGAGTCACCCACCCTCCACTCCCATTTAGTTAGGGCTTAGGTCATTGGCCTTGCTATGGACCTTAGGTTGGTCGCCATGGTTGTCCAGGGGGCCTGGTAGGAGTTTTTCCATTTGGCATTAGGCCTTTTGGTTTTTTTCACCTACCTCGTAGCAATCGTCACAACTTTTGTGGTATTGGTGGGTAGGTTAGGCATTGGAATAATGTGTTGTGGTGTGTCGAAGGGCTAGGTGTGGCCATCGCCTATGCCTTCAATTTTTGGGTATTCCGTTAAAGGAATCTGGCGGTCGTGTATTCTGTCCGATGCCTGCTTGGCGGGAGGCCATGGCACGACCCTCGGTGACATCAGGGGGAGAGCCTATAGTTGGATTAGCATCAACAGGCTCCACCTTCTGGTGAATAAACCCCCTTGTTTTAGAGATCCAATGCCTAAGCCAATACCTTTTAACTGCTGTAATCAATAAAGTTGTGGCCTTTCCTTGCCCATTAACCTTATATCACGTGTCCTTGTGTATTCATTTCACATTGCGGGGGTCGGGTCCTCGAACCACAAGTATTACTTAATTAACTAATTAGTTATAGACCATACTTTTTATAAAAAATAGAGCAACATACGAAATTAGAGTAACTTTGATTAAAAAAACAGTGAAAACTAGAAAGCATTACTCCCAATATATTAATTATTGTTCCTAAATGGAAATCGTAAGTATGTTTTGTGATCTTACAAAGAACTCTCTACTTTTTAACCTTCCTTTTCAGACATGCATGAACAATTATCTCCTGCCTAAATTATATTATTTGCAAATTTTAGTAGCACATCAACAATAAACATATTACCCCCTCATTTATATCTCTCATTAGGGTTTCCACCTCAAAAAGAAATATATTGAAATTCTGGAGCTCAAGCAGTTGTAAAGGGAAGCTTGAATAGAACAGCTTACCAAAATCTGTCAGCAGTTGAAAAACTTCCAGGCCTCTTTTCTTTGAAATAATCTGGCTCTCATTTTCTAATGAGAACAGCATTCCCATCGGAGCCTCGTTGATGCAAATCTGTCAATTTAAAGTCTTGGAGCTATAGTGACAACAGAATCAACAAACAGCAAGTTGATACGGAGAAAGAAAATACACCTGTTTTACACTTGCCATGATAAACTGCTCAGTTGTTCGAGGGTTGACAGGTTATTTCTGATTATAGCATGGGGGTGGACTGGAAAAAATGGGGTGCACACAAAAATACCAGTGCTAAGAGCTGTCAAAGCCTCCAATTACAGAATCACATTCAGGGGCTTGGAATGCAACCTTTCCAAAACAAATGGGTTGAGAAATAAATTCAGTTGTTTGTAGAGAAGCAAAGGGTTGCTTTCTATTAGGGATGTGTGCACCGACCACAAGTTTCCATTTGGAGTCTGATTGGGGCCTTCTGTTCTGCTCCAAAGTGCTCCAGAGGCTGCCTGGTTCAGCTTGGAGTTCAAATCTGAACCGTGATTTGGAAAAAGCAGTTTCACGCCTCCTCCAATCACTATTAAAGGTAAAGGGACCCCTGACCATTAGGTCCAGTCGTGACCGACTCTGGGGTTGCGGCGCTCATCTCGCTTTATTGGCTGAGGGAGCCGGCGTACAGCTTCTGGGTCATGTGGCCAGCATGACTAAGCTGCTTCTGGAGAACCAGAGCAGCACCGTTTACCTTCCCTATTCATCTACTTGCACTTTGACATGCTTTCGAACTGCTAGGTTGGCAGGAGCAGGGACCGATCAACGGGAGCTCACCCTGTCACGGGGATTCGAACCGCCAACCTTCTGATCGGCAAGTCCTAGGCTCTGTGGTTTAACCGTGATTTGGAAAAAGCAGTTTCACGCCTCCTCCAATCACTATTAAAGGTAAAGGGACCCCTGACCATTAGGTCCAGTCGTGACCGACTCTGGGGTTGCGGCGCTCATCTCGCTTTATTGGCTGAGGGAGCCGGCGTACAGCTTCCGGGTCATGTGGCCAGCATGACTAAGCCACTTCTGGCGAACCAGAGCAGCGCATGGAAATTTATCTACTTGCCCTTTGATGTGCTTTCGAACTGCTAGGTTGGCAGGAACAGGGACCGATCAACGGGAGCTCACCCTGTCACGGGGATTCGAACCGCCAACCTTCTGATCGGCAAGTCCTAGGCTCTGTGGTTTAACCCACAGCGCCACCCGCGTCCCTTCCAATCACTATTATGGGGAAATAAAAAAACAGGTCCCCCCCTTTTTGACAGAATTGGACATCTGCAGACACCATAGCCTTGCCTGGATGGATAACACCTGACATATTCCAGTCAAATAGGTCCAAGGTACCATTATTCTTTCACTTCTTCAAAAATGAATTGTCTTTAAATAAAAATAAAAATACTGATTCTTGGGGGACACCACTTTCTACGTCTGTCCATTGGAGAACTGTCCCATTATTCCTGCTCTCTGTGTCCTGCTTCTTAACCAGTTAATAATCCATAATAGGACCTCTCCTCTTATCCCATGACTACTAAGCTTACTCAGGAATCTTGACAAGTGACTTTATCAAAAGCTTGTAAGAAGCAGGGAATTTTTTCCAGCCGGAACTCAGTTCTGGCACCTCTCAGGCACCATTGCCATTCGTAGAGAACAAGGGAGGTGTTCGTGGTGAATTCCAGCACCTCCTTTTCTAGAAAAATAACACTGGTTAGAAGTCCAAGTATACAATGTCAACTGAATCACTCTATATGTATGTTGATACGTTCAAAAAAACTTTAAAATAGTTTGTCAGGCAGGTTTGACCCTTGCAGAAATTTCCTTAACAGAACTTCTACTTACAATGGTGGAATACTAGTCGAATATTTCTTCCAAGGATTCTTCTAAAACACTTTAAAAAAAAATTATACATAATGTATACATTTTCCAGCACCGTGCCACATATGAATGTACAGTGGTACCTTGGTTCTTGAATGGCTTGGCTCACGAACAAATCGGCTCCTGAATGCTGCAAACCTGGAAATGAGTGTTGTGGTTTGCGAACGTTTTTCAGAAGCCAAACATCCGACGCAGCTTCTGATTGAGTGCAGGAAGCTCCAGCAGTCAATCGGAAGCCACACCTTGGTTTCTGAATGGTTTTGGGAGTCTAATGGACTCCTGGAATGGATTAAGTTTGAGAACCATGGTACCACTGTAATGCCATTAGGAAGCAATCCACACTCAATATCTGCTGGGGTAAAGAGGGCTTGGTATAGGTAGACATCTGGCTGAACAAGCTGAGCCTGGGCTGAAGTAGAGGCAGAACCACACCAGCTGACGTCCTCCAGCCTGTCCTGAAAAAGGACATCCCAGGGACATGACAGGTGGGAGAGGACAAGCGGAGACTTACCCCTGTTCCAAACTCCTTTCAGCTCGGTCACAAGACCTTGCAATCCAGCAGAAGTTACACTAGCAAAAGTTGCGCAAGTCAACCACTGTTATAAAGATTTGTTTTCCATCTGCTAGACGTAGCGCAACTCAGCCAGCCAACTCCTGACAGGCCTTTGGAATACTTAGGTGTAAGTTACACCGTCCCAATTTACCCCAGTATAAATGATTCTGGCTTCCTACAGTTTGGGATCGCTCTGACAGACCTTCATCTGATATGCCGAAGGTTAACGATAAAAGACTCCTTATAACTGGAAGCGCTTTCATCCAAACCGAAACCAATCACTAATCACCAACGCATACTAGCATGCCTAATTACATAAACTATGAATGTGTGGGTAAAGGAAACTTGGGTTCAAATACCTGCTTGTCCATTACGCTCGCTGGGTGGCCTTGGGCAAAAAACACGGTCTCATTGCCGAAACCTGCTGTACAAGATTGTGATGATTATGTTATCGAGGTAAATAAGAAATTATGCAGACCTTTTAATAGGGAAAACAATTGGCAGTAAGACATAATTTTAAAAAAAGAATCACTGTTGATTTAGGGAGAAATGTCTTCCACTGATCAATGTACTTTAAGATGCATACAAACAGCTTAAACATAGAGATACCAGAGGAGTTTGAAATTCACACATTCTGAAGTGATCTGCCCTGATTTGCACTTTCTGAGCTAATTGTGCAGATTGGAATGCAGCTATTCGCTGGATTTTGCGTTTCTCTGAATGTTGCTTGCAGCACAGTTTTCGGCTTGAGAAACGTATCAACAAGTATCTAAATTGCATAATCTGAGGTAAAAAAAGTTCAGGACTGCATTTTTAAAGTTAAAATACATGTAGACATGCATATCACAAGAGAATATACATTCAAAAATATATTCAGATGTATTAAGTTTTTATTATTATTATTTAAAAATCCACAGATGAATGCAGAAATGGGACAGTCTTGTGAACGAAGACCGGCTAACACGATAGGGACTAGAAAGAGAATGCTTTCCCCATCCCTAGTTAAAGAAAGGGAGAAAAATCGAGTTCCTCAAAGGTAGGACATCTGTGGTATATTTTTATACTTTGGTTCTATGTCTGTTTGCTAAAAGCAAATTTGCCAGATTTAATGGCTCACGGTATAGAGTGTACCAGTGTATTTAGCTTCTGGGTTAGAAAGCCAGAGGAAATGGTCACAGAGGATTTTGTTCAGAGCACTAGAAATCTCATACCAAACAACTGTACAATTGACTGTATCAGTTTCAGATCTTCAGGCTTTGCAACTAAGATATGTTGAGTCCCACCGCCCAGCAATGCTATGAGTCGGCCGCTTTTTCTGGGGTTTTCTTTTTTCTTTTTTTGGAAGCCACTAAATTACTGCAGGGGAGAAAAAATATTCCAATTTGCCTCACATTTGGAAATGTATTTCCTTTAAATGATCTACACTGATATTTTTAAAAGGGTTCAGGAATGATAAAAGGAACTTCTGGGATGTAATTATGTTGCACCGAAAGCAGCTTCATAGAAATTACTTCTTATTGAACAAGAATGTCCCAGGGAGGTAGCAGCAATTTCCATCAAAATAAACCACAGCAACATTATAAATTGCATTGGCACAGAATGTAATGGCCAGACAAATAAGGTTTGGACTAACATTGGGTTTGGAGGGATTTTACAGATGCAGACACACTCAATTCTGGCCAAGGGAACGGATTCTGCTATATATACACCCGCTGTGTACAACAGCTGCTGCTGAGTTATAGCAGACATGCTCAACCCAAGGTCGGATACAGAGAGGTGCCACATAAATCAGAGACAGCCATCTTACTTCTTCTTTCCTTTTGGAAGAACAGCTGCACTATTTACTATAGCATCGCTAGCAATCATGTATGTTAATGTCTCATTTCTGAATTGGGGTTTTTTTAAGCCACTAAAATGTGTGTAAATAAAGGTTGTGGTTTGCTGTGACAAAGTTGTGATGTTTCACTCCTTGCCCCTCCTAAGTGATTAGCATATGGTTACTTGTTTTAAATGAGAAAATCTTTCTATTTATACAGTTTATTGTTCCATGGCTTGGGGCTTTGTAATTTAGACCAGGGATGGCCAACTGGGGCCTCACAGTCTTCATCTACCTGCCTCTGGCATTGATATTTTGGTCCCAACTTCTCAATGTACAGGGATCTCCAGCGCATCCATTCAGTTCCCCATGGGAGGGTTTCTACCAGTTGCAAGTATGCTTTAGACATGGCATTGTAGCCTGTGCTGTGCTAACCCCTAGAGTTTTACTCAGGGAGGAAGATGCAAAAGAAGCTGGCTCCTGGCTTCTCTGAGTCCTGTGATTGAAACTAGTGCTCTGTTGATAGTATATCAAAGCCTCCAGCATTTCCCCCCACCCCCACAGAGCATTTCCTATCCGAAGAAAGGCAAGGGACACACCACCACTAGGTAAAAGAGGTAAAGGACCCCTGGACGGTTAAGTCCAGTCAAAGGCGACTATGGGGTTGCAGTGCTCATCTCACTTCAGGACAAAGGAGCTGCTGTTAGTCATGTGGCCAGCATGACTAAACCGCTTCTGGCATGATGGATACACCATGACGGAAACCAGAGAGCACAAAAACACTGTTTACCTCCCCACTGCAGCGGTACCTATTTATCCACTTGCACTATTTATCCACTTGCACTTCGAACTGTTAGGTTGGCAGGAGCTGGGACAGAGCAACAGGAGCTCACTCCATTGTAGGGATTCGAACCACTGACCTTCTGATTGGCAAGCCCAAGAGGCTCAGTGGTTTAGACCAGTGTTTTTCAACCACTGTTCCGTGGCACACTAGTGTGCTGCGAGATGTTGCCTGGTGTGCCGTGGGAAAAATTTGATTCCTATTCAAGAGAATTACTTTATATATAGTCAATATAGGCACAGAGTTAATTTTTTTAACATTTTCTAATGGTGGTGTGCCTCGTGATTTTTTTCATGAAACAAGTGTGCCTTTGCCCAAAAAAGGTTGAAAAACACTGGTTTAGACTACAGTGCCACGCACATCCTTTACCCTTCACCACCACTACACCAATGGGACACAGAACACATGTCCCCCCACACCAATAAATAAATTTTAGAAAGCGGTGAGATTAGATGTGGATGCATAAAGCATAATTATTATTATTTTTAAAAAACAAGACTCCTCATGCTCCCCCTTTCTTCCTGACCATGTTCTCCTACATGTAGGAGAACAGAAGCAAATGAAAGCAAACTACAAACCAGTTTCTGTTACCCACAACTTGGTGTACATATTTTGCCTTCGGGTGGGGGTGGGGGTGGATTCTTATTTTTATTTTAGAAAAGGGGAGAGAAGAATCCCAAATCCCCTAGCATCTGCTGCTCGTCAGTTTCAGTCAAATATTTCTAATAGTGGAAATATAAAGATCCAGCTGTTAGTATTCATCATGTTTGCAATCTTGAGCACAATGAGGAAAGAAAAAAAATCCTCAAGGAAATGCAGTTATTTCAGGAGGTTTGGGAAGATGGTTATTTCAGGCAGTTTCATCTGCTTAATTTGAGGCGCAGGTGAAAGGAGGCTGTTGAAAATCTCTGTCCTTTAACAAGCAAAAAGAGACCAGACCAGGTCATTTTCTTGGTGTTCACTATTTCTTTGTTACCCCCCCCCCCCGCAACACAGATTCTATAATCAGATGCTTATATTCCAAAGACAAAGTAAGCATTTAGCAAGCAGTGAACCATGTTGTTTTTCATTACAGGAGATAATTACATGCAACTAGAATGCTTATTTGTTAGCTGTAACTGCTTGTGTTGCCATCTTTAAAGACTTCCTGCAAAAAAAGTTTCGGATAGTCATTAAAACATACAGCACAGTAACATGTGATGAGACCCAGTGGCATTCAGTGGGACCTCCTAAGTCTGGTTGGGGTGGGGGCTGTGAGGGAGCAACCTAAGGCCCTGAGGCTGCATATAACCCTGAGAAGAGAATAGCAGAGAAAGACACAGAAAAGGCTGTGCCTCACCCAATTTCATCCCTGGCCTTGCCCATTATTGGTTCCAGCCCTATTCAGTATCAACATGCAGTCCCTGACAGATTTCCTCCCCTGCTAAAATGCAACCTGAATAGAAAAAATGCTTTTCCACCTCTGTCCTAAGTAAACATCTGAACTGAGATGTAGCTAGACTTCTCTATCTCCTGGTTGTGAAAACATAGCAAGACAGAGAATAGAGACATCTTGCTCATCAAAAATGAGATTTAGGTATATTGTCCTTTGTGGAGACTTAGTTGCAAGTTATTAGTGAGGGAAAGAGTTAAGCAGAATGGCATTAGGTATGCCAGTCACAGTTGACAATATGGATAGAGATAGAGGAATAGGAAGAGATGCTCTTCCTATCTAAGAAAGTATGAATTGTCTTCCCTAGATTAGATCAATGGTTCGTCTAACTGAGGGTGTCTCAAACTTGGGTCTCCAGCTGTTTTTGCACTACAATTTCCATCAAACCCCAGCTAGCAGGACCAGTGGTCAGGGATGAAGAGAACTGTACAGTGGTACCTCGGGTTAAGAATTTAATTCGTTATGGAGGTCCATTCTGAACCTGAAACTGTTCTTAACCTGAGGTACCACTTTAGCTAATGGGACCTCCTGCTGCAGCCACGCAGCCACCGCACAATTTCTGTTCTCATCCTGAAGCAAAGTTCTTAAACCCAGGTACTATTTCTGGGTTAGCGGAATCTGTAACCTGAAGTACCACTGCAGTCCAAAAGCAGCTGGAGACTCAAGTTTGGGAAACCCTGATCTAACTGGGAAGGCAGACTGTTGGCTCATCTATCCCACAAGGTTTGCTTGGGGAAATGTGCTTGGTCTGACTCAATTTAGAGAAGCTTCATGTACCCGTTTGAGAGAAGGTCTATTGATGGTCAAGATTGCTAAAATAGGAAATCAGTACTCATCTACAATGAGCTGCTTATTGAATGAGGTTGGAATCATCTTCTTCATACTTGCATTTTAGCTTTCCAATAGCTTCTTCACTGGCTATGCCTTAGCTATCATTCACTGCAGTTGGAGACTGGATGATCGACTATCAGTCTGATCCAGCAAGACAATGCTCATGTTAATAATGGGAAATGAAAATATGGGAATGCTAACCAAGAAATAGTCCTATAGAAAATGAATTGCTACATGTTAGGTAGCAGTATAGTGGTACCTGGGGTTACATACACTTCAGGTTACATACGCTTCAGGTTACATACGCTTCAGGTTACAGACTCCGCTAACCCAGAAATAGTGCTTCAGGTTAAGAACTTTGCTTCTGGATGAGAACAGAAATCGTGCTCTGGCGGTGCGGCAGCAGTGGGAGGCCCCATTGGCTAAAGTGGTCTTCAGGTTAAGAACCGTTTCAGGTTAAGAATGGACCTCCAGAACGAATTAAGTACTTAACCTGAGGTACTACTGTATTAGTAGTCAAGTTTAGTGGGGTGGCCATACCAGAAGCAAAACTGATTCACAAAACACATTGAAAATGCTGAGAGAGCTTTTCTTTCCCCATACAACCCTGGTGGCCCAAAAGGCAAATATAATCCTATTTTTAAAGGTTCAGAGGTGACTTCCTGTCCACCATTGAAAGTTCCCGTCCATCACTGAATCTGTTCAAAGGTAACTTCCTGCCCATCACAGAGATGTATTTGGGTTATTTTCCAACAGTATCACCCTTTATCTTCACGAGGATTTTCACAAATCCAGCTATATGTGAACATGTTGGGATGTCAGTAGAAGTCAAAGCCAAAATAGGAATCAGATGGTGGTGTCTCCCTCGGAAAGGGGCAGTCTTTCTGTCCCAAATTAAAAGGGAGAGTTTTTCGAGCTGTCTCCTTTTCATTATGTCTCGCACAGTAGGACGAACACTTTCTGCCATCCTAAAAGAGGGTGAGAGAGGGAGGGAAACAGGTGCCCTTTTGCGGAATGAACAACTTATATTGCAGGGGATGGGGGGGGGGGGAGAGAGGCAGAAAGCTGCAGACTGAATTCCCATTCCTCCAGCTTGAGTTCTGCTCCAGTCCTTGCCCTGTGGAGAGCAAGCAATATACCACAAATTCACAGCAGGGGATTGAACAGCATATGCGTAGCTGCCTGAAAATCACTCAAATCCCACTAAGAAAAATACCATATGGGGATGCTTTCTTCATCTGATACAATCCCAAAGATTTTAGTTATATGCAGATCTCAAAAAGCTTTTCTGTTCTGTTCTTCTTTTTTTATTAAAAAAAGACTTTCGTGATGACAAAGCCAGTGAGATGTTCTTTCCACTACATATTTACAATGTCCTGCTTCATTCTGACAGTCACCTTCATTAACTGTATTGTTGCAGGCCACCCCAATCTCTGATCAGTTATTTATTATTATTATTTATTGCATTAATATACTGCCCTATACCTGCAGGTCTCAGGGCAGTTCACAGTTCAAGATCCCAGGGGTTCCAGGAGCTTATCTAGGGTCCGTGTTTCTTTTTGGAAATGAAGCACAGTGAAGAATGTGGGCAGAGATTGCTCCATTTTTGTTTTTTAAATTGCTTTTTTATTATCTATTTTCATTTAAATTGTAATTGATATTAATGCTGTATATTCTTAGTTTTAGATTTTATGATTTATGTGGAAATTGTTTTCCACTTGGGTGTGTACTTTTTGATGTGTTTTATTTATTGCTTATGACTTTTGTTACGTTGGTACAGTAGTACCTCAGGTTACATACGCTTCAGGTTACAGACTCCGCTAACCCAGAAATAGTGCTTCAGGTTAAGAACTTTGCTTCAGGTTGAGAACAGAAATCGTGCTCTGGCAGCGCGGCAGCAGCAGGAGGCCCCATTAGCTAAAGTGGTGCTTCAGGTTAAGAACAGTTTCAGGTTAAGTATGGACCTCTGGAACGAATTAAGTACTTAACCCGAGGTACCACTGTAATCATGTAAATATTGTCATGTTGTAAGCCGCCTTGAGCATTGTTTTAACTATGGAAAGGCGGCATAAAAATAAAATGATGATGACGATGATATTTATGATATATTGGTTATTTACACATGTATACAACCTGAGCCTATGATGGAGGGGTTCACTGCATAAACACCCCAAAGGGTCTTGTTTTTCCCATAGGCACAGTCTTGGATTGAATCAGAAATCAAACACCATGCTCAGCATCTTTGACTTTCAAGCCTGCAGCCTTGTCTCTAAGTCACATCACAGCAAACTCTGCCCTCCAACTCAGGCTCTGTCCTTCTAACTATCTAAAAGCTAGAGGAGGGGTCCCGCCTATTTGTTGTCTGGTACAGAGCCCCCTTTCCTTTATTCTCTTAATGGCTCATCACCCAGGCGATCACCTCAACGCAGGAAGCTAGCCTGGCTTATATTTGGACACTTGCTGGCTTGACTGGATTTTAACACTCACAAATTCATGACAGTATTGATGGCAAAAGACCAGTGTGGTTTCCAGGCTTTCATCACTTATGAAAGATATTTGTGGTTCGAGGGCCCGACCCCCGCAAAGTGAAATGAAGACACAAGGACACGTGATATAAGGTTAATGGGCTAGAAAAGGCCACAACTTTATTGATTACAGCAATGAAAAGGTATTGGCTTAGGCATTGGATCGAAACAAGTGGGTTTATTCACCAGGGGTTCATCACCTGTTGATGCTAATCCAACTATAGGCTCACCCCTGCTGTCACCGCGGGTCCTGCCATGGCCTCCCGCCAAGCAGGCATCGGACAGAATACACGACCGCCAGATTCCTTTAACGGAATACCCCTAAAATTGAAGGCATAGGCGATGGCCACACCTAGCACTTCAACACACCACAACACATTATTCCAATGCCTAACCTACCCACCAATACCACAAAAGTTGTGATGATTGCTACGAGGTAGGCGAAAAAACCAAAAAGCCTATTGCCAAATGGAAAAACTCCTACCAGGCCCCCCGGGCAACCAGGGCGACCAACCTAAGGTCCATAGCAAGGCCAATGACCTAAGCCCTAACTAAAAGGGAGTGGAGTGTGGGTGACTCGTGACGACGATGAGGAATGAGGCCAGGGAAAGGCTGGCACTGCAGCAAAAGGCTGCTGAACACGCCCCCCCCCCCATGGCACCTGGTTGGGTGGCCACCGGGGGGGCGTGAGTGCCAGCCAGGTAACTTCCCCTAATATAATGAATTTTTGGGTGATCTTTACATTAATATATACATTTTTTATTCTTGAAAACATTTTTCTTCAGGGAAGAGGTGCACTGGAGAACTGCATCACAATATCCAGAGAAGTGTAAATTTTGAAGGACGTTTGCTTTTTGGCTGGCAAATCAGGCTTTATTCAGGGAAGAGGTGCACTGGAGAACTGCATCACAAAATCCAGAGAAGTGTAAATTTTGAAGGACCATTTGCTTTTTGGCTGGCAAAAAGTGAACTGAACCAAATTTCTCCCAAAATACAGAAAAGAAAAAGGAAAGAAATGTATATCACATGGAAACGAGCTAAGCTCAGCTCAGCAACCCGTTGTTTAATGTTTGGGACTTTCTGGAAAATAAAACAAGCGGACCAGACTGGAGTGACAACAAAGATGCCTTGGACACAATCTACAGAGCAGGCTGTTCCTTTGCTTTGCTGAACTGATATTGTGCGACTCTTCATCGTGTGTGGCCAGCTGACCACATCTCTGGCATCCCCACCTGTTCCTTCTCCACTGTGCATTCCAGAGACCTACCGCAAAGGACTCTGGAATGCACACAAGGTGAGATGTTGTCCTACAAGGTGAAATAGCTGTCGTTTTTGTACCACTGCTGCCAAGTGGTTCAGCCTTCTGTGCCTCCTGCATATCTGAATAGGAAATCTGAAGGATAAGGATCAGAGCGGAGGGCAGCTATCTCTAGGTGCCTCTTTCACATATGCTAGTGGGAAAGGGGGGAGCTGGTGCAGCATGCCGCAAAGATAATGGCACCTGATGTGATGTGCCATCTAATATTTCAGAATGCATAGCCGTGATCTGATAGAGGATCAAGTTTACTAAATGTTGCTTTCCCTAAACTCTAGTTATCGAAATCTACTCTGTCAGTCAAGGAATACTCATGCCAGTGTAACTGCATTTAAATGACACTCCAGCTTATCCAAGCATCTGATTATTTCAACAGTCCCAAAGTCCTCTGAGCCGTTTAGATAGATGCAGCACTAATAACATTTGCTGTGTTGCTAAAATCCCAGTAGTTAGAAAATGTGCTGAGAAGTTAAAATGAATTCATTCAGAAATCTCCCTAAAGTGCAGTGGTAAATCCAAGCACCGCAGTACAACTACAGGAAGAGGAGTAGAATCCTGTAAATATATAGATCTTGAAGGATTCCTTTGTTCAAAATAACTTTTTGAAAATCCAAAACACATGCCAAGAGTGAGCCAATAAATGGTGGAAATTCCTGCATGCTAATGAATTTCTGGAGAGAAGTCATGTGTGTCATCCATCAAATGACTAGGAGTGGCTCACCCAGAGCTGCAGAAATCGCCTCCCAGCAAGAGTGGCACTGATGTTTAACTGGAAGGGTGAGGGAGCAGTGAGGCTGGGATTGCGGAGACACAGTGCAGCCCTGATCTCACGGCCACCTCACCCCTCCTGGCAAGTGGCAATGATACCTCTAGTGGGAGAGTATTGCTGCAAGCCCTCTCCCCCCAAGGCAAGCTGATCCAACAAATGACAGACAGCAGATTGAGTTTTTAATATTTTGGGGTCTTATTGAATTAATTAGAGAACACTTAAGCATAAGCTGCTGTCATTGAAAACCTGCTGGTAACGGCAAAGATTGCAATGACAAAAGATTGTAAAGCTACAGGTACGCTCCAGTCAAACTGGTTAAAGAGAGCATTAATAGTTGCAGAAATGAGTAGAGTGCCTGACATAAGACAATTTTCAGAAGTTTTTGGGACAACTTTTGTATTGTGTTTTTAATATTCAGTTGGGAGCCGCCCAGAGTGGCTGGGGAAACCCAGCCAGATGGGCGGGGTATAAATAAATTATTATTATTATTATTATTATTATTATTATTATTATTATTATTATTATTATCATCATCATCATCATCATCATTAACTTTCAGAGTAGCAGCTGCATTAGTTTGCTGTAGTAAAAGCAACAGCTACACTGCTGGTAGCTTAGAGACTAACAGATATATTGTAATTGTGAATGCAGTTAACAGTGGTCATCTAGAATTCATCAAGCAACGACTGCAGTGAGAGTCATGCAATCTGTAAACATGGTGACGCTCACTTTAAAACACATAGCTGCTGTATGCCCATCGGCACGTGGGCTCTCTAGAAATGTAGGACATGCTCATCTATCCTGGATGTTATTCCTTTTTTAAAAAAAGATATTTATTAAAGTTTTCAATATTAATACAATAAAAATCAAAAAGAAAAAAGAAAAAAAAGAAAAATCCAAAAATAAAAATAATTAAAAACACACAAAATTTCCATTACTTATTATCCTGGATGTTATTCCTAAGTGGAAAGAAAGGTTTGTTGCCTGGATTTTTTTGCATGCATGCATGCTTGTCTGCTTGTTAAAGTGAGCAGTGTGCATTGTATGTGTTTTATAACTCCTGCATGGGCAGTGGCATAGCGTGGGTTGCCAGTGTCCAGGACTGCAGGGGGTGGATGGAAGAGAGGGAATGGCGTATGCATGTGCATTCAACTGCCTAACAGCATCTGCATCACCCAGAAGATCACAGCCACAGAGTTAAGAAAAGAAGAGTTGTTGTGTTGTCTGAAGAGGTCGCTTCCTGGTTCGTATAGGGAAGCTGTTTCAAACGGAGCCCAGCGACAGAAGCACGCAGCACTGGGTGTTGAAATTTTGCACCTCCTAACAATTTTGCACCTAGGGCAACCGCCCCTGTGGTCCTCCCCCATGTGCGCCACTGTGTATGGGCATAAAACTACTTTGGGAATGGTTACAATGCTCTGTCTCCTAATTTCATTTTCTGGTGAGATGGGTTGATCCTAAATGAATGTTCCAAATGTTCACATGAAGGAAGATGGACTTGAAGGCAGCATGTGTGGGATTGGCATCTCTTCCATCTGGCTTCTCAGCACTGAGGAAAATAAGGTCATGCAGGTTCCTCCTCAACTGTATGGTGCACAGAGCCCTTTGATGGCAAAAGAAAAAAGAGCCATTCCCAGTGGCCAGCAAAGGACCACCCACGCAGCCTTAAAACACACGGACCACTGACTGATGTGTTTAATGAGTACACAGTAAATTTTTGAGCTGTACAGCTACATGAGCAGGTCTCTGAAAGACTCCTGTGTTAACAGCATTTTTTCCCCCAAATACTGCTCTGCTCGGCCTTTGCCTTCAGAAGAAAATCTCCATGTGTTGGAATGGGAATAAAAAGACCAGGTAGAGAGGAACTGAGGACAGAAAATCTGGGTTTGAGTTCTTTTTTAAAAAGAAGAAGCTATAACTGAAACGCATATTACATCCTTTAGGCTACATTAACTGTATTTCTTACTTCAGTGCTTTAAGCTCCATAAAATGCTTACTGGCAGACGCATTCATCCGGTTTTAATTTAGGTTGCTTGGTTTAAAAACTAGTCTGCAGTCTTCTATACACTTGTCAGGAAGTAAGCCCCACAGAACTCAAGAGAACTTTCCTCTGAGTTGACATGTATAGGATTGTACTGTAAGATGCTGTGTAAACTCTTCAAAAAATCTACAGATTCGATGACATTGGTGATCTCTCAGTCTCTTTAGGCTGAGCACATCAAATCTGGAAAGGTAAATATTCAGGTTCTTGTCATATTCAGTGTTCTGATATCAGAGGTATAGGATTTAGGTCCCACAATGTAGTATTGTGTAAACAAACCTCACTGTAAATGTGAGTCAGGGGAAATATATTAGCAGGTCAAATGCAGTATGGACTGCTTTTCCGTTTAGGAGAGTCATTTTAAGTTGGATTAAATTTGCAGAGTACAAAGATAAAATAACCCTTCCTGGAAGCCACGGCGGTATAATTAGAAAGAGTGACATTTTGGAGATATTTGCTGTTGGTTGCCACTGTTCAGAAGAACTTTGAAACGCCTCCAAAATATACCTTCACAGCTCACTGCATGATGCTAAGCACTGCTGTCTTCTACATACTGGGTTATGGATAGAAAAATCAGAACCTGAAAGTAGAATTTGGTCAGGAAATGGTGCAGTTTTAGTTTATAAGTGTTTATATATTACCCAAATTAGGAGCAAGGAGTAAAGAAGGAAAATACTTTAATATATTAAGGGGAAAAGAAGTCCAGATTAATGATGGACATAAATATGAAGCTATTGATATTCAAAGACATATCCAATTTTACTGTGGCTTTTCAGGTATTAGCATCATTTGGATGAAGGTTTAATATTTCAACCATTGCTTTAGATTTATGTCAAGACATTCATAAAGCAATCAATGGTGCTAGCTCATAAATGTAACAGAGAAGATGGAGCACCTTGCGAAAAACATTCAGAAATCCGCATTTGGCTTTGGGGCGCGTTATTGTTCTTGACTCCCTGGCTGTTCATGGAAGTGGATTCAATTTTGTGTTTCAATTACAATGAGAAATGGCCAGACCAACGTTCATGTTTAAAATAACATCCATTCTACAAGTCCGTCATTCCAATGGACTTGATTTTGTGGTACATATGTAATGCGGCAGACCAGTGTATGTTCATTACGGCAACCTCTTCCGTGCAATGGAAGAAACATGGTAATAGTTTCAGAATGGCTGTTATTACCATACTTCAAGAGCTCTTACAGAAAACCTATTTCCCACTTCATCCATTAGAATAAATTGTGGAAACATTTCTTTTGTTTCCTGAACTATTACCGCATGCTTTGGTTGGGCAATAAAAAGAACACAAACCCTCTGAATGCTTCTTATTCACTCTTTCAACTATATATTGGCCTGCTTAGTGCACCGGGAAAATAAAATGCAATATGGAACTTTAGAAAAGCCATACCTATGTCCTGAATAGCAAATTGCACGCAAAGTAAATGTCAGGTGCTGTGGTTCATGTAACAGATTGTGCCTTCATTATTCCATACAGGCTCAATGGCCGCGCACTTTCCTTCATTTTTCATGTAAACCATCACATAATTTTTTTAAAAATACAGTGGTACCTCGGGTTAAGAACTTAATTCGTTCCAGAGGTCCGTTCTTAACCTGAAACTGTTCTTAACCTGAAGCACCACTTTAGCTAATGGGGCCTCCTGCTGCCGCCGCATCGCCAATGCACAATTTCTGTTCTCATCCTGAAGCAAAGTTCTTAACCTGAAGCACTATTTCTGGGTTAGCAGAGTCTGTAACCTGAAGCGTATGTAACCTGAAGCGTATTTAACCACTGTATAAATATATCTATTATTTATTTTCCATTTAATAATATACATTCACATCATTATTAGCCACTTTACCTCCCTGGCTCTTTAGAGCCTATCAACATCCTTCCCTCCCACCTCATGGCTTTCAAAATTAAGCTTTATATCATTGCATTTTGAATGTTTTCCAATTCTAATTTCATTTATTACAAAATAACTCAAAATTTGAATAAATATAGAAAGGTATAAAGCTTCTTGTTACAAGTCTTCAGATAATGCTGCTAGTGATGTTAATTGCTTACAAAGTGTGTTCTCCTTCAGGGAGAGCACGTGTTGCGGTGGGGCCTACTGAGCCACCCCTTTGTTGCTGGGTAAGTTCTCCAAGATGGCCAGGGGGCATTGATTGGATTGCCGAGTTGCTGGGGCAAAAGTTATGTTGCAATTTTGGTGGGAGGGGTAAAAGGTTTAAATACTCTGCACGCAGCCTTGCACTTTCTCTTTTGCTGTGTGCAACGGATCACCCGCCCACCCGCCCTAGAATAAGGGGTTTGTTGCGTTGACCTTGCTATGCCTGTCGTGGGGTCGTCTGCCTTTGAGCAGGGGCCTGGTAGGAATTTTTCCACCTGGCAAATTGGCTGGCTGGGTGGTTTTTGCCTACTGCGTAGCAAATCGTCACAACTTGTAAGGTTGTGGTTAGGCATTGGTTATAAATCTGGTGGAGGAGGGGTTAGGATAGGCTGGGCCTGCCCCCCCATGGAGGGGTTCAGGATAGGCTTGGCCTGCCCCTCCATGGTTGCTGCGGAAAGGGAATTTCGTTAAAGGAATCCTGGGGCTTGCCATCTTTTCGTCCAATCCCTGGAATGGGACTAGGGCCGGCAAGCCTTCGGGGAGCAGGCGGGTGAGAGTTGAGGGTCTGTGTCTCAGCTCCAATTCTTCCCCGACTTGCTTTCCCCCGCACTGTCTTTCGGTGGTGCCCAGAAGTCAGTTCTGTCCCCAGGCGGGGGGACAGATAGTCTTAACCAATGCCTAAACAACCACTCACAGTTTGTATTTTAATAAGGTTGTGGCCAAAATCATGCCAAAAATCTTAAACAAAAATTACGTGTCCGTTGTGAGTTATTTTGGGGGGTGGATTGGGGACCTCAACACGCAATAATCTTTTAGGTATCATATAAATTTACTCCAGTCCTTTTGGAATACTTGATCATGCTGGTTTCAGATTTTTCCTGTCAGCTTCACCAGTTCTGCAAAGTCCATCATCTTCTTCTGCCACTCTTTTGTTGATACTTCTTGTTGTTTCCATTTGGGGGCTAAAAGAATTCTTGCTGCAGTTGCTGCATACATAAAGTCTTTTATCTTCCTTTGGTATCTCTTCACCCACTATACCCACTATACCCAATAAAAAGGCTCCTGTTAGGTAAACCACCTCATAGACTTGTCCTGGAACTTAGACTCATGCAGAATCATAAGAGATTCAACCATTCTTCTCCAGACATTTACAAATATGAACCCAAGCCAGAAGGTGACTGGTTAATTAGCTCTGAACTCAGCATGAATTGGCTGCTGTTATGCTCGCTTTACATTGTTAGGATGACAAACTTTTGCCATGCCATAGGGTGTTCAACAGATTATATGAGTCTTGACGTCTGCGGCAAAATTCCTTTTTTAAAAAAAACTCCAGAAGAATATTATGTCACATGCAGATGCTTTCAGTGTGCGCGTTATAAATCCAGCACCCCATATCAGTCATCGTACAACATCATGAAAGTGGATAAAATTCAGTGCAACCTTTGTACTGAAAATCAGAGTGGCTGGAATTGGCATGGGGGGGATGGGGGACGGACAGCGATGGCTGTTGCTTTCCTCACCTGCTTGTGGGCGGCTGAGACTGGAAGGAGGACAACGAAGTCTGGAAACGTGGGGCAGAAACCTGCCCACTCCTTTTCCACTAAGTCGTCTAGGAGGATGGCAAATGAGAACAGCTTTGTGCCATGTGCTCAGGAAAGCAGCACTCTGTACTGAAGCTTATTCCATTTAAAATGGCAATGAATGCAGCAAAGTAATGTACAGGGCTGGAGTGTGGGGGGTAGATTTAATTCAGCTTGCATTTAAATGTGAATTTACCCTATCTGCACTTTCCTGAACAATACGTGAACCGAAACATTTGTTTGAATGCAAATTTTCACAATGCAAAATTATCCAGTCAAGCAATGTGTACAAAAATGCACATGCTGAGATCAAGTGTGCATTTAAATGCATATGTTAGTGAAAATAACATACCGACACTATGGAAAACTGCTTTGCAAAAATGTGTCTATTAAGCAAAATTGCATACAAAGATTAAGAGAGATTCAAACTAAGATGCTGGTGAATTTTCATAAGGACTTAGCACTTTTCAGCAAACCTATGTGGAAATGTGGAGAACTGAATTTCAGATTGGAAAAATGAGAAATTAGAGGAAACATGATCAATGTCCTGGAAGCCCTGATTGAGGACTAAATGGAATCTACTGTTAGTATCCTTTGTAAACCAATTCAAACAACTTATTTGCTATACTGTAGTGTTTCTAAACCACGTTGGTGGTGCTGTGGTCTAAACCACAGAGCCTAGGGCTTGCCAATCAGAAGGCTGGTGGTTCGAATCTCCGCGACAGGGTGAGCTCCCATTGCTCAGTCCCTGCTGCTGCCAACCTAGCAGTTCGGAAGCACGTCAAAGTGCAAGTAGATAAATAGGTACCACTCCGGCGGGAAGGTAAACAGCGTTTCCGTGCGCTGCTCTGGTTCTCCAGAAGCGACTTAGTCATGCTGGCCACATGACCCGGAAGCTGTACGCCGGCTCCCTCGGCCTATAGAGCGAGATGAGTGCCACAAACCCAGAGTCGTCCGCGACTGGACCTAATGTTCAGGGGTCCCTTTACCTATATCTAGTGTGTTTAAACAGTGGGGAAGTCTTAAAGACCATTAAGCAAGAAAGTGGATGAAGATCACTGCATCCTAGTAGGAAGCAGGATCATAACGGATTGGAGGAGGAAGTCAAGTCACATTCTTTGGGAAGCCTGTGAAGAAGGGTAAATCAGCATTTTAACACCATTCAAAGAGGAGAGAACCCAGGGGTGAACGTAGTATGGAGCAATTTCGTGATGGGGAAGAAGTTTTTCACAGCATCCTTTTGGAGAGATTGAAGAAGGAAAGGGCATGGGGGCACTCAAGGCAGGATTCCAATGGTCACACAGAGAATATAAAGGCAACACTTAGAGATTTCCAGAACAAAGAGCAAAGCACGAAAATGTTCAGTTGAGGTTTAAACACTGCCAGAAAACATCCATTGGAGAGCTCGGAGCATTGTCTGCTGCTGTTCCAGTAATCTCTCTTTTATTCAGTAATGACCCAGCTGGGGACAGTGATTTTGGGGCAGCTCATCATTACCCACAGCAGGCACCGGCATTGCCGAGGCTTTTATTTCAGGCTGCTTTTTTGCTCCCTAAACACACAAAGGAGCTCATCTTTCTTCGGCAGCCAGACAATAGCTTGATGCCACTGCACTGACACAGAGTGGACAGAAGCACCCTGATCTTTGCTGATGCTTTGTTTTGTTTTGTTTTTTCCTCTGGACTTTACACAAACAGGCAGAGGGAAGGCAGAGGCATGCAGAGCAACTGAAATGAAATGTCAAGCGCTCTCTTGCTGGTTTGGTTTTGTACAGTCAATGCAGAAGTCAAAAAGAAAGAAAAAGGGGGAAGCTCACAGCAATATGCAGACAGGGGTTGGAGCGTTTGCGTACAAATTGGCAGTAGTACCCAACTCCCGCTCCGTAGAAAGATTCCTATCTTCAAATGGAGAATGCAAAAGCTGCCTTAAACTTCAAATATCCTGACTGTGAATTGAAGGGCATTGCACAGCTGGATCATGCCATGAAAGCATCCCCATTTGACTGCGCTGATCTCTCCACCAGGGACCCTAGCCTTCAGGACCTTTGATGGTTAATCTCTCCCCTTCAGCTTGAGCCCCAAAGTCCACAGAAACTGACTATAGGTTATTCTCAGTTGTGTTGATCCACCATCATTAAGATGCAGGTCACCATGTTATGCTTCCAGGGGGATGGTCAAGGACAGCCTAACCAGAAAGGATGATCTTATGCGGGCAGGTACTTGGTTACCAAGGATAAACACAGAATCCTTTTTAATCACATATTGATATTTTAACTAGGTCTTATATATTTTAAGCTGCTCACATTTATCGCAGTGCAAATTTGCATATCGGATAGATGGGCATAAATTTTAACGCTCAATGAACAGAGGCATGAATATTGCTGGAGGTAGATGAATACAGAGACCTGAACCTTGCTCTTGGCAAAATAATATGCCAAGCTCCTTCAGTCTCAACCAGTAAGAATGATATGTTCAGCCCAACTACAACATGCTTTTTGTAGCTCTGAAAAGAGAGACAAAAAGGAAATGAGGAAATGGAATAATATTGCCAATTTTAATTCCGCCTACTCCAGCCAAGTGCGAGGTTCTGGAATACATGAAAAACATTTGATTTAAAAATTAAAAAAAGATAGTCCTACTGATCATCTCTGTGTGGGATGGGGTGTTTCTTTTGTTTATCTAAACCACACACTTCCACCATTAGGGATACTTAGGGTGGATTGCTCTCCTGTGATAATTCTCACCCTGTTTCCTTATGCACTGTTTAGGAGATCACTCTGGAAGAAGCAACTATGTAGATGAGTAAGGAAGAAAACTGCATCTGTGTCAAGGAATGCAATATTTACTGATGTAATTAACCCCCCCCCCCATTGCTTTCCCCCCCATTTAATTTTTGATAACCTGATGCTTTGACTCTGTAATTAATATATTATTTTCTTTTGCGCTAAATTCTTTTAAACTATCAAATGCTAATTACACAGGTGGACCTTAGAAGCAAATATCCACACACAATGCCTCCTTTGAAATGAGAAGTATTATCTTGCAGCTCCTAACCCAGTTCCTAATCCATTTTACTAAAATGGAACCCGATAGACAAAACATAAGAAATGAAGTAGAGTGATTGTTACACCACTTTGTCTGGGGTGTGTGTGCAATTTTACAGTCCTTGTAATGATTTTTAAAAAATTGTATTTTGTAGTTGTGGGAGATCAGTACACTATTTTGCTTTGGTTTACTAGGCAACAACTTCCATTACCAAAAAATTGTCTTATTTCTAGGAAAGACAATGTTTTGGCTAGAAGCCACAACCCATGCTCCTTCCACATGGATCAGTGATTCTCATGTTACCCCCACAACACAAGAAGTATTAAAACTAGTCACCTGCAAAACATAGAAAGTAATACTAAAGTCTGTCAGAAACCCTATCAAAAGTGAGGCTATGACAGGAAGAATGCCGGCCCAGTTGACATGTCTGCATTGATTTCTTGCTTTACATCCATACAGTAGGAGTAATACCAGTTTGTCCAGCCTCTTGCGATTAACTGAATTTGAGGGACGCGGGTGGCACTATAGTCTAAACCACCGAGCTTCTTGGGCTTGCCGACTGGAAGGTTGACAGTTCAAACCCCTGTGATGGGGTGAGCTCCCATTGCTCTGTCCCAGCTCCTGCCAGCCTAGCAGTTCAAAAGTACGCAAGTTCAAGTAGATAAATAGGTACCACTGTGGCGGGAAGGTAAATGGTGAATGAAAGCCTTGTGCATTATGTCACCAAATTCGGAATGGAATAGAGCTTGGGCAGGATGGTGGTGCTTGGAGAGATAGAAACAAAGCTAAGCAACTGAAGGAAGACTGCTGGTAATAATAATAATAATAATAATAATAATAATAATAATAATAATAATTTTTTATTTATACCCCGCCCTCCCCAGCCAAGGCCGGGCTCAGAGCGGCTTACAAGCAATAATAAAAACAAGATGAATGATTACAAACTTAAAAACAAAAATAAAACACAACAATTAAAATAATGGAACATTAAAATATTAAAATGTAGCCTCATCGCAGGAGGAGAAGGAAAAGAAGGGGAAAAAGAGAGAGGGGGGGGGGAGGGAGGGAATCAAACTGGCTCCAAGCCAAAGGCCAGGCGGAACAACTCTGTCTTACAGGCCCTGCGGAAAGAAATCAGATCCTGCAGGGCCCTGGTCTCATGAGGCAGAGCGTTCCACCAGGCCGGAGCCAGAGTTGAAAAGGCCCTGGCTCTGGTTGAAGCCAATCTAACTTCCTTAGGGCCCGGGACCACTAGGGTGTTGCTATTTATGGACCTTGAGGCTCTCCGTGGGGCATACCAGGAGAGGCGGTCCCGGAGGTACGAGGGTCCTAGGCCGTGAAGGGCTTTAAAGGTCAAAAGCAGCACCTTAAATCTGACCCTGTACTCCACCGGGAGCCAGTGCAGCTTGAAAAGCACTGGGTGAATATGCTCCCATGGCAGAGACCCCGTGAGGAGCCTCGCTGCAGCATTCTGTACCCGCTGGAGTTTCTGGGACAGCTTCAAGGGCAGCCCCGCGTAGAGCGAATTACAGTAGTCAAGCCTGGAGATGACTGTCGCATGGATCACTGTGGCCAAGTCAGGGCGGGAAAGGTAAGGGACCAACTGCTTGATGCGGCGAAGGTGGAAAAATGTCGCCTTGGCTGTTGCTGTAACCTGCGCCTCCATGGAAAGGGAGGCGTCAAGGATTACACCCAAACTCTTAACGGAAGGCAATGGCACTAATTGGGCCCCCGCAAGAGAAGGGAGTTGGTCCCTCATCCCCATGCCATCCCGACCTAGCCATAGGACCTCTGTCTTCGAAGGATTTAGTTTCAATCGGCTCCCACGAAACCATCCAGCCACAGCTTCCAAGCATCTGGTCAATGTGTTGGGGGCCGAGTCGGTGTGGCCATCCATCAGCAGATAGAGCTGAGTGTCATCAGCATATTGGTGACAGCCCAGCCCAAAGCTCCGGATAATCTGGGCAAGGGGGCGCATAAAGATGTTAAAAAGCATCGGGGAGAGAATTGCGCCCTGCGGCACTCCACACACCAAGGAGTGGCGCGACGACATTTCCCTCCCTAGTGCCACCCTCTGTCCCCGACCAGAGATAAAAGAGCACAACCAGTTACGGGCTATGCCCTGTATCCCCACGTCTGCGAGGCGGTGGTCCAGAAGATCATGATCGACCATGTCAAAGGCTGCTGACAAATCTAAAAGGATCAGCAGTCCTGACCCGCCTCGATCCAGTTGTCTACGGAGATCGTCTGTTAAGGCAACCAGAGCCGTCTCCGTCCCAAAACCAGGACGGAAACTGGACTGAAATGGATCTAATGCCGATGTTTCCTCCAGAAACCTACCAAGATGCTCAGCAACCGCTCTCTCAATTACCTTACCCAGGTATGGAAGATTTGAAACTGGGCGGTAATTGGATAGGTCTAAGGGATCTAATGAAGTTTTTTTTAAGAGTGGACACACCACTGCCTCCTTCAGTTCCCCTGGGAATGTCCCCGTGTCAAGGGACAAATTGATAATTTCAACCAGAGGGGTCCGCACAACATCTGGACACTCCCTAATCAGCCAAGACGGGCACGGATCAAGGAGGCAGGTGGTGGGCCTACTAACTTGGAGGAATCTATCCACATCAGTAGGGAGTATCCGATCAAAATGGTCCAACACTGGACCTGAAGTCATTCGAGGGGCCTCCAGTTCAGTCACTGTATCTAAATTGGCAGGGAGGTCACGGCGGAGCAATAGGACTTTATCCGCAAAAAAACTCGCGAATGCCTCACAGCTGTGGGTCGAATTTGTGCTTAAATTTGATTGTCCTCCTAAGGACGTTATTGACCTAATTATTCTAAAAAGTTGTGCCGGGCGAGAGCTAGCGGATGCAATGGAAGCTGCAAAGTAAGATTTCTTAGCAGCTTTCATAGCCATCTCATAGGCTTTCATAAGCGTCCTATAAGATGTTCTTGAGGCTCCGTCACGAGTCCGTCGCCATACTCGCTCTAGCCGTCTGAGATCCCGCTTCATTTTCCGGAGCTCCTCAGTAAACCAAGGGGCCCGGTTTCGACGGGGTCGCAGAGGGCGCTTAGGTGCGATCTCATCAATGGCTGCCAAGAGCCGGTTATTCCAGTCCTCAACAAGGTCATCTAATGAGTCGCCAGGAGGAGCAGGGTTCCGCAAGGCTTGTCGGAATCTATCAGGATCCATCAGTTTTCGCGGACGAGCCCAAATAGGTTCGCCACCCGAGCCAGGGAGGAGCGGGAAGTCAATCTTGGCTTTCAGAGCGTAGTGATCAGACCATGGCACTTCCACAGCAGGGAGCATGATCACATCTATGCCAGCCCCAAAGATCAGATCCAGCGTGTGGCCTGCTTGATGGGTAGGGCCCAAAACAACCTGGGAGAGCCCTAGTGTTGCCATGGAAGTCACTAGGTCCAGAGCCTGTGAGGAGGGAGCGGCATTGGCATGGACATTGAAGTCTCCCAAAACCAGTAGGTTTGGGAACTCCAAGGCCCAGCCTGCCACCACCTCCAGCAGGTCTGACAGGGTGGCTGCAGGTGTGCTGGGTGGTCGGTACACCAGCCAGACAGCCAAGCTCTCCTTGGTGCCCCACACGAGATCAACACATTCAATGCCGGAGATCGCCGGTGATGGCAGAGCTCTGAAAGAGCAATCCGCCCGGAATAACAACGCTACTCCTCCCCCCCGACTCACAGTCCGCGATTGATGGAGGATAGAGAAACCTGGGGGTGTTATCTCATGTAGGGAGACTACTTCGCCTTCCCGTACCCAGGTCTCCGTCACGCAAGCCAGGTCAATCCCCTGTGAGACAAAAAAGTCACGCATGGTGGCGGTTTTGTTGCCTATGGACCTGGCATTGCACAGCACCAATGTCGGAGGTGTGTAATCCTTGCTCTTCCTACCCTCATGCCTTGGGATGGGGCGTAGATTGGAAGGGGTACGAGGATCACTGCATCTCAAAACCCTTTGCCGATAGAGATATCTAGCCCCACCGCCATTCCTCCCTAGCCCTTCAATTGTGGAAATCCCAGATCCCATACTAGCCTCCCCAATAGATGGGTAACATCCCCTCAATAACAAGTCATCCTTGGGCCAGGACTCATGGGTCAAAATGGTATGGGAAAGAGGTGGAGGTCTGATAGGGTAAGTATCCCTAGAAGATAAAACCCAACCAACCGCACCCCAAGTGGGGGGGACAGTCCCATGGTGTTTCATTAACTGTCAATCCCCCTTTCCCTCCTGGGTTAATTGGAGGATTATTGGTTCTATCTGTGGCTGTGGAAGTATTAATGAGGTATGTGTTATAAAATGTGGATCACTGGCCAACAAAGAGCCAGATTCAAATTCGGAAGATCTGTCAATCCTGTCTCGCCAGGAGTACAGTAGAGAAGGCTGATCATTCTGATAAGTTTTTGGAACTTATAGATGTGGCTGTGTATATCAGGCATCAGCCCTGAGTGCTCACTGGAAGGACAGATCGTGAAGCTGAGGCTCCAGTACTTTGGCCACCTCATGAGAAGAGAAGACTCCCTGGAAAAGACCCTGATGTTGGGAAAGATGGAGGGCACAAGGAGAAGGGGGTGACGGAGGACGAGATGGTTGGATAGTGTTTTCGAGGTTCCCAGCATGGGTTTGACCAGGCTGCGGGAGGCAGTGGAGGACAGAGGTGCCTGGCGTTCTCTGGTCCATGGGGGTCACGAAGAGTCGGACACGACTAAACGACTAAACAACAACAACAAATATCAGGCATAGCACAGAGACAGAGAAGAGAGAGTATGTTATGATATAGAAGAAGAAAATGAAAGGGGTTTAACAAACTGGGGTGGATTGACACACGGGAAAAAGCATGCTATAAATAAGTCAGAAATTAAATCGTTATAATGAGAGAAAAACTCTATGTAAAAAACACTATAAAAAGGTTTTGTGCTCTCTGGTGCCATCTGCTGTTGCATGTTTATAACATATTCAAACCACTGTTTTTTTGTTGAATGTAAATGTATCTGAGTCCTGGATCAAAAGAGACCTGTGGTTTTGCAGACAGAAAACAGAGAACATAATACAGAGCAAAGAAGGGGAGGTTAATACAGAATGGGTTAAACAGAATATCCCACTTTAAAATTGTAGCAATCAAACATAACTTTCAGTCGTTAATATAGTGGTACAACACTCAGTTAATAAAAACGTAAAAAGTAACCCCACTGGGCCATTTGAGTTGTGCACCTGTGTGAGGTTTCGCTTCGCACTTGACGCTGGCTGGGAGCCAGCTCTTATCTAAACCACCATCTCCCTCCCTCCCTCCCTCTCTCTCTCTCTCTCTCTCTCTCTCTCTCTCTCTCTCTCATTCCTAACTGACATCCCACAGAAATCCAAGTCTCCATGGTTTCTCTCAACTGAGCATGCTCTGCTTTCACACAGACTCATTTCAATTAGCTGGTGACAGGCCTTTGGCGGCACTCGCCCTTCAGACCTTGTGTGGTTGATGACAGTAAGAGTTTGCCACACGCAGCGATTTTTCTTCCGACTATCTACAGAATATGCACTTTCTCCTGAAACAGGCCAGTGTGATACCACTAAGAAGTTTAATATTGAAACCGCATGCTACCTGACAAGTTGGGAAATAGGTTTATAAATAACACACGTATCATCTTAATCAGAGAACCAAATAAACAACGTTATATTTCATCCTTGCTTTATTTGCATTATCGCTGTGTTTCATGTGACACTGTGAACCTTGACATAAATATTACTTTGAACACTTTAGTATCCTTTTGCTTGCAGAGGGGAAAAAAGACTTAACCCCCCCTTTTATGAGGGGGTAGACAGACTAGAAGGCTTATGTAACCCTAGGGAAGGAAGAAAGGTTGTTGCTAGAATGATAAAAGTTACATTTATTGCTTATTCTTTTTCACAGTAAATCATACAATTTTAAAACTCACCTGAGAGTTTCTAGGCTCTGCAAAAACCTCTTCTCTCCTAGAAACTTCACAGGTCTAATACTTTTGGTATAAGCCAAACACCTCTATATAAAAGTCAAATAAAATTCTTCAGCATCAATAGATTCCCCCCCCAAAGTTTTATCTAGATTGGAAGCTGGATGCCCTTTTACTCTTCTCCCCAGTTATCTGCTCCCTTTGACCTTCCTAGTCAGTTCATCTATTAAGAATAATGCATGGAGAGAGCTTCACCTCTCTGCTTCTGCATACGATTCACAGGTAGTATATTTCAAAGTCCTCTGAGCACAGTTTCATTTAGTTATTTATTTAAGGAATTTATAAATTACTCTCCATCCTATTCATCTTAGAGAGATTTCTAATGTGAATAAAAACTGTTAACTGATGTTTTAAACCATTTTTTTTTATCCTGCTCTTCAGTGGCTTACAAAGAAAAATAAAACAGGCACGGCAACCAACTTTTACACAAGTAGACCAACTGAAATCCATGACCATATATTCATTAATTTCAATGTGCCCATTCTAAGGAAAAGTTAGTGGGAAATGGACATTTTATGTTGTATTTTTATGTTGCGAACCTCCCCAAGATCTATGGGAATAGGGCAGTATACTACTACTACTACTACTGATGATGATGATGATGATGATGTACCAAGCATGAAGGCTCTCACCTTCTGTAAGCAAAACCAAATTTCAGGTATTTACTTTCTTCCTTTTGCCAGCTACTTATCAAATTGAACCCATTCCATAACAAGGACTTGGGCAGCTATCATACTGCTTCCAAGTTTCATGTCACTTTTAGGTGTCCAAACTTGATTACTGTCTTCATTTGTTAGAATATTTGCTGCACCCTTAATTCTGATTTCTACATAACATCATTCTTGGCCATCTTCCAATAATAGGAGCCAGAAAGACCCCTCTTTTGTTGTATGCAGATGATGCCGCCATCCTCTCTCGCTCTCGACCTGGCCTGAAATACCAACTGAGGAAGTTCTCAGATTATTGCTCTGTCATTGGGTTACCCATCAATTATTAAAAAATCAAAAATACTGGTTTTTGAGAAAAGATTTCCCCCGTGTAAATGGTCACTAGAAGGACATAACCTAGAGGAGACCAAATGCTTCTGGTATTTAGGGCTTTTATGCCATCACTCAAAGTCCTGGAACTGCCACAGGCAGACCGCCTATCAAAAGCTGGAGATAAGCAAACTCACTATACTCCGATTCTTTTTTACAAGGGGAGGCCATGATGTTCCATCAGCCATAAGGGTTTTTAATGCAAAATCTGTTTCCCAACTTCTCTATGCTTCAAACGTCTGGTACAATGGTTCATTTCCCAAGCTAGATGGGTTCCCGGCAAAGTTTTTTTGGTTCCTATTACAGGTCCCAAACTGTGTCCCAAATTCAATTCTATTTCTGGAAATAGGTAAATGCCCACTCTGCAACAAAGCATGGTGGGCTGCCTTGAGATACTGGCTCAAGATCTTAGTATTTGGCCTGGGGAAGGGATTATTAGTACATTTAACCAACAAGAAGTTTGTCAGCCCATGGCTGAAAATTATGGCCAGAAAAGCCACCACAATTGGACTGCCATCATCCCTCATATCATCTGGGTTATGACACTGCCCTTGAATCACTGAGGCAAAGGCTTTGGGACATCTCACATAGTGACCTGCGATCCCAAACTTATGTAATTTGTAACCCGGTTGCAGCTGGAATCCAATATGGGTACAACTTTCAGATATCCTCATACCTTAGGAATTTGTACCTGCCTATTGGCGTTTATTTACCAAAGCCAGACTAAATGTGTTTCCCTCAGAAGTTCAAAAGAGACATCCCCTATCAGAATAGGTTTTGTTTATGTTCCCAGGACGCTGATTGTATGAAACATATTCTACTGCATTGTGGGCAATATGAGCAAGCAAGGGATCAACTGATCAAAGCCTTACTGGCAAATTTGGCGGGAAAATCTGAAACCTCCCATATTAAATATCTTTTGGAAGACAGGTCAACTGATATTATACTGGCTGTGGCAAAGTTTCTTTCAGAGGTTGTAAGAAACAAAGATCATTATGCCCTAGATAAAACAAAATGACTGCATTGGTTTGTTCCGTCTGTCTGGTCGTTTTAACTGTATCTAGTTTTGAAATTGTTTTGTGGGTCTTTGGACAGCAATAAAGTTTTGATTTGATTTTTAAATATATATGCAATATATAAATTTCAGTAGACTATGAAATTATGCATCATTACAGGGAGGGAGCAAGTGATTTCACAGATTATGAAGTTATGAACTATCTCAGAGCTATAACATTCTTCAGAAGAAGTTTATTTCAGATCTTTAGCTCCTTTTTATGCCCAGTGTTTGGAGAAGTGGTTTCCTAGCCTTTGAAGTTTCCATTTCTGTTTCGGGGATGAATTTTTTAAGGGCTTCTCAAATGAAATCTCTAGTCTTCAAGAATTCTTTATGCATGTGATGTAATTAAATTGGGATTTCAATCACCCACATGACACTATATTCCATCATCTTTTTACAGAAGTCATTAACCTTCATTTCATCTGATGTGATCACTGAATGAGACCATATTACTTGGATTTTTTATTTTATTTTTTTACCGGCAAGAGGACAAATGACATCAGCAAGGCAGTTTCACTCTTATAATATTTTTTTTGAATGTTTTATGGTATTTTGAAAGAATTAAAATAAATACTGCGCTACAGATCCATATGTACTAACTATCCATCTGATTTCATTTATGATCTACAGTGTTTGGGGGTATTGCTCCCTGCCCCAATTTTCTTCCTACATTATCTTTCTACTAAGCTTCAGGGATTTAAATCAATAGCATGCTATAAACATTTCTAACACACAGCATGCATGATCCATTCTTTCCTCCTGTTACTTATGCACACACACGGGAACATAAGCAGCTAGCACCATGGGATGTTAGGGAGAATGTGAGGTCCGTGCTGCACACAGAGATGGGGATAAATTAGTCTGGTTTGCATTTTAATGTGAACATAGCAAAAAAAATTACTTTCCAAACTAATAGGTGAGTAGCCACCCTTTGAAATTTGCATGACTGCAATCTTCCAGCCAAATAGTGAATAAAGAATGTGCATAATAATATTGGTAGTACAGGAAAGTGAATCCAAAATTGTATATATTAGTAGACATAACACAATTTTTATGGGGAAATTCCTTGTGAAATATGGATATTAGACAAAATTGCATATAAATAAGGACCCCTGACCATTAGGTCCAGTTGTGACCGACTCTGGGGTTGCGGCGCTCATCTCGCTTTATTGGCTGTGTCATGTGGCCAGCATGACTAAGCCACTTCTGGCGAACCAGAGCAGCGCATGGAAATGCCGTTTACCTTCCCGCCGGAGCGGTACCTATTTATCTACTTGCACTTTGATGTGCTTTCGAACTGCTAGGTCGGCAGGAGCAGGGACCGAGCAACGGGAGCTCACCCCGTCGCGGGGATTCAAACCGCCGACCTTCTGATCGGCAAGTCCTAGGCTCTGTGATTTAACCCACAGCGCCACCTGTGCCCCTCACAGTGACAAAAGAGCAAGGAAACATTTTCACTTGCTATTTAAAAGGCAACAGGGAGAAAAACTTCTCAGCCTTTCTTGGGAGGGAACTGCAAAGAGCATACATACTTTCCCAAAAAAACAGGTCACTGAGAGCCTTCATACTTGAAATGTGATGCCAAAAGATTATTGAAGCTGATGAGGAGGTTTCATATGGGTGAAAGTGTCATTGATACCAGCTCTACCTCTCTTTCAAATCAGAACCCATGAAGGCGGTGAATGTCCCGCCTGGAGGCAGTTGGAGGATGGATGGTGACTAATGGATTGAGGTTGAATCATGACAAGACAGAAGTACTGTTTTGGGGGGACAGGGGGCGGGTGGGAGTGGGGGACTCCCTGGGCCTGAATGGGGCAACTGGGCTCCTGAAGAAGCAGGTGTGCAGCATGGGAGTCATTTTGGACTCACAGCAGTACACCTGCTCCTTCAGATGCACAGGGAGAACTGTGCATTCTACCATGAGCTCCTTTGTGGAAAAGTGGGGTGTAAATGCTAATAATAAAATTATGAAAATAAAATAAATGATGCCAGAACTTCACTATCCATGTACAAAAGGGAGGTGCCAGGAGGCTTGGAGAAACCCCAATGTTGGCAGAAGTACCTGAGAAAAATATTTGGGAAATAAATCCTAACAGGAACTGGGAATACAGAAAACCAGAACAGCCCAATGAGGACTGAACATGGAACACCACTGAATCCTTAGTGTGTGTGGTTTTTGTATGGTTGGGTGGGTGGAAAGCTGTTGGGGAGGGAAAATGCATAGTGAATTTCAATGGATCAGAATGTAGTCACTTATCATTTGAATTTCATTCTTTGAATGTTGTGATACAGCTCTTGACTTCTTCCTTTTTAGCATGCCTTTAAAACTGCATATTTTGGGTGGGTAATAATGCTTTTAGAAATGCATTCTTTTTTTGTTGGAATTATTTTCTAAAATACATGTTTAAATTATTGGTTGGCAGCCATCTGTCTCGGGAGACAATGGAAGAGTGTGCCTTCAGGGGCAAAGTCAAACCTCTGAAATGTAATTTAACTGAGGATTATTTTAAAAATTCAGGCGTAAAGTTGAAATGAAACAAACTTTAAAATATACATAAATGAAGGTGGCACAGAATGGAAATAAACTGATCTTATGCATTCCTAGGAAATGGAATGGAGTATAAAAGGGAAGGGAAGGGAAGGGAAGGGAAGGGAAGGGAAGGGAAGGGAAGGGAAGGGAAGGATGACATCTTAAACAAGAGCACTCCACACTGATTGTTTAAAGTCACCCTCGTATAATGATACTGTAACTTAAAAAAACAACCCTGCATGATCACACATTAAAAACCAAGGTAGACATTCATGAACTGCAACCTTTTCCTGCCAAAATAAAATACACTTGGCTAACCCATTTGACTATAATTTCCACTTGTATCCAATCTTAGAATCTGTTCAAAAATCCTTTATTTGAATGGCAAATATGATTCGTCTGAATTTACATTATGTCAAAAGTAGTAGAGAAGTCAAGACATTTAAACAGAGAGCCATTTAAACAGTAGAGAAATCAAGACGTTTAAACAGCCAGAAGTCTACCCGGATAAACTTTACACCTGGCTAGAGAAAATGTTTTAAGATAAATAATGTAAAGTAAAAGTTAAATTTGAACATAGCGATTTGGATATCTCCAACACTGAGCTTTCCTTTTTAGCTTTTATTTGGCATAAAGCAATTTGAATGATTTATTCTCCTGTAAGTTTTCTCCCACCATCCCTTACTTTCCACTTTATGATGTTGCCACCACAGAGGTAAACTTCATTCAACCTGATTTAAGGCACTAAAAATAAAGTGTTTGGAGTGGGGTTAAATCAAGAATGAAGACCTCAAAGCTGTTGGATAAATTCTGTCCTGGGCTGCACTCCTGTATATGGGAATTAAGAATTCTTCAATGGGTTCCTTAATCCATAATTTTCAGAGTCTACAGCAAACCAAGACATAGTCAAAAAGTCAGGATTTTGGTATACATAAATAGTCTGCAATGAAAACACACCTGCACTGAGAAAATAGAAAATCCAATCTTAGTCAATTGGCATTCATTCTTTGGCCCTGATCCAATCAGAATTAAACATTCAAGCCCCATTGATTTCAATTCAAGTCTTAATCTCTTTCCCACTGAAACCAGTGGGACAAGGTTATAACCCTAAACTCACATTTTAGGCGCATTTATGAAGAATTAGGCAATCAATGGCTACGTGTCACAATCACTGTATGTTACCTGAATACCAATGGCTGGGAAACAACAATGGGAGGCTATGGCCCTCGAATCCTGCTTGTAAGCTTCCCAAGAGGCATTTGTCCTTAGAGAGCAAGTCCTATTGAGCAGAAGAATTGAGTCCTGAGTAAATGCAGTTAGGATCACTCTGCACAGTACTTAACTCTGGGTAGGTCATACTCTTTATGAAGTCACACCCAATCTTCCTTAATCAAGTAGAAAGGTCTGAAGGAGGGTGAAAGGTGTATCAGGTTGAACATACTTACACCACTTCCTGCAACCAGGAGCTCACACCTAGGGATGGGAGAATCTCTCATTTTCAATTTCTCTCCATTTCACATTTCCCCCCTTCTTAAATTCAGTTTGCCATAGTTCTTCATTAGTTTGATAACTTTTTAATAAAGCAATCCTCATGGAAATTCACCATCATTTTAATGCAAATTTCTCCAAATATGCACATTTGTGTACAATGCCCCTAATTCCAGTTACAGATAGGTAGCCGTGTTGGTCTGCCATAGTCAAAACAAAAAAAATTCCTTCCAGTAGCACCTTAAAGACCAACTAAGTCAGTTCTTGGTATGAGCTTTTGTGTGCATGCACACGTCTTCAGATACACTGTGTATCTGAAGAAGTGTGCATGCACACGAAAGCTCATACCAAGAACTGACTTAGTTGGTCTTTAAGGTGCTACTGGAAGGATTTTTTTTTTGTTTTGACAATGCCCCTAATATACATGTTCTCATAATACACACAATATATCTATTTTTCTTCGTATTTTACCCAAGTATATCCATTTTTGTACACATTACCAGGCAAGCAAAGTGCATTGTAAAATTCAGAGCAGTGCAAACTTCGAAGGATGACTGTGTTTCGATTCACTTATTGTTTCAGAAAGGTGAATGAGGTTTGTTTGTTTTGAAATACAAACTCGATCAGATTTCTTCCCTATCTCTATCCACACCTCTTCCATGGATACAAATTCAGAATTCCCCAAAAGGACTAAGGGGAAAGCAGGCTATAACAGAGCCTTCGTTCCCCTCTAGTTGGTCATTCCTATTCCTCTTGGTCTGGAGGTCTGCAACCTTAGAAGCTCAGGTTTATTACTTAGCCTGTACATGTTGCTGCTTTGAAAACCTGTGGGCATTACTTACCTTCCCAAAGCCAATGTTTTGTCATCTCGAAATAGGAAAGTTAGTTATTATAATTATTAATAATAATAATTTCCAGTGTCGTAGATTAGGATTCATTAATGGGTTTTAAATACCTTGACAATCTATTTTGGTAAATGCCTTTGTGTAATTAGTGAGAATGACAGCAGTAGAGAAGCAATTCATTTCGACAGTGCTTCCTCCAACATACACTATTAATTTTTCTTGTGCATCACACTCCAGAGAGGTTGCTGTTCTCCATTTTAGCCAAGGATGCCTGTGGCTGTAAAATGAAAGGAAGGAAGGGTGAACTTTAAGCTCAGTCACATGGCCGCACCAAGGCAGTGGGGATCATAGGCCACCGTCTCCATGGATCGGGGCATCTGGCATGGGCAGATTTCAAATGAAGAATGCCACAGCGGTCTAGCCAGGCAGTCAGTCTAGCATATGGCAAGGGAGGGAAAGTGATGAAATTTCCAGGAACAGGCAAGCATGAGCCATGGAAGGGAGCCAAGCCATAGTGACTAGAGCCAAGCCTAGTCAGACCACAGCCTGATTGTTCAGAACAGAGAAGAGCAATCAGCTAATGCAACTAGGAAAGCCAGCTGTTTAAATTGCGTTAACTGATTTTAGTTCTGTCAGTACTGCATTTTTCATATTGTTGTAACTGGGAACTCTATTCTGAAGGACGGTCAAATCCAATAAAGAAATAGGATCTGTTAGCTGGTCATAGTTTGGTCATCAGCAAGCGGTATTCAATCCAGGCATACTGCAGAGAGTTAGGGTGGAAGCAGATGATCAAGAACTGAATATCCACTATTACAGCTGCTGTAACCACATTTGTTTAGGGGGTGGGGGAAGGCGGGTGTTGTCTGGCCACATAGAAAGGTCAGAATTATGACAACCAAACACTGTGGATATGAAGAGTGTTCATTTAACACAGCACAGCCCCTCAGCCAGTCTGTGTAAAGTACATAGCTTCAGGCCATAGACCCAAGTTCAAATCTTTGTACACTTAGATTTCACTCATTATTATTATTATTTATTAAATTTGTGTACCACCCTTCATCCATAGTTCTCAGGGCAGTATATATTCTGTGCTTCATGAACCTGGTGGGGGGGTGGTGGTAACATTCCAGTGTGTCTGATCACTATAGCCTCCCAGAGGAGTAAGTTTTTCAGTCAATTATACACACCTGGACATCTGTTCTACAATTTTGCTTTGTGCATCAGTGACAGAACTCTACATGACAATAAAGGGTGCATTTGCAAAGTTCAAGTGCATTCCCAGGATAGACTTCTTTGCTTGCCTTATTTATTTATTATTTGGGGTCTTCGTATATACCCCTTCATAAAATCTTGTCCCAGGGCAGGTTACAGTACTATTTAAGACACCCAGTAACAGCTAAAATAACCAAAAGACATAGGTGGAATCTACACACATATAAAAAAACATTTTGAAAAGCGTTTCTAAAAATACCTTGACTTTTCCATAAGGCTCACCATCACATTGTATATTGCAGTTAAAACACACTTAAAACATTTTATTTTCAGCTGTATAGCTGAGTCCTATAGAATTGTACAGTCCAATTCAAAAACAGTAAAATGACCAAGTGGAAGAATTTCTAAGAACACAGAGCTTAAAATATATAACATTTCAACATGTCTGAGAGAATAATCTTGGCTACGGGTCCTGGAAGACCTGCTCCCTGCCTTGCAGGCCTTTTCCGCTTGACCTCGGAGGGAGGGGCCCTTATTGACTCCAGCTACAAAAGCTGAGGCTGCTGGGCAGACTTTTGGGCTGAAGTGTTTAGTTGGCTGGGTTGTTGTTGCTGCCTTTGGTTTTTTGGATCTTTATTTTAGATCTTGTGATTGATGTGGAAATCGTTCAGTTTGGTTGTGTATTTTTTTATGTTTTACTTATGTTACTTTTGTTATGTTTCAGTTACGTACTTTTAAGTGATAAGTTGCCTTGAGCATGGCTTGAGCTGTGGAAAGTTGGCGTACAAATAAAATTGTATGTATGTAATAAAAAATTGTAAAGTTTGCACCCGACCAGCTTCTTTGGTGAGAAGTGTAACAGATGAAAACTGCATTTTATTCATTGCCACCTACCTTATCCCTGAAGTTGAAAGCACTTTAAAAAGGACCTCCATTGTAGATATCTGGTCCCAAGCGACAAATATCTTTACAGATCAGTTCGTTGAATTGAGCTCAGAATTAACTGGCTGACAGTGATGCATATTCTTTGTCATATATATTACTAGTGATATTTCGTTCTTAGTGAGCCTTTCCTTTTAAAGTCCTGGCTGCTGCATTTTGAAAAACTTGTAGCTTCTGAACCACCTTCAAGGGCAGCTACACATACAACCCATTGTGGTTGTTGTCTAGTCGTTTAGTCATGTCCGACTCTTCGTGACCCCATGGACCAGAGCACGCCAGGCATTCCTGTCTTCTACTGCCTCCCGCAGTTTGGTCAAACTCATGTTCGTAGCTTCGAGAACACTGTCCAACCATTTCGTCCTCTGTTGTTCCCTTCTCCTTGTGCCCTCAATCTTTCCCAACATCAGGGACTTTTCCAGGGAGTCATCTCTTCTCATGAAGTGGCCAAAGTCTTGGAGCCTCAGCTTCAGGATCTGTCCTTCCAGTGAGCACTCAGGGCTGATTTCCTTCAGAATGGATAGGTTTGATCTTCTTGCAGTCCATGGGACTCTCAAGAGTCTCCTCCAGCACCATAATTCAAAAGCATCAATTCTACGGTGATCAGCCTTCTTTATGGTCCAGCTCTCACTTCCATACATCAACTACCTGACATTCAGAAGACATCTTAACTTCAGGGAAGTTTTTAATGTGTGACATTTTAGTGTATTTTTGGTCTCTGTGGAAGTCGCCCAGAGTGGCTGGGGAAACCAAGCCAAATGGGCGGGGTACAAATAATAAATTATTATTATTATTATTATTATTATTATTATTATTATTATTATTATTATACATCACAACCCATTACAGTAATCTAACCAAGATGCTACCAGAACATGGACTGTCTTTGCTACAATGATGCATTGATCACTGTATTTAAGGTATTGCTATGTGCTAATACTGTAAAACACACTTCCACTCACTTTATCCAGCCACGTTAAATGTGGGGATCTGCTTTGGATCTTTATGTAACGACATCATTCCACACTCATATTCTTTGAGCCATATTTAAGTGCTGCAGGAGAGCCACACTTATATACAATTTCTTCTTCTCTCCTCTTCTTCACGCTTGCACTCTAGGAGACTAATCAGTCTCCATCCCTCAAGGAATCAGAGTTTCCAGAATGTTTCCTGCGCAAGCCTTCCTTTCTTTCATTTCCCTTTAGAACAACCCCCGGGTACAAGCAATTGCATGCCTTATTTTAACACTACTCCATTTGAACAGAAAGAGCTCTGCATTCTTGTTGTCAACACCAAAGTCTACAGAGATTTTCAAACCAAATGGTGTTACGTACAACAAAACTTGCTTATATTTCCCAAGCCACATACAGCTATTAAGGAATGGAACAGGAACTAATGAATATGACTCGCATTTTCAAAGTTCAGGTCAGAGCACTTGCCAAGAACTGAAGTGCTATGGTGCTTGCTATTTTTAAGGACATTGTCCTGGATTTCCCTTGTTCTCTTCTTAAGAAATCATTGAGCTGAGTAGGAGTGGCTCTATAGTTAAATTCTGGGGCATCTACCCCTTACAAAATCAGGATGTTTTGTCCCATCAGCCTTTGGTCTGGATGATGAGGGAGAAAGCTGGTCAACATTCAAACCCATTGGATGATAAATGGCTGAGTAGCAGCTTGTTAGAGGCAGATCAGAAGGGCTTTCATTAGCTCTCTGCACCATTTTTGTTGACTAAACTAACTCGTCTGAAGGTGTAGATTTTTTTAAAATTCTTTTGTGTGTCCCAGGTGTGCTTTTTGTGTAATGTTTGAAATCCTTTGCATACTTTTGAAATTATGGTGTGTTTCCATTCCTGTGTCATTCAGTAGAAAGAGATGGATGTGCAACTTTGATCACACAGGCTTATTGGTGGGCACTACGGATGTAAGTAATTAAGGAAGCAGCACCACTACCTATTCCATTTTGGTGGAGCAGGTACAGAATAAAGAGTGGACCTCTCCCCACCAACTTCTCTCAGTGCACAGGAGAACTGCTCTCTTAAAATCATTTCAATGTAAAGGAAACCTCAAACAGTGTGTGTGTGTGTGTGTGTGTGTGTATAATTATGAATGATTTACGAATTACAAATGACTAAAAAATGCTGGTGGCAATCTGAATGAATAGTGACTATATTCATATGACTGAATTCTGTTCCAGAATGCAGATGAACATGTGACCTACAGCAATTTCTGTTTCCTTTTCTGTATTTGTTGAAATTTTCTGACACCCAGAGCTGGGAAGATCATATCTGCCAAATTCCAGTATCAGTATAACCAATTAAGACAGGCTGTTCAACCATACATTTTCCGAGCTGTACACACACACCTCAGTCATCTGGGTGCTTATCTTGGAAACGCCATGTACATTCAGCAAAAAGGAGATGGTATCAAGCTTCTGGGTGGCCATTATACATGAAGACTAAGCTGACTTGTACAGTGGTAACTCGGGTTAAGAACTTAATTCATTCTGGAGGTTCGTTCTTAGCCTGAAACTATTCTTAACCTGAAGCACGACTTTAGCTAATGGGGCCTCCTGCTGTCACCGCACCGCTGCTGCATGATTTCTGTTCTCATCCTGAAACAAAGTTCTTAACCCGAGGTACTATTTCTGGGTTAACGGAGTCTGTAACCTGAAGCGTATGTAACCTAAAGCATCTGTAACCTGAGGTACCACTGTATTGGGGTGAATAATGAAGCTGATAGAGCTGCCTCAAGAAAAGAAAAAAGAAACCTTAAGCATTCAGGATTGAATAATCCCTTACATAAAGACAGCAAAACCAAATCAGTGACCCTGGTATGTTTCACATACATGTGATTTTCAACGCTTCTAGAGTTGCCCTTAAGACAAGAACTGTCAGGGCATTCTTTCGTGTACTTCCTTTCTTCCTCTCTTTCCTGAGAACAAACATTTGCTTTCTGCCATGAGGAGGTTTTTACATATCCGATCTGCAATCAAGTCAGTTCTTCAGACAGAATAATTAAGAGAGAAACAGGGGTGTGGGAAACCAGAGCGCTTCATCAGTAAACAAATGTTGAGCATCAAAGGGAATTACTGCATGAAATTGGTGTGGCGAAGGGTGTCTAAAGAACAATTCACAATGGAGGAGAGGCTTCTGGTGGGCGGAAAGATAGTTGTAAAATGATCTAAAACAGGAAGACTTAGAGTGCATTTCTATACTGAAGAGCCCGGCTGAGGGCTACAGGCTTTAAGAGATTAGTGGTGGGGAACTTGTGGTCCTCTAGGTTTTGTTGGACTCTGCCTCCTATCAGGCCCAGTCAGCATGGCTAGTGATCAGGAATGATGGAAGCTGGAGTCCAGAAACCTTGGAGGGTAAATGTTTAGCCATCTCTGCTACAGACAACGACTATGGACCACTTCTTCCTAGCCATTTCATGGCTTGCTTTCATGTACTGGAATGTCCCCAAACTGCTCAGAATGGACATCAGAGAGTGAAGTAGAAGGCCACATTTGGCTGGGACAAATGCTGACACAAGGCCTAGGAACTGGAGGAGCTGTTTGATGTAGGGATCAGGAAAAAGGAGACATGGAGAACTATTGGAGCGAGGGCAATGGAAAGAGTTGGGTGGGGGACCTCCGGACTAGGGGAAACACTTTCTTTTGTGATGTAGAGGGGGTGGGCAGATATGGCAACTAGGGTGGCTGTGGTAGAATGCCAAAAGAAGTAATGGGCGGTAGTTATGGGTGGGGGAGAAATTCAACTCTAATTCACGTCTTCCGAAACAAGATGTAAACCCAAACACAGCTAATCCTTCAAAATCCCCATTTCTCTATATTGTGCAATGTGCTCTTCATCCAAGTAACATGTACATGAAATATGCATATAAATGCAAATATTAGGGGAGGCATGCATAAATGTGTTATATTAATGGAAACTGCTTTTCAAAAAAGTCCGTTTTAGGAACAACTGCATACAAAAAATGTCTAAATTAGTAAAAAAAATTGCACTAGGATGCTGATGAAGTTTTTTCATATATATGAGATATATATGTGTGTGTGTGTGTGTGTGTGTGTGTGTCTATATATATATGTGTGTGTGTGTGTCTATATATATGTGTGTGTGTGTGTGTGTGTGTGTATAATGTAAACTGATGTGGGGATGCGATTGGAAAAATGAGAAACCGAGAGAAACCAAAACTGACAGATTTGCTCATCCCTAGCAGTAGGAAAGAAAAAGCTCTCGCAAGTTTCAGAAATAGGAAGGCCAAGGATAGACAAACAGGAGGAGAGTTCTCAAATATTGTTTCAAAGTAAACCAAGTAAGTCTCTATTCACTGTTCTTTAGTTTTGTTTCAATTATATCTAGAGACCTCATTCAGCTTTTGGAGCTGATATGAAGCATGTCAACACTCCCATGCACAACTAAATTCTTGCACATCCTACATTTTTTTTTCCTTTCTCATTTATGGATTAAGTGTCATGCCTATCTTACTTAAAGGTAAACAGGGTTACATGCTATGAAGCACATAGAACGACGCGCACATTTGTTCCTGTAAAGCCTTCTAAAAGATCTCACCTTCTTCAGAGGAAGTTATTTCCAGCTACCTAAGCTCTTTAAATATTGCCTCTTTCAAATCCCTGTGCTTCATTCCCCTCACCAACCTAAACACAGGGATTACAGTGGCTGTAATCCTGGATCCTTTTGTATACCGCAAACACAGCCTTCTAATCCTCACTCTGTTTTTGCAAATATGAGTTAAATTCCATTATAAGCTTTAGATGAGGAGGGCAGCTGAACAGGCTGTCTTCAAGATGTGCTGAGGTGAACTTGCCGTGCGTTATATTTTAATGGGAACACTTGGAAAGGCCGCACCTAAAGTCTTGGCCAGGGCGGCACATAACGTAATGCCTGGATGCTTGCAGTGCACTCTGCAAAGGGCGCCTTATGCCTTTGAGACTGCAGGAAGGTAGAGTGGTGTTGTGCTCATATCCAACTTGCAGGCACCCCACAGGCATCTGGTCAGCCACTGTGAAAAGAGAGATCAGGGATGATCACTTTTGTGCCCTTTGGGCCAAACACAATTAACAGCTCAGTTTTTATCTGACCTTTGAAAGTTCGGTGAAACTTCAATCAAGGTGTGGCAGCAAATGCCCTCATTCATTCATTCATTGTGAAATATGAATATTCAATATTATGCATGTTTACTTGGACGGAAGTCCCACAGAGTTATTCTTAGTGTGTGTATAATTGCTGCCCTTTGAGACGGCAAGAATCTTATAGGATTAGTCTTTTTTCCAGGATTAGTTATTTCTTTTCTTCTTCTTTTTTGTCCTCAGGTTGCTAAATGTTGGGTGGCCTGGACAGACCCCTGGCCAATTTGCAGGCAGGCTACGATCCGACCAGACCCCACACCCAGTGCTGCCATGCGATTGTGCAGGGGAGACAGTGCCAAGTCACAACACTGCCTGCCCAATAGGGGGCACGAGGACTTATAAGATTAGTTAGTTTGTTTGATTTTTAAGGGATGATGATGATGATAATGATGATTTATTAAATTTGTATACCCCTCTCTATACCCGCAGGTCTCAAGGTGGTTATAACATAAAAATACATAATAAAACAAAATGCATAATAAAAACAAAAACAACCCAATAACCCTCCCCCACCACATTTTAAAAGGACATTGGGGCATTTTTGCATGGCTCCTAAAGATGTATAGTCGTACCTTGGAAGTTGAACAGAATCTGTTTCGGAAGTCTGTTCAACTTTCAAAATGTTCAGAAACCAAAACATGGCTTCTGGTTGTCTGCAGGAAGCTCCTGCAGCCTATTGGAAGCTGTGGGAGCCCTGTTGGATGTTCGGGTTCCAAAGAACGTTCACAAACCAGAAAACTCACTTTCGAGGTTGCAGCATTCGGGAGCCAAAACATCCGAGTACCAAGGCGTTCGGGATCCAAGGTACGACTGTATAATGAAGCCACCAGTTGATTAGTTGTCTTCATGTCTTCATGTTGCCAGATGTTGGGGAAAGCCTGTAGCTCACTGGTAAACACATTATTTGCATACTAAAGGTCCCAAGTTCAGTTGCCAACATCTCCACTAGGACTGGAAAGAGCTCCTGTCTGAAACCAGGGAGACTCACTGCCAGACAGTGTAGACAGTACAAAACTAGATGGAATAATGGTCTGACTCTGTACAAAGCAGCTTCCTAAAGTATTCTGTGGCCTGGCACATAAATCATTGACTGCAGCATACCTACTCATATACTAGTGCATTAACGAGGACCACACTGATTTAAGAGAAGGCAACACCGTATTAAGCACGCTTATTATAAACACATTTAGGCTGACAATCATGCCGTGCAGGTATGTCACTTTCAGCAATTTGCACATCACACGAGGCAGCACGCTATTGCCGAAAGCCGACAGGCAGCGCAGGAGCGAGAAATGGCAAAGCAATCTGTAAACAACAGCAGAGCGGGGAAAGTGTAGTCGGCCAGTGGTTGTACTGAAAAACTTATTCATCATTTTGTGCGTGTGCATGTGTATGATGGAACTGTTTGAGCCTGGCTGATTAAACTGCGATGAAATAGCTAGAACAACGGCGAAATGCTGTTTGATTTCCTAATTATTACCGCCTCCTGAGCCCAACCTCTGCTACCCTTCCTTCTGAATTGCTGGCAGCTCGTGCTGCTTCTCATGCATTATACATTAAACCCATATGGCAGTTTGAGGTGGACGGTCTCGGGAGGAAAGATCCATACTGCTCTTTTCACTGCAGAGATGCAAGGTAGAAAGGTGGGGGGGGGGGAGAGAAGGAAAGGGTTGAGTAGGGGGAGCCTATATATGAAGCAGCCCACCTAACCTCTGACATAAAGAAAAGGGAAGCAGACAAAATTATACCACAGACACTTCTAGGAAGAAGGTGCTGGGGTCTGCGAATTGTGCTGCTCCGACCGCACTCTTGCCAATCACAAATAATAAATCAAAAACCTTCCTCTCCAGCTGCCAGAAGTAGAGACTTAGGTCTGAAATAGCCTCCGTCGGTGCATGGGTCAAACGAAAGAAGAGTAAGCTATATATACTGATGTGGATCAGTCTATCTTCAGTCTGTGTCCATTTTACACAGGTTTATTCCTCAACCAATTTTGTCCCATTTTCCATTTGAAAATGTTGTTCTCATTTAAAAAACAACAACTGTACTTCTTTTGTTCAAACACATATTTAAATATGCACTCAAAGACCTATTTTGTTCCAAAATATGCCTAATTACATGTGCATTGTATGTCATCGTTACACATAGTTTATCCGAAAACATGCACTTCTTATTTCTTACATTCATTTGTTGTGTACTACATAAAATGTCTCAACGTGACTTACAATTGTAAAAAACACACACCATACAAATACAAAAAAATAATAATTCAAATGAACATCAAGAGATTAAAACATTACTTACTAAATGTGCCCACCCTGCGATACAGTGGTACCTCTGGTTGAGAACTTAATTCTTTCCGGAGGTCCGTTCTTAACCTGAAACTGGTTTTAAACTGAGGTACCACTTTAGCTAATGGGGCCTCCCACTGCTGCCGCGTGATTTCCACTCCCATCCTGAAGCAAAGTTCTTAACCCGAGGTACTATTTCTGGGTTAGCGGAGTCTGTAACTTGAAGCGTCTGTAACCTGAAGCATCTGTAACCTGAGCTACCACTGTATTATAAAAAGGATGATTCCTACCCCACCCTACTTAAATATGAACACAGCAACATTATTTAGTAAAAGTGCTTGTCTTGCAATATGATAAAAAGGAGGAATCCAGCCCATTGGATTAAAAGATGAGCACTATAACAGGTTAGGTAAAGGTAAAGGTACCCCTGCCCGTACGGGCCAGTCTTGACAGACTCTGGGGTTGTGCGCCCATCTCACTCAAGAGGCCAGGGGCCAGCGCTGTCCGGAGACACTTCCGGGTCACGTGGCCAGCGTGACATTGCTGCTCTGGCGAGCCAGAGCCGCACACGGAAACGCCGTTTACCTTCCCGCCGGTAAGCGGTCCCTATTTATCTACTTGCACCCGGAGGTGCTTTCGAACTGCTAGGTTGGCAGGCGCTGGGACCGAGCAGCGGGAGCGCACCCCGCCGCAGGGATTCGAACCGCCGAGCTTTCGATCGGCAAGTCCTAGGCGCTGAGGCTTTAACCCACAGCGCCACCTGCGTGAGGGTAACTTAATACCATAGAATCCCAGTTAAGAATTAAGAACCAAATCCCTGGGTAAATAGCAACTTCCTCACTTGTTGCCTAAAAGTTGATAATGATGGTGCCAGGTACATCTCTGGACCCATCTTCAAAGGCAGCCCCACATAGAGCACATTTCAGTAGTCCAGGCCAGGAATTCACTGGGGCATGGACAACTGAGGCCAGGCTATCCCAAGTCACCAATGTCAGGGTGATAGGGCTGTCTCAGGCAAATGGTGCTGGGTGGGGTGAGGAAGAGACGTAATAGAACAGAACTGTTCTGTGCTGTCCTCTCAGCTAGCCTACAGTTACCAAGTGCAGCGAAGGATGAAGCCACCACTGAAGCAAGAGTTAACTGTCAATACGAGGACCTGGAATCTTCCAGAGAAACTGACTAGTGGAAGATTCAGGACAGGTGTTGGAACAAAGTATGTTTCCGGGCACAATTCAAAGCCCTAAACGGCCTCGGTCCGGTATACCTGAAGGAGCGTCTACGCCTCCATCATTCTGCCTGGACACTGAGATCCAGCGCCGAGGGCCTTCTGACGGTTCCCTCGATGCAAGAAGCCAAGTTACAGGTAACCAGGCAGAGGGCCTTCTCGGTAGTGGCGCCCGCCCTGTGGAACGCCCTCCCACCAGATGTCAAAGAGAACAACAACTACCAGACTTTTAGAAGACATCTAAAGGCAGCCCTGTTTAGGGAAGCTTTTAATGTTTAATAGGTTATTGTATTTTAGTGTTCTGTTGGAAGCCGCCCAGAGTGGCTGGAGAAACCCAGCCAGATGGGAGGGGTATAAATAATAAATTATTATTATTAGTAGTAGTAGTAGTAGTAGTAGTAGTAGTAGTAGTATTGTTAAACCACGAAATTCACTCTTATAAGGTGCAATGATGCCCACCCAATGGGATGGATGTCTTTTGTCTTGTGGGATTTTATAGGAAAGTGGAGTTTATAAATATCCGAAGGAAAGAAATACAGATTTGTTGAGGATAAGGCTATCGGTAGCTACTAGCCATGTTGGCTATGTTCTGCCTTCCAGTTGCTAAGAATCACAAATGGTGAGACTGGTGTTTGTGGACAGGACATTTTTTTGACCGCTGTGAAAACAGGGTGTTGAACTAGACTCCAGCAGATTCATGCATTCTTCTTGATGGGAATTTCTTCTAAATAATTGCAGATATAACATTTTTATGGTTGAACATAACCAACAGTGAGATTTTTAAGAAGTGGCAAAATAAGAAAAGGTTGCATCTATAAAGCCAGCTCATATTGTATACGGCCCTCTGTATACAATAGAAAAAGAAATATAGATTATTAATGGAAGCCATGTAAAAAAAACCAACACCAGTAAGCAAATATTTCAGAAAAAGGTTAGCAGGGATTTAACACTCTTTAAAATGGAGTATCAGAAACTGCTTCCTTAGCTTACCTCAGAAAGATAATGTCTTCATAAGAAGAGTTTGGATTTGATATCCCGCTTTATCACTACCCTAAGGAGTCTCCAAGCGGCTAACAATCTCCTTTCCCTTCCTCACAACAAACACTCTGTGAGGTGAGTGAGGCTGAGAGACTTCAAAGAAGTGTGACTGGCCCAAGGTCACCCAGCAGCTGCATGTGGAGGAGCGGGGAAGCGAACACGGTTCCCCAGATTATGAGTCCACTGCTCTTAACCACTACACCAAGTCTCCAAATTGCTTCAAATTCTGGCAGAAAATAAAATACTCTTCACTGAAAAAAATTTGAACATAAAAGGTGCCTTGTACAAATCTACCTAGATGTACCTGCCTACAATCTGGCAGGTTTAATTCATTTTGAAGAGCTCCTATGCATGCAGTTCTCATCCAGCTGTGAAAACAGAGAGAGAAAAGTTATAGCTATTTTTAGATTCCCCATTATTGTGGAAGGGGGAAAACAGAACTTCACATTTAACAGATCTTATTTGGTCCCAAATAACAAGTCCAATTGAAAAGACACAGAGCAGTTCTAAAACAGATCAGGCTGTGTTCAAAAGCTACAGATACAGGTCAAATCCTGTGTACTCCTTGTATTGGACATTAGGAAAATAATGTGAAAGGTTTTTATTACTAATTTACGGCACACAAAAAATAGTATGCACTTTGATGCATTATTTATTTCAAGCTGCTTTGAGACTCTATAGGGAGAAAAGCAAGGTCTAAAAATGTTGTAATGAAAGAAAGAAATGCACCCTGGGAAGGCGATAGGGATGACATGGGAAGGCAGGGAAGCACAGATAGAGCTGGCCCTACCTTTAGGGAGAGTGAGAGAGAGTTGCTTCAGGCAGCAGATGTTGAGTGTCATGAAAGGGCAACAAATCATTAGCTGGTTGGTTTTATTATTGTTGCATTTCTGCTGCCAGGGAGCTGAGAGAGAGTGGCTTGTGGAATTTTCTGCTTCAAGAGACAAAATAACTTGGCTGGCCTTGGGAACTCCACACCTTGACTTATGGGAAGCGGGTGATACTTGCTACTCTGCCAAAGACAGCAAAATGTTTTGGGTTAGTCCTAAGCCCAAAGTGGGAACCAATTATCTTTTGAATCCTTTTGGAGGATCAGATCCGGGACTCAGATCCGCAACTCCATCTCTATTGGTCTAATCCAAAACCCAGTGCACAACCCTAATAACCCTTCCACACCAGCAGGGGACACCATAGCACACATCCACATATGCCTTGTTTTCTATTGCATTGCATTGCATTATTCAGGATGGTTGTTATAGTTGATGCACATAAGAACACTTCCAGACTGAGCTGCAGGTCAGATAAGTTGGCATGCCTGACACTCAGAAGATCTCCAAGCAAGGCCAAAGACCAGACCAAGGACATAACAATGAGCCAAAGCTGTTGCCTGGGGCAGAAATATTTCCAAAGGCACCAGTCCATGTTCTTCAGTCCAGGATCTTGCCATTTCTACTTAGGGAAAGGAATGTAGCTCAGTCCATATGCCTTGCGTGCAGAAGGCTGCAGTTCCAACCTCTTCATATCTGCATATATGGCTGGTAAGGTCCACTGTCCCCCAGGGAGCTTTTGCCAGTCTTTGTAGACGATACTGAGCTACAGTAGGTGGAGCAACACTCTGGTTTGGTACATGGCAGCTTTGTAAAGCACGTTGTACAGAATTTTGGGGCACAATTTTGGGCAACACAACTGAAAACAGTGTCTAGTGCCTGTCCACTGTCTTGCCAGAGGGGTACATTAGGGTTGCCATATTTCAATAAGTGAAAATCCGGACACAAAAGTTGTTGAGCTATTTTTGAGGAAATTCACCAAGATCTACCCTTCCGATATAGGTGTTGCCATTGTTGTTGTTTTGTTTAGTCGTTTAGTCGTGTCCGATTCTTCGTGACCTCATGGACCAGAGCACGCCATGCGCTCCTGTCTTCCACTGCCTCCCGCAGTTTGGTCAAACTCAGGCTGGTAGCTTCGAGAACACTGTCCAACCATCTTGTCCTCTGTCGTCCCCTTCTCCTGGTGCCCTCCATCTTTCCCAACATCAGGATCTTTTCCAGGGAGTCTTCTCTTCTCAGGAGGTGGCCAAAGTATTGGAGCTTCAGCTTCAGGATCTGTCCTTCCAGTGAGCACTCAGGGCTGATTTCCTTCAGAATGGATAGGTTTGATCTTCTTGCAGTCCATGGGATTCTCAAGAGTCTCCTCCAGCACCATAATTCAAAAGCATCAATTCTTTGGCGATCAGCCTTCTTTATGGTCCAGCTCTCACTTCCATACATCACTAGTGGGAAAACCATAGCTTTAACTATACGGACCTTTGTTGGCAAGGTGATGTCTCTGTTTTTTAAGATGCTGTCTAGTTTTGTCATTGCTTTTCTCCAAAGAAACGGGCGTCTTTTAATTTCGTGACTGCTGTCACCATCTGCAGTGATCATGGAGCCCAAGAAAGTAAAATCTCTCACTGCCTCCATTTCTTCCCCTTCTATTTGCCAGGAGGTGATGGGAGGTGTTGCCATATGACTGGATTTTCCCAGCCATTTCAGCGATTACTACCTGAACACTGAATCCCAGCTATGTTTGGGAAATTCCAGAAGTATGACAGCCCTATCACGCTCTGGTTATCTCCTGCTTGGACTACTGCAATGTGCTCTACATGGGACTACCTTTGAAGGGGACTTGGAAACTACAAATAATCCAGAATGCAGCAGCTAGACTGGTGACTGGAAACAGCTGCTGGGACCATGTAACTCTGATCCTAAACTCTGGTCCTCTGACATCCAGTACATTTCTGTGCACAAAAGTGTTGGTGTTAACCTTTAAAGCCCTAAATGGCCTTGACCCTATGTACCTGAAGGACCGTCTCCACCCCCGTTGTCCAGCCCATACACTGAGGTCCAGCTCTGAGGACCTTCTGGTGGTTCCCTCACTGTGAGAGGTGAGATTACAGAGGACCAGTCAGAGAGCCTTCTTGGTAAGTGGTGCCCACCCTTCTATCAGATGTCAAGGAGATAAATAAGTATACAACTTTTAGAAGACATCTGAAGGCAGCCCTGTATAGGAAAGTTTGTAAGGTTTGATATTTTACTATCCTTTTATATTATATAACCACGCCCAGAGTGGTTGGAACAACCTAGTCAGATGGACGGATATAATAATAATAATTCCCTTTGTTTATTGATATATATTTCCCCTGTGGTTTCTTTTCCCTTTACTTTACATTTAGCACTATAACAAATAAATCAGCTATGGGTGAAGATGTCATTTTGATACAACTTAAAAGAGTGAGGTGAGTGGGTAAGACTAAGAGGCTTTTGGGTCCACACTTTTAAAAACAAATAGATCTGATGTGGTGTGAATTTGTCAGGTTACTAGGTAGCGCCATTTTTAAAACACCCACTCAAGCCTAGAAATATAAATGTTGCCAATGTGCCAAATCATTTTATTTGGATTTCTTTCTTTTTTTCCCCTTAAAACAACAACTGGTAATGCTTGAAATATTAATGGCATTTAGGTCAAAGTGCTTCTTAGAGCAATTCTAGCCAAACTTTAATTATTCAGTGCTTCAGGGATATATTATTCATCCTTTTAATGTTTCTTTCCCCCCGCTTCTCCTGCGTTTCACGCATTTAATGTTCATGAGAAACATGCTTGTTTTTATTGACATACATGTGTGTCCATGTACACAGTCACATACACAACCCATAACGGTCAAGCATACCAGGGAAGGAGTGGAATGGAGGAAATGGAAGGATGGCTTCTCATCAAGACCAAATAATTGGTTAAATTAATGAAGTTTTCAGCATACACAATATCAGGAATGAGCCTAACCACATGGTCTGATGAATGCCAATTATTTCGGTACAAAACAAGGTCATCTGATCAAAATACAACAAATGGAGAAAGCATTTCAGGATAAGGATACCTGACTCATCATCACAAACAAGTATTTTAAGCAGTAAAAAGTTACATTAAGAAGTCTTTATTTGCAAAATTAATCAGTTTAAAGGTGTCACAAACAGGACCGCCTTTACCCGGGGGTGCAAGGGGTGCAGGGCACCCGGGCACCAAATTCTGGGGGGCGCCAGGCACCTGCCACTGAAACTGCCTAAGCGTATTGTATTGAGCTCCTATGCGGCAGCGGGGTCAGCGGCACCTTTGACACAACTGATGGGGAGTGACAGGAAAGAGGGAGAGACAGACAGAAAGAGAACGTGCCTATCTAGCGACGGGTGTGCGCACAGACTCCAGAACCTTCCCAAGAAGAACTTGTATATGCATGCTCGCTAGGGCCCTCCCAGCTCATCTAGAAATAAGGTTGCTCCCACAATGAAAGGCTGCCTGAGATGTCTCTCCAACGCATGCACACAATGCCCGCCCATCTCATCTTTCAGACACCTCCCTACAACCGTAAGCGTATGCATGGAGTCCTTACACCAACTCCCAATGTGTTCTTTGTCTTCTTTAGAAAAGCTGGTTTTAAACAACGCACACACACAAAACTCCTTTTGGAGCTGCGCAGGTGTGAGTGTTATTTATCAAACAATAATAGTGACATAAGCATGATAAAAGATAATTTGGGGGCGGCTAAACTAAATTTAGGGACGCTGGACGGATCTTTGCACCCCGGCAGCGCATATGCTAAGGAAGGCTCTGGTCACAAAACACTTTTTGTTGCTACAGCTACCTCTTTGGAAATTACTCCTACAGTAGCCTTTCATGTATGCAAAGCTTTTAAAGGGACTGTTCCCTCTTTATATTTTAAAGAAAACACAATACTTGTTTTCCACACAGCTTGTATCACAGAGCTAAAGTGATCCAATTTCAACCATCCTCTTTCACAACACCAGCCATCTGTGAAATACAACGATGTTTTAAAGGTGCCAAGAATTAGCTTCTTGTAATTCCATAGTAGTAAATTGGGCATATCATAATTAGAGACGAAAAACAAACCTATTAATTGGAGGCTCAACTCTAATGACAATTTTATTAATCAAATGCTGAAAATTACCGCAAACAGAATGGCGAGGTTTTGAAAGAAGACAGGGAAGCACCTGAGGGATATGATGTGAAAGGAGTAATAAGGGGGAAATAAGAAACGACTGGGACATGTTTAATCTGTAGAAGGAGAATCGTGGAAAGCTAGAATAAAGAAGAATGAATGAATCATGCTTCCTAGTCAGTGGGAGAAAATCAAGAATCAGTCTCAGTTCCATTAAACTTTCTATAAATTAGATGTTCTGGAACAACATATGTAGGAACAGCATGGAAGGGCAGGTTGAACCCACATCCTGTTCCTCTGAGAAACTCGCAATGCAAAAACATTTTAAAGTTCCCTTTGAAAGGAGAACGGGAAATGTTCACATTGTATATAACACAATGATTCAATAAAATAATGTCACCAGAAGGAACTGCCACGAAACCTATGACAACGTTAATTGCAGTGTGTGACACTGAAATCTGTAGCTCTGATCCACTGTATGAGATTTGAAATCTGTTCCCTGGAAATCTAATGACTCAAAATCGAAATTCACTTTATGGCACGCAGCAGTCTGTAACACCCACCAGCTCGTCCCTGCTGTGTCTTAGCACTCCCCTTTCATACCACTGTGAATCTGATTAACAACTTTCATTAATCCTTCTGTTGCATGCTACCACCTGTTTTTGATGATAATTATTAACTAAAAGAATTGCTGCTGATTGCCTTGTCTAAAGGTAATTTCAGCTCAGAAGGCATATGTTCAACATCGCCAGCAAAGCACTTCATCGACTGGGGGGGGGGGGGAGACACCCCCCAACAACAAAAACAACTGCTCTGAGCCCAGGAGTTTTGTGAGAGAGTTGGCAGGTATCACTTAACTACATTTCCTACAATCTGTTACTTTATTTCAAAAAAGTGGCAGTGCATTTTCATATCACATTTGTTGTGCTTCATTCTGAAAGCTCTTTTTCAATATACATTGCCTATACAGAATACACCTTCATTTTTGTTAAGGAAAATGGCCGCCCAGATCTCAAACTGTTACACTGACATGAGCTAACTTGAAGCTAAGTGGATATTGAATTAGTGTCCTGTTGTCAGGCACAGAATTGATACTTGGAGGATGTTAAGTGTGGCTCTATGAGGTGGGAAAAGGCAATACCTTCTGAATTGGGGGGCGGGGAGGAGACATTCAACTGTGGTTTAGTATTTTTTGGATAAGTATGGAACTCTGCCTAATTAGAAACTGTTGAGACAATTTAGGACTTGAGTAGCTTAAGATGATGTGGTCCATTATCTGAATTTTATAGCCCTCCATTGTATGGAAGCAACTGGTATATTATTAGATTCCTTGGCCCAACTTTGTACCTGCATAGCCTTGATCAGATACTCTGAATAGGAAGAAAGAAGAAAAGGAACTTATCACAATGGAATATCCAGTCTCATATAACCAATATGTTTAACTGTAATTAATGCATGAAGGAGTTAAGATAATAAAGTAAGCTGTCCTACCAGGCTTAGCTAGGCCACTCCCCCTTATTCCTCAAGCCTATGTTCTTCTCATTTCACCATGTGAACCCTACCAGCAATGAGGTCTAAGCTGGATGCTCCAAGCTTAGACCACATGCCTTCAGCAAGCCATCTTTGTGTTTCTTTACAAATTATTTAGAAACATTTTGGAACCTAAGTAATACCCCTTGTGTTTTCTTGCAGTAATTTTCAGTCTTCTCAAGTAGTCCCAGGAGCTGGAAAATCTGGGAACCTCTGGTTTGCTAGAAAGACATATGCAAATGTCTTTCTAGCAAGCAACAAAATGCCATTCCCTTACAGAGCTGGATGGATGTCAAACATGCCCACTCATTTACAGTCAGGAAATTCAAACACCAAGTAGGCTAATTCCTCACATTCTACCAAAGTCACAAAAGACAGACAGTCCTATTTCCTCTCCCCCTTGCACAGCTATTCAGCAAAGAAATTCTTTTCACAGGGAGCCTATTCAGACTCCTTGTGGGAGTCACATGAATTTCTTGAGGTGGGTCATTGTAATTCTGCAATATTTCAGAGTGCAACTTCATTTTTAAGTGTCTATTAACTAATTATAATGAATGCCGGGTGAAAATGAAACTCCTAAAGAGAGATACGCATGACAGCCACATGAATATAAAATGCATTCTTTGTGATTACACTGAATAGCAAAACAACAAATAAATCCTAAGTAATTGAACATTTCGAATGCAGCATTAGTTAAATGATTTACATTTCCTATTGCACGAGCCCATTAACTAGCAGGGTTAGAACAACACAGTGTTTTAGATATTGGAACAGACTCAGCGCTGTGATTACAGTTCTAGAGGCTTCTAGAGTAGGACCGAAAAGCTTCTTCCATGAAAACATGAGCACACCTCAATTTTATCACATTGTGGAGACAGTGTAGATGCTGATGCTGTCTGATGATGTTCTCTCTCTCTTCACCCTCCTCTAATGGCAAAGAAGGAAGGGTACCAGAGTTTGCTCACACTGTTTTGTAAAGAACAGTAGGCCAGGATTCAGAAGAGTATTGATGACTCCCATCAAACTGGAGCCACTACCCAGAAGCTGCTGTTGTGTGCTCTAAAGGTTTTTACACAGCCACCGGTGGAATCTGCAACAGGGCATCCTTTGCTGAACTTAATATGCATAAGAGCACACATGGAGAAGTCTAAAAACTGAAATGCTTTTCACTGATTCTTTGCAAATATTTCAATAGATTAACATGTCAAATGCTATTTCAGACTTGCCAATAGAATACAATTGGCACTAACGTAACTTATTTCGGTACTGAGTATTTGCCCAGACGTTTAAACAAATTAAATTATAATCTGCTTTGGTTGGTTTTTTTCTGCCTCCATATGTAAGTTTATTGTGCTTTCGTTTTTATAATATCATATCTTTGGTATGTTGTGTATTGGTTATGTCTTCTGTAGATCACCATGGTATCTATGCAGATGATTTAAAATATAAAAGTATCTGTATTCTAAATTTTGATAGTGTGGTGTCTATGCTCTGCCTCTATGGTTGGAAACAGGAATGCTCCGGAATACCAGTTGCTGGAAACTGCAGGTGGGGAAAATGTTCTTGTGCTGCTGCTGAATTTCCCACAGGCATTTAGTTGGCCACTGTGAGAACAAGATGCTGGACTAGATGGGCCTTTGACCTGATCCAGTATGGCTCTTCTTCTGATTTTAATGGGATTGCATGTAGTAAAAAGGTAAAGGTGCGCTGCTCTGGTTTGCCAGAAGCAGCTTAGTCATGCTGGTCACATGACCCGGAAGCTGTATGCTGGCTCCCTCGGAGCCGCAACCCCAGAGTCGTCCGGGACTGGACCTAATGGTCAGGGGTCCCTTTATCTTTTTAAAGGACCCTTGGATGGTTAAGTCCAGTCAAAGGCAACTAGGATGTTGTGGCACTCATCTCTCTTTCAGACAAAGGGAGCCAGCATTTGTCCACAGACAGTTTTCTGGGTCGTGTGGCCACCATGACTAAACCGCTTCTGGTGCAACGGAACACCATGATGGAAACCAGAGTGCACAGAAACACCGTTTACCTTCCTGCCACAGCAGTACCTATTTATCTACTTGCACTGGCATGTTTTCAAACTGCTAGGTTGGCAGGAGCTGGGACAGAGCAACGGGAGCTCACCCCGCCATGGGGATTCGAAATGCCAACCTTCTGATCAGCAAGCCCAAGAGGCTCAGTGGTTAAGACCACAGCACTGGGTGATATTCAACTAAGTTTTACTCAGACCAGAGGCACCAGTTTCTCAGTATGATTGAGGAGCCAGGGGGCAGAGCCAAATGCCCTCTGAACATTCAGAGGGACCGGTCCCCTGAAAAAAACACATGGGGGGGGCGAGTGCTTCTGCCCCAGGAGCCAGCACCTGTGACTCAGACTATATCTATTGAAATTAAAACACCTAACGTAGTCGTGCTCACTAATTTCAATTATTCTACTCTGAGTTTAACTTAGTTAAACACCACTCTATGGATTTGTGTCATTGACAGATGTGCAAAACCAGGGATCTCATGTCAGCCAGAACTGTGTTCTATGAATTCATGTGGCTTATATTTCATGCTAAAACTAACACCAGAGCAGGTCAAAAGGCAGCCAATCATGGAGGCAGCATATATTAATAACTCTGTAGCTGCCATGTTTGTGATAGACCATTCCCCAGATAAAGTCTCCTCTATTGCTAGCAATGGACCACAATCTCGCCATAAATGCCTGATAAAGAGCAGCCAGTGTAGCTGTTTCTCCTGAACTAATGGGCTACATTTTTCACTCTGAAACCAAGTTCAAATGCCATTTTAGCCACTGGGATTCTGACAACAAATCTACAAGTCAAGTACGTTCAGCCAAAGCCACAATGAACTTTTCAGACCCTTACAAATTGTGCAAAAGATGGCTTGTGCTGCTCAGCTCAGCCGTGTGTGAAACAAACAGCTAGGCAAATGGAGAGCTTGCTGTTCCATTGCTTTCTCCCAAGCCAACCAGGACGAGCAAAAAGGGCACAGGAATTAATCTTGAGATGCCCTCATTTTGTAACAGCTGACAGCTGCTTCAGGAAGTAGCACTTAGTGTCCTTATCAGCCTCATAGGTGATGGAGAGAAGCTCTAAATCACATTGAGAAAGTCATGGAACTGAAGAAGAAGAAAGTAAGCGCATTGGAACACATCGCAGCTATGAACAAAAGCAGTGTGCAGGCTTTAAGGGACGCCTTTCACACTGCCTTTTGTTCTTTCCTTCACATGCCAAAGTACAAAATGTACACAGATTGCAGTGGTGGATGTGTGCATTCCCATTCATAATATACGTGAGCAGCATTGGGGAAAGGTGTGGGCAAAACCTGCGAGTGTTCAGAAGGAGAACATGGTGAATGATACCTAAGCTGTGCTGTTAATTCTTGACACAGCCCATCTGTGTTTCCTTTGAAGGTACTATTTGCCGCTATTCATGGTACATTATTGTACAACCTGCAAGAAAGGCAGATGGTGCCCTGTCACTGTAAGCGCCACTATTGATTCTCCAACAGAATATTCACTTGTGGTTTTAGGAATCTGGGGGTCTCCTAATTCATTACTACCCCCCAGCACACAACTGTCCTCCTTTCTCCAAGGAGCTCAGGGCAGTGCATGTGGTTCCTCCCTTTACATTTTATGTGTGCATCAACCATAATGTGAGCACATGTGATGTGAGGCGGTAGATTATGACTGGGCCAAGATCACCCAGTAAACTTCACAGCTGATGCCTGTGTGTACCCAGACCAATTCAGACAACTGATCGCTACAAAGGAATGGCTCTCTAAAACATAAAATGAGATTACAGGCAACCCTCGATTGCTGCAGGGGTTGGGTTCTGGGTCATTGCATACCTGAATGAAATTGCATGCAATTGAAACCCACCGTTCTGCCCTTTTCTGTCTCCCCCCCCCCCTTTATGAGGTTTGTGGGTCACTTCCAGTTTTGGCATTGTGCCCGTGTGCGTAATTTCACACATATGGGGTTGTGATTTCACAAAATGGGGGTTGCCTGTACTGTACTGTTCTCCTGTTTAATGAAGATTTTGAAACATCCAGATACCAGAAGGCCTCATAGTTCAGTAACAATGTAGTATTACACTTATAATCAATTAAAACTCTACCACCTTCCCAAAATAATGTTCTGTACTCTACCTCTTCTATTAAGCATTGCTGCAAGCAAACTTATTTTTTCCAAAATGGGAACAAGTTCCACAAGGGGCCTGGTGACTAACTCTATTTTGAACAAACAATACACCCTAGAGCATCTTTAATCAGACCTTTTCTTTTGAAAGTTCACAACATATAGTAGGGCTGTCTTTTATTTCCTATTAAACTTTCTGAGGTAATTTCTTTTCTTTGCCCCCACAATTGCTCTGCTACCCAAAACTGGGCAGCCATTTTGACATCTAAGTCCAGAGTCATAGAAGAGATGGGAGAAGCCTCTAAGCAAATTTCCACAGTGGCCACAGAGACCACTGACGTCAGAGAACTGTACCTCATCAATGGACAAAACAAAAGACTGTCTCCATCGAGGGATAGACTTCTAATGATCTCTGGTTCGTATTTTAAAAATGGTGAAGCATCACTTTAGTATTTTCTCTTCCTTGTACAATCTAATCAGGAGTCCAAAGATTCTATCTCTCCGACCAGTCACTCCCCTTGCAAGGAACTTAGTTTGCACTTGTTCTGAAACCCAAGTCTCTGATCCAGTAGGTACCATATAACTATCTTAGTTAGATCGACCTTTGAATATAATTTTACATTTCTCTTTGTGATTATTGCCTTCCTTTTTTCTGTCTGCCCTTCTTTCCCATACAAAATTCACTATCCTTGAATATTTGGCTTCTTTGGTTTAAAAAGCATCTCTCACCAAAATCTGATGATTAAGGACACAAGGTTTCGTTAAGGGTATTTGGGGAAATATTCCACCCCCGACCCCAGGGGCAGACCTTGTTAATATGAAGATTTGTGTAAGGCCAAAAATTGACACACACCCCAGCCCAAAGTCACCTTACAAAGCTGGATAAGGGAGACAATGGGCTTTGAGAAGGAGGCAGATGCTCTGGCAGGGTCCTATAACCCTCCTGTCTCCTTCCAAAGCTCGGCAAGCGCTAACTAGGCTTTGGGGAGGAGGCAGAAGGATTCCAGGACCCTGCCAGAGCGCTCACATCTTGGGGAGGAGGCAGAAGGATTCCAGGACCCTGCCAGAGCGCTCACATCTTCTCAAAGCAGATTCTGACTAGGCTTTAGGAAGGTGCCCCCTTGGCTTGGCACCATGTGCAGGGAACTAGTCTTGCTACCCTAAATCTGCCTCTGTCCTTCCCTAGAACTGAGCCAAAATATGGGGTCCTTGGTAGTAGGGCTTAAAAGCAGCAGCATGTCAGAAGGGTGTGACTATTCATACTTTAGCTGAACACTTGGGGAGAAACTCTTATGCAAAAAGGGGGTCCACCAGTAGGAAAAGTCTCTTAGCCCTCCCCATGTCCATCACAGGCCCTGACTGCATAATCTCCACGTCCAAAAACAAGTTAGGGACTTTGCTACTGGGCCAGCATATAAGCACACATTACCAAATTTCTTCATGTTTTTCCAGTGAGCCATGAGACCAAGGCTCAGGCAAGGATTATACGAGAGTTGATAGCAACAGTGATGGTGGATCCTACCCATTCCAGACATTGGTGATGCAGATTTCTACTTCTACCACTTGTTTTTTGTTTCAGTGATAAAATCACTTATGGTGCATGTGTGGGATCTGTGTGCTTCTGGCCAAAGCAAATAGCCATTTAATTTATTGTAAAACCCAGTCTGGTTTTCTACATCAGAAGATGAATCACAATAATTGGAATGGAATCACTGCAGATATTTAATATCTATTCAAATTGAAAGGTTGATACAAAAACGCATGAGAAGCCACCTGAATTTCCATCCAAAATGCAAACCCTTTATTAATTGCATCCTAAGGAAATGTTTGACATTTTTTTGTTTTATTGTTGGATTGATAAAAAGAATGCTTTCAAAGGGAGGCAATTCCACAATCTGGGAGCAGCCACAGAAAAGCTTCTCTTGTGTGCCATCATTAGCTGTGACAACGAGGATCTTAGCACCTGGGTAGGGTTGTAAAGGGGAATACAATCTTTCAGGTAACACCTTTCAGATATGATCTATTCTCTAAGCATACCTGAATTTCATATATTCGTGCAAATGGTATTTGTCTGGGGTTTTTTGAAAATGGCACATAGGCCGATCATCCGCCTCTTAGACATTTACAAAGTTCAGCTTAATTGCTTGACTGCGTCTTCTTTCCTTATATTTTCTTCATAAAAACAGACTCTGCAGCAGTGAAACAGCAGCTGCTTAAGCACAGGAAGCTCTTTCCTCATTATTTGAGGTTAGGGTTGTACCCTAAAGCAGAGGCAATATTCTGTTCCCTGGACTGATGTGTTGGACTGCTAAAAAAAAAAAATCATACCTAAATGATATTCACTTTCTATAATAATGAAGGCCGGAGTCTCTGTTTTCCCATAATTCAAAGCTGGATAATGGACAGAAGAAGAGGCAACCGTGTTATCATTTTGAGATCATGCATGAGATGCATCCCTCTGGAATCTGTTGGTCGACATTTACCTTGCAGTTATCTGCTCAGTCGTCTACATTTTGTTGTTGTTGTTAAGTTTGAAATGCTGCATTACCTAAATAGAAATGCCAGACATAACAGTCCAAAAGGAGGGTGATTATGTCTGGCGAATTGTAAGGCATTAAACTTTGTCTGTTAACACATACGAAAAGTACTGGGAGACAACTGAATGATGGTTCAGTCACAGCAGGTGAATGCTTAAAAATGTTCCCAGATTCTTCCGAACCAGCAGGTTTAGGAGGAAAGGACATATGAAAGGTACTGTACACATCATTGCGTATTCTAATAATGTGCAAGATTCTTGGATACTCCATGGGGACAATAGCTACCTTTTGTTCATGGTTAATTTCCCAACCACATTTACAGCTGTGACTCAGCCCAATCTTTTAACTCCAGCTTCTGCCCATGAAAGGCACTTGTCAGCTTAGCTGAATCCCATAGGTATTCACAAATTCTTTCTGATTCCTGCAAGCTTTGATAGATGACTAGAACTCCCCTCCTCAGAAAAAAAATAAAAATACTGGGGAGGATGGAGAGAAGAAAGGAAACCTTTCAAGGGACTGCAGAGTGGAGAGTTCTGATAATAATGCAACCCTATAAAAACCACACTTGGTCAGGGAAGAAGAATTCGGCCCCAAAATGAGATAAACAGCAGATGCTGTAGAATGAGGAAGTCATATGTAAGCATTTAGGGGAAAAGTGAAGGCTGGAACAGTTCTCCATCAGCCAGATGTCTGAAATGGACACAGTTGAGCCATTTCTCTGAAATCTAACAACAGAGTCAGCTGAAAAAGCAGAGACGTTCCCACCAAGGGTCACTTGCTGAAATTGTTGACTGCAAATCAATGTTCTGCTTTTGAGATCATTCAAAACTGTGGCTGTGATGTGGCTGGGATGGGGGGGAGGGGTCCTAAAAACACCAATCTGTAAAATATCCTTTTAGAGATTCAGTAAACTGGGTTGCAAAATGTCTATGATTGCATGAGAAATGTCCTGATGATGCATGCTAATAATCAAGGCAATGCACAGAATTGGAAAGGGCAGCAGAAACATCCCCAGCATCTCATCACAAGTTTATCGGGCGAAAGAAAGAAAGAATGGAATGTGTACACCCTTAGACAAAAAGTAAATAGGAAATAATCTCCCAGCATCCATAGTGGGAGTAGAGTTGCAGTGATCAAAATACAGTGGTGCCTCGCAAAACAAAATTAATTCGTTCCGCAAGTTTTTTCTTCTTGCGAGTTTTTCGTCTTGCGAAGCACGGTTTCCCATAGGAATGCATTGAAAATCAATCAATGCGATCCTATGGAGACCATCCGGGAACAGAGGGGAAGCGCCACGTGCCTTCGCCTCTGTCCCCGGACCTGTTTTAAAGCAAGGGGCAGTGTGGAGAAGATTGCTTCTCCCCGTTGCCTGCCCCGCAATCTCCGGGGACAGAGGGGAAGGTGCGCGCAAGCCCATAGGGAAATGTGTCTTGCGAAGCGGCTAAGAAAACGAAAAACTCCTTCGTCTAGCGAGTTTTTTGTCTTCCAAGGCGTTCGTCTTGCGGGGTACCACTGTATTGAGTAGGACCCAGACTGTGGAACTCTCTCCTTGGGGAAACCCAGCCAGCACCCTCTCTTTCTGAGATTAAATGTGCTTTGAAAAGGCTTTCATTTCAGATTCATTTTATGAGCCACTTTAATCTGGGTCTACTGGCATGACTTTTAAGAAGTTCTCATTGAGCTGTGCTGTTTTGCTTTGTTTTTTGTGATCTTGCAGTTTTAGTTGGTTAAGAGACGGTTTAACTTTTTGCAAGCTGTGTTGTAAAGACTTTTCCTAAAAGGAGGAGTATAAATATATCAGATAATAAATGCCGAAGAACAGCCTTCCTATATGGCCTTGTTCAGAACTAGCAACTGCTGAGATCATTGGTTTGGATCCTCACTTCCCTTCCATGAACAGAACAGAGTTCACAGAATGATGCATTCCTGCTTCCCCCTACCCTCTGCAGTCCATATATGTATTATTATTGACACTGTTGTGGTTGCATTTCCACAACAAAAAGCCTCAACTCCCTAGAATACAAAAAAGGGCCAAGAGATCAGTGAAAAACTAGATAACAAGCAAGCAAGCAAACAAACCAAAAAGCCTGGCAAGAAACACATGGACTTCCTGGGGTGTTCCTCCAGCAACACTATAAAAATGGCAAATCCCATCTAACTCAAATAAATGATTAGCACCGCAAAAGAGGCCATAATCATACGAGGGCATGATGCAGTTTAAGAGCCAATAGCCGGGCAAAGAAGAATGACACCGAAAAGCTTTCAGACGTGTTCACTGGGAAAGCCTGTTGTCACATTTTGATGTGAGGTGGATAGTGTGAATGTGGCCTAGAGAACCTTCCTTTACTGCTTTTTTTTAAATGTATTTTTACTAAATATTTTATTGGTTTGCAAAAGTATGTGCAATCTCTCTCCCCCCCCCCCGTAACATTTTTTTACAGATCAGTTCCATTTGTTGAGACATTAAGAAGAAAAGGGGCAAAGAGGTGGAAACGGGGAAAGGTGAATGGGGATGGGGTGGGGTGGGGTGGTGATGTTTCTATTTTATTTAATATATGTGGGGTTCTCTACTATTCACTTGTGTTCCTTCGGGGGTGAGAAAGGTTTGGGTTGGCCTAGGGTGTGGTTGTTCATTTGTGATTGGCTGTGGGGTGGGTGCGTGTTTTGGATCAGGTTAGCCATATTGATTTGTATGTTGTTGATGGATTTTTGTCATTGTCTTGTTGGGCTGTGTATGTGATAAAGGGGAGCCATACTGGGGTGAAGGCGTCTTCTTCTATTTGTCCCTGGGTCAGTTTCAGTTTATTGGTTTATTTTTCTAGTAAGGCT